>NC_139256.1:13456867-14866867 GCF_977018435.1 Lepisma saccharinum | reverse complement strand
GGATCAGCACTTATGTATATCTTGTCCCGCAGGCATGTGACCGGGGGGGGGGGGGGGGGTTTGAGGCTGAAGACTGTTCCGAATTCCTACAAATATGTCCGTCTACGGGACGCGCTCAGGTTCGAGTCTCCTGGGGGAAACGTAACAACTTTTCTCCTGAGATTTCGGCCTGTGTATGGGACCGGTTGCCACCCACCATCGTGAGGAGATTCGGAAGCTATGAATGAGTCACGGAAACCTACAACAAAGATTAGGGGTTCGTCGTGCTGACCGTACGTAACTTGTTGGACTGGAAGTGAGGCCTGCAGTCGGTAGGTGGGCCCTGGCCCTCAGGGGCTGTAGCACCACGGGTTTACTTACGTATATTCCTTTTCCGGAATGTCTGGAGTAGCGACGCGCAGAGGGGAAAGCTTGTGGGCGGGGCCACACTAGGTGGGGAAGGGTGCAGAATGCAGAATTCCTCTAGTAGGCTTGCGAACTGTCATGTTTACTACAGAACTACTGGACCAGTCGAGTCGCCCCCTCCCGCGCGGTCCCCTCCCCTCCGCGCGTTCATTGGACGAGGCACACAGCCGCAACGTGCGCTAAGGACGCGTTCGCGTTCTCTTACTCCAGACATTCCGGAAAAGGAATATATATTGGCGTAGCCATGTGTGGGTCCACAGAGGCTCGGCCTCTCCTCGAAATTCTGTCACTTTATTTTGACCAATTCACTGGGAATTTTTTAAGAGTACTTTGTAACACGTATAGTGCTGATCATGAAGATCATACTATAATTAGTTGGACTGAAATTTCACTTTGGAAGCAATCAATGAACATTGGGAAGAATCACAATAGGAGAGAGTAACTAATGTGAATGCAGGAACTTGTTAAATGCAACTGGTTATATGTTTTCACAGGGGATTCACATCACCACCGAGAATTTGTCCCCACCCTTGGCCGATTAGCCGGCTCCCGTGGAGGAGTGGTTATCTCATTTCGCTACGACGCCAGTGGTCCCGGGTTCGAATCCGGTCTAGGCATACGTGTCCTTCGTGAGCGTCTCTTCATCGATTTCATCATATCTTCATTAGCCAAGAGTGGCAGAAAGGCGAAGTAAAATAAACAAAATCAATCAACCTTGGCGGATTAAAGCTGCTGTGAACTCCAACGATGAGAAGTGTGCAAAGGGACTTAATTCAGATCATAACAAAGAAAACTACTTCATCAAAGTGTAAGTTCAATGATAAACTATTGTTTCCTGACATCTTTGTTACTACTGTACATTTTGTTACATTGTTTTGTCCGTCTTTCTCCTTTTCAGTTTTTCTCCATGTTATTACGCATGTCCACGTTTCCTCTTTTTAAATTCCAGGTAGTATCGCTCCTGCCCATCGCTAATTATTATAGGGACTCTATTCGTTAATAGTTGAAATAATAATTGTTACTAATTTTTGCCTTATTATTATTATTATAACGACTTTGTATATAAATAAACACCCCCTTCAAAAAATACTTTCTTTCAACTGATATTCTGGTATCCGGTAAAAATGGCAAATGGAAAAAATGGCCAAAGTGAAAATGGCAAATGGAAAAATGGCGAAAGTAGAAATCACAAACAGAAAGCAAATGATAAATAATTCATATGTAAATTGTAAAAAAGAAAAATATTGATGCTGTGTTTAACAAAATCAATATTTCTTCACCTTTGATTTCGTCACTTTACAAACTGGACACAGTGATTGTATATACCGACGCCACAGTGTCTTCAATGGCGGCTGTTTTTCAAGATGGACAAATTTTGTTTCAGTATTTGCAGCTTTCTGTGCAATACATCGGTTTTTATGAGTTTCAGGCGGCCCTGGGGGCCTTATTGTGTATGTACCCTAAACATGTTTCTCTTTTTACTGACAACACTACGGTGTTTTTAATCTCCGGCGTAGAGTTTGTCACTACCCGGAGTTAATGTTTGTTTCCTATGTTGTGTATAACCTTTGTAGCTATGATGTGTACTTTGTATTTTCTGAATTTAATAAAGCGGACGGCCCTTCGAGGGCCTCCGATCCCTTCGGGGGCCGCAGCCAATGACGGGCCGCCACCCGGTAGCGTCCTTAGTGACGTCATTGGGTGAGGAGCGTCAGTTGGTTTGCTGCACTCGAGGGGAGAGGAGGTCGCCCGGGGGCTCTCCAGAATGAGAGACAACCAGGACAATATTGATTCACCTTGGGTTTCGTCACCTTTTACTCTATTCAGTTAACAATATTTATTCACCTTCGATATTGTCGCTTTACATGCATTGCAACTTTAGGTTATGTGCTACTCCTCGTAAGAAATTCTGCAATGTTCTTTTGTTATATATCACTGTCGATATAAATTACCCTAGTTTTCTTCTCTAACAGTTGTCAAGTACTATATAGTATGGAATGTTCTCTTATACCGTCCAAAATTAAATCTAGTGTTGATTTCGAATATTCATATCATTAGGACACTTGGCTATCATTCATTACAGCATCGTAATCAGGTGGAGGATTATGGTCGTAAGAACACACATGATTTTGTTTCAATAAATTTATTTTTAGAATTCCTCGGAAATGCGAATGAGAACACGGACAACCTTCTTTGTAATACACCAATCGGTTTCAGAAACAAGAATTTTTACAATACGTTTGCAATTGTAATTCACCCCCCCCTTTCTTAAAAGTAGAATGTTTTAATTATGTTAGTAATCATTAAAAGAGTACCTCAATACCATCCCGAAGTATGATAATTAATACTTCCTCCTAACGCGCCTTCCCGATGGCGCAGTGGTAGCGTCGTCACCTTGTAACCAAGGGGTTCCGGGTTCGATAACCGGTGGAGTAACATAATGGTTCGGATCCAACTTTAAACTGTAGGTCCAGTCCAGATTAACCTTACTGTGTATAAAGTGAACTTAAAACGCCAAATCAATCAAAGTAATAAAACACTTTCCCTCTCTGAACCTCGCGTAGAAATGATAGCGGCCATTTGCTTCGGCCAAGACCCGAACACAACCGAAGGGCCACTGAGCATCCCATATGACGCCACACGCCCGTGCATGATCGGTAATCTTCGGATGGCGCTACCTTATATATTAAGTTACCTTGAGCTATCTCATAATTCTAGGGATATTCTGATTCTGATATGAAAGCATTCATCTAATAAAAATTGATTTTGGTACAACACGTACTCCAAGTTCGGCAATCATTCTGTCCAAAATGGTAAGTAACCTAATTTCATTCCATTAATCATTCCTGGATTTGGAAAATAACAGATTGGACACATAAACACAGCGTAATAAAGCTACAGTAACACAGGATCCGTAAGATAGGGAGGGGGGGGTAGACCATAGAGATGGGCAATTTGTGTAGTGTTGTTTCCGTCAACCTCACAGTCCAATCTATTTCATCCTCACGACTACTCCAATAGAAAGAACAACTGATTCTACATAATAAGTTATTCTACTTCCAGAAACGCAGATGTTTTATTGGTATTCATTATTAGAGCTTTCAAAATCTCAAGATAAACTTACTACTTCTCTCATTCAAGTTCAACAGATTTTCATTTACATATCATATCTCTCTTTCCAAAGTCCCAGTGTTGTTTATTATCTATCGACAGAGGATTGTATCACGTGTTCACGAAATGGGTTTCTTGCGAGTTTATAAAGTAAATATTAGCCAGAGTTATCTCCACGATTGAGGTCGCAGGTTACAATGCGAGAATCGTATAGAGAGGATTTTCAGACGAATCATTATCTACACTACATATAGAGTTCTGTGTCTAGCTGTGAGTGTAGCTAAGAAGAATGCCAACAGCAGCCTACAAAACCTGTTTCTTTTGTGCGAAAGAGGTGGAAGAGGAAGAATTAGAAAGTCATCCGATAATCTGCACAGTTAAAGAAGTTGAAATTAGTGTGAAAATGACTGTGGCCTTAAATGTAAACGTCAAATGATGAGCGAACGCTTGAAAAAGATCTGTGTAAGGAGACAATTTCACAAGAAGACCAAGAGGTTCACAAGGTTAAGTGTTCACAGCAGGTTGTGGAATACGAAATGGAGTGTGGTGAGCAAATCGATCACTCTAGTTTGTCTGAACACTTGGACGAGGACTGTTCCAAATCATCAACAACCTTTGACAAACAATATAGGAAGAAATCTGAAATGTGCATCTGCGAAAAGTGTATGAAGGAACTGAAATCAGAGGATATGGATTTTCATCTGAAAGAGAAGTGCGTGATGCGTGAGGTACAGTGCGTTTTCTGCGACTCGTTCGTACCGAATGATTCGTTGGCCAAACATTACGACATCTGCGAATCAGCGCTTGTACGCTGTGGCAATAAATGTAGAGTTAAAATATCGAGGAAAGATCTTAGTGAACACTATCGAAACGAGTGCCCGAAAACACTGTTAGCGTGTGAGCATTGTGAGGAGAAATTCGAAAGACAGTTGTTGGATGATCACCACGAGGAATGTGTCAAGTTCCCGATTCCTTGTCCTGAGGGTTGTGATGTTGAAGTTGCCAGAGAAGACATGGAACGACATTTGGATGAAGAATGCCAGAAGCTCTTCGCTGCGTGTGCTTACAAGGGAATGCAGTGCGGCTATGAAGGTTTTCCTGCAGGGATGACGCAACATGTGAAGGAAGACGTGGCGCTTCACGTGGACCTAATTAAAACCATAGTCGAAAATCTACAAATGAAATTCGAGAGTGAAGGGAAAAGAGACGAAGAAATGAAATGCCCATTCGATAATCTTCAATTGAAATTAGAGAGTGAGAAGAAAATAAATCAAGAAGTAAAAGGCATAGTTGAAAATCTTGAAATGAAATTAGAGGATGAGAAGAAAAGGAATGAAGAAGTAAATGGCATAGTTGAAAATCTTGAAATGAAATTAGAGGATGAGAAGAAAAGGAATGAAGAAGTAAAAGGCATAGTTGAAAATCTTGAAATGAAATTAGAGAACGAGAGGAAAAGAAACGAAGAACTGCAGATGCAGATAAAGGAACTAAGACAGGCCAGTTTCTTGTGGAGATAGAAAAACTAAGAACATTCTCAAGATTTGTAGTCCCCCCTTTTTCAGCAGTAAGCAGGAACACAAATTAAGAGTGATGATGTTATACGCTGTTGACGATGGTCCTAAGTACAAAGGACACATAGGATGTTACATTCAAGTGATGCGACGAGAGTATGATTCTATTTTGAAATGGCCCTTCACAAAACCTGTAAAGTTTAGATTGGTTGACCAAGCAACGAATGGAAAGGATATTGTTGAAAGTTTACGTGGAGGAGATATGAAGTTCTTTCGTAAGCCCAAGGATGGTAAATGTAATATCCCATTCGGTTATTCTGGTTTTGTCTCTCACGAAGTACTGAATAGCAGAAGTTTCATTGTAGACAGTGCAATTTTTCTGGAATTATCTGTGGAATTATCTGCTGAAAAGCAGGATGAAATTAGAAGCTAAATGCTGATAGTCGACGTAGTTCTTTGTGTACGGAATGTTCAGTGTTTCAACAGCCGCGCAAAATTACAATAACTTTTTTCACTTACAACCCCTTAAAACTAGGAGAAATATTTACACCAAGTGTTCTAGGTTATAGAGCCTCATCCATTTAGAATTTTTATAATACAGGTTGTCCCAAAATGATTACTTTGATTTAAATTGCTTATAGTTTTATTTACCGATATACTTACAAGCACCATATTTTGCAGAGAGGCACAAAGGGGACCAAGTTTCATATAAGGCTGCGCGAATGTTTTCACCAGTCTCCGCAAATGTCGATGGTCACCCAGCACTTTTGTACTTTTCGACTGTGCCTGTTCCTAAAAACATTTGCATCCAAGATTTTATCAACTTCAAATCTGCTCTTTGTCTTCCATACCGATTTTGAAACTTCCGTTGCACCGTTTTTGGTGATTTCGTCTCAGCCATCCTCACGACACACTGAGCCTTTTCTTGTGTAGAAGCCATAGGATACAAAAGAATTCCATTAATGGTTCGAGTCTAGACGATCTCTCCCAGAATGTTAATTTCGGGATGAATAGCTTGTAATGTGTGTATTATAATACATATATGAGGATCATAATTCGCTGATTAACGATTGGCGCCTTGCTAAGCTGTGTCTTGCGACTAATTTATGATGTTCTATGCGGTTGCAGTGTAAACATTTAGCTTCATATTTGTATCCGCTAACAAATTTCGCTCAACTACAGTGTGAGGCAAAAGTTAGGTTACATAGTGAAACAAATACATGCATATAAAAATATACATGATTAATTTATAATGGTTACAGTTCCTGTACATGTTCAATGCGCACCATCTGCTCCCAGTTGCGTATGACGTCCGCCAGTGTGGTGGAGGTGATTTGGAAGATGGCGCTTGTGGCCCTCTCTTTCAGGTGGTCCAGGCTCTAATTTTCTTAGCGTACACAATAGACTCTTACGTGTCTTCACAAGCAAAACTCCGTGGGTGTTTGATCTGGCGACCGTGGTGGCCATTTACGTATGCAACTTGACTTTTGCCTTACCTTGTACAATTTGTTTCAGCATTTTGAGGTGTCTGTTAGGATTGCAGATACCTAGGTAGACAGTTCGAAATTTATAGGATTTTACGCGGTCAAAAAACCCTTCATTCTGCAACCCCCGTTCTTCGTAATCACTCCTGATGTTTCAAAGATTGATTGATTGATTGATTTGGTTTCTTTTCTTTTCACTGCATACGAAGGGCAGAATCTGATGCTCAAATCTCCGGAAGACACTTCACCCAATCTTTGGAATCTTTAGACCAGCACAAAGTTAAAATGTAAGAGCTGTTAAATTTGTCCGTTTATCTAAGTATTCTGAATAATTCTTGGTTAAGATCCGACTAACGAGGCTCTGGTGCCTGGACTCAGGACCAGCACAATCTCCCGATTTGCACAAAGTTGCAGAAAGGGGAAGTAAAATAAACTAAATCAATCAATTATTCTTGGTTAGGGATATTCATATCAGTGAGAACATGGTAAAATGTGTTAGAATTCTTGTTTCATGACCAAATATAGGGCTACTTACATTTTTGTGCGTCTTTGGCGCGGGAGAGAACTTTACTTTCGGTTGTAAATATTACATGGATTTCAAAAATATGAGGGAAATGTCTTTTAGAAAAGGCGACAATCATTGCGTGGCTTTCTCAAGCATCTATGCTTCGTTTTCCAAGAGACCTGATATGGAAAAATCACTGTACTTACGCAATATAGCGACAATACTGAGAAACCAACACGAGGGATTAGGCTCAAGAGTCGGTACTTCATTGCCGGTAGGTAAACCTAATGAAAACATTTTATGTATTGACATAAATTTTTAAGATGTAACTGTTTACAACCATGCATGTTACCTGCTGGTTGTAGTTAAGCGCTCTCAGATAAAAAATTAAAAATTCTTGTGTTCGAGTAGCTACACAAGGTTGAAATTATCCACTTTACTTTTGAAATCGAAGTATCTAAATGTCTATAATTTATGTAAGCTTGATTTAGACATGCAGAATCATCAACCTATCTACATGTGTGGCAATTCCTTTTTTTATTTTTTTTATTTTTCCGTTTTCTTGAAATTAAAAAACAACTGGCATACATACAGTATGTCTATGATTATCTGGACTTCATAATTATAAAGAATGATAAATGCGTAAAATAAATTAGAACCTACTTAAAATACATATCCATGTAAAAATTCATTGTAGTTTTGATTTGATTTAGTTTATTTTACTTCACTTTTTGTGCCACTTTTGGCTAATTTGCGAAGATGGGAATGAGTGATGACATGATGAAATCGATGAATAGACACTCACAATTACCCATGTCCAGCCCAGAATTCGAATCAAGAACCCCTAGCGTATAATGTAAGAATTCATTTGTAGTTTTGTTAATGAGAAATGAAAGTTGCACTTCATAACTATTAAATAGAATACTTTTGTTTTACATTGGTGTATTTGGATTTCGTTTTACCTTTAAGAATTTAACATAACACGTTTTTTTTATTATAAAAGTAAGTGTAAATTTATAAGTGAATGAATTTTCTTGTTTAATAAGGGAAAATGTTTATCGTATATATACAGACACAGAGAGAACGAGAGATATAGAAAGAAGAAGAATATCAACATTAGATCGTAAAAGATTAGTATTGTTCTCAAATCTTCATCGAAAGGTTCGGGGAACTTCCCAATTTTTACCAGATACCTTTGTTTATCTATGTTGCTTAAAAATTCCAAATGATCCATGATTCTGTATACCATCTTTTATAACAAAATAACCTTCAAGATAATATTTATCCCACTTGTTCATGTTGGGAATTTGGTCAAACAAGAAGTTTTTCTATTTCCACTTGCGATAATCGAATTGTATGATCGATTTGTTTCTCTTTCTTTACCCAGGAATATCCCCTCCTTTTCTGAAGCCAGTCTTCAAGTTCAAATAGATGTGACAACAAATAAATTTTGCAACGTCGCGTTGAATACTATACGTGATTTTCCTCCAACTTCCGTTTCTGAACTTCCTTTCCATTGTGAACCAACATCCGTTGCTGTGCACGTCAAGCTTCAATGAAGCCAACATGAAGTATTCCTTCAAATTGACATTACAACTTGAAGGAAAGTTTCAGGTATATGTCGTTTGTATGTAATGAACGCGCACCAACCATTGTTTGTGTCTAAACGAAGTCTGCTAAAGAGATTATTATTATTGAATGAATTTGTTTCCAACCCTCGCTTACCCATGCCGTATGAGAAACTTACCTGGGGGGGGGGGGGGGGGCAGGGGCTCACACTTCTTTTTAATCACTAAAATTTCAAGAAACCAATTTGGTATTGAATAGCTTCTTGTTTATGTAAGTTAAGTTATTTATTAACTATAATACAAAAATTACCATCAGTAATAAAAAATAATAACCAATTATTGCATGAGTGTCACACATAAATTTTGTGAAACGCTAAAACTCACAAAAATCATGATAATGTTTTGTTAATGCTTCTTTTTTATAAAGAGAGGCAGTCGTTTATTAATTATAATAATTACAAAAAAAAAATCATTACTAACCAATTGTACACTGTCACTGTCATGAGTGTCTCGAATAACAAGCATTCAAAGATGGTGCCTGACACGATCATCAAGTGCATCTTGCCTCCTATTTTCATTACAGAACGAAACTAATACAGAATATTGAGGGAACAGTGTAATTTATTTTCAATTTTCTTATTAAAGTTTCAGCAGTTGAAATTTTTATTACAAGGTAAACGACACAACAACTAAGTTTGATTGATTGATTAATTTAGTTTATTTTACTTAGCGTTTTGTGCCTCTTGGCTAATTTGCGAATATGGGGATCTGATGGATCTGATCATAAGACAACTAGTTGACCGTGAAGCAAAGTGACCATCTCGAAACCCAAAACATTCGGTAGAGACATCGGGTGCCTCACCGATGGCGCAGTGGTTGCGTCGTCGCCTTGTAATCAAGAGGTCCCAGGTTCGATACCCGGTGGAGGCACAAGATGGTTCGGATTACATTTTAAACAGTAGGTTCAGTCCCTATTAGAATTTTGTGTTCATAAAGTGGACTTAAAACAACAAATCGATCGGTAGCGATATCGTGTGAGTTAACTGTTCTACGTTTTCGGAGGAGGGGTTTTGATTTATTTCAGAAAGTTTGCATTACACTGCTTCGTAAGATCTTTAAAACATAATCAACTAAAATGAATGTCAATGCCGTTGGATATCTTAGTTATTAATTCTTCGTACAAAAAAATTAATGAAACACAAATTTAGGTAAGGAGAAGAACAGAGACTCGGCACAGTCTCGTGACCGAGGGGATCCGTCTCGTCTCGAATTGCAAAAGTCTCTTTCCTTTTCCTCGGTCAGACTTCCCGGTACTTAACTTGAGACCCGTTGGAGAAAAAGCCTCGGTCTCGTTTAGATTTTCCCAATTTTAGTTAACAAAAATACCAAAAAATACTTGTTAATAAAACTTTAGAAATCATAAGATTTTCAAGACTAAACCATACCCATCCTTAATTTAAAAGCCAAACACCGCCAGTTGTAGATACATCAGAATACCTTCCATATTAAATCAAATTTTATTATGACGCAATATTTGAAAAATGTGTTAAAACAAAGAATTCAGCCCTCATAACTTCCAAAGCCTTTACTTGAACAAACCGTGTATAAGATAATAACAATATAGCCTAACTATGTATTTTAATAATATTAACGGTGTGAGGTGTTAAAAAAATGAAGATCACTAGATATAATCTGATGTATGGAGTAGAACAGTCTCGCCAGGGTTGTAAAAATATTAATAATATGCAAAAAATTGTTATAATTAGATTATAACAATTAATATTCTTATTAAGATGATATTTCCTCATATACTTTGAAGGGTGCAAATGAGCACACATGCAGTTAGCTCATTCATTAATTTATATTTAATAACAATGTTTTTCAATTTCATATGACCGGCGATCCTCACCACAAAACTTTTTGGCCCCGCCCATGCTTTAATTCGATTATTGTAGTCAATAGTCGTTGAGTTGGTGTTTTTTAAGTCCACTTTATGCACAGTAAGGCTAATCGGGACTGGACCTACAGTTTAAAGTGGGATCCGAACCACTTGTGCCTCCACCGGGTATCGAATCCGGGACCCCTTGATTACCAGGCGACGACGCTACCACTGCGCCATCGGGGAGGCCCTGTAGTCAATAGTCGAAGCCAACGATATACATATATCAATTATATAGGAAGTACTAAAATGGGAAGACAAAATTAAGTGGATTGAAACGTCTATCCTTAACAGTAATAAAAATGTCAGTCAAACGATCGAAAGTAAACAATTGATTTATGTCAATATCTCAGATGTAACCAAGTTATAAGAATATAATTTGTTCCACGTATCAAAGACATAAAATACCAATTTCTTCCTACAATACGTTGGGGATTGACCGGTATAATTTTATGTTTTGAGTTAACAACCGCGCCATTTGAAACCTGTTGATTGCTGGTAGTATTACATCACACAAATATATAATTTTATGCATTGAAAGAAGAATGAAATGTTAATAACAAGAGATACTTAATATCTCGAAGTTACGTTGGAAATATATACAAATACAGGAAAATCACTAATCTTGTGGAAATGACTATGACTGACTATACTTACCCATGCATCGATCACGACTCGAACCTGGACCCTAAGTAGCGAAAGCGTCACAAAACAGCTGAGCACCAAGCCCTCTCAAGCACTTACTGCTTACAAACCTGGAAGGATGAATGAAATATCTTTGGTGACGAACTTGAAAATACATGCAGGGTGGCGCACGATATGTTCCACCATTTTTTTTTTTTTTTTTTTTGTTTTTTTGAGATCTGAGATGAGGAATGACTTCATGTGTACCAACAGCAGTTGCAGTAGTCATTGGAAATGTCGTGTGATGAAAACTGAAGCGTAGTGCATCCACCTGTCCCCAGGGGGCTAGTGTATACAACATGGCGGACAAAGGAAGACTTACGACGGAACAGCGATCAGCAACTGAGCTATTTCTCGCCGAGACAAAGAGCATTGTGGGGACTCAGAGGCGCTTTCGTGCACATTTCTAAACTCGGTGGGTCCCCTCGAGTAAAACGATACACAAACTGCATGAAAAGTTTCTAGTGGAAGGAACAGTACTGGATGGAATCAAAGCGTGATCGTCGTAAACCTGTGCGTTAGCCTGAGAATATTCAAGCCGTCCGCGTCGCTGTGCAGAGAAGTCCTGGCAAAGTGACCAGAAAAGCAGCAACACAACTTGGGATATCAAGACGTTCTGTTCAAAGGATTCTTAAAAGTGATCTCCACATGTATCCGTACAAGATTACCGTACCGTGGTGCAAAAACTCACAAATGAACAGAAACAGAAGAGATTGGCCATCGCTAATTGGGCCGCGGGTAACAATGCAACACTGTACAACGTGCGGTTTTCTGACTTCCATTTGGATGGTGTGGTTAACAAACAAAATGTGCGCTTTTGGGCAGCTGAGAATCCACGAGTGCTTCATGAAAAAGTTAGCCATGCACCGAAGATTACGGTCTGGACCGCTATCTCCAGTCACGGTCTGATCGGACCCTTTTTCTTTGAGGAGACAGTAAACAGTGAACGTTACTTGACCATGCTCCGCAATAGTTTTATTCCACAGCTTCTTGCCACAGCTTTACCGTTCAATACGCAATGGTTTATGCAAGACGGTGCAAGGCCACACACAGCAAATATTGTGCTGGTTTTTTTTCACTACATTTTCAATCTTCGTGTAATTTCAAGCAGGTTTCCTGATCGTTTCGCTGGTCGACAATCCTGGCCCGCAAATAACCCAGATCTCAACCCCTATGATTATTTTCTTTGGGGTTTTTTGATGGACAAGATTTTCGGAAAAAAACCTCAAGATTTAATGGAACTACGAAGACGTATTGTTCAGGTTTGCAGTGAAATTACGGAACCCATGTGCCGTAGGGTAATCGGAAATATTAGTGTTTGCTTGACTGAAGTTAAAAGTCAAAACGGTGGCCATATTGAGCATGTATTGCAGTAGTACGTTTTTCCAAAGTGTAATCTTTGTGTCATTTGTGTCTCATTGGGAGATTCTTTATAATATAGTTTTTATTCAACAACAAAATGGTGGATTATTTCGTGCGCCACCCTGTATAACTTACATATTGTGGAGCTCTTTATCGCAATCGGGACATTTAGGAAGCTACGGAAATTGAAAAGACAATATGTTCATTAATGAAAAATCCATATTAAATACTAATTTATTATGATACAGTATTTTATCGAACTGATTACAGAAACCCTGGGATATGCTAATGTTCTGTTTAGTATCTCAATTGCAGAGCAAACGCAGCTAGAATTTGTTTTATATAACAGCCTATTGTAGGCCTGCTTCTGTAGGAGAATTAAAGTATTACATTAGACTTTGGTATTATTTTTAAATACTTGACTGTATAGAGGAATAGAATTTCGTTCTCTTTTCGTTTTTACAGGACGTTCGTATCTCCAGAGCACTTAACACAATTACGCCTAAAAAATCCTGAGTCATTCACCACCCAAGGCCATTGCTTTCATTGGAAGATATTCACTTTCCGGTGAAACACTAATGCACTTTCCGTAGCAGCTTTTCTTGTTTGAGCTCCAGTCACGTGTCATAAAAACCCCCACAATTGTTTGTGGGTACCAATGGAATAACTGCGTGGAACAAGTCTCAGATACTCAGACTGTAGATGGGATTAGAAAACAGCAGCGGTCTATGGATGGTTGAAGGTCGCAATCCTAGAACAGGCTTCTCAGAATACGAGGAGTTGAATTTATACTGGCGACTGGCGTGTTTGACAGTGGAGATAGAGACCGGAGTTCAAAGGTAAGTTCGTTAATTTTCACTCTTTTAACATGTTTAAGTTTTCCGAATGTATGTTCAGATTGTCGAATCGGAAATACTTACACCAAATTGCGTTTCAGATTTAAAAAATATCACAACACACTGGGAGGGGATCCCCTTTTGAGGTATATTGCACAGTGGTTTGGATCCAAATTTCAACTGTAGGTGCAATTCCGACTGATCAGCTTATAATGAGCATTAAATCAAACTTTCAAAAACAATATTCTCGAGCATGTTAAATATGGCGATATAAGACATGGCGGGTTCGAATCCCAGCCGGGGATTCATCAATTTCATCATATCATCACTCATCCCCATCTTCGCAAATTAGCCAAATGTGGCACAAAAAGCGATGTAAAATAAAGCAAATCAATCAATCAATGAAAACCATTTTTGAGGTCATGTCCCCTCCCTTCCTCAGGAAGCTTATGTTCGTGAGGTTTTCTGTACTGTGCGTCCAGAGTATCTTATAATATTAGGTTTTTGGAGATTCTAAACATTAACACAATTTTAGTTGAGGAAAACGTACAATTTCAAGAATCATTTGCAATTTACTTTGGAGTATTTTAATTCGCTTCCTGTACAAATGAATGCGGTTGAATTTGACAAAATTGTAAGCTTAATTTAAATTTGTCAACATCCTTTCAGGAACCTGCTTGGCATAGATGGCGGAGAATGTGGGGAATGCCAATAAACACATTTGCCTAAGGTCCAGCCGACTTTGAGCATTCTCACAGTTTCTGAAGGATCCTGCTTGAGGGTTTATGGAGAAAAATTGGGTAAGTAGAGTACAGCAAATCAATTTGAGCTAATTTTTTTTATTATTATTTATCGTCGCCTTTCTGCAACTTTTGGCCAATCGCGAGTGTTAGGACGAGTGATGATGACACTGATGAATGGACACTCACAAAGAGCAATCTTGATCATGTCGATATTCGAACCCGGAACGTTGTGTTCATTTTATCTATGGAATTTTTAAAGTTTTAAGCTGTATTGGTAAGTATCGGTTGAATGTTCTTCGACGATGCCATCTGATACCAATGATCCTGAGCTGTCAATAGAAACAACTCATTTGTCAAAATGTTTCCTTTTCAAGCTTCGTTAACCCTTCCTTGTGACTTGGGGGTCCAGCACAGAAAGTTTCATGTAGATTTCCGAGAAATGTTGTACCCTTCTGAAAGCAGATCAAAGGCAGGACTAAAGTGCTGCATCCAAGGCATGTAGCTGTTTGGTGGTCATCACTATGTGAAGACAATTTGTTGCCAATTCTTGATCGCAAACTCGTGGGGTAAGAACGTGGACGTTTTGTAAACCAGTATTATTATCATGTTAGGCTGATTCCGGAGTTCTTGGGAAAGGGATGAATGTCAGTGGGGAGGGAGGGTTGTGGATTCCTACCCTACTAAGTCAATGTTTGTCAATGTTTGTATGTGTGTGCTTGCCTATATTGACACTGCAGTGACTTGTTTTTATTTCAAATGACAGAGAATATTGGGCAGCAAGGCATAGAGAGAGCCGACGAAATGAGCATTATCTGTTTTTGTTTATATTTTCAAGTTATTTTCCTCCCTCTCCAGGTTAACCAAAACGATAAGAATGTTGTTTACATCATTGAAGCAGGAACACATAATAATCCTCCGATTTTCGGGGTAACTGCAACACTTATTTTCATGTAGCATTACAGCACTTTAAGGTGTCTTGAGACATTTTATGTGGACATCTATGTAGACCAAGGGGATACAAAAAGAAGAAGTTTTTGAAATGTTGCAAGCCTTTTTGAAGTGTTTAAGTGAAGATGAGTGATGATATAACGAAACTGATGAATGGACACTCACAAACATTCATGCCGAAGCCGGGATTCAATCCCGGGAAATATCACATAGAGACAGAAATAAGTGTATGAAAAACATATTTTCTGCCTGTTTTGTTAGGCAGAAGTAAACCAATAATGATTCAGAAATAGTAAGTGCTGTGAGATTTTCGGTCAAAGATAGTACATGTTATCTTTGGAAATTGAAGATTTGAAGTATAATGGATAACACGCCGCGAAGCGTGATCTAACTTAAAAGTTGCATGCAACACTTAATATAATCGTATACTGTATTCATCGGAACATATTTACAAAAGTTACACTAAAATATTTATTACAAATATAGTACTATTGTGGGTACATTTTTGTCGCCGTAGAGATGGTATTTTATTGGTATTCATTCTTAGGACTTTGAAAAAGTAAAGTGCTCCCCTGTGCTTTGCATCACACCATGAAGGCGTATAGTGGGTGTGGAGTCAGGGCCCCGCACATTTTTGATCACGGCCGAAGGTGAGAGTGATGTGATCAGCACCACGCCCCAGAGTTTCCTCCAGCTTCCCACTTTATACGTCGCTGGAGTAGCTTGAACAGGTGGAAAATATCCCGGTTCTCCCGGATCGAACCCGGGTCTCTTGCATGTAGTCAGACGCCATAACGACTGAGCTACCGTGTCTAAGGGCTTTGAAACAGTCTAAAACACACTTTCTATTTCTTTCGTTTCAGATCAACAGTATCTTTACATATATCATCTGAGGATTTATACCACGTGTTAAGGAGACGTAATTTGAAGAGAATAGTGGAAGCAAACGTTAGAGAAACCATCTCTCCAGTCAGAAGTCATACTGTGAAGATCGTCTTTTTGAGAAGAGCTATTACCTTCAAATAAGTTTTTGTGTCGGGCTTTAAATGTAGCTAAGGAGAATGCCAACAGCAGCTTATAAAACCTGTTCCTTTTGCACGAAAGAGGTGGAGGAGAAAGAATTAGAAAATCATCAGTTAATCTGCAGAGGTGAAGAAGTTGTATGTGGAAATGAATGTGGGCTTAAACTTCCACGTCAAATGATGAGCGAACACTTGAAAGACAGCTGCAGAAAACGAAAAACTGTGTGTGATCTGTGTAAGGAGACATTTTCGCACGAAGACATAGAGGATCACAAGGTTCAGTGTTCACAACAAGTTGTACGATGTGAACTGGAGTATGGTGAGCAAATCGATCACTCTAGCTTCTCCGAACACTTAGACGAGGCCGGTTCCCAATCAACAACAACCTATGACAAACAATATGGGAAGAAATCTGAAATGTGCGTCTGCGAGAAGTGTATGAAGGAAGTGAAATCAGAATATATAGATTTTCATCTGAAAGAGAAGTGCGTGATGCGTGAGGTACAGTGCGTTTTCTGCGACTCGTTCGTACTGAATTATTTCTTGGACAAACATTACGACATCTGCGAATCAGCACTTGTACGCTGTGGCAATAAATGTGGGGTTAAAATATGGAGGAAAGATCTTAGTGAGCATTATCGAAACGAGTGCCCGAAAACGCTGGTAGTCTGTGAGCACTGTGAGAAGAAAGTCGAAAGACAGTTGTTGGAGGATCATCACGCAAAATGTGTCAAGTTCGCGATTCCTTGTCCTGAGAGTTGTGATGTTGTCGTTGCAAGAGAAGACGAGAAACGACATTTGGATGAAGAATGTCAGAAGCTCTTCGCTGCGTGTGCTTACAAGGGAATGCAGTGCGGCTATGAAGGTTTTCCTGCAGGGATGACACAGCACATGAAGGAAAATATGCAGCATCACATTGATCTGATAAAAGTTGTAGTCGAAAATCTTCAAATGGAATTAAAGAATGAGATGAAAAGAAACGGAGAACTGCAGATGGAGATAAACGTGCTAAGACATGGGAGTTTATTGTGGAAAGTGGAGGACATAGCTGAGAAGATAGAGAAAGCTAAGAACGATAACGTTCATAGAATTTACAGTCCCCCCTTTTACAGTAGTAAGCACGGCTACAAATTAAGATTGGAGATGAACCCGTATCAGTATTACCCTGAGCACAAAAGCAATTTAGGAGTTTACATTCAAGTGATGCCAGGAGAGTATGATTCCATTTTGAAATGGCCCTTCACAAAGCTTGTAAAGTTTAGATTACTTGACCAAGCAACGGATGGCGAGGATATTGTTAGAAGATTTCGCGGATTTGACAATGAGGGCTTTATTAAACCCAAGGACGGTAAATGCAATGCCGTAAGGGGTTTTGGTTCTTTTGTTTCTCACGAAGTACTCGATAGCAGAAGTTACGTAGTAGACAATGCAATGTTTCTGGAAGTATCTGTGTATAATTGATGCTGAAAACGTATATGTAATGAGCAGCAAGTTAGTGCAGTTTGTTACACTCGATACAGTTCTCTGTGTAGGGAAATATTTTTTGAATGATTGTTTAAAGAACATTCATGCTCTATAACACACAAGAAAACTGAGCAATAAATTCAAATGTTAAGAATATTTGGTAAATACTGAACTGTCTGAAGAACAACAAATTTAATACATGTAATTAAAAACTGAAAGCAATCTTTGATTTACGTATTTTTGATTTCGTGTGCCAATACTGAATATGTTCGTAAATATAAGCAGTGAAAATTTGTTTCTAATTTTTTAACTCAGTTTTCTATCTAAGTCTCATGGGTAACGAAGAAAGCGGATGCAGGATTTATTTTCGGAGGGGGCTGGAATTTCAAAGATGGGCATTACATTGCTGCGTTCTAGAAGAATGGGACGGGATACGTAATAAAATATTTCGTAATTGCCATCTTTAATCTTCGTTTTTGAAAATTGTTCAATGAGAAAAATGGTAATAGGGAATCATATTAAAGGGAGCTTGCATCTGCAACTTAGGTTTTCCCAAGCTATTCCATGCTTTCATTTGAACATTTTTTATTTTTATCAAAAATTCGGGAGGGCTTGTAGTTCTTTCAGCTCCCCCCTGCGTACGTCAGTGCCTGTAGGAGTAAGTTATTGTAACGAAGAAAGGATTTTACTGAATGTTTTAAACTGTATTCGGTACAGGTACAGTCACGGACAGTTTTGGATTGTAAAGGTTCCATTGAAAATTAAAACAACCCAGAAGTGTCTGTGACTGTACATGGAACCTGGCAATCGCTAACCCTTTCCTAGGATTGGAGCAAATAAGCTCACTGTCTTCGTAGATTATTCTCTTAACCACTCCGACACATGTGTCAATGTAACCTAAATAAATAAATAAATAAAAATAAATAAATAAATAAATAAATAAATACCGGTAATTATTTTGTGTGTCTGTTGGCCTCAGCATTGTTATCCAATGCAATTTTGCTGAATCATTAAAGATAAAAAAAGACAATAGAAATTATTTTTTAAATTTTCGTTCTGTCTCCATCTAAAGTGTTGTAGATTGGGGTTGTCTGAGTGAGCAACCAAATTCAACTTAGAATAATTTGTGAGGGATATAATATGGTACAGTGCCACGTGATTTTTAGAGACCTTAACATTTCGCATTTGCGACAGCACCGAAAACGGTTGTTGAAGTGATTATAAATTGATGAAATTAACGTGGCACAATTCTTATGCATAGCAAGTAGCGAAATAAATCGATTTTCACAGTTTTTTACCCGTATACAGAGAAATATTCATGAAAATAATTTCTTGAGAATAGGACTAATGAAGAAATTAACAACATAATAGAGAAATACAATATAGTGAGATTTATTAAATCACAACGAATCCGATGGCTGGATCATGTAACGAGAATGGGAAATAATGGAATGCAAGAGAAAATCTACACAAGAAGAAAAGGAAGACCAATGACGAGATGGATGGGTGATGTCCTGGAAGATCCACCAAGGCCACAGGCGATTATCCTTCACCTTAATGTGACTTCATTTTGCTCTCCAGATCTATCACAAGTTGAATACAGCTTGTTTATAAAGACACAAATTAAGAAAAATAACACAGATTCTGGAAGATTACAAGGAAGTAATTGAAACAATTTAGGCCCATAGATCGAACTGATTTCATATTCTTATTTTGGTTCTAGAAAGAATTCTAAAGTCAGTGCGGTCGAAACGCCGGAAAATATTTCACTTCCTGCGAAGAACGTGTCCTTTGGGGGGCGGATACTACATTAATTCTCGAACCTAAAACGCCCCAGACCCCAAGTTTTTAAGCCCTTGTTTGTCTGTATGGCGTCTTCAAAATGCGCGGTCATGACGAAGATTCTAAACCTGAAACCTGTTAGTTTATTGAAGTTATTTATCAGTCATGACATTTTATTTTCACCTAATTTGCAATTTACAACTGTATTATGTTATGGGGGGGCTGTTATTAAGTTAACATAAAATTCAGAAATATCATACAAATATTAGTTTTTCTATTCTAAAACATCTCTCGAAGTGTTAATTGGCTGTTACAGACAACATCTCTTACTACCCACTTCATACCAAAATGCACAGTATTCAATCATAGTGCCTATCGTACATACATTCCATCCCCGGCGAAAGCAATAAAACTCCCCATTCTTCACAAAACTTAGGAGCTGTTCACCTGTGATGAATATGTGAAAGGAGCGTGAATGATGACATCAAAGTCACAAAAAGGTATCTAAAGGGGAGGCCGCAACGGGGGCATTGAAGGTACAGAAGAAGCTTCCCTATGTATCTAAAGTCTAGAGAATCTTGTAAATACTTGCCGCTACTTAGACTTCGGCTCATAAAAAAGATGAATGAATGTAATAGATTCTGTCCATGTTCTGTTAATTTATCCTTCACCAAGTTGTAAGTAAAATAATATCTGCTGAATACATTGTCACTCTTCACTGCAAACAACAAAGTACAGAAAGTAATTTTAACCAATGTCAGGGAGGGGGGGTTGCGCTCCCCTGGCCCTTGCCTGGCTACGGGACTGGGTGCTACGCATGGTACCTTAAGCAACTGCGCCTCTTATTGCGTTGTTTGTGTAGGAGAATTAAAGTATTACATTGTATTACAATATTATTAAGAATAAGAAGTACTTGGCTTTGTGGAGTATTACCACAACACAAACACAACAAAGTGTAAAAGTTTGCTAAACCAGAACCCCACCCGCCCAAGACCGAAGACCCTTGCTTTGTTTGGAGGACATTCACTTTTCGAGTAGCTTTCCTTTTTCCTTGTTTGAGCTTGAGTCACGTGTCGTAAATCCGCGCGCTTTTCGTGGCCACCAATGGCACCTTCTCTCTGCCAATGGAATGACATGCCTGGAAGAAGCCTCAGGCAGTAGATTGCAATATGGGTCAGTCAAGTTGAAGGTCGAGATCCCAGAATAGTTTGTCGCCAGCCAGAACCAGAACAAACCAGCCAAAGTGGAATACTCCAGTTGATAGTGAAGATAGAGACCAGCGTTCGAAGGTAAGTTCATTAATGCTTGAGATTGCACGTTTAAGTTTCCTGTATATGTATACATATGCTCAGATTGTCGAATCTGAAATACTTAAATCGAAATATGATTTGATTTGATTTGAAAATTTTGGGTGCGTCAGCACTTAGGCTATTTTGCACCCGTCACATTATATGGGGTCCAGCCCCTTATCTTTACAAAGAACAACTCTAACGTTGCATAAGTAAAATCTTAAAAGCTTAAAATGTTCTGACTTTCGTTAAAATCGAAATATGTTTTATATTTAGAAATAATTATATTGCACGGGACGGGGAGGGGCTGCTGTTCATGTAGTAGTGTAGGAGTATGACCGCATTGAATTGAAAGTCCCCGTCCCGTGGCTTAGTCGTTTCGAAAGTCCTCATGCTACCATTGTGATTTGTTGTGGCGTCCCTAATTTTATTTTAATGCCCGTTTCGACCAACGTAGTTTTGCTCGCTAAATGGGGTAAACTAACTCTTTAAGTTAACCCACGAATTGTTTTCAATATCTTTTGCACCACAGAAACTGGTCTGGTGTGGGGCACACCCAGCTTCCACCAAACTCCGAAATTAAAATGTTAAGAGATCTAAACCTGGCACGTATCTAGAAGTACATTTGGGGGAGGGTCCGACAAAGTGTGTCAATAATAATAATGTTTAAATTAAAATGATTATAATTATATTGAATTAAAATTTTCAAATTAATATTAGCTATCTTTTTATTACAAGAATAAGCAAAAAGACTGTATTCATTATCCAGCTCACGTATAGTGAATCTGTAAAAGAAAACGATGTGGCAAGGAAATTAATGTCAAATAGATAAAGAATTATATATTTATTGAATATCAAAAAAGGATGTTAAATCCAGTTGACGAAAAGTTAAGTTCCTGGCAATAATTTATGCATATTAAAATTAGTATGTAGTAATAAATCTTGCGTAAATCTTCTATGGTACAGTCATTTAAAGTCGAATGATTCTTGCCTTCCAATAAGTTCGACGGAAATAAATAACCCTATATTAAACAATAAGTAGATTTTAGTTATTTAATTATTTAATTTTAGTACTTAGTAAGTGTTTCGGGGGGGGGGGGGTCCGGAGCCCCCTAAATACGTCCTTGCTTCTAACCTAACCACACATGCATTATTAGCCCTAGCGGAGTTGTAGGTTAGGAATTGTCAGGTTACGAGGGCCAGGTAGAATTCTTAGCTTAGCATTTAGTTTTAGCGTTTGGTGGAAGCTGGATGTGCGCCGCACTAGACCCCAACAGAAACTGCTGGTAACTCGGAACAGTGGCGTAGCGATCCCTCACAACAGGCACGTATCCAGGAATTCCTTTCGGGGGGGGGGGGGGCTCAACACCATTTTTTAAAGGGGTATAGTAAGAACCTCACAATTGTATATTTAAGACCAGTGGTGGCAATTGGGTTCCAAAACGGGGGTGCGGAGGGCGTTGCAAGGAAAGTTTACTTTCTCTTGGTAGACAAGGCTTAACATTAAGAGGCCATAATGTTGAGGCAAGAAAATAAAAAAAATGTGCAGCAACTATCCCTTAAATCGTCGCCACTGTAAGGCTGTCATTTTAATCAGAACGTGAAATCTGAACATTTTTTTACCACTCGACTCCTGTTTCCATGCATTAACATTGTGTGCCGGAACATCTCAGTATGTGTGCTTGTCCCTTTTTTTCTCATCAGACATAAAAACATCTATTGTGTCTTTGAGTGTTTTTACGAAGCTGTTACATATGCACGGATTGGATAATCCACTCGACAATGTGAGATTCAAACTGTGGGCTGCGAACTGGACGCAGACAGCTCTCTGATTCGGGCCTGAACACCACTAATGTGTCTTGTCCTCCCATGTTTGCAGCTCTTATAAAAGCCGAAACACACCAAATTGTCCCGATTCAGACCTTAGCACTCACAAGTGTTCAAAAATGCCTGTCGCAGCTTCCGCTGTCTTGTCATATATCGGCACGAAACAAAGGAAGTCTATTCGAATACAGGTGGATCACGAAACAATTAATGCACAGTGAAAACCCTTCCGTTCGCAACACATCTAATGTTTCGTCTCCCATTTATCTCCAGTGACGTGCCCAAGGGAGGGTTGGTGAGGTCATAACCTTATTTGACCCACTATTCAAACGTCAAAGACAGGAAAAATGGCAAAATCAGGAATGACCACCAAAAATAATATGCGTAACCCCTCTCGCTTCCGAAAATCCTGGGAACGCCTCTCTTTATCTCGGACACATTTTTTAAAATCAACTCACCAGAAGTTTTTATCATTCCGTATTGGAGATTGAAGTAACATGCGTTCTTCCTGCAGGTTTGGATATGATCCTTTAGGGTGCTGTCGTCTGCCTGCCTTCACGCCTAACCTTAACAAGACCCTAATTTTCCATTCTTGTGACTTGGATTTTCAAGACTTAGGAAGGTTTCAGACCGAAGGGACACGCGATACATGTCGATTGGAATGGGCCAATCAACAGCAACGTTTCACACCGTAGCGACACAAAAAACAGCACAAACCTAATCTTCAGGCGACAAGGTGTGAAATCTCCCTTATTAGGCCACTGTCATTGTCACCTCGAAGTAGTAGCTCTTGTTGACCACAGAAAAAAATTCTCCTCAACCGGTGGGAATGCTCCTCAGTTTTCTTCTCTCTCCTATATTTTCGTGCTTGTTCACTATACAGGCAACACCTTACGATTTGATATACACAGGACATGTACTATGTAGACATTTTAACGAAAAATCGGTTGAAGTCAAGAATGGCTAGGTGACTGGCTCAGTTGGTAGAGCCCTGATTTGGGTCCTGGTAGAGCCTGCAATTTCCGCCTAAAATGTCTACATATGCAACATCTTCCTGCTTTCTTTTCTCGACATTCATAAAATTTTCGGCTGTCTCTTTATGGTAGTTAAGTGTTTGAATGTGTTTCGAACCCAGTAGGCTTAAACAAAAGTATTTTTTTATACCATGAAATTCTAGGACTGCATATACGAAATTTAGTTCTGGCAAAACTAAATCATCATTCAAAACTTTGATTTTCAGCTGATCCATGCAGCTTAATTCTGTTTTAAAAAAACACTCCAATATCCGGTACTGCTGAAATATTCACTTTAGAGAGGGAGAGAGAGAGAGAGAGAGAGAGGCCTTTGATCTCTTCGGCCCTCGAACCGAACTAGCACTACACTGAGGCCCCGGAAGTTCTGCTGTCGTCAATGTCTTCATTTTCGAATCACTATATCTTATAAAGCAATCAGAGGACGCTGACTGATCTGATCACCAATCGACTGTATGAATTCTCACACTTACCTCTGAAATCTCATTAACCGAATTTTTGTAGAGATGAACCGAAAAATTGAATCCGCGTATTTATATCCTCATTATATTCTAGAACGTTCCATAGATAAAACGATTCGTTAATATTGCCAGTAGTTGACTCCTTCTCTCATTCGTGTCATTCTATAGAATGAAGGGATCTGAACCAGTTAATTGATGGGGTGATGTAAACTACTCATCATTCATCCTCTTGATGAGACCACTCGTCATTGACATGACGAGTTATTGCTTGGCATGCGAAAGGTACAAATAACACAAAGGAATTAAACTACTGAAAAGACAATGGTCACTCGTTGGATTTTGTGAACCGTTGAACCTGTATCATGGCTGGGTGTAGGATAATTACCTGTCTATCTGAAGTCTCTGAGCTGAGTCAAAATAGCGAAGTCCTCTGTAAGCTTCTCTCTAACTTGTTGGCCAGAGCGTTGTTCTCCTCCTCACCTACTGACTTGCTGACCACCTTCACGCTCTCCACTCAATTCCCAAAGTCAGTCACCTCCCAGCCTGTCTCACCTCTATATCCCCTGGCCATCGAGCTCTTCCTCGATGCCGAATCGCCGAATCGTGTTTATTATCATAATTGCTACCATGCAAACCGCTGACACCAAACCCAGAAGTATTACCTGTTCCTGAATACTCAGGAGTTTGCATGGCACAACACAATGCATTGTAAACATGCCTAAGAGGCTTGAGACAGCTGAGAAAAACAAGTGAATGCCCTGGTCAACATGAAGCGTTCAGAGAGACTTTAATAAAATAAACATACAATCTTAAGGATTGATACGTTCGCGCCTCCTAGGAAAAATTTTCTCCTTTGAAAATTTAAAAGTCAAATCGCAAAGCTTGACATGACTCAGGTTCGCCAATTCCATATATTTTCTTAGAAAAAACCAAATATACAAAATAAATCCACCAACAAACATAACTATCACTAGTTGTCCTAATCGCTAAAAAAATTCATTCCCTAAACCTCATAATGAATAATACCATTAATGCTAACAAATTCGTATGTTTAGACGATGTAAAAACAATAATATATACTATTATATGACTAGAAATCACAAAAGTTCGTGTCGTTAAGCGATATATCTCTTAAAGTACCACATTTGTGTGTACGCAACGTTTATCATGTAGAATCGCTCATCCGCAAGTGCTAAGTCAAGAGTCTGTGATATCTCGCTAAGCGGTAACGACTCTGTGTCCTCCACGAGCCAAATGACTGGAGTGTGTCTTCACACGGTAAAACGGAAATCACAATTTTGTTTATATTGCCACTCGGTATAAACTCTTCAAATAAAATAAAAAACTTAAAAGGTGCACAAGTAAGTAAACGTAAGTAGGCATGTTGAACGTTTGTCACATCTCACTGTTTTTTCCATGTGAAAGCCTAATGTCAAAATGTGTTTTACAAATTACGTAGCCCGTGCTCTCCTATCATCGTTGAATATATGAACTTGCACGGCTATTTTGCACCTTCCAATGTATTATTGTACAATATTCAATGCATATAGTGAGTTACACTGAAAACTGTCGCTGGTAAAACTTAATTATAGCGTTCAATTTTGTTTTCTACGTGAACTGTACACTGTATACATATCTCTGGCTTGGTGATTACCTTTGTATGACTGCACACATTGCACACAAAAAAAAAATAATCTTGCAAGTGTGAAAACTATGTTCTTGAGTTATAAATATCAAAAAATGTTCTGCGAACAAATGTGTCGCTTTCGATATTCCATGTTGGTGAGAAAAAGAATAAATAATAATAACTGCTTACAATAAACATATGCATAAAATATTGGCACTAAAGCATGCTTTCTAAAATGTTCGAAAGTGCTGTAATTATGTTTTTATTGCTTGCATGTCTGTTTATTTATTGAAAGTGCAATTTTCTTCATAAAAAAAATTATGCACTAATTGATGCTAGCACTTGGTCAATTGACACCACTGGTGCTTGTCGCTTCCTTGTAGTACACTGTAATGCATACAAAAACTGGTTCTCATGCATGACACAAACTGAAAATGTGTATAGGCCTATGGAAAAATATTGTTTCCCATAAAGCATGTTAAATGACCAAATAGATACACATGATAGGAGCTCGCATGTGTATGTGTAGAAACACTGTAGCACAATTCTGTACTTATTGTTTGTAACCGGAACTGCTGTTTGTAGAATCTATGTTGTCTATGCTTCTTCTTCTTCTGGATTGCTTGTCGTCTTGACTGCATTGGGCAATGTAAAAATGTGGTAAATTACCCGTAGAACTTGGGAGATGGGGAAAAGTTGTTGTTTGAATTGCAAACAGTGTGGAGGGAAATTTTGTCTGCTTCCTTCACTAGGTGTCGTTGATAATGTATGGTCCGCTATACTGGGAACTTCCTGGTTAATTACATCCTTCTTGTAAAATGTAGTACTTGTAGTATGAGTTAAAATGTCTGCATGTCTCCCTCGTAGAATGGTGATGAATCTTTCTATGTAGTAATAGCCTGGTAATAGTAGACTGCCTGCGGGTGTCCGTCATGAAAAATGCCCAGGGATGGTGTAATGGTGTAGGCATTGCTTGTCCATGGCGTTCCGTATAGACAGGTTAGGTTGAATAAAGGGAAAATTATGACAAAGAAAGGAAATAATAAAGGATAGGAAATGTATAATTCATGTTCATGCAAGTACACATATCAACTTATTTCCATTGCCTTTTCTTTAAAATCAAATTAAATTGTCTCATCAAAGTAAAATAAATTAAATAAATAAATAAAATAATTGCCATAACTCTTTGAAAATAAATAAGGAAAATTTAAATAAAATATCCAACCGTAATTAAAATATTAATGTCCATGATTAATGTGTTGCCTTAACCTATTAATTATTACTGCGCTGCTCTAAATGAATCTGTTTCGCAAGCTGATGATGCTTATAAAAATAATATCCTAGGGTTGCGGTTAATAACACATTCCAAATACCAAAAACTAATATAGACATGGGCAAAGGGTTTAAAATTAATTCCTGAAATGAGATGCTCTTACTAATTGATTGATTAAGTTGTTTTAAAGCAAGTTCAAGCGGAGTCCATTGGGGAATAGTGAAATCAGATAAATTCTTGGGAATATTAGGTAGTAACTCAATTTCCTTCATTTTTACTTGTTCAAAAGCTAAAATTCTTGTATGTAAAATTTGTTGATCCACAATAATCTGTGAAAAATCCTGATAATTAAAAAATAAAGATTCCCCTTCGTTAAGCTGAATTGATCTAAACCTGATATTAAAATACCATTACGTGTTCTAATAAACTGAAATAATTTATTGTCAGTAATAGACTTCACTTCAAAATTACAAAATGTAGAATTAATAAACAAAAGTAAGTGTTGCAAGCATGTTCTAAATTCTGTGTAAATGTAAAAATTATTATGTTGTGAACCCTAAAAATAAATATATAAAATTTGTGTTGCGCAAAGCAAGCTGTTAGTATCTAAAAGGTTGCTTTGGCAAGCCTCTAATGGCCTCCTAATAAATGATAGGCCGGTGCAATTTGCCGTGGTTCATAAATATGCAATGTAAGACAAAATTTCAGTAAATGCTACTTCTGAGTTTCGTTGAAACTCCAGGTGGTAACAAATATGGCATTAGGGAATTAAAAAAAGTGAAATTCAAATTTGAAACACAATAAAAATAATGAAAAACTTTCTCAATTCCAAATTTTCTTTAAACAAAAGAAATGTATCCACGCAAAACTTCTGGAGTCCGCCGTATACCTCATATCACTTGGTCGTGTAAACAGACCCGCCGCGGAAAAGGTATACTTGACTCATATAAGAATGGTGTGTCAATCCCTTAGGTATGTCCAAACAAAATAAATCGAGAATAGTTATGCAATATATTAGAATATAAGTACAAATTACTAGTTATTACCTACTGTACTAACATTAACATGAAGTTAATCAGTAAGAAGTAATAAATTTATTGCTGCATTGTAAAATAAGGTGCAAATTGGGTAAGTGAGCTAAATTTCCTAATAATAAATATTAATAATAATAATAAATTCCCAAATTATAACATTTGTGGTAAACCACACTGTTTAAATTTGGAAAGGCTAACGATGCCGTGGCGACTTTTGCTGCACATGCCTGTGCCAATCACCGAGGCTTAGCCTGGCATGTTTCTGACAAATTTTGATTACTCTATGTGCATAAAGTGCTAAAATTGCCCTTTTGTAGAAATTTCCCTGATTTTATCAAAATTTCGTTTGACTTTATCCTGATTCTAATGAAAAAATGCGTCGATTTCCCAAAAAAAATTACTTACTATAAATATCTCTATGAAAAACGGGAAAATTTTGCGAGAAAAACGCAAAAAAAATTCGTCTTGTTGTTCCCTGGAAAAATTATTGGTCGTGATTAACCTGAAGTACATAAATGCGACGTTTTACGGACAAAAATTATCTATGTAACAAAAAATATCCCTAACATTGTTTACATGAACTTCTTATCGTGAAAATCAAATTCTAATGGCTATAAGCGTAACTAAACTGATCCCCTAAAATTTTAATGGAAGAACGCCCCTGATGCGAAAAAAAAATATGCAAAGCCTATGGTAAGTGTTTCTGAGCTTCCAGCGTGCTCAAAGTACTCGGAAGAGAGCTACCGTGCGGAGAAAGGAATTCGCTGACAAAGTTCCTGCAAAGTTGCATTTTCGTGGTCGCTTGGAAGGACTGAACATTTCTCTATGGCGACAACGAGAGCTCTTGCAAGTTCGCTGACGCGATCGGCGACTTCGGGGAAGTTCGGGTTCCGTTCGGGATAGCGAACGAAAAATATCGTTGCTTCGGGCAGCGGGCAAAGGAACGGAGAAAGAAAATGCAAGGCGATGGTTCGCTGACGCATTGAATGACGCGTAACTGTTTACAAAACTTTAACTTACTACGGACAAAGTGTAGTAAGC
Source organism: Lepisma saccharinum (assembly GCF_977018435.1). Lineage (NCBI taxonomy): Eukaryota > Metazoa > Arthropoda > Insecta > Zygentoma > Lepismatidae > Lepisma > Lepisma saccharinum. The sequence continues at coordinate 14,837,923 of NC_139256.1, read as the reverse complement.
GCTGCGGGAGTTCGAAATAAAGTCAAGGTCTTTGAAATGACGTAATAAATGGGATGGAAAGAGAGAAAACTTCGTCGTGCTTGCGACAGCGTGTTAACTTGAACACTTCCGTGCTCGTACAATAACAAAACTTGGGAAGCTGTTAGCAAAACAAATGACTAATAAACCTTGCATAAGGTACAATCAAACGTAAAAAATGAATTATACTTAAAATTTGAATCGTAATGAATATAAAAATTCTAGGCGAACATGAAGTCGTAAAAAATATGTTCTATAAACGGTACAACAGGTTCGGGAACCTGAAAATTTGGCTTACTTTCTGCTATTAAAGTAACACTTGAAACTTTGTCGACTTTTACTGATGATTGATTCGCAAATATATCTTTAACTTTTACATCTGGCTGAATACAGTGTGAAATAGGCAATTCACTTTCCATTTGGCGACTGTTTTGAACAAAATTAGGATCCTTGCTTACGGCAAATTTCTGAACTCTATCTTTAACGGATAAAATATTCTTCGGCAAATCTATACTGTCGTCTTTAGTGACTAAACTATTACTGGATACATCTTGAACTTCTTGTTGTACCCTAGGTTGAATAATAATGGACTGAGGCAGTGGAGGCGGCAGTGGCGGATGACTCGTTTTTAATGGTACCACTTCAACAATCGGTGCAACATCGTCGTAAATCTGATCAATGGACGGTGAATCATTAAGTTTGCCTAACTGTAATTCGTTGGTACACTCATGGTCATAAGTAATAGATTTCTTGCGTTGACATTGAAAATAACAGATTATGAAAATTATAAAAATACTAATAATAAATGTTGTTAATAATAAAATTGTAATTATATTATAAGGATAGTCAAAGGACTTGTTCAACAGATAAATAAAATTAGAAGCTTTTACGTATGGAAGAAATCCGTTTAAAATAACTAAAATCGCAATGATTTTCATGTTGCTTAGGCAATCAAAACAAACAGTTCTTCAAAGCTAAAACGTACTTTAAGCCTGCCTAGTCTAATTAGTAAATATTTTAACTCAACTTTTAATTATTTCTGACTCTAGGCTCAATTTATCTGCGTAATTTATTTATTTAATATAATTTATTTATTCTCTAAATTTATTAGCACTGTTTAATTTATCTTATTTTATTTTAGGTGTTATTTCTATTCTTAAATACTTAAAATCAATTGAACTGTACTAAGGTTCAAGGTAATGGAAAAATTGGGAGTGATTTAACTCCTAACTACCTGAAATAAAATAATAATTATTATTTATGCGATCTTTAAATGCATTAAAATACTAACATCACTAAAACTTGAAGAATCTTTAATTCTCTCTACTCATTCTAAAATATGCTTAGCATATTATTGTGGCAAAGTTAGAAACTAAAACCGTTGTGGTTTAATCATTATCATTCTGCGATGGCAGAACGGATTTCCAGGATTATCGGTAGCTATCCAATATCCGAAGGAAAATACTTGTTAGTGGAGCGCAATAAAATCTTGACGTCGACGTCTACATATTCATATAATATAAATATTCTCATAATTGGCGCTTAAAATAAACTTTGCTAATATAAATCATATACCTTCTTCTGAAGAGTAACTATAAAATTCTAGTGATGTATTCGCTGAGCTAGTATTATCACATACTGCAAAAAAACTTTTGTGCGTAAAGCACATTAGTAAATAATAAGTCTGCTTTTAATTGTTAATATTATTAGTGCTATTTTATGATAAATTATTATTATGTCACGCGAGTGGATTTAAAATATTAGACCTGTTTCACTTTAATAAATGCCGTAACTTGGAGCAAGCTTGCAATATTTATATTTAAGATGTTAAAACAATCTACTTTTTAAAGTTTTTAACATTCGAAGCTACAACGTGCTAAGGATAAATATTCAACTGTCAAACAAAACATTGTTTCGGACAGAGAAAAAAAAATATAAAGATATACTAACAAAAAAAAATCTCGTTAATATGTGAGAAACGTGCACGCCGTGTAATGCTCTCATAATTCTCTTCTAGTTATTCAAAATAAGTTGGCTGTGCCTAACTTTGCTTAAAGCATATAAGTATATGTATATCTGTGTACGGACTCATTCTCGTCACTACTGCTTACCTGTGAACGGACATCTCTCGTCACTGCAGCCTAATTATACATCTATTACTTCTCAACTAGAACTTTTAATTAATCGGGCGGTTTATACCCTAAATCACGGTACGCCACTCTAACTATATACGCTTGGCGTAATAGCGGACATAATTGTACAGCGTGTCGAGGAATATAATTAGCGTTTCGTTTCTTTACATATTAACATGAATTAAAATTTTCAGGCAATGTATGCGTAAGTTAAGGTAACATAAGGCAAGTGACTATCTCGTATAAACTTGACTATCTCCTTAATCTAAGCTCCCTTCATGAGGTGCTAGGAGACTTCAGTCATTAAGAATATAAATGAGTGGTCCTCGGGGCCTTATTCGTTCCCAAAACTATATGTGTATAAAAATGTGATATCCTCGTTGCAATAATCTTAGCAGTTATAGTTCAAGCATTCTAAATCATTTACAAGTTACGGTCAGTTTTAAACCAAATTTAAATTAATCTTTCAATGAATCTCAATTATTAATAATAACAATAACAAAAAAATTGACTCAGAAAAGCATACTCTCTGCTATGACTCGTAAAAATGCACATAGTGCCGACTGACTCTTGACTCGGTGGCACTAATTTATTTTCCTCATTCATAAATAACTTTAAAATCCACTTTTATTCCACGTTGTTAATTAATTAAAATATTAAGGGTAAAATCGTTTACTGTTTACTGTAGCTTACTGCATCCTCATAACCAACGTTGTAATAATTTTCGTATTCAAGATTATGTAAAAAAAATTCTAAAATCACTGTCAATGCAAGAAATCATCAAATCTAAATGCCTTTTCCTTATTCCTTATGTAAAATTGTGAATGGTAAAAATTTCCCAGGTGGGAATTTGTCGTAGCCATGGTACCGGGTTCGTGAGTGAACCACAGAGCTACCAGGAGCAGATTGATAGGGAATCGTCCACGGACGTCCCTGGGCCGGCCACATTTTTGATGAAATGGCCTCCCTAAAATCCGACATCGAACCTTCCGCCACGCGGAATGCCGGACGCTCCTGATACCAAAGCGCCAGCCCGACGCGGGTAACCGCGACGGAGCTAGGGCGCAGGTTCCTCCGCATTCTACATTGCGCTGATTATCGACCCAGACTCGAGGTCGATAAATTTAATCGAATTCATCCTCATGTTAGACTAAACATCTATCATGGCATATATAAATTCTTCTCCCCCCATAAATGCAAAAAGCTTTAAGCCCTATGTATTCCCAAAAATAAAATATGGCAAGGACATACTAAAGAAAACTAAACTAATGAGCAAAATTTTTGGGGTGGGTAACAAAATAGCACTCCACTACGTGTCAAAAATTTGGGGTGGGGTTGAATTTAAACTGGTTAACAAACTCTTTTCTCATCGCATTTCCGCAAAAATGGATGAAAGCCCTAAGCACCTCCATCCACGTGTCAAGCTATTGGGGTGGGGTTAAATTTAATTAAAAACTGGTTAACAAATTCTTTCCATTTCTGAAAAAAAATGAAAAGACCCGCTTATCTCCACCACGTGTCATTCTATAGAATGAAGGGATCTGAACCAGTTAATTGATGGGGTGATGTAAACTACTCATCATTCATCCTCTTGATGAGACCACTCGTCATTGACATGACGAGTTATTGCTTGGCATGCGAAAGGTACAAATAACACAAAGGAATTAAACTACTGAAAAGACAATGGTCACTCGTTGGATTTTGTGAACCGTTGAACCTGTATCATGGCTGGGTGTAGGATAATTACCTGTCTATCTGAAGTCTCTGAGCTGAGTCAAAATAGCGAAGTCCTCTGTAAGCTTCTCTCTAACTTGTTGGCCAGAGCGTTGTTCTCCTCCTCACCTACTGACTTGCTGACCACCTTCACGCTCTCCACTCAATTCCCAAAGTCAGTCACCTCCCAGCCTGTCTCACCTCTATATCCCCTGGCCATCGAGCTCTTCCTCGATGCCGAATCGCCGAATCGTGTTTATTATCATAATTGCTACCATGCAAACCGCTGACACCAAACCCAGAAGTATTACCTGTTCCTGAATACTCAGGAGGTTTGCATGGCACAACACAATGCATTGTAAACATGCCTAAGAGGCTTGAGACAGCTGAGAAAAACAAGTGAATGCCCTGGTCAACATGAAGCGTTCAGAGAGACTTTAATAAAATAAACATACAATCTTAAGGATTGATACGCATTCAAGAACGTACCCTCTCCCGCCTTCCAGAGATTAGAAATTACAACGAATCACCCTACCTGTGGCGCTACCTTTGTTGTGCAGCTTCCAAATGCTGGCAAGTCTCTACATAGTGCTCAATGCGCTGCGACAACACCGAAAGCGCAAGAAAAGTTTACGTGCAATATTATCAACAACAGGGTTATAGAACATTCTCCGTCTTGCCTCGATAATTGTATATCTCCTTAAATCATCGTCACATTATTCAAAAAGCCAAAAACCTAATTTTATCTAGTGTAAAATTAAAAAAAATCCTGCGGGGGGGGGGCCTCGAGCCACCTCAACCCCACTTTGGATACGTGCTATTAACAATAACAGGGTTATAGAACATTCTCCGTCTTGTCTCGATAATTATTCTCCCAAATTATCATCACATTATTCAAGAAGCCAAAATCCTAATTTTATCTAGTGTAAACAGAAAACATTCCTGAAGGGGGCTCGAGCCTCCTGATTCCCACCTTGGATATGTGCTATTGACAATAATAAGGTGATAGAACACTCTCCTTCTTGTCTCGATAATTATTTCTCTCAGATTTATAAATTTATTATCTTCACATTATTCAAGACGCCAAAAATCTAATTTTATCTAGTGTAAATTGAAATTTCCTGAGGGGGGGCTCGAGCCATTTCATCCCCACCTTGGATACGTGCTATTAACAATAACAGAGGTATAAAACATGCTCCATCTTGCCTCGATAATTATTTCACTCCTTACATTATTTTCACATTTTTCAAGAAGCCAAAAACCTAATTTTATCTAACGTGAACTGAAAAATTTCCTGGGTAGAGGGTCGAGCTCCCTGTGCCCCATCTTGGATACGTGCTATTATCAATAACAGGGTTACAGAACATTCTCCGTCTTGCCTCGATAATTATTTCTCTCCTTAAATTATTGTCACATTATTTTATTTCACACCACAAGAAACAAAAAACCTCATTTTATCTAGTGTAAACCTAAACTTTCGGGGGAGCTTGAGCCCCCTAAGCCCCCCCTCTGGATACGTGCCTGGCTCACAATGCTGGGAGTAAAGGGGTTAAGAAATGTAGAGGCCCGGAAATCATCTCTATGTGCTTCTGAAATTTTTATATAATCTCAGAATTTCAACAGATAATGTCGCTGTTCTGTTGAAGAAACCTATGTGTAGGCGTGAGCACATGCAGTGCCTGGTCACCCCTCTAATATGTCCTAAAAATTCAAAATGTTTAAACTACAATTAAAATAATGACAATAATATCCGTGATTATAAATATAAGGAATTTCGTTTCAATTGAAATGACCTCTCCCAAACAATATCATATTGTTTACCTTAATGATAACTAATCCTAATCACATAGTGAAGATGTTTTTTCAGTTTATAAATAGCACAGAGATCCTCCACCAATCGGCCCGCGCATCTCAATCTCCCGAGCACAGCCTCGATTGATAAGCAACCCTCGTAATCTCGCTAGGCTTATTTGTTTATTTCCATTTATACATAACAAGAAGATAATAGAAACCACGCACAAGAAAAAGAAATGCAAAGTGATTTATGGAGGACCTCTGTGCAATTGTAAACTGATAATAATAATAATAATGGTTTAATAAAGGCAAATACTAATTGTGAGAAGTTGTTTTGTCAAGTAAAGTGAAGAAAGATTTGTTTTGATCTTTGAGCTTCCAATGGACCACTGAAGTGCTAAGTACAGGTGTACACCCGGCCGCAGATAAAATGTCTACCCTCGTCCCCCTACTTTTTATACCACAATATAAAAACCTGACACTGTGTATATTTATGGTTTTAACGAGTAAAAATAATTGTTCTTTAAATACGTGAAGTGTTACTGTTGAAAAACAGTTATTGTGGGTATGTATTTATATAACACCTATACCGTACCATACCCCGTTCGATTAAGAAATATTGACCCTGGCAGACCTTGTCAGCTCCTGCTCAGAATGTGTAGAATAAGCATTCTACAGGAAATGGTAAGAACACTGGCCTTTGGCAAGAGGTGACGAGAGGCCAAGCGAGGGTTTATATACGTGCGCATGAGAGCGACACGAGGTCTTTTAATCTGGAATCATCGGAGAAGCAGGAGCTACTGGTCTTATTTCTAAACCGAACAGGGTAAGCTAGTCTACACCCATTCTGCCATTTGCATTGCTCACTTCAGTCTAGAAACGAATCATGAGTCTATTTTAATGAATGGTTAGATATTTGTACCTGCCCGTTCAGGGCTGTCTCTACCATCAACTAGTACTAATCGGGAGGGGCAAGTTACATCCCTATTTAAGATCCCCGCGTACAGAGGAACGCTACGTGGTGAGATGCTTGGGCCTTTTCATCCATTTTTACGGAAATGTGATGAAATTTAGAGCTACGTAGTGGAGTTGCGGAATTTTTTCATTTGTTTCACTCTGAAATAAATGAAAATTGAAATTTGTTAAATAGTGACATGTCAGAATTGTTTTTTTCTCCGCGAATCTTTATTTTTGGCGAAAGCTGCGTAGCACGCAGTTTTAATGTTAATGATGGTTAATGTCGATACTCAGCTTTAATTCAGTCCTACCCACCACACCCACCAAATAGGCTAATCACCCGCTGCATTAAAGCACATTACAATGCGGAGGAAACGAAAATAGAATGTTTCCTTTGGTAGCCACGGGCAATGAGGCAACAGCTCTGCGCTTTTGCTTCGTCGCGGTTTTCCGCGTCGATGCGATGTGGCATAAGGTACGTCCGTCATTCCGCGCGCCGGAAGGTTCGATGTCGGACATTCGAGTGTCATATTCCGCCCAGAATTTGGCCAGCCCGGGCACGTCTACCGACGAGCCCTTGTCGTTCCGCTCCTAGTAACGCCGTGGTTCGCTCGAACCCGGTACCTTCGGTCAGGCCCTGATGGCTATGACAAAACTACCACCTGGGAAATTTTCATCAATTACCAGGATTTTATTTAAATTTTGAAAGTGGCACTTGATTTTGATGACCCTTGTTTTTGCAGTAGTCTCTTGAAATACAATTTGGCATTTTTTTTACATGAATTTGGTGCGTGACGACAGTTTGAATTTATCTTCTTGACCCCTCCTTGAATAATTCCTATTTACATTGCACTAATTGCATTGTTTCTAAAAACTAACTAAAATACCCGAGAAAATTTTAAGTTAAATTTATTTTGTGTAAAAATATGTGATTTATCAAATTTATCGATTTGATATTTATTGGCCGTAAAGTAATTCATTTATTTTCAATAATAACTAAAAATAACAGCTGTGGTCATTTTAGCAAGTTTAGGTTCAATAATTGCTACCTAATTCAACAAGATGCAGTTTTTCCTATATTTATTAATTTTAATTGCATTTATCTCGCATGTCAATTCCCTATCCTTCAAGGAAGTGGTCATCAGATCTTTCCAATACCCGTACATCATTTGTTCAGTAATTACGTTAACACTAGTTTTTATTTGTATGTTAATTATTGCTTTCATTTGTTGTCAGCGAAGATGTAAAAAGTTAAAAGTTTTGGAAAATAATTGCCCAAGGGAAATGGAACGAGTAAATATGTCTTCAAGTGTACAATTTTCAAATATATCCCAGTCGGATAGCGACTCTTGGCACAGTGGTCCCACCCAACCCGTTACATGTCGAAATCTTGAGTCAGTTTTTACCTTTCCAGACCCCTTTTATGACCAAGCAGATACTCCAAACGTAATTATCCCACTTGAAATTCCTCCCGTCCGTCTAGATACATTTAATGTTGCATGTCAAACTCTTCATCCATTTAAGTTAGATGATGTTAACACCTCATCTCGCTCTGTACAAACTAATCCTGTTAAAGTAAAAAGAGTTAAAGGAGTTACGGTGAAAACACAAAACGTAGATGTGTCTCGAACCGACGACCCCCAGCCCCACTCTGAACCAATTGTCCCTTTCATTCAAAACATGTTTTACGACGACATATAATCAAGCTGATTTTCCACGCACTCCCCTAGCCGTTATGCAACCGAGTTCGTAGCATCTTGGGGCGCCGAACAAACATCTCCCCTTTTTATTTCCCTCAGTTTTTTTAATCTCGCGGAAATCCAGATACATCAAGAACCAAAAGTTCATGAAAGGTACTCTCTTCCTCTTCCTATTTGCTCCTTGGCACCGCCTCCCTCGTTACCAGTCCTAAGTTTCTATCGTCGTGTTCCTCGCAGAGAAAGAACACGTTCCTGTTATTGGTCATCACTCACGGGGGGCTCCTCCCATCCAGAACGGCCGCCATATATCTTCCCTTCCCTTCCCTTTCCCCCCCCGACTCCGATCACACATCCAGTAGAGTTGAAAAGATGTCTTTCGCTAGACTCCTCGAGTTCCTGCTTTCTGCTGAATTGCATTTCCCTCGCAGTTATCTTAATCGAGGCCACTTCGGTACTCCACATTCGAGTTAGCGGAAGAAACCTATCTTATTTCAGTCTCGGAGAGAGAGAATTTGATGACACCTTTTTTTTTGTTGTGGATGAACTTTACCCTCAGGTGGTTTCAGCAATGAAATTCCTAGTCTCCAAACGAGGTGTGAATAATAGCCTCTTCAAGGGCGCTTATTTATGCGACGTTTTTCTCGATCCTTCATTATTTTCAAAAGTTTCCCGAATGAAATTTAATTACTTCTTACAGATTAATTTCATGTTAATCTTCGTAAAGTAGGTAATAGCGAGTAATTGTGCTTATATTTTACTCTCCCACACGTCATAGACTTTAGTTGAAGTAATATCATACGAAATCTTATACTTTTCTCCCGGCCCGGCGTCATGATGTTCATTTACGGTTCCGTTCAATTTTTTTTCCTAAGGCGACCATAAAAAGTAGTTTTGTTTACCTTATTAGGCTAAAACCTCAAAAGAGTGGATTTAGACGCCTACAGTTGTCATGGGTCAAGTGTAATCTCTTACGCGGCGAGCATTTATGCTAAGTGACAAAGAAAATACACGGCGGGCTATAGCATGACGTAGAGTAGTTTTCCTCTTTTCTGTTTAACGCAATGCTTTATATTTTTTTTTTTCCTTTATTCTCAGAACCGTACATTTACTTCACACATAGCCAAGTTCATACGGAACTTTCAATTCACGATAATATAAAATGTTTAACAAATATTCTATTTCATAATTCCACTATTTCCTGCTCCACAGAAATAAAATCCAACGTCGGGGGCCACCTCACGAAAGTTCGCACTCGAACAGGAGTGATAGTTTCCGGCACAGGCAAATTCCTCCAATCACAAACTTTAAACGGCAATATAAATACACACAAAACAATAACAGTGTCTGAAGGAACATCCTTTTTCTGTAATTATAAGAATTTTGATCAATTGATTTTTGATGATGAAATCATCCACACTCGTAGAGTTTTAGATACAGAAATAGCTATTCGAGCAATTTCTCCACTTTTTAATACCTCTGTAAATTTTTCAAATGTAATTCTTCCTGATTGAACTGACTTTCGACTGGCCATGGAGAAATTAAATCAGTCAATCGCGAACGAACCCAAATTTCATGAAATATTTTTGTCCCATTTTCCCGTTACTATTATCCTATTACTAATTTGGAACTTTATTTTAACTGTTTATTTATGCTATACGTCAGGCGTATGCAAGCAGAAACCAACCTCGACTAGTGACCGTTAACAATGAGTCACTATGTCGCCTTGATATATTCATCCATTTTATGTATTTTTGTATTTAATGATCTTAACGTCATTGGAGCCATGTCATTTACTCCTTTATTTTACTTGTGGCTAGGTAGTTTTAACAGCTGTGACGTTACCAAATTTTGGGTTAATTATTTTTTTTCGTCAGTTTCTCATTTTTACAATGCTTTGACACTTCTGACATGATATTAATGGATTTCGTCGGGTTTAACTTTCTGATACCAGGGGATATATTTTATACCATCTACATATTACCTTTATATATTTATCAATATTTAATCCTACATATTTTCGTTTATTTTATAGTGCCATGTCATAACTTTAGTTTCATATTGCACATTATTTTATATTTTGGGAGAAGCCAGGGGCTATATACATATAATTTAGTCAATATATACATATATTACTTTTGATGAAGTCAGATTTTCCTTTTAATGGTGTTCCAGTGTTAAGGCGTCAAATGACATTTTCCGCCTTTTATTTTCATTAGCATTCATTCAAACTTTGTTTTATAATTTATATCACTTATTGGGCAGTTTATTTTATTTAGTTTACTTATTTTTACTCATGATTTTCACTTGCCTATAGAAGACGATTCCTTTACACATTTTTTAAATATATTTTTCAATATTGAATGACTGTGAGCAATGTAGTTTATTCCTATGTCCAACCTGTTTCCTCCCCTGTTCGGGAATTCCACGAGTTCAAGGAATTTCGAAAGTCGCCCAGCGATTTTTTTTTTGAGGCCGCAAGAAGAACGCATTCCTGAAGGCTTTGGAGCCCACCAGCCTCCTTTGGGCTTCAGCGGTGAATGTCACGTAGCAGCACCGAAAACCTTATTCCAAGTGACATCCCAGGATCAGAAGAGCGTCAGAAACATAAGAAGAAATGTCATCTTACAGAGCAACCCCCCCCCCCCACGACTCTAACCCCCCTTAAGAAGAAGCATGAACATCTTTCATGTACATCGTCCCCTTTTGCTCTGTAAGGCCAGCCAGTGTCCTTCACCACATATTGGAACTTTCCGGGTACAGTCAACGACCCAAATGCGTTGAGACCCAGCCCTGTGGATCAGCAACCTGCCAGGCCACCTGTGACGTTTCATCCTACCAGTGGCCATAATTACTGTATGCAATGGCGTCTGCTGTGAACTTTCGGGGGCTTATCCTAACATCCCCCCAGTGTTCGCCATTGGACAAGGCATATTTTTGGGGCTTGGAACCGCTACTTGGAGTGGCTTCCCATGGACTACCCTGTGTTCGCCCGCCCCACGGCCCACGTCTTTTCATCTGACCTTTGCTGACCAGTATTCCGGAACTCTCCACACCGGGATTCGAATCCGGTCCCCCAGTGAAAATGATCGGTCAAGGACCGTGTATGTCACAGAACAGTGCTTCGTACCCCAGGACTCCGGGGTTGGAATGTATTTGGATTGCCCTGCCGTCTCATTTCTCAGGTCATAGTGTGCACACATAGTGTGCTAAGAACGTCAGTGGCAAGTGCAAACATAACCTTCATCTATTTTTTAATCTTCGTGTGGTTGTGCGCAGTCCAGTGGAGTTTGGTGTTTACCACGGTCCTTTGCTCTCGCCTCGAACTGTCATCCTGATGAGGCGGAAGATTGTGAGCATGCGGTATTAAAGTTTCTCACGGATTACGTTCTGTGCTTATTTAGCACTTGTTCAGAAGCAAGTCGCATGTATCGCGTTACGATGCAGTGTGTTGAACTTTCCGCTGACTCCACGGACCTGCGAACAACACTTTATATCGCATGTTGACCAACCGTCAGCATTGTTGATTACGAAAGACTCTTCCAGCGTGTGGCTAATGAAAACAAAAGACTTTCTTTCAGCTTTCAAGCTTGAGCTTAATTCTGTTCCATTTAATTTTCGGTGAAGGGTCTCCGACATTTTTTTATTATTTTATTTTATGTAACCTTTTTTTTTTCATGTAATAAACAAAAACCTTTTAAATTTTGGTGAATGGCAGAAGGTTCAATTTAAACTTTTCATGACTACAATTTCAATTTTAGAAATTGTCTTGCAAGAGGGGGTGTCGTACCATACCCCGTTCGATTAAGAAATATTGACCCTGGCAGACCTTGTCAGCTCCTGCTCAGAATGTGTAGAATAAGCATTCTACAGGAAATGGTAAGAACACTGGCCTTTGGCAAGAGGTGACGAGAGGCCAAGCGAGGGTTTATATACGTGCGCATGAGAGCGACACGAGGTCTTTTAATCTGGAATCATCGGAGAAGCAGGAGCTACTGGTCTTATTTCTAAACCGAACAGGGTAAGCTAGTCTACACCCATTCTGCCATTTGCATTGCTCACTTCAGTCTAGAAACGAATCATGAGTCTATTTTAATGAATGGTTAGATATTTGTACCTGCCCGTTCAGGGCTGTCTCTACCATCAACTAGTACTAATCGGGAGGGGCAAGTTACATCCCTATTTAAGATCCCCGCGTACAGAGGAACGCTACGATACAATGATATCCAAATAACAGTAATCTCGTAGCTTAAATTGCAGTATGATATGATTAGTATGTTATGCAGCAGTAACTTCAATTATTTTCTTTTGCATCCATGTTGGTGTAGTGGTAACGTCATCGCCTTGTAATCAAGGAGTCCCGGGGTGGATACCCGGTGGAGGTACAAGTGGTTCGAATCCCACTTGGAACTGTAGGTCCAGTCCCGATTAGCCTTACTGTGCATAAAGTGGACTTCTCAATTCAATTAATTATTGTCTGCAAAAATCAAACAGTCTTAGGAACAAATAGCCAGACTTCTATAACGAGGTATAAATTAACATTTCGTACTCAAGAAGGGGATTGTCCCGGTTTTGCACCCAGGGCCGGGTGACTGCCCAGGGCGCCAAACCCAGTCGTCCATCTTGAGTAGCGCAAAAAACGTATTTCTGATTTCATAAGCTTGGCTAACCAATACACCTAAGAAACGGGCAAACAATTCTTGAATTAGTGTAATTTTGTTCTTTTATTCTGATTGATCTGATTTATTTTACTTCAGATTTCTGCTACTTTTGGCTAATCGCAAAGATGAGGATGATGAAATTGAAGTTACTGAAAATAGATAGAATTGTTGTTTCAAGTCCACTTTATGCACAGAAAAGCTAATCGGGACTGGGCCTGCAGTTTAAAGTAGGATCCGAACTGTTGTGCCATGTTCCTCCACCGGGAATCGAACCCGGAACTCCTTGATTACAAGGCGACAATGTTAACATTACACCGTCGGGGAGGCTGAAATTGATGAAGACACACTCTCAAAGAACAACCACGCCAAGAGCGGGATTCGAACCCGGAACCTCTGCCATCGTAACACTCTCTTCTCTGCCACGGATGTCGGCTTCTTCTTTTATGCCTTTCCTTTCCTTTCCTTTGAATCAATGTACAACATTTTGTCTTTAACCACCATAGTTTCAATGAAACTGAACTCCGAACTCTTGGTAATATGAAATTGCGATCATGTTTTGCTCGTTTATATCTTACTTGTTTTCATCGTGCCATTCTACTATTGCTCTTGTCCAGCCTACGGCGTATGCTCTACATGCTGGCAAGGGGAGCGGGGAGCGGGGAAGCGCAAGCGACCAATCCAGCACGATGAGAAACTCAGCAGGCTGTAAAACGAGGTGCGCGTAGTACTGTGGGACCCATGAGTATTACCGTGTAAATTGTCCATGACTGTTTTCAATATTTTTTTCTCTTAAATCCTATGTGTTTTTAAGCGATGGATTTTTATGTATGCTGGCGCAGAAGTTGTCAACAGATTATTTTGAGTTTTCTTTTAATTCTTGAAGCTCTTATTGGGTCAAATAAAGTTCACGAACATGGTGATGGACAATTTGAACGGTAATATTCATGGATCACACTGTACAGCCAACGGAAAATTAAATAGGAGGAAAAAGATTTTCCCGACTGAAAATAAGTTGGCAATGCTGCAAACACCGAGGCAATCATGATAAAGCGCTTGAGGAGCGTCGAGCAAACTTTCCTGAAAAGCACAACTCCAGTATCGAAGGTCATGCTACACGTGGATTGGCAACTTTCGGGAGCATGCTGTCTGCCTACACAGTTCTCCCAAAATGCCTGTTTAAAGATGAATCTTCTGCTAGCTTTTTATTTTTCAAATGTAATTCTGATATTGTAGTCATTTTACAATTATTTTTATTTGTGCTTAATTTGCTTTGCTTTTATGTCACTTTTATAATTAATCGCACCTATGAAGATTGATGATAATCAGATTAAATTGATGAAGGGACACTTCAAAAAGAAATTGCAAGACCAGGACTCGAACCCGGAATCGAAAGCGGATAGGTTGGGGAAGACCGTCAATGGCTCCCGGCCATGGACAAGCTTATAATATTTTGTAATTCTGAGGAGTGCTTTGTAAAGGGTTTGACACATTCGTCCGGGAGACCGAAGTCCCCAGTTCGAGGTCCCAGAGGTGCCAAACAACTCTACCGCTGGTCCGTAGGTTCAGGGTTCCGCGGCCGCCCGATTGGACAGTCGTCGGTCCTTGGTTAAGGAAACACGATTCCTACCACCAGCTAACGGTTTAATTCCAGGTTCGTGTCACCGGGTCAGTTATTTACACCTCCGGCGGTAAGCCACGTCGTGCATAAAGTGGTGCTGTTATTCATTTATAGCAATAATAATAATTATAATTGTTGTAATAATAGAAAACTATAACCCTTCTGGTCAATGGAGACAAGCTATACAGTTTCAAACTCAGGACTACAACCAAAAGAAATATCGACCATACGAGGATATACATCTATACCTATATATAAATGAATCAAGAACACCTGTAGGATAATGAATATATACGTGTATTCGTAAAAATAAACACAACAATGATAATATAACCCTTTACATATCCCCTCGCTCTCATTCAATCATGCACTCACACACACACGCTGCAGGGGTGAACACAATATACCGTTACATGATAAAATATCTAACCGGCTCTTTGGTTTATCTCCCGTGTACCTTCGAACATTTGAGATTTCTATTAGCCCCTTAGGCTTGCTTTCAATGTAAATAAGCACGGCCAGCACTCTGTAATGTATGAGACGCGATTAGCTAGGCGTCATAGTTACCAAAAGTAAATAATAATTGACATTACACTTGTTGAGGCACTACTATGCAAAAAGAATAAGCATACACTAAATGAATGACAAGAGGAAATTAACTTGATTACAAGTACACGAGTGCTGATAATACAAACGACTGTAATATAAACTAGGATATATTAAAAATGATTAAGTCGGCTATACTAATTAGTACCTAGCTTTTCTGATACCTATATATATATATATATATATATATATATATATATATATATATATATCAAAGAACACGGTAAAAAGTTAAAACAAACCTATAATTAATCATATAAATACTCGGCGCGAGGATAGGAAATACAATAACAAATCGTAGGTCTTTTACATTTATAGAATTTCGAAGGGTGAGCGAAATGGGTTCTTAATTTCGAAGATTTATAGTACTTTTGATTTGATTGGCCAAAATAATTAGTAATTGCAGGCAACATTGTTCGATTTCATCTCGCTTTGTCTTATGACGAACCAGTGGCGACGTAGGTGGACAAATGTTCACTCTCACACATAAAGAGATAACTGGAGGATACTATACCGAGTCATTGGCGGCGTGGTCCTCGCTGATGTCAACGGTCCTTGTTGCGGCGTCCCGACGACACTCGTGGCTATGCCAGTCTGTCCTCCTGGCGGGCGAAAACTGTCTCTTCGACTTAGACGTAACATTAATTTTTCTTCCCTCTTTCCATCGCGGCGACGAAGATGGGCGGAAAAAGCACCTCACTTCCATCTGTCTGCTCGGGGCGTTGCATCCTATCGTGGCTTCAATGGCCGTTCGGCGATACGCAGTGCTAACCACTCTGCCACTGTGGCCGGCACGTGCTAAACAGTACTTTTAGACAGGGCTGGATTAAGGTGGGTGCTATTGATGCTGCAGCATTAGGCCCATTCCTGAAATAGGCCCAGATGAAAACAGACTTGAATTTTCCGAAAGCTGGACAGTTTTCTTTTGCTATAATAACCTGAAAACAAATCTTAGAATAAAATTTGGAGCCCCAATTTCGGACGCCTAGACACAGCGTTACGTATTATACAGTTACTATTATTCTTTGCGCTGTGACGCAACTATAACATTAGTTGTGTTTATTGCTCATCGAAGATTTTAAGCATCAGGCCCAATTTCTTCTTAACCTTTTGGAACCCAAGGCTATTTTCACATGTAACCCCCTTGGTACCCAAGCCGATTTTGAGCAAAATGCAGAGTTTCAATTAAATGAGTGTAGATCGGAGACTAATTGCCCCAAAGAGATGAATGATATACCGTTGTACGCAGAATGAATCACAGATTCAGAAGATCTATAATTTATGCACATTCGGCGTATATATGTAGGGGAAAGGGGTGAAATTCCCTGAAAATACTTTTTTTAAAAAAATGGGGTTCCCCCCTCCCAACCCGCCACCCGAAAAAAAGGATATGAAAAGTTCAAAATGCACATAGAAATTATCGCTGACATGTAAGGAACACAAAAATATTTGCATTATTATCATATGACCAATGTAACTTGAGTTGTACCCCAAAAGAAATGGTCGGCACGCCACTGATTCAAGCTTCAAAATGCAGCGGTACCTTGAAATGACTTTAGCTCAGAGACTATTTGCCCTGGAGATATGAACGATATACGCAGAATGAATCACAGATTCAGATGATATATAATTTATGCACATTCGGCGTACATATGGAGGGGAAAGGGGGGAAATCCCCTCAAAAATACTTTTCTTAAAAAAATGGTGTTTCCCCCCGCCCCCCGAAAAAATGTCAAAATGTAAAATTTATGCAAATTTGGCGTATATATGGAGGGGAAGGGAGAAAACCCCCAAAAATTATTTAAAAAAATTGTCACTTCAACCAAAAAATGTCCTCGCACTTGGGCACAAAACGATACCTACGCACAACATTCACGGACGAAAAGCTAGAACGTAGTGAAAAATGAGCGCCAATTCTTGCAGCTGCTTGAAATTCTATTTTTAGACAATGCTGGGTAACCCCTGTTGCCACTTGTGCTAAAAAAAAAACAAAGGTTTCCTTCAGCGCGCTTCGAAATTCCATTCTCACAACGCAGATTTCAACAACCACTCTTCCCCATCCCCCTACTTGCTCCCTCACGGAAAACTTTCATTTTCACATCGGATACTGAACTTTCATTTTCACATCGGATACTGATAAACAAGCTTCCTTTGAATGCATTAACAGGAGGGAGTGAAAAAACATTGCTTTAGAACAACAAAGCAGGTCTTCCTTTGTGGGCAAAAATTTGACCTTGAAAAGAGACGCAAGAGAAGTACCTTTTCCCGCATTTTCACCTCCATTTTCATGAAGACAAAAAAAATATGCAAAAAACCATTTCTGTTAAATACATGTGTTAGGAACAATATAAAAAAAGAAATTCTAGCCAAAAATAGAAAAATAATAACGTAAAACTACGACCTTGACACAGGGTATCTCGATCGAGATACTCGGGACCCAAAAGGAAGATTTCAAGCATCAGGCCCAATTTCGTCTTAATCCTGAGATCATTTGGACATGACAAATTTGATATACAGGTTGCATTGTCTCTACATACATTCATTATGTCCAAATTTTGTCCTAACAGATAATATTGCAATAACGTAAAATGTTTTAATTAACTCGAATTCACAATGACTAATATATTCTTGACCTACATTTTTAAATGCAAAATCTGGGTGACGAAAGTTTGCCTCAACACGAAATGAAAATGCAATTTTCATTAAATACTCTAAAATGCTGACCAAAGCAACTTTATTATATATTATGAATAACACTACACACGTAATCCTCGAACAGGGTTTTCTTCGGAATAAGATTCACGAGGCTTAATGGGATAATCATTCACTACAAAACAATAGCTATAAACATGAGATAAACCTGAAATAAGGGGTTAGTATTCACCATAAGAGAAGTACAGCAGGTAAAACGAAATACGTATGTAAGGAAGAGGTGTGCAAGTGTAAGTTTCTATGTGAAAATTGACTGAGTGATAGCACTAGACGCTTTCACGTCAGGGGTCCCAGGTTGGAATACCGGCCTGGTCATTGGCGTTATTTTGGAATGTTCTATTTAGCATATGTTCACTCATCTTCATCGTTGCGATTGCCCCAAAGTGGCAGAAAGGCGACGCTAATTAACAAAAATGAAAATATATGTGAAAATTAAAATGTGAATTAAGAGCTGATAGGTAAGATATTTTTCAAGAGCGATATTCGATAAAAGTTCTGTTAAGATGTCAAACCTGTAGCAACCATATAGCAAAGTTGTGTGAAGGATTGACGATAAGCTTCTATCATTTAAGCTAAGCTCACACAAAGATAGCGACTGAGCGAGCCAGAGCAATGCAAAGCAAAGAAAGCCCTTAATCACTGAGAGAAACAATGAATTTCAAGGCTGCAAATTTCTTCAAATGTCAGTTTGAAATCTCAAATAATAATTATGTGACGAATAGTATCATGTTGTAAGCCAGTGGGGATTTGAGGTGCTTTGCGTATTCTTGTTTTTCGAAATCATTTTCGTTGTTACCATTCTTGATATAGGCAGCATTTCACAATAAGTTCTTTATTAGTTTGGGTTTTTGTTTCAAGTTCATTTTATGCACAGAAAGGTTAATAGGAACTGGGCCTACAGTATAAAGTGGGATCCAAACCTTTGTGTCTCCACCGGTTATGGAACCCAGGGCCCCTTGATTGCTTGACGTTATCACTACGTCATCGAGAAGGCCCTCTGTAATGGGTTACATCTGCATGGATTAACATAAATTCATTTTAAACATATTTCGGACATAAAAATACACAGATTTGAAATTAGTTTTTTTCGAAAAATACGAGAAATATCTATCGCTCTTCTCTTGTTACTATTCATTAGGAAATAAGAATTATTTCATTTCTCTCACGGTCTATCGTTACTATTGATTGAAGAAACAACAATGCTTCACGCTCAGTAGCCGACGCCGAAGGTTAGATTTTTGTTATTTCACGCCATTGTTGTTTCTACCAGTCTCCGTTAATTTCGATAATAAAGATTAAAGATGTGATAGGTGGGGGTGAGATGAAGACAGGTTCTAAACCCAGCTATGTTACGCTAACCAATTTGCCACGGGGTTGGCTTTTCAGTTCATCAAATCATTCTATTAGTCATTAAAATTCCAGATGTAGCAAAGCAACGTAAAATAACGAAAACAAAAAAACAAGAACATATCCACTTATCACCCAGCAAATCCACACACATTCGTTTTGCAGAATGGCCTTGGAGGATTAAACATCGTCCATTTCCTGGTTCAGCTCGAGACAATTCAGGTGCCTTATCAAAGCTGCCCTGAAGCACGCAGGGTTTCTAACCCACTTCGCCGTGAGGTCTACTACTATTACCTTTGTCATTGTTTGAGAGAGAGAGAGAGAGAGAGAGAGAGAGTACTGCCACCGCCCCACCACTGTTGTCTGGTTGGTCTGCTGCGTATTCTCGGCTCTCCACTTCCCTTGGCAGATGTAGATCGCCCGCCATAAGATCAGTGTGTTTCCTGTCATCAGTATCATGCAATCATCGCTCACCTTCATCGTCGCACTTGTCATAAATAGTTACAAAAGTGACTTAGAATAGATACAAATACCTACGATGGTCGTAATTATCCTAAGCAACTACGAAAATGACGTAAATGAAATTTAATATTACGACAACACATACCAATACAGCGCACAAACTTATACTTTGATTTATGTGTTGTCTATTTCATATCTCTTCTCTACCTCTCTTGGTCGAGCGCTCGATGAAGATAAATGGGGAATTTATGAACACAATAACTTACCCAGAATTAGAACTAAAGCTCCCTCCTTAAAGCACGCAACGCTAACCACTCCGCCGTTGAGGATTGTACCGTTAGATTTAGTCATATGGACCTATAAGCAACATAATTAAATCCAAATTTAATTTATTTATGTCGCTTCTCTTATTTAGGTTAATCGCAACGATGAGGATGAATAATGATTAGATGAAAGGGATGAACGCCCAAACTCAGTGAAAGACTATACTGAACACAACTACAACTGGCAGCTGACCTTGACGGCTATTTCTTGCCCTTTTTGTCCTCCAATCCTATTCGGGGGTGTGTGGCTCGATGCGTGTCAACAAACTCGGTTGCGAAGTAAAAGCTGAAGGGGTCACATCGCTCTCCCGAAGCAACGTTGCCAAGCGTACTTCTGTTTCGGCCAGTTGTCTTTATTTGCATGTTTGTAGAGTGTTTGCGTGTGAAACTCCCTCGTGTAGACCATGTGTGCATGGTGCTGGCAATATTGTTGCCCGGGAAAAGACTCTCACGCTTTACAGTACATTTGGCAACATGTGGTGCACCCAACGCTCTTTTGTTTCGTCCCGCGAACAACGTTCGGTACCTTGTGACTCGAAAATGCCAGATTTCAGTCGAAGAAAATTCAGCTGATCGCTGATTCGCTGTTTCCCAACCGCCAGTTGGAGTTGCATTCAGTATAGAAACCGGAGCACACAATAACATGGACCACAACGGGGTAATTCCCAATTGTTGGATTTCTCTGCTCATTAAAAAAAGATAAAATTAGTGGATAGTTGTGCAAAGTTTGCCACTATACGTCACACTCAAGTCTTTGTATGAAGGCAGCACTAACACCGTGCTGAAAGATGGAAGAAGAACCATTGGACACTATAGAGTGACCACAAGGAAGAGAACCTTCGGCAAAAAGTCTCTGCGCATCTTCCCTTCCTTCGTTCAACTCGGGCCATAAGGAGTACGGCGCACAGGAGTCGCGGGTCTGCGTAGGCTTTTTTGCTTGTGGTTCCACTATAACGCTTAACAAAGTAAAAGTTCGTTAGTTCGCTTTCCCTATTAGCTCATCTGTTCATACATATTGCGCCTAACCTTGCAATCAAGAGGTCCCAGGTTCGATGCCCGATGGAGGCACATTGCAGTTATGTTGATCCCACTTCAAAATGCATGTCCAGTGGTAACTGTTCCGAATATTTAATGCCTTTTCGCAAGACTAGTATTGGAAAGTGCTTGTGGCCCTGCAAATTTGTTTTTTAAAAGTCTATGCTCAGATCTCTACAATTTTACTTACAAGTAACTCTCCATGTATTTTAAATTTTGATTTAATTTAGTTTATTTTACTTCGCTTTCCTGCCACTTTTGGCTAATTGCGAAGATGGGCATGAGTGCTGATATGATCAAATTGATAAATGGGCACTCACAAACTCCCATGCCCAGGTCGATAACTGAACCCCTGGAGTCGTAGCGCGATGTGATAACCACTCCGCCACGTGGCCCGGCGTATTTAAATTTTATACGTTAATTAATTTAAAGTGCTCCCCTGTGCTTTGCACCACGCCATGAATACCCTTGGAATTTAACCTTTTGCCGCCCAAGCGTCTCGAACGAGATACCCAAAAGTAACCCTCGGTGTACCAAGCGTCTCGATCGAGACGCTGTGTCAAGGTCGTAGTTTTTACGTTATAACTTTTCTATTTTTGGCTAGAATATCGATTTTATTTTTTTATATTGTTCCTAACACATGTATTTAACAGAAATTGTTTTTTGCATTTTTTTTGTTTTAATGAAAATGGAGGGGGAAAGGTGGGAAAAGGTACTTCTCTTTTGCGGCTCTTTTCAACGTCAAATTTTTGCCGACAAAGGAAGAACGGCTTTGTTGTTACATTGGTCATACGGCAATGCAAATATTTTTCTGTTTCTTACATGCCAGCGATAATTTATATGTGCATTTTGAACTTTTCATATATTTTTTTTTCGGGGGGCGGGGGGAGAAACCCCTTTTTTCAAAAAAAAAATCAGGGATTTCCCCCCCTTTCACCCTCCATATGTGCGCCGAATGTGAATAAATTATATATCGTCTGAATCTGTGATTCATTCTGCGTACAACGGTATATCGTTCATATCTCCAGGGCAAATAGTCTCTGAGCTAAAGTTATTTCAAAGTACCGCTGCATTTTGAAGCTTGAATCAGTGGCGTGCCGACAATTCCTTTTGGGGGTATAACTCAAGTTACATTGGTCATATGATAATAATGCAAATATTTTTGTGTTCCTTACATGTTACCGATCATTTCCATATGCATGTTGACACTGTCATGTACTTTTTGCTTGAGGGGAGGGTGGGGGAACACAATTTTTTCCCCGAAATTTTGGAATTTTGAGAGTTAGCCCCCTCCCCCTCGCCACATATACGCCGAATTTGCAAAAATTTCATATAGTCTGAATCTCTGGTTCATTCCGCGTACAACGGTATATCACTCATCTCTCTAGGGCAATTAGCTTTCGATCTACACTTATTTAATTGAAACTCTGCATTTTGCTCAAAATCGGCTTGGGCAACAGAGGCTTACTTGTGAAAAAGGCCTTGGGCGTCAAAAGGTTAATGTGAATAAGCAAATCGTATCTTACCCAAGGTATCGGGTAAGAAGGTACAAGTCTTATGTTATTCTCAACATAGCAGGAAGCAGAGAAAGGAATGCGGAATAAGCAATTAGGCAAACGTTA
The DNA here is from genome assembly GCF_977018435.1 of Lepisma saccharinum. Lineage (NCBI taxonomy): Eukaryota > Metazoa > Arthropoda > Insecta > Zygentoma > Lepismatidae > Lepisma > Lepisma saccharinum. Next base: position 14,815,226 of record NC_139256.1, on the reverse strand, counting down.
GGTGAGTGACTTGAGAGAGGGCTGTGGAAAGAGCGTTGGAATCGTGAGGGTGCGAGATCATTTGGCGAGAGTACAAGAGAGAGTAAGGACTGCAGATTGTGTGTGAGAGAGAAGGGAAGTGGGAAGCGATTAGTGGACAATGGAACGTGAACAGATTGAATTCTGACAGGAAGGTTGAACAAGTGACAATTGAGAGGACAAGTGTGGAAAGAACTTTCATCTATTTGTGAGGCAAGTATTATACTCTTCTTACCAATATCCATGTCGGTTCAGTCATGGAGAGTACAGAAACTCAATTACTGTACGTGTGAATTCATTTGCCATAACTTTGGACGTAACCTTTCGCATACTTTAGGCTAAGCGAGTAATAACCATCTGAAAGATGAATAACTACACCACCCAATACAATCTAAAGGGTCTTGGTTCAATCCCATCGCAGTTTTTACATTGCGATACGAAATTGTGGAATAATCATAGAGTATTACCTCGATTTTGCCTAGGCTTGTTCACAAATATAAAATTTGGTTTAATTTAGTTGACAACGACTGGGCCTAATGGAATTTTTTAGTTCTCTTTAGCCAATATCATTATACTCTGTCCTAGAAATCTGTAGAGCAAGGCCATGCATAACTGTGGAGAAGGGGAGACTGCAAGTTGGCGGAGCGAAGCAGGGCGTGCTTCTGCAAATGGCTGATAGCCGCACTCACTTTCCTCCCATGCGTTCGTTGGCCTCTCGAGTCTCTACTTGCGCAGAGACTGGTTTCCGTTCGGTCGCTCCAGAAATGCCCAGGATAGAGTGTAAATTAATTTGGTAAGTGCTGATCTTCATTGGCATGTTCCATTCCGGACACCGAATAGTTCCAAAAAATCAGAATATTTTAACTTTATTATATTTCTTAAAGAAAATTCCTGAGCAAACTAAATTGATCGTGGTCCTTGTCCATCAACCTCCACATTTGGAGGAAGCAACGCGCCCTTCTCTCCTCTTATCGCAGTCAAACTCAAAGCCAAACGAAAGATCATCTTTCCAGATGGTTGTCAACTCTGGCTGCAAGTCGCTTAACCCTTCCGGCTTTGAAACGGGACGTATGGTCACCCTATAGTGTGTCTCAATCTTAAAATTCAGTATGGAAGTAAATGGAGTACTTCCCTCTCTCTCTGATACATGAGTTTTGCCAATAGCTCTGTCCTTCTCTACCATCGCTGCGCTGAGAGATGTTACAAAATTTGGAAAATGTAAGTCAAAATTTTCAAACAGTGAAATCATTATCCTGCAGAGTTTTTTATGCTCTATTTACTGACGACATTATATAACCTGTCATAAATTCATGTGATCTGAATTTTTCATAATTATGCAATTTCGCAAAACGCTTCATTTTTTTCTAGTAAATACTTCAAAAGCCATAAATATCAAACCGCTTAAACAAATTCGCCAGTTTTTTTTTTCTACGGGATCTATGATGTTTGTAGATATGATATTCTTCGCCTGAGTGAATTAATTTGCTTACGAGGAGAGTTATATATATATATATATATATATATATATATATATATATATATATATATATATATATACACACACACACACATTGGATATTTTGTATAAATCAATCATCAGACCGTAACACGAAAAAGTTGGTTAGCGAGAAACTTTTCGGGTTGTCGCGATACACATGCAGACCAAGGGAGAAAAGTGTTGACCATTGTTTGAAGTTATTTTTAGAATGCATTGTTACTCCACAGCACAGTTATTTATAGGGAAAGGAACTTTAGGTAAATAAATGTTTTTTCTGTGATAAGATAGAGACCCTCATTTTTGCCAAAATTCTGATCATAGCCTTATATGTCAACACAGCAAATTTTATTTTACATAAAAACACATATTTTCCAGTTTTCCGTATGTAAATACATATTTTGCGAATTTTCATTTTACATACATAAAATCGCTCATTCACTTCATCTACCTCGAAATCCTCGAAGGAAAAATGTTTATTCTCCACACCTCTTTCATATCGAGAGTACTAGGTTTGTTTTGTCTTTGAACACCCTCGCTGGCAGACTTCTGGCACCTCGTCTACGATCCTATTGGGAGAAAATAGCTGTAAGTAGCTGGGGCTGGCTACACGTAACGATAGCAAGGCTTTTTAATGAAGCAATGCAGCTATTGTGGCCGGAAGGCATAAAATTTGACAATGTTCTTCTCTTGACAGATGCTGCAGCTTACATGCAGTGGTCTTGCCGTTAGCTACCCCAAAATTGTGCACGTTACATGTGTGGCTCATGCGTTGCATAGAATATGTGAAAAGATAAGAGCTCTTTATCCCAATGTTGATAAACTGGTTTCAAATGGGAAGAAAGTTTTTATCAAGTCGCCTAAAAGAATAGACATTTTTAAACAAAAATGTCCTGAGGTTCCCCTTCCCCCTACACCTGTAGTTACGCGATGCAGATGTTATGCCCAGAACTTTGAAAAAATTGTATCTGTTGTAAATGATCTCGACAAAGAAATTCTGCAAGAACTGTTGATGGAGCCCTCCTTAAAAGTCGAATTGTCATACATCTCAACAAACCTGTCCATTCTCTCTAATTCCATATGAAAGCTTGAATCGTCCGCGAACACTTTGGCAGCTTCCGTTGGTGAAGTCTGTATAGTACTAGAAACGAAACTGAAAGAACTCACTGGATCTAAATGTCTAAATGTACAGAATTTTTGGGGAAAAACCAAGGTTTTCAAACATTGTGCCAAATTGCATGTGTTTTGGAAGGAGGTGAAGTAGAGGAAGAGGAAGCTTAGGAAAACTTCAGCGTTAGTGACATTTCGTGCTCCAAATATGCAAGAATTGTTTCTTGTGACGTGGAGCGATCTTTCTCACAATATAAGATGCTTTTTAGAGATAATCGTCACAGATTTACAATGGAGAATTTGGAATAACTATGGTGATCCACTGCAACTCTTCCAAAAAATAGCTCGCTAAGAGGTAATCATTTAGAAACTAATTTCAGGTGTTTAAAATGCATGTTATAGTTTGTTTTTGTTACCAAATGTTTTTATTTTTGTCACATATTTTCCTGTTTTTATCACATATTTTCAACATTTATGACACATAAAAAATAAATATTTCTGAGTTTTTTAGCACATAAAGTTCCGTTCCCTAGTTATTTATTCCGCAATCGTAGTTTGTTTATGCGGGCTGTCTGGCGTATCAAATTCATTGCGCGCCACCGAGGTTACAATTCAGTTGCCGGCAGGTGCCCCAGTTCGTAGGAAGTGCAGTGTGCTTTATTTTGCATAAAAAATATATATTAAAGTTTTTTTTTTGCATTTATTTAATTCTGTTTATGTAAAGGATACAACATTCAACGAAAGAAGTAACAATAGTTGCCTGTATTACACATATAATGCAAATGTAAAATGGTAAATAGTTACGTCGAAATATAAACATTTACATGCAAATCTTGAGGTAACTATAGTTTTTTTTTCAAAATGCATCAAATACATAGATTTTGATGATTTCCTATACGATATTAAGGAAGTAAATTTGTCAGAATCATTAGCGATTAACAGCGACTCGATCCGACTCAGTTTGTTGATCTGGCAAAGCCGCGTTCCATTTAACCCATACTGACTTTTAAGGTTGAGACGCTCTATAGCCCTGTCCAGTCCCTCCTTATTAGCCTTTCGGAACATATAGTTGACGAACATATATCGCGACAAACCCTGAGTTTATAGCGCGATGTGGACCACAGAAACCACGGCCGCATTCGGATATTTACAGCTTTATCCACTGTGCTATCGTCGATAACGGATCGCAGCACATTGCACAGTGGGGGTCGTTGACCAACTGTACCACCTCGAGAATTAGGTTGATTTTCTTTAATCGCCAGATTTCGACATTTTACGTAAAATAAAAATTTGTTCCAGTGTGCGGAAAACAGAAATAACTAAGTATGGCTGACGTAAGTAAAAACCTGACATCTCAGAGTTCTTTCGCCGCTTTGTATTAGTAAAAACCGACGCAAGGTCTTGTGGCTTCAAAACCCGGCCTAAGCATTGGGTGGTCATTGAATGCGTTCCGAAAGTCATAACGAAACGCACGAGTCGAACAAGAGCAACTGGCCTCGTGAACCTGGTAAAAGTAGTTATTGTTAAGACTTTAGGAACGACATCGACTGTGTTTTGTTTGGAATATTTACAAATGGTGGATAATGGAAGGGCTGCTATATTAACTGCAATAAAATGTGCTCAGGGGTGCCCATACCCTCCAAGGCCAATGGCGCATTCCCCCGCCCCCAAATCATGTCATACGTCCCCCTAAATCATATCATTTGCGCCCTCAAACCATATCGTAATCACCGCAAAGTACTTACTTACGACAGCGTGTCTACCGAAAGTAAATTTTTCTTAGCTTTACTGAACACTATATTTCATCTGCCCTTCCTCCCTAAACAGGAGTGCCCATCACTGAAGACCACCCCTAAAATCGTCCATCATAATCGAGAACATGGCTAGTCTTGTAATGCAGCTATAGTATAAAAACTTGACATTCACCTCATTAAAGCGCGAAACACGCATCCTAGCAAGCTATCATTGCGAGCGAACCGAGGAAGAAAATTTTTGCATCAATTTCTTTGCAGGCTTTCTAGAATATTAATTTAATGGGTGTCAGTACTTTCTTAAGATCCCGAGATATTTAGCCTTTTCCAGCTTCTCTTTTGGCATGTTCGGGGACGAAAACGTATGGATAACATATCTTTAAATACAGTCTCCAAAATTTAATGTTCGAACTCTTCTCTCCACTACAGAAATCCCTTGACGATCTAAGATTTAACACTTTATCTTTATCTTTATCTACGCCTTTATATTTAAAACTCAGTTCTAGCACGAACATTTCCATGCCAATTTTAGACTTACTCTTTATATTGAAGAGTGTATATTAATTCTCAGTCTCCACACCAGAATTTCCGCAACAGTCTTAAGACAATACTAATGCACAAGAATTGGATACCCTCTCAATTTAATGGTCAATCCCCCTCTCACTAAAATGCCCGCCATAATCTAAGACCTAGAGTTGGATACTGCCCCCCCCCCCCCAACGTTTAATTCATTCAGAATCCCCCCTAGAATCCACGTGTCAATTAAGGACTAATATTATATAAGAGTTGGATACCCCCCGCCTTCGATAATACCCTTATACACTTTCTTTTCTTCATCTAATGGATTAAATATGGTGCATTTAAGGTTTTAAAATTTTACATATATCTTGGAAAAATATATAAATGTTGAATTTTATATTACTTGAAGGGAAAAAATCCTCCCAAAAAATCTCGATGCCGCAACCTGCGCCATATTCCCCCCCTGTGGGCACCCCTGAATGTGCTTTATTGAAGTGTGGTTTTAAAATAAAACTCAAATATACACCATAACGTATGCCTCTACACAAATAATATATGAGCTGTTCATCTCCCTACATCCAGATTTCGACAAATTCCTTTTAAGTGCATCTTTTTTTTTTAAAAAAAATCTTAACAATTCTCAACATTAACTTCAATACTTGTGCGAATTTCACTTGCACGTGACCATGTGTTTCAGATATTTGCTCTGGCCCAACACCTACCTGCATGTCCACATTACCAGCACCTGAAGTGCATGTTTGGTCGAGACTTGTTGTTAGCTGAACAGATGCTCTTATGGTTTAACCTAGTCAGAAGTTTATCCAGGATTTTTCCCTTGGTGGGGGTGGGGGTGTACGTTTGGGGATGTTAAATGCATATTTTGGACAGTTTTTAAAATGTTAGCCCTAATTCAATTTGTTCATAGATATTTCCAGAGATTAATCCCCCTTCCCTTCACGTAACATTTCAATAGAAAAAAATTGTCAAATGCAGGAAAAGATGGAAAATAGATTTTTGTGATAATGTTAACATTTCAGTCTAACGTTTTGAATATTGCTTTCCGATAATTTTCAGTACTCGATTTAATCAATCGTTCGATAATATACAATATATGACATTGAAAAACACAAAATTTAAATACATTACCTACTACCAGGAATCATTTCATGCAATTCTTAAGCTAGTTATAAAGAAATTAGAAACATTTGCGCAATATTTTTTTAACTATTTGTATGGTTCTTGTCCTAGATGTAACTCTGAGTTCATCTTGGGGGGGGGGGGGTGTCCAATTCATCAGTGCATGGGTGCGTGCGCGCTTGCCTGTCTGAAGTATTAGTAATAACTAGAGATATAAAATGACTCTTGAATAAATGACTACACTGCGAGCGAAGAGAGCAAGACAATTTTTAGAACTATTTCTTTGCAAACTGATTATGCATATTATCAATTAAGCATAGCGATAATATCCCACAATGTTTACTCTTTACAATCTTGTTTTGCTCGTTCGGCGTCCTCTTTACCTCAGCACATGCCTCTTTCCTTTCCTGTTCTAGCTTCAGTTAGAAAATATGTATATATATAATTTTAATAGTTCTATGTAGCGAGTAAGTTCCAAATTCTGCTGGTGTTTTCAAATCTCTGTTTAAACAATGATTCACAAACTGAAATTAAGTAATGAAACTCTATATATTTAGAGCATAGCCTTGACGACTTTAAAATATAGTGGGAACTTGGGATGCACGTTTGATAGATACCTAATAGTGCTTATGAACGATATCCGTCAAGGAATTTCATATTGAAGTCTTCAAGTCTTATACCCTTACAAAACTTTGGAAAATACACTTGGCGCTGTTGAGAGTTTATCTTTCAAATACTGAACAAGAGACTATGGAATTAGGAGTCATGTGCTTCTTTGCCTTAAAAGAAAACTAAATAACATGTGCAAATAAACGCATGGCATGTTAACTGCAAAGGGAAGGCAAGGAATTTTCACTTCTAAATTGAGGTAATGCTTTAGTTTCAATTATTTAAAAATCGAATAGCATTTTTTTTCACTTTCCAACACAAAGAGCACAATGAACCAAACGATTTTTTTCTCTACACGTCTTTTTAATGTAAATTACATTTATTTTTATGTTTAATTCCTTATCCTTCCTTGCTTCCTCTGAAATGTTGGAAAAAAATTAAATATGTCATTATGCCAGGGAACCGACTAGATAAAAAGAGGAAGACAATTTTTACTAAATCTATATCTTTGCAAACTGACAATGACTTTAATTTAATAGGTTGCCAGTAATTTCACAGGGCACTACGACGTTAACGCTTTTTAATTTTTATCTGTTTTGCTTGTTCCGCACCCCATTTGTCCTTAGCGCCAAGGCGGACCCCACAAAAATGGTCACATACATCAACTATATATAGATGTGAATGAATCACAAGTTCTTCATGAAATACTTGCCGTTTTATATTGAATACCCTGTCAGTAACTTTTATATTGGTACTTTATGAATATCCATTGGAAGAAATTATACCTACATATAGTGGCACTGCTTTTCTACTCACCACTTTCGGTTTCTTTCTGACTGGTTTAATTTTTTCTATATTTTTCAGCCAGTTTTGCAGTAAAGTTTCAGACATTGTTACACTAAGCAGGACGACAACACACGAACTATACATGAAAGAATCGAAACGAAAATGCAACAAAATATAAATTTAATTGATTCAGAGGTTGAATTTACAAGTCTGTAACGTATTTAAGAAATATTTATTTAGTTATTCACTCGCTGAACTGTCAACACTGTGTGCGGTATGTGCTCCTTGTAAAGAGGGCAAAAGGTCAGTTTGACATTTTCCAGATGGCAATGTCTCTTCTCTAGAGCTGACCGAAACCTTGTCAAGGAAGCTACCCTCCTTCCTTGACACTTAGGTTTTAGTTGATCGAAATTTTCATTGGACTACGCTTCTTGTAGAGCTACAAATTGTTCCTTTCTGTTAATGTTTGAAGTATTGTCATTCTATTGTTGATATAGAAATCCGTTCCACTTTTCTTCTGGGGGGGGGGGAGGTTTTCGTCAAAATATGGGAGGGTGTTGGGGAGGTGTTAGGATAAATCGCTGAACATAGTGGCAGTGCGACAACTGGAGGGACGCACGCACCCTCCTCACATCGCGCACTGCACAATACTACAACATCGATAATTGTTGTTTATTGCTCAAGCTGTTAGTTTTACTACGAGATTTGAAAAATAAGATAAACGATGCTTTCAGCAACAATGTCATTGCAATTTCCACACTTATACGTCACACACATTTCACTCGTACTCGTCATCCTAACAGTTCAGCGCTTTCTGCAGTTTGGTGAGGCTTTTGGTCTGTGCTTTTAGTTCAGCACGTTTTCCCGCGTATCTGCAACTAGCAGACGATTTTAACGCAACAAACTTGTCACAGAGCCTGTGCGTTTGGTGTAGTTTGTCCTAGCACGAAACTCACGAAAATAGACTTTAGGAAGACGCCCTTGTGGGTCCCTGCATCAATTTAATCATATAACTCATCATCATCTTCGCAATAAACCAAGAGTAACAAAACTACGAAGTAAAATAAATCAATCAAGCCTCAGCTTTTAAGCGAAGTCAGAATGTTTTAATATTTTAGTTAACGACATTAAAGTTCTTTTAGTTATGGTAAGGAACTGCATTTAGAAAGTTATTACATGAAGTTGTGTTTCTATTATATTTCTGATATGCAGAAGCATTTGGGTTCTTGTTGTTGACTATCTGTTCCACGTCCACTTTATGCACAGATACGCTAATTGATACTGGACCTACAGTTTAAAACGAATAAGGGGGGAACCCCCGAATATAACCAAACCTCCACCCGTATACATTCGAGGGTATACGCTGTGTCCCAGTGCCTTTGTAAATAAACTGGGACGTCAATTTCTCGAATTACGGTTCCCCCGTTAATCGTTGTTCTACATCTTTATTGGTAAATTTAAAATGCAGAATAATATAAATGGAATATATGGTATGCATGATGCATTTACAATTATTTTTTTTTGATTGATTTGCCTAAGTATTCACAGACATCCAGGTTATACCGTGTTGAATGATGATGAAGAGTCTGTATTGATGATTCTGGCAGCCAGAATTACATTAGTCTAGTTACCTGGGGTCCAGGTCTATTTTTAACTTGACTGGTGGTATGAGGTCAGCCATTCAACGCGCAGCTGAGTTTAGTTTGCACATTTGGTTAATTTATCTCTATTCTATTTTGTAGTAACTCCACCCCAAAGGCAAGGTGTTTCTGTCGTCAAATGGCTAGCCTCACCATGTTCATTATTTATTGATGATCTTTATAGTTTGTTATGATTGGGATTGTGTAATGCCTGTGTTGTTAAATTTTTGTTAGGTATTGATCATATAGTTAGTTTAGGGTTGCGTGGTTTATCCAGTTATGTTGCATATACAAATGTTGATTGTTCTTGTGTTTGGTACTTTTAATTGATGTGTAGTGTGTGGTGTGTGTTGGTGTTCAAAGTGTAAGGTGGTTTTTGTTTAATATGTTGAAATATAATTAAGTTAAATGAAATATAAAATATATAAAAAAAGGAAGAAAAAAAATATCAGTATCTATATAAGCCAAAAATAAGTAAAACGAATAAAAACTAAACAATGGAATATAATAAGGATATGAAATAAAATGAGATAATATTATATGAACAGTAGTAAGTTTGTTTCAGGCATGTGAAGGAAGGAACAAGGCAATTTCTGCCTACGGGTTCGATATCACTTCAGGAGGATCACAGGAGTACCGGTGATCTGCGAAGACTATGGTCTTGTCGGCACTCCCGAAGCGTTGGCATAGTTGATTAGCCTTGGTTGTTACATCAGATCTTGGGGTTGAAACCAATACTCTTACATGGAATTGTTTCTAGCAAGTGCCACTCTGACCAAGTAGTCTTTGTGGCGTTCACCCTGCATTCGAACTGGTCGAATTCTCCTTCTCTCCGCTTCTTCTCTTCTCCCGGACGACACGATGGAAAACCTTCGTCTAGATGCACCCTCTGGGGCCTCCTCTTCTTCATCTTCCTGCTCCTCTCTGGGGGCCACTGGCGTCGGAGTTCGTGGAGTAGACAGGGTTCTCTTTGGTTGCACTCTTCTCTTCGCGGATGGGGAGGGAGGGGGATTTCGGGCCCCCGGAGGAGACCGGCGCCTGCGGGGTTGAGCTCTGTATTTTATTAGCTCCACATCAGAGATGGATTGAGCGAGCTCATTAAGCTTCTCTAGTTGTTGTTTGCACAGAAGGGTTCTAATGTCCGCAGTTGGAAGTTCAGATCTGAGTCTTTTGATCGATTCGTCAGCCACTGGACAGTGAAAAACTCTGTGTTCAGGCGAGTCTCGGTCACAGCCACAGTCTGCACATCGTTCAGTGCCCCTGCTGCCTATGCGATGGAGGTAGGTACCGTATGGGCCATGACCTGTTAAGAGGTGGACCAATCCTCTGGATATTCTGGTTCCTCTAAGAGGGTTGCTCAGGACGTTAGGGATGAAGTCGTACAGTCTCCTACCATTTGTTGAATTGTTCCATTCCCCCTGCCAATCCGCCAAAAGTTTGTTCTTGATCTCCTGGAGTGTGGGATAGAATTCCCCCACGCAGTCGACCAGTGCCGCTTCGTTTCCTCTTTTAAAGTGGTATTTCGCTGCTCTCCAACGAATCTACAGTTTAAAGTTGGACCCGAACCACTGTGCCTCCATTGGGTATGGACTCGGAACACCTCGAGTACAAGTCGTTACCACTATGCCATCGAGGAGCCACAAGTATTTGAAAAAAGGAAAAGATATAGAATAAGAAGAAGGCAACAGGAACTTGAGATAACCGCTTTACTCGAAAATATCACATAGAGACAGAAATCAGTGTAGGAAAATTATGTTCTCACTATTTTGTTAACCACGGGATAAATAATATAATCTGAAGTGAAAAAATAATTATTTAGGAATAGTAAGTGCTGGGTGAACGTCGGTCAAATATAGCGTATGTTAACTTTGGAAATTGAATATGCGAAGTATAATGGTTAACACGCCTATCCGAAGGCTGGGCTAAATTAATCGATACACGGAACATTTATTGTTATCATATGTTGTACTTCATCGGAATATATTATCAACATTTACGTTAAGATATTTCTTACAAATTACAGTATAATTGTCAGTACATTTTTGTTGCTGTAGACGTACTATTTTATTGGTATTCATTCTCAGAGCTTTGAGAGAGCCTCATAATATATATCTTCTATTTCTATCGTTTCAGGTCAACGGGTTCTTTACATCTCTCGTCTCAGGATTTTATCACGTGTTGAACAAGGTTAGATAGAATTATCTCTTGCCAGGAGTCACACTGTGAAGATCGTGAGAGAGAATTTCTCAGGAACTCCATTACAAGCATTTAAGGTTTTGAGTCTGGTTGAGAGTGTAGCTAAGGAGAATGCCAACAGAAGCTTACAAGACCTGTTCTTTTTGTGGGAAAGAAGTGGAGGAGGAAGAATTAGAAAACCATCAGGTAATCTGCAGAGAAGAAGTAGTTGAGTGTGGGAATGAATGTGGGCTTAAACTTCCACGTCAAATGCTGAGTGAACACGTGAAGGAGAGCTGCAGAAAACTAAAAGTTGTGTGTGATCTTTGTAAAGGAGACATTTTGCACGAAGACCTGGAGGATCACAAGGTGCAGTGTTCACAACAGGTTGTGGAATGTGAACTGAAGTGTGGTGTACAAACAGAGCGCTGTAATTTGTCCAAACACATGGCCGAGAACTGTTCCAAATCGCAAATAACCTGCTACTACTGTGGTCTGGAGGTGAAGAACAACAACATCGAAGATCATGCCAAGAAGTGTGACGGGTCTAAGTGCTTGTGCGATGAGTGTGGAAAGAAGGTCCACGAGGAATATATGAGCTATCATCTGAAGGAGAGGTGCATGAAACGCTTAATCCAGTGCGTGTTTTGCGACGCTAATACAGTGGCAGACCTTTTACCAGAACATTTAGAAACCTGTGAAGATGTTCCTGTTCGTTGCGAGACAAAGTGTGGAAAGAAGTTACCCAGGAAAAAGATTGGCGAGCACTTACAAGAATGTCCAAAGATAATAGTAGAATGTGATTATTGCGAGAAAGAATTCGAGTCACAGTTGTTAGAGGATCACCTCGGAGTTTGTGTGAAGTATCCGATTCCTTGTCCTGAGAGTTGTGGTGTTGAAGTTGCAAGAGAAGTAGTGGAACGCCACTTGGATGAAGAATGCCAGAAGCTCTTCACTGCGTGTGCTTACAAGGGAATGCAGTGCGGCTATGAAGGTTTTCCTGCTGGGATGACGCAACATGTGAAGGAAGACATGGGGCACCACATGAATCTAATAAAGGGATTTGTTGAAAATCTCAAAATGGAATTAGAGAGCGAGAGGAAAAGAAACGAAGAAATGCAGATGGAGATAAACGTGCTAAGACATGGGAGTTTATTGTGGAAAGTGGAAGACATAGCTGGGAAGATAGAGAAAGCTAAGAACAATAGCGATAATAGAATTTACAGTCCCCCCTTTTACAGTAGTAAGCACGGGTACAAATTAAGATTGAAGGTGAACCCGTATGAGCATCGCCCTGAGCACAAAGGCCATTTAGGAGTTTACATTCAAGTGATGCCAGGAGAGTATGATTCTATTTTGAAATGGCCCTTCACATGGCTTGTAAAATTTAGATTAGTTGACCAAGCAACGGATCGTGAGGATATTGTTTATACCTTACGTGGGGAATATCGAGATAATTATTTAAAACCCAAGGACGGTAAATGTAATGGCGCATACGGGTATGGTTCTTTTGTTTCTCACGAAGTACTCAATAGCAGAAGTTACATAGTAGACAATGCAATATTTCTGGAAGTATCTGTGGAAGAATGATATTAATTCTGAAAAATGAAATGTAATGAGCAGCAAGGTAGTGCAGTTTGTGACACTCGATACACTTCTCTCTGTAGGAAAATATTTTTTGATTGATTTAATTCTTTGTTTAAAGAAAATCCATACTCTATAACACACAATAAATCTTAGCAGTAAATTCAGATCTGAATATTTGGTAAATACTGAACTATCTGAAGCACAAGAAATTTAATACATGTAATTAGAAACAGATCAATATTTCATTAATGTATTTTTGATTTCGTGTACAAATACTGAATAATCTTCGTAAATATAACCAGCACAAATTTCTTACTAATTTCTTAGGTTCACTTCGCTATCTACACAAGTTTTATGGATACATAAGTCTTATAAGGAATAAAGCAGAAGGAGGATTTATTTTCGGAGGGGGTGGAATTTTTAAGATGGAGGTATGACATAGCTGCGTTCTAGAAGGAAACTCAAAAAAATATTTCATAATTGCCATCTTTAATCTTAGTTTTTGAAAGTTGTTTAATGAGAAAAATGGTAATTGTGGATCACATCAAGGGGAGCTTGCATCTACAACTCAGGGTTTCGCACGTTCTTCACTGCTTTCATTTGAACATTTTATAGTTATCAAAATTTCTGGATGTCTATAGCTGTATCAGCTCCAATCCCTGCTACGCTAGTGCTAATAGGAAGTTATGGTAACGAAGAAATGATGTTAGTGAGGCTGTGTCCGAAAGGTACAAAGTGCAGACTTGAAGTATGTTCTTGACGGAAGTGACGTCATCTCGTGTAGTTCGAAAGCGCCAAGTTCACGCGGAATCGATACCACAGGACAGGGCACGCCAAGTTGCAGGCTTGGTCACTTGAACAGTGGATTTGTTGTTCATTTGTTTGAAATCGCGGAGGCATAAAGCCTGCAAGTTCTTGTTTGGAGAGTTCTATTAATGTGTGGAAATGTATGTAGAAGAACATTTGCAAATTCTATGTGATTTCTGTAGTGAAAAACAAGTGTTTAAAACGTGGAAAACCAACGTGTCCTCGGTTATATCTGCCGTATTGATCGTATTTGGCGCTGCAGTCGAAGTGCAGTTCGAAAGATTTTCACTTCCAGTCCACTACAAGACCATACTCGAAGGATGCTCGCTTCAAGTACGGTCTTGCATCTTTCGGACACGGTCAGAATGTTTTAAATTGTAGTCGCCGTAGCCAATATAGAATATTTATTTTTATTGTCTAAGGTAAACAGGGATGTCAATTGATTGAAATTTCAGTGTAACTTGAGAACTTGAACTCGCTGCTTAAAATATTATATTATGCCACATTTTCATTATCATATTTATATTCATACCGCGTCTATAGATTTTATGATACTAAAACCATAAAAATGTATTTGAGGTGCTGTGTTAAATTTATAATTTTTAAAACTACAACGTAGACGAAAAGTGATGCAGAAGGAATTGAAACACAATACAGGGTGTCCGGGCTATAGGTATACAAAAATATATGCTTATCAAGAAAGAACTATACCCTGTACGTTGTTGGGTAAATGCTGAATCGATAGAAAGCTCCCGAGATTTGATCGTTACCATTTCAAGGTCAGCACAGAGTCGTATAGATCGCGCAATGTGACGCTCTCTGGCAAGTGTAGCAGCGTACGCCTCAAAACGTGGACGCCACAACGAAAGGTGCAGTGTGTGCTATGGTTAACAGTTCAAATCAGTAACACGTGTTCAGCGGCGTGCAAGAAGATAATGGAACGTGGACTCTTCCACACGTAAGTCAATTTATCACTGGGACAAAACTCGACGAAGAACGGGAAGTTTGATTTCACAAGCTGCAAAACATGTGAATGAAGAGACCGTGTGCCCCACCTTACTTCACAGGGATGTTACCACATTTCTCAATAAGACATTTCCTGGGCGTTGGATCGGAAGAGATGGTCCCACTGCCTGGCCCCCTCGATCTCCAGATTTGACACCGCAGGAGTTCTTGGCTAATCTTGAAATGGTGATGATCAAATCTCAAGGTTCAAATTTCTATCGATTGAGCATTTACCCAACAACATAAAATGTATAGTTCTTTCTTTATAAGCATATATTTTATATACCTCAGGCCCGGACACCCTGTACTATCTTTACTGAGAATCAGCCGCGTCAAATGTAATTCAAGATGGGTCTAAAGTCCATCATTTTGAATTTTTTCGACGGATGTCACTAAATTACAAGATGAGACACTTGGCGTATCGAGCTGCTGTGTGATTTTGAACCCACGCCCATTCTAAACTACGGAGAACAAATACATTTTAAAAAAATAACTTATAGCTCTGGTGATGACTTTAGAAAGGTTTAAATTTCTGACTTGAAAAGCAGCTATTCGAAAACATCGGTATTTGTTCTCCGTGGCGGGGTTATCAGTGCCATGAGCTGCAAAGGCCAAGCACTTATCACCCACTCTTATCAAAACGAAGTTGATTTGGCCTCAATTAACTCCCAACTGCTCAAGCCCCTCAGATAGTCAACCTGACTTGGATTTTCCTCGGTAATTCCAGGCAAATACTGTACCTCCAGATTTTGCCGCATTTCCGCAAGTTGTGGTTAATCGTGACAATGAGTGGTAACGATTTTTAGATTGAACTGATAAGGGCGTATTTAAGGGGGGAGGTCCAGGGGGTCGGAACTCGCCCGAAAGACTTAACAAAGTACGAGAATTAAATAATGAAAATATGCTTGTTTAGCATTTGTTTCATGATCGGTGGTTATTAATTTCCTCTGAACGTATTGGAAAGCAAGCATTATATTAGAATCATGTGACTTTTGAAGGGCTTGCACACTACTATTTAAGATAATACGCATAAAATATGAAGCAGGAACTTTACTTTTCACCAACTGGTTTATTTGACATCAATTTCCTTCCCAGGGTACTTGTTCTTATACAAATTATGGCGATCTTTACTGGTAAGCTAGATAATGAATATCTGCTGTTATATCTTTATTCTTAGACCCTATTTCTACCAATTCGTGTAATAATAACAATATATTAATATATTTTAGCTAGTATTTATGTAATTATTTTAATTTAAACATTATGGGCCTCCCCTTGGGAGAAGTGGCAGCGTCGTCGCCTTGTAATGAAGGGGTCCCGGGTTCGATACGGGGGGGGGGGGTGTACATAGTGGTCCGGATTCTACTATAAATTGTAGTTCAGTCCCGATTAGCCTTACTGTGCATAAAGTGGACTTTAAACACCAAATCAAGCAATCAATAATTTAAACATTATTATTATTATTCCTGAGACACTTTGTTCGGAGCCACTCCCCGAAATATATTTCTAGATGTGTGTCCGGGAAGTGATGAAGGAACACCTGCAAAGAATCAAACGGACTCAGGTGGGTGGTGAGATTACAAGTCGACCTTGCTTTCAAAGCGATTTGTGAAGGAGGAAGGGGGAATGCATGTCAAGAACATCTTCCATCATTTATTTACATCGACCGTTCGTTAACTCAACGATATAACAAAGAAGTTAACTCGTTCCTCACTCACTTCAACACCGAAATATCTTTGAAATGGTAGTACTAAAACTAACGCATTAAGTATGCCAATTAGCTTCCATTGCTCACTACTTTTATACTGCAATTACCATGTCTTTCCACAGATGAGTGAGTAGAACTCTCATAAAAACAATTGACTCCAGTGTGTTGAAATGAAGGTTTTCATAAACTTAGTTACTCAAGATATAATGTTTATTTTACTTCACTTTTTTTCCACTTTTGGCTAATCGCGAAGATGAGGATGAATGATGAAACTGATGAAGGGACACTCACAATGAACACCCATGACCAGGCAGAGTTTCGAATACGGTGCCTATGACGTCATAGCGCGCTGTGATAACCACTCCTCCACGGAGGCTGGCCCAAGAAATAAGACAACAGTTCGCCAACTCCACCAGCTTCCATGTAAAATTAGACTTTTAGCAGCAAGAAACGGAGAAAGTGTCATCACACATTTAAAGATTTTGAAAATCACTAGGACTGGACGAAAAGAATAGCGTCCTATCAAGATTTCGGGAAATCATTTCCTGATCTTGCGGGATGCCATAAAGTCTGGAATTTTCCCTGGTAACAGTTTTCCTCACTATAAGTGTCGGAAATTTGTTTCCGGAAATACAAAAAGATTCATTTCAAGGACAAATAGTATGTAGAGTTCGTAATTTGTGTGTTAAATACAATATTGATATATTCGTATTCGTATATTGTCATATGACGTCTTCCCAGGTTCGATTCCCGGTGCAAGCACATAGTAGTTTGGATCCTCCTTTAAGCTGTAAGTCCAGTCCCGATTAGAGTTACTGTGCATAAATTGGACTTAAAACACCAAACCAATGAATCATTTGACGTTTTCTCTCTGCCATTTTTAGCTGATTTCGACTAGGGATGGCCAGATCCGGATCCTAGCGGATCCGAAAACCGGATCCGGTTGGTTCCGGATCCTAAGGATCCGGATCCTAAAATTTTTCGGATCCGGATCCGTGGATCCGGAATTTTCAGATCCGGATCCAGAACTTTCGGATCCGGATCCGGTACTTTCGGATCCGGACCCGGTCGTTTTGGATCCGGATCCGGAATTTTCAGATCCGGATCCGTTTTGCCATCCCACATGCGCTTCTTTGGAAAGTAAGAATGTGCTTATAAAACATATTGTTACCTGCTAATATACGTATATATATATAATATACATACACATATATATATATATATATATATATATAGTGTGTGTGCGCGCGTGCGCGATTTGTAATTAATTAATACACTTACAAGGGAGGTCTAAGTCTCCCCCTCCGATTTCCATGAAACTTGCAGGGCCCAAATGAAGAAATACGTGTTTTTTTGTTTCGGCAAAAAATTTGTTCTAGGGGGCAACCACCTCTCAAATGTCAAGATGAGGACAAATTGAAGTGGGGATCTGACCACTGTGTTCCCCTCCGATTTCCATGAACGTGGCAGGTGTATAGTAGGGATGGCCAGATCCGGATCCTAGCGGATCCGAAATCCAGATACAGAACTTTTTTATTTTAATTTGTAGAACTGTAACTGTATAACAATTGTATAATTTTTGTATATCATTTCTATCTTGTTATATGTGTTAAAGGTTTCATCCTGGAATGGAATGTCTCACATTTATGTGTGTTTTCATTCCCCCATCAAATGTCAAGATGAGGAGAAATTGAAGTGGGGATCTGACCCCGAAACCACGTAAATATGGCATAGGAAGAAACGGGGGGGGATAGGGCCTCTCTATACACCTGTCAAATTTCATGAGAATCGGAGGGGGACACAGGGGTCAGATCCTTACTTCAATTTGTCCTCATCTTGACATTTGAGGGGATTTTGCCCCCTAAAACAGTTTTTAGCTGAAACAAAAAAACACGTAATTCTTCCTTTGGACCCCTCTATACACCTGCCACGTTTCATGGAAATCGGAGGGGAACACAGGGGTCAGATCCCCACTTCAATTTGTCCTCATCTTGACATTTGAGAGGAGGTTGCCACCTAGAACAAATTTTTTGCCGAAACAAAAAAACACGTATTTCTTCATTTGGGCCCGTTTATACACACACCTGCCAAGTGTCATGGAAATCGGAGGGGGACACATACGTCAAATGCCCACTTAAATTTGTCCTCATATTGACATTTGAGGGGGGGTTGCCCCCTCAAACAGTTTTTTAGCCGAAACAAAATAAAAAACACGTATTTCTTCATTTGGGCCCGTTTATACACACACCTGCCAAGTACCATGGAAATCGGAGGGGGACACAGGGGTCCGATCCTCACTTCAATTTGTCTTCATCCTGACATTTGAGGGGGTTTTGCCCCCTAAAACAGTTTTTTAGCTGAAACAAAAAAACACGTAATTCTTCCTTTGGGCCCCACTATACTGCCAAGTTTCATGGAAATCGGAGGGGGATACTTGACACCTGCCACGTTTCATGGAAATCAGAGGGGAACACAGGGGTCAGATCCCCACTTCAATTTGTCCTCATCTTGACAATTGAGTGGGTTTCGCCCTGTAAAACCGTTTTTTAGCTGAAACAAAAAAAAAACACGTATTTCTTCTATTGGGCCCCACTATACACCTGGCAAGATTCATGGAAATCGGAGGGGGACACATACGTCAAATGCCCACTTAAATTTGTCCTCATATTGACATTTGAGGGGGGTTGCCCCCTCAAACAGTTTTTTTTAGCCGAAACAAAATAAAAAACACGTATTTCTTCATTTGGGTCCGTTTATACACACACCTGCCAAGTATCATGGAAATCGGAGGGGGACACAGGGGTCCGATCCTCACTTCAATTTGTCCTCATCTTGACATTTGAGGGGGTTTTGTCCCCTAAACCCGTTTTTTAGCTGAAACAAAAAACACGTATTTCTTCCATTGGGCCCCACTATACACCTGCCAAGTATCATGGAAATCGGAGGGGGACACAGGGGTCAGATCCTCACTTCAATTTGTCTTCATCCTGACATTTGAGGGGGTTTTGCCCCCTAAAACAGTTTTTTAGCTGAAACAAAAAAAACACGTAATTCTTCCTTTGGGCCCCACTATACTGCCAAGTTTCATGGAAATCGGAGGGGGATACTAAGATAACCTCCCTTGTTAGTCTTACACTTTGTAATTATTTAACACTGCATATATTATAATGTTTTATTTTAATTTGTAGAACTGTAACTGTAGAACAATTGTATAATTTTTGTATAACATTTCTATCTTGTTATATGTGTTAAAGGTTTCATCCTGGAATGGAATGTCTCACATTTATGTGTGTTTTCATTTCCAACATTCGAATGAATACATATTCGTTTCAATGGCATTTACAAAATCACCTCTGACATGTGTGCACGAGTGTGTTAGCCGATGCGTAGCAAAGTATTTTAGGAACAACACTTGAAAAAATTCTTGTAGGACTAACGAAAAATTTCTTTGTAATCGAAGTTCATAATACCTTTTAAGGTGTGGTAATATTATAATGGTATTGAGATACGAAACTCTCGGATCCGGATCCAGATCCGAATCTTTCGGACCCGGATCCGGATCCGAAATTTTCGGATCCGGAACTCTCGGATCCGGATCCAGATCCGAAACTTTCAGACCCGGATCCGGATCCGCGGATCCGGAACTCTCGGATCCGGATCCAGATCCGAAACTTTCAGACCCGGATCCGGATCCGCGGATCCGGAACTTTCGGATCCGGATCCAGATCCGAAACTTTCAGATCCGGATCCGGATCCGGAATTTTCGGATCCGGATCCAGATCCGTAACTTTTGGATCCGGATCCGGATCCGAATGGATCCGGATTTTTCGGATCCGGATCCGGATCCGAATGGATCCGGATTTTTCGGATCCGGATCCGTTTGGCCATCCCTAATTTCGACGATAAGGATGAGTGGTGATTAGATGAACTGATGAATGGACAATCACGAAGGACGCCTGTAACCACACCGGGATTCGGAACCTGAGAAATGTTGCTGCTAGATGGAAAGTAGAAGAACACTTGATGTTCTCAGCTACCGAGCCATCATATCTAATATGTATAAGGATTTATGAAATTATGAACCTGTCTAGAAATATGTTTCGGCGGGGTGGATATCCGACCTAAACGTATTAAAATAATAATAATAATAATGTTTGAACTAAAATAATTATAATAACATTAAATTAATTAAATAGTATTAATTAAAATATTCAAATTAATTAATATCAATTTTTTTTATTACACGAACAGGCAAAAGGACAGTATAATAATGGCGATATAACAGTACGTATTCATTATCTAGCTTACGTGTAGTTAAGGTCAGCAAAATCAGAAAAAAAAGCTCTGGCAAGGAAATTAATGTCAAATAGATAAAGGATTGAATATTTATTGAATATAAAAAAGGATGTTAGAACCAGTTGACGAATGTTACTTTGTAAGTAGTGACAAATTTTGTATAAATCATCTTTGGTACTGTCATTCAAAGTCGTATGATTACAATATAAGCCTTGCCTTCCAATGAGTTTGGCCGAAATAAATAGCCCTCGACTAAGCAACAAGTATATTCGCATTATTTAATTTTAGTTATTTTATTGTTTCATTATTTTCATTATTTAATTTTTGTACTTAGTAATTCTTTCGATGGACCACTCCCCATAAATACTCCCTTGCCTGTCAAAGACCCTCCATAAACTGATATGCGTCCTGTTCCATAGTCAGTACTATTGATCACTATAACTCGAATGTTGTTTTGAAAAGGCCAAGGACACATGCTGTTTGCTGCTTGATCAATCTTTAAACGAGGCAGCAAATTGCATGAAGTAAGATTTAAGCAAACACGTAACCGGTTTACTAAAATACACACTCATACATATACTGGCGTACGCAGGGGAAAGCTTATTGGTCTAGTCTATCCCGAAATTTTGAGAGGATCAACATTTTCAAATGAGCGCAGTGAAGAACTCTGGAAGAACCAAAGTGATAAGTGAAAACCCACCTTCATATAACCCCCGATTACAATATCTGTATTTGAACAACTTTTAAAACTAAGGTTAAAAATGAATTAGGTACGAAGTGTTTTACAGTGTGATACGTCCACCCCATATAACGCAGTTATTTAAAATATCCACGATTACAATTTCAGAACCCTCAGAAAATATCCTGTATTTCCGTACGACAACAACAAACTTGCACAGCTTGCACTGGCAACCAAAGAAAACAACTTTTCCTGGTAACGTTTCGCTCGTTGAAGCCTCGTTTGAACGCTACGAGCCCTCGAAAATCAGCATTTTCTATCCTGTGTGTATGCACCCATGTGGTACAGGTACAATCACGGACAGTTCTGGGTTGTAACGGTTCCATTGAAAGTTAATAGAACCCAGAAGTGTCCGTGACTGTACATGGAACCTGACAAACGTTATGCCTTTCCTAGGATTTGAGGATATAAACTCACTGTCTTCGTAGATAATTGTCTTAACCACTCCCACACACGTGGCATGAATGTATCCTAAATAAATAAATAAATACCGGTAATTATTTTGTGGGAAAGCGACATTGTTATCTAATGCAATATTGCTGAAGCATTCAAGATAAAATAAGACAATAGATTTTTTTTTTAAAATTTTCGTCCTGTCGCCACCTGAAGTGCTGTAGATTGTCTGATGAGCAAGTAAATTCAGTTTAAAATAATTGTGAGGGATATAATATGGTACACTGTGGGGAGTACACACGTGATTATTAGGGACTTTAACTTTTCGCATTTGCGACAGCACCGAAAACGGTTGATTGTTGCCAGAAAAAAGTTTATAAATTGATGAAATTAACGTGGCACAATTCTTATGCATAGCAAGTAGCGAAATAAAGCGATTTTCACAGGTTTTTTACCCGTATAGAGAGAAATATCCCGCCAAAATCGGATATTTGCATCTACACGTGTATTCTCATTCAACAGAATTCTGATAACATTGATTGATTTGGTGTTTTAAGTCCACTTTATGCACATTAAAGCTAATCATGACTGGACCTACAGCTTAAAGTGGGATCCGAACAACTTTGTGCCTCCATCGGGTATCGAACCCGGGACCCCTTGATTACAAGGCGACGACGCTACCACTGCGCCATCGGGGAGGCACAGAATTCTGATAAGGAAACGAGTACTTTCTTCCGTGGTCTGGAGGAGTTGACCCACGCCACTGGCGATTTTCCTTCATCTAATGTGACTTCATTTTGTTTTCCAGAACTGTTACGAAACCACCAAGAAATCAAGAATGGGGATTAATTTGAGAATTGAAACATTCAGTTTCACTAGTAATTATAAACCATTCTAAAGTTGGAAACAGCTTGTTTTTAAAAATCTAAATTTTGGCGAAATTAAGGAAAGTAACGCAGATTTTGGAAGAAAACAAGGAAGTAAATGAAACAATCTTCATTGTCGCGATTAATCTAAATAGAAAGAAAAGCGACAGAATAAGAATGCTAAAGAGTACAAATTACACATCCATCCAGCCAATCGTGCAGCCGACGGCAAAGGTGATAGTGACCAAATTGTTCACTATCATGATCACTCATGATCTTCTTAGTAAATATTATAATTAGCACAAATGTACACAACATTAATCAGGATAGTATTTAATAATAATAATATTGTTGTATATAGTATTATAAGTATAAATGTAGTAACTGCATGGCTTGTGACATTTTCTAGCAAAACGAGGGTGTTTTGTAGAATGTGCAACAGGGGCCGAAACGTCCCAATTTTCCTCATTCCACTTCGAAACGGTTTGTTGCCAATTGTAAGAGCCATCACAAACACAACACAGAAAGGCTTCTAGACTTCATCGTACTATTGTATATTTTGAC
This sequence comes from Lepisma saccharinum, assembly GCF_977018435.1. NCBI lineage: Eukaryota > Metazoa > Arthropoda > Insecta > Zygentoma > Lepismatidae > Lepisma > Lepisma saccharinum. The sequence goes on along the minus strand of NC_139256.1, from coordinate 14,792,021 downwards.
ACGCTTTATTCATTATGAGACGTAATTTCCCAGTAAGCTTTCGAAACATATTTTCATTTTCTAGTCACTTGGCAAAACCGATTTGTCTACACTCTTTATATTTTACAAGATGAAAAGAATTAAACTTGTTACTTGAACAATATTAATAATAAACACATGTGTATATATATATATATATATATATATATATATATATATATATATATTAAATGGAGCTGCTGTTAATATTACGTGTCTCAGACATGCAATAGCATTTGAAGAAAGGAAAAGATTTAGAATAAAAACCTATTGGTTTGATTTTTAAAAAAATTGAGTTGGTGTTTTAATTCCACTTTGTGCACAGTAAGGTTAATCGGGACTGGACCTACAGTTTAAAGTGGGATCCGAACCACTATGTGCCTCCACCGGGTATCGATAACAAGACGACGACGACGACGCTACCACTGCGCCATTGGGGAGGACCTAATAATCTATTGGTGTCACAAGACGTAGGACCTTTAAGTGAACGCTTTTATATGTTAAAAAAAAAATAATAAAATTGTGGTGAAGCATAATGGACATCTATCCGACTAACTAAAACAACATGTGGAATATTTATTGCCATCGTATACTGTGCTTCATTGAAAGTTATTAGGAGAATTTACTCTTTAAATATTTCTTCCACATTGCAGTACTATTATCGATGCATTTTCTCGCTGTAGAGGCACTGATTTTATTAGTATGGGTCATTAGGGTCTTGGAACAGTCTCAAAACATATTTACCATTTCTTTAGCTTCTGAACAACGCTATCTCTGTATGTCTTATCTTCTTCCAAAGTCCCAGCGTTGTTTATTAACTTTGGCCAGAGGATTATATCACGAGTTCAAGAAGTCGTTTCCTCAAGAGCCTATCTCTAGTCAGCAGTTACAATGTAAAGATCATTTTCAGAATCACCACTACACACAAGGGTGTCGAGCTGCAAGTGTTGCTAGGAAAAATGCCAACAGCAGCTTACAAGACCTGTTTCTTTTGTGCGAAAGAGGTGAAGGAGGAAGAATTAGAAAATCATCAGTTGGTCTGCAGAGAGGAAGAAGTTGAATGTGGGAATGAATGTGGGTTTATACTTCCACGTCAAATGCTGAGCGAACACTTGAAAGAGAGCTGCAGAAAACGAAAAGTCCTGTGTCGTCGGTGTTGCCGGACATTTTTACAAGAAGACCTAGAGGATCACAAGGTTCATTGTTTTGAACAGCTTGTCCAAACTGTATTTATGTGTAGTGAACAAACCGATCACACTAGTATGTCCAAACCTTTGAACGAGGAGAGTTCCGAATCTTCAAGTACATATGACCAAGAGCATGCCCAGAAATGTAAAATGTCTGTACATTCCTGCGATATATGCTCAAAGCAAGTGAATCCAGAAGATATGGATATTCACCTGAAAGAGAAGTGTGTGATTCGTGAAGTAGAGTGCGTGTTCTGCGACTCGTTCGTACAGGAGGACTCGTTGGCCAAACATTACGACATCTGCGAATCTGCACTTGTACGCTGTGGCAATAAATGTGGGGTTAAAATATCGAGAAAAGATCTTAGTGAGCATTATCGAAACGAGTGCCCGAAAACGCTGTTAGTCTGTGAGCACTGTGAGAAGAAAGTCGAAAGACAGTTGTTGGAGGATCATCACGCAAAATGTGTGAAGTTCCCTATTTCTTGTCCTGAGAGTTGTGATGTTGTCGTTGCAAGAGAAGACGAGAAACGACATTTGGATGAAGAATGTCAGAAGCTCTTCGCTGCGTGTGCTTACAAGGGAATGCAGTGCAGCTATGAAGGTTTTCCTGTAGGAATGAGACAGCACATGAAGGAAAATATGCAGCATCACATTGATCTGATAAAAGTCAGAGTCGAAAATCTTCAAATGGAATTAAAGAATGAGATGAAAAGAAACGAAGAACTGCAGATTGAGATAAGAGAACTGAGACAGGACAGTGTCTAGTGGAAAGTGGAAAACGTACCTGAGGAGATGAAAAAGGCTAGGAACGATTGCAGTTTCAGGATCTACAGTAGAAAACATAGGTACAAATTGAGAATAGCGTTGTACCCTGGTGGTGATAGTTCAGAGTGCGAAGGCTATTTAGGAGTTTACATTCAAATAATGCCAGGAGAGCATGATTTTCTTTTGGAATGGCCCTTCACAAAACTTGTAAAGTTTAGGTTAGTTACGCGAACAATGGAGGGTGATGATTTTGTTAGAAGCTTACGTGGGAAAGATGATGAGCAGTGTGCTAAACCCAAGGGTGGTGAATGTAATAGAGAAATGGGGTTTCCTATGTTTGTCCGGAATGCAGATCTTGATGACAGAAGTTTTCTTGTTGATATTGATGCTTATGAACACTATATAAAGGGGCAGCAGTATATTGCAGTATGTGATGCTTGATATAGTTCTCTGTATAGTAAAGTAGTTTTTGTTTGATTGCGTTCACTGTTTAAGGTTAATAATGCTTTCTAGCGTCCAAGAAAGTCGAGAAATGAATGTAGTTCTTAAGAATATTTGAGTAAGATTGAAATATCTGATGGACACAAAATTTAATGCATGTAAATAATTACTGCTATCAACTTTCTTTAATGTGTTTTTGCTTTTGTATACAAATAATGAGTTGAGTTGCTTTAAATCCACTTTATGCACAATAAGGCTAATCGGGACTAGACCTACAGTTTAAAGTGGGATCCGAACCACTATGTACCTCCACCGGGAATGGAATCCAGAACCTCTTGACTATGAGGTTACCACGATACCACCGGGGAAGCCCTATATAATTAACTGATATTTTTCTGTGTATAAGCAATGTAATTTTGTTTCTAATTTCGTAGGCGGACTTTGGTAGGCCTATCTATATAAATCGATATACCAATTCTATAAAGGAGTAATGTTTGGTTTGGAAAAAGGATTCTATTGGAGCTTGAAATTGTGGTCGCCATAGCCAACTTAGCAAAAATATGTTTATGTACATGTACATATGTAACAGCAAAACTTTTTATAATTAATAGAATCCATTAGTTGAAAATTGCTTGATATTTCATGAGAAGGACACATTGAGTTCAAAACTATAACTTTAAATTTCTGTTGAACAGAGTTGTAACAGATCTTTAATCAGGTTACAAACCTTTATGTTATTGAAACCCCATTTGTGAGGGTGTACAATAATGACGAACCCCATCTTCAAATCGGAGAGCAAGTTGATTTCTCTTAAAACTAGGCTAGCGTCGTCGCCTTGTAATCAAGGGGTCCCGGGTTCGATACCCGCTAGAGGCACTCGGATCCCACTTTAAACTATAGGTCCAGTCCCAATTAGCCTTACTGTGCATAAAGTGGACTTAAACACCAATTCAATCAATCAATCTTAAAACTAGGAGTTTCAAAACTTTTTAAGGGGTGCAGAAACAATGAAAAATCTATGGATTCATTTAAGACCGATACCTGGGAAAAGGAGTCATATTTCACCCAAAGAAAACTTACGAAATGTTTTCGAGTTGTACAAAAACGTACAAACTTGTGCATTTGTTCAAGGTAATTTGTGAAGATGTACGCTATTTTGCGTTCGAGTAGGGTGACCAGATTATCTGAAATGATTGGTTGATTTGGTGTTCTAAGTCCACTTTATGCACAGTAAGGCTAATCGGGACTGGACCTACAGTTTAAAGTGGGATCTGAACCACTTGTGCCTCCACCGGGTATCGAACCCGGGACCTCGTGATTACAAGGCAACAACGCTACCACTGCGCCATCGTGGGAGGCCCTCATCAATGCATCAAACATGCAAATCCTCACAATTGGGATATTTTCAATTTTCGAAGCACCCCTGCACATACTTTTAGTCATCATTCGGTACATTGCATATCATATCATGAACGTACTGCATGCAATATCTACATCTAAACCATAAATATAAGTTTTAAAGTGAGAAGAAGGTTGCGAGCGAAGCAAGAGTGAACATTTTTAGATCTATACGTACGTATTTGCAAACTAACAATAAACAATACTGTTAATTTAAAAGGCACTAACAATTTCACAGAGGTATACGATTCGTCTGGATGTTTTGCAGGACATTTCGCAGGACGGTATTGAAAAATAGGACATGTTTGTTTCTTTGGAGTAGAATCGCAGACCGCACGATATGGCCCTCAAAGGAAGGACTGACCTGCGAATATCAGGACATCTACATTCCAGCGTCAACTTGGAGTGGAACATTTGAAGTTTGAGTTTTTCTTGAACCGAGGTGTTAACAAAACTTTGATATTGTGGGATTTAATTTTCGGTCTTGCTGCAATCCAAGATGTCGAAGCAGAAGCATTACGTGGGAAAAGGAAAATTGATTGATTGATTTAGTTTATTTTACTTCGCGTTTTGTGCCACTTGGCTAATTTGCGAAGATGGGGACGAGTGATGAAATTGATGAATGGACATTCACAAACAACCAAGCCCGAGCGGGATTCGAACCGGGACCCTTGGCGTCGCAGCGCGATGTCCTAACCACTCGGCCACAGGGCCCGGCGGGTAAAGGAAGGGAATACATGTTTGTGTATAAGACAATTGTTAGCAAAGGAAACAACCCAGCAAGAATCAAAAGTTAGAAATAGCATTCCAAACAATGAACTATAAAGGAACAGGGCATAAACAAACGCACGACAATTAAAAAAGATTGAAACAAACAGCACCATTACAAGAACTTAATTAATCCCTCATGACCAAAAAGTAATCTTGTTTGCCGTGATTGCGTAAAACTATGCTTTTAGCGACGAATGTTACTGCGAACGCTGTTGCAAGTTATAATCTTTGAGCTATTATTATTATCGCCGCCTGATATTAAGTCAATTTGTATTTTGCTCTTTATATGGTCAGTCCCGTTCCAAAGGCCGTCCCGTCGATATTATTAAAAGCCAACTATTTTTCCCGTTTTATAAAAGTCTAGGAGTATATTTGAAACCAAGTTTAAATCTGAGAGACAATATTATTATTAATAATAATAATAATAAATGTTGATGGAATTTTTAAACTAGCATAATGATAAAACAGCTGGACTGTGTTTCAAGCACTTCATACCATATTGTTCTATGTGTGTTTTATTATTTGTAGAACATGGAATAAGCATGGCCAAGAAGCGTACATATAGTTCCAATCAAGACCTGCAACACAAATCTCAAAAAATAAATCCAGCGTTGGTATCAGAACTGTGGGGACGGGGTAGTTTGATGAACGGTTGGTGCAGAATAAAACTGTTCTCAAGAATACTGCTCTTTCTAATATATACTTCTGGCATTCCTCAACATCATCGTAGGACTAACATCAAATGAACCAGAAACACTATGTAAGCCATTCCGAGATTATAATGATTAATCTTTTTTTCACAACGGGAGATCATATTTCATATATTGTTCATGGTGTATTATTTATGTGAATAAAAATAATTCATTAATAATAACAATAATTGTATAATTAGACAGCCGATTTTTCAGAGAGGGTAAATTGACCTCCATTTTGGCACAAAAAATTATGGTCACCCTAGAAGCCGAGGATGTAGGTAAGGAAGGTCTCAGGATTAATTCACATAACATAGTAGCTCAAGGGTTGTAGTACAGAGAATCGGCGGTTACCCTCACTCATCAAGGTACAGTCCGGCCAAGGGAAACGAAACTAGCTGGAAAGTCCGATTACAAACGCGAGAGGGGAAGCAGGTAGAACGTCACCAAACCGCCCTGTGGCATTTTGCATGTATGGGTTCGCTTGTTGTGTTTATTACTGCTTGCTGTGTTGTGTTGTGTTGTGTTTGTGATGTCTCTTACAATAATTCGTAACAAATCGTTTCAAAGTGGAACAAAGAAAAGTGTGACGTTTTGGTCCCTGTTGCACATTCTACAAAACGCCCTCGATATAATACACAATGCCACAAACCATGCAGTTACTACATTTTCTTTATTATATTTATAATACTATGTATAATAAAAGTATTATTAGTGAATACTATCCTGATTACTGCTGTGTACATTTATGCTAATTATAAGATTTACTAAGGAGATCATTTTAATTGAATGGTCCAAAATAAAGTTACTGGTTTACAAATAGTAAGTTTATCTACTAATGTGAAGTAATGAATAATTTCCTGTTTGCGTATATAGTATATGGATGGCTTTTTTTTTTATTTTTTATTCTGTGCCCTTACAGAATTCGTAAACTTTGGCGGCGATGTTACTACGTTGGAAACTTCATTGTTGTTTTCACAGCAGATAATTTTCACGGAACCCGCTTCGTGGCCAAAGTGCAGTCACCCCTATTTTGCCAATGAACACGTCCAGTTGGCGCATGCGCACTTCCGTCCATGGTCTCAGCTAAGGCAGCCAGACAGTATACCTTCTGCTCTAGTGTTATTAGCAGTGTTGTTAAATTTATTAAGACAATTCACGAAAGCAATATCAACAAAAAAAAATACAATAGGCCTAACATGCTGTACTGCATGCGATCTTTAAAATACGCGTTTCAGATTTATAATTTTAGAAATGCCTTCTCTATCGCATTATGTCTATTTTAAGCCAATTATTTTAATATCATCAATGCCATTTGTGGTAGAAGTTTAATTATTTCATCCATGTATTTATAGAGCGTCTTAACCTTAAAAGTCAGTATGGGTTAAATGGAGCGGGGCGTTGCCAGATCAACAAACGGAGTCGCATCGAGTCGCTGTTAATCGCTAATGATTGCAACAAATTTACTTCCTTAATATCGTATAGGAAATCTTCAAAATCTATGTATTTGATGCATTTTGAAAACAAAACAAAACGATAGTTACCTCAAGATTTGCATGTAAATGTTTATATTTCGACGTAAATTTACAAAATGTAAAAGTCATAAATTTCAAACAGTCAAATCATTATCCTGTAGAGTTTTTTATGCTCTATTTAATTTAACTATTTTACATTTGCATTATATGTGTAATACACGCAACTATTGTTACTTTTTTCGTTGAATGTTGTATCCTTTACATAAACAGAATTAAATAAATACAAAAACAAACATTAAGATATTTTTTTTTCCTGAAAATAAAGCACACTGCACTTCCTACGAACCGGGGCACCTGCCTGCAACTGAATTGTAAACTTGGTGGCGCGCAATGAATTTGATACGCGAGACAGCCTGCATAAACAAACTACGATTGCGGAATAAATAACGGTGCTGTGGAGTAACAATGCATTCTAAAAATAACTTCAAACAATTGTCAACACTTTTCTCGCTTGGTCTGCACGTGTATCGCGACAAACTGAAAAGTTTCTCGCTAACCAGCATTTTCGTGTTACGGTCTGATGATATATACAAAATATCCAATGTATATATATATATATAACTCTCTTCGTAAGCAAATTAATTCATTCAGGCGAAGAATATCATATCTACAAACACCATGGATCCCATAGAAAAAAAACTGGCGAAGTTGTTCAAGCGGTTTGATATTTATGCCTTTTGAACTATTTACTAGAAAAAATTAAGCCTTTTACAAAATTGCATAATTATGGAAATTTCAGATCACATGAATTTATGACAGGTTATATAATGCAGTCATTAAATAGAGCATAAAAAACTCTACAGGATAATGATTTGACTGTTTGAAATTTATGACTTTTACATTTTGTAAATTTTGTAACATCTGGTGACGCAGCGGTGGTAGAGAAGGACAGAGCTATTGGCAAAACTCATGTATTAGAGAGAGAGGGAAGTTTCCCATTTACTTCCATACTGACTTTTAAGGTTGAGACACACTATAGTGTAAACATGGTATTAACGTTTCACGAAACTTGTCTTATACCCTGTGCAAAATTTTGAAACCACATCACTGCATAATTCCCCCTTTTACAGCAGTATACTTATAAGGAACATGTAATCTGGATAGCGATTTGAGAATATCAGAATGAGGTCTACGTGACTGAGTTATCAGTGTCACGAACTGCGAGGGCAAAGGTCAAGCAGTTATCATGCACTCCATGTCAAAAAATATGTTGACCTTGTCTTGTGATTGATATGATATCACTGGCTAAAGTCCCCTCCCAGAAAGTTATCCTGGATTGGATTTTCCTAAGTAACTCCAGACAAATGCTGCACTTCGGGGCCTCGTACTTGCTTGTTATTTATCATCGTTCATCTGCAACTTTTGACTGATCGCGACGATCAAGGTGAAGGATGTTTAGATGGAATTGATGAAGGGAAACTCAAAAGGGACACATCCATATCAAAGTTGGTGGCGAGATTAACAAAACATTTTAAAGCGCTTTGCATAGGCGGAAGGGTGAATCAATGTCAAGAATTCGTTCCCCAATTCGTCACTTCTTTGAATCGTCTGTTCGTTACACTACGACCAGCGTTATTTCCAGCCTCCGATAGAATAAGAGTGCGGATTTCACGAACATGATCGTCTGATTGGTTGTTTGGAGCGCGTGCTGGGACACGTGGGACTTCTTAAGTAACCAATCATGTCGCCTACTTACTCCAGTGACGCGACAGCTTAGGCGAAAGCAGAGTGTTCAACGGCTCTGGTATAATACAACGATATACTCTGTCCCATTTATCTCTGGAGAAAAGCCGCGCATAGCGTCAGAGAAGGGGAGGAATCGAGTGGGCAGAGCGAAGCAGTGGACGCTACTCGAAGGCTGGTAACTGCAATCGCTCGCTCTCCCCTCCACGCAATCGAATTCCCCCGCACGTGGTCATTGGTGTTGCCATATTGCGCCACTACTTGCGCAGAGACTTGTTTTCGTTCCCCTGCTCCAGAGATAGCTGGGACAGGGTATAGTAACGAACTTAATTAATTCATGCCCTAATCCGGATTATGTCCGGATATACGAATGTGTGTATATCATTTATCCGTTTTACGGGCTGTCCATATATTATTTTATTCGTCATTTCCGTATTTCGGTAACAGTATGGTATAGTGAAAACACATTTCTTCAAATTTACAGGAGAAACTACTTACGGAAATGATTTTCTGTAGACTTTTGGAAGCTCGTGGAAGTGTTTTCTCCCTTCGTTCAATTTATTCGGCCGGTAAATCATGTATTTTTTGACATTAATGTATCTCCGATGCACGATAGCTCTTGCCACCATTACTGTCGACTACGTGAATCAAATGTTCAGTGCGTTCGATTATGTAACCCTCCGTTAATGTAGCAACCACGCGGTAGTTTTACAATAGTGAAACAGCGATTTTTTTTTTTCAATTTAATTTTCTATGCTTGCCTAACCTAACTGAACCTAACCTAACCTAACCTTCCGTGAATGGTTTGTGGAACAATTTTCGCTTAAAAACCTTCTGTGAATAGTTTGTGCGGCATTTTTCGGTTAATGAGTTTGGAAACACTGCATATCAGCTGACGGTAGACAACGATTTGCCCGCCATATTGTGTGTAACGAAAGCGAATTAGCAACGAACAATAAATACTCAAAAATGTTCCGCTATGCATAACAGGTAAGTACAAATGTAAATAATTAGGAAATAAACGAATGAAATGTGTTTTCCCTATACCATACTGTTACCCGTATTTCAATGTACAGATTTTCTACAACTAGTTCATCAAATCTGTTCCACCAGGATATCCGAATTATCAAGATATTCAGATGTAAATCGCCCTAATTATTCGTAGGGGTCCCGGGTTCGAATCCTGGCCTGGGCATGGATGTTTCTGAGTGTCCATTCATCAATTTCATCATATCACCACTCATCCCAACTTTCGCATATTAGCCAAAAGTGGCACAAAAAGCGAAGTAAAAATAAAGCAAATCAATCAACCTAATTACTTGCTGTATCGTTAGCACGCTGGGGAGGGTAAAGTGTCTGACTGGAAACGTCCGCCCGATGACCTCCCCTCCTTGGCGACTCCGTCAACTAAACAGTACTTTTAATCTCATCCTCGCGACTACTATTGAGCCCTCTGTTTACGTGCTTGTAAAATTGTATTCCGTAGGTGGGAAAAAGTCAAATATACCTCATTGAAAAGCTTCAAGTGTCTATTTTTTAATAAGCGTCATCTGAAAATTATTCTTCATTGCATTTTCTTATTATATAAAATTGAGATTTTTTGTACTTAAAGATTGATTATTTTGGCACCTCTGTGGAAAAAGTGAAATGAAGATCTTCACTAGATTCTTCAAAAATCGAAATTTTAGGCAAACGTGCAATCTTGAAATGCATAATTGCAAATTCAATGAAATTGTAAAAAACCGTTCATGAACACATTTGATCCAAATCCAGAAGTTTAACGTGTGTATCTCAAGTATGACTAAAGATATAAATTATTATTGACTACTCCTAATATGGAAAATGCGCGGATGACGTATGGCGAGATGCGACCAATCTCAAACTCCGCGGGCTGCAGGTGACTTGCACAGCGTTGCCGCCTCGCTACACGGCAATATTGGAAGTTCGTTCTGTTGGTCCCATCCAAAGCATTGTAGCAGTGTTAAATAATGAATAAACAATTTGTCATATTATGAATGAAAGACATTTTCTTGGTATACTTTAGTTTTTGTTACATTTTCTAGCTTTTTTCCAATCTTTATACGAACGTCATTTTCTCCGTATCTGTATCATTTTATGTCGCTCATTTCAACAGAGTAAGTGCAACGAAGAGCACGATTTGATGAAGGATAAAAGATCTTAACAAATATTCGAACCCGTGACTTCTGGCTTCCCAGTCTCCTCTGTATATAAAAAAATAACGTGCCTGTGATGTATAGCAACTTCATAACAAAAGAAAACAGGAAAGAGAAAGTGCATGTAAGGGATCTTATGTGCGAGTTCAGGCAATAATTGAGGACCAAAAGCGGTAAACGTTGTAAGTGCCAAAAGCGAAAGTGTTGGGAAATCGCATCGTTACGCACATCAGCCCGTAAGAACGTTCTCACTAGTGACCTCTTTACACTAGGGATGGCCAGATCCGGATCCTGCCGGATCCGAAATCCGGATCCGGTTGGTACTTTCGGATCCGGATCCAGAAATTTTGGATCCGGATCCAGAACTTTTGATCCGGATCCAAAACTTTCGGATCCTGATCCGGTACTTTTGGATCCGGATCCGGATCCGTTTTGCCATCCCACATGCGCTTCTTTGGAAAGTAAGAATGTGTCTAATATACATATATATATAATATACATACATACATACACATATACAGGGGGGGCATTTGAGGCATTTGACATTTGAGGGGGGGCCTCTATACACCTGCCAAGTTTCATGGAAATCGGAGGGGGAGACTTAGACCTCCCTTGTAAGTGTATTAATTAATTACAAATCGCGCACGCGCACACACACACTATATATAAAGGGTGATTGCTAATTAGTTGTATTCCCTGAAAGGTATAAAAGTAGAGACAATTTGCAATAAATTTGACCATTTGATACCCCGTCCGAAAATTAGTAGTTTTCGAGATAATCGAATTTCTATTGTTTTTTTTTAAAAAAATGACAATTTTCCACATAAAAAGATGAATTGAGAAAAAATTGCTTATTGTATGGAACTTATTTCAGCGTTTTCTGATAGCCAACAAATAAGTGGCTCGTTGAAAAAAGATTCCGGCCAGGGAATCGGGCCGCCTCGGCCAATCCATTTCTTTGGGTAATTTTCATCCAGGCAGTGTCGCACGCCCAGGCAGAAGTATGGATGGGCGTCATCAACAATCATTTGATCGAGCCATTTTTCCTGCCCCAAATCTTAAATGGCATCACTTATGAACATTTTTTGAGGATCGGGATGACAATGTTGTTGGAGGATGTGCCTCTAGTTACAAGACGTGACATGATTTATCAGCATGATGACTGCCCAGCTCAATCCCCCGATCGATTTGTCGCCTTGCGACTTTTACATTTGGAGCCACATGACAAGACACCGGTAAACTCGCAAGAAGAGCTCAGGGAGAAGATCTTAACAGCTGGTCAACACATCAAGGACACCATCACATCACGAGTTAAGAGACCAAATGTCCATAAAAACCTGCGTGCCTGCATTCGTAACGGAGGTGCCCACTTTGAGCAAGACGTGTAATGTTCTTTAATTGTATTGTTCATTGATTTCATTCACATGAAGACGAATAAAGTATTATTTCTTGTACACAAATGTGAATGTTAGCAACATTTGTACCTTTTTGGATAGCAGATGACACAAGGAAGTAATTTAAGTAATTTGTACGCTTCGTGTCATACCATTTTTGTTAATAATACGTTGCCAAGTAAACTAAGAGTGCATTTTTTTATCATCACTTGTAAGTTTAGACCCACCCGTTACATACATGTGATTGTTATTTTTTTTCCAACGAACCACTTATTTGTTGGCTATCAGAAAACGCTGAAATAAGTTCCATACAATAAGCAATTTTTCTCAATTCATCTTTTTATGTGGAAAATTGTCATTTTTTTAAAAAAAAAAAATAGAAATTCGATTATCTCGAAAACTACTAATTTTCGGACGATGTATCAAATGGTCAAATTTATTGCAAATTGTCTCTACTTTTATACCTTTCAGGGAATACATCTAATTAGCAATCACCCTTTATATATAGTGTTTGTGTGCGCGTGCGCGATTTGTAATTAATTAATACACTTACAAGGGAGGCCTAAGTCTCCCCCTCCGATTTCCATGAAACTTGGCAGGTGTATAGAGGCCCCCCCTCAAATGTCAAGATGAGGAGAAATTGAAGTGGGGATCTGACCCCGAAACCACGTAAATATGGCATAGGAAGAAACAGGGGGCATAGTGCCTCTCCATACAACTGCCAAATTTCATGGAAATCGGAGGGGGACACAGGGGTCAGATGATCCCCACGTCAATTTGTTCTCATCTTGACATTTGAGACGAGTTTTGCCCCCTAAAACAGTTTTTTAGCTGAAACAAAAAAAAACGTATTTCTTCCTTTGGGCCGCACTATACACATGCCATGTTTCATGGAAATCGGAGGGGGACACATAGGTCAAATGCCCACTTAAATTTGTCCTCATATTGACATTTGAGGGGGTTGCCCCCTAAAACAGTTTTTTAGCCGAAACAAAAAAACACGTATTTTTTCCTTTGGGCCCGTTTATACACACACCTGCCAAGTATCATGGAAATCGGCGGGGGACACAGGGGTCAGATCCTCACTTCAATTTGTCCTCATCTTGACATTTGAGGGGGTTTTGCCCGCTAAAACCGTTTTTTAGCTGAAACAAAAAAACTTGTATTTCTTCCATTGGGCCCCACTATACACTTGCCAAGTTTCATGGAAATCGGAGGGGGACACTTAGATAACCTCCCTTGTTAGTCTTACACTTTGTATTTATATAACACTGCATATATTATAATGTTTTATTTTAATTTGTAAAACTGTAACTGTAGAACAATTGTATAATTTTTGTATAACATTTCTATCTTGTTATATGTGTTAAAGGTTTCATCCTGGAATGGAATGTCTCACATTTATGTGTGTTTTCATTTCCAATACATTCGAATGAATACATATTCGTTTCAATGGCATTTACAAAATCACCTCTGACATTTTATGTTAAACAAGTAAGATTATTTTTGTGGACGAGTGTGTTAGCCGATGCGTAGCGAAGTATTTTAAAACTTTCGGACCCGGATCCGGAATTTTCGAACCCAGATCCGGATCCGGAATTTTCGGATCCGGAACTTCCGGATTTTTCGGATCCGGATCCGTTTGGCCATCCCTACTTTACACGCCCTTTGAGCTACTTAGAGGGCTACCAGCCACATTTCACGTTTACCACATTATAAAGCATGGCACATTGCACAGTTTAACGTTGAAAACGGTGTTTGAATTATTTTGGCACTTACAGCGTTTACGAATTAGTCTTCAATTCATGGTAGGAACACAAGAGTGACAAAATAAAATTTGCATTCGTCAATTACAGTATCTGAACAATGCTTCCCTGTGCACAACAATTCCCACTTTCGGCTTATTTTCCGTGTCAAAGATGCTGGCTGAACACAGAGTTTAAAGGGCTGCCGACGGCGTGTGGCAACAAAGAGCACTTCGTCTCAGCAACGAGAAGGAAAACGCGCGAGCCGGTTGCCAAGAAAAACAATTCTGTCTCGTTTTCAATTCGCAGAATATGAAAAGATAAGGCATGGAAATTTGATTTTTATTCCATGCTCATCATTTGGATATGCTTTGCATATCTAACTGTTACCGAGATTGCAACACTGTTATTAAACATTAATTGTGGCTGTTCCACAAATGAAATGAGAGCAACATTATATATGGCTGAGATATTTCCACATAAACAAGTTTCAATCACAAGAAATGTCATACGACTGGTTTACAAGAAGCTATACACACACTTGAATTCGACTTACATAAAAAACACACGAAAAAACTACACTTTAATGAACATTTTTGTTTGAATAGAGAACAGACAGAGCTAAAATCCATTTGTCTTGCTTTTGTCTAAAAGCAGACACTTCTGGCTTTCCAATGAGATATATTTGACTTCTTTCCTCCCACGGAGTACAATTTTACAAGCACGTAAACAGGGGGCTCAATATTTTTGTCATGGATAGTAGTCCAATAAAAAAAATATTCTACCTCCAGAAACGCAGATATTTTATTGGCATTCATTAATAGGGCTTCCAAACTATTTCTTCGTGTCTGTTCAACGGATGTTAATATATATATATATATATATATATATATATATATATATATATAATCTCTTTTTCCAAAGTCCCAGTGCTGTTTATTAACTTTCCTCAGAGGATTGTATCACGTGTTCACGAAAAGAGATTAGCCAGAGTTATCTCCACTATTGAGGTCAGGGGTTACAATGCAAGGATCGTTCAGAGATTTCTAAGAAGAATTATTACTTACATGTAAGGTTTTGTGTCTGACTGTAAGTACAGCTAAAGAGAATGCCAACAGCAGCTTATAAGACCTGTTCCTTTTGAACGAAAGAGGTGGAGGAGGAAGAATTTGAAAATCATCAGTTAGTCTGTTAGTTGAAGAAGTTGAATGTGGGAATGAATGTGGATTTAAACTTCCTCGTCAAATGATGAGCGAACACTTGAAAGACAGCTGCAGAAAACGAAAAGTCGTGTGTGATCAGTGTAAGGAGACAATTTCACAAGAAGACCTAGAGGATCACAAGGTTAAGTGTTCACAGCAGGTTGTGGAATGCGAAGTGGAGTGTGGTGATCAAATTGATCACACTAGTTTATCCGAACAGTTAGACGAGGCCGGTTCCAAATCAACAACAACCTTTGACAAACAATACGGGAAGAAATCTGAAATGTGCGTCTGCGAGAAATGTATGAAGGAAGTGAAATCAGAGGATATGGATTTTCATCTGAAAGAGAAGTGCGTGATGCGTGAGGTAGAGTGCGTGTTCTGCGACTCGTTCGTACAGGAGTACTCGTTGGCCAAACATTACGACATCTGCGAATCAGGAATTGTACGCTGTGGCAATAAATGTGGAGTTAAAATATCGAGGAAAGATCTTAGTGAACACTATCGAAACGAGTGCCCGAAAACACTGATAGCGTGTGAGCATTGTGAGGAGAAATTCGAGAGACAGTTGTCGGAGGATCATCACGCAAAATGTGTGAAGTTCCCGATTCCTTGTCCTGAGAGTTGTGATGTTGTAGTTGCAAGAGAAGACGTGGAACGACATTTGGATGAAGAATGCCAGAAGCTCTTTTCGGCGTGTGCTTACAAGGAAATGAAGTGCAGCTATGAAGGTTTTCCTGCAGGGATGACGCAACATGTGAAGGAAGACATGGCGCTTCACGTGGACCTAATTAAAAGCATACTTGAAAATTTTCAAATGCAATTCGAGAGTGAGATGAAAAGAAATGAAGAAATAGAAGTGAAAGTTAAAAATCTTGAAAAGCAAATAGAGAGCGAGAGGAAAATAAACGAAGAGCTGCAAAGGGAGATAAAGGAACTAAGAAAGGTCAGTTTCTTGTGGAAAGTGGAAGACATAGCTGAGAAAATAGAAAAAGCTAAGAACGATTGCTATCTTAAGATTTATAGCCCACACTTTTACAGCAGTAAGCACGGGTACAAATTAAGACTGATGTTGTATCCTGACAGTGATCGTTCTGATTGCAAAGGCAATTTAGGAATTTACATTCAGATAATGCCAGGAGAGTGTGATTCTATTTTGGAATGGCCCTTCACTAAACTTGTAACGTTTAAATTAGTTGACCAAGCAACGGATGGCAAGGATATTGTTAAAAGTGTTCGCGGATTTTGTGATGAATGCTTTACTAAACCCAAGGACGGAAAATGTAATGAGAAGGGACGGGGGTTTCCCCGTTTTGTCTCTCACGAATTACTGAATTCCAGAAGTTACATTGTAGACAATGCAATTTTTCTGGAAGTATCTGTGGAAGAATGATATTAATGCTGAAAATGGTGTAATGAGCAGAACGATGCAGCAGGTTGTGATACTCAATATGTTTTAACCCCATTGTTTGAAGAAAATTCATGCATTGTAACACACAAGTAAGTTGAAATAAATTATGGGAAATTTTGAACTATTTGAAATACAAGAAATTTAATACATACGAAAAAAACTGCAATCACTCATTCTTTAATGTGTTTCTGCTTTCTTGTAGAGTTCTCAGAATTGTTCATACGTAAAAGAATGCAAATTTGTTTCCCATATATTAGGCTGCTTCATGTCGACAAATCTTGGGAGTAATCATATGCGAGTAAGTTAAGGCTCCTTCATACATTTGATGAAAGTCGAATCTGAGGAAGAAGGAAAAGAGGGAGGGTCATGTGGGTTGGTTTTTGCGTGGCTTACTGTGTTACTTATCTCTGACGTAACAGAGTGCGTCACGAGATTGGCAGTCTTCACATTTTCTCGTGTGTCAGCTTCTACTGCCTCGTAGAGCTCCGACACAGTAAATAGTCCCTAACGAACCTACCCAATTTATGTGAAAGAAAGAGCGAAGTGATTTTAAAGAAGTATAAAAGATTACCTACACATAGAAACAGATCTTCATATGAGATCGTTGAAGGTAGGCATTCGCTGTTTACTGTTCACGGTTGACGGGAGGGCAGTTGGGGTGGGGTGGGTACCTGAGGGTAAACTAACACAATCGCTTGCAAGCTCGGAATGACGAAAATTTGTTTCTTGTGAAGCAGTTATCCATCTGGCGCGCAGGCGAGCGAAGAAAGCAAACATGAATTATTGTTCTTTTAACTCGTAACGAATTTTTCTAGGATAGTAAAACCGTAATTTGATGACAAAAAATTCTCAAACATTTATGAAATGGAAGATAGTAAACACAGCCGCGCTTTCATCTGTCTTGAATCTTGGATATATCATTATGTGGGAGAGGCGGGGAGGGGAAAAGGCTCTCTCTCTCTCTCTCTTTTTAATCTTCTATAAAGAGCAATGAAGGGAAAACCGAAAACTGTTCCTATTTTGTACCTACAGTTCCTAAATAGAAATTACAATTTTTGTAACTATAATTATCTTACACAGAATTTTGTTGCAAGGAGTTTCAAGTTTGTTTAGATTTTAGCATTTATAGTAAAAATAATAATGCATTGTTTTAATTATAATATTTATTAACAATAGTAATCTAATAACATGAACTGTGCTGGATGTGGCACTAATTAGTTTAAAACAGAGCACGAAATAAACATTTCTTCAGTTTGCCCAGTGAGTGATCACAACAGGTTCATTGAATGAATAGTGTTCCATAAGATATACACATATCATTCTGATCATGCACAATTAACTACACGTACGCTAAAATTGTAGTTTTACAACTATACTTTTACAACGAACAACGCTCACACTGGAAGAGTAAAGTTGTGCGTTACTGAATTGAAGACTAAAATTGGTAAACGATGTAAGTGCCACAATAATTCAAACACCGTTTTCCACGTTAAACTGTGAAATGTGCCATGCTTTATAATGTGGTAAATGTGAAAAGTGGCTGGTAGCCCTCTAAGTATAGTTCAAAGGGCGTGTAATGAGGTAACTCGTGTGAACGTTCTTACGGGCTGATGTGCGGAACGATGCGATTTCTCAACACTTTCGCTTTTGGCACTTACAACGTTTACCACTTTTAATCCTCAATTAGTAGTCTTTCTGTATTATTTTCTTCAGATAAAGTTTATTTCGTGGTGAAGAGTAATGAATGGGATGATGAAAACAGAAATTGGCATCTACACCGCAGGGTACGGTCTAGACTGGTTTTTCTCAAGGTACATTTATTTTTCTTGCATAAGTAACAGTTTCGTATGTAGATATACCGGGTGGCCAGACTCAATTAGACAGTTTTTCATTCGATGTTATTTTTATTTTTTCTTTATTTTATTTTTATTGACAAATGTTAACAATTCCAATGGCTACAAAATGGTTACAAAAATGGAATCACACACACATAAGTCATTGATTTTCAAGATAGTAGTCGACCTGGGCACCATGTAAGTCTACACAGGCTTGTAGACGCAAAGCAACATTTTCACACGACTTCCTACACATGTTAACCGGAACATTCTTGAACTCCTGAACAATCACCTCACGCATATGTTGCTCACTGTCAATGGAATTAGCGTACACCTTGTGTTTGAGGTAACCCCAAAGGAAAAAGTCTGGTGGGTTGATGTCGGGTGATGGGGCTGGCCACTCCACAGGCCCTCGACGGCCAATCCAGCGATCAATCTCGTTCACAGCATACCGTATGATGCAGCCATCTATCGACAACAAAATGTACTTTCCAATTTTTCCGTGTGCTGTTGGATTGATTGGTTACTAATGTTCGAATACTGCCTAATTGAGTCTGGCCCACCCTGTATACTATTCCAATTTTTGCTTCTTTGAAGTACAAATAACAAGTAAAGAAAAAATTATAACATACAATTTAATACATTATTTTTATATTTACCTTAAACACACACAACTCAAGTGGCAGTGCACTCCAAATAGCAACGCAACAAGGGAACGCCTCTCTAATATGATATTGTACAAATGCGAAATCCCTTAGGAGGTGAAATATTCAATAGCCGAAATAAAAAGTACCACGTTCTCATCCTCTAATATCTTCATCTGAAAAATCGCTGACTACTCTAAAAATATCTTGAAAATGACTACTATAGTTTTGTAACCCCTTTCACAATTCTAAGCAGGGAAAGATAAGGATAAGGAAGAAACCTGTAAAATGTGCAATTTCATGTAAGGTACCCTCAAAAATGTCAAATTATCGAATTATATGATGTAAAACTCAAATATAATGATTCTAATAGCATCGTGGACATTTTAAAGTTTATTTTAGCCGCTAAATAGTAGCCGCTTCTGTAGTTTTATTTTCGCTCGCTATGTGTTGTGTTCGTGCTTTGTGATATCTCTTTCACCTCGTAATAAACCGTTTCGAAGTGGAACAAAGAAAATTCTGCACAATCAGTGGCGTATCCGGAAATGTTTCGGGGGGGATCTGAACGAAATGTCTTACGAATAATAATAATAATAATAATAATAATAATAATAATAATAATAATAATTCTCATGATGATATTTTAATTGAATTAAAGTAATACTAATTTAAATATATAAATTAATATTATTACGTGACTAGGTAAAAAGGCAAACAGTGTATTTTCATTATGTAGCTTACCTGTAGTTAAAAGTAGAAACATTTACATAAGAACAAGTGCCCAGTAATTAAATTAATGTCAAATAGAAGAAGAATTTAATACCATTGCATAACGAAATAAATGTTAGATACAGTGAAGTTTCTGATTAATATTGTATACATATTATTATGAGTTGCAGTATGCATAAACCTTCTTTGTAATATCATTCAAAGCCGTACGATCCCAATATAATCCTTGCCTTCCAATAAGTTCAGTCTCTTCAGATAAAGCTAACAACCATCATATACAACAAATGCTAAACGAGTATTGTTACCTATTATTTTATTACTTGGTAATCTTTTCAAAGATAAAGATATCCATAAATATACCTGGTCTTCTCCAGATGGTAAAACTCATAATCAGATAGATCATATTCTCATTGATAAGAGAAGGCATACTAGTATAATTGACGTTCGTACACATAGAGGTGCTGACTGTGCCAGTGACCATTATTTAGTAATTGCTAAATTAAGAGAAGGACTCGCAGTGATAAATCATAAGCAACAAAATCTGAAAGTTCTAAAATTTCATACAGGAAAATTTGCTGATGAAAGAATTAAGAAAGATTACCAAATTAAACTGTCAAATAGATTTGATGTTTTGCAGGATTTAAATGATGATGAAAATATAAAGGAAACAGACGTAAATAAGAATTGGGAGCACATACGTAATGCAATAGAATCAGCAGCTAAAGAAAGTATAGGATACCATAAACCAAGAAAAAGTAAGCCATGGTTTGATAATGAATGTCATAATCTAATAGAAATAAGATATCAGGCTAGACTTAGGTGGTTAAATAACTCTGATGATACAAATCTAAGCAATTATAATAGGATGAAGCGAGAAGTTAATCGCACGTTTAGAAGTAAAAAAAGAGATGACTTGAAAAGCAAAATTAACGAAATTGAAACAAACAGCAAAAATAAAAATATCAGAGATTTATATAAAGGTGTTAATGAATTTAGAAAGGGGTGGCAACCTAAAGTAAACTTGATAAAATATAAAGATGGTGATTTTCTAGCTGACCCAAGCGATATTCTAAATAGATGGAAGAACTACTTTAATGACCTCTTAAATGTTCATGTATGAGATAAATCAGAAGTAAATGAAGTACACACAGCAGAACCTTTAGTTCCAGAACCTAACTATACTGAAGTTAAAGATGCTATTGAAAGGCTTAATTCAGGAAATGCATGTTACTTCTCTCTTCAAAAACTTTTGTCTTTTCGTTTAATATCTAAGAAACTAAAAGTTAAAATATACAAAACAGTAATTTTGCCTGTAGTATTATATGGGTGTGAAACTTGGTCCTTTACATTGAAAGAGGAACATAAATTGAGAATATTTGAAAATAAGATACTTAGGAAAATATTTGGACCTAAAAGGCATGAGGAGACAGGTGAGTGGAGAAGGTTACATAATTTGTATTCATGTCCAGATATTATTAGAATAATTAAATCAAGAAGACTTAGGTGGGCAGGCCATGTGGCACGAATGGGAGAGGAAAGAAGAGTTTACAGGATTCTTGTTGGGAAACCTGATGGTAAGAGACCTGTAGGAAAGGCCAAGACGAAGATGGAGGGACAACGTTGAGATGGACCTAAAGGAAATCGGTAGGGATGGAAAAGAGTATATGGATCTTGCTCAAGATAGGGACAGATGGAAGGCCTGTGTTGCTGCAGCCATGAAATTTCGGGTTTAGGAAGGCTAGAGAGTTAGTTAGTTAGTTAGTTAGGTAATCTTTTCGTTTGGGGGAGGGGGTCCACACAGCATAAATAAATCCTTTATGTCTTTCAAAGCCGTATGATCTCAGTCCTAATCATTGCCTTCCAATATATTCAGAGTAAAAATAGTAGTACTTGATAAGTATTCGGGTGCTATACTTCAAAGCCGTATGATATTTATAGCTATAATCCTTCCCTTCCAATACGCGTTCAGAGGAAATTATCCATCTAATACGCAAAAATTGCTAAAGGAGTATAATGACATTATTTAATTTTAGTACTTCATAATCCTCTCGGGGGGAGGGGGAGGGGGTCCGGACCCCCAGCAAACTTGTTCTACGTATTATAGCGTAATATTTGCCAAGGAGACAGGTTTAATTGAATTACTCAAAATAACGTTACTGGTTTACGTACGTACAATGTAAACATCTAATGGAAAGCTATAAATACTTCCCCATTTGATGATGTAGTAAACAAACGGATAGGTTTTATTTATATTTCATTCTGAACCCTTATTTTGCCGGCGATTTTGTAGCGCTTGAAACTTCATTGTTGTTTCTCCAGACGATTTTCTCGGAGCCCACTTCTTGCGCCAAACACACTTGCTGCCGTCACCCATATTTTGCAATTGAAAAACGTGCAGTTGACGCATTCACACTTCCCTGTCGCTTGCGATCGTGTTTTGTCTTCACGAGCTATTTTGTTGTATCCCTCCGCGGTCTACTGTGGGTGGGGTTTAAAACGCTTCTAACTATCTGCACGAGGTGTCGCCACAGTGCAGGTACACTTTTACGTATTGCAAGTGTTTCGTTTTCCTCAAACAGTCTCAAAATAGGAAAACTGACTTTTGCAGTGATGATGTTAATGTCAAGTACAATGAACATTGCATGACCCCAACAGAACTGTTTTCCATAAGCTTGCGTGGTTAACGAGATAATTGCATGTGAAAATTACGGTTTTCCCCATTTTTATGCCCAATTTACTTATTAAGCAGGGTCTTTTTTAAATTTCTGCTTTGTAGGAATTACGCAGCCATATTTTCTGAAGGATACAAAACAAACCCCCAGGTCCTATCTTTGCTCGTAACTGAAAAATCTGTTCAAAACGGAACGGCTGCACTGCGCGTTTTCGTCGCGGTATGAAGGAGCCTTAAGGCAGGGGGGCACACCTTGATGAACAGCAAAACTTTATGTCTGACAACGTAATCGTGTCTATTTGTTTAAGTCCACTTTGTGCACAGAAAGGCTAATAGGGCCTGGATCTACAGTTCAAAGTGGGATACGAAGCACTATGTGCCTCCACCGATTGCGTAGCTATTTAAAACGGGTTGATTTATTGTTGCAAGGAATTATTTGAAGTTAATGCTGCATAACATAAGCATATTGCAAAATCATGTACCAATTTAAGTTAATATATTACTGTTATTTTGATGTAATTATCTAGGTATTAAATAAACACATACCTACAATAAATGTGCTCTTTCACAGTAACACTTAAAAGTACTAAAAAAATTACGAGTATTATAATCGGCATCAAAACTGGAAATAACTTTGTCGTGCTTTCTGATTGGAGGAATGTGTAACGTAGATGGACTAGGGTAGAAAGATGGGATGGGGGTGGTGGTTTTGGGGTTTTTCCTATATTCTAGGTTATCTGCGAAGACCAGGCTCAGTAAAGGAAAAAAATCGGTCGGAAATTGCGTATGAAATTGTTCATTTCAAGAAAAAGACGATGGCGTTTCAGGAGTTGGCACACTTATTTCTTACGAGTTGGCAATCTTGCCCGCTTCCTTTGATATTCGCGAAAGGGGCCGCGTGAGTTGAGCGTGGCAGGCTTCTAGCAAGGATGCCTTCAATGCTGCGAACCATGGCCGTAGGCAGGAAAAAAATTCGGGGGGGGGGGGTATTCATAATTGTTCTCTTGGGCGTCGCCAGAAATTTGAATAATAGAAATAATAACAATATATAATCATAATTAAAATATCATAATTATAAACCAATTTTATTCCAAAATAATAATAATTATTATTATCATCATCATCATTATTATTGCTGTTGTTATATCCTTGAGGAGGCTTACTCAGTCCAGCAGAAGATGAGTGAATATCCAGCACGAGTTATTTTTTTACATTTCATACAGTGTACTGAAATGCACAATTATTATACTTTGTTATTAAATTTTAAATACATTCAAGAAAATGCTTTAAAAGTTAGATGGAAATTTTAGTCGTAAAGTTTTTGTTGTTTGACCTTAAAACTTAATTTTTAGAATTTTGAAATCTACGTAACGAGTTATTTTTTAAAAAAAACTTAGCCCTGTGCATGTATTTTAACCACAATAGCGATCGTAACGCGCTACGAAAGTGGAGATCCGAGGTTTGAACTCCTATCAAGGAGGAGTTTCAACTTTATCGGATAGGGAATTTAAAAGTTGGAAAGGAATTTTGGGACAATCATAAGTGAATTTTCAGTCTGACCCAGGAATAATATTGGAAAGTGGACAGCAGAAGTGAAATTGAAAGGGTTGCGCGGGTGGGCTGCAATTCCGAGATAAAATACAGTTTCGCTCAAGTTTCAGAATTCCAAATTTATGAAAATTCTAGATGGATCGTTTCAACATTGTCTCCTTGTTGTGTTTCTGTGAAACATCGAATAAATTTTGAAAATGAGTTACGGGTTTTGGTTTCTGAACTCCCATTAATCCAACATGTGAGATGTTTCGGAGGGGGGGGGTTGAACCCTAGAAACCCCCCTCTAAATAAGGCGATGCTGCGAACCCCTTGTTCCCAGCGTGCAATCTTCCCATGATGGAAGGATTTTGGAGCCAAAGTATTACAGTAAAGGGAAAAAGGGTTGCATAACACAGGGAAATTCCCCCATCTGGCCAAGAACATCACTTGCAGAGGGGTAGGAGAAGAGGGAGATGCAACTGATCTCTTCAAACAAGCAGACTAGATGCGGGGGTGAAGAGAAGTTGGCTGTTCGGGTATGGTTTATGCTTATGACCGCATCTAAAAATATATAATGTGTGTGTGTGATATAGATACATGTACACACACACACATTATGAAATTATGACCCTATCAACACCCGCCGAAATCTTTCTGGGTACGCCCCTGTTTCATAGATATCATTTCTACTATCGCCCTTGTACTGACGTCCTTTCGCTTGTAGCTTGCGTGGTTCAATATTATTGATCAGAACAACTCTAACGTTGCCTCGAAAAGGCCAAGGCCACATGCTGCTTGCTGCTCGGTCAATCTTGAAAAGAGGCACCCTATTGCATGAAGTAATTTATACAAACATGACACCGTGACTTATAAGACAACCCCCCGCGCACACGCACACTGGCGTACGAAGGGAGAGCAGATGGAGCTACCACCCTTTCCGAAATTTGGAATCAAAATTTTCAAATGAAAGCATTAAGTGCAAACCAACATGTCTGTCTTTCAATAACTTCTTTAACGAAGGTTAACAATGGTAGTTAGGGACGAAATATTTTATAGTGTCTAACTTCCATCCCCTAGAACGCAGATATGAAAACTATCCACCTTCACAGTTCCAGACCCCTCAGAATAATCTTGCCTACGCTAGTGCGGAGTCCCCCAGCCCCTCCAAACTTGCAGAGCTTGTAGAAGGCATAAAAACGACACAACTTTTCGTGGTAACGTTTTGCTGCTTGAAGCTTCGCTTGGACGCTACGAGTCCTCGAAAAGCCATATATTCTATCCTGTGTGTATGCACCAATGCGGTACAGCTATATGAGACATTGAATTCTTCATGCCTTTCGTGGGATTCGAAGAAATCCTCGAAATCTGTTGGGCAAGGCCGCGCATAACTGTAGAGAAGGGGTGGGGGGTAGAGCGAAGCAGTACACGCGGCTGCGAAGGCTGTTACAGTGAAACCACAGAGAGAAGATCTTGCGCAGAATCGCATAGCACTCGCGGGTTTTTGGGAGGGCGGGAGGAGGCTTCAGAGCATTCAGAGCCAGTGTTGCCAGGCCTATTGATTTCTCAGGAGATCCTGATGGTGTTGTTATGAAACCACCCGAACCCTCCCGACTAAACCACTGCGTCTCTAAAGATATGCGGTAAACTTGTTACATCTTGAGAACAATTTTGCAGCGTTCTTTGCGAACACACACACACAACATCTACATACAAAAATCTAATATGTTCCTCCGAGAGGATTGATTGAAATGAAAAAAAATATTGTATTTAGTCTACCCTCTATCGTTGAATGGCTAAAGAAGAGGACTATGAGAGCTTTCAAACCGAAGCTACAATGCAACTTATCGAACCAAAACGACACGACAAGCTACACGATTTTCGCTTGTGAGCCGCTCAATACCGTACGTCATTTCAACTCGGTCTATTGTTTGGGCATGAGCTGTGCGTGCTTGCTGGTAGACTGAAGACGCTCGAGCCGCTGGTCTTTTCGCAGCGACGCCCCACTGTATCTTGTCACTTGTCGCTCGTCGCTTCGGTCTGAAAAATCCCTAACACTGAGGTATTGCATTTTTATTGATTTTTATTTTTTAAAAAAATAATTTGGTTTACTTCGCTTTCCTGACACTTTTCGATAATCGCGAAGCTGACGATGAGTGACGATATGATGAAATCAACGAATAGACACTCACAAAGAACACCTATGTCCAGACCTGGATTCGAACCCGGGACCTCCGGCGTCGTAGCCTGTTTAGATAACCACTCCGCAACGGAGATTGGCACATGGCTATTGAGAGCTGGGGCAATATGTATAAAGGTGCGCCTCAACGTAGAAGAGGTAGCAAACCACAACACAAATGATTCATGAGTGTAAGTTGTGATTTAAGTCCACAGATAAGCCAGAGGGACTAGTCCTACAGTTTAGTATGATCCGAACCACTATGTGCCTCCATCGGATAATAATAATAATAATAATAATAATAACTGCAACAATACATGATTGTTGCTGTTATTCTTATTAATTTGGAGAAAACATACTAACTTCAGTGCATATGATACGAAGTTATGTAATCAGATACAATATGTGAGATGTCAACCAATATCTGGCCATGATTGCTGACCAACTTCAGTCGATAAACATATTGAATATCACTTAATTTGCCTTCCTGATAGCATAGTGATTAACACTGCCTCCTTGTAATCGATTACCGACAGGTTACATTCCAGTTCCTTGAATTGCACTTTAACATGTATGACAGTCCCATAAACTGCCCAAATTAGACAAAGTTCTTGAAGTATGGAGCTGCTTCTAGATGATTCTAAAGGGAAAAAGACGAGAGGATTAAGAAGGTGTTTACTGTTTACAGGTTCTTTGAAATGCCCATCACAAATAAAATTTAGTTCATAACCTAAAATATAGTAGAGGGAGACATGTGCAAAGTTGTGACGGGTATCAAGATGCCTTAAAGTTAGGACACTGGCTCCGAAAGCAACAGTTCGAATTCTGATTAGACAAGGTTTGTTGCCTTACGTAATCGGAAGTAATTGAAACTACATGTATTTACATTATATAAGGCGATGCGAAACTTACGCAAGCAAGGGTTATCATGAGCGATAACCGTAAAACATCGACTGCGTGACATTTTCAAATACGTAAAAAAAAAATATTTCTGATTAGAAGCAGACGATGTAGGACCATTACAACATTTCACTGTTCTCCGCTGTTGCAATTTGAGGGTGTGACTTCGTTGTGCACAAACTGGCGACTGTACTCGCTACCAATGCCAACCACTACGTTCAAAACCTGTTCCTATTGTTCGAAGGAGGTGGACGAGGAGGAACTGGATGAACACCGTTGAAGCTGCGGAGTTGAAGAAGTGGAGTGTGGAAATGGCTGCGGTCAGAAGATGCCTTGCTACATGCACCAACAGGATATGGAAGAGAGCTGCAAGAAACGGAAGGTTCAGTGCCACTACTGTTCAGCCATGATGGTGTTCAACGAGACAGAAGATCACAAACAGCAGTGTTCCATGGAAATTGTGGAGTGTCAGTTGATGTGTGGGTTTCAAGGTGAGCGTTTTTCTGTGTCTAATCACATGACCGAAAATTGCCCCAGATCCCTGGAAGCGTGCCATTATTGTACCCAGGCCATAAATAAGTGTGATATGGATGAACATGTTGGAAAATGCGAGGACGCAATGACCTCCTGTGATGAGTGTGGAAAGAAAGTTCCGAAAGAGAACATGAACGTTCACTTGAAGGTGTATTGCTCAAAGCGTGTGAAAGAGTGCGAATTTTGTAGCACATTGGTTGTGGCGAACACAATGCATGAGCACTACAATGTCTGTGAATTGCTCGAGACTCGCCAACCAGAGGGCTCCAAAGTGATGAATTTCAGCAGTGAGTATTTGTCCGAAAACTTGGACGAGGTAGACTGCAAATCATCAATAACACATAACAATGAACATGACAAGACATCTAAATTGTCCGTACATTCAGGTAACATGTTCCCAAAGGTAGGGAAAGCAGAGGATATGGATGTACCTCTCAGAGAGAAGTGCGTGATGAATGAGGCCCAGTGCGTGTTCTGTGATTCATTTGTGCCACAGGACTCGTTGGCCAAACATTACGACACCTGCGAATTAGCACTTGTACGTTGTGGCAATAAATGTGGAGAAAAGAAGGTAAGGAAAGATCTTAGTGAACATTATCGAAACGAGTGTCCGAAAGCACTGGTAGTGTGCGAGCATTGTAAGAACAAAGTCGAGAGACAGTTGTTGAGGATCACCATGCATTTTGTGTGAAGTTTCCAATTCCTTGTCCTGAGAGTTGTGGTGTTGAAGTTGCCAGAAAAGACATGGAACGACATTTTGATGAAGAATGCCAGAAATACGTTGCTGCGTGTGCTTACAAGGAAATAGAGTGCAACTATGTAGATTCTCCTGCAGCGACAAGGCAACACATGAAGGAAGGGATGCAGCATCACATGGACCTATTAAAAGGCTTTGCAGCAAATCTTTATTTTCAATTAGAGAATGAGAAACTAATGAATCAAGATGTAAACGGCAAGATTGAAAATCTACAATTGCAATTAGAAAGTGAGAAGAAAAAAAAAACAATAGGTAAAAGGCATGATCGAAAATATTCAATTGAAATTCAAAAATCTTGAACTGAAATTAGAGAACGAGACGAAAAGAAACGAAGAACTGCAGATGGAGATGAACGTACTAAGGCATGTGAGTTTCTTGTGGAAAGTGGAAGACATAGCTGAAAAGATAGAAACAGCTAAGAAAAATAGAGATTTTTTTATCTGTAGTTCCTCTTTTTACAGCAGTAAGCACGGGTACAAATTAAGAGTTAAATTATACCCAGATGGTGAGATTTCTGAATGGAAAGGTCATTTTGGAGTTTACATTCAAGTAATGCCACGAGAGTATGATTCTATTTTGAAATGGCCCTTCACAAAGCTTTTAAAATTTAGATTAGTTAACCAAGCAATGGATGGTGAGGATATTGTTTCTAGTTTACGTGGAGAACATCGAATAAGCTTTATTAAACCCCAGGGCGGTATCTGTAATATTAGATCCGGTAATCCGAAATTTGTTTCTCACGAGGTACTCAATAGCAGAAGTTACATTGTAGACAATGCAATGTTTCTGGAAGTATCGGTGGAAGAATGATATTAAAGCTGAAAAACATGTAATGTGAATCGTGACGCTGCAGTTTGTGATGCAGTACAGTGAAATAATATAGTGAACATTTCTATACAGGATTAAAATATCATATCACAGTAGCATATACGAGAAACCCATACCTGAAAGAAACTTGAAGGTATTCATTCATCACCGCTCTCGTCGTCTTCCTCGGTCTCCGTGTCACTGATTTCACTCATTCCCGAGTCACTCTCCTGGAGGTTAATGATTGGATTTTGCACCCTTGGTGTCTGTACTACTGGTGCTAGGTTTCGAGAGTGACATTATATAAAATAAAAAGAACACACACGATTGCACGAAAGGGCTGTATCTAATCTTTTCACAAACTGTTGTTTGTGGCGCACGAGTGAACGATAAGCGAATAATTTTAAACCAGCCTTGCTACGAAAACGCTGAACTCAAACTGACCCAGGCTTTCAATGTTCGAGAACGTCCAGAACAATGAAGGGTCATTGTTTATATCGAGGCGAATTTAACACCTTCAGTTTCCCCTAGATAAAACAACTCAGCTGCGTCAACACGGTGGCAACGAAAAAAACAGGCGGAAAGAAATGAAAGGTGATGTTTCCCTTGTTTCTTCAAGGAACGATAACTCCGGCTGTAGGCGACGGAAATTCATGAGACTTGGACAGTCAGGTTCAAAATGTCTTGCCCCATCTTATGATGAACCTTAAAGTGGAGAGTTTTATGAAAACTTCTTGCGCGCAAGAAAAATACAGAACACGGCTTTTAACTTCCGCGCCGCAGTCTGCTAACTGTACAACGTTGCACTCCTGCCATTCGCTGATCGCCACGCACACCCTCTGCTTGGCCCCGCCCGATATCGCTTCTAAAAGCGTGCGTCGTATAACTTGGATCACCTGTAATGCGGACAACTAGTAGAAGAGATATTCGCACCAGGATTTCTGCATTATGAAGCCACGTGGGAGAGTCGGGTTCGATTATCGGAATTGGTGATCAAAGGTCGGAAATTTTCCAGCCTTGTCCGCGCAGAAAGAGGCTCTGGGGCTCACCTAGTCTCAAATCAATGGGTACCTGGGGGTAACAGTTGGGGGGAATTGATGACGATAATTACAGTCAAAGTAAACAAGTACGACACATTTCAAATGAAAAAAAAATGTGAGGTTGAAATGTGTCTTCATTGGTTGATTTCACATGGAAAGGTCCATTCATTAGTTTTCAAAAGAGAGAAATGTTTTAACTTTCTCAAATATAAGGTTATCGTTCTTTATTAAGACTAGACCATAAGGCCATGATTCTTCTTACGCTCAACCCAAGGAACAGGGAAGTGGAAACAGGTTTGTGAGTTAAAACATGCCGAGCCGCATTTCCATGACTAACGCTAGCAATAAACAATGGTAAATCAGCTTCTTATGAGCATTGAAGTTGTTTTTTTCTAATTAACTGTAGATGAGGTAGGTTATGTATTATGCTGTGTACTGGTTGCAACGCAGGATTTCCTTATCTTTAACATCGTCGCCTTGTAATCAAGAGGTCCCTGGTTCGATACCCGGTGGAGGCACTTAGTGGTTCGGATCCCACTTTAAACTGCTGTAGGTCCAGTCCCGATTAGCTTTACTGTGCATAAAGTGGACTTAAAAAAGTAAATCAATCAAACCTTATCTTTAAACCAGATAAAGTAAAATCACCAGTTCACTCTATTTTTCAATTTCACTTGGATATATTCCATTCCAATCAGCTTATAAACGAATTTATAGTGCATAGCTAAAAAAATAGTGTCATTTAACTTTTACAATCTTACTTTATAGAGGCTCAACATGATCATCATTTTGTAACCTATACGGTTGACAATATTCACACATTGTATGAGCCAGGTGTTGCGATTGAAACAAAGATATTCAATTTGTAAATTTACTGCTTACTGTTTACGTTTTGCATCAAACGCATGGTGCATAACCCTTCTTGATGTTATAAATTTTAATTTGTATTTTTCGAAAATAATCTGTTGGAATAATGTAATGTTTAAGTAGAATAACTGCTAATGTGAAACTACGCAATACAAGATAATTTTGAATATGTCAAAATGAGCAAATGAATGTAGATAATTAAATAAGTATGGTAATACATTGAGCTTTATAATATTGTTATTAGTAAAAATTATAGCAATTAATTAAATTCATTATCAATTAGAAAAAATTATATTTCTACAGTAAGGTGTATGGAATGATTCAGCACAAAATGTTTCTTTTTAAAAAAATATTTATTCACACATTTTTCTTGATGTGTATACTCCTATAAATTACATAAAAGTAAAGTAACGTTTCTTATTTATACTCAATCATGCACTTAGGAAGGGAGGGCTTCAGCTCCAGCAGCCCCTCCGTCCCGTACTTCCTTGGCTCTTTCCCTTTAAATGCCAAACGAGGATAAGGGACGTTTACAAATGTATCACAGTGACTGATTGGTTCAAACTCAAATCCAATTAGATTCATTTTTATTTGAGGAGTAAGGTTCAACCATTGGCTGTTCTACCACTTGAAGTTTACCTGAAGAAAGATAAGTTAATAGTCTATATTTTCTTTCAAAACAAGTATTTATGTTTGTAGTAGAAGGAAATAAGTGATACTTGTAATGAAAATAAAGTTGTGTGATTCAGAAGTTACAACTCTACTTCCAAAATGTTATTTAGTTCGAAAACTATACCAAGGACCACCAAGTGAGGCGGCGGGACTGAATTGCGCTGTTGCCACATATGAGAAATCAAAGCGGCGGGGGGCCAAAAATCACTGCTTCCTGCACACGTTGTGGCAACGTTCACCGTGCAGTGTTGCCTGGTCTAAGGCCACCCCTCTCTCCAAAAAAAAATTAAAAAAATGAGATAAGACTAATTGCATTTCACCAAGTGTATATTGGCTGTGTTCTCCTAGACAACATTCGGGACTCCTGCCGTGCTACGATGCCAGTGGTCTCGAATTCGAATCCCGGCCTGCGCGTGAGTGTTCATTGCGAACGTCCCTTCACCAATTTCATCACACAATTACTCATCCTCATTGTCACGATTAGCCACAAGTGGCAGAAAAGTGACGCTAAATGACAAAAATCGAATCAAATACTAGACAACACCCTCGGTGGACGACTCACAATTATCACGCCAAAGTTCCCGGATTCGAATCCCGCCATGGGTGTTCCTGTGTGCGCATTCCCTTATCTATTTAATCTGTTCCTCCATATTGTCGCGACTTAATCTAAAGAGGCAAAATGTGACGTAAAATAAAGAAAATGTAAATCCTCCTACATTAAATCGAAAAACATCATATTGCCCTCTCCTGTATACCTGTGAGGGAATACCAAGATGTGTCGAAGTAAGATGGCAGAAATTTCTTCCTTATCTCAGTACACGGGCCAATAGTCAGTCATAATCATTATCATGAATTCGTCCAAGTTCAAGGACAATTGATCGGACGTCGGTTGTTAACTGCATGATACAAAACAGACCGTCACGACAACTGCAGACATATGGATTTTCCCCATTGGACAGTTCGTATTGCATTACAGCGTTTACTACCGTACTTGCTCACAATGAAGAAAATACCTGCATCTGCTTATGAGGCATGTTTGTTCAGTGGAAAACACATACAAACACAAAGGGCTCATGAGCCATTGTCCCAACTGCAACCTACACTCCGGAAACTGCTTCTTGCAGGCCGACGAAGCTCTGGCGCTTGAACTGGCGGTCAGAATAATCCTCTGTAAAGTTACAGTGGTTTCCTTATGTGTGCTGAGTGCTCCTTTAAAAGTGAAATAAAAATGAAATAAATTAATCAGAAGTTCCCGTATTCGAATCCCGGCATGGGTGTTCCTATGGTCGTGTTCCTACATCAATTTCGGCTATTTAGTATATTCCCTATTGTCACGATTACCTTAAGCGACAAAAAAGCGACGTGAAATAAAAATGCATTACACTCTTATTGTCTACGTATCCGCGAACCAATTGTAGACATTTCTTCCGTATTTGTGCAAACAGACCAATGGCCATATTACGACTATTATCATGATTCTGTCTAAGTTGAAGAACAATTTTTGATTGGGTGTTGGTTTCTATCTCCAATATCATTGATTCATTGATTGTTTTGGTTGCGGTGCACCTCAACTTTCCTTTGTCGCCTTGTAATCAAGGGATCCCGGGTTCGATGCCCGGTGGAGGCCCATAGTGGTTCGTATCCCATTTTAAACTGTAGGTCCAGTTCCGCTTAGCTTATCTGTGCTAAAATTGGACTTGAAATAACAACGACAACCTCAACGTCGGTGAGGTAGCAAAAGACAAACAAATTATTCATAATTGTTCAGTTGTGCTAATCGGGATGGTGCTACAGTTCGGGATCCGACCAAATATGTTCCTCCACTGGGCATTGAACATAATTGTTGCTGTTATTATTGTTATCATTATTATTATTATTATTATTAACTTAGAGAGAAGCAAACAAACTTTAGTGCACATGATAAGAGATAACGAGTTTATTAAAAGTGAAAAAAATGTGAATCTATTTTCCCCTACATCAACACTGAAAATGACAATTGCAAAACACATGAAAAAGAATACGACCTGAGACTAATATGTTTCTTAAATGTGTGTTTCTGTTTATACATATATATTGCATTAATTTGTGTAATAATGTACAGCGTGTCCCGCTTATATGTATAATAAAAGAAAAATTCATAACTTCTAAACAAACTGTCAGAATGATGTGATTGTTGTTTCATTTTAAAGAATGACTCAGAATTTTTTTTTAGCAACACATTCAGTGGCAGTTGCGCATGCGCAGTAGCCAGAATGTCTTGAAAACTGATATTATCAGTTCCTCAGTAGCCATTCGTCATGTGGTCGCCACAAGAAAAGGTGTTTTGTGTTTTAACGTTGTCTGAAGTGAAGTCTGTGACACTTGTGCAGAGACGATTTCGTGCACGTTATGGTTTGGGTGCTAAAGAAGTAGTTCCATCGTACATTTCAATACAGAAATTGGAATAACAGTTACGCGAAATCGGTTAATTTCTCAAATCTCGTTCGAGATTTCCTGGACGAGCATTTCAATGGAAAATGGATAGTAAGAGGTTCGGATTTTATTGAATGGCCCCCACTGTCGCCAGACCTCACTGTGTGTGATTTTTTGTTGTGGGAGTGTGTTAAGGACAAAGTTTACTGTACACCGGTTAGAGATTTGCAAGACTTGCGTGAAAGAATTGTGGTTGCAGTAAGCAACAGTACCCCGCACATGCTTCAAAACTAGTGTTGCTCAAGGGACGGGACAGACCCTTTGAAATTTGAGACGGGACGAGACGGAATGTCTGTCTCGTCTCGTTTTCGAGACGGGACGGGACGGGACGGGTCGTGAAAAGTCTCGTCTCGTCTCGTCTCGAAAGTCTCGAAAAAATAAAAGCAAAGAATTTAATCAGTTGTCAATGCTTGTTAACTTGGAATAATTTTTGTGATTAGAAACGTCGACAAGCGTGTATTACGTCAAGAGAAGGCTATCCTAGAAAGAGTAATGAATGAATACCTTAACTTATTTTCGGTTCTCTTCAAAACACAGCGTTATTCCCCATTTGTCAATTTATTCCAGGTTAATAATTTTTCCAGATTTTAATTTCAATTTCGTTTATTAAGGGGCGAGGTTCAGCCTGCGGCTGTTCTACCACCTAAATAGCCTACTATGATACTAATACAATGCTGAATAGCTTATTCAGATATTTATTTTGTGACTCGATAAGTTCCTCAATTGTTCGAAAATATTGCAAACTGTAGGAGTCAAGTTTAGTCAGTATCTTGGCGGGTTGTGTTTGTATTCGAGTGTCAGCCCTAGTTGGGCTCTGACTCATTATTTTCATTGCACTGACTACACGGCAGCATTGTCTTTGTTATTTTAGTCCTCCCCGAAACTGTCGCGGTTTGGAGGAAGAAAATTGCGTGCTTATATAATATCTTGCTTCGAATCAGATGAGCATTGTTGCATTCTGCAATATACACAAAAGAGCCAGCAAGGACAACAAAGCATTTCTTGGTGATTCTTAACTAAGTTAAAAACATGTCAATTGCCTTCCTTATTTATTCTTTTTTTTTTAAAAAAAAACTGACAGATCTTTTCTGCAGTGATGGCAGCAGCCTGATACAAGTAGGGGGGGCCACAGACTTCAGTTTCAAATTCTGGGTGGGCTAACTAACATGGGCGTAACTGAGGTCTAACTTAGGGGGGGGGGGGTAGAATAGAAAAGTTTTCCATCCCATAGAAATAATGTCCAGAACAACTGGGCAAATAACTGTTACATTTGTGAAATCATAAAAATCACTCCTTATTTCTAGTTCCTCAGGTTCCAGGAGGTTAACAAAAATACCTCGGTAAATTTTAACATTAAAAATTTTGGTACGCAAATGCTTCCCCTTTGACCTCGCTAAGTTATGCCTATGTTGACTAATACAAGATAAAAGATGTTTTACCAATGACATATTTTACAGCCAGACCCAAAGATAAATCGCTATATGAGATGCATTATGTTCCATCATATTCGAAAGAACTCTTACGCACAATCTAAAAGGCCAAATAATATACCATAAGTATATTTTCTTTATTTTCTCAAGGCATTATTTAGCGGAATAATGCCACAGACTTACTATTCATATTAACATAAAAATATACCATAAAAACTCACTCTCAACTCTCTGGATATAGTACAGGTAACACTATTTCTGTGGAAAGAGTTCAGCTACTTTTTTTGCTGAAATGAAAAATTAACCACATCAACAAACTACAATAAGATACGTCTTTTTAGGTGGGAGGCAGCTGCAAAATTATCCACAAAGTTTTTGCAAACTTTTCTCATTGGAGAGAATTAGATAGAGCACTTAAAATTTCGTTATGAAGCCGATTATGAAGGTAACACTTGATTTGCCGCAAACTTGAAAATTTTCTTTCACATCCAGCTATTGATGGAGTATGGACATTACAATAGCACAAAGCTTCTAACAACCACCTCACTGTCGCTGAACACATCCCCCTAACCATGTAGGCAGGAGAGTATCATATTATTTTAGTAGTCAGTTGGCGACTTGTGATTCACTAGTTACTTCGATTCAAATGATCAGCGTTCATTTATTGATCTAGTCAGATCTACCGGATCCACCTATGCGATTTTGGAACACACTGTAATAAACTAATCCTGTGATATTATTAACGTAGGACATGCACTTGAACATTGTAATGGTCCTGCCCCAATGGAAGTTTTATAATTGAAACTATTATTTAAGATCACCTCTAGTTCTTCTACAAATATATGGTGGGAGGCTACAAGAGAGGGCTGAGAGCCGATTTGAGTGTGGAGGGATTTCAGCCCCCTTGTAGCACCGTCCCACCGTCCCTGCTTTTCT
Source organism: Lepisma saccharinum (assembly GCF_977018435.1). Lineage (NCBI taxonomy): Eukaryota > Metazoa > Arthropoda > Insecta > Zygentoma > Lepismatidae > Lepisma > Lepisma saccharinum. The sequence continues at coordinate 14,755,602 of NC_139256.1, read as the reverse complement.
GAAATCTAAATGCTGCTTATACAGTCACATAGTAAAAATGTCTGCATTCTGGTCATAAGAGGGCAAGGATCTCCAATTACGGCTACAGCGGTGAGTGGGGGTGGGGGAAAAACCAAGTTCTGTCAACAGTTAGCATTCGTTGCTGTTGGATGGTAGTAGTATTGTGTGATCATACCTTTTCTGTGAGTATTATTTTGTGTTTTGTTGCTTTTATACCAACTGTGTAAAAAGAAAAGAAACAGGAGTCCACCAACAAAAAACTTCTGTTATAATATCAAGGGTAACTTGTTCAAGTTTTTAAATGCCTACTTATTCATTATGAAAATATGGGTTTAATTTCTAGTCTATCAAATATATATATATATATATATATATATATATATATATATATATATAGACAAGTATCTAGAAATATATTTGGGAGGTTCCGAACCAAGTGTTCAATAATAATAATAATAATAATAATAATAATAATAATAATAATAATAATAATAATAATAATAATGTTTAAATTAAAATAATTGTAATTATATTTAATTTAAATAGTATTAATTAAAATTTTCAATTTTTTTTTTTACATAAATAGGCAAAAAGCCGGTATGAGGATAGTGCAGCACGTATTCATTATCCAGCTTACATATAGTCAAGCTCGGTAAAATTTGTAAAAAAACCGACGTGCAAGGATGTATTTAGGGGGTCCGGACCCCCCCCCGATAGGCTTATTAAGTTCCAAAAATTAAATAAGGAAAAAATATTCGTTTAGCCTTTGTTGTATAATTTCCTTTGGACTTATTGGAACACAAGGATTAAATTGGGATCATGCCTTTTTCAAGGACAGGAAGGACATATTTAGGGGGTCCGGACCTCCCCCCCAACCGAAAGACTTATTAAGTACAAAAATTAAATAATGTAAATATACTCGTTTAACATTTATTGTATTATTTCCTCCGAACTTGGATCATATTGGGATCATACGGCTTTGAATGACATTACAAAGAAAATGTATGTACACTACTACGCAAACTAATATGCATAAAATATTAATCAGAAAGTTAGGTCTCCAACCACATGTAACATCATTTTTGTTATTCGATAAATATTCAATTATTCATCTATTTGATATAAATTTCATTGCTAGGCCACTTGTTTTTACGTTAATTATTCTGATCTTAACTACAGATAAGCTATCATCTCTTTACCTATTCGTGTAATAATAATATAATATTAATTTATGTATTGTAATGTGTATTAATTTGATTTAATATTATTATTTTAATTTAAACATTATTATTATTAATCATCCCTGAGACACTTGCTTCGGACCCCATCCCCCCCCGAAACATATTTCTAGATACGTGCCTGCCGACGTGGTAAGGAAATTAATGTTAAATAGATAACGAATTGAATATTTATTGAATATCAAAAAATGATTTTAGACCCAGTTGACGAAAAAGTTCATAGGATGTCGGGTAGGGTCCCCACACATTCTCGATCTCGGTCATTTTGGAGGCAATGGGATCAGCACCACGCTCCGACCGCCTTTACCTCCCAGGCACCCATTGATTTGAAGCTGGGTGAGCCCCAGAGCCGCTTCATGCGTGGCTAGTCGGCAAAGGTCAGAATTTAGATCATCCACACCGGGAACCGAACCCGGGTTTCCCGCGTGGGAGTCAGTCACCCCACCAGCTAGACAACCGCGACTCCTGACCAATCACATCTGTCGTATGCAAATCTCATTTCTATGGATGAATTCCTATATATTAATGAACACGAATGCTCTTTGTTTCTGTTGCTTTCTTTTTTCATCGAGCAGCGAAGAAAAACAACAGTCGGAAAGCTCAGCCTAAAAAGATCCCTTTTCCTTACCAAACTCAAAGATTATCTTCAAACTTTCACTGTGATTGGTTGGTTGTTACCACAGCATCAGCCAGACAAGCCTTTTGCCATTAGAGCAGCACAGCGCGCTACAACGCCAGAGGTTCCGCGTTCCAATGGGTATTTGTGTTTGTCCATATGAAGGTAAAACCGAGAATACTACAACAATTGATAAGTGTAAAAAGTTGAGAAAGTGTGATTGACGGGGGATACCACCGCGTAGGGGTATTCCTTTTAAAAATAAAAAAAAGAGTGGCCAGCGCAAGGCGTTACAAAGCCAGGGGTTCCGTGTTCGGATCCCGGCTAGGACATGGATGTTTGTGTTCGTCCGTAATGAGAAAAAAACAAGGATACAGTAAAAACTGGTATGTGTGAAAGTTGAGAAAGGAGCGAATGACAGGGGATACTACCACATAGGGGTATTTATTTTTAAAAAATCGCGCAGTGGTTTTAATCAAGGGGTCCCGGGATCGATACCAGGTGGAAGCACATAGTGGTTCAGATCCAATTTTAAATTGTATGTCTTCCCGATTAGCCTTACTGTGCATAAAGTGGACTTAAAACACTAATTCAATCAATCAATTCTAGGACTGCATCTTTGAGAAGAATTTAAAACTTTACTGGAAACGTTTATGAACACAAAGGGGGAAAATGACTTTTGTTTGATTTTCTATATTAATGTAGTTCGTTGTTTGTTTAGCCATTAAAGAAACAACTGAACGTATGTTCAGCGTCTATAAGAGTGAAACTACTTCTATAGATCGACCAAGGCATTTGAAACCTTGGCATGGAAGTAATGACGCTAGTGATGTCATGGAAAGCCTGTAGGTCACACATTTTCGGAGGTTTCAGAAGTCTTGGGTGTGGTCGGTCTACACAATTTATTCTCATTACACTTTCAATGTAAGAGAAATTCCACATAAAATAGTGCAATCTAATGAACTGAGCCTCAAAAAAGTTTTGTAGTCTTGCAATGGAAGAAACTGATTTTTGACATGTAACCTCCCTTGCCGTTTGTAATTCCCATAACTTCCCCTTAGTTTGTTATCCCTTCCTTCCTTTCACTGATAGAAAAAATATGTTTTCCATAAAACAAATTACAAACTAAATTCAGTCAACCATGTATTCAGACAGTCCCGCACTATAATGTACCAATATTTTATGCTCGTCCTTCGATATTTTCTTATGCCATGGTTTGTTTTATTACATCCTACAAAATTTGAAAAGAAGAAACAAAGAAAAACTCATTGAAAATAATATAGATAATATTTAAAGATTCATTGTTTACATTTCTGATTCAAGATAAGTTTGGCATATTTAAGAATATTTCAGGTATGTCTTAGTGCCTGAAGAACATATTTTAAAACGTACTATTACTACTACTACTTTGGGGAACAGAAAATTTCAGCAGTGTGTTAACAGAATATACCCCTGGCAAATGCAAATTTCTCCGTCGCATATTCTGACTTTGTTGTTTGGAAAAAAAAAGAAGAAGAAAAAAGCAACTTTGAATGGCGCCCTTCAGCTCCCCCAGCGTACCCCTCGCAGCTTCGCTGTATGCAGATGCAAACAACGTTCCATGAACATAAAATTTTAATTAGGAGAGATTGTGGAGACATAGTAGCTCTGGACTCTGTTTTCTTTAAAGTATCAAATAAAATAATGTGAATGTAAATATAATATTTAATAAGTTCAATGTTCTGTGTTGTTGTTTAAACATGTGCATTGGACCACAATGGTTATATAGGACAGGACCTAAATCCAGTTTTATGTTGGATCCAAACCACTTGCCGAGTTGTATGTAGAACACCCACTTAGCTTCTACGGCCGGAATCAAAACCACAAACTGCGTAGTGGTTAACACCTTGCCATGACACCAGAGCACCAGGATTCGAATCCTGGCCTGGAAATGGGAGTGCTCTGTTAGTGTCTCTCTATCCATTTCATCATATCCTCATCTTCGCGATTAAGAAAAAAGCTACGCTAAATAACGAACATGAAGTCGAACCGCGGACTATTGAAACCACAGGGGGACGCACTAGTAACTACGCCACCACAAAACCGATCACTTTGTTAGTTTGAGATTAACGTTCGTTACAACAGCAAAACTAGACAGGACAGGAGTACGAAGGAAGCTTACAGACAGTGTAAGAAAATACCAACTCCAATTACGCTAGTATGTTACAGTCCGTCATCTTGTCACCACGATGCAATTCAGGTATGGAATGAAATTTAATGTGGTCGGTGAGCCCTGTCCCTTTCGATATTGTTTATCACTTGCATTTCAGGTATGGAGCTGGTTATTGGGCAAAGTGGACATCAAGTTTTTTGCTGGGTCTTGAATTTCTTAAATTGTTAAGAAAAAGAGAGAAAATGTATCGGCTTACTGAACTAGAACCAAGGCGTCCCGAGTTCGATACCCGGTGGAGTCGTCTAGTGGTTCGGACCCCACTTTAAACTGTAGATCCAGTCCAGATTAGCCTTTCTGTGCATAAAGTTGACTTAAAAACAAACTCAAACAAGAAAGCGATTCAGTTTGAAAAGGTGACATGGAGCCTGCCGTGAAAAGGACATTTCCGCCCTAACACAGTTGAATTTCTTGTTTGTGGCCCCCAAACCTTCTACCCCTGCCCTGTCATAAACTCCATTCTTCGAGAGAGTACAGGAAGCATCATTGTGATTCTTTGCATTGAAGCCGAGCGCCGGGGTCTCAAATTTGACGATGTGGAATTTACGATGGAGCTAAATTGAGAACAAATGACAAGAGGAGGATAGAACGTGGCAGGGAAACTTGTCCCGGTCGGCATATTGTCTTTTGTGTGAACCTGATCCGCAGCAAAAATAGAAATAAAGATCTAGAGAAATTTTTATTTCCGCTTTCTTAAAAGCCATAGGTGGGGCAGATTTTGCGGATTTTAGCAGTATGCCAATGAATCGAAAAAGACTAACCCGAGACGGTGTGTGAAGAGCGAATGAGTCCCCCTGTAATAGTCAAGGTCCTTTGACCTGCTTCCCGCCCGCTTTTGGAGGGAAAGTAGAGAATCTTCTGTGGTTGCTAATGTTTTTGCCCTTTAGGGGGAGCGGTATGCATGGGATTTTTCGAATGTCTCGCCCGATGCTTCAGAAGCAGTTAACTTTTTTTGATTTTGATTTGATTTATTTTATTTTACTTCGCGTTTTGTGCCTCTTGGCTAATTTGAGAAGATGGGGATGAGTGATGAAATGATGAAATTGATGAATGGACATTCACAAACAACATGCCCGAGCGGGATTCGAACCCAGGAACCTTGAGGTCGCAGCGCGATGTGGTAACCACTCGGCCACAGGGTCCAGCAGGAGCAGTTAACTGAAATAAATTCCTCCAACTTGAAATTCTTCAAATAGCACTCCCTCGCTAGATTAGCGACAGAAAGTGTTATGGCGTCAAAATTTGACTTCGATGATTGGATTGACCAGGAGTACCCACAGAGCGGGATAATGTTTCTTAAAATATTGTAACATTCAACATGTACACATTTTTCTAAACACTAAAGGATACGTAAAAAAGTTTACACACACTTGTACCATGCTGCAATATGTACTTTAGCTGTTCCAAGTCACTTTTGCTACGGTGCACCATATTTAATCCGTTAGATGAAGAAAAGAAAATAATTGGGTGGGTCAAGCTAAGTGTTCAGTGAAGCTACAAAACTGACTTTCAGTAATAGGATAATCACGCTGTCGTAATTATATACTTTACGAGTATTATGACGAGATGTGAGTGTGTCTTGATGGTCTTGGTGGGGAGAGGGGATGAACACCGTTGGAAGTGACGACTGCTACACAAAATATGAAAGATAAGTTTCATGTGAGAGCACTCACTTAAATGTAGTACGATCAATGGCGCAGGAACGTTTATCATGGGGGGGGGTACAAAATTCAGCCTTCCTTATATACTACCTAGCAGGCACGTATCTAGACATACATTTCAGGGGTCCAACCAAGTGTCGCAATAACAATTAAAATAATTATATTTAATTAAATATTAATTAAATATGTAAATTAATTAATGTTGTATTGTTATTATTACAGGAACAGGTAAAAGATAGTAAAAGAATAGAGATATAACAGCACGTATTCATTATCTAGCTTACGTGTAGAGATCGCCAAGATTTGCATAAAAACAACTGCCCTGGCAAGGAATTTAATGTCATATAGAAAAGGAATTGAATATTTATTGAATTACAAAAAAGGAGTTAGATCAAATTAGCGAAAAATAAAGTTCCTGATTAATATTATACGGATATTAATATTATCATTAGTATCATTAGTAGTGTGCATAAATCTTTAGAACCCTCAAAGCTGTATGAGCCAAATTCCTTGCCTTCCAATAAGTTCAACGGAAATAACCATCAATTATATAACAAATGCTAAACAATTATATTTTGATTATTCACCAATAAAGTCTTTCGTGGAGAGTCCGGACTCCATGGTACGACCTTGGTACCTAGATATAATGTGAAGCCATGATAAATATTTTATTTTAGAACAGCATACATACATAACAGCATGAATATATCATATTTATAGAGTTTCACTTCAGTTCCGTTCATTCTAATTTTAATGTCCCATAGCTACACATAAAAATATCTTTAAACAATTTATGAAGCCATGTAGAAGCCATGTATTTGGTATTTTCTCAGGCTTCTAGGACGTTGTATTAAAAAAGAAAATAAAAACTGAGTTGAGATGGTTCCCGATCAACTCGTAAGAAGTCTAACTTTGAAATATTTGTGAAACACTTGACAAAGCATTTATTTCTTATATAATTAGCTGTAGCTAATGGCACTCTTCAAGCAATGGAAGTACTATCAATACATTTACAAAACCGAAATCCTTCAGAAGCAAGGAAAGCCATACTCTCAAAAGTTTTTCTTTCCTTTTCAATCGTTGGTGGACAATATGAAGAGCTGGCCAAGGTTTCTTTTCGCATGTAATTGGATTAAATGCAGGTGCATGCGTGTGTTTTTGGGTGACATGTCAATTTCTCGTTTATGTGAAAAGGTAAACTTTATTTTAAGCAAAAGCATGTGTGCGTCACAGTTAAAGATTTTCGCATCGACAAAGAAAATCCAAAACGCATTCCCACCTCGCCGGCCTCTGTGGCGGAGGGGTTAGCATGGTGCGCTATGACGTCAGAGGTCCCAGGTTCGAATCTCGGCCTGGGCATGGGTGTTATTTGTGAGCGTCCATCAATTTCATAATATCATCACTCATCCTCATCTTCGCGATTAGCCAAAAGTGACAGAAATACGAAGTAAAATAAACCAAATAAATCAATCAAACATTCCCATCTCACTCAAAAACCTTGTGAATTCGATCAAAAATCTACCAATAGAACCTGCAGTGAGTCTCACCTATCTCGTTCATTCATCAGACTAATGTAATTTCCTTGCAGTTTGACTTTAGGGTTTAACTTAAAATGACATTGTGTTTGTGTCGCATTCGATATCAAAATTAGATTCTAAGCAATTAATGTCCAATTGTAAGTATACTTAATACATAGGTAAAGCTAACCGGCCCCCTCTGATAAAATCGCAAATTGCACTCTATTTAAATGTCTATGGAAAATGTTATTTCACCTAGCAATGATATAGTTTCGCGATGAGTCGAGAATTGTCACAGCCTCAACTCGTCTCCTGTGTGGTGAGGCCCTTCTCGTTCTTGTTTGTATTTATTATTGTTTCGGTTTCCACTCTGAAGTTATTAAAACTTCTTCTAGATTCACTTCATGCTCAGATAGGCTAATCGGGACTCTATTTTCAAAAATTATCTTAAAATATAGCCTTAAGTATAGGTTGTCGAACACCCTCTTACAAAGTTATGAAAAATATGGGTGAGGTACAGGAGTACATTGTACCCCCGAGTTGGATTGTTGTTGAGTTGAGTTGGTATTTAAAGTCCACTTTATGCACATTAAGGCTAATCGGGACTGGACCTACAGTTTAAAGTGGGATCCGAACCACTTGTGCCTCCACCGGGGGTCGAACCCGGGACGCTTTGATTACAAGGCGACGACGCTACCAATGCCCCGGAGTTGGTCTATCGTGTCTCGTCTCGTTCGTGTAAGTATTTCGTTTCGGAAAATCCCATTTTAAATATTCAAGAGAAAATTGTGTCAGTCATATACTCTTGTGATGAAGATTTGTATCTTATCTTCGAATCAACGTGACCCCTTCTATAGAAAAGTGTACCCCCCCCCCCCCCTTACGCAAAGGAGCATTCGTGTGCAGCGTAATTTTCTGAGAGCAATTCTGATTCCATTATTCCACACACATTTAAAACCATTTTCATCTCCTTAAAGAGATTTCTAAGAACATAGGTCAATGAACTACCTACGAGAGCACAATGTAATAGAATAAGTTTACCATGGTTTGAATTACTGTGGTAAGGAAGATAATGCTTATAAGTTATAAACAGTATAGCCTACACTTTTTTATTGGCTGAATTGAAAATAGGATCTTTTAACAGTAGCACCTTGCGTCTGCTGTTAAATTACCAAAGGGGGGTACAGGGGGTACAACTCGATTTACGGATTTAGGGGGGGTACAATGTACCCCTGTACCCCCCCCCCCCCGTTCCTGCTCAACTGAGTACGATGGATAGATAGTGGGATGGAAGTCAGAAAAGAAACACAAGATAGATTTCACAAGATACCTAGCTAGCTATCAGTAACCAACAAACTGATTTTCAAATACATATTAATGTTCCTATGATTAACGAACCTTATTTATTCTCACCACACAATGAGTAAATTATTTGGAGATTTATCTCACTATCTGGAATAAAATTTTCTGGTTCTCCCACTTCTGACTTTTGTTAGCAAGATATCCCACATTACTTTTACGAGACGAGACGAGACAAAACGAGACGAGACGAGACGAGACGGGACGAGACAGAAGCCTTCGAGACGAGACACGGGACGGGACAAACTAATATTTTCGAGACGAGACACGAGACGGGACAGCACTTTCACGAGACGGGACAACACTAGGAACAACACTGGAAAGAGGACAGCAGAAGTGAAAATGAAGGGGTCCCTGGTGGACCAGTTTTGCTCAAATTTAAGAATTCATAATGTTTGAAAATTCTAGCTCGATCATTTCAGAATTGTCTCCCTGTTGTCTTTTTGTGAAACTGCGAATAATTTTTTTGAAAATGTGTTACAAATTTTGGTTTCTAAACTTCCATTAATCCAATATGCCAGAAGTTTCAGGGGGTGGTTGAACCCTAACCCCCCTCTAAATACGGCCATGCATCCCACTTGATGTACAGCAACATTTTATGCTGCACACTACTCAAGTGTGTGTGTGTGTGTGTGTGTGCATACATATAGGATTTAAGTTATAAATCATATTATGCTACATGCACATTAACTAGATTCATGCTGAAAATTATGCTGTATTTTCATTAACATATTAGTCGCCTACTAATGTTTGAGGAGTGTAACTTATGTCAGGGCCAGCCCTAGGAAGGGGCACAGAAGTACTAGACATAAGCCCCACGCTGATGAAACTTGTGCAGGCGGGAAATTAGTGAACATATTTATAGTGAAGGTTTGTGATTTTTGAATGCGAAAATAAAAATTAAAACAATTAAATACTCGAGCTGCTTTAGAACAGTTTGTAAAACCGCACATTACTGAATTGTGTTCTCAGATTGAGAAAGAAAGTAAATGCAGTAAATAGTATTCAATCTGCATTAGACAATAAAACGTAAGTTTAATATACATTTTATTGTTTCTTATTGGTACACGGAGACTTCAATTTTAAAAATTAAGATTTCCTATTTTGTCCATTTTTTAAAAATTTCTGATCATGGTTTTCAACCCCCCCCCCCTCGAATTTTATTTGACTCGGGCCCCGGTACCCAAGAACCAACTTCTATGAATTAATTACTTGGTCTAATCAATACAGGAAGAAGAACTCGTTATCAACACGTAATTAAATATTTTCTTTTTAAAATCACAAAAAATAAAAGGCAAAAATCAACATTTTGTACTTGAAGGATAGTTTCACAAAAGTCGATGAAAATGTATAAATAATTATGTTAAAAGTATTTTATGTCAAAGTCCAATGTTAGTTATTTGCAAATTACTCACTAGGTGGCAAGAGCGCTGTGTGGGCAGGCTTTCTCGGGGTACTTCAATCGAGCGGATATCTACTTGATTATTTACAGAAAAGTCACACATTCTCCTTTCAATAATTGCACAGTAATTTTTTAATGGGAATTGTGATTCTATGTTTTGTGGTTGCATATGGGTTCGGGATAATATCACATGTTTCGAGAGATGCATCGAAGCGAGGGTTGATTGAATGATTGAGTTTGTGTTTTAAGTCCACTTTATGCACAGTAATGCTAATCGGGACTGGACCTACATTTTAAAGCGGGATCCGAACCACTTTATGCCTCCACCGGGTATCGAACACGGGACCCCTTGATTACAAGGCGGCGACGATACCACTACACCATGGAGGAAGGCTCTCGAAGCGAGGATTTTTAACAAAACCGGTTATTGAGAATTACTTTTTAATTACTAACCTATAAATTCGCTGTAAAAGTCTGTACGTTGACGTAGTGTATATATTGTTTGTTTATGTATTTTGAGACTGAGACTTGCCCTTCAAGACTAACAAGACGAGACCGAGAACGAGAAATCCATTTACAACCCGAGACGAGACCGATACATTGTTAAATCTCATCTAGTCTCGTCTCGATACAGTCCCTAAACCTGAAGAAGTGTCTTCTTTATTTTTCCATCAATTTTTGGATAATTACGATGCTGAGGATTAGAGATGATTTGCTCAATGATTGTTGAAGGAACATTCATGCCCAAGCCACGATTCAAACCGGAGACCGTCAGTGGTGAGATTGAAAGTTGACCACATAACGCTCTCAACGAAGGAGGCGGATCCGGAAGAAGTAATCTGTTTATTTTGACTGTCTTAATTTTAAAATTTTATATGATTGTTGTAAAAAGAATGAGGTGATAGTTGTAATGCATTTGCTTCTAAAATTACAACTCCCTACATTCTCATTGCTTCACAAAATCGATACACACTCGTTCCTTTCATGTGGAGAAACTAGGCATATCGTATCCTCCCCTCCTAGATAGAATCGATATGCAACACACCTTTGTTCGATTCAGAAATGCTATTATATTTCGATAATGCAACGTTGTGGAAATTTCTCTCATATTTGTTGGTTGATTGATTTGGGTTTTTAAGTCCACTTTATGCACAGTAAGACTAATGGGGACTGGAACTGCGGTATTTAACGTAGTATCCTAACCACTACGTGCCTCCATCGGGTATCGAACCCGGAACCCCTTGATTACAAGGCCTACAACGCTACCAATGCTCATCTGGGAGGCCTCTCTTGTATTTGTGTCTGCTGGTATCAAGTAACGGTCATAATATGACAATGACGTCATGATTTCGTGCCAGTATGCGTAACATTGATCGGTTGCCGGTTTCTGTTTCCATAGCACGAAATAAACAGTTTCGACAACCAGGCGTTTATGGATTTTTCCTAATGCAGAGAACTGCATTGCGGATTTGATCGGAGGAGCTACCACCTCGGTCGCGATTTGCTCTTGGAGACTGAAAATGCCGACAACCGTTTACGTTATGTGCTCGTTCTGCGAGAAGGAGGTTAAGCAGGAGGAGATAGACATTCATCGCCATAACTGCGATAGAGGAATAGGAAGTCACGAAGAGCAGTGCTCTGCGAAAGTTGACGAGAATGAAACAAGGTCAAGCTTCCCAAAAGAAACTTCCCATGGAGTCGACAACGATCCTCCACGTCCTAGCAGCGTTTAGACCTTTGACAAATCAGACATCGAGAAAGAAGCTCCTGTGGTGCCCTGTGACAGTATTTCAATGGAAGTGCAAAAATCCGACCTGAGAGAGAAGCGTGTGCTACTGGAAGATAAGTGCGTGTTCTGCGATGAGAATTTACTTGAACTAGAACACTACGACTTATGCAAGTTCATTCCTGTCCGTTGTGTCAATGGCTGCGGGAAGAAATTGCCAAGGAAAGATCTTTGCGAACATATTGAGATTGAGTGCATCGAAGCAGTGATTGAATGTAAATATTGCAAGATTGAAGTCAAGAAAAAGTGGCTGGATGATCACCAGTCAGAATGTCTGAAATTCCCAACTGCTTGTCCTGAGAGTTGTGATGTTGAGGTTGCCAGAGAAGACATGGAACGACATTTGGATGAAGAATGTCCAAAACGCGTTGCTGCGTGCGCTTACAAGGAGATAGAGTGCAACTATGTAGGTTCTCCTGCAGCGACAAGGCAACACATGAAGGAAGGGATGCAGCATCACATGGACCTATTAAAAGGCTCTGCAGCAAATCTTCATTTTCAATTAGAGAAAGAGAAACAAATGAATCAAGATGTAAAAGGCAAGATTGAAAATCTTCAATTGAAGTTAGAGAGTGAGAAGAAAATAAACCAAGAATTACAAGAATTGTTGTTTGATAATCTTCATTTTACATTAGAGAATCAGAATATGGAAAATCAAGAAGTAAAAGGCATCGTTGAAAATCTCCAATTGCAATTCGAGAATGAGAAGAGAGGAAATCAAGAAGTAAAAAGATTTGTCGAAAATCTTCAATTGGAATTAGAGAACGAGAAGAAAAAAAACGAAGAATTGCAGATGGAGATTAACGTACTAAGACATGGGAGTTTCTTGTGGAAAGTGAAAGACATAGCTCAAAAGATAGAAACAGCTAAGGAAAATAGCATTTTTTTTATCTGTAGTTCCTCTTTTTACAGCAGTAAGCACGGGTACAAATTGAGAGTGGAATTATACCCTGATGGAGATGGTTCTCAGTACGAAGGCCATTTAGGAGTTTACATTCAAGTAATGCCAGGAGAGTATGATTCAATTTTGAAATGGCCCTTCACAGAAGTTGTAAAGTTTAGATTAGTAGACCAAGCTATTCAGGGTAAGGACATTGTTAAACTGTTCCGTGGAAAAGATGATGAGTGTTTCATTAAACCCAAGGGCAATAAATATAATAGAGGGATAGGATTTTCTGAATTTGTCTCTCACGAAGTACTCAATAGCGGAAGTTACATTGTAGACAATGCAGTTTTCCTGGAAGTTACTGTGGAATAAAGTTCATAATATTGCATACACGGTTGGATGTCTCAGATGTCTTTGATGAAGAGTGACTCCTGGTAAATATAATATCGCACGCGGTTGGAGTAAATTTGTTTCTCACGATGTACTCAATAGCAGAAGTTATATTGTAGACAATGCAATGTTTCTGGAAGTATGGGTGGATGAATGATATTAATGCTGAAAAACGTAATTAGAATCGTGACGCTGCAGTTTGTGATGCTTGATATTGTTCTTTTTGTAGATACGTTCAGAGCTTTTTAGAAGTTGCGCAACACTAACTTGGATCACCTGTAATGCGGACAACTAGAAGAGATATTCGCACCAGGATTTCTGCATTATGAAGCCTCATTTAATCCATATATTATATTTTATCACTTTGACTTCCACGCAGGAGACTCGGGTTCGATTATCGAGATTGGTGATCAAAGGTCGGAAATTTTCCAGCCTTGTCCGCGCACAAAGAGGCTCTGGGGCTCACCTAGTCTCAAATCAATGGGTACCTGGGGGTAACAGTTGGGAGGAATTGATGACGTTAAATGCAGTCAAAGTAAACAAGTACGACAAATTTCAAATGAAAAAAAATGTGAGGTTGAAATGTGTCTTCATTGGTTGATTTCACATGGAAAGGTCCATTCATTAGTTTTCAAAAGAGAGAAATGTTTTAACTTTCTCAAATATAAGATTATCGTTCTTTATTACGACTAGACCATAAGGCCATGATTCTTCTTACGCTCAACCCAAGGAACAGGGAAGTGGAAACAGGTTTGTGAGTTATAACATGCCGAGCCGCATTTCCATGACTAACGCTAGCAATAACAATGGTAAATCAGCTTCTTATGAGCATTGAAGTTGTTATTTCTAATTAACTGTAGATGAGGTAGGTTATGTATTATGCTGTGTACTGGTTGCAACGCAGTGTTTCCTTATCTTTAACGTCGTCGCCTTGTAATCAAGAGGTCCCTGGTTCGATACCCGGTGGAGGCATTTAGTGGTTCGGATCCCACTTTAAACTGTAGGTCCAGTCCCGATTAGCTTTACTGTGCATAAAGTGGTCTTAAAAAAGTAAATCAAACATTATCTTTAAACCAGATAAAGTAAAATCACCAGTTCACTCTATTTTTCAATTTCACTTCGATATATTCCATTCCAATCAGCTTCTAAAAGAAATTATAATGCATGTTAAAAAAATAGTGTCATTTAATTTTAACAATCTTACTTTATACAGGCTCAACATGATCATCATTTTGTAACCTATACGGTTGACAATATTCACACATTGTATGAGTCAGGTGTTGCGATTGAAACAAAGATATTCAATTTGTAAATTTACTGCTTACTGTTTACGTTTTACATCAAACGCATGGTGCATAACCCTTCTTGATGTTATAAATTTTAATTTGTATTTTTCGAAAATAATCTGTTGGAATAATGTAATGTTTAAGTAGAATAACTGCTAATGTGAAACTACGCAATACAAGATAATTTTTAATATGTCAAAATGAGCAAATGAATGTAGATAATTAAATAAGTATGGTAATACATGGAGCTTTATAATATTGTTATTAGTAAAAATTATAGCAATTAATTAAATTAATTATCAATTAGTAAAATTATATTTCTACAGTAATGTGTATGGAATGATTCAGCACAAAATGTTTGTTTTTTAAAAAATTTTTATTCGCACATTTATCTTGATGTGTACACTCCTATAAATTACATAAAAGTAAAGTAACGTTTCTTATTTATACTCAATCATGCACTTAGGAAGGGAGGGCTTCAGCTCCAGCAGCCCCTCCGTCCCGTACTTTCTTGGCTCTATCCCTTTAAATGCCAAGCGAGGATAAGGGACGTTTACAAATGTACCACAGTGACTGATTGGTTCAAACTCAAATCCAATTAGATTCATTTTTATTTGAGGAGTAAGGTTCAACCATTGGCTGTTCTACCACTTGAAGTTTACCTGAAGAAAGATAAGTTAATAGTCTATATTTTCTTTCAAAACAAGTATTTATGTTTGTAGTAGAAGGAAATAAGTGATACTTGTAATGAAAATAAAGTTGTGTGATTCAGAATTTACAACTCTACTTCCAAAATGTTATTTAATCCGAAAACTATGGCAGTGGTCACCAAGTGAGGCGGCGGGACTGAAGTGCGCTGTTGCCACATATGAGAAATCAAAGCGGCGGGGGCCAAAAATCACTGCTTCCTGCACACGTTGTGGCAACGTTCACCGTGCAGTGTTGCGTGGTCTAAGGCCACCCCTCTCTCCAAAAAAAGGAGATAAGACTAATTGCATTTCACCAAGTGTATATTGGCTGTGTTCTCCTAGAAAACATTCGGGACTCCTGCCGTGGTACGACGCCAGTGGTCTCGAATTCGAATCCCGGTCTACGCATGAGTGTTCATTGCGAATGTCCCTTCACCAATTTCATCACACAATTACTCATCCTCATTGTCACGATTAGCCAAAAGTGGCAGAAAAGAGACGCTAAATGACAAAAATCGAATCAAATACTAGACAACACCCTCGGTGGACGACTCACAATTATCCCGCCAAAGTTCCCGGATTCGAATCCCGCCATGGGTGTTCCTGTGTGCGCATTCCCTTATCTATTTAACCTGTTCCTATTCCATGTTGTCGCGACTTAATCTAAAGAGGCAAAATGTGACGTAAAATAAAGAAAATGAAAATCCTCCTACATTAAATCGAAAAACATCATAGTGCCCTCTCCTGGATACCTGTGAAGGAATACCAAGATGTGTCGAAGGAAGATGGAAGAAATTTCTCCCTTATCTCAGTACACGGGCCAATAGTCATAGTCATAATCATTATCATGATTTCGTCCAAGTTCAAGGACAATTGATCGGACGTCGGTTGTTATCTGCATGAAACAAAACAGACCGTCACGACAACTGCAGACTTATGGATTTTTCCCATTGGACAGTTCGTATTGCATTATAGCGTTTACTACCGTACTTGCTCGCAATGAAGAAAATACCTGCATCTGCTTATGAGGCATGTTTGTTCAGCGGAAAACACATAAAAACACAAAGGGCTCATTAGCCATTGTCTCAGCTGCAACCTCACTTCCACATACTACACGCCTGAAACTGCTTCTTGCAGGCCGACGAGGCTCTGGCGCCTGAACCAAGACCATCTTAGAGACTCAGGCCGCAGCGCTCAGTCCTGACGTCATCATCTGGAGGCGATCATCTTAACGCTGTGCAAGGAAGACAATATTTTATCGTAGAGAATTTAAGTTCGTTTGTTTCTTTTAGGAAGGACTGGAAGCTCAGAGGAAGTTAGTTTTTAACATTTGCCCTCAGAAAATATAGTTAGGAGAGATAGAAGAACATATTGAATATTTACACCAACAATTTTTTTGTTCAAGAAGCCACTATGGCCACCACAAAAAGATCCCTAATATCACACAAATTCATGTTGAAAATCTTTACGAACTTTCTGGTGGAAATTTTTTTTAAAAAAATGCGTGTATTTGTGAAATATTATCCGTTATACTTTTAAGTTTTACATAAAACTCGTTACAGTTTTTGTACAAAAAAGTAAGAACAAATAGAATAAGTTTAACCCCGCGTGTTACGTTCAGAGGAAATTCGTCAAATTGCCTAACCAAATAATATACTCACAGAAGCATCGCTAGCACTTTCATTATTATTATTTTATTGTCTTTCCGTTCATGAAAAGACGACGACAGATAGCACTTTGTAGTACCAACACTCAATTATTTTTTCAACAATTAAATAATGCAAACAGCAAAAAGGTTTAGAGTGTGGAGAATTAAAAATGCCAGAAATTGGCAGTAAAAAGACCATAGGCAAGTATGACATTCATTTTCACCAGCATAGAATGAACAAACTGGGAAAGCTCTACAATTTATTAACAATACACATCTACAGTATTTAGTTACTTATCCTGTTCTCAAGCAGACATGTAGGCCTAATACTTTTGATGAAAGGAAAATAATATTCTCTCCTGGAGGTCACCTGACATCAGAGGCGACCTCGGTGGCTGAATGGTTAGCACAGCGCGCTACAACGCCAGGCGGTCCGGGGCTTTGAATCCGGCCGGGGCACGGATATTCTTTGTAAGTGCTACATCAATTTTATCATATCGTCATTCGTTCTCATCGTCGCCATTAACCAGAAATGGTAGAAAAGCGACGCTAAATAACAAAAATCAAACATGACATCAGCAAGTCTCAATACTAGTAGCTATACTATATATATTTTTTTTTAATTTTGAACCAATACTTTTTACAAAACGGTTTAAGGATTGAGGTTACGATTGGTACAGAGAAAAAGTATTTTCTTAGACTAACGAAAAAGGTTAGTTTGAGAGTTTGGCGTTAAGCAGTTTGGCGATTTATTTGTTTCCAATAACTAAACATCAGTAAAAATGTCTAAATAATTTTGTTTAGGAATACCAAAAAAAAAATCTGTCACATAAAAGTTTATAGAGCCAAAATAATTTATACATATGTAAGTAAAGAATTTGATTAAATATACTCAAGAAAAACCAATTTAAACAAAATGACTATGTTCGCTTATTCACATAGCTCGGTAAAAATGTAAGCTTTTGTGTGAAAACGTTTATTTGAAACATAAACAATATATTCTTGTATAATTATACAAGGAAACATTCCATCAAAGTGCATGTTGTGGTAACACTTTACTATACCGGAGACGGATTTCTTCAAATTTACAGGAGAAAGTACTTACGCAAATCATTTTCTGTAGCGTTGTTGATGTTCGGGAATGTAGTTTTGATCCATTTTAATGCGAATGCATGTGGTTTTCTACGAGAATCTATTTCCGACGCGCTATTGCTGCTGCCGCCATTTGCTTTCTGCACGAGAGCAGAATACGCTCTCGTATTGTCCGTATATGCTAAATTGAACGAAAGGAGTGCTAATGGAACCTAACCTAACAGGCCTAACCTAACCTAGTAGGCATACCTCGTCCCCGTGATGGTTTGTGGGGTTATCGTGAATTTTTGGGCTAACGTCAATGTTTTGGGGGCTACCCGTGGATGGTTTGTGGGAAATAAGGAACAACAGTAAGTACTCGATAATGTAAGAAATAGACATTATTTTCGTTAGAAATTCATTACTTCACCTAAAGAAATGTTCCGCAATGCAGAATAGTACGTTAGCAATGTAAAAAATTGCGAAATAAATCATTGTTACGTGTCTCCGGTATAGTAAAGTAGTACCCATGTTGTTACACAATGTACTTTGTATCTCAATGCATAACCTAACTTCCAACTTGCCTTCCATTATCTCCGATTAACCTAAAGAGACACTAAAGTGAGCTAAAAATAAGAATGTAAATATTCACATTTTTCAATCTTGCTCACTTCTATAGTTTTCTTTCCTTAAGCATGCTTTCAAGCTGAACATTTGTATAAATTATATAGAAGTTTCGATGAAGAACATGTTATCGGAGCAGTAGACTACTTTGGCAGATATGACAATATTTTATAACGTTGATCAATTCATTTGGAACGATGAACTATGTAACGTTAACAAAAATAGGTTATGCAAGTTAAATTATTTATCATTTCTAATGAAATTAGCTTGGTTACATTTACAAATTCGATACTGGTGATCAAAAATGATTTTCAAGAAACAAGTAAAACTTGACCAAATCTAAAAGTATGTTAAATGCCTATTTCGTGCACATTAAATATTTACATTATGAACTAAACTATTTCGTTTATTTATAAGTATAAAGTCTGTGTTACTTACCCTGGAGTTGATTTTAGGGACAAAATTACGTGGAATTGCCCTAATCCATCTCTCTTTTTCAGTAACGTCTTGAGGAAATCTAAATACATTAGACTTGCTGTTCTCCTCATAATTTCCTCTACAATTGGGAACACAACACTTATAGACCATTTTCCTTGTACGCTCCCACTTCACTTATGCTTCGTTGCAGTTCTTAAAATTGCATTGCAATTCCACATTCGCTAATAAAGATCCAACATTACTTCCACCAAATAAATCAAACATGGCGGCTGTCTCGCCTACAGATGATGACGTCGCTCACGTGACTAGAACAAGCCATTCGGTTTTCTCTAGTTTGAGAAGGTGATGCCTGAACCCGCGGTCAGAATAATCCTCTGCGGGGTTACAGTGGTGTCCTTTTGTGTGCTGAGTGCTCCTTTAAAAGTGAAGTAGAATGAAATAAATTAATCAGAAGTTCCCGTTTTCGAATCCCGGCATGGGTGTTCCTATGGTTGTGTTCCTACCTCAATTTCGGCTATTTAATATATTCCCTATTTCTACGATTACCTTAAGCGACAAAAAAGGGACGTGAAATAAAAATGCATCACACTCTTATTGTCTACGTATCCGCGAACCAATTGTAGACATTTCTTCCGTATTTGTGCAAACAGACCAATGGCCATATTACGACTATTATCATGATTCTGTCTAAGTTCAAGAACAATTTCTGATTGGGTGTTGGTTTCTATCTCCAATATCGTTGATTCATTGATTGTTTTGGTTGCGGTGCACCTCAACTTTCCTTTGTCGCCTTGTAATCAAGGGATCCCGGGTTCGATGCCCGGTGGAGGCCCATAGTGGTTCGTATCCCATTTTAAACTGTAGGTCCAGTTCCGATTAGCTTATCTGTGCTAAAATTGGACTTGAAATAACAACAACAACCTCAACGTCGGTGAGGTAGCAAAAGACAAACAAATTATTCATAATTGTTCAGTTGTGCTAATCTGGATGGTCCTACAGTTCGGGATCCGACCAACTATGTTCCTCCACTGGGCATTGAACATAATTGTTGCTGTTATTATTATTAGCATCATTATTATTATTATTAATTTAGAGAGAAGCAAACAAACTTTGGTGCACATGATAGGAGATAACGAATTTATTAAAAGTGAAAAAAGTGTGAATTTATTTTCCCCTACATCAACACTGGAAATGACAATTGCAAAACACATGAAAAACAATACAACCTGAGACTAATATGTTTCTTAAATGTGTGTTTCTGTTTATACATATATATTGCATTAATTTGTGTAATAATGTATTTCTGTAATTCCAACTATTGTATAATGAACGCCATAACTAGGTAATGTACCTGTTGCGTTCAATTGGTTAATAAATAAATGAATAAAAACATTATCAATGAGAGGAAATGTGATGTTGAAACCAATATCTGGCTTCCATAGTTGATGAATTTCAATTCATACACTTATTGAAGAACATCAACTAATTTTCCTCCCTGATACATTAATGGATTTCCGACAGGATACTTTTCAGTTCTTCGAATTGCACTTTAAAATGTATGTAGGCTTACCACACGTCCGGGATTAGTCCAGACAGTCCTGGGTTTTTAGAGCTGTCCGGGGTGATGTCCGGGATTGCAAAATGTCCGGGGTTTTGAGAATCTGAACATGAAAATAGCTACCGTTATTGAATATTCACGAATAATTTTTAAGGTTGTTCAAAAGACTGATATTTCATGAACCAACGTTTCTAAAATGGTTGAGTATGCTATGTCTTTGCCTGGAACATCTGCTCCAGTTGAGAGAGTATTTTCAATTATGGGGAATATTTGGTCAGCAGAAAGAGGTAGACTTCTAGTATCCACTGTTAAACATCTGATGAATGTTAAAATTAATTCAGAACTTTCATGTTGTGAATTGTATGATGTTATTAAAACAAACAAGCCATTTCTGAAAAAAGTCATGTCTGGTGAAAAGTTCAACTGAGTCAACTCACAGATAATGCTACCTAGAACAGAGAGGCTTCCTAAACATCAGAAAATGTATTATTCAATTAAACATTTGAAAATTAATTGATTGATTTTAGAAAATAATGTTAATATTTTTTCTTGTACAATTTATAGTTTAATGTTCCAATAAAATGTTAAGGCTTTTAAGTAATTTCAATATATTTTTGTAAAGAAAACTGAAATTCAGCAGTAACGAGTTGATCGCAAATATGTCCTGGGTTGGACCCCAAAAAATATGGTAAGCCTAAATGTATGGCAATTCACATGCACCGTGCATACATTAGACAAAGTTCTTGAAGGATGTCACTGGCTCTAAATGAACCGCTAATGGAAAAGGGCCAGAAATCAGCGAAATGACTGCAGTTTTTCAAACCTCAAACACGTTCACTGTTTAACATTTCTTTGAATGAGAAGATTGATTACTGTAGTGGTGTAGTATTGCTAAATATAGAACAATATTATCTGAGTTTTTAGTCCCCTTTTATACACTTATAGGCTAGTTGGAACTGGACCTACAGTTTAAGGTGGGATCCGAACCACTATGCTCCTCCCCTGGGTATCCAACTTGAGGCAAAATATTTAATTCGTGAATTAAATCACAGATAGACACGAAAGCATACTCGTGGTGGGTTTCAAGATAGATTTTTACTTGCAAAAATATTTCACACACTGGTTTTTCAGTTCGGCAAATAGATCCTGTTCCACCTTCGACAAAATCGACGTGCGTAACATTGCCCCTTTTTCGAGGAAATAACGTTCCTGTAGGTTGTAATAAATTGTGTGCTTCTGAAGTTAAAGCTTTCTTTCTTCCAAAATATTACTTATTTCGAAAACTATATCAGAGTTCACCAAATGAGGTCGCGGGAAGGAAGTGCGCTGTTGCCACATATGGGAAAGAACCATGGGCGTATCTAATTCCACACACCAGATGGCATTGCAGAGCAAATGTCTGCAATTTCTTGATAGTTTGAAATTTCTGCTATAAGAAACTGCATTGGGGGGACTGTAAAATGAATTGTATTTCCCCCCTCGAGTTTTCTTAAAGTAATTTGGTTTTAAAAAACGCAGTACAAGAAAATCAGGGAAACACCATGCCATTCTCAAGTTGTTTGACACAAGATGGATAGAAAAGTATAAATACTAAGTAGCATGACTTGCGGAATTGTATTCACTAATTGTAGAAACTTTACAGACTTTACAATTTACTAGTAGAAGAGAAATATTAAATATTTCAGCAAGCTCTTCAGTTTCTTCACTGTGTAACAAGTCGGGAGTTTGAAATATCTCCACTTGTTCTAACCAAATTGTTTTCATGCAGTGGAAGATTATGTTGGACACCTCAAAAGGTGGATTGTTCAGTACTGTGAACATGTCAGTATTCTAATAGAGATATTTGAAAAAAAAAAAACACTAATAGAGAGTTCTGAGAACTTTAATAAAATTTATTCCAAAGCAGAGAAACTACTTAGAGACTATGAGGAAGAAATGAAGAGACCTAGAACATCCAGCCGTCAAATCTGAGGGAACAATGCACCAGCTGAGAGCACAAAGGAATATTACAAGGTAAACCTCTGGCGTCCATTTTTGGACCATTTTGTAGTAGAAATGAACTCACGTTTCTGTTGTTGTTGTTGATTTGGTGTTTTAAGTCCACTTTATGCACAGTAAGGCTAATCGGGACTGGACCTACAGTTTAAAGTGGGATCCGAACCACTATGTACCTCCACCGGGTATCGAACCCGGGACCCCTTGATTACAAGGCGAGAACTCACGTTTCTCTGAGCACAGTCAACACATTGGAATATTTCAATGTGAATATTGGAATATTGTGAAATGGCTATCCCTCTCAATCATTCAAAAGAAGTGGGAAGCAGTAATTGAAAAGACATATCCAGGGTCTGCATTATAGGTAGAAAATTGTGAGAAGCTCATCTACCTAAATATGCACAAATTGTTGGTGGTCTTGGCTAAACTGCCAGTTTCAACTGGAACACCCGAAATGATGTTTTCAACATTGAACATTGAAATAATGTCTTCGAAATTCAAAGGGAGATTTTCGACAAATGGACCCTGCACTATTAAGTGTATATATGAATTTTAAAATAACACCAATGATGTTATAATATTTTCAATTTTATAGCAAGGAAGAAAAGATCAATTCTAATGTAATTCTTTTTGAAAGTGAAGCTGAGAATAGCTTTTTAAAAAGCATTTTCTACTCATTTTGTAAGAGAAGTTAGAAGTTTGTAGATAGACCTAATTTAATAAAATTGTGGCCTTTAATGTGGTGGCAGATTAGATTTTGATAGCTTGATCATACTTGGGGTTGCTATGCGTTCAGATGTCCTGAATAGTTTCTTCGGGATGCACAAATGTCCTGGAATCGGGTGGGAAACAAGAAACGATTTCAAGACTATACTTTTCTGAACTTTATTTATATTCAAATGTATGGACGTAATTTTAAAATGCTCATTTACAGTCAGTGCTTGGGTGCCTATCCGTTCAGTCTGCTGTTCTCAAATAAAGTTTCGCCGGACCCTTTGGCCGAGTGGTACCACATTTATCGCCCTTGATAAAATCTGCGTGGTACTGTGTGGTACAGTATATAGTGGTGACGGAAGAGAAATTACATAAATTAAAACTGTTACAAGACCCACTATGTGGTAGGTGTAAACAAAATGGTTCGTTTTCACACTGGATAAGTGAATGCCTACGGACACGTGAAACATGGAAATATCTATATGTGTTATTAGGAAAAATTTGTCGCACCCATCCCAATGCGTTTACTGTGCATAACATAATGTTACCTACATTTTCGTATTTTCCATGTACCAAATTGCGTAGTGTGCAATGGCTGGTTGGACATTATATATTGTTTGTCTGCATATATAAAGCTATAGATTTTCATGATCAATTTTTAATACATGTTAAACAGGAATATCATAAAGTGTCTCAAGATAAAAGAAAAATATTATTCGCACATTTTTTAAAGGTGTTGATTGAATGTTAAAGTAGAAAGAACTATTGATATCCAAAAACTGTAAAATTACTGTATGAAAGAAAAAAGTGGTTAGCATATCGCACTGCGACGCCAAGGGTCCCGGGTTCGCATCCCGCTCAGGCTTGGTTGTTTGTGAATGTCCATTCATCAATTTCATCATTTCATCACTCATCCCCATCTTCGCAAATTAGCCAAGAGGCACAAAACGCGAAGTAAAATTAACTAAATCAATCAATCAAATAAAGTTTCGTCAATGTGAAAAAGCAGCTTAGTTCATTACGCACCGAAAAGGAATTACAAGATTAATGATATACTTCGAAGTAGTGGATTTCTGTTTTTTATAAGAAGTGTACAGAATATGATAATGGGAATGTACAGTCCTGGAAAGAAATACTTCCCCACAAGAATACTCCATGACTGTACATACAAACAACTTTGTCGGGTCCAGCCCCCCCCCCCCACGCTCCCCTAAGAGCTTCCGGACAGCAGTGTCCCGGATTTTCACTTATGAAATATAGCATCTATAATCATACCGAAAGTTGAACCCCCTCCCCCCTTACGTGAACTATACATATGTCCATTCCAAGAACCCCTTGTTCCCGTACACGTTATGGCAAACTTCATCGTGCAGTGTTGGCAGGTCAAAGCGCCAACACTCCCAATGAAAGGGGAGAAAACACAAATTGCGTTTCCCCGAGTTTATAATGACTGTGTTTTCCTGAACAACACATGGTGGTTGGGTGTGTTGAGTGGTCGACTCACCAATATGCCATTAAAGTTCCTGTGTACTTATTCCCTTATTAATTTCACCTGTTCCTATTGTCGCGATATAATTTAAAGAGGCAAACAGTGACATCAAATAAAGAAAATGCAAATCTTACTATATTAAATCGAAATACATCATATTGTCCTTTTCTGGATACCTGTTGATTGATTTGGTGTTTTAAGTCCACTTTATGCACAGTAAGGCTAATCGGGACCGGACCTACAGTTTAAAGTGGGATCCGAACCACTATGTGCCTCCACCGGGTTCGAACCCGGAACCCCTTGATTACAAGGCAATGACGCTACCACTGCGCCATCTGGGAGGCCCTCTGGATACTATGTTTCTAATTAAGATGGTAGGAATTTCTCCGATATCTCTGTACACTGGCGGGTATTATCATTTTGTACAAGTTCAAGGACAATTGATCGGACGACGGTTTATATCTCCATGAAACATAACACACCGTCACGACAACTGCAGACATATGGATTTTTCCCGATGTAGACATCTGCAGTGCGTATTGCACAATAGGGTTTACAACTTCCTGACACTGGATAAAATAACGGAATCTCTTTATGTGGCATGTTTGTTCTGTGAGAAGGACTTAAAAAACAGGAATAGCTGGAGAGCCATTGCCCAAACTGCAAGAATGAAAAGGTTTCATGTGAGAATGGTTGTGATAGTACAGTGCTTCGTTTTCGTTGTAACCACCGCCGGCATATAGAAGCCAGTATTTTTTTGCGAAGGAAGTGTTATCTGGAAGTTGTCTAAAATGAATCCAAGTCAATTTTGCAGATGGAGTCATCCAATGCGGAGAACACTTCTGTATCAATAACGTGCTCTAACAGTGGTCACACCGTCGACAAACTAGATATCAAAGAACAAACTTCTGTAGTGTCCCGTGGCATATTTTCAAAGGAAGTGGGAGAATACCACAAGGTTTACAATCTGCGAGACAAAGTGTGTGCAAAGTGAAGCAGGGTGCATCTTTTGTGGCGAAATTTTTCCGACGGACACATTACAACAAGAACGCCCAAATTCTTGTTTTTAAAGTCCCGTCCGTTGTTACGATAGTGAGAAGATACTGCCAAGAAAATATATTAGTCAACACACTCTCAACGAGTGCCCCAAAACAGTGATTGAATGTAAATATTGCGAGAAGGAAGTCAAGATACAAGTCATGGCTGATCAGCATCCAGAATGTCTGAATTTGCTAATTCCTTGTCCTGAGGGTTGTAATCTTCAAGTTCCAAAGGAAGACATGCAACAACACTTGGACGAAGAATGTCAGAAACACTTTGCTCCCGGTGCTTACAAGGAAATGAAGTGCAACTATGGAAGCTTTTCTGCTGGGATGAGGAAGGACATGAAGAAGGAAGTAATTCATCACCGCACGGATCTGATGAAAAATTCACTTGAAGATCTACAAAAGAATTTACAGGGTGAGAAAAACCTGGAAAAGAACTTGGACAATATACAACCAGGTAGATTATTGTGGAAAATCACGGATCATTTTGAAATCCTTGAGTGGCCGAACGATAAAGGTCTCTATAGTCTCCCATTTTATAGTAGCAAGAATGGGTATAAGTTACGAGTGTTGCTATATCCGAATGGAGGTAGTCCTGAAAACGAAGGTCATTTTGGAGTTTACTTTCAAGTTATGCCAGGAGAGTATGATCCCTTTTTAGAATGGCCGTTCACAAAACTTGTAACATTGAAGTTAATTGAACAACGAAACAGAGTGGTTGATATTGTTCGAAGTTTCCGTGGGCGTGATAATGTTCATTTTTGGAAACCTACTAATGGTGAATGTAACATGGAGATTGGTTTCGCCAAATTTGCAACCCATGAAAAACTCAGGAGCAGGAGTTACATAGTAGACAATACAATTCTTATAGAAGCAAAGGTTGAATAATGGAAGAATAGAAATATTGAAAAGAAAATGGAAAGTGAGCCCTTATGTAAAATATAATATACTGTTGTAGTGAGAACAAGAGAGTTGAGAAGGTAAGGGAAGATATGACTTTTTCTCCTGCAAAAATGAAAAAGTGTTGATGCCTGTGATTGTTATGTAAATGAAAGCTGTACTTCGTGAAGTAAAATGTAGACGAAAAAATAGGCGGGTTTCTAGATGTCGTAAATTCTAACATAATTGCTCTAGATGCCCCGCCATCAACATCGTTGAGATTGACTTATCAGCTTTTGTACGAGTGCTGATAGAATTAACACTTGTGCTGTTGCCGTCGATGATTAATTATGCGTGTACTGTTATTAACTTAAGAATATTTGTTTTTAGGATTTGCGAAGGTGAAGCTAAACTTCTATGGGCTGATTAGATACCTAAATTTGAAATTACCTGAATATTTCTATGAATGAAAACGCAGCAAATCACTTTTTGATATAAACTTTTATCGCAAACCTTCACAACTGTTATTTTTGTTACCACAGCAAGGTCAATGTTCCCAAGCACATAAACGTTGTTCAATTTAACATAAATATGAAACAAACGTTATTGAACATTAACATTTGAAGTTTAAAATACACAATAATTACAATTGTACTATATGTCCAGAAACTAAATGTTCGGTGGTATGAGAAATTATTTGCAACATGTAACAATGCCTCTTCACATTTACAATACGTGAGTGTTGTTATAGTAATGTAGACGGGAAAGAATAAGTTGCCACAGAAGTCTAGTTCTGAGTTACTCCAGCTTGTAAAAATAAACTAGCGTATGTTAACAAAGTTTGCAAGATTGCTGACGATCCTTAAGACAAAATTTAAAGTTTCCTCAGTTGTCTGAAGAACGCAGGTTCGAATCTCTGTTAGAGCCAATTATTTTTTTATTAAGTAGAATTAGTGCATTGTCGACATTTATAAGAAGCAAAATACGATAAATCTAATTCCTCGTCGATGACACCTAGGAGATGTGTTTTTCATATGTTTCTCCAATACTAAATTACTTCCAACAGGAGGCAATAGGAGGACAGAGATATTGGCGATAATCTTAACCCTTTGAGTCCCACCCTGTGAGGCAAAATACGAGTTGATTGTTTTTAAATAAAATAGAAGAACAATGACAACCCATATACCCAGTGACGTAGCAACATATCGCGAGGTCCTGGGCGAGATGAGAATACGGGTCCCCAAACCTGTTTTGAAATTTGAAATCTGTTAGGTGACTGTAATGCACAGATTGGCAAAGAAGAGACATTTAAACCCACGATTGGTAAAGAAAGTCTTCATGAATTAAGTAATGATAATGGTATAAGATGGATTGATTACTTTTGCAACCTCAAAGAATTTAATTGTGAAAAGTACCACTTTTAAACATAAAGATATCCATAAATATACCTGGTCTTCTCCAGATGGTAAAACTCATAATCAGATAGGCTAGATCATATTCTCATTGATAAGAGAAGGCATACTAGTATAATTGACGTTCGTACACATAGAGGTGCTGACTGTGCCAGTGACCATTATTTAGTAATTGCTAAATTAAGAGAAAGACTCTCAGTGATAAATCATAAGCAACAAAATCTAAAAGTTTACTGATGAAAGAATTAAGAAAGATTACCAAATTAAACTGTCAAATAGATTTGATATTTTGCAGGATTTAAATGATGATGAAAATATAAATGAAACAGACGTAAATAAGAATTGGGAGCACATACGTAATGCAATAGAATCAGCAGCTAAAGAAAGTATAGGATACCATAAACCGAGAAAAAGTAATCCATGGTTTGATAATGAATGTCATAATCTAATAGAAATAAGAAATCAGGCTAGACTTAGGTGATTAAATAACTCTGATGATACAAATCTAAACAATTATAATAGAATAAAGCGAGAAGTTAACCGCACGTTTAGAAGTAAAAAAAGAGATTACTTGAAAAGCAAAATTAACGAACTTGAAACAAACAGCAAAAATAAAAATATCAGAGATTTATATAAAGGTGTAAATGAGTTTAGAAAGGGGTGGCAACCTAAAGTAAACTTGATAAAAGATAAAGACGGTGATTTTCTAGCTGACCCAAGCGATATTCTAAATAGAAGGAAGAACTACTTTAATGACCTTTTAAATGTCCATGTAGGAGATAAATCAGAAGTAAATGAAGTACACACAGCAGAACCTTTAGTTCCAGAACCTAACTTGACTGAAGTTAAAGATGCTATTAAAAGGCTAAAGAATAACAAAGCACCTGGCATTGATTTAATACCAGCCGAGTTAATTAAATATGGTGGAAATTCATTAATATGTCAAATTCATAAATTAATTTGTTTAATATGGAATAAAGAAGAAATCCCTCAACAGTGGAAAGAATCCATAATTGTTCCTGTGTTTAAAAAAGGTGATAAAATGAACTGCAATAATTACCGTGGAATTTCTCTACTCTCAACAACATATAAAATATTATCTAACATTCTTTTTAACAAGACTAACCCCATATGCTAATGAAATTATAGGTGATTATCAATGTGGATTTAAACGCAACAGATCAACTACAGATCAAATTTTTCACATCAGACAGACACTTGAAAAAAAGTGGGAATATAATCAAAATGTCCATCAGCTATTCATTGATTTCAAAAAAGCATATGATTCGGTCAAAAGAGATAAATTATATAATATATTAGTAGAGTTTGGAATACCTAAGAAGCTTGTTAGTATGATAAAAATATGCACTAGTGAAACAGAAAGTAAAATTCGTGTGGGTATTAATATGTCTGACAAATTTAGAATTCATGATGGGTTAAAACAAGGAGATGCATTATCTCCATTGCTCTTTAATTTTGTCTTAGAATATGCTGTTAGGAAGGTAAACGAAACTAAAGAAGGACTAAAATTAAATGGTGTGACTCAGTTGTTAGCATATGCAGATGATGTAGACTTACTGGGGGATGATGTGAACACAATTACGAATAATGCTAAAATATTTTTCAAAACTGCTAAAGAGATAGGTTTGGAAGTTAACAAAGAGAAAACTAAATATATGCTTACAGGCCGAAACCAAGTGTTAGGTAATAATCAAAATCTAATTATTGATAACAACTCGTTTGAAACAGTTTCCAAATTCAAATACTTAGGAGTAATATTAACAAATGAAAATTATATTAAAGAGGAAATAAAAAGTAGGCTTAATTCAGGAAATGCATGTTACTTCTCTCTTCATAAACTTTTGTCTTCTCGTTTAATATCTAAGAAACTAAAAGTTAAAATATACAAAACAGTAATTTTACCTGTAGTATTATATGGGTGTGAAACTTGGTCCCTTACATTGAAAGAGGAACATAAATTGCGAGTATTTGAAAATAGGATCCTTAGGAAAATATTTGGACCTAAAAGGGATGAGGAGACAGGTGAGTGGAGAAGGTTACATAATTTAGAACTACATAATTTGTATTCATGTCCAGACATTATTAGAATAATTCAATCAAGAAGACTTAGGTGGGCAGGCCATGTGGCACGAATGGGAGAGGAAAGAGGAGTTTACAGGATTCTTGTTGGGAAACCTGTTGGTAAGAGACCAGTAGGAAGGCCAAGACGAAGATGGAGGGACAACGTTGAGATGGACCTAAGGGAAATCGGTAGGGATGGAAAAGAGTATATAGATCTTGCTCAAGATAGGGACAGATGGAAGGCCTGTGTTGCTGCAGCCATGAACCTTCGGGTTTAAGAAGGCTAGAGAGTTAGTTAGTTAGTTAGAATGTGACTCGATATAAAATCCTTAGAGATATGTCAGCAAATTATCATATTTTTATAATCAATTATTGAAGAAAATTATATTTAATAATAATTTCACTCACTCTAATAATGTCTTCCTTTGTTTTTCTGGAGCTGAAATATGAATCTGTAGGAAAGAAGTAAGAAATGCTTATATTTATCCATTGCCGTCTTGAGATGCAAACGACCCAATCATTTAAATGCCTCGCACTTGCTTCGTGGCAGTTGGAGACGCTTTATTGTTAACATATTAAAATCAGGAGTGCAAGGTCGAGAGATAGAAGAAAAGACAATACAAATTGCTTTTTATTCGAGAAATGAATAAATAGGTAAAAATGTCCTCGCAAGATATCGTGAATTTTTGCGAAAATGTTACACATGAGAAATATGATAGTAATTTTTAATTTTTCCGGGTCCCCTTAGGCTTAGAGCCTAATGTTATGCCCCTGATTTGACGTATTATAACGTTTAACTAGAATTTAAAGCCAGATAAGAACAGAATGTTTTAATTTTATTGCCTACAAAAACTAGCCTGTTCCATCTTTTTTCACCTCACTTCTATTTAATACATTTTTTGTATCAACCCCATTAGACGCGAGGCCCCAGGCGGTCGCCCACTTTGCCCGCCCCTTGATACGCCACTGCATATACCTCCCTTACAAATTCTTGGGCACCCCGCCGCAAAATAACAAAGGATGACGTCATACTGCTGAGAAAACCTTCGCGTTCACTGTGTGAATTGTGGGCTCAGACAGAGATCACGAAGCTTGCCAATGGTAGAACTGCGCAATTTAATTGTAATATACTTCTTATGAATAGCAGATAGAATAGTGCAATATGGTTTCAACACATGGGTAGGAGGACGGTGTGGTCCGGTCTCACCACACGAAGGGTCCCCGGTTCGAATCTCCACATAGCACTGTTTCATTTTTAAGGATAGAATGCTAACTAATGCAAGCCTATAAAAAATGTTATTGCGTATTTGATGACAAATGTATTAATTTTTAATAGAAATTGCAAATAGTCTTGAAACTGCTCAATACAAAACTACTTTAATAAAGTTGAAACCATAAAATGAAACATGAATAAAGTAAATGCAATAATAAAAAAAAATGTAAATAGTGTCTTATTTAAATCTAGTGTTTGCATAGAATTGGGGTAACTATATTATTTTCTTGTGCATCATGGGTTTACTGATGAAACTATGCTATTAAATCTTGCCTCTAAATCCATAAACAGACGCAAACGTTAATGTTGTAATTGTTAGTAGCCTCGTGGGAAGCTGTCATTACATAAAGTGACGTGTCTTGCAATTTTTCATTTATATTTCTTCAGTTTCTATTAAAATAATAAATTATTTATGTTGTTTTATACCTTGAAAAAAATATGTAGTTTTAGGCGTTGTATACAAGCAGTGAGCGAATGAGATATCGACTTTGTATCACTGCATTCATCATTCCATATCCACATACAAACGTTTCTTAAAAATTGAAATAATATCATCACCTCCCCCTTCCCCCCCTCCGGTCGACAACCACATCCCTTGCTTACAGCACGGAGGTTTCGATTGTGGATCCACGTGATTGAACCAAGGTGTGACGTCATATAGTCATATATCGTATCGTGAATGCTACATGTTGAGGCAGTGACCACTCTTCCACGACTATTTGGGTAACGTCCTATTGCAGAGCAATCAAGGAACTAACTTCCTGTGTGTGAATTATATCCCGGCCAAAACAGGCTTTTCTGTGCATGATCCCTACTGCCCTGCACTTCCCTTAAATACCTAAACTTGCATTTATTGTCGAATAACATATGAAGTCGTATAATATTTTCTTTACAGAAGCCTAAGTGGACAAATGAAATGCTTTGCGAACGTGACATTGTGGTCAAATCGGTATGATTACTTCCCAACATACCAATGGTCCTGGGTTGGCCTCTCGTCACAGGCAGATTTTTTTACAATGCAGTACCAACTAGTGGGTGCCTAGGATGGAATTAATTAGACATATCGGCACGACTGTTATTTTTTAATAAAAAAGTGTTGGGTTTGAGAGTAACTACTCGATATTAAACTTCTTACAAAATGTGGAAAGGCATGTGATGTGAACGAGACATACAGATCTTGTTTTGCATATCACGCAAAGATCAAGGAACAGTGGAACGCTAGTGTGGAAATTCTTAACAGCCACGTCAAAAATTCGAGCTCTTATTGGAAAAAAAAATATTGGTTGAGTTATGAATAGAATTTCAATTTTTAAAACGAAAAGTAGCTAAGAACATATTAGGTTACATGAGTCGACAGATTTAGTCCAGATCTTAATATTATAATTGTGTTGTAAAATCTAGCTGTATATAAGAATCCGACTGAGGGATGGCATGGGTTCGAGTCCGCCTGGGTTCTCGGCCTGTGTATAGGACCGGTGGCAACCCACCATCGTGAGGAAATTGGGGAGCTACGAGTGAGTAGCGTGACCGGTTTCGAAAATCTCCTATAACGGCTGAGGGTTCGACGTGCTGACCTCATGTCACCCCATTACCGGTTGAAGTTCTCCACACCTCTAGGTAGGATTGTGGGAGGGAGACAGGCAGTCGGGAGATAGGCCAAGGCCCTTCGATGGCTGTCGCGCCATGGGTTATTATTATTTATTTATTTATTTAAGAAGGAAAAATCTAAGGTGCTTTTCAAAATTAACAAGTAAAATCATGGATTAAAAATGCATGTACAGTGGGTTACAGATTTCTTAAAAAAAAAAATCACTGTCTAAATGCGGATTCGAACACACACATGTTGATGCCTCATTGGCAACTAAAAAAAAATATCTGTAACCGCGCTCGAACACGCATCCTTCAGAGCGTGAAGCCGTAACACTAACCACATTTTTTTCCTATATAAAAGGAAAGTCCCTAAGCGGAAGCTTATCCCATCACACTTCATTTACTCATATCATTTCACTCAATCTCAATTTCAGGACAGACAATCACAAACATCCACGTCCGATCCGGGATTCGAACCCAGGACCCCTGGTGTCGTAGCGCGATATGCTAACCACTCCGCCACAGGGGCCGACAAACCACTCACGTACACATTCTATTGGTAGGTATTTATTTACTTATCATGTAAGTTTTCGAATTGTTTCACTACTGGCGAGAATTTCTTCTCGCTTATTTTCTTTCAGATGTAGTTGTTTTCCCAGACCGATACATCTTGTTACCTTCTGCAACCCATGGAGATCCTTATTGGGATGCAACTCACAGAAAAGAGAATATCTTACTTTAGAGAAACTTGAGGTGGGAATGATGCGTTCAGTCACACATTTGACCTCAAAATTTTTCATCTTTGAAGTTTTGCTTGCAACGCCACCATCAACCGTGCATTTATTTTCCGGATATATAGTACATTTAAAAATGAGTATATGAAAAAAATGAACTTTTGCTGTGTAGAGAACAGTCACACACTCGAAATAAAGTTGATTCCTTTGTCCAAGCTAAGTATCTTATCTAAGCTGATACCTAAACGAAGCTTATCAGCGATAACAGAGAAAAAAGATCGTGCAAAATTTGCAAGCAAATCGTTAAAACTGATTTCTATCAGAATTTGAACAGTTAAAGTAGCAGCAATACATATCACGTCTCCCCGGGTTTGAGGTTGTAAATACTTTATGCAATAACTGGCGACTATACTCGCTAACAATGCCAACCACTACTTTCAAGACATGTTCCTATTGTTCGAAGGAGGTGGACGAGAAGGAACTGGATGAACATCGTTCAAGCTGCGGAGTTGAAGAAGTCGAGTGTGGAAATGGCTGCGGTCAGAAGATGCCTCGCTACATGCACCAACAGCATATGGAAGAGAGCTGCAAGAAGCGAAAGGTTCAGTGTCACTACTGTTCAGCTTCGATTTTGTTCAACGAAACAGAAGATCACAAACAGCAGTGTTCAATGGAAATTGTCGAGTGTCAGTTGATGTGCGGGTTTCAAGGTGAGCGTTTTTCTGTATCTAATCACGTGACGGAAAGTTGCCCCTATTGTACCCAGGCCGTAAGGAAATCTGAAATGGAGGAACACATTGCACAATGCGAAGAGGCGATATGTTGTGACGAATGCGGGAAGAAAGTTCCGAAAGAGAACATGGAGGTTCACTTGAAGGAATATTGCTCGAGGTGCATGAAGGAGTGCGTATTTTGCGACACATCGGTTGTAGAGGACACACTGCTTGAGCACTACGAGGTTTGTGAATTATTTCCAGTTCCCTGCGAGAAAAAATGTGGGAATAAATTTCCAAGAAAATATCTTCATATCCACTCAGAAGACTGTCCAAAGAGACTTGCCATGTGTGAATACTGTCAAATGAAAGTAGAATTTGAATTGCTCGAGAATCACCAATCAGAGTGCTCCAAATTTCTGGTTTCGTGCAGTGAAAATTGTGGGAAGAACATCTCTAGAGAATTCATGCAACAACATGTAGATGAAGAATGTGAAAAGCTGTTTGTCCCGTGTGTATACAAGCAAATGCTATGCACACATGAAGATTTCCCTTCTGGAATGAAGAAGCATATGGAAGAAAACGTCAACCATCACATGAAACTTATGAAGGATTTGATTGAAGAGAACGAGACTAATATGAAAAAGAAACTCGAGAAGATAGAGGCACAATGTGCTGAAAGTCTTAAAGTTATGCAAGAAAGTATCTCTCACCAGATGGAACTTATGAAAAACATGATTCGACAGCTTCAAGAGAATGAAATGAAAAGCGAGGAGAAAGTACAAAAGGTAGAGGAAAATGTTGTTACAGTTGAAAAGCAAATGAGAGAGACTATGAACCAGGAATTGCAAATTGTGAAAGACATGATTGAAACTAACAAAAAGAAAATAGAATCAGGAATGAAGACAATCGAAAGACTAGATCATGGTAGTTATTTGTGGAAAATCCCAAACATATTTCTTGCGGCAGGATATGCCAAGCAGAATAACTGCTTCGTATTTAGTTCTTCCTTTTACAGCAGTAAACATGGATACAAGTTGCAGACAGCGTTAAATTACAAAGAGGGTTACTTAGGAGTTCATATTCGCATCATATTAGGAGAGTTTGATTCAATTTTAAAGTGGCCTTTTGAAAAACGTGTAACATTCAAGCTAATTGACCAGAATGCAGGTGGCAAAGACATTACCAAGAGCTTTCGTGGGAGGGATATGGCTATTTTTCAGAGGCCAGAGAAAGGAAAATTGAATGGATTATATGGGTTCCAAAAGTATATTTCACTCAATCAATTAAATACCAGAAATTACATTGTAGACAAAGCTGTTAACCTAGAGGTGTGTGTAGATTAAACTAGACTATTTCTAATTTGTGTGAAGGGAAAGGGTAAAAATGTTAATGAGACTGAAAGTTTATATTATGACAATTCCAACACGTATTTACATATCTAAATATAAATATATATCCCCTTGTAGCGGATTCTTTTGTTTCAAATTCCATATTCCATTCGCTTTAGAGGTAAATATGAACCTATTTCTCTGGTAAATACATATTTCATATTATTTGCTTTAAAAAATGTAAAGTGCTCCCCTGTGCTTTGTAGCATGCGATGAAGGCGTACAGATGTGGAGTTCTGGGCACCGGAACTGATTCAACAGGTGGAAAAATATCGGATCTGCCCCATCGAGGATCGAACCCGGGTCTCTCGCATGGTAGTCAGACACCCTAACGACTGAGCGACAGCGGCTCTTATATTATGTGATAACTTCCATTATCTTTACAGCTTTGCACACTTAACCTTTCTCAAGGGCCTTTAAGATAAGATTTTTACATAAATAGGGGTTTTCCTTGTACATTTTGAGGGGTGTAAAATGAACATATGTGACGAAGCACACTGTTATTATCTTTATTGTGAATCTTCGTCTGAAGAAGACCCTGTTAAAGGGTGGAAACTTTACGTTTATAGTGTATATTTTTATGCAATAAATGTTGCCTTGGTCAGCATTTTAAGTTCTATAAATTGTAATTCATCCATTCGAGAATCGTGGTAGGTATGTAAAGTCGGAAAATGCTAGTTTCATTTTTTACATATAATATAGCACATATTTTACATATTTAAGTTATTTTACACATAATTTATATCATGGATGCCCACAGTTTTTTTCTTCGAGTGTGGAGAAAGACCTACACAAACCCAGTTGCGAACACATACACACACATACACACCTTTAAGCAATGCGCATAACACTTCATGTAAAACTGAACTTTTATTTCCGTTCTAATAACTAGATATAATTGAAGGTTAGCTAACCGCACTGACAGGAAACAATTATACAATTAAACAAATAATTATATGACAAATATACACATTAAACAAAAACTGCTCTACAGTGTTAAGACACCAACGCGAAGTTTGACACATTTTGTATTAATTTTATGCACAGGAACTACAAATTATCAACTAATTTAAACATCTGTCGGCGCAAAAGCCTATAAAAATTATCCTATTTCGAAAACCCTATAGTTTCAAACATTTTCCAACTAGCATTCAATAATCATGTATTCTCCTTCTTGTGTTAAATACCAAAGGTTTTCATGTTATTCTGTTCGTTTTGTACTCTGCTTATTTTGAATCATGGCAATACACAGTGGCGGCGATTGGGTTCTAAAACCGGGGGTTGAAATACAGTATATTTCCCTTTTCGGAACGAGTTTACAATACCGGACCACTCTCCAATTTCTATGAAATTTCGCCTACTCACTAATTGTGAACTCCTAATCACAAATCTGCATGTAATAATTGGCGGTCAAGTATGGAAATCGAGAAAAAAAACGAAATAAACTATGTTTTCTTAACGTAACGTAACCCTACCATAAGAACAATAGCTCCACGGAAGACGCCATTTTCCCAACAGGCAAGACAAGGTATAGTTCTCTTAGCTAAAATATTAATTTTTCTTTGTATTTATGCTAATGGAACCTAACCCAACAGGCCTAACCTAACCTCGTAGGCATTCCTCTGACGTCAGCAAGATTGTTGTGCGTAAAGGAAGACCATTAACGAATTGCGAAAGAAAGATAGTTCCGAATTGCTGTGTATGGACAATCACCGTGGTAAATCGCAAGGTTATTTTACAAGTTCTACACGTAAATGAACATTTTTAACAAGTGACCGCCAAATATGAACTACAGATACGTCATCAGGACACCGAAATTAGTAAGTAGGCGGAATTTTATAGAAACTGGAGAGTGGTCCGGGGTTGAAAGACAGTATATTTCCATTTTCGGAAATTGTAAACTCATGCCCCCTTTTCTTATGTAAGGTTTAGCATAGCGCGGGGACAACTGCCCCCCTCCCCCATGCCCCGCCACTGGCAATAGACAATGTATCTGTTACTCTAACTTTCTTGTCAACATTAGAGAAATCAATTACATATTTTATTTAGAATATACTCCCATTACTTCATGCGATATTGAACGCAGCTTCAATCAATACAAACCAGTGTTAAGGGATAGGAGGAGGAGATTCAGCTTTCAGCACTTGAAAGAAAGATTTGGTAACAGAAAACAAAACACTGTGCTACTTGTAGTACATGAAATGGCCTGTATGGAATGCTAGTATGTATATCATGTCTTTCATGTAAACAGAAAATGTATATTATGTGTTTCATGTAAGTAGAAAATGTTTAGGATTAGGGAAGAAAGACATTTTTTATTTGAATTTTGCATTTCAATAAATGCCAAGTAGAGCGTAAGCCTAATGCATTTTATTTAGCTAGATGAGCTCTTGCTTAATGAAATTTGCCATTTTTTCTACAATTGTAAGAACATATCTGGATTAATAACTATAACCTCTGGCGGAACAGTCCTTGAGGGGCAAGGACATACCCACTCTCGCATGCCTCAGCAGAGGTGGGCAATCATCCAATCAGTTACGGGGTGACGTGTGGTCAACACGACGAACCACAAGTCGTTGCTGTAGGTTTTTCATGACCTGGTTACACTATTCATTCGTAGCTACCCAATTTCCTCACGATGCTGGGTGGCCAGTGGTCCCATACAGTGGAACTAAATATATATTTACATAGCTAACACTTTTTTTTAGTATGTATAAATCAGTTCCCTGTTGATTAGCTCCCTAAGGGATATTTCATACCGAAGCGACACGCGGCACATGTCGCTTGAAAACGAACCAATCAACAGCAACGTTTCACACCGTGGAGTCATGACAGGCCGCACAAGCCTGCGTTGGATTGATGAAATTATAGGTATAAAATCTCCCTAAGTGTTCCAAGCAACTCTTAACTGAGTGGTGCGTGGTCAGTAAATCGAGTTCACCGTCGCTCTACATCTGTATCTCGAGGCGAGTCCGCGAGTATTACTTTCTGTAGTGGAACCACACGCAAAAGAACCTGCGCAGACCTGCGACTCCTGTGCATCATGTTCGCGCATGGATGGAAGGGGTAGAGTGGAGCATGCTTCCTTATGGTTCGAGTTGGACCGATGAAGGGAAAGGTGTGCGAAGGATTTTGGCGGAAGGTCCTTTTGTTTGTGGTCGTTCTATAGTTCACCAAAATTATCCTCACGATGCTGTGTCAACATCGGAGAGATCGCTCCCTATTTGGTTCAGCGGAGGCCCTGAACGGCTTTGCTCCGAGGAAAATTAAAGATGTCGAGAAAATTTTAAGTACTTCAACATCTAACATCAAAATGATAAGAAGTGCGCTTCAACAGTAACTATTAGTAAGCAAATGTTAGTCATTTTCCGTTGAATAATAGGCCAGTGGCGTAGTGCCAACGTGATCAAGAAATAGAAAAAAAACCTCCGCAATGCCCCGCCCCCTTCTTGAGGTTGCCCCACTTTCCAAGATGTTTATCCTCGTTTGGTAACGTGGAAAACAGTGTGTGTGTTTAAGTAATAACACACTAATACGATTCATCTTCACCCATCTTCATACACCACAGGACACTTCACTAAAAACACAATTACAAGAGGAAGGGAAAACAAATCTTCTCACCTTCTCCTCCCCCATGCACACGTATTCCAACTGGATGTTGAAAATATTCTAGACATTTGATGTAAAAAGAAATTGTCGAAATGCCAAAGGAAACTCACATCACCATAGGATTTTTTACTTTTATATTTTTAAAAAGTCTGGATGGCCCTCTAGGCGCATCTATCTATTGTTCATTTAACTTTGGAAAAATACTAGGTTCGTTTCTCCAAAGTTGGCAGAAAAGTAGATAGTACTTTTTTCAAGAATTACTTCCCCAACGGGTCTTACAAATCCGTCGTATTTAGCACTTTCTCTCTGAAGATGGCAACTGTGTCAACACTGCGAAAGTTCCCTCGCTGTGCCAGGCAAAAAAGGGCACGGCTGGTGTCTTATGGGCTAACCCCATTTGCTAACACCGCCCCCTGCCACCTTCTTCCCGGCTCATGGTGGAAATGTTACTCGCTGAGACTTCTCCAACCATCTGCACGTGTTTCGACTTGGTTAGGCCAGCTCTTGGGTGGCGCGGACCGCTGCCTCGCCGAGGGTACGAAACAGCTGGCGATGCAGTGAGGAGGTTGGGGCGGTTCATATCTAGTCTGTGGTTGGGGCGGTCGTCACGTTCAGCTTGACCGATTGCAAGATTCGAATCTCCTTGTCTGTAAACGATCAATGTATTAATTTAACAATACTTGGGCTAGGTATGCATTTCTTCTGAGGGTAGTGCTATGGCACGGCGGCTCTCCCCCTTGAGCCGCCGCTGGGACAGAGTATAAATAGGGGTGGTTTTGGGGATGAATCGCCCGATAAAATACAGAACGGGAGTATATTGTTTACTAATCCTCTTAGCACTTCCCGGCCGACCTCCGGGACGGAGTGGTTATCACAGCGCACTACGACGGCAGTGTCCCGGGTTCGAATCACGCTCTGGGCATGGGTGTTCTTTGGGCCTGTCCCTTCAATTTCATCATATAATCACTCATCTTCATATTCGCGATTAGTGAAAGTGGCAGAAAAACAAAGTAAAATAAATCAAATCAATCGATCTAAACACTTCCCAAAACAACATTTTTTCATGCCTGCGTATGTGTATGCACGTAACCAAATCGTTTTAAAATAATGCACAATGTAGAGGGAAAATACAAAGCACCAAGTACCACACTGAAGTCCCAGCACAGAATCCTGGCTCCGCCGCGGGATTAATATCTCCAATTTTGTCTTCCACTTATGTGTGGAGGGATTCATATAAACCTAATTAATTTCAGAAGCTATTTCGCCGATCTGTAACTTTCACATATCGATAATAGGGAAAAGCACATTGAGAAGCAGAGTGGAGTAGTCAATTATAATCCGTTATAGCTTGAGACCCCGTATGGTTTACCTGCGGATGAGGGGGCATAGAAAAGTGCACTACGCCACTGCTTCGAACAAAGTCTCGTTTGTAATCTTTGTACGTTTTTACTCCTACGTGCACTAGCTTGAACGTTCTGTTAGTTTACCTTGAAGTGCCCCTGCCTTATCTGTAGAAATTTTTTCAGCTGTCACAAATGAACTATAGTATTCTATCTCCTATTGTCAATGTAAATTCTGTAGCGATAAAAGATAAAAGTATCACGCCATATTCTACTTTCTGACGTTGCAGTAGATGAATATAATTTTTTGTGTTTGCTCTGCAACTGGTGCAGTGTTCACATGATCCTGCTGATCAAGAGATAACGAGATCCGTAGTCATCTTCCAACTTGGAAACCGCGTTTGCAATGTTTGTTGAGTAGATAATCTACTTAGTTCCCAGTTTAGAAGAAACACCTGCCACGTTTCAATTTGAAGACAGTCGAAGCACTTTCGTGAATGGCCAATATCTTTGTATATTTTATTGGGCTCAGACTTCGTTGTAAATCGGTTGGGTCTAGCATCTACCGATAAGAAAAGGAACAATCTCTGCAACAAAATTTAGACAAATGTGTACATAACGTAGAAGCAACCAATTCCAACTTCGTCATTCGTGAAGTGATACCTAAGTGCACGCCAGATGCCAACAACTACGTACATAACATGTTCGTTTTGCGGAAAAGATGTAGATAAAAAGATGTTAAATGACCACGTTTCCGGTTGTGGCAGTGAACAAGTTCAGTGTGACAAAGGATGTGAGTTTTCTTCTCCCCGGCCCACCGTAAGTCCACATGTGGACAGCAAGAAACCACAAGACAGCTGCTCAGAGGACTTTCCTGGGAACGAGATACAACATCACGAAAAACAGTGTTCGGTAGATCCTAAGCAAGAATTACAGAAGGGCTCGTCAAATGAACATAACGATGTGGGCGACAATAGTTCCTTGATGGCATTATCATGCGTCACCTGTCGCCATACTGTGACCCCACCAAACTGGGAAGAACATGAAAAACAGTGCAACTCGTCTATATTCGTCTGTGAGAAGTGTGGTGAAAAGGTCGAGAGAGAAGATGGTGACCTACATCAGAAGGATAAATGCGTGGATCAGTGCGTTTTCTGCGACAAGTATGTTATGAAGAATTCTCTGCCGGATCATCATAATCGCTGTGAGCTGATGCTAGTGCGGTGCCTGAACAAGTGTGGAGCGAAACTTCCGAGAAATGAGCTTACCTCGCACATGGAGGAATGCCCGAAGAAAATGGTGAAGTGTAAGTTTTGCGAAAAGGTGCTAGAAAGTCACTTGCTGGAGGATCACCTGTTTGAATGTCCTAAATTTATGGTTCCATGCCCTGAGGATTGTGCTCTTAGCATTGCAAGGAAGGACATGGAACAACACCTGGATGAAGAATGCAAGAAACTTCATTCTGCGTGCCCTTACATGGAAATGCAGTGCCCCTTTGAAGGTTTCCCTGCCGGAATAAGACGCCACATGAAGGAAGATGTCGATCACCATGTGGATCTCATGAAAAGTGCATTTGAAAAGATGGAGAGCAGAATTAAAGAACTTGAGGCCAAGCTAGAGAGCAAAGCTGAGAATCCTGGAGTGATGTCTAATGGTGAAACTACTACTAATGACCGCGTAATCACAGAAATCACACGGATAGGCCCCAAGTTGTGGAAAGTGACAAATGTATCCGCAATGATAGAACAACGCTACCCTGTCTACAGTCACCCAACTTACATGGGCAATTGTGGATACAAATATCGGTTTATTTTGCATCCGTTTCCGGAAGATAGGTTTAGAATTTTTTTCCAATTAATGCCCGGAGAGTTTGACTCCCTTTTACAATGGCCTTTCACGAGGACCATATATTTAAAGATCCTTGGTAATGATTCTAATGAAACATCCCAGTCGCCCTACGGATATGACGGTGAATTCATGCTGCCAAAGAGAGGGGAAAATAACCTAGCATATATAATTAGTTATGTGTCTCAGGAGTGGATTATGAAGAACATAATTGATGATGCAATACTCATAGAAATGAATGTAAGTTAATATGTATGTAGGCCTATACTATCACACACACACACACGCACCCCCCCCCCCCACACACATGTCAACAAAAATAGCCATGTAAATTATCGGAGAATTACAATGTTATGAACACAACATCACCTGTTACATATTTCTATATATTTGTACATTACCTATTTTTCGTTTAGAGCAAATATTTATACAAAAAAAATGTTCTTCTCTGGATTTCATCTAGTGATATAGATGACAAGCATTAAAAATATGCTTTCTCAAAAAATTAGGTAATTTTTATCTGACAGTAGCAGGTTATTCCTCTTCATTCGGTGATAATATTTTTCTGTATCGTGGAAATTTTAATGCATCTCGTGGGGTCATATCAGTTACAGAACTGTACCCGAAGGTGTTATCATTCGTGTTAGCAGCCTTTTCAATGTTATTTAGCGCATAACCATGGACGTCCGGAAGGGGCTCCCCCGGAAAATGAATGTCAAACAAAAAGTACATCTTTCACACATATAATTTAATTTCAGTCACAGTGATATAGCCTATGTAAATTATTGCAAGTGCATTGCAGGAACATGATAACTTCAAACTTAAGCAATATGTTTCAGGGGACAACACTATTATGGGGAGATGTGCCACGTATGCCCCCCTTGGAAAAACATACCTTGCATGCCCCTCCCTGGAAAAAATCCTGCGGACGTCCATGCACATTACAATTTCATTATTTTAAAATAACTTACAATAAGAACGCTCGGAAATTAATTTAGTAATTATAACACCATTAAGCCTTGTTTCCATGATATGAAAAACAATATGCTGCCTTGGTCAGCATATTGAGTTTTTTAATTTAGTACAATAACTTCTTTCTTTTTATCAGGAATCTCAAAAATAGCGGGAAATGAAATAATTAACCGAAGACTACAAAAATAATACATTATTATACGTTTTTGTACAGTAACACGTTTCAGAAAAATATTTCAACATATTTCTCATGCTGTGTTACACAAAATTCGGTCTTAATTGTTACCACTTTTGCTGAAGGTTTACAAATTTGTAATAAGGTAAAGATTATGCACTATGCTTCTTTCCGTTCAATTGAAATTGAAATGATTCCTGGTAAATATTGTCCTCTGTTGACGTAGAAGCTTCTTTTTAATTTTAGAACTTTTTTATTGCATAAAACGAAGCTACTAAACGTACTGGGAGACGGACAATTTGGCTACTGCAAACATTCGCGTGTGCGAGTTCCTTTCCGCAACACAATTCTTCATTAGATTTTATTTCCACTTTGGAAAAAAGGCGGCGGTAGGTTTAAAAAAATAAATACCAAAGAAAATTACAGTAAAATTTCAGATAATTATTGACTGATTCTTACACTTGTTGCTGCTTATGCGAAACTAAGATAGGACACGCTGTAAATGAACATGTAAGAGTAAATTTAAAAATGCAAACATTTGTCATGTGCAGTTCGTAACCGTAT
Source organism: Lepisma saccharinum (assembly GCF_977018435.1). NCBI lineage: Eukaryota > Metazoa > Arthropoda > Insecta > Zygentoma > Lepismatidae > Lepisma > Lepisma saccharinum. The sequence goes on along the minus strand of NC_139256.1, from coordinate 14,711,401 downwards.
TGCAATTCGTTAAAGAGCATTCTGAAAATTTATTTTTTGATGAACCTGTTTGTAACTAGAGTTACATTAACTCAAAATAAACCAACACTGTTTGTAAGTGACACATACTATTTTGGAAAACGAATAAATATTTTCTCTGCACTGTGACGTTTCTTGCCCCTTCCCGGAAAAAAAATCCTACTGGAGCCCATGCCCCCCCCCTGTAAGTTATCTGAATAAATTTCAATATGCTTTCAAAGTTGTCAAGTCCTTTCTAAATCACCCTTTATATTACTGTAATTTAAATAAATTACATGCTCTTCTGTTTATTCTAATAACTTTATACTTTTACGCGTACGTGGGTGATGAACGTGACTGTTGCAATTTTGGAAGCTTTCATACCGAAGCGACACGCGACACGTGTCAGTTGGAAATGTATCTTCAGAAATAAATGCAACCTTTCGTACCGAAGCGACACACGCTATACGTATCGCTTGTCGCCTTAGTCAGCTGGTAGCACAAGCGAGTGAATACTTGTCTGTTTACACTTCGGTGTGAAATCCCCGTGTCACTTGTCGCTTCGGTTTGAAAGCTTTCTTAGTTCTCAGAAAACTAATGCTAAAAAAATTCTTAACAAGGATTTGCGTGTTGGCTGATGAACATATAAGCAATTGTTATTATTTCATAATCTTATTTAGACATAGACTTTTATTTCGTGACGAGGCAAAATTATGATTAATTATGCGATTCGTCTGCTGACAAAATTCTGGACTGATAGTGTCGCTAACCATATTACATGTCTCTAAAATGGCACTTCATTGACTACACTCAAAGAAGCGCTATTTCTAAATCCATTAAATACTGCACATGATCTCCACTTGACCACCTGACGCAAAGTGGTGTGTATATATATATATATATATATATTTTAGTCTCTTATGCCTTACCGTCTACAATATGTACTACGAGTATGTAGTATATAAATAATTAAATCAAGAAGACTTAGATGGACCTGTAAGAATGCCAAGACGAAGATGGAGGAATAACATTGAGACGGGACCTAAAGGAAATCTGTAAGGATGGAAAAGATTGGATTGATCTTGCCCAGGAGAGGGACAGATGGAAGGTTTGTGTTGCTGCAGCATAGGGTATAAGGCTAGAGAGTTGCATATATGCAGAGTGGGAGAGAGAGAGAAAAAAAGTCACAAAATCACCACATTATATTTTCAGTGTTACATCTTATCATATGTTTGCAACATATTCTGTGACCCTCCTCGAAAAAAAAAATTAGATTCGCCTACGAATATAATGAACTTATGTTATTGTTATTACAATGAAAATTGGAGACCGTGCCTGTACATAAGTTGGTGAGCAATCTCTCCACCGCAACTCGCCCTCCCCCGTAACAGCAGGATTTCTACGTCTCTTTAAGAAAAATATGACCGAGAAAACAACTGTTCAACATTCAACGTTCTAGAACCAATGGAATGGCAATATCTCCAATCTGGAACATGGATAAAGTATTTGAAGTCATTAGTAGATCTCGGGCTTTTTAGGTTCTAAAAAATGTGCTTTAGGTTCCTAAAATAGGCTCTAAAAATCCTAAAATAGGTTCTAAGAACCTTAAATTAGGCTCGAAAAATCCTGAAATAGGTTGCAAAAAGACTTAATTTGGTACAAAATTCCTGAAAAATACTGATTAGATACAATCGTTAAAAACCAAATTTCTCAAGAACAGTAATAACCAAATATTAATTATCTAAACAAATGTTCATTTATATCATTTTCAAAGTTATCTACAAATTATAATATAATACTGCACTTGTGCTGTTAGAGAAAGTTACTTGTTGGTATGACAAATGAATTACGTATGTATAATTTGCTGCACAATATCAGGGTGGCTACTCTCTTGGAATTCCTTGAATCCCTGGAATTATGCGTGAAATATTTGCTCTGGAAATTATTCATGAATTTTGGCAAGACATGAAAAAAGATACAACCGAATGTTTTCTCTACTCCCATTTTTCTCCGTAGACGTGAAAAATTGCAACTTTTTTATTAATCCAAATCCTATTAAATTTATACATCTTTATACATGCCCTGAGGTAAGTTTCTCTCAGTTTAGCTTTTATTTTATTTCATTTTTTTTAGGAAGAAAAAGAAAGCTACATGGAAAATAAAACAAAATTTTCTCAATCCGTTTACTTTGTTAGTGTCTTTTGCAGAACAATCTATCTGACAGACGGAAGATTATTACAAAATAATATATCTTGAAGTTGAATAGGTAAATTTTTTGGTACATTGAAATCATACAAACCCTTTACATTGTTAATATTTTTGTGTATGGAAGGAAGGGTGAGAGTCGATAATACGTAAGGTTGGAATAGAGAAAACATCTGCTTGTATCCTTGAATTTTTGGAAAGTTCGCCTTGAAAACCAGGAATTATGCTTGAATTTTTTCATGGTCCTATTGACTACCATGAATCTTTTGGCGTTATCCGCACTCAAACTCAACCTCTTGTCTGTGAGGATCATTTCATGTGCTGAAAATTATCTTTCAACAGAAACATAGTCAGTAGTGCGATTGCAATCAAGGGGTTCTGGGTTCGATACCCGGTGGAGGCACATAGTGGTTCGGATCCCACTTTGAACTGTAGGTCTAGTCCCGATTACAGTGCATAAAGTGGAATTAAAACACCAAATCAATTAACCAATTAAAGCAAATTTGAATGCTGAAACGTTACTTCGCAATGCGTGAATGCCAAAAAGGACCAAACTGACACGAGAGTGAGCCAGGCTGCACAGATCAGAAGTTTGCACTTCGGACTGTGCATGCAGTAGAGACGATTGGGTGCCAAAAGTGAGAATGGGGAGGAGTGGGGGGGACAAGAAGTTTACTTTATCTTAGTAGGCAAGGCTTAGCATTAAAAGTCTATAGTGCGGGTGTAAAAAGTAGGGCGGAACTGTCTCCTTTCGCCGCCACTGTCTGCAGGTAACAGTGACGTCAGACATTGTTTGTTTTGTTTAAAGCTTTGATAAACATTATATACTTGGAGGGAGGGAAATCGTCAGGAAACGTGTTTCAAACACGACAGTCATGGAATTATTTCGCCACCAAACCTAGTAAATACTCTGTGAGATATAAAAATCCGGTAAAACCTAAAAAATATATAAAAACCTAAAAAAAGGTTTAATTTAGGCACATAAACATAAAACTTCGTAAGTTTTTTAGTTTTTTAATGAAACGCTGATATAACTTGTTACTTCTTACTTACCTGCAAAGGAAAAAAAATGGTTAAAAACTTAAAATCCGACGTCTAGTAATTAGTAAGAAACAGTGCTTCCACCGACTTCTGTATTGAAAAGGACAATATTGCAACATATGCAATTTATGGCAGACATATTTGTTAAAATAAGTATCTAATATATTTATAATGTTTTATTATGTGTAAATGACGCCTTAAATTAGTTCAGATATTTAATTAAATAAAACAGGACAAAGTGTCCAACCGGGAATCAGATGAGTTTTCAAATTTTAGCCATATGGATTAGTACAGTGCCCTATTTGTTATCAGTGCACTACCCGCTGGCTACACTCTTTTTCATAAAAGTACAATCTTTTAATAATTTTGGTGTTCAATTCATTTTTGCACGCCACTAGAAATGTCCTCTCACACTCAAATTGAAAATGTTGGTAAAATCGTGAAAACAATCGACTTGAAGTCAAGCCTCGAGAAACAGCCTGGGATGGCCTTGCTGTGGCATATCAATACCTCAGTAATTATTGTGAATAATGCGTCACGAAATAAACACTATTTGTCTGCTACCGTGGCAACTACGTAACAAATGACGATGGATCAATGTCTATGTCTGCAGAATGATCAATAACAGTATTCTGTTTTCAGGGTACTAAAAAGCAAAATTGAAATATGGCGTGATAGAACATATCAATGTGATATTACTCTAACTATATAGAGTATAAAATTTGGTGGAATAATAGAGCTATGAAACACAACCCTAAGTACATGTACAATCACGGACACTTCTGGGTGGTAACTGCCACATTGACTTTCAATAGGAACATTACAACCAAAAAATGCCTATGACTGTACTGCTCATTAGGCAAAATCTACATCTAAATTAATTCAACCCGTATTTTAAATTCCATATTTTGTGTATTTTTTTTTCTTATTCTATGACGCTTCTCTACTTCTGTAGACCATTCGCGACTACATGCACCTTATGATAGCGTTGTTGCCTTGTAATCAAGGGGTTCCAGGTTCGATACCCGGTGGAGGCACCTAGAGGTTCGAATCACACTTAGGACTATAGGTCCAGTCCCGATTAGCCTTTCTGTGCATAAAGCGGACTCAAAATAAAAAAAAATCACTCAAAACACAAGCTATTTCATTGCATTGTGGACAAATAAAGTACAGGGTGGGCCAAAAGTCCCTTACCACCCCTTGTAAAAATCGTTTTAGTGGTAATTGGTGAATAACAACCATGTGTGACCACATTAGGCCTAGGGGGAAGTCATAAGGTGGGGGTGCCCTTGACGGCGGCCATCTTGAAAGCCGCCATCTTAGATAAAAGTCCAGTTTTGTAAATGGGAAGGTAGGCATGCGATACATGATTATAGGCTAGAATTTGATAAGGAAAACAATGGTGAAGTCGTAATGTTGAAATCTTCATTTGTTAAAAAGTTACAGGCATTCAAATGTTGGAATCACACCTTCATTTTTTATTTGTTGCAGGTGCCTAAATCATGCCACTAACCACAGAGGAGAGGAAAGAGTTAATAAGGGCATGGGGTGGAAGGAGTGCAAGGGTTGTAGCAGCTGAATTTAATGAACGGCACCCAGATCGACATCCTGTATCTCATGTGAGTGTTGCCAACCTCTTCCAGAAATTCATGGATACTGGTTCAGTAGCGGACAAACCCAGGTCTGGAAGACCCACTACAGCAACAGACGAAGGCTTAACCATAGCAGTGTTGGCATCTGTTGCAACATCACCACACCGCAGTACTCGTCGCCTCTCAGCGGCATGTGGTGTCAGCCGTACATCCATCAGACGCATCCTAAAGAAAAACAATTGGCATCCGTACAAATTGCAACTTCAACATTATTTATCATTAGACGACCCAGATTGACGCCTGGAATTCTGTGACTGGACAGTTGCCCAACTTGAAGCAGATCCCACATTCGCCTCAAAAATACTGTTTTCCGACGAAGCGAATTTTTATGTGCAAGGAGAGGTCAATAAACAAAACTGTCGCTATTGGTCCGCTACCAATCCTCACTGGGTTGACCCCTGTAAATTGGTAGGAGCTGGTAAAGTTATGGTGTGGTGCGGCCTACGGGGTACCAAACTAATAGGTCCATTCGTCATTCCTGGTAACCTTAATGATGATCATTATTTGGCAATGTTGCGTGATCTCATCCTGCCGTCCGTGTTGTCCGAGGATGGCACATTTCCCTTATTTTCCAACATAATGGTGCACCTCCGCATTATGGATTAAACGTCCGTGATTATCTGCATGAACAATTTCCTGGCCGGTGGATCGGGCGTTGTGGTCCCATTGAGTGGCCGGCACGTTCACCCGATCTGACTCCATTGGATTTTTATTTGTGGGGTCATTTAAAGGCCAAGGTATACGCCGAGAAGATCAGGAATGTTGCTCACCTGGAAGAAAGGATCTTTGCAGCCTGTGCTGATATTTTACCTGACACACTTAGCAGGGTCATGGACAATTGGGGTGAACGACTACACACGTGCGTGGCGCTGGAGGGCGTTCACGTAGAGCACGTAGAGCACCATATGTAAAAGTGTGATTCCAACATTTGAATGCCTGTAACTTTTTAACAAATGAAGATTTCAACATTACAACTTCACCATTGTTTTCCTTATCAAATTCTAGCCTATAATCATGTATCGCATGCCTACCTTCCCATTTACAAAACTGGACTTGTATCCAAGATGGCGGCTTTCAAGATGGCCGCCGTCAAGGGCACCCCCAATTTATGACTTCCCCCTAGGCCTAATGTGGTCACACATTTGTTGTTATTCGTCAATTTCCACTAAAACGATTTTTACAAGGGGTGGTAAGGGACTCTTGGCCCACCCTGTATATAAAATTTTATTTAACAGCTTTAAGTCATAGAAATATACCATTTTGTAACTTTCTTATGGAAATAATAGGTGATGATTTTTCAAATGTTGTAATTATTTTTTATTGATGCAAGTATTGTTCAACGAAATAACGAAACCTCATTCTTTTCAAAATATTTTTCTGGCAGGTCGTGTTCGCTAAAAGCGATTCGATTTTATACTTTCCTGAAGCCAGCAACACGAAATTGCGTTTCAATGTGACCTGTTGCACGCAAGGTGACGGGAAATTCCCGACGAAACAAAAATATGACCACCACTTCCGTTTCGCGTTACTGACAGCAGTTTCCGTCGCGAGGTCTCTGGCGTTTGTATCGGGAAAAATTGCATGAAACGATTTAGTGCGCACATGGAATGCTAGTCAATAATTTGTTTCCTCTGTTGCTATGCTTGCCGTTGAACACGGTGCGGGACGGTTCTGTTTCTGAACCATTATCGATCTCGATGTAGAAGATGCCTACAACTGTATACAAGTTCTGCTCGTTCTGCGATAAGGAGATCCAAGATATACCATGCTCTGCATCTGTATGCACGTTAAACGTGTTTGTTTAATGCATACAAACCTTTAGCAAGCGCGCAGTGGAAATTTCCGCCTTATAGGTCTACTTATTTGCTATGGGGCAGCTATGTTAATAGAAAGTACAGATACAACACCTTTTCCAAAATATGCGAGTTTATTCATATTCACATAATGTGCAAGCACCATTAGTCTACATAAAGAAAGATTTTCGATGTTAAACTCGCTGAAATAAACAATTTTCGTGTCGTACCACTTGTGCCAGTTGGATGGTTATTAATTGAACTAAATAATTAAAAATGATGAACTAAATCTATTCCTTTACAGTCAAGTGAATTCTCCACGTAGTTTAACGGACGAGAAAGAACAAAATATAATTTTGGTGTGTGAGTGCCAATTCGACTTAAAAGTACTTATCCTTCTCCTCCCATGTCGGGGTTTCTCGGACACCTTCTTAAGGTGTCTGTCTAGAGGAAAAACTACTTCCTCTCCCTGGGCCAGAATCCAAAATGCGCTGCCTGAAGGGCTGCGACTTCGCACCAAGGTTTCCTTGTTACGTCATTGCGTAACCGATGCTATTGCCCTCTGGTGGCAAAATTAAGAAGATTCCATCCATCTGGCACACAAATAAACAAAATGACGGCTCCGCGCGCACTACGGTCCATACACTTCCCCCTCCCCCATGTGAAATCAGAAAAACATGGACACAGTGCGGGCGAGACCCTCAAACAAAAAAATATACAAACACTAATGAAAACTTAATAATGGAAGGATAACATTGGAAGTGTAAATCGTTTCTTGCCAGCCCTTATTGTTGATCGCAGACAGATGGTATAATAGATGGTAGGTGTCGACTTTTCCATGTCTGTCGATTTTGGAGTAAGGCTTTATGGCTACGGTCTTCCTTCTTCCATTTACAATTGGAATCTCCAGGATATGTTCCAAGTTGTTCTTTCCAGTCGTCCTCATCCTGATTTGTTTGGAGTTTGGTGCTGCATACGTCACATCGTTCTCCTGACTCAGTCTCGAAGTTGAAATTTGCCTGCCCAGGTGTTGTAGCTCGATGAAAGCGAAAGTTTCCCCGGTGCATGTTTGGCTGTCTTCTTCTTCCACCACCTGTTCCGTATCGGTGCTCCGCGGGAGTTGACCTTGGAGGCGTAGTACACGGGACTTCCTGCTGCCTGGAATATTGCTGTGGATAACTTGTCTGTAACGAATTAAAGTCTGTAAACAAACTGTTCAAATGCCATTTTATCGGTATTTTCACTTTCGCGTACGGAACCGTAACGCACTTTTGTTGAAAGTCAAGAAGAAGCTTATTGTTTTTCATAAAGTTTACACCAAGCACTATGTCCACTGGAAGGTTTTCATATAAATATGCCCACATAGGCCAAGTCAATGTTTCAAGCTGTACAGTGAATTGCACTACCTTTTTAAGGATGACGTTCTGTTCTCCTTGTGTTATCTTTAAATAACAATCTTGAACATTAACTGGACACTTTGAACGTAACAAATTAAATGTTTTATTACTAATTAAGTTTTCTGTGCTTCCAGTATCAAGACATGCTTTAACATTTATCACTTTGTTTAATGTACTATCTACAAAAACTGCAGTGGCTTTTTCACTTTTTTCTGGTGTTTCTTGAACACGCATGTTTTGTAGCAAGTTAGCATCACGCGAACCGTAATTATACTTTTGTGAGGCTGTATGTCTTGTACCACACTTATGATAGAATTTGGGGATATTTTCCTTAAAATAAGTCACATTCCTTTCTTCGTCTTTTCCTTTTTGTTGGGAACTTCGGTAAAAGTCACTTTTTACCGTGAGGTGCTTTTGTAGTTTTTCGAGTATTATCTCGAATTGAGCATAAGTTTTTGGAATTTCTAGAAACAATAATCTTTCTGATATATTTGGGAGTAGCCTGTCGATCACAAGCGCAATGAACTGAGATTCTGTCCAATTCACTTGTAGTAACAATGCACACCGCTTTCTATCTAAGAAAAATTGGAGTGGGGATTCCTTCACTGACTGCTTGCATAGCACATATGTCTGGATAATCTCGTCCCTGCCCAATGAGGTCACAAAAACGTCTAATATCTCAGTTGCTAAATGTTGCCATTGCACACCTTCTCGAAGATGTTGCAACCACTTAGGCACTAAACGTTCGTGTACTTTGTCTAGTAATGACACAAGAACATCGTGTGTAGGGAAAATTTTAAGTTCTAGAATTTTCTGAATTTCTAGCAAGAAACCAAATATAGATATAGCATCACAATTAATCAAGCGAGGAATTTTCTGTAAGAGATTATGCATCGAGCTAGATGCTGCCTGAGTTGATATTTTAGACAGTTCTGGTCCCTTGAATATGGTCCCTGTATTCACAACAGACGTGACATTTTCTTGACGAGAAATGGGTTGAAAGTTAATCAAATCTCCCCCACTCGAGTTACCACGGTTTACACACGTGAACTCCATTGCAGATAAAGGATTTAGTTCATTATGTAACGCAGATCTGCGAGTTGAAAACATTCCGGCGAAGTGAATTCCTTGTGGAGTATCTAGTACCCCCTTCTCATCTACAGTTACAAATGGATTTAACTGGTAGTGCGCCATTTTACAGAAGTTTTAACTGCCCCATGCAATTCGACAGAGAACCGTGCTCTGCATCTGTATGCACGTTAAACTTGAATGTTTAATGCATACAAACCTTTAGCAAGCGCGCAGTGGAAATTTCCGCCTTATAGGTATACTTATTTGCTATGGGGCAGCTATGTTAATAGAAAGTACAGATACAACACCTTTTCCAAAATATGCGAGTTTATTCATATTCACATAATGTGCAAGCACCATTAGTCTACATAAAGAAAGATTTTCGATGTTAAACTCGCTGAAATAAACAATTTTCGTGTCGTACCACTTGTGCCAGTTGGATGGTTATTAATTGAACTAAATAATTAAAAATGATGAACTAAATCTATTCCTTTACAGTCAAGTGAATTCTCCACGTAGTTTAACGGACGAGAAAGAACAAAATATAATTTTGGTGTGTGAGTGCCAATTCGACTTAAAAGTACTTATCCTTCTCCTCCCATGTCGGGGTTTCTCGGACACCTTCTTAAGGTGTCTGTCTAGAGGAAAAACTACTTCCTCTCCCTGGGCCAGAATCCAAAATGCGCTGCCTGAAGGGCTGCGACTTCGCACCAAGGTTTCCTTGTTACGTCATTGCGTAACCAATGCTATTGCCCTCTGGTGGCAAAATTAAGAAGATTCCATCCATCTGGCACACAAATAAACAAAATGACGGCTCCGCGCGCACTACAGTCCATAAAGAAGATCTTGAGAAGCACCGTTCGCGTTGCGGGAGGGAGAAGGTTGATTGTGGATACAACTGTGGTCTGAAAATCGCCCGCAGTATCCTGAAACAGCATATGGAAGAGAGTTGCGTCAAAAGGAAATCCGTTTGTAGGTTTTGTTTAGGGGCGTTTCCGCGGGAAGAAATGGAGGGTCACTTCAAACAGTGTTCAGAGGACGTTCAGCAGGACATGTCTGGACTTGAAGGCGATTGCAGTCTACTTGAAGACATGGCCACACACAGTATCCAGTCTTCGTTGTTCACCTGTGCCTCTTGCAGTACGACACTGAGGAGAGGAGATGTAGAAGAACATGGAGTACAGTGTAAGGTATCTATACTCGTCTGTGGTAAATGCGAGACAAAAGTTGACCCTAAGGAGGTGGACAATCACCTGAAGGAAAAGTGCGTGAAGTGCGTCACCCAGTGCGTGTTTTGCGACAAGGACGTTGATGAGAACTTGATGGCGGTTCACTATAAGCTCTGCAAACTCATTCCCGTAAGATGCGGGAATAAGTGCGGGAACAAACTGCCTCGGAAGGAAATTCCTTACCATATGGAAGAAGACTGCCCGAAGAGGATGGTGGAGTGCGTTCACTGCACGACAAAAGTCGAGGCTCGTTTGTTGGCCAATCACCACTCCGAGTGTGGGAAGTTTCCTGTTCAGTGTCTTGAGAATTGTGGTGTCATCATCCCAAGAGGAAAACTACAGAAGCACTTGGATGAGGAGTGTAAGAAGCTCTACACTCACTGCATTTATAAGAAGCTGTCGTGCAAATTCGAAGGGTTTCCCGCCGATCAACGAAAGCACCTGAATGAGAACATCGGTGCACACATGGAACTCATGAACAACCAGATCGAGAAACTTGAAGCTGTGGTTGTAGATCTACAGAAAACAGTGAATCAACTTCGAGTCTAATAGTTCACTTAAGCAAAATATCTTCAACTCTTAATTGTATACATCGGAATTCCGGTTGACGTTGTGCGTGTATTTATATCCTTAGGCTGCTTTGAAGCATGGACGTCCGGGCCGCAATGGAAGGCCACGCCCGCCCCCCCCCCTTTCCCCCTGGAAATTGAAGGTCAACCAAAAAGTATATATTTCGCATATAGGCCGTGTCCGAAAGGTGCAAGACCATACTTCAAGCGAGCATCCTCCGAGAATGGTCTTGCAGTGCGGTCTTCAAGTCGTGGACTGGAAGTGAAAGTCTTTCGAATTGCACTTCGACTGCAGCGCCAAATACGATCAGTAGATAAAACTGAGGACTCGTTGTTTTCCTCGCGTTTTAAACACTTTTTTTCATCATAGATATCACATAGCATTTTCAAATGTTTTGACACATATATTTCCACACATTAGAAGCACTTTAACCAACAACTTCCTGACTCTCATAACGTATATTTAACCCGTGTTGCTGGCTTTCTATCTCCGCGATTTTAAACAAATGAATAACGAGTGTGGATATCACGTGACCTAGTCACCAACCATCTGTGCTGCGAGCTGCGAACTTGTGTGCTTCTGTTCTTGGCGCTTTCGAACTGTACTAGGTGACGTCATTTCCGTCAAGACCATACTTCAAGTATCTACTTTGTACCTTTCGGACAGAGCCATAATTTCATTCCAGCCACAATAATATGTGTTAATTATTGAATGAATGATAAATTCAAACTGAATCAATATTTTTTGAGGGGATAACACTATTATGGGGGAAATGTGTCTTATTTGCGCCCCCCCGAAAAAAAATACCTTGATTGCTCCTCTTCAGAAAAAAAACCTGCGGACATCCATGCTTTGAAGTATTTATTCAAAGTCGTATGTGTCTAATTTCACACATAATTTTATAGAAGGCTTTCAAATGGACATTGATGGATCATTGTACACAAAACAATGCTGAGAGTAAGTGAGAAAAATGTATCTATCCTTAATGCTAAAAGTAAAGGTGATATTTTAAAGACTAAGACGGAGAAATATTGATAAATTAGCGGGAATCAATCAATCATACAAAGCAGTTTCTTAGTTAGTGATATGGTACAAAAAAAAATACATATGCATAATTACGAAAAGTAACATATTGCATACACTGTGTTGTTTTCATTTTCACATAATACTATTTGCCAGGAAGGAAGATTTTTGCACTCCTAGTGCTGAAAAAGCAACCGCTGGTCTAAACAGCTTATTAATGTGTCCATAATGTGGCAGTGAGTGTGGGGGGATGAATATCAAATAAGTGTTCTAATTTTAGTGATGAAACACAAGTGGTTCTTTTTATTTTAGGGAGGACCATAATTTTGAGCCACAAGCAATCCCGGTTGAAACGAGCGCTATAAATTTTCAAGTTTATATGATATATAAAGTTTTCAAACATATGTAAATGAGAATGCTCGTACATACATTATTTTTTACGAAAAAACTACAATTTTCGTAAGAGAACATTTTAAAACAATTTCGAGCAATGCTGATAAAAAATGTTTCATGTGTCCCAGTTAATGTACTACAAATGCCACAATATTTCAAATTAGAATACAATGTACGTACAGAGTTCGAATTAAAGGGGGAGAAGGGGGATTTCTCCCCCTCTCCTAAGTTTAGTTTTCCGTATTGTTCATTCACAAGCGAGGAAAGAAACTTTTCCTCTCTAATTGTATGTTTAATTGTTGCTATAATTATTATTCACCCATGATTAGAAAGTATTAGAACTGAAATCGATGAACATCGCATTGCATTTCGTATGCAAATAATAATAATAATATTTGCTGAAAACATGATAATACTGGATCTATACATACAGAAATAAATGCAATTAAAAACTGAACTACATATTTTTACAATTATTCGTGGAATATTTAATTCGAGTGTGAACAGTGGCGAAGTAAAAACCTTCTCTCGTGGGTAGTCGAATGATCTTGTTTTAAATGTCACCCGTTAGACTCAAATAATATTTAATATTAGTTTTAGCCGGCCTCCATGGCGGGTTCCGGGTTCGAATCCTAGCCTGGGCATAGGTGTTCTTTGTGAGTGTCCCTTCATCAATTCCATCGTATCATCATTCATTCTCATCTTTGCGATTAGCCAAACGTAGCAGAAAAGCGAAGTAAAATAAACCAAATCAATCAATATTAGTTTTATTTTCTCGGAGGGCAATAGCTTAATGTTAGATGATTTAGTTGTTAATTTTATACGTCTTGGGGAAGATGATCACTCAGTTTGGATGTCAAGTTCGAGTGGTTGTCTTTTTAGATCAAATGGTCGGAGGGTGCTGATCACCCCCTGCGTTGTGAAATACAAGATTATTCAAAATTAAGTAGATTATTTTAACCGTTTATTGGGAAAAAAATTTAATTATTGTAATGAAAAATTTATCAAATGAAAGCTTATATTTCAAAGAATTTACATAAAACGAACATTACAAGTTTTAGGCATGTGCTCCACTAGTTACCCTACACCTAACCTAACCTAACCAAAGCTAATAATTCATCGGCGCAAAGTCGGAAGATCCTGGTATCCATTACAAAAGACTTTGATTACTTCGATCCACTGGCGCACGCAGGAGACGCAGGAGGAAGCTGATGGGGCTACAGCCCCTCCCAAAATTGTGAGAAAATAAAAATTTTCAAATGAAAGCAAAAAAGAATACAAAAACACTAAACGGATAAATGCACACACACTTAAAAATTACACTCGATTGCCAGCTTTGACATTGAACAACTTTTAAAAACAAAGATTAGGAATGGTAATTACGAAATTTTTCATTGTGTATACCCCCCTCCCAATTAAGCAATATCCATTTACAACTCAAGTGCTCTCCGAAAAATAAATCCTGTGCACGCTAGTGCTTCGCGATCCAAAGGCGTGGATAATTTCCAATGAGAAAATCACCACATACAATGGAAAAGTCATATCAATCTGCTGCCATGTATTGGGAATTTGAGTACACAATTAAAAAAAAGATGCGTTATTTATTACAAGGAAGCTTTAATTAGCCTAATTACCTTTTCGCTGTGTTGTTCCTTTTTAACAAACCTTTATTATTGATTGATTGATTTGCTTTATTTACACTTTTGGCTAATTTGCAAAGATGGGGATGTGTGATGATATGATGAAATTGATGAATGGACACGTACAACCATCCAGGCCCAGGCCAGGATTCGAACCCGGGACCCCTGGCATCGTAGCGTGATGTGCTAACCACTCCGCCAAGGGGGCCGGCAACGTTTGAATCATGCCAATTAAAACAGTTTCGGAAATGTACAAAGGGAAAAGTGTTTAACCTGCAGTAGTGCTAGAAGTGAGGGGGTTATGAATGGATGGTAGCAACCCCCAGCTAGCAAAATTTTCGCAAAGCATTCCTCCAGCTGTCTCATTGTCCCTGTTAACCATACGTTAATCCCAAGGCTCGACCGAACATCCCCCTTCGTCTTGGAATTTGTTCAAAGGCAAAGCGCTGGGCAATATATTTGGAAAACTGTCCAGTTATTTTCATTCGTCCTCTTTTAACATCCTACATCCTGTGTTTCTAACGAGGAATAGAATTGCAATGAGACCACAGCAGATGTTACTCTTCGTCAATATGCCATTATTGTTTCGGCTCTTAAAATTCCTATTGTGTGTGTGTGTGCGTATGTGGGTAAAAAAAAAGGAAATTTTACACTGGAGCATACAAGTACGAATATACAAAATTATAATAAAATATGATTCTAGAACATTCCATTCACGACATAATTTAAGTAGGATATTTGTACATTCTTGTATTATACTCATAGAATGGGACAATAAGTGATTTTAGAGAGAGCTCAGTAAGGACTAGCTTTTATGGCAGGATTTATTTTTCGGAATTGTAAAGGTGGATAGTAAAGCTGCTTTCTGTGGGGCGAAATACACACTAGGGTTTTCATATATTTAGATACTTCCACTCTCAAAAATGGCAGAGATTTGCATTTACCACCCTATTTTTTCTCAGTTTTTCACTGTTTTTCTCAAATTTTCGGAAGGGGCTGTAGCCCCATCAGCTCTGCGTACGCCAGTGTGTGCAAACCAGTTGAAGTAAGAATAAATGGCACTGTTTATTCAAAAGGTGGTCGGGTTTAATACGTTCTGCCGCGCTTCATTTATGGAGCCCCCCTTTATATTTAGCCACTCGGGTGGGAGACGCTTTGTTTACTTGCAGAATACTTTATGCCGCGCTTGTGAATTTCTTAATACAAATAGACGAGCTTGTTTTTTCTGGAAGATATTTAATAATTAATATTTTTGTGATCGCGGTTTTGTTTTTAAGTGTCAAGCTGGTGTGAATGTGGCAAGACAATTACTTTGTCATGTGCATGGGCTATTGTTTGAGTATATAGTATTATTTATATAATAATGGACACAGGGACGGGGATGTTGACGGAGGTTATAATCCCCTCTTTTGATTTAGCTGTAGTAAGGGAAAAGTTCATAGCATTGGTTAATGAAAACAGAAACCAACTCCCTTTGAAACTTCCAACGCACGAATTATATTTACATTAATTAATTATTCGTGTTGGCGGACCCACAAGTCGTCACTGGGTAATAAAAATATACAGAAAAAGATTAAGAAATTAAACCGTCAACTGGCACAAAATAAGTCGATGACGTAAGGACATCTTCATTATGTACACACCCTATCATCGAGCAATAATTATGTAGCATAGCTATAAGCAATAAGTGGAATATACACTGTACATATATTCAATTTATTAATAGCCAAAGTATTCTGTCCCCGCAGCAAACTAATAAAAACCAAATCAATCAATTTTCAATTTTGTTTAGTAATACTTACAAGGATTATATTAAAGGTGGTGCCTCACACCCTCAAACACAAAGGGAAAGATCTTCTGAAGAGAGAATATTTGTTGCTCTGTTTTTGAATTGTTGAAGGTTGCATGCTGAAATATATTACCATATATATGTATGTATATCAAGAGAGTGTTCAAATTTTAATAAGTTTCAACATTTGATCATTTCAAAATATGCTACCGTCTTGCCTCTTTACAACGAGCTCAAGAACGCTTCTGTATCTTCATTCGTTCCCGAGATATACGTAATTGAAATGGGAATGTTGCTCAAAAATGACATTTTGAACAACCTTCGTATAATTCGTAATAATCATAGTTCAGCAAAATCATTTCACACGTATTGGTTTAGGAACATAGCAAAGCTGTGTTTATTGAGTTTATTGAGCAATTTTCACACCGAAAGTACACCTGGGGGCATTGGTGCATGTACATTACAAAATACAACATGTTGACATCGCACATAATATATATCTATACATAAATTTGGCAGAATTTTTTTATAATAATATAACATAATATAATAGTAAAACACACAATGACAAATTATTTGTTGAAGTGAACTAGTGCTGTAAAAGTACATGTTATATAGTGTATACAATCTAAATTTATTTTATAAAGTTATTTAATTCTTGAAATTCTTGAACTGAATATAATGTGTATTCCAATAACAATTTTTTCACTTTACTTTTAAAGATTGTGATTCTCTCAAAATTTTTGTAACTTTTTGGTAATATATTGTATAACTGGATGCCTGAGTAAAAAGGTCATCAAAATTGGCGACTATGGGGTCAACTCCAGCCTGATATGAGATGGAATGACCCATCCTGTTTACATATACATACATACATATATATAGATATTTCCACTCTCAAAAATGTATGTGTATATATATAAACTCTTGAGTCTCTGGGAAAAATTCCAAACAAGACCTCGCAAATATGACGTATACAAGAGGAGATTTCAATTCATTTTTTATATGAATTGGGAATAATTAAAATTTATATACTTCCTACATTTATCCGTCTATTTGTTCTAATAATAATAAGGCATTCTTGCATGTAAATTTTATCGATTTAGTTGTAAATAGTTGCAGCAAAGTATCTTTGTATGTAAGAATAGGCTACTGTCTTGCTATGAAGTAAGAGCTCGAGATCTGATATTGTTCAATATTTCATCTGCCGAACTGATATTTTTCTGGCGTTCCTTTGGGTTGGTACCCCCCCCCCCCTCCTCCCCAACCCATCCGGCCGGAAAACCTGTGAATGTCCTTGCATTTTGAATGTGAGGTAGTTGCCATGTCGACAGTTGGCGGAAGTGGTCTGAATTGAATGTAACTCTGGCCTTCACTTTTGATACTCATCGCATTAATGCTTTCACCAACATCCGTCACGAGCGGTTTTTTCCATTGTGCATTTTTACGGTCGCACTTTTTCAAACATGACTTTTAATGGATGCCAGGCTCTCGTCTGTCGTTATGCTCTAGATCTATTTTATCACAAGAGATACTAGAATACAAAGTATTGTGCTGGACGTATACTGAAAGCGAACACGGCATTTTTGCAAGTTTGAAATCCCAGTTGGTTTACAGATTTTCATCAGACCTGCTGACACTGAAATGCCGACGACTGTGTTCACGACATGTCAGTATTGCTCCTTGGAGGTAGACGAGAAAAAACTAGATGATCACCGCTTGATCTGCGGTCTTCAAGAGGTCGAGTGTGGAAATGGCTGCGGACTGCTCATGCCACGATACATGAAGCGTGAGCATACGGAAGTGAGCTGCAAGAAGCGAGAAGTTTTGTGCCAGTTTTGTTCTCGCTCGGTTGCGATGGAAGACTTACCAGAACACGAAGAGGAGTGTTCAGCGGAGAGTGAGTTGAAGTGCAAGAGCGATAATTCCAGAATTCAGTATGTGGACGAAGATGCCTCGACTACATTGCGCCTTAAGTGGAGTCCCAGCGCAGAGAAGAAAAATCTGAGAGCAGTGAACCCAATCGTGAAAGATAAGTGCGTGAAAAATGAAACTCAGTGCGTGTTTTGTGAGATGGACGTGTCGGTTGATGAGATGACAAAGCACTACGAGATCTGCGAATCCATTCCGGTACGTTGTGAAAATAACTGTGGGGAGAAAGTTTCAAGGAAGGATATCAAAAAGCATGCTGAAATTGAATGTGTGAAGAGAATTGTAGATTGTCTATACTGCGAAATTCAGACAACATATATGCTGTTGAAACTGCATTATAACGAATGTTCTAAATTTCCTGTCTGCTGTCCTTTGAGTTGTGATCTTAGAGTTGCAAGAGAAGATGTGGAACGACATTTGGACGAAGAATGTGAGAGATGTTATAATTCATGCGTTTACAAAGAAATGCAGTGCAGCTATACAGATTTTCCTGCTGGGATGAGGAAGCATATGAAAGAAGAGATTCTTCAACACATGGACTTAATGAGATGCACGATTCGGAATCTTTCTTATAAAGTTGGTTGCTTGGAAGAAAAACTGAAGATAGAGAAGGCGAGAAACGAAGAATTAGAGTCAAAAGTTAATGAACCACAATATGGACGATTCTTGTGGAAGGTGAAGAATGTTACCGACACCATAACACAGGGTAAAAAGAACACATCATACACGATATTCAGCCAGCCATTTTACAGCAGTGAGTACGGCTACAAATTAGTACTTCAACTATCTCCTGCTTGTGACGGTGATAAAGATTATGACAACACCAACTTTTTTGGAATGTTCCTTGACGTAATTCGTGGAGAGCACGATTCCACGCTGGAGTGGCCTTTTAGAAGTCGCGTAACTATTAAGATTCTTGATCAGCTCGAGGGGGAGAATCATATTGTACGTTATTTTAATGGTTATTTTAACAGACCCAATTCAAGTTCAATGACAACACGTTGCCCAACTCAATTTGCGGCACATAAAAAACTGAATAGCGGTCGATACATTGTGAATGACACAATGATTATCGAGACAATTGTAACGTAGGTGGACACTGTCACGAGCATTGTTCTATTTCAATGCACTTCTTTGCTTTTTTATAATAATAGTAAGTCTAATATAAGACACAGACATAGTTTTGGTTTAAGTGCACTTTATGTTCGTAAGGCTAATCGGGACTGGACGTAGAGTTTAAAGTGGGATCCGAACAACTCTGCAATGTGCCTTCACTTGATACCGAACCATGACCCTTTGATTACAAGGCGTTGCCAGTCTAAGGGAGACTCTGATTCTACTATAAGATCTGTAAGTACACTAAAAGCAAAGAATGAGTTTTAATTTTTTTTAAAAAAAAACACGTTTGGTTATATCTTTTTGTATCAATAAATACATATGGACGAGGATATGCGCTAGCGCTCGACATATTTCAGTCCATATCTTGTTAATCTGGTTTCTCCGAACCTAGGTTCCCTATCTACAGTAGTGGCATTAATTCTGGACACTTTTGAGAATTATGATGAAAATCACATTCAAGTTTTGATTTTAATTTAAATTTACGTTTTTATTGAAGTCAAATTTGCAGGAAATAATCAAACGTGTCTTTATATTCAATGTTTCAAAAAGTGAGCAAACTAAATTATAATTAATAGTAATAATAATAATTATAGAGAACATGTAAGTAAGTGTTCTTAGCATAACACCACATGTAAAATGTTCATTCAGTAAAAAGTAAATTTTGACACACTCATTATGGTTATTGTAACTGCGTTGTGTTAATATTTTGTGGGATATCCTTTTGATTTGATAACTGCCTCGATTCTTCGTGGCATCGAGTCCACCAAACACTTGAGATCTTCCGATATTATCACCCTAAACCATGATTGGACGATGACCTCTAACAGCTCCCTCTTGTTGCTGGGATTCCGACGTGCCACCAAAACTTTCAGCCTTGGCCACAAGTTCTCAATCGGGTTGAGGTTGGGACTGTTCCCGGGCTAAGGCAGAATAGTAATACCATGGTCCCTGAACCATCGCTGATTAATTCCAGCGTTGTGACACCTCGCACCATCCTGCTGAAAGATGCACCGCTGAACGTTACCCCCAAACAAATCACGAATTGTGGGCAGCAATTTACCTGTAAGACCTGTTCTTGGTAATTTTTTACATCAATGTTGCCTTCTAACACTGCTAGGCGCCCGACACCATGCCTTGCTATGCTTCCCCACACCGTGACACTGATAGGATGCTTCATAGTGGCGGTGGTGCACTCAGATATCATGTCTTCACTTTTTCGGCGACACACATATGTGATACCATCACTTCCAAAGATGCTAATCTTGCTTTCATTGCTCCAAATTACTTTACCGCAATCTTCTTGTGTCCACTCCGTGTGTGCTAAAGCCCATTGCACATGCTTTTTCCTCTACTTTGGTTGAGTTAAGGCTTCTTTCTTGCGACCCTCGCTCGTAAACCATTTTCACAAAGTTTTTGTCTGACTGTTCGGTCAGAAACTACTACTCCAGAAGTTCTCAAAATGTCATTAACATCTTTTGCCGTGTGCCGGCGATCTTGTAGAGAAAGGCGACAGATTCTACGACAGTCTTGAGAAGTTAGGTTTGGTTTCCTGCCACTTCTTGGAGCAGTTTTTGTGTTCCCAGTTGCTTCATACTGCTTGCAAACCTTTCTAACGCCTGACTTTGTAGCACCACCACTTAACCTTTTTGATATTTCTTCATAAGAATAACCTTCATTACGAAGTGTCACTGCCTTACTCCTTTTACTTGGTGACCAATCAGCTCGTTTTATTGTGTTAGGAGCCATTAATTGCAATTTCAGTATCACTTTTCAACTCGCTCCAATACATAGAGTACCTAACGATGTTCACTTCACAAAAGTCAGCTGCCAAGTGCTTTAAAGAATGAAAACAAAGAGTTCAGTTGGTTAAAAATACCAATAACAATACTAATAAATATACCAATAATCAAATAACAATGCTGCAGTAAGGTGCGAGCGATTCTTGAGGTCAGTGAATGATGTTCAACAATGATGCTCAAAGTTGATATAATACACAGGAATCACACACAAGCGTTCTGTTGGATGAAAATAACAATAACAACAATAATCAGGCTACAATAATGCACTCAGATGCATTATTGAAGTTACTGAATGATGTAAATTAAATTGTTTAATTTTTCTATACAGGATATAGTTTTACATTCGAGTTATTCTAAAAAAATTAACATTTTACAAAAAGTGTCCAGAATTAATGCCACTACTGTACAACTGTTCAGTAGTGCATCGCATATTTCCTCTTTCCGTTTCGCACATTTACGGAATCACCCAGTGTATGTGTATCTTTGTGTGTGTACAGGGAAGTTTTGTTTCAATTGTCAAAATGAAAGGAATTAAATATCATCACCATACTTTTAGACATAGATTAATTTTAAACCATAGCAGGAATTCTTCATTTATTGCAATATTCTCAAATTTTCTGTTGTACTTCTGAATACCATCAATAAATATTTCGTTCATTTACATTAAACAAGATAATAAATTACGTACATGATAGTGAAAAAAAATATTTAAAATACGGGAAAAATTATGCAACTGTATTTATTGACAGGCCTAGTTACGTGACATTGTAAAATTTAAAATATGAGCATTGGTAGAAATATGCAATGTCCCCGCTTTGGACATCTGGTTGCATAATAAAGTAAATTCGAGATCTAATGCAAAATTTTGTTACAAATTTTTTTTCAAAGAACAAAAGTCAAGTTAACCATGAAAATGTAATAAAATTATAAGGCGGGAAGTATTTTTGTATTTTTTTTTTTTAAAGAACAAAGAATCTCTTATACTCAATTAAACACTTAATAAACAACATAATATCACAGATTTGTCCGAGAATTAAATTATAGGCCTTGTAGGTAAAACATATTTTGATATTGGTCGGTGGCGTTCAAAACGCGGACGTCTCCGTTTTAGCAGACAGTGACGGACGGTAGAAAACATGGCATGGATCATGTCTCTTCACAAATATGCAAGATAACTTATCAAACAGTATGATAAAATCTAACTTAAAACATTGCTGTACTTGCACGTCGCGCTGCAACGCCAAGGGTTCCGGGTTCGAATCCCGCTCGGGCTTGGTTGTTTGTGAATGTCCATTCATCAATTTCATCATTTCATCACTCATCCCCATCTTCGAAAATTAGCCAAAAGGCACAAAACGCTAAGTAAAATAAACTAAATCAATCAATCAATCATTGCTGTACTTACCAGATTTGAATGTTCAAAACTGGTTTCATAAACCCAACACAATATACAGGGTGGCTCAATAAGTCACTTAACACCCCCAGTACAACGCCACTGCGGCATGGATGGCGATGACCAATCGTTATCAGGCCAAGGGGGAACCACATTGACGTCACCCGCATGGTCGGCAGTCATCTTGATGTCCGCCATCTTGAATTCAACTTCAGAAATTTAAATGGGAAGGGGGTCGTGCGACATATCAAAATGGGCTAGAATTTCAGCAGGAAAGCAACTGTGACATTTGTTTTCACCTAACTTTAATTGTTGCAGAGTTAACAATACCACAAAGTTATGGCTCAATAAGTCACTTAACACCCCCAGTACAACGCCACTGCGGCATGGAACGTGAAAATGGCGATGACCAATCGTAGCCTGGCCAAGGGGGAACCACATTGACGTCACCCGCATGGTCGGCAGCCATCTTGATGTCCGCCATCTTGATGTCCGCCATCTTGAATTCAACTTCAGAAATTTAAATGGGAAGGGGGTCGTGCGACATATCAAAATGGGCTAGAATTTCAGCAGGAAAACAACTGTGACATTTGTTTTCACCTAACTTTAATTGTTGCAGAGTTAACAATACCACAAAGTTATGGCTCAATAAGTCACTTAACACCCCCAGTACAAGGCCACTACGGCATGGAACGTGAAAGTGGCGATGACCAATCGTTGCCTGGCCAAGGGGGAACCACACTGACGTCACCCGCATGGTCGGCAGCCATCTTGATGCCCGCCATCTTGAATTCAACTTCAGAAATTTAAATGGGAAGGGGGTCGTGCGACATATCAAAATGGGCTAGAATTTCAGCAGGAAAACAACTGTGACATTTGTTTTCACCTAACTTTAATTGTTGCAGAGTTAACAATACCACAAAGTTATGGCTCAATAAGTCACTTAACACCCCCAGTACAAGGCCACTACGGCATGGAACGTGAAAGTGGCGATGACCAATCGTTGCCTGGCCAAGGGGGAACCACACTGACGTCACCCGCATGGTCGGCAGCCATCTTGATGCCCGCCATCTTGTAATCAACTTCAGAAATTTAAATGGGAAGGGGGTCGTGCGACATATCAAAATGGGCTAGAATTTCACCAGGAAAACAACTGTGACATTTGTTTTCACCTAACTTTAAATTTAAGGGCGATTTCCGCATGGGAGAGTGACACGTCCTTTCCTTTTTGCTTAAATGTTTATTGTTCAAATAATCGTTAGTATCTGGTTATGTGGTATTTATTGTTAGACCAATCACTGAAAATGTCCGGATATTGACTTACCGGTATGTACATATCTTGTAGTATTGGTTGGCATGGGAATTACGATTGTGTTTTGTCTTTACATAAAAGTTTAAAAGAGTGATGATGTGAATTGATCGTGTCAAGAGTAGCATATTTCCTTTTTCACTGATCTGAACGAAAATGCCACTAACACGTGAGGAACGGATTGCCATCATATTGATGTCAGGGGAGAGAAGTACGCGTGACATTGCCGCAGACTTCAATAACCTCAATCCTGCAAGACAACCGGTGTCACATGTGGCCGTCAGCCAGTTGCTGGCAAAGTTCCAAGATACTGGATCTGTGGATGACAAGCCGCGACATGGACGTTCGAAAACAGCCACGGATGAGGGTACTGCTGTAGCGGTGTTGGCATCATTTGCAAAGTCCCCAACCCGTACCACACGGAGACTTGCGCTGGAAAGCGGTGTCAGCAGGGGTTCAATTCAAAGGATTGTACGTGACCACCACTGGCATCCGTATAAGATACAGCTGCAGCAGCACCTTAGTGAGGACGATCCAAACAGGCGTTTGCAGTTTTGTGCGTGGGCTATAGCACAACTGCAACGTGACCCTGCCGTCGGTAGCAAGATTCTGTTCAGTGATGAGGCTAATTTTTATGTGTCGGGAGAGGTGAATAAGCAAAATCTGCGGTACTGGTCACCCAAAAATCCACATTGGACAGATCCCGGCAAGATGAGGGGAGGCGGGAAGCTAATGGTGTGGTGTGGTACTTGGGGTTCCCGACCTGTTGGTCCATTTTTCATTGAGGGCAACTTAAATGCAGAGGGCTACTTGCTTCTGCTACGGGAGCAGATCTTATCATCCTTACTGTCCGAGGATGGGAGCTATCCTGAATGGTTCCAGCAAGATGGTGCTCCACCGCACTATGGGATGATAGTCCGTCAGTACCTGGATCAACAATTCCCTCACCACTGGATTGGTCGCCGAGGGACTGTGGAATGGCCTGCACGCTCACCTGACCTGACACCATTGGACTTTTACCTCTTGGGACACCTGAAAGCCATGGTGTATGCTACGAAAATCAGGGATCTGGCCCACTTGCGCACACGCATTGTGGATGCCTGTACTGCAATAACTCCTGAGGTTCTTCAGAATGTGGTAAGGTCATGGGAGAGACGATTACACGTGTGTGTTGCGCAAGAGGGACGTCATATTGAGCATGTGTTATAACTTTGTGGTATTGTTAACTCTGCAACAATTAAAGTTAGGTGAAAACAAATGTCACAGTTGTTTTCCTGGTGAAATTCTAGCCCATTTTGTTATGTCGCACGACCCCCTTCTCATTTAAATTTCTGAAGTTGAATTCAAGATGGCGGACATCAAGATGACTGCCAACCATGCGGGTGACGTCAATGTGGTTCCCCCTTGGCCAGGCAACGATTGGTCATCGCCATTTTCACGTTCCATGCCGCAGTGGCGTTGTACTGGGGGTGTTAAGTGACTTATTGAGCCATAACTTTGTGGTATTGTTAACTCTGCAACAATTAAAGTTAGGTGAAAACAAATGTCACAGTTGTTTTCCTGGTGAAATTCTAGCCCATTTTGATATGTCGCACGACCCCCTTCCCATTTAAATTTCTGAAGTTGAATTCAAGATGTCGGACATCAAGATGGCTGCCGACCATGCGGATGACGTCAATGTGGTTCCCCCTTGGCCTGATAACGATTGGTCATCGCCATTTTCACGGCCCATGCCGCAGTGGCCTTGTACTGGGGGAGTTAAGTGACTTATTGAGTCACCCTGTAGAGACAAAATTGAAAACATTTTTCACAAGAACTTGAAAATTTCGTAGAAAAAAGAAGATCGGACTGTCGAGTCCACGATTCGATTCAAACTAGCATATAATGGTCAGGAATGGTAGTACCGCGTTGGGTCCCAGGTAGCAGTATTAATCAGTGAGAAACCGAACGTCCCCATTTGACCTACCGTCCTCGTTTTGGAAGACTCGCCCCTACCTATACGCGCCAACGTTCAGGAGTATGGAATGTAAGACACTTCCTGCCTTTGAAGAAGATTGATTGATTGATTAATTTAGTTTATTTAACTTCGCGTTTTGTGCGATGGGTATGATGAAATGATGAAATTGATGAATGGACATTCACAAAGAACCAAGCCCGAGCGGGATTCGAACCCGGGACCCTTCGCGTCGCAGCGCGATGTGCTAACCACTCGGCCATAGTGGCCGGCCCTTTGAAGAAGAGTATGAATACATATGAAACACGAGCATTTAGCGTATTACAACTGGGATGGAAATTGAGGGAGCTTGGAGAGATTTACCTGATTGCAAATCCTCGATCTCAATGATATTCGAGGAAAGTACGTAGGAAGTACCCCATGCCATCATCGTCATCCTTTTTCGCTATAAAATGTCATCTTAGAAATCACATTCAATGTCAATCTTACAATTGATTAATTTTATGCCAGTCCTTTTCTTTATGAGTGCTAAATATTTCACTGGCTGAAAATAATTATTTTCTATCCAAAATGTATTTTTTTTATTTTTTATTTTATTTTATGGATCGATTTCAAAGTTGACTCTCTGGTACGTGATGCACTATCACTGAGTCGTGATAATAACGATGAAGGGACTGGACAGAATTGCCACAGCCCAAATAGTTTTGTTGTCATGAAACAGGTCATGTACATTAAAAATTGTAAAATTTAGACTTAAACTTGTGTTAAAAGTCCTGAAATTTTAGGAATGGCCCGAATATGAAATTCCTTACATGGAAACCATACCATCTCTTACTGGAACCATGGAACTCCGTTGGGAACATGTTGTCCTTCAACTTAACATCTGACTCAGGGACGTCGGAACTTATTCTAGAGGGGGTGGGGGAAGGTTTTCCAATTTACCAACAGATTTTACAATCTCCTTACCCCCCATATATATATATACCTAGTCTGGTCATAAATTCTGTTACCATCTTTCGGCTTGGACTGTACATTTGGTAGTCAGGCTTATGAACCCTGCTTGTGCTGAAGTTCACTCCTGACTATTGTGTGTTCATCTGTGAAAGAGCAAGCGCGTATCTTCTTGTGCTTAGCATGGAATGGGGCGAATATAAAAACAGAGTAGCCGTAATTGCTCTCCATATGGTTGGGAAGTCACTCACTGAAATTTTCCAGCCCCTAAAAATCCCGAAGATCAGCAAAAGGTTTGTGTTTCAGACCATCTATTGATTCACTGATACTGGTAGCATGAAAGATCGCCCAAGAGTTGATCGACTTCACACCGTATGAACAGCTGCGGCTGTTAAAGCAGTGATCCTTCGCATCCGCCTATTACCTATCCGGAAGCAAGTGATAATGGCACAGGAGCTGAACATTTGACAACAATCAATGTTCAGGGTACTTAATGAAGACCTTGGAATTGAAGCTTACCGGTGGAGTACTGGAAATTTCCTGACGACACAAGTGAAGAAGCAGAGGGAACTGAAATCAAGACGGCTCCTACAGCGGCACGTTGTCAATGGACATTGCAGGATTTTCTTCACTGATAAGAAATTGTTCACCACAGAATAAAGTTTTAACCGCCAAAATGAATGGGTGTATGCTTCAAACTCTCGAGAAGATTGTGAGAGAGTTCCCAAAAATCAGAGATGCCACCAGCCCTCCTCAGTCGTGGTTTGGTGGGGATGAGCTATGAGAGTTCCACCAGGCCTCATTTTTGAGAAAAAAGGGCTTAAAAGCCGTGCGAAAGTGTATGTGAAAAGTGTCCTGGACCCTCTCGTGACACTGTTGAACCAATCAATGTTTCACAATGAATCCTGGATGTTCAAGAAATATTCTGCCCAGCTCATAAGGCAATAGATGCCTGGCCAGGGAGACATCGAGCCTGTGTGAGAGCGTAAAGTGAACATTTTGAAAACTGATTGATACTATTTGTGTGTAATATATGTAAGTGCAACATACTAAAAGAACATTTAAAGATCTGGAACCATATTCAATTTATTCACAAAATAATGTGTAACAGTATTTATGGCCAGACTAGGTATAGGGTGGGGAGAGTACATATGTATGCATAATCATATACACACATTTATGTATATATATATATATATATATATATACGTATACCCATATATATATATAATTATTAATACATATTATAGTGTAATTTATTTTTATTAGCTATTTATTAGATATGGGTGTTATTTGTGAATGTCATTTCATCAATGTCATGGTGCCATTACTCATTCTCATCTTCGCGATTAGCCAAAAGTGGCAGAAAAGCGAAGTAAAATAAACTAAATCAATCAATAAATCAATTATTTTTATCACAAAGTGTGTGAAGACCTCAACTGTCCTATTAAAGGAAACCGAAAAACGTAGGCAAATATTGTGTGTGGTAGTGTTATAAAAAATTAATAAAGTGACAAAAATTTGATTCGAAGTCAACATTATACACAGGGGCTCAAGGGCCTCCCCGATGGCCCAGTGGTAACGTCGTTACCTTGTAATCAAGGGGTCCCGGGTTCGATACCTGGTGGAGGCACATAGTGCTTCGGATTCCACTTTAAACTGTAGGTCTAATCCCGATTAACCTTACTGTGCATAAAGTGGACTTAAAACACCAATCCAAAGACGCAAGGGCTCAACGAAGCTGGATCTTTGGGGTAGATTTTTGTAACAGGTGTGACACTGTCGTGTTTCTCCACAAATAGAAATGCTGAGCAGATATAGATTTTAATACTACGCGTAAATTGATGAAAATATATGCACTCAAAAATCGGTCGTCGTCGTCGTGAATGTGCCATGATAACGATCTAAAAATATGAAATAATTCGCTATGAAACTCCGTGTATTTTCAACTATCTCTGGTAGAACCTCCTCTGTGGTATGCATTATTCCCAGTCACATTTCGCTTTCATAGGTCATGTCCAATTTATCCACACAAAATAATATATAATATTGTTAACATTTTAGCTATCAAACACATTGTTTAGTGTGAAAAAATAAATTGCACCAGAAGGTGTTGTTTTCATCCCTGTTAACCTCACAAGCCTTCACAAATCAATAACTCTTCGGTCAGATGTTTCAGATTTGAAATAAATTTCTCATGAGAATCATATGGAAGGCGGAGGGAGCGATTAACCCCCTCCCTTTAACTGAGATGTTGAAGAAGGAGATCATGCCTTGTCGATATCTAAAACAAAATCACCCTCTGGAAGTAATATTAAATGACTCGTGAACATAAGAATAAATTACGATACTTGTAAAACTAAGCGATAAGTCAGTCACATTTAGACACAACGTTCAAAACTAACAGAACTAAAAAAAAAAAAGGTCATCCGCTCTTCTCTTCCCACGTCACAAGTGCTTGATATGTTGTCTTTTGTAAAAAAAAAAAATGAATGGCAAGATTTTTTCATATCTCAATTTTTTATTTCTCATTACTATAGGTTGGAATATAAACAACAAAATTTGCACTTCAAAGTTTGCAGCACAACAAACCGAGAGCCCGAAGAAGGGATGATATATTGAGACGGTACTTCGTATCATCCTTATCTGTCCTTCAACACAGAAAACAAATTAGTCAATAAAATGCAAGGACATAAGTACAACTTACCAGTCTATTGCTTCTATATCAGGGGACTGACTTCAGTACAGTGATCTTCCAACGTGACTTTTCCTGTACTTTCGGCCACTCAAAATGAGCTGTTCTCCCAACAATAAGTGTACCACCTGACCAAAAATGAAAGGGGGGAAGGGACTGGAATTTCCAAGAATATTCTATGGACTATGTGTGAGGCGGGTACTCTTTCTCGCACGGCCAATGACCTTCTTGACTGCGGGGGTTCCTAACGATGGATTATTTCCACAAAGACCAAAGTAGCGGTCAGGATATTTGTAAATGGATCTTGATCCGGAACCGCTCTGCTCCTGAACGAGTCCTTGGCTACTGTTTGGTATAGTGAATGCGGCTTCCTGACCTACGTCGTCTCTTGCTTCAGCTTGGAATGATAGATAGATAGATAGATTTATTTCCTGTAAGAACCATATACATGTAACACTAATTACAGATTGGTATAGGAAACGTCATATAACATTACAATGTATTATATACGTATTATACATTACTAATACAAAATGTAGATAACAATTGATAATTAATCAAATTTGATTTGAAAAAAATTCCACAACCGAATAAAAACAATGATATATAAGCATAATTTTAAGTTGATTTTTAAATATGTTGAGTGGACAGTCTTTCAATTTCTTAGGCAAATGGTTGTACAATTTATATCCATTAAAGTAAACACTCTTATTAAAATTAGATGTCCTGTGGCTTTCATAATGAATGTCATCTTTCTTCTTGGTTTATGTCAAGAAACTCAACTAGATTTTTAAAAAAATAGGTTGGGATATTCACTTCCTCATTGCTGTATGTCCCTCTGAAGCTAGTTGAGGAGGCGTCGTGAGCGTCTCCCGCCGAGAGCCTAATTTTATCTTTCTCATATTTTGAAAAATAATTTGCATAGTTGGAATGAAATGCCAACTTCCCGGAGCCGCGGTGGTCTAGTCTGACTGCCACGCAGGAGACCCGAGTTCGATTCCTAGAGGGGAATTTTTCCGGCCTTGTTTCCTCATAAAGCGGCTCCGGGGCTCGCGCAACCTCAACTCAATGGGTACCGTACCTAGGGACAACCCTGCGGGGGGTAAAGCCGAACGGAACGTCGTGCTTATTACAGCAACTTCAAAATGGCAGAGATCCCCTGAATGTGCCTACATGGCACGTGCTATACGCACGGGAAATGAAATGCAACGTTATAACATTTTAAGACACATACAAGGACGCATTAAAAATATCCTCAATGCATCGATCACAATTTTCAGATAACTTTCAAAATTTTTGGAAAAGCGCTGGTCCAGGGAACCCTGGCTTGACTATGACTGTGGCCCCGGACGCTGAAAGATAAGAAATTTCGAGAGAAGTTATTGCCAAAATTGCTGCAAGAGCGCAGATTGAGGCAGGCTGTGGGGTGTCAACTTTCATCTGAGGATCTTGTGTACGTGTGTGTTTGCGTGGATCTCATTCACAGGGGCTTCTAATTCAAACTTCTCTGATATTGATAAATAATTTGTAATTTGTAAATGCTTATCTTGTACTGGGTCCCGTCTTGAAGTGTAAATACCAATTCTGTTCGCTTCTCCTTCTAGATTTTTACAGAGGTTTGTCTCGTTCTTGGCTTCGTTTCGACAAGTCTTGAAGGATCTAGCTTCGTCTTATCGTTTATGGAAAAAAAGAGATTTAAAATTAAGCTGTCATCTGACCCCTCGTCTCCCACTCCTTTCCCACGGGGTTGCACTGGGTTTATTGTTTCACACCGACCTCACCAGTACGTACAAAACCTGGAGATGTGGCTGCAATTCTAATCTGCACATCAATCCTTGTGTCACGTACTTCTTGCTGGTAGCGAAAACTTGAGGCTACGTTGATCCAACTAGCGCAAAAATATATTTTTCCATTTTTTTTCAAAACCCGAGATAAGTTCGAAAAAATATAGTCTCATTTTTATCATGCGACCGGAGGGGCAAAAATAATATATTGCCCCCTCGATGATGAGTGGTGGGGGGCAAGTCCCGGTCCCGACGTCCCTGTTCTGACTGCAACTCATCTTTCTATACAATGTGTAAATACTATACCTAATGCAATGTCGTTAAGGGAAGGAAGGATTTGTTACCTTATTAGGCTATTTCCTACAATTACTTTTCTGCTATATTCACACTATTTTAAATGTACCAATCAAACAAATGAATAAGAATCTTACATGACGGTTATATCCGTTCATCTTGTAGACTATTGAAACTAAACAGGTAGATATTGACGAGTTCAAAGATCGATTGAATGCTACCTCAATGCGATAGAATCTATTTCCGTAGCTCCATATGAACAATCGACAATTCAGAATATACCATATTTACTAAGATGAAATTTCGTGTCGTGAGATAACTCTCAAATACATAAAATGCCAGTGGTCCGTGAGTTCGTCAGTGGGAAATAATAATCTTCACAACATGACCTTTAGCAATAGCTGAGATACTATTTTCATAGACTAAAAGTACAATAAATTCTCAAATTGACTTATCAGTCTAGACAGTGTATGTTCGTGCAGGCGAAAATGCTCTTGAAGTTAGTCCTTGTATCATACAAGATATTAAGATATTCCCCAGGTCTCAAGTTGGTTTGGCTGATTGGGCCAAGACAGTGGATGGGATTTGGAATTTATGTCACGTACATAAAGCAGGCCAGAGTTTGTACTCTGGTATTTATTACACAAGTTTCTTACCAGTTCTTAATCGATACCCTGACGTCATATTTCTACGCAGTAAATAGCTGCCTTGAAACCGTTGCCGTGGCAGCGAGTACACTTTAAGTATTGATCTTGTAGACTGTAGTAGCTTGAAACTCTTGCGTTAAAAGTTTTATTCTGCTCTCGCAACAAGATGCCGACGACTGTGTACAAGATATGTCAGTTTTGCTCCTTGGAGATAGACGAGAAAAAACTAGATGATCACCGCTTGATCTGCGGTCTTGAAGAGATCGAGTGTGGAAATGGCTGTGGACTGCTCATGCCACGATACATGAAGCGTGAGCATATGGAAGTGAGCTGCAAGAAGCGAGAAGTTGCCTGCCAGTTTCATTCTCGCTCGGTTGCGATGAAAGACTTACCTGAACACGAAGAGGAGTGCTCACAGAAAGTGGATGAAAATGGCCCGACAAGAGTTTGCCTTGAGTGTTGTCCCAGCGCAGTGAAGATGGACATGAAAGCAGTAACCTCAACCGTAAAAGATAAGTGCGTGAAAAATGAAACTCAGTGCGTGTTTTGTGAGATGGACGTGTTGGTTGATGAGATGACAAAACACTACGAAATCTGCGAATCCATTCCGGTACGTTGTGAAAATAACTGTGGGGAGAAAGTTTCAAGGAAGGATATCAAAAAGCATGCTGAAATCGAATGTGTGAAGAGGATGGCAGAGTGTCAATACTGCAAAATCCAGACAACATATATGCTGTTGAAAGTGCATCATAACGAATGTTCTAAATTTCCTATCTGCTGTCCTTTGAGTTGTGATCTTAGAGTTGCAAGAGAGGACTTGGAACGACATTTGGACGAAGAATGTGAGAGATGTTATAATCCATGCGTTTACAAAGAAATGCAGTGCAGCTATACAGATTTTCCTGCTGGGATGAGGAAGCATATGAAAGAAGAGATTCTTCAACACATGGACTTAATGAGATGCACTATTCGGAATCTTTCTGATAAAGTTGGTTGCCTGGAAGAAAAACGGAAGATAGAGGCGAGAAACGGAAAATTGGAGTCAAAAGTTAATGAACCACAATATGGACGATTCTTGTGGAAGGTCAAGGACGTCGCTGACATCATAGAACAGGGTAAAGACGACACATCATACACGATTTTCAGCCCGCCATTTTACAGCAGTGAGTACGGCTACAAATTAGTACTTCAACTATCTCCTGCTTGTGACGGTGATAAAGATTATGACAACACCAACTTTTTTGGAATGTTCCTTGACGTGGTTCTTGGAGAGCACGATTCCACACTTGCGTGGCCTTTTAGAAATCACGTAACAATTAAGATTCTTGATCAGCTCGAGGGGGAGAATCATATTGTACGTTATTTTAATGGTTACTGTAACAGACCCAATTCAAGTTCAATGACAACACATTGCCCAACTCAATTTGCGGCACATAAAAAACTGAATAGCGGTCGATACATTGTGAATGACACAATGATTATCGAGACAATTGTAACGTAGGTGGACACTGTCACGAGCATTGTTCTATTTCAATGCACTTCTTTGCTTTTTTATAATAATAGTATAAGACACAGACATAGTTTTGGTTTAAGTGCACTTTATGTTCGTAAGGCTAATCGGGACTGGGCCTAGAGTTTAAAGTGGTATTCGAACAACTCTGCAATGTGCCTTCACTTGATACCGAACCATGACCCCTTGATTACAAGGCGTTGCCAGTCTAAGGGAGACCCTGATTCTACTATAAGATCTGTAAGTACACTAAAAGCAGAGAATGAGTTTTAATTAACAAAACACGTTTGGTTATATCTTTTTTGTGTCAATAAATACATATGGACGAGGATATGCACTAGCGCTCGACATATTTCAGTCCATATCTTGTTAACCTGGTTTCTCCGAACAACTTCAAGCAACTTCACAACTGTCTTTTTTCCATGTTTGTTTTTACTTTGTACAAAAACCTTTTTACACCTTAGTAACTTTTTCCTCATACTAAACGTTCATGTATAGCATGATTTTCCTGTTAATACCACCGTAAGTTTAATGTCTCTATCGATTCTTGTACAACTGTTCAGTAGTGCATCACCTATTTCCTGTTTCCGTTTTGCACATTTACTCAATTACTCTGTGTATGTGTATGTTTGTGTGTGTACAGGGAAGTTTTATTTCAATTGTCAAAATGAAAGGAATTAAATATCGTCACGTTACTTTTAAACCATTGTATTGTACATAGCAGGAAACCTTCATTTATTGCAGTATTCTCATATTTTCTATTGTACTTCTGAATGCCATCAATAAATATTTCATTCATTTACATTAAACAAGAAAATGATTTACGTACATGATAGTGATAAAAAATATTTAAAATACGGGAATGTAAGAAAAATTATGCAACTGTATTTATTAACAGGCCTAGGTACGCGACATTGTAAAATTTAAAATATGAGCATGGGTAAAAATTGTACGGAAGGATGGGTAGGTTAAGTTTCATTAGCATAAATTTCAAATATTTTATTTCATCTGAGAATTGATTGACTAACATAGCCAAATGTCGGGCACAACTTGTATTGCCGTTTGACAAGACCAATATTTCCAGTGCAGGTTGTAATTTCGTAAAAATATACTTTTTTTATGAATATGCGGATGCCAAAAAAATAACCCCATAAAATTGACTGTAATGCATAAAATGCGTAAATATTTATCTTTCTTCGATCATTTCGATAAATACCAACATAGACCATCGATACACATCGAAAAGTTTTGCAAGCAACTTCACAGCTGTCTTTTATTAGTTTTTACTTTGTACAAATACCTTTTTACACCTTAGTAACTTTTCCCGCATACTAAACGGTCATGCATAGCATGTTTTTCCTGTTAATATCAGCGTAAGTTTAATGTCTCTATCGATTTGTGTACAAACGTTACGTACAGTACATTCAAAATCTCGGTTGCGTGACTTTTCAAACACCCTGTGTTATTCTTCTCGTTTACATTCCTTTTTAATATCGTATCAATCCATAGGATTATTCTTTATTTTTATTTTAACTTTCTCTAAGCTTCATTTCACCTAAGTTCATTCACTTGTTTACACCAGCTGTCCAGTCCTCTCAGGTATTTGAATTATGCACAGTCGAGTGTTAAGCAGACTTCCACTTCCTGATATATTGAGGCTGCAAGGTGTACGACAGGTAAACAAGAAGTAAGCAGCTTGCAATAATAGGAAGGTTAAAACTGACTCATCAGCGTATAGGAAGTCTGCAGAGAGAGGTGTTGAAAGGGACGGACAGACTGGCAAGGGACTCACTTTTCGTTTTGATTAGAGACAGGCAACAGCACTTTGGAAAGGAGAGAAGAAGACCAGTCTGCTGAGTTAGGTGAACTTAGAGCTTAGTTTTATTTTACTCTACGTTACCAATTCCATTATCATTCTTCTAAGTGTAGACAGGTAAGTATCCTAACCGTAACATGCATGAATTAAGTTCAAAGGTTCACAAAATCGAACGAGTGACTATTTGCTATTTATAGTTGTATAGTTAGGTATTCTATACCAGTTGCACCTTTCGCAGCCAAGCATCAAACTTGTCATGAGGACAAGTGGTCTCATCATTAGCGAGGATGAATGGTGAATAGCTACATTTTCCATTAATCTATTGGGAGTGGTTGGTTCGATCCCATCATTCTGTAGAGTGATACGTGGTGGAGATGCGGAGTTCATTTATTTTCACTTTGAAATAAATGAAAATTTTAGTTTTGTAAACCAGTTCTAAAAAAAAAAATTCCCACCCCAAATTTTGCTAATTTTTCTAGTTTCACGCAAACAACAACTCTCTGTTCCCGTAAGGCATCCATAGTGTAGCAAGGGTAAATATTATTATGAACATCCTTCATTATTTATTTCTCTGTGCCATGGGTAATTTACAATTCCTTACAGTGCAATTGAGTAGAATTAGGTAATTGCGACACACAGTTAATATATTATTAATGGAGTAACATTTTAAAAATCGTTAAGACGATGAAAAAATAGACTTCATGAAGTTGACAGGGGAAATGATGCTCTGAAGACCTTCAAATTCCGCAAGGGGTGCCCACGGGCAGGTTTGGGGACGCAGGTTGCGTCCACCCAAATTTTGGGCCGGATTTTTTATTTGCTTCTTTTTTGTGATGGAAATTTGACTGAATAGAAATTTTAGTATTAGACAGAAATTGAACTTCGTTAACATGTAATAATCACTTTGTTTACTACTAAGAGACGCCAGTCCATTGAGAAAAGTAGTCACCCCTTCTTTCAGTTCCTCATCACTGTGAAACTTCCCTCCCCAAAAGTCCTTTAGTTTTGTGAATAGTGAAAATTTGAATCAATTCCATGAAGAAAAGTTGATGAAACATCAGGAAACTGTTCACTGATTTCATCCAGTGTGACGCGCCGATCTTTCTTGATGAATTCGTAAACTGCACTAGAGTGCACGTAAATCTCCTGCATATGGCGATAGCCAATAGCAGCGCACTGCAGCGGTGCCATGTCTAAATCTCACACGGAAACGAGACAGCGTGGTTGAGCGAAACGCCTTGTCGCGGAACATACGCCATATGCAGGAGATTTGACGCGCACTCCTAAGCAGTTCGTCATGAATAACATTGTCTCCATAAACCTCCTTTAATTGACGGTGAATATCAATCACATCGTCGCACATTCCTGGCGTTGAGAAATCTGATCACAGCCCTAACTTCACAAGTGGCGGCGTTTTCAATTTTTTTGTACATTGTAAACACTCACAGAAACAATAACTACAATTACAATGACAGCGATACGAAACTTCGCACACACTGAGACAGTCAACAGTCAACTCAAGGAATGTAGAGATTAGGTAAAGCCATCCGAAGATTGCCGATCTTGCACGAACGCGTGACGTCACCGGAGAAGCAGTGAGCTCGGCTGAAGCAGACGGCCCCTAGCATTTATATGGGAGATTCAGAGAGCGAAAGTATATTATTACTTTTAGGAGGGGGAAAATAATAATTGTCATCCTCCAAGATGGTATCGAGGCATCCTTTTAATGATTAGTAACATAATTGAAAACGCGCTACTTTTAAAAGGAGGCAAAGTACATGTGAAAACATGTATTTTGAAAATCCATATTCCTGAAACTTTCTGACCGATGCGCTACAAAGAAAGTTGCGTGTTCTCCTTTAGAATTTCGTCATTTTACAAATCGTAATATAATTTTAACAAAAACGTGGCATGCTAAAGAAGAATTAAAGAGTTTAAAAATATAATTGATTAATAGACTTAGTTTATTTTACTTCGCTTATCTGTCACATATGGCTAATCGCAAAGATGAGGATGCGTGATTATATGATGAAATTGAAGAAAGGAAAGTAGACCCATGCCCGGGTTGGGATTCGAACCTGGTGGCCCTTGGCATCGTAAAGCGTTGTGCTAACCACTTCCCCACGGAGGTCAGCATTACAAGGAAATAAACAGAAAATGGCATATATGTTTTAATATGCGAGAAACATTTGCGAGGAGGTTATTGAAGTAATAAATAATTATTACAAGACGTTGTGATGAAAATTATTAATATATCTGAAATATCGAGAGTTGACCTTGCAGTCTCTAAATGTACTTTTAGGGTTACGCAAAACCTTTACTCAAAATTGATAGTGTAAATTTATAAGCTATTAAAATTTAAAACTTATTCCTGTTCGAAAAGAGAAACTGCCAAGTCAAATTAATATTTCGTATAAATACATATATTTGTCTTTCATGACGCCAAGAAAGTATTTGGAGGGGACGGTGGCTTGGGAAGGCTATAGCCCCGGATCTCGATCTGCAAAGGGGCTTCCAGTGAGAAAACATTCCTATGAAATAGTCCAGAAGAAGGGGCGAAATGATTCTTTTTAAATGGCTCAAGAATACAAAGATATAAGTGGACATTTGGCAAGTTTAGTCTAAAACTTACAACTGATATCGTACGTGTGTGTGTGTGGGGGGGGGGGGGTGGCTACGTGAGGTAACACAGTGGAATATTATTCACAATACTAAAATTAAAATAAATATGTGGGAACAATAGAAATCAAAATATGTTGTAGCTAGTGACGGCGCAATAGAAAAGATGGAGGGGTAAATCATACTTTCCCGGGGCAATCATGTTTATTATTCCGTTACATACGACACAAAAATGCATATTTTGGCTAAAAGAGCATTCATTCATTTATTTATTTTGTTGTTTTACTGGGGGCAGATAAGAAAAAGAGAGAGAGAGAGAGAGAGAGAGAGAGAGAGAGAGAGAGAGAGAGAGAGAGAGAGAGAGAGAGAAATTGTCGAACGAGAATAAGGGGGCGTTACTGCCCCCCTCCCATGTAGTGTGGTCATTGCCTATAGCTATGATGGAGAAGAATGCACCAATTACTACGCTATTAAATGAATCAGATACTTTTAAAACTTTTAATCAAATTATTTGTGAACTATGATTTAAATTTAGAGAGAGCACATACCTGGTTAATTTAATTTGGATGAGTTAACTTCTGAAGCCTGCCATTTCCGAGCCTTCTTCCGGTGTAACTACACTGCCCTTTGAGCCTTAGCTGCTGCGTTCAGGTGGCGGAACGAGCAGAATACTAATTACACAAATACTATGTGACACACACACACACACACACACACACACACAAATATATATATATATATATATATATATATATATATATATATATATATATATATATATATATATATATATATATATATATAAACAACGTGTTGAAGCTATTGACGGCGCCAAAGAAAAGACAGAAGAAGAACGTGGAGAGTGCAGTGATATTTTACGGGAAGCAACAGGCACGTATCCAGGAATTCCTTTCGGGGCGGCGGCTGAACACCATTTTTTGAAGGGGTATCACAATTGTTTGTTTAAGGCCAGTGGTGGCAATTGGGTTCCAAAATGTGGGGGGGGGGAGGGTGGACAAGGAGACAAGCATTAAGAGGCCATAGTGTGATAGTGTGGAGGCAAAAGAATGGGGAGCAACTATCTCCTAAATCGTCGCCACTGTTTAAGGCCGTCATTTTAATCAGAACCTGCAATCGGGACATTTTCTACCACTCAACTCCTCTGTTTCCATGCATTAATATTATGTGCCGGAACCATCTCAGTATGTATGTTTGTCCATTTCTTCTCATCAGGCATCAAAACATCTATGTACCAGAAGTGTTTTTACGAAGGTGTTACACATGCACGGAATGCACAATCCACTCGACAACGCGAGATTCAAACTGTGTGCAGGGAACTGGAATCAGACAGTTCACGAATATTTCTCTCTCATTCGAGCCTGAACACCACTAATGTGTCTTGTCCTCCCATGTTTGCAGCTCTTATAAAAGCCGAAACCCACCAAATTGTTCATATTCATGCCTAAGCACTCGTAAGTGTCCAAAATTGTCTGTAGAGAGTGTGTCGAACCCAGTAGCCTTAAACAAAAGTATTTTTTTATGCCATGAAATTCTCGGACTGCATACACAAAATTTGGTCCTGGCACAACCAAATCATCACTCAAAACTTTGATTTTCAGTTTATCTGTGCAGCTTATTTCTTTTTTAATAAATCGCTCCAATGCCCAGCCCGATACTGCCGAAATCTTCACTTTAGAGAGAGAGAGACCTTCGATCTCTTCGTCTTTCGACCCGAACTACTCGTAGCACTACTCGAAGTTCCGCTGTCGTCAATGTCTTTAGCTTTGGGACCGAACTGGAACTAGTGGTAGACTTCGTTACTTTACGGTATTTAGTCCATTTCATTTTCGAATCACTAGAACTTATAAAGCAACCAATGGACACTGACTGATCACTAATCGACTGTATGAATTGTCACACTTACCTCTGAAGTCTCCACCTATTCTGTTGTACAGATCAACCGGGAAATTGAAGCCGCGTATTAATATCCTCATTATATTCCTGAACGTTTCGCAGATAAAACGATTCGTAAATATTGCCAGTAGTTCGACCCCTTCTCTTTTTCAAGAACGTTCCCTCTCGCGCTTTCCAGAGATTAAAAAATTACAATGAATCCGAATCGCCCTACCTGAGGCGCTACCTTTGTTGTGCAGCTTCCAAATGCTGACAAGTCTCTTCTACATAGTGTTCAAGTTCACTACGACAACACCGAAAGCGTAAGAAAAGTTTACGTGCAATATTATCAACAACGGGGTTATAGAACATTCTCCGTCTTGCCTTGATAAGTATTTCTCTCCTAAAATTATCGTCACATTATTCAAGAAGACAAAAACCTAATTTTATCTAGTGTAAAATGAAAACTTTCCTGGTGGGGGGAGTCCACGAGTTACGATCCCCACCTTGGATACGCGCTATAAACAATAACAGGGTCCGTAGAACATTCTCCGTCTTGTCTCGATAATTATTTATCTCCTTAAATTATCGTCACATTATTCAAGAAGTCAAAAACCTAATTTTATCAGTGTAAACTGAAAAATTTCCTTGGGGAGCGGGGGGGGGGAGGGGGCTCGAACCACCTGATCCCTACCTTGGATACGCGCTATTAACAATAACAGGCTTATAGAACATTCTCCGTCTTGCCTAGATAATTATCTATCTCAAATTATCACCATATTATTCAAGAAGCCAAAAACCTAATTTTATCTAGCGTAAACTGAAAATTTTCTGAAGGAGGGCTTGAGCCCCCTGATTCTCACCTTGGATACGAGCTGTTACCAATAACAGGGTTATAGAATATTCTCCGTCTTGCCTTGATAATTATTTCTCTCCTTAAATTAACGTCACATTATTTTATTTGACACCACAAGAAACAAAAAATCTCATTTTATCTAGTTTAAACCGAAAACTTTCGGGGGGGGCTTGAGCCCCCTAAGCCCCCCCCCCCCTTGGATACGTGCCTGGGAAGCAGTCACGTTTATTACACCCTTACATTTACATACAATATTATAAAGTTCTGCTTTTAGATCTCGCACAATGCCTTTTTCACAAAAATGGGCAATCCCGCATTTGTTATATCAATCAAGCTGTGATATTTTATATTCCTTTCGTTAGTTTTCTGATAATAGTTTTCACAGCTTTCCATAGCATTTAGGCACGATTTCAGTTGACAAGAACAAAATAATTTTATTTCAAAACATAGAACAAAAAGAAATCCAACGCGCTTAAGTTAAAACTCCCTTACATTGGAAGCCTGGAGAGAACAAAACAGGGGTTCCTTCGTAACACGATTTCTTGAAAACCATTTTACACATTTGAATCAACTTTATGATAAATTGATTAGAAAGGATGAATCTTAACAGTAAAGGTTGTAACTTTTCCCTTGCTACTATATTTTAGAAGATATTCGTTGTCAAATTTCTCAATATTTGCATAAGGAACCAGCCTTTTCCGTGCCGAGTGTTTCGATGGTGACGTCATGCATCCACGGACAACTGCGCATACGATCTGCGCCGCCGAACGAGCACCCCCTGAGTCAACTGAAGTCGTTTGACCTTGAGCGGCGGCTACTCGCGTCAGTAGCGCTCCACACGGTGCGAAAGGGCACTACTTTCCCTCGTAAAATATAGCATCGTTTACTTAACAGAAGTCGACGGGTAACTATTTTGGTTATTTTACGTCGCTTTTCTGCCACTTTAGGCTAATGAGGATGAGTGATGGTTAGACACAGCTTTAACTACAGGGAAAGCCAAGGGGACGTCACAAGCGTCAAAGCAAAGTGGGTACTGAAGAAGCAAAAAGGCAAACATTTGGAAGGGGTAAAGGTCGCCGTACCTTGTGAAAATATTGACTCCTTATTAAATCAAATTATTATTGCCAGTTTCGAGCCGGCCCCCGTGGCGGAGTGGTTAGAACATCTCGCTACGACGCCAGGGGTTCCGGGTTCAAATCCTGGCCTGGGCATGGATGCTTGTGAGTGTCTATTCATCAATTTCATCATACCATCACTCATCCCCATATTCATTCGCAAATTAGCCAAAAGTGACACAAAAAGCGAAGTAAAATAAAGCCAATCAATCAATATTATTGCCAGTTTCGTAATAAATATCCTAAAAATTGTCTTGCTCCCTTCGCTCACAATAGTGCTCAAGGTTTACTAGGGCGTAGTCAAGGAAGGGGGTCAATACGAAAAAGTTATTGAGTTTTTGATTGTCTTGCCAATTACTTGATATTGCACAACTTTTCCACTCCATTTCATAGTGATGCACCCTTTTCGTTGTTATAGCCCATGAGCAAATGGAGAAAAAGTTGGGAAAGAGTAAATATCACGGCATCCTGTGAAGGTATTGACACCAAATTAAATCAATATTCTTGTAAGTTTGCAAAGAAATAGATATATAAATATCTTCCTGCGCGCTTCGCTCGCAATTATCCGTGATTTACGTCTTGATAAGATGAGTGTGAAGGATTTATATTGTGCTGCATTACGACTTGATTTCATTTGAGTTCTGCCATTTAGCGTCAATTTTCTTCCACTTTGGTCTGATCGCAACGATGAGATTTAGTGATGATATAATGAAATTGATGAAGAGACACTCGCAAAGAACACCAAACATCCCTTCCCCGCCACCTTTTGCTTCGAGCACCGAGCTTAGTAATGGATGGTATACATATAGTCTCTTACTCAGTAATCAAAAGTATTCCTAGCGAAAAATGAACAAATGTAATTCATAAATATTAATGAAATTCTTTCGTTTGTGAGAGAAAATTTTGTCCCGCCAGGAATGAAAATTCCGGGGTGAGTCGTGGCAGGTGGTTAGCGAACTGGATTTGTAGTAAAATCACGTCTGTCGTAGGTTCGATTCCCACCACCAACAAAAAGAAATGTATTCACCTGAGGACGAGAGAAGAGGTGCTCTATCGAAACGCAGAGTTAGAATAAGTATAGTTAAAAACACTTGACAATTTACATAGCATGCTAACAAATTTTTCATATAGAATTCCCCTCAGCTAGGACAATTTGTTTTCAGCATTTCCCCCTCCTGCTGCATTGTCTCCATGTTGATCCATACAAGCACACCAAACTCTCCCAAGCAAGCCCCCAGCTAGGAATTTCCACTTTGAGCACTACATAAAAATTACTAACCATAATTTTCATGCATACAATGTCACGAAAAAATGACGAGATTTTATCAATGTTCTTCACAAATGTCAAGATTCTGTAAAGAGCAACGCAAAAATCGTAAATTTTCTATGTGAGCTTTTATGGCATAACAAGTTTTCTCTGAATTCAGTAGTCAC
This sequence comes from Lepisma saccharinum, assembly GCF_977018435.1. Lineage (NCBI taxonomy): Eukaryota > Metazoa > Arthropoda > Insecta > Zygentoma > Lepismatidae > Lepisma > Lepisma saccharinum. Next base: position 14,668,481 of record NC_139256.1, on the reverse strand, counting down.
AATTGCCAATAGTTGCTTCAGTATTATTTTCCCTTACAAATTTTCCAAACCATTGTTTACATCCAAGGTTGCCCCCCCCCCCCACCAAAAAAAATATCCTCTTTACGTTCCTGCTCAATGTAGCTATTTAATTCTCCAGATCTGTTCTGCACCCACACACCTATTTTTTTAAGGTTCTAGTTACTTGTTTTGGATTCTAAGGTACTAGTTACTTGTTTTGGATTCTGTCATTTACTTGCCAATTCTTCAAGGCAATTATTTTGTTGACATGGCGCACGCTGAAATGAAAATTTCGTTCCACGTTAAAAATGTACAAAAAAGTCACTGCTAATTCCGTTACTTCTTCCTAAGAGAAAGTGGATACTTTCAGCAGTTACTTTTTCAAACAAGTAACTCGTTACTGCCAAACACTAGTACTAACATCTCAATAATTCAGATAGAGTGATGAAGATTCCAACTCAGGAGTTTCTCGAGTCCACTCAACATACTCGATCATCAGGAATATTACCAGGACCGTAGCCAGGATTTTATTTCAGGGGGGCCTCATCCCTTATCAACAGAGGCGTTGCCAGAAATATTTGTAGGGGGTGAAAGCCATTGATAAAACTTGATTAGTAGAAATAATAATGACAATAATAATTATTACCACGGTTATAATTGTCATTTTACAATAACAATTATTATAAGATACTAAAAATAAACCAATTTTAATCTAAATTTATTGTTGTTATTATTATTATAATTATATAAATGGAGGGACTTTGCTACTCGAGTGACATTATATTTCTTACACTTTGTACAGTTACTGTACTGAAATTCATAGTTATTGTATTTAGTTATTAACTTTTACACATTCCGTTCAAAAAAGACTTTAAAAGTTAAGAACAAATTATACTCATAAAGTGGATATTGACCTCTCACAAAGAACACTATAAATTTTGGGAGCTGTGGATCCACAAATTCTTTGGATTAAATTGTAGAATATTAAAAATATGCTGGTTACTCTATAATACACTAAACTTGTTTCGATCTAATGTTTAATCTTGCCAAGGAAGTAAAATTAATTACCACTATACACTATTTAAATTAGATATTTGTAGGATTGCGGGGTGAGACTTCAGCCCCCTTAGCCCTCCCCTTGGCTACGTACCTGAATATTACTATTATTATTTATGTTTGCGTATCTTGAACTGTGTATAAAAAGTTAGCATATGCCTTCCCGACTCATAGGAGAAATGCTGTCGCTTTATAATCAAGGGGTCCTGTATTCAATCTCCGGTTGAGGCACATTTTGCATGAACTAGCCCGGATTAGCCGATCTCACAAGGGAAGTCATCTAAGTGTCCACCTCCGATTTCCATGAAACGTGGTAGGTGTATAGAGGAGCCCAAAGGAAGAAATACGTGTTTTCTTTGTTTTGGCTGAAAAACTGTTTTAGGGGGCAAATCCCCACTCAAATGTCAAGATGAAGAGAAATTGAAGTGGGGATCTGACCCCAGCGTCCCCCTCCGATTTCCATGAAACGTGGCACGTGTATAGAGGAGCCCAAAGGAAGAAATATTTTTTTTTCTGTTTTGGCTAAAGAAACTGTTTTAGGGGGCAAATCCCCCCTCAAATGTCAAGATGAGGAGAAATTGAGGTGGGGATCTGACCCCTGTGTCCCCCTTCGATTTCCATGAAACGTGGCAGGTGTATAGAGGGTCCCAAAGGAAGAAATACGTGTTTCTTTTTTGTTTCGACTAAAAAACAGTTTTACGGGGCAACCCCCCCCCCCTTCTAATGTCAAGATGAGGAGAAATTGAAGTGGGGTCTGACCCCTGTGTCCCCCTCCGATTTCCATGAAACTTGGCAGGTGTATAGAGGAGCCCAAAGGAAGAAAAACGTGTTTTTTTTTATTCGGCTACAAAACAGTTTTAGGGGGCAACCTCCCCCCACCCAAATGTCAAGATGAGGAAAAATTGAAGTGGGGATCTGACCCCGAAACTGTAAAACTTATGCTGTAATAATAATTCCCTTTATTACATTATTACATTACATACTGAATTTGCATTATCATATAATTTAGACAATTATCAACTATAAGCAACAATCATACACAAATATACAGCTATTCAATACATGTAATAAGGGGGGAACCCCCGAAGTAAGCCCGGCTCCTCCCGCCTACATTCGAGGGTATGGTCTTATTGTCCTGGTTCCTAAAAATATACCAGGACGTCAGTTGCTCCGGATTTGACGGCTCCCCCGACTTTATTTCCTCTATTTATTACTATTTGCATTTTAAAATAGGTATAATAATAATAAATTTTAATGTTATACAAGGAATATATACATGATATAATTGATGTATACAATACTTTATGTGATATTATTTCTGTTCTGGAATCCAGAACAGATGACATGACATTACATTACATAACAATATTAATAATATTATTTTAACAACATCATGAAGAACATCTTCAATAACATTCTCGATGCTGTAAAGGAGTACTCACCACGCATAAGGACAAAAGACAGGACAACACACACACAGCCCTACGATGATTATACTGGCCGTAGGTCTACACGCCAGAGCCTCGGTCCTCGGTTCGAATCGCACCTTGGACATGAACATGCATTCATCATCGTCAGCGTTGCAATTAAACAAAAGTATCAGAAATTCAATACAAAAACAAAAACGCTTTTTCAGGTTTAGGGATGGTCTCGAGACGAGACAAGATTTGACAGTGTCTCGGTCTCTTCTCGAGTTGTGAATGGTCATCTCGTTCTCGGTCTCGCCTCGACTTATAAACATCCGTGTTAGACTTGAAGAACAAGTCTCGAGTTTCGAAATACTTAACAGAAACAACATATGCAATGTGTCAACGCACAAACTTTTAGTGCATAGAGGCTATTAATGAAAAAAAAACTTACCACCAACTTACGAGATTAAGATTTAAATAGAAGCCTAACGGCCACCATCTTTGTCATCCTTCTGAAGGAGAAAGAATCGCAGGATCATAGTTTATTTCGCAATAAATGCTGCAATTATGCAAAAAGTTGAGCTTCTGCAATTTATTTTTAGGTTTAAATATAAAATCACTACGCTTTGAGTTGTGGATCTTAGTTTTGAAAGACATTTCATTATTATTTGTGCTATTTCTAGGCATTCTGAATGAATGAACGGATGAGGAATAAAGAATTGGACCGCCCTTGTTATTTTCTCTATTCAGTCATTATCCTTCTACATTGAAATTTTATTGCAGTTTCAAGATGTAAATTTAGTGAAGCGCACTTAATAATTTTGAAGATCTAACACCGTTTCGTTTCCACTAAAGTGAAATCACATACGTTGTGCAGTAGCAAAACAGCCAATGAACATTCCAAATTTGCTTAAGGTTTATGGATGTAAGTATAGTTTCATTTGCAAATAAAACTACGTCGTCGCCTTGTAATCGAGGGGTCCCGGGTCCGATATACGGTGGAGGCACATAGTGATTCGCATCCCACTTTAAACTGTAAGTCCAATCTAGATTAGCCTTACTGTGCATAAAGAGGACTCAATCCATCAACAAATAAAACTAAAATGACATTCTACAAATATGACAGAGTAGGACACCACACCACACTATTCCTTACTCTGCCAAAACTCAAAATATTTGTTACATTTTCTTCTTCTTTCAATAGTTTAAATTTTCTCCATTCCTAAGCATTACATATTCCTGGATTTTTCTGTTCTGTCGTTCATTCTTTTAACAGCTGTAGTCATTAATTGTAGTTGATCACACAAATCATAAAAATCAATCAGACAAAATATACTTCCCAGCATGGAAAAATTATACCAGAACATCACAGAAATTTGCAAGACCTGCAATCATGTTTGTAACATAATTGACTTTATTCTACAGTAACTTCCAGGAAAATTGCATCGTCTACAATGTAACTTCTGCTATCGAGTACTTCGTGAGATACATTAGCAACCCTGCATGAGTTATTACTTTCACCGTCCTTGGGTTTAATAAAGCACATATGATCTCTTCCGCGAACACTATAAACAATATCCTTACCATCCGTTGCTTGGTCAACTAACCTAACTGTTACAAGTTTTGTGAAGGGCCATTTCAAAATAGAATCATACTCTCCTGACATTATTTGAATGGAAACTCCTAAATGGTCTTCGTGCTGAGAACCAATTTCATCAGGGTATAATTTAACTCTCAATTTGTACCCGTGCTTACTACTGTAGAAGGGTGGACTATAAATACTGCGATAGAATTCGTTCTTAGCTTTTTCTCTTTCCTCAGCTATGTGTTCCACTTTCCACAAGAAACTGACCAGTCTTAGTTCTTTTATCTCCCTCTGCAGTTCTTCGTTTCTTATCCTCTCGCTCTCTAATTTCTCTTGAATACTCTTAACTACGATATGCAGCTTACCAATGGCATTTTTCGTTAGTTCCAAATGATGCTCCATTTCTTCTTTCACGTGTTGCCCCATCCCTGCAGGGAAACCTTCATAGCTGCACTGCATTTCCTTGTAAGCACACGCAGCGAAGAGCTTCTGGCATTCTTCATTCAAATGTCGTTCCACATCTTCTCTCGTAACTTCAACACCACAACTCTCAGGACAAGGAATTGGGAATTTCAGACATTCTGATTGGTGATCATCCAGCCATTTCTTCTTGACTTCAATCTTGCAATATTTACATTCAATCACTGTTTCGATGCACTCACTTTCAATATGTTCGCAAAGATCTTTCCTTGGCAATTTCTTCCCGCAGCCATTGACACAACGGACAGGAATGAACTTGCATAAGTCATAGTGTTCTAGTTCAAGTAAATTCTCGTCGCAGAACACGCACTGATCTTCCAGTAACACACGCTTGTCTCTCATGTCGGATTTTTCCACTTCCATTGAAAAACTGTCACAGGGCACCACAGGAGCTTCTTTCTCGATGTCTGATTTGTCCACGGTCTGAACGCTGCTAGGACATGGAGGATCGTTGACGACTCCATGGGAAGTCTTCTTTCGGAAGCTTGATCTTGTTTCATTCTCGCCAACTTTCGCAGAGCACTGGTCTTCGTGACTTCCTATTCCTCTATCGCAGTTAAGGCGATGAATGTCTATCTCCTTCTGCTTAACCTCCTTCTCGCACAACGAGCATGTAACGTAAACGGTTGTCGGCATTTTCAGTCTCCAAGAGCAAATCGCGACCGAGGTGGTAGCTCCTCCGACCAAATCCGCAATGCAGTTGTCTGTATTAGGAAAAATCCATAAACGCCTGGTTGTCGAAACTGTTTACTTCGTGCTATGAAAACACAAACCGGCAACCGATCAATGTTACGCATGCTGGCACGAAATCATGACGTCATTGTCATATTATGACCGTTACTTGATACCGGCAGACACAAATACAAGAGAGGCCTCCCAGATGAGCATTGGTAGCGTTGTAAGCCTTGTAATCAAGGGGTTCCGGGTTCGATACCCGGTGGAGGCACATAGTGGTTTGGATCCCACTTTAAATACTGCAGTTCCAGTCACCATTAGTCTTACTGTGCATAAAGTGGACTTAAAATCCCAAATCAATCAACCAACAAATACAAGAGAGATTTCTATAGCGTTGCATTATCGAAACATAATAGCATTTCTGAATTGAACGAAGGAGTGTTGCATTTCGATTCTATCTAGGAGGGGAGGATACGATATGCCTAGTTTCTCCACATGAAAAGAACGAGTGTGTATCGATTTTGTGAAGCAATGAGGATGTAGGGAGTTGTAATTTTAGAAGCAAATGCATGACAACTATCACCTCATTTTTTTCACAACAAGCATATGAAATTTTAAAATTAAGACAGTCACAGTAAACAGATTACTTCTTCCGGATCCGCCTCCTTCGTTGAGAATGTTAAGTGGTCAACTTTCAATCTCACCACTGACGGTCTCCGGTTTGAATCGTGGCTTGGGCATGAATGTTCCGTCATCAATCATTGAGCAAATCATCACTCATCCTCAGCATCGCAATTAACCAAAAGTGTCTGAAAAATCGATGGAAAAATTAAGAAAACACTTCTTCAGGTTTAGGGACTGTATCGAGACGAGACTAGATTAGATTTAACAATGTATCGGTCTCGTCTCGGGTTGTAAATGGATGTTTCGTTCTCGGTCTCGTCTTGTTAGTTTTGAAGGGCAAGTCTCAGTCTCAAAATACATAAACAAACAATATATACACTATGTCAACGTACAAACTTTTACAGCGAATTTATAGGTTAGTAATGAAAAAGTAATTCTCAATAACGTGTTTTTGTTAAGAATCCTCGCTTCGAGAGCCTTCCTCCATGGTGTAGTGAGTAGTGTAATTGGATAGTTTCAAAGTCGTACTTTGTAGGTATCTCTTTATTTTATCAATTGAATATCAGTTTTTGACATATTTTGACAATTTTTTGTCGATGTTTTAGCGTTCAGCGATGTTTTAGTACAAATTTTCACTGCAAAACTTTTTTCCCCACTCGTACTTGGTAGGTATATCATGATCTTACGTGATATAACTTAACCTATCTTTTTTTCTTACGATTTTTTAATTTTTTTTACGATCCTAAGTGATATAACTTAACCTATCATTTTTTTATTTACGCACCGAACTAACTTACATTGGACTCTGTTTGTTTTAATATTTCAGTATTTTAAGTTTTTCACAAATTTTATATAACCTAAAATGTGTTGGATGTTGATTTTTTTTTTACGAATTTTTTAAAACTGCTCCGTCACCCTCTCGTTCTTCACGTCGTACGCGAAGGACTTCTCTGCAATGAGGATGACGCTGCACACGGTATCCTCGGGCAATGGACTGTGGAACTCGCAAACGATCTTGATGTTGGTTCGATCGTTGATAGGGGTAAAAAGACAGTTCTACGCCAGAAAATGATGCGTTTTTTGCCACCTTAACGGAAAATATCGTAAAGGCAAACGCGAAAGTGATAAGATAACTCCGTTTCCGGTCGCCATTTTGGATTTCCGAACGTAGGTTCTATTCATATTTTACTTACATATAGGCGTACGTGATGAATCCGCAAACAGATTTTTCCTAAGTCTCACTGTTTCCAAGATAACCCCACTTCCGGTCGCCATTTTGGATTTCCGAACATAGGTTCTATTCATACTTTTTCTTACGTATAGGTGTAAATGATGAATCCCCAAACAGATTTTTCCTAAGTCTTACCGTTTCCAAGATAACCCCACTTCCGGTCGCCATTTTGGATTTCCGAACATAGGTTCTATTCATACTTTTTCTCACGTATAGGCGTACATGATGAATCCCCAAACAGATTTTTCCTAAGTCTTACCGTTTCCAAGATAACCTTACTTCCGGTCGCCATTTTGGATTTCCGAACATAGGTTCTATTCATACTTTTTCTTACGTATAGGTGTACATGATGAATCCCCAAACAGATTTTTCCTAAGTCTTACCGTTTCCAAGATAATCTCACTTCCGGTCGCCATTTTCGATTTCCGAACATAGGTTCTATTCATACTTTTTCTCACGTATAGGCGTACATGATGAATCCCCAAACAGATTTTTCCTAAGTCTTACCGTTTCCAAGATAATCTCACTTCCGGTCGCCATTTTGGATTTCCGAGCATAGGTTCTATTCATACTTTTTCTTACGTATAGGTGTACATGATGAATCCCCAAACAGATTTTTCCTAAGTCTTACCGTTTCCAAGATAATCTCACTTCCGGTCGCCATTTTGGATTTCCGAACATAGGTTCTATTCATATTTTACTTACATATAGGCGTACGTGATGAATCCGCAAACAGATTTTTCCTAAGTCTTACCGTTTCCAAGATAACCCCACTTCCGGTCGCCATTTTGGATTTCCGAACATAGGTTCTATTCATACTTTTACTCACGTATAGGTGTACATGCTGAATCAGCAAACAAATTTTTCCCAAGTCATGAATTGGAGGGTTCTATGACAACCTATATTAATTCTCGTAAGAGAACAGAAAACACACACACACACACACAAAAAAACAATACTGTGGTCACTACAACAAATAGTCTTCTTCAACCCCAATCCAACAACCCAAAAATCATCATCCTAACTAGAACCATGTAACTATCTGCCATCTGTTAGAGGTTTTGTGAACTAAGTGGTGCTTTGTTTGTGTGTAAAAAAAACAAAAATGCAATGGTTTTTGCACTTGGTTATCATCACCTAACATGTTATTAATTGTTTTTTAAAATTAATTACAACTGAAAACTAATAATTAATATTATCTAAAGTTACTAATTAATATTATACAAGTAATTGATATATTTTTTTGTTCTTGTTGCTAGTGTTGGGTAATTATAGTTGTTGCAAAATATAGCTCTCGCGTATGACAGTTTCTGAGTTTTGTTGGGTATATAAGAACAATTTTACACGACTTCTCTCGGTTCTCCTCCGTAGCCGTGCGTGTTAAGGCGTTCACTCGTTCTTGTCATTGTTCGTTCTACGTGTGGCCTATAGGTTCGAACCCGGTCGTGGTCGAAAGTTTTTCAGCGTGTCTAGGAGTCTTGATCAGCGTGTATATTTACTTCTCAAGTGTTGAATCTACGGATTCTGATCGGGGTTGTGTAATGTATATGTTGATCTTGATATATATATATATATATATGGTGTTCATGTATGTATCCAAAGCACATTGGAAACAATATTCGATCATTAGCTGCGTTCAACCACTGCTTCGGAGGAGTAACCACCCCCTGTCCCCGGGGGTCCCCCCCCTGTCCCTGGACCCCTGTCCCCGGCGTCCTATTCCTGTCCCTGGGCTCGTGTTCCCGGGATCCTATCCCTGTCCCCGGGCTCGTGTTCCCGGTTAAGTTAGGTTAAGTTGTCTAATGTCTATGTCCGGGCCCGTGTTCCCGGTTAAGTTAGGTTAAGTTGTCTAATGGCTATGTCTATGTGTAATATCTATGTCCATGTCTTTCCAGATTTTTTTTTGTCCTATGTCTGTCAAAAATTCGAGATATTTGCAATTTAACGCTGGACTTAGAAAATTTTCGATTGATGAAAAATTGGTTCCATGACGACCATGTTTATTTTGGTATGGGAGGACAGAGGACACCGAGACTCGACCGACACACTAAACCCGACCTCTCTACGACTATTCGTTCAAAAGTTACGAGTGATCAAAGTTTTTGGGAGGGGGTGGGCTAACTTCTTAACCCTTGACCCCAGGACCACCAAAACTTGGTATACGTATTCTACACCTCCAAAATCGACAGGGGGCATCTAACGATGCCGTATGGGGGTGTTTTTCGATATATTTTTTCGATAACTCTTACCATTTTCGAGATATTTGCAATTTAAGATTTTTTTAACGCTGGACTTAGAAAATTTTCGATTGATGAAAAATTGGTTCCATGACGACCATGTTTATTTTGGTATGGGAGGACAGAGGACACCGAGACTCGACCGACACACTAAACCCAACCTCTCTACGCGTACTCTACGTCACCAAAAAAAGGTTAAAGGTTCCAAATAACAATAGTTAGAGTTTCCCCAATCTAGTAAAGTGGATTGGTTGAAATCTCCAAGGCGTATTTTGCATTTTTTTTTTTCAAATATGAACACGTTAAAACTGAACTGTCTCGGATTTTGAGTTTTGTAATCGCCCCGAGAAAATTCTATATAAAATAACATACCTGGAAATTATATTCACGTTAAGTTGAATTTTGATTTTTTGTAATCACCCCGAGAAATTCTATATAAAATAACATACCTGGAAATTATATTCCCGTTAAGTTGAATTTTGAGTTTTGTAATCACCCCGAGAAATTCTATATAAAATAACATACCTGGAAATTATATTCACGTTAAGTTGAATTTTGATTTTTGTAATCATCCCGAGAAATTCTATATAAATAACATACCTGAAATTCTATTCAGAGTAGATTGAATTCTTGAGTTTTGTATTCACACCCAAGAAATTCTATATAAATAACATACCTGAAAATTCTATTCACAGTAGATTGAATTTTTTGAGTTTTGTATTCACCCCCAGAAATTCTATATAAATAACATACTTGAAAATTGTATTCACAGTACATTGAATTTTTTGAGTTTTGTATTTGCCCCAAGAAATTCTATATAAAATAACATACCTGAAAATTGTATCGCTATATACTAGATTTTTTGATTTCTGTGATTTTCGAAAAAGCAATGGCATCCACCACCAGTTTCAATCGAAAAAATGATAAAACTGAATGTGTTACTTGTGGGAAGCTAATCTCAAGGAACAATTTATCGGTACACGGGGCAAGATGTAGCGAAACAGGTTCGAGTTTAAATCGTTCGTTACCTTCTAAGCCTTGTGCTCGATGCGGAAAGATGATCAGCATTACAAATTTAAGTAAACATCTCAAAATTTGCAAACCATCGACCGGACAAGCATCGAAAAGGAAAATCGATAATCCAGAAACGGAAGCTTCCACTTCCAAGCAAATTAAATTATCCAATGAACCCAAACCAATTAGATCTGCATTCAACGACCAACTCCAGGATTTTTCAATTAAGTCAGAACCAGGCCGTGACATCCTTAGTTTCTTGGAAGAAACGAAAACATCTGTACTAAATATTTTGAAAGATAAACTTGAAAACAACTCTATAAAAGTATACGTTGTTCTGTTTTCTGAATACGAGAAAGTTGATGGCACAACGAGTATTTTTTATCATCGTACAAAAAACCAGACTCTTTATTTTGCTGACGTCGAAAATTTAGACAACTTCTATTATAAAGTTTCCAACGAGCTGGTTAAGAAACATGACGATTTCGAAGCTAAAGGGTCGGGATGGTCTCTATGTGGAAGTCCTCACACGTTAACTGTTTACGTGAACCAATTCTCGCCTCTTCGCGCTTCCAGCTACGTTCCTCTTCCACCGAACATTCAACACAAGAGGGCTGTGTTAAATATACAGAACAGCGATAAAAAATGTTTTCTTTGGTGTATATTGGCTGCACTGCATCCTGTTCATTGGTCAAATCATCCAGAACGGGTTTATCATTACAAACAATACGAGTCCGAGTTTGAAAGTGTAATGTCTGGCATCGAATACCCGGTGACATTGTCGGATATAACAAAGTTCGAAAATCGTGCAGGAAAACGCATCGCTATTAATGTATATTCCTTTACGTCAGATAAATATCTCGTGCATCCCGTCAGGATAAGCGATATCGACGATGACGATGCTCGTGTGATTAATCTTCTTCTAATTTCAAACGAGGATGTCTATCATTACACGCTAATTCGTTCAATGTCTCGATTACTAGGAAGCCAAACAACCAAGCATGAACATAGCATCGAAGTTTGCCCGAGATGCCTAACCACGTTCGACGATCGTGACCGACGTGATCATCAAAATCTTCATAGTCGTCAAATTGCTATCGAGAAACTTGCCGAACATAAAATTTATTGCGGTGACAACAGACCGGCTAGAATGTTGATGCCCGAAACGAACGAAGTCGAAGAATTCAAAATGCACAAGGCATTGTTGGAACATCCCGCAATCATCGTCGCAGATTTCGAGTCTTTCCTGAAACCACTCTCCTACTGCGAACCGGATCCTGAAATTTCCTCCACAACGCCGTACCAGCTTCATCAACCTAATAGTTTCGGCTATGTTGTTGTGCGACGTGATAAAATAAATGAAGCATATATATACCGCGGGCCAAATGTAATCGAACACTTCCTGGAAAAAATGGTGGAGGAGGTTGAGGTAATTGGTAGCGTACTGCTTACATCAAAACCGATGGCACCTTTAACTGAAAATGAACTTCAAAATTACAATTCCACTGAGGTGTGTCCGGTATGTGATCAAAGTTTCACTGATGAGAACAAAAAAATATTCCACCACGATCATTTCAGCGGAAACTACATAGGTGGAATTTGCAACACGTGCAATCTTAAAATCCAGAAACCTAAATTCATCCCCATATTCTTTCACAACGGAAGCGGATATGATTTTCACCACCTGGTGAGACATCTTGGCTACGATCCGAAACGTATAGGTGTCTTGGCCGAGAATGAAGAACGCTACATTAGTCTCAGCAAGCAAGTGTCGATTCCGGGAACGAAAAATACAATCGAGATGCGCTTCCTGGATTCGTATAGATTTCTCTCTGCAAGTCTGGATGCTTTAGCGAACAAACTCACCGACCCTCAATTTAAAATAACTAGAGCTAGTTTTCCCAACGTAGACATAGAACTCGTTAGACGTAAAGGGGTTTATCCTTACGAATATGCTAGTGATGGTTCTAAATTTAACGACGACGCTCTTCCACTTCCAAGAGAATTTTACAGCAGACTCAGAGAGAAAGGAATCACGGACGAAGAATACCAACACGCGCAACTCATGTGGGAGAAATTAGAATGTAGGACACTCGGAGATTACCACGACGCATACTTAAAATTAGACGTGACGATACTCGCGGATGTTTTTCAAGCGTTCAGGAAAACGGCAACGAATATTTATAAATTAGATCCAGCGTATTTCTACAGTCTACCGGAATTAGCGTGGTCGGCAATGTTATTCCAGACAAAGGTCAAGCTGGAACTGATATCGGACGTTGACATGTTGCTATTTATCGAAAGAGGGATACGAGGTGGAATGGTGCAATGCGTACAGAGACATGCGAAAGCTAATAACGTACACATGAAAGAAGATTACGATTCAAATCGAGCATCGAATTACATCTTCTACGCCGACGTTAATAATCTCTACGGACATGCCATGGTTCAGAAATTTCCTTACGGGGGATTCGAATGGTTAGAACCCACTTCGATAGACATTATTCATTTCGACGATAGCGAGTGTGGTTTCTTCGCAGAGGTAGATCTCCAATTCTCCGACCACCTGCACGACACGTTTTCGGATTTGCCTCCGACTCCCGAAATCAAATGTCCACCCGACTCGGTTCAAGACAAGCTTTTGTTAACATTGGACCCTAAACAGAGATACGTCGTCCACTACAAGAATCTCCGGTTTTTGATTGGGAAGGGTGTTCAGATAGTAAATGTTAGAAGAATACTAAAGTTTAAACATTCCACGTGGTTAAGACCTTACATAGAAACTAACACACAACATAGAACAGCTGCCACTTCCGATTTAGACAAGGACTTCTTTAAATTAATGAACAATGCGGTGTACGGAAAGACCATGGAGAATGTTAGAAAGCACGTAGACGTGAAATTAATTTCCGATAAGAATAAATGTCGGAAGTGGATAGCCGATCCTAGATTCAAGTCGAGAAAAATTTACAACGAGAATTTGACACTTTTCAATCTACATATAAAATTGATGAAATTCAGAAAACCAATTTACGTTGGCGCAACGGTTCTCGACTTGTCGAAACTTTACATGTTCGAATTTCATTATGACGTGATGAAACCCTTCTACAATGATAAAATATCACTTTTGTACACGGACACCGACAGCTTTATTTACAGCATACAAACATCTAACCTATACAAAGACATAAAAAATCCTTCTATGCTTGAGTATTTCGATACTTCTGCGTATCCTCAACCCAACAGATTTGGAATTCCATCTCGTAACAAAAAAGTCCTAGGTAAACTAAAAGATGAATGTAACGGTGATATTATTGTCGAGTTCGCGGGTTTGCGTTCGAAGATGTATGCCATGAGAACAGAGAGTAGCGTCACGAAGAAAGCAAAAGGTGTGGGCAAGAATACGGTGGAGAACAAACTCACCTTCCACGATTACATCGATTGCCTTTACTCACAATCGACGATACTAAGTATAGAACAAAGAATCCAAAGTGTAGACCACGTGATTACAACAAACGAAGTTAGGGAAATTGCGCTGGATCCCGATGACGATAAGAGGTGCGTTCTCGAGTGTGGTATTCACACATTGCCTTGGGGACATCGCCGTTTAGAAATAAATAAGAATTGCGCACAGTGCAAATAATTAGCACTCACCACCACACACAACAATTTTCACTAACTCAAAAAAAAAAAACATTTTGTTACTCAGTAAAAAAAAACAATTTGACTGTTATTACAAAATAAAACTTTGACCGTATCCTTAAATAACCAGCATGCCTATGAACTTGTTCGGTTTCAAAAAACAGATCATCATGGAAACTGCACCGTCCATACCAGATCATGAAGTCTTACCTTCCGTGTTACCTAAACTCAACGGTCTGTTGATCATTCACCTCAACAGCATTTCGACGAAATTGGATGAAGACGTCGGCAAAACTTTTTACATCTTCAACAACAATTTACATTTTTACGAAATTCCGATCGACGGGAAACTTCGGATCACCGTGAATCCCGAGAACGTAGGCGAAATCAAAATATCTAACGGCAAGAACATTTTTCGAATCAAGCACGACAAGATGCTTTCTAACATTACGTACGATGTTTCAGCAGGAGATTGTCTATACGTTCAACTCCTAGGAGATTACGACAAACTCATTCCTCTCTTCGTAGAATTACGAATCGTCTATCCTATTATAAATTACCGTTAACCAAAATGCCTAACGACATTTTCGGCAACACCAAGCGTGTGGACCACGCAGAAGAGATTCTCATGCTCGATGTCCGAATTAAAAAGTTGAGGAGCGATTTGATCGCTTTGCAGGAGACAAGTGAGGTGCCACCCTCTTTGAATCTCATCACGCTCGTGCTTCTCTTCAAACGTAATCTCTAAAAAAAATGTCTAGGCAAGCCATCGTCGAAGAATTGCATAAACCTGCACGCCGCAACTACGAACGTTTGGCGGTGGTAACGAAAGGAATCGATGACCTCTGGCAAAGTGACCTCGTGGAGATGAGCAGCGGCAATTTGAAAAACGTACATAAATTGAACAAGGGCAACAAGTACCTCCTCACCGTCATAGACACATTTTCGAAATTCACATGGGCTCTGCCTTTGAAGGCGAAAACGGGAACATGCGTCACGGAAGCATTCAAATTAATTTTTCGCGAAAGCGACAGACGACCACGGTTTTTGCAAACAGACAACGGTAAAGAATTTTACAACGCCGTATTCCAAAAGTTTATTCAAAAACATGACATTCGACATTATTCGACCTTCAGTCACATCAAAGCCAGCATCGTGGAAAGATTTAATCGAACCTTGAAAACACACATGTGGAAACGATTCACGCTTCGGGGAAATTACAAATGGGTCGACACTCTGCCGGAACTCGTCGACACCTATAATCATACGGTACACAGAACGATAGGCATGAAGCCAGCTGACGTTACGAAATCTGACGAGCAGCGTTTAATTTCTACAGTTTACTGTCCAAAGTACACACCCACGACAAAAAAAGCTAAATACAAAATTGGAGACCAGGTGAGGATCAGCAAATTCAAACGCACCTTCGAGAAGGGATTCACAAAAAATTGGAGCACGGAACTTTTTACGGTGGTTCGAGTTTTACCCGGAAACCGACACACGTATATAATAAAAGATAGTAGCGGCGAGATTTTGAAAGGAAGATTTTACGAAGAGGAACTCTCTAAAACGAAACACCCCGACACGTACCTCATCGAGAAAGTATTGCGTAGGAAAGGTGACAAACTGTTTGTCAAATGGGTGGGACTTCCGGAAAAGAGTTGGATCGACGCGAACGAAGTGATCTTGTGAGTACGTGGAACGTGGTGAAGCGTCTACCGGATTCGGAAAGTCAAACGAAAAAAAAGAACGGCGAGTTGCTTCCCGACAGCATCCGCTGTCTGATCGTAGGTCCTTCGGGCTGTGGGAAAACGACACTGCTCGTGGACAATTTTCTCCTCGCACCGAATTGGTTAGATTGGAAGAACGGGCACCTGTACGTGTTCTCGAAAAGTTTGGAGCAATCCAAATACCAGCAACTGATGAAACTGTACGATGGTCTGGACATTGCAACGTTTGCTTCGGAAATAAAACCACTCGATGATTGTCGTGAAAATTCGGTTGTTGTGTTCGACAATGTCATCCTGGAAAATCAAAATGAAATTCGCAACTTTTTCACGCAAGGTCGTCACAAAGGAATGGATTGCTTTTACCTAGCTCAAACGTTTTCCAAAATTCCAAAACAGTTACTACGCGACAACGCTAATTTCATATGTTTGTTTCGTCAAGATCACACCAACCTCAAGCACGCGTACGATGACTACGTAGGCGGAGACATGAACTACAATCAATTTTCGGAACGCTGCTGCTCTTCTTGCTGGAACAGTGACGATTTCGGATTCGCGACGATCGACATGACGAGGAAGCCCAACGACGGAAAATACAGAAACAAAATCAACGACTTTCTAAACGTTGCAACGTTGTGAGAAACGACGTGTATAAATAACGTCATGACGAAACGAAAAATCGAAGACGAAAATCTCAAGCTTCGCGATTACCTCGCGAAACGCTTCAAAGGTTGGAAATCCGAGAATCGCGGATCCTACGAAGAGAAGAAACGTCAGGATCAACCTGTGATCGATGCCATCAGCTGTCTAGGTAAAGAAATTAAAAGTGTCACGGAACAAAATAAAAATTTGATCAACGAACTCGTGCCGCTGGCAGCTAAAAGTTACGCTGTACCCACGCCCATTTCGAGCATTCCTTCGACGCCGTTCGAACTGAAGGACGTACCGGCACGACGTCAAGCCATAGGTAGCACGTCTTCGGATAAGATCGAGTTGGGACCTTTGGCACGAGACTACCTGAGCACGGGGAAGTTCGACAAGGATGAAGTGTTCGGATTGTATCCGAGCATGGAAAGCAACGAAGGCGGTGTGGTGTGGAAGATTGGGAAATCGAAGGTGACCTTCGAAGGCAACGACATTAAAGTTAATTTAGGCGATAAGGATAGTTGGACCAGGTATCCGGGTACGGTGGGACTGTGGGAACTCGTTGCCAAAAAGCAGCCGAAAGATTACACCGACGAAGATTACCAGAGTTACAAGGAAATTTTGATCATGACGGATGCCTTGTACCAGAACAACGATGCCTCGCAGAATAGGGTGAAATCGAGCAGCGGCGAGAAGTACAGAAATCTCATCAAACCGATTTGGAACGAGGTGAAGAGTGGAAGCGGCGTCAAACGCTACAACACGTTACCCAAAGAATTCGTTTGGGTGGACGACGTGAGGAAGCTCGTGGACCGATTGTTGGTGATAGCCGGCGAAGAGAATGCAGGCAATCGTAATTTCTACAACGAGAAGGTTGGCATCGTGGACATGATCAGCGCCAAACTTTCCAACTTCATCGTGAACGACGACAAGGGCATAGGTTACCTGATCAAAATCATCAACACGCTGCCTCCGAGATTCTGGAACGTGGCAGAAGGAAAGGGACTCGTGAACGACATCATCAACAAGTTACCTTTCGAGATGCATTTACCTGGCTACCAGTACTGCGGACCGGGTACCAAACTCGAGAAAAGATTGGAGAGAGGAGACAAGGGTGTGAATCCGTTGGACGCGGCATGCAAAGATCACGACATCGCTTACAACACCACTCGCACCGATCTGGATGCACGTCACGAAGCAGACAGAAAGTTAGAGCACGCAGCTTTCGAAAGATTCGTCAGCAGAGACGCATCGTTGGGTGAAAGAGTTGCAGCACTGGGCACCACAATCGCCATGAACACGAAACAAAAATTGGGGTGGGGTATATAAATAACATACAGTAAAAAAAAATAATAACAACATGTCTCGTATAACTGATTTGCCGCCCGAGCTACTATCTAAAATATTCAAACACGCAGTAAACGGAGATTGTGAGGATGTACATAAACTTGTAATCATAGCAAGAACGACGCCGGAATTTCGCATCCCTTGTGAAATGGTTCTCAAGGACCATCTTCGGGAGATCAGCGGCCTGAGGTGCGGTGATCTCGACACTCTTCTTTCGGCCGCAGGGAAAAAATTAAACGATAGGATGGACACGGACGATTGGTGCAAGTCTGAACAGAAGATGGCAGATATTATAACGCACATCATCTCGTTTTCCGAAGCACAAGCTTTCTTCCTCTTACACACACTGTAAAAAAAATAATAATATACGTGTCAAAAAAAATATACGTGTCAAAAAAAAATGAGACAAAAAAATGTACATGTCCAAGAAAAAAATTGCCATGGAAAAAAAATTTATCGTAAAAAAAAAATTGTCTCGTCAAAAAAAAAGTTGGCGTGGACATCGTCAGAAAAAAAGTTGCCTTATCGTAAAAAATTTTTATCGTCAAAAAAATGTCTCGTCAAAAGAAAGTTGACGTGGATAAATTATTACCGTCAGAAAAAAAGTTGCCTTATCGTAAAATTTTTTTATCGTCAAAAAAATTTGTCTCGTCAAAAAAGTTGACGTGGAAAAATTATTACCGTCAGAAAAAAAGTTGCCTTATCGTAAAAATTTTTTATCGTCAAAAAAAATTTGTCTCGTCAAAAAGAAGTTGACGTGGATAAATTATTACCGTCAGAAAAAAAGTTGCCTTATCGTAAAATTTTTCCACGTCAAAAAAAATTTGTCTCGTCAAAAAAGTTGACGTGGAAAAATTATTACCGTCAGAAAAAAAGTTGCCTTATCGTAAAAATTTTTTATCGTCAAAGAAAAATTTGTCAAAAAAAAAAGTTGACGTGGAAAAATTATTACCGTCAGAAAAAAAAGTTGTCAAAAAAAATGTACAAGTAAAAAGAAAACTTGATATATAAATAACACACATCGTGAAAAAAAAATCTACGAGATCAAAAAAAATTCTTCGGTATATATAAATAACACACATTGTGAAAAATTAAAATTCTCTAACACCCTGAAATTTCTCTTCGATATGACGACTGAAAAAATGAGTGACCTCCAAGCATTAAAACAAATGCTAAATTTGTCAGTCGAGTATGTAAAAATTCAGGAATTGGAAGTCGACAAACCTTACACGATAACTTCCGGTTCAATTGTTTCTACCCAGTATGGTCCCAAGGTACGTCTGTTGCTCAACGGACAATACAGTCTGTTTTTACCAGATCGATACGCTAACATGTTATCCGACGAGAAGCTATCTATTTTAATCGAGAACAAAACTCGAATCGTGTACAAGGGGACAAAGGAACTTCTTGGTAAGAAAACGAAGCACGTAATAGAATTTGTTTAATCACAGACACCCCAACCCCCGGAAAATATATATATAAATAACATACCATGAAAAATATGACAACTTGTCTAACTCAACTTCCTCCCGAAGTGTTGCACAAAATATTTACGTTTACGTTCGACGGGGATGTAACTAAACTCATAGACTTGTGTAAAGTAACGCCAGAATTTCGTTCACCGTGCAAAATGATTTTAATGGATCACCTCCGAGAAATAAGCGGAATGAAAAAATGTTCCGATCCCCAGAGACTCTCTTTCGAGCCGCAAACAAAAAAATTGACGATAGGTTAGACGAGCTGCACGAGTGGAGGCAGGGAAGAAGAAGATTTACCGAAGACTGGTACGCGTCGAACATTGAAACTGTCGATCTTGTAAACCACATGATAGCATTAGGCGAAGCAAAAACTTTTTTCTTTCCCAGAATACATATATATAAATAACACACCGCCACAGTTTGTTTTGAGTGGGACGATATAAATAACACACATCGTAAACCTAACGGAAAAAAAAATGTTCTCTTTCCCAGATAACATATAGCATCAAAAAAAATGAAACCCAAGGGTGTCGTGTACCAGATACCATACTCCAATCTAAAAAATCTAGGTGCCCTCGATGGGTTACTCACCAAGAAACAACGCGAGAAGAAACGTTCTTGCTTGACGAAAGGACACGGAATGAAATTACTTCTCAGCACACCTCAATTGAGACGCTTGCAGCGTTCGCGGAAACAGCAAAAGATCGGAGGTTTCATATTCAGCATCCCGGCCATCCTGGCAGCATTGGGGGCCGTTGGAAGTTTGGCCGGCGGAAGTGCCGCCATCGCGAAAACCGTCATCGACTCGAAGAAGAACAAGGCGGAATTGGAAGAACAGAAACGTCACAACCTGGCCATGGAGAAGAAAGGGGGGAAGGGCGTGATGAAAAAGTTTAAAAAAAAGAAACAGCAGCACTCACCAACCGAGACATTGAATCTCTGATCGAACCATTACGAATCAAACACTTCAGAGGCGTTTTCATGTCCGACTCGTTACCTTCAACCGTTAAAAGAAGAGAATGCGGCGTAGTCAACTTGGACAGTCAAGAAAATCCAGGCACGCATTGGATATGTTATCACTACGCAAATAATAAAGCATTCGTTTTCGATTCTTTCGGAGGTGTTCCACCTACAAATTTAGTTCATTACCTGAAAACGAACAATCCTATATACTACAACGACGAACGCATTCAAAATTTCGGAGACGAGAACTGCGGTCATCTCTGCCTCTCCGTGCTCGCGTTTCTCTCTAAAATAAATAAGCCACAGGTGGAAGATTTCCAGAAAGCACTGTGGAACCTCAAACACGATGGGCGTGTTCCATCTCACGAGCGAATCTTCGATCTTGAAACTCACGCTGCACGACGACATCGTCTATCCTAAATCCGTAGCTCTGCGTGCATTCTACAGCATGTACCTCATACCTAACGTCACGCATCACAACAACAAAATTAGCGTCGGAAGCGAACATATCGTCGTCACGCCAGGTCAATACAATCTTTCCACTTTGCAAGCTCAGTTACCCAAAGGCACGTACCTTTCTCAAAATTCGGTCACGCACAGAGTGGAAATCGTGTCGGCGACGGAGACCGTGGACCTGGGCACCATGGGAGAACTTTTAGGTTTCGAGAACGACATCAAACTTGAAGCCGGCATCAAGCACGTAGCAACCAACATTCCTAAATTCTTGGCCATAGAAACTCTGAACGTACACTGCAACGTGGCGGAAAGCATGATCACGAAATCTTCGGACGGATTGTTAGGAAGTCACAAGCAGACAGGAATCATAGCCACGTTCAAACCAAGTTCCGAGTTCATGGAACCGATCATCTACACACCCTCTTCGCCGATCTATTTTCCAGTATGTCGCAACCGCATAGACGACATAGAGTTGGTGGTGACGAACGAGAAAGGAGAGGTGGTGGATTTCGCAGGTGCAACGACCACGGCCATCGTGGAGATCAACGTATAATAAATAACACACATAGTGAAAAAAAATGGAGCAAATCGAAAGTTACGAATTGCAATCTTTCCCTCCCAACCGTCGCACGTTCGCCAATTTGAACGAAGCGAACCGGGAGATCGAATACGACGTGGACGTAGGCGACGGGTTCGTTCATCCTCACAGAGCGGACCTTTACCTTCAATTCGACGTGGTGAAGAAGGAAAGCGGAGAAGCCTTTCCGCCCAATGCCAATTTGAAACTCGTGGACAACTTCGTGCCTCACCTGTTCTCGCAGGTGGAGGTGAGGAAACACGGTACGGTCATCGACAGAATCGATTATCCAGGCATCACGTCGACGGCAGTGGGAACATTGAAATTATCCAAAACGGACGCGGCATACTATCAGGCGGGAGGATTCGAAGCGGGAACCAAAATATCGACGAGAAGTCACACGCTGCTCTTTCCCATGCGTCTGCTTCCGGGATTCTTCTCGGACTACAAGGAGATCATGTGGAAGGGAGGAATGAGGATCAGCTTTCGAAGAGCGGCCAACGACAACGACGCACTGATGCGATACAGTAACTTGAACGCGGACGGTATCACGCCGCTGCCCAACACATTACCCGAAGCAGCCAAATGCGTCATCCGCAGCATGGAGTTGAGAATGCCGATCGTGGAATACGAGACGAACTACGCCCTCAAGTACAAAGCGGAGATCTTGAAAAGTCCGCAGGTGCCGATTCACTTTCACGGTTACCAGTGCGTGCAGAAGTTGGCGTCGGGAAGTCACATGGAATTCGACGTGATGACTCAGTTCAACAACATACAGTTCGACATGCCAGATTTCGTCGTGGTGCTCTTTCAGACCGGGAGGGACAAGAATCAGGAAAAAGATTCCAGCAAGTTCGACGACTGCAAGATCAAGAACGTTTATCTGAAGAACGGTAGGAACGAAGTGTTCCCGCGCGAGAATTACAACCTCGACATGACCAAAGACGATTACCTCAAACTTTACGAAGCTTACACGGCTTACAAGCGCGTGACCGAGGGAAGCGTGGACATGTACTACACTCCCAGCGAATTCAAAATCCGCAGGCCGATGTTCGTCATCAATACCACGAAGAGGAAGCAGGTCGTGGTCAACGATCGCACCAACATCAAGGTCGTCTGCGAGTTCCACGACGCGCTGCCTGACGATACTCTGTGCAGCGTCATCCTGGTCGCAGAGAAGTCCTTCGTCCACGACGTGAAGAACGAGAGGGTGACGGAACAGTTTTAAAAAAAATCGTAAAAAAAAAAATTGCCGCATACTAAAAAAAAAAAATCAACATCCAACACATTTTAGGTTATATAAAATTTGTGAAAAACTTAAAATACTGAAATATTAAAACAAACGGAGTCCAATGTAAGTTAGTTCGATGCGTAAATGAAAAAAAATGATAGGTTAAGTTATATCACTTAGGATCGTAAAAAAAATTAAAAAATCGTAAGAAAAAAAAGATAGGTTAAGTTATATCACGTAAGATCGTGATATACCTACCAAGTACGAGTGGGGAAAAAAGTTTTGCAGTGAAAATTTGTACTAAAACATCGCTGAACGCTAAAACATCGACAAAAAATTGTCAAAATATGTCAAAAACTGATATTCAATTGATAAAATAAAGAGATACCTACAAAGTATGGCGTTGAACCGGCCCAATTACACTACTGTAGTGGTATCGTTGCCGCCTTGTAATCAAGGGGTCCCGTGTTCGATACCCGGTGAAGGCATCAAGTGGTTCGGATCCCACTTTAAACTGTAGGTCCAGTCCCGATTTGCATTACTGTGCATAAAGTGGACTTAAAACACAAACTCAATCATTCAATCAACCCTCGCTAAGATGCATCTCTCGAAACATGTGATATTATCCCGAACACATATGCAACCACAAAACATAGAATCACAATTCCCATTAAAAAATTAACTGTGCAATTATTGAAAGCAAAATGTATGACTTTTCTGTAAATAATCAAGTAGATATCCGCTCGATTGAAGTACCCCGAGAATCCCTGCCCACATAGCTCTCTTGCCACCTAGTGAGTAACTTGCAAATAACTAACATTGAACTTGGACATAAAATAATTTTAACATAATTATTTACACATTTTCATCGACTTTTGTGAAACTATCCTTCAAGTACAAAATGTTGATTTTTGCCTTTTATTTTTTGTGATTTTAAAAATAAAATATTTAATTACGTGTTGATAACGAGTTCTTCTTCCTGTATTGTTTAGACCAAGTAATTAATTCATAGAAGTTGGTTCTTGGGTAGCGGTTCAAAAAAAAATCGGGAGGGGGGAGGTTGAAAACCATGATCAGGAAATTTTTAAAAAATGGACAAAAAAATAGGAAATCTTAATTTTTGAAATTGATTCTCTGTGTACCAATAAGAAATAATAAAATGTATATCAAACTTACGTTTTATTGTCTAATGCAGAATGAATACTATTTACTGCATTTACTTTCTTTCTCACCAGACCTAACGCCAATGGACTTCTTCCCAACACGGACAAGATGTGGAGCACATTCTGTAACAGGTAAACATCACTTTCAGTTTCCAATAACTTTTCACCAAATGATGTTACATGAAATCTGATTACAGATTTGACATCCTGACGAAATTCTAGCCTATGGTCATGTATCACATGACCCACCTATCATTTTAAATAAAGAAAAGTTGCTTTCAAGATGGCGGAACCAATGGCGGCCGTCCGCATGACATACTCCACAAGGTGTCCTCCTAGGTCTATTATGTATCGCCCATATCAAATTCCATGAAAATACATCACTGCGGATTTTACAAGGGGTGGTAGGGGACTTCTGATGCACCCTGTATTATAAATAGACCTCGGATTTTTAGGTTCTAAAAAAGTGTGGTTTTAGGTTTCTAAAACAGGTTCTAAAAATCCGAAAATAGGTTCTAAAAATCCTAAAATAGGTTCTAAAAACCTTAAATTAGGCTCCAAAAATCCTCAAATAGGTTGTAAAAAGACTTAATTTGGTACAAAATTCCTGAATAACACTGGTTAGATACAATCTTTAAAAACAAAATTTCACAAGAACCGTAAAAACCAAATATTAATTTTCTAAACAAATTTTTATTTCCTTGTATCATTTACAAAATTATCTATAAATTACACTGGTCTACGTCCATTTTGCTGACTGGAGGCTGATGGTTGTTCTTTAGTAATTCGAGGGTGGTAAATCCAAAACTGAAATCAATTTTTTTCTATCACGTCAGGTTTCGGAGGAAAATAGAAAATTATCTAATATTAGGGAGATATATTTAGAGCAATGAAACAACGTAGTCCGTAAAAAGGTCACAAGATGGCAGCACATGGAATATTATAATGAATATTATTTCAATCACTTATTCGAACATTGTTAACCCCCAAAGAAAAGACAAATAATACTGACTTTGTAAGGAAAGCATATAGTGTATATTTCGGAATTAAATTGGGTGACCAAAATAAATCCTGGGCACCTCATAAAGTATGCAGGACCTGTGTAGACTAAAGGAAAGAAATATGTTAGCGTCTGGAACAACCTTCATGTATCGGGACAGAGAGAGGCATCTATTAAGATATTTTCAAAGGGACGAAGAACTTGTCTATTGTACAGATGTGAAGGGACTAATTGATGCTATGGGATGTACGTATAATGCAGAAGAATGGAGGCTTTTTATTGATAGCAAGAGAAGTTTGAAGTGTGTGTTGATGCATAATGGCAATAAGTTAGCATCCATTCCTGTTGACCACTCTGTACATTTGAAGGAAAGCTACGAAACAATAAAAGAACTGCTTCGAAATAAAAAGTATGCAAATGACAGTTGGCTTGTGTGCGGAGATCTCAAGGTCATTTCAATGTTACTTGGTCAACAAGCAGCTTTCACGCAATATCCATGCTTTTTGTGTTTATGGGACAGTCGAGCAAGGATTGAACATTGGGAACGAAGACTGTGGCCTGCCAGGAAAAGCTTTGAAGTCGGGGCGAAAACCATCCAGAACAAGCCGCTTGTTGATCCTAAGAAAGTGTTACTTCCTCCACTGCACATTAAGTTGGGATTAACGAAGCAGTATGTAAAAGCTCTGGATAAGAATGGGGCTTGCTTTAAATACATTTGCTCAAAATTTCCTGCATTGACGCATGAGAAAATAAAAGCAGGTATTTTTGATGGTCCTCAGATAAGAATGCTAATGAAAGATGAAGAATTCTTACAAACAATGAACCGCACAGAGAAAGATGCATGGTGTGCCTTTTCTGATGTCATTACAAACTTTCTTGGAAACTTCAGGGTGCGCAACTACGAGGTTCTAGTTGAAAATTTGTTGGTGACGTTTCAAAAGTTAGGAGTAAATATGAGTGTGAAGCTTCACTTCCTGCACAGCCACTTAGATGTATTTCCGTCCAATCTTGGTGCAGTAAGTGAAGAACAGGGCGAACGCTTCCACCAAGACATAAAAACCATGGAGCACCGATATCAGGGGAGATGGAATGAAAACATGATGGCCGACTATTGCTGGTGCTTGCAGCGTGACGTTCTTGAGGCCATCTACTACAGAAAATCAAAGAAACGAAATTTTTTGCCTAAGTAGGTATGCATGTTGTGCTATTCCGTGGTGTATGTTAAGTTTAGCATAAGTACAGGCATCAGGTTTTGACTGTATGTGCTCGTGAAACAAATTGATCAATTTGCCGGAATTGCCTAAACTTTTTGTCCATTAAGAACTACCTATTGAAAAAATAGAAACGTATGTTTGTTAAACAACGTGACGTGATACTCTGCATGGACACTGACTACGTCGCATTCTCTTTGCAAGTGCTGTTGGAATGTAGCCGGATATAATTTTCTGAAAATTTTGAAATGTGACTTGTGAAACAATGCAACTTAATACCTGTTATCAGCTACGCCACCTATGTATAGTCCTATAATTTCATTATGTGCAGATATCTATATGGAAAATTGTTGGAGTTTAGCCCAGTATTATAATATTGTGAAAATTTTCAAATGTGATTTATGAAAAATTGTGACGTGATACACTTTCTCTGACTACATATTTGGAATCAGCGACCTCAAATTATATAGAATCAGTTAAAATATCTAAGCCAGCAGAAAAAAAAAAATCATATGTATACCAGTGTTATTACGAAATACTGCACTTGTGCTGTTTGAAAAAGTTGCTTGTTGATATGAATAATGAATTACGTATGTATAATTTGCTGCACAATATCATGGTGGCTACTCACTTGGAATTCCTTGAATTCCGGGAATTACACGTGAATTATTGGCATCGGAAATTATGCGTGAAATATTTGCTCTGGAAATTATTCATGAATTTTAGCAAGACATGAAATAAGGTACAAGCGGATGTTTTCTCTAGTCCCATTTTTTCCTCCGTAAACGTGAAAAATTGCAACTTTTATTAATCCAAATCCCAATAAATTTATACATCTTTATACATGCCCTGAGGCAAGTTTCTCTCAGTTTAGCTTTTATTTTATTTTTTTAGGAAGAAAAAGAAAGCTACATGGAAAATAAAACAAAATTTTCTCAATCCGTTTACTTTGTTAGTGTCTTTTGCAGAACAATCTATCTGACAAACAGAAGATTATTACAAAATAATATATCTTGAAGTTGGTTAGGTAAATTTTTTGTTACATTGAAATCATACAAACCCCTTATATTGTGAATATTTTTGTGTGTGGAAGGGAGGGTTGAGAGTCGGTACTACGTAAGGTTGGATTAGAGAAAACATCTGCTTGTATCCTTGAATTTTTGGAAAGTTCACATTGAAAACCAGGAATTATACTTGAATTTTATCATGGTCCTATTCACCACCATGAATCTTTTGGCGTTATCCACACTCAAACTCCACCTTTTGTCTGTAGGATCATTTCATGTGTTGAAAATTATCTTTCAACAGAAACATAGTCAGTAGTGATAATTTGAATGCTGAAATATTACTTCGCAAGGTGTGAATGCCAAAAAGGACCAAACTGACGCGAAAGTGAGAACTTTGCACTTGGGACTGTGCAGGCAGGAGATACGATTGGGTGCCAAAACTGATAATGGGGAGGAGGGGCGGCAAGGACAGTTTACTTTATCTTAGTAGGCAAGGCTCAGCATTAAGAGTCTATAGTGCAGAGGTAAAAAGTAGGGGGGAACTGTCCCCTTTCGCCGCCACTGTCTGCAGGTAACAGTGACGTCAAAATTTTTGTTTTGTTTAAAGCTTTGATAAACATCATATACTTGGAGGGAGGGAAATCAACAGAAAACATGTTTCAAACACGCCAGTCATTGACTTATTTCACCACCAAACCTAGTAAATACTTCTGTGAGATATAAAAATCCCGTAAAAAAAAAAAAAGATTTAATTTAGGTACATAAACCTAAAATAGGTTCTAACAAGCAAAATAGGTTATTTTAGGCACTATAAAACTTAGTCAGTTGTTTCGTCTTTTTATGAAACGCCGATATAACTTGTTATTTCTTATTTACCTGCAAAGGAAAAAAATAGGTTAAAAACCTAAAATCCGACGTCTAGTTATAAGATATTAAAAATAAACCAATTTTAATCTAAATTTATTGTTCTATTTGCTACTCGAGTGACATTATATTTCTTACACTTTGTACGTACAGTTATTGTACTGAAATTCATAGTTATTGTATTTTGTTATTAACTTTTACACATTCCGTTCAAAAAAGACTTTAAAAGTTAAGGACAAATTATACTCATAGAGCTGATATTGTGTGACCTCTCACAAAGAAAACTATAAATTTTGGGAGCTGTTGATCCATTTCTTCTTTGGATTAAATTGTAGGATATTAAAATATATGCTGGTTGATCTATTATATTTACACTAAACTTTTTTCGATCTAATGTTTAATTTTGCCAAGGAAGTAAAATTAATTACCACTATACACTATTTAAATTAGATATTTGTAGGATTGCGGGGTGAGACTTCAGCCCGCTTAGCCCTCCCCTTGGCTATGTGCCTGAATATTACTATTATTATTTATCTTTGTGTATCTTGAACTGTGTATAAAAAGTTAATATATGCCTTCCCCACTCCATAGGAGAAATGCTGTCGCTTTATAATCAAGGGGTCCCATATTCAATTTACCGGTTAAAGCACATTTTGCATGAACTAGCCCGGTTTAGCCTATCCGAGTGTAAATTTGGCTTAGGAACAAAAAGTGAAGTTTCTTACAAAAGGAATACATACTAATGCTTATATATTATTGATTTGCTGGGCGATGTTCACCATTCAAATAAGAGTTTTCATTTCATTTTGATTTATTTTACTTCGCTTTCCTACCACTTTTGGCTAATTCCGAAAATGGGGATGAGTGATGATATCATGAAATTGGGATTCGAACCCGGGACCCCTGGCGTCGTAGCGCGATGTGCTAACCACTTGGCTCAAATAAGAATTATCGGTGCTTTCGCAACAAGTGACTCTGTACATTATTGAGCATGTGTTGCTGAACTCTCTTTTTAGATAATACTACGGATGCTCTTTTTCAATGTCACGGAGTTGCTATCTGGAACGTTGGCGGAAATGGTCCTGGCATGAATTAAACTTGGATATGACCTTGGTGCTTTTAATGCATGATAGCATTCAGTAACTTCCATAACGAATTCTCTGTTTTTCACTTTTTCGATCACGGCATTTAATTGTTTGGAAGGTGATCGGTCTGTTCTTATGTCCTGAATTGCTCTTAGCCCAAGAGATACAGGACGCCAGATGTTGTGAAACAGCAGAGTAGATTTGTAACTTCAGACTCCCATGTGCTTAATAGTTTTGTATCAGCTTTGCTCACAGGAAAATATCGGCGGTTGTGCACAAGTTGTGCCTGTTTTGCTTCAAACAGGTGGACGGAAAGAACTGGACGACCAACTTCTTATCTGCAGAACTGAAGAAATCTAGTGTGGAGATGGCTGCGGGTTGGTCATACCACGTTATATGAAACGCGACCACATAGAAAAGAGCTACAAGAATCGAAAAGTTGTTTGCAGATTTTGCTCCCTGTTAGTTTCGACGAAAGACATACCAGTAATAATAATAACAATAATAATCCTGGAGTGTAAGGGGCGATCCTTCCACGTAGTGCACCCAATAGTCAACCTCACTTCCACGCAGTACAGCCTGGACTGCAGACTAACGAGGCTCTGGCGATTGGCACCATGGCCAGAATAATTCTGTGTCGTCTTGTGTTTTGTCCTGATTTGTGCTGAGCGCCCTCTTTAGCCTCAGCTTTTAACCAAGGTAAGGCAATTTTAGTTTTCAGACACGCTTTTATTTTTGTTATGATAAGGGGCTGGACCCCGTATAGTGTGACGGGTGCAAAATAGCCTCAGTGCTGACGCACCCACAGGTTTTTAATCCAAAAATAATAATCCTGTGCGTAACAGCCCATGAAGGGCCTAGGCGTACCTTCCGACTGCCGGTCTCCCTCCCACGCTTTCCTTCGTCACCTCTAAGCGTGGAGATCTTCGACCAGGCTTGGAATAGTCGGGTGTTCAGCCCGACGTATCCCCAGCCGTTATAGTAGGTCTCCGTGACCGGATTACGCTTACTCAGGTGCCGGAGATATCATCAAGGACTTTCGTGGGTGTGATATGGACAGTTTACAGAAACCACAGAAAGGAAAAGTTAATAGAGGATGGGGTTGCTTCGAGTTCATTTCACACGAAAAACTAAATACCAGAAATTATATTCTCGACGACACTATTTTTTTGGAAATACAGTAGAGCGTCGATTATCCGAACGTCGGTCAACCGAACGACCGCTTAACCGAACTGTGTACTCGCTCACTTTCAGATATCTGTAATGAAAAAAGTACGTGACTTAGCTGCTCGTAAGCGTGTGGGCTTGCTTAGACAGACCAAAATAAAGGATTTTTTTAAACGTTAATTTTGTGTACTGTGTGTATTGTTCATGCAAAATGCGTATGTAATATGTACATATTTTTGTTTAATAAACTGTACCACATACTATATATTCCTACTAAAGTTGCCTTTGTACGTTACTTTGTAATACATACTTAAAGAGATGCCTGTTTTTATGAATACATTTACTGTACAGTACTTCTTTTTGGCAAATAAACATGTACAGTTCGATTATCTGAACAAACCAGTTTTCCGAACACCCATGTCCCCCAATTACTTCGGATAATCGACGCTCTACTGTATGTGTAGAAAGAACCAGAGTTAATGAAAGTTGTAGTGTAGCAACTACTATCAGAGCAAATCAATCGAACTTGTGTTTGTATCTCTATCTCTCGTGTGAGTATGTGAGTGTGGCAGTGGCGTGGCGTGACTTTTTAAAAAGTGTTACCGGCTATCAGTACGACAATTATGCCTGCTAGACGTTATTACAACCCCCACCCCTTCGGTAAAGAAAACATGTCTTCGAGGTAGATATTTGTTCATTTCGTTCTTGTTTTGCAATCAGCACAGTGATTTAGCCACAAACATTTCTAGAAAGAACTACCATTCATGAAACAGTTACCACGAAAATCCAATGAATGGTGATAGACCCTTGTCAATTCTTCATCTGTCTCCGTTTCTTTGCAATGAGCTGCGAAGGGGAAGAACCACACTTTTCCCGGGCCAGTTTGACGTTTGTGTGGTGAGCACTGAGCAGACAGCAGAACTCCACTCCTTCGTGGAAGGGAAGCCCAGCTGTACGTACTACTGTTGTCAACTTAGTATTTTGGAGCAAGGTTTGTCCAAATCACGAATCACACCAAGGAACTATACTTTTGTCTATTACCTAACTGGTCTCGGTTGTAGTTCAATCCAGCCTTGGCTTTGCAGTCTACTCTGGTTGCTTCACAGAAATTGTATTCGTATTTTAGGCGGGATTTAGCTCTTTTCTGTCAATCCGATGTGACAACACTGGCTGCTCCGGTGGGTCTGAACGGCAACAGGGCCCCTTAACAGGCATATGAATAATAATAATGAATCCTTCCCCGCTCTTTCCTTGCATTGGCGCCCTCTTCTCCCTTGTTGCCTCTGCAGGGTAGCGGAACGGCCTCCCTCTTCGCTTCTGTCGGCTGCAGGAAAAATGTCCTAGGCAATATCTACTCGACGGCAACGGTGTTCATTAACGTATTTAACAATGTTGTCATTTTATTTAAACAACTTCTTAATTCTTTACATTTTGCTACATGCACGCCTCTGGAGTGTGGAGAATTTTTGTTTCAATGTCAAAATTACAGGAATTATAGTCAGCATATCTTTACGATGCATAATACATCAGGAAACCTTTATTTTATGAACTGTAGTATTCTCATATTTTCCATTATACATACTTCTGAATAGCGTCAGTAAATATTTCCTTCATTTACATTAAATAGTGTAATGAACGTACGTACATTAAGAGATTGATTGATTTGGTTCATTTTACTTAGCTTTTCTGCCACTTTTTGCATATCACGAAGGTGAGAGTGAGCGATGATACCATGAAACTGACGAAGGGACACTCACAAAGAACGCTCATGCCGGGATTCGAACCCGGGACCCCTGGCGTCGTAGAGAAATTGAGAATTGCTGTGCTGATCACTCCGCCACTGAGGCCGGAGGTAAAAGTAATAGAAATTATATAATTTTATTCATTGATAGGCCTATGTACGCGAAATTGTAAACTTAAAATATGAGCATGAGTAGAAATGAAGAATTTCTATTAGATAGAAAATCAGTGTATACTTAAAATTAATTTGTAGGAAAGAGTCGTCCAAAATGGGACACTAACATATGTTGGTCTATCAAAAACAAATTAATCAATGAAAAAAATGTTTCAAACAATGTATTTTCTGAGTAGGCTGACACTTAATAAACAACATAATATCACAGATTTGTCCGAGAATTAAAGCATAGGCCTAGTACGTAAAACATATTTCGATATTGGTCGGTGGTGTTCAAAAAGCGGACGTCTCCGTTTTAGCAGACAGTGATGGACGGTAGAAAACATGGCATGGAACATGTCTCTTCACAAATATGCAAGATAACCTATCAAGCAGTATGCCAAAACCTAACGTAAAACTGGATGAATCATAGCTGTACTTACCAGAATTCAATGTTCAAAGCTGGTTTGATAAGACCCAACACAGTATAGAAACAAAATTGAAAACTTTTTTCACTAAAACTTGAAAATTTCGTAGAAAAAAGAAGATCGGCTTGTCGAGTGGTAGTACTGCGCGTTGGGTCCCAGGTAGCAGTATTAATCAGTGAGAAACCGAACGTCTACATTTGACCCACCGTCCCTGTTTTGGACGACTCTCCCCTACCTATACGCGCCAAGGTTCAGGGGGAAGGAATGTAAGACGCTTCCTGCCTTTGAAGAAGATTGATTGATTGATTGATTTAGTTTATTTTACTTCGCTTTCTGTGCCTCTTTGCTAATTTGCGAAGATGGGGATAAGTGATGAAATTATGAAATTGATGAATGAGCATTCAGAATCAACCAATCCCGAGCGGGATTCGAACCCGGGACCCTTGGCGTCGCAGCGTGATGTGCTAACCACTCGGCCCTTTGAAGACGAGCATTTAGCGTACTACAACTGGAATGGTATTTGAGGGGGCTTGGAGCAATTTACCTGATTGCAAATCCTCGATCCGAATGATATTCGAGGAAAGTAGGAAGTACCCCATGCCATCATTGTCATCCTTTTTCGCTATAAAATGTCATTTTAAAAATTACATTCAATGTCAATCTTACAACTAATTAATTTTATGTCAGTCCTTTTCTTTATGAGTGCTAAATATTTCACTGGCCGAAACATAATTATTTTCTATCCAAAATGTACTTTTTTATTTTATGGATCGATTTGAAAGTTGACTCTCTGGTACGTGATGTGCTATTACTGAGAAGTGATAATAACAATGAAGGGACTGCACAGAAATGCAACAGCCCAAGCAGTTTTGTTGTCATGAATAATTAACTGTACATTAAAAATTGCAAAATTTAGGCTCAAACTTGTATTACAAGTCCTGAAATTTTAGCAGTGGTCCGAATATGATATTCCTTCCATGGAAACCATACCAACTCTCACTGGAACCATTGAACTCAGTATTGAAACCATGGAACTCAGTTGGGAACATGTTGTCCTTGAACATAACATCTGACTGCAACTCATCTTTCCATGCAATGTGTAAATACTATAATTAATGCAATGTCGTAAAGGGAAGGAAGGATTTGTTGCCTTATTAGGCTATTTCCTACAATTAATTTTCTGCTATATTCACATGATTTTAAATGTACTAATGAAATAAATTAATAAGATTCTTACATGACGGTTACATATGTTCATCTTATAGACTATTCAAACTAAATAGATAGAAATTGACGAGTTCAAACATCCATGAAATGTTACCTCAATGCAAGAGAAAATATTTCCGTAGCTCCATATGAACAATCGATATCTCAGGGTATACTAGATTTACAAAGATAAAATTTCGTGTAGTGAGATAACTCTCAAATAGCAAGCTAATGCAACATGATATAACGATCTTCACAACATGACCTTTAGCAATAGCTGAGACACTATTTTCAGACATTAATACGTAGATCAATGAATTCTGAAATTGACTTGACCTCTCAGTCTATACAGTGCATGTTCGTGCATGCGAAAAATTCTCATGAAGTTAGTTCTTGCATGCAAGTCCTAGTCATGCAAGATATTCCCCACGTCACAAACTGATTTGCCTGATTGGGCCAAGAGAGTAGATTGAATGTATGTGACGTACATAAAGCAGGCAAAAACTTTGTACTCTGGTTTATATTACACAAGTTTCTTGCCAGTTCTTAATCGATAGCCTGACGTCATATTTCTACGCAGTACTTACCTGTCTTGGAACCGTTGCCGTGACAACGAGTACACTTTAAGTATTGAACTTGTAGACTAGAAGTTTGAAACTTTTGCGTTATAAGTTTTCTTCTGCCCTCGCAGCAAGATGCCGACGACTGTATACAAGATATGTCAGTTTTGCTCCTTGGAGATAGACGAGAAAAAACTAGATGATCACCGCTTGATCTGCGGTCTTGAAGAGATCGAGTGTGGAAATGGCTGCGGACTGCTCATGCCACGATACATGAAGCGTGAGCATACGGAAGTGAGCTGCAAGAAGCGAGAAGTTTTCTGCCAGTTTTGTTCTCGCTCGGTTGCGATGGAAGACTTACCAGAACACGAAGAGGAGTGCTCAGCGGAGAGTGAGTTGAAGTGCAAGAGCGATAATTCCAGAATTCAGTATGTGGACGAAGATGCCTCGACTACATTGCGCCTTAAGTGGGGTTCCAGCGCAGAGAAGAAAAATCTGAGAGCAGTGAACCCAATCGTGAAAGATAAGTGTGTGAAAAATGAAACTCAGTGCGTGTTTTGTGAGATGGACGTGTCGGTTGATGAGATGACAAAGCACTACGAAATCTGCGAATTCATTCCGGTACGTTGTGAAAATAACTGTGGGGAGAAAGTTTCAAGGAAGGATATCAAAAAGCATGCTGAAATCGAATGTGTGAAGAGAATAGTAGATTGTCTATACTGCGAAATTCAGACAACATATATGCTGTTGAAAGTGCATCATAACGAATGTTTTAAATTTCCTGTCCGCTGTCCTTTGAGATGTGATCGAAAATTGGCAAGAGAAGATGTGGAACGACATTTGGACGAAGAATGTGAGAAATGTTATAATCCGTGCATTTACAATGAAATGCAGTGCAACTATAAAGATTTTCCTGCTGGGATGAGGAAGCATATGAAAGAAGAGATTCATCAACACATGGACTTAATGAGATGCACAATTCGGAATCTTTCTGATAAAGTTGGTTGCCTGCAAGAAAAACTGAAGATAGAGAAGGCGAGAAACGAAGAATTAGACTCAAAAGTTAATGAACCACAATATGGACGATTCTTGTGGAAGGTCACGGATGTGGCTGACATGATAGCATATGGTAAAGAAGGCGCACCATACACGATATTCAGCCACCCATTTTACAGCAGTGAGTACGGCTACAAATTAGTACTTCAACTATCTCCTGCTTGTGACGGTGATAAAGATTATGACAACACCAATTTTTTTGGAATGTTCCTTGACGTAATTCGTGGAGAGCACGATTCCACGCTGGAGTGGCCTTTCAGAAGGCACATAACAATTAAGATTCTTGATCAGCTCGAGGGAGAGAACCATATTGTACGTTATTTTAATGCTTACTGCAACAGAACCAATTCAAGTACAATGATAGCACATTGCCCAACTCAATTTGTTGCGCATAAAAAACTGAAGAGCGGTCGATATATTGTGAATGACAGAATGATTATCGAGACAATTGTAACGTAGGTGGAGACTTGTCAGGAATATTGTATGGAAGTGATAGAGCAGTTTCCAGTACAGTTTTTCAATATCAGATAAAGTAGTAGTAGTACCAGTGAATCTAGTAGTAACAGTCAGCAATGTTGCCAGATATGTTGGCGACCTAGGCAGGATTGTGGATTGGAGCCCCTACAAATTTTGAAATGAGGAAACGAAAACTTATTTAAAATATAGGTTATATTTTAAATATTCGTAGTATGCGTTTTTGATTTTTAAAAAAGTTTAGCATATTTCAGAATATTTAAGTTATGTCTGAAGAACATCTTTAAACACTTACTTCTACCACCACTTTGAGAAACACAAAATTTCAGCAGTGTGTTACCAGAATGTAGGGGCTATTCACCGGATGTTTATATTTCTGTGCTTCCTTGGTGCGGGCGGGGACTGCACTTCCGGTTTTGAAAACTGATTGATTTGTTGTTTTAAGTTCACTTTATGCACAGTAAGGCTAATCGGGACTGGATCTACAGTTTAAAGTGGGATCCGAACCACTATGTGCCTCCACCAGGTTCGAACCCGGGACCCCTTTATCAAGGCGACGACGCTACCATTGCGCCATCGGGGAGGCCCTCGATTTTCAAAGAATAACATGGAGTTCATAGGTATAAAAGCAGTGTTTTAAGAAAAGGCGACAATCATTGTGTGGCTTTTGGTTTCAACATGAGAATGGGAACAAATATGCAGCGTTTTCAAACAGACCCGACACGGAAAAATTAGTGGATTCAGGTAGTAAAGCGAAAGGTTATATTATTAGTGTATATTAAGAATTATAACCGTGGTAATTATTATTATTACTATTATTTCTTTCACTGTTGTAATCGAAGTATTCCAATCTTTATAATTAATGTAAGCTACATTTCAACCTGCAGAAGTCTTATCAAACACGAAATTGTTGGTAGAAAATCAACATTACATTAGAAAATATTATTATTGTTTTAATTAATTAAAAGTTTTAATTGGCGTCCTAAACTTCAGTCTAAAAGTCTATCTCTCGCTACGAGCCTGGTTATACCTAGGTACAGTAGTAGTTTAAAAAAATAGAAAATTAACAATTATTTTCTGTCATTGTTGTGATAATACTTCTTTTCTTCTTTTAAACGATTAACCAATGAATATTCAGTGAACAGCTTTCCCCCCCACGATTCATTGCATGAAATCACGCCCGCCGCCATATTTCGAGTAAACAGATCAGACCCTGCATTAGAAACATGCCAGGTAAGAATTGTGCGTGTGATCTTTGTCGAACTGGTAAGTGGTTGAAGGTATGTCATGATCACATGAGGAATGTACACGTATAAAATATGGCAAATTTTCTCGCTGTGAGAACTCTTCTCGTATACTCTCTTTAACACCCAAATACACTGTTTGCCGGACTTCATGCTGTTTCTTCCGAAAGTGCACTGTGTGATGACGTCAACTTGATGTCATCCATTTATCTACACTACGTTAATTATATTGCTACGTAAGCACTTTTTTTTTGCCGACTTGGATAAACGTATTTCTCATTTATAATAATGAAAATTTCATATGTTTTTCCATTGCTCTTAGATAAAGTCATTTGCCTATTAACTATGAGAAATTAAAAGAATATAAGTGGTAAATATATTAGTAAATAAGTAATCATACCAGTGAAAAAGTAATGAGTTTTAAATGGTAAAATTATGATTTTATAATTGTTTAGCATTCAAAGATTTAAATGTTCCATAATGTAATGAGAGCAATATATCTCTACTTTTTCATGTACCTTCCTTCATATCAAAAAAGCATTGTTGTGACAGAGGGGTGCATGACATCCCATTGCCCTTGCTTCCGAGTCCGACACCCGTGTTCATGATCGATATTGTACGAAGTTATGTTATAAAAATCAACCAAACCTCTCTTATTTGTGTCAACAGACGACAGTGTGATAACTAAGTATAGAGAAAAGAGGACGTGTCACAGGGCATCACAGTACACGTTGGATATTTTTTGCTACAGGAATTAGACGGTTTCTAAAGAGATCAACAGTTGAATGTCCGAATCAGAATCCTTGAACATGCGTCGACAGAATTTTTTTGTATGATGGGGTCAGGCTACTGATAGAACTTGAATAGTAAAAATAATAATAACAATAATTATATAGTATAATGTAATAAAAATAAAACAGTAATTCCAAAGAAGAAGAAGAATTATTATCATTACATTCATTATTATTGTTATATTTATTATTATTATTATATCCTTGGGGAGACGTTTCTCCTAGATAGGTGAATATCCAGCAGAACTGTTTTCAGTAGAGCCGCGGTGATATAGTCGGTACGGCGTTTGACTGCCACGCGGGAGACCCGGGTTCGATTCCCGGGGTGGGCAATTTTAGGGCGGGATTTTTCCTACTTTATCCCCGAATAAAGCGGCTCTAGGGCTCACCCAGCCTCAAATCAATGGGTACCTGGGGGCAAAGACGGCCGGACGGTGGTGCTGATCACACCATCTCCAAAATGTCACAGAGATCGAGAATGTGTCTTTATGGCACGGTGCTATATGCACGGGGAACTTTACTTTCACGGTACTATTTTTCAGTATCTTTTTACATTTGATACAGAAATGCATACCGTAGTTACTCTGCGTTCTTATTGTTTTCGCATGCCTCGTTCAAGAAAAAGCTTGAAAATGAGAAATTTTAGCCATTACATTTATATTGTTTGACCTCTCACATAAAAGTTTTGGAATTTTGAATACTGTGGAACCATTTATTCGTAGGGTTAAATTGTATAATATGAAAATACAACTGTATATCCTGGTTCCTGACACACACATAGAGGACTGACTCCTTTATAGTTTCTCTGCCAAAACATCTAAATTTAAGGTGTAAACTAAAATTTGGTGGCACAGAAATTACAATAGAGTCCTAGATATTCAGTATAGAAAACAATTTTACGCAGAGAACATTTACGTGCGTTAATAATGCTAAAAGCACCAAACCTGACCTAGCATGCCCACGTAAGCACACTGGTGAGTTACACATCGGAATTTGATTCCTGAAAATGACGAATGTATCCAACCGATTATCTGGTATTTTCAGCATTGTAAAACATGCAAAGCTCTTTGTTTTAAGAGGGAAAATGCATATTGTAGAGCATAGTATAGCCCTTTCTTTCTTGCTCTGTTTCGGATGTAAGATTATTTGTTTTAATTGGGGTTAAACATACCCTTCCGATTGACAGATGAAAGATAGCTATGAACCTGCATACTGGACTCCCATAGGTACGTGGTACACCATGCATCAAGTAATTTAATTACTAGAATATGAAGTTCACTGGATAGGATTGAATGACAGTTTATTTAACAAAACTTAACTTTGTATTGAACCAAAATATTAGATACATACATCAACTGTCATTAATAATTATGACCTCAACGAGAACAATGTATATATCACGATAATTTTCACTAGTTATTCTTAACTAATAATTGGCTTTCTCTCCTTGTGCTGACTATTTAATTGGTCTCATTATTCATCCATATTCAAATGATTGCCTAAGAGAATATTTCTATGTTTAATTTCCCCCTTTTCCTACTTGTCTGTAATGACGATCACTCGGTAAAGATCAACAAGCAAATTAATGTAATACTACGAACTACTCTACCAAATTAAATAATATTAAACTATTTGTCTACTAAAGAAATGAAATTAAACCATCACCACTACGTTCGTCTAAGTCCCCTGTTGACCTCTCCCGTCACGTCGAGTGCCCTGTTGGATTGTGATGTTGAACGTGTGCCAGCTGGAATTGAAGTGTGGAGTGTGTCGGTTTAGGATTCTTACATCCAACCGGCAAACTGAATGACGTAACCTGCGATCAGTGCCATCTATTGGCTTTTACCTTCTTTCATTCAGAGAGAGAGAAACCAAAATCTTACACAGGCTATAAACTGCCCTCCCCCAATACTTGAACATTACCTGTGGAGGATTTTAACATATATATAGAACAATATTGATCGCTTACAATAAACAAAATAACACAATTAGATACTATAGTTGCTTCTCACAAATATCCTTCAATGTCCTTAGGATTCCTTTTTAATTAGATGTTGATTGTCGACATATCTGTACCATTGAGGAATACCTGTCAATACAAAACAAGCAACAGTATCTCAACTCACATTTTACAACACATTCAAGAATATATATATATATGATGATTATGAACATGAAAAAACACCATTGTTTGACTGACTCACTTCCTGGATACTCTATACTGTTATCTGATCAATATGACAACGTTTTTCAATAGATGGATTTTCCACCTTCTCTAACAATACAGAAACTGGGGTTAAAAACTTCTTGATTACATATGGACCCTCATACAGCATACTTAATGACCTTGTAATACCATCCAGCAATGATGCTTTAGGATGAGTCCTTACAACTACTTTATCATTGATTTGATACATCACATTACTGTATTTTTTCTTGTAACTTTTTTCACGTTTATGCCACTCACTTTTCATTTTTTCTAATGCACGAGACCATTTTATTTGATTACCTTGGGTAAAATCTAACATTTCATTATCAGTTAATTGCCAATTTTGCAACAATGGATCAAAAAGTTTCCTTCCTAAGAAGAGTTCTGCAGGGGTACAATCTATTGATTGATGATTAGTGTTATTGAAACAATATTGTAAATAATACAAATACTTTGACCACGTCGATTGATTGGTGGAACAAAAACATCTTAGAGCTTGTTTCAGATTTCTAATCATTCTTTCACACAAGTTTGCTTTTGGATTCCATGGACTAATTGTAATATGTTTGCAACCAATACCATACAGAAATTCACTGAATAACTCAGAAGTATAATAACTGGCGTTATCTGAACAAAATTGAGAAAAATATCCAAAATTTGAACAATATCTTTGCAAATGTTGAATTATTATTTTCGACGAAACTTGTCGTAATGCTTGATACCAAACATATCTACTAGCATTATCTACTACTACTAATACATACTTAAAACCATTTGAATTTGGCAAAGGTCCCAAAATATCACAACTCACTCTCTGTAAGGGATGCTTAATGATTTCCGATGACAAAACACCCATTGGAGTTTTGTTTCTTTCCTTAGCTAATTGACACAATTCACAGCTTGTTACTCTATCCTTTACAACATCGACCATATTTTCCCAAGTAAAATTTCTTTGAAGTTTTCTCAAAGTTTTGGACCAATTTGAATGTCCTCCACCTATGGCATTGGTGTGATAATATTGAATTAACGGTTCAATTAAGTGTTTGGGGACTAGTACCTTGAATGGCTGTCCTTTATTTCTAGTTTTCTTGTATACAATTCCATTACGCACACAATAATTAGGAACTTGTTCATTGGCCTTGACTTTATTCTTTATGACCTTTATCTCATCATCTTTATCTTGCTCAGACAAAATGGAATTTAACAATGTAGGAAAACCCCATAAGTTTAAACAAACAGAATCAATTTCAGATTTATCTAAATCATCGGTATCGTACTGAGAATGATCATACATTCTTGAAAGAAAATCTGCGATTACATTACTGGATGATGGAATATGATGTAAATCGAAACTAAATGAAGAAATAAATTCAACCCACCTTGCAAATTTACTATATTTCTTCGCTCTCTTCAACATGTGAAATAAGGCCATATTATCTACTCTAATGGTAAATCTTTTACATTGCAAAAAATATTTGAATTTCTCTAATGCTTGAACTAGACTGGTTAATTCTAGTTCATATATTGTTTTATTACGTTCTGTCTCCTTTAATCTCCTTGAAAAGAAATATACTGGCTTTAGTTTACCTGAATCATCTTCTTGCATTAGACAAGCACCATAGGCTTTCAATGAACTGTCACATTCAAGAACGAATTTTTTTGAAAAATCAGGGAGAGCTAGGAATACATGCTCCAGAAATTTACCTTTTATTTCTCTGAAGGAATTTTCATGAAATTCAGTCCAACGAAATTTCTTCTTCGGGCTTCTAAGTTCATTTAATGGTCCTATTATTAGAGCGTATTCTGGGATAAATGAACTATAATAATTAAGTACGCCTAAAATTCGCATTAATGATCTACGATTTTTAGGTCGAGGAAGACATTGAATCGCTTTGATTCTTTCAGAATCAATGTGCATTTGCTTGTCTTTAATTACATAACCAAGAAATTTTATTTCTTTCAACATAAATTTACTTTTGGATTTGGAAATTGTAACACCATATTTTTTGAGTCTATCTAACACAATACGTATGTGTTCAAGATGTTCATTTTCATTTTTTGAAACAATGACTATATCATCGCAAAAATATTCAACAATTTTACCCCGTAAATCTCCCAACATTATTTGCATCATGCGTGCTAGACAAGCACTACCAATTGAGATTCCAAAGGGTACGGATTTAAATCTATAACTTGCTGTTGATGTTGAGAATGAAGTACAATCTCTAGAAGCTTCACTTAATCGTACCTGATGATACGCCTTTCTAACATCTATAACAGAAAATACTGACCCTTTGCTAAGGTTACTTAACGACTCTTGCATTAAATTTGCTGGGAAACCATCAAAAATTACCTTTTCATTTAGTTTTTGATAATTAACAACAAGCCTTTTACTATTATTCTTCCCTCGTACAACGAAACATGGAGCTGAATAAGCAGATTGTGATTTCTCAATAAGATCAAGATCTAAAAGTTCTTTTACACAATCGTCCACTTCCTTTTGTTTTTCGCGTGACTGTACATAAGGTTGTTCGCGCACTGGTATTTTGTCTTTCAGATGAATCGTGTATTCAAATTCATTAAATACACCAACTTTATCAGAAAATACTTCAGGATATGAATTTAATAACATACCTAGTTCTTCCGTGTATTCATGCGATGTTCCTGGACATTGTTGCTGTTCTCGTTCATGTAGACAGACAGACGGATTCTCAGGAATCGACGTATCTTCTGCCGCAATCATGTTGTAGCTACCAGCTGTTGCTCTGGAACGCCAAGGTTGCCTTCGGGTGTTACTTCCTTGCGAAACTCTGTTCCTGCCACCAGACCAGCTTTGCGGAGTTCTAGATTGCCAATGTGACCTTGAACTTGAAATATCACAAACATTAGTTCCTTTACATTTACGTGATTCCTGAAATGAATGGCTCGTATTAATAACACTGTCCGAAATCCACTTCATTTGCACCTTTTCACGAGAATACGGAAATGTAATAGTTTTGTCATGAAAATCTAATAGAAATTGTCTATCCTTAATGAACTGAACTCCTATGATAAAGTCAATAGGTAAGTCTTCACACACAAATGCACTAATGGGCCATGACATGTTACACAGTTTCAAACTCAAGTCAACTACTTTGTTCAATTTTAAGCTACGTCCTGCACCCAATGTTATTGTCACTTCTTGAAATCTCTCTTTTACATTACAGCCTTGTCGCAGTTCATTATACAAACGTTTGTTAATCAAATTGTAAGTACTTCCCGTATCTAAACATGCACTGACACTCTTATTATTGATTTCACTATCAGCAAATACCGCAATTACATCTTGATTATTGCCCTCAGTTCTTTTCACTATTGGTAAAGCTGAATTCAAAGTTTGATTGTAATTACGCCAAACATTTTCTTTCCTTGGTTCATTAAATCTTGACGAAACTGGTGTAGTGCGAAATGACAATTTACTGGGAAACTGAACATTTTGTACTTTCTTCTGTTTTTCTTGTCCATAAAAATCACGT
Organism: Lepisma saccharinum; assembly: GCF_977018435.1. NCBI lineage: Eukaryota > Metazoa > Arthropoda > Insecta > Zygentoma > Lepismatidae > Lepisma > Lepisma saccharinum. Next base: position 14,625,230 of record NC_139256.1, on the reverse strand, counting down.
TTCACATACTGATGCCATTGCATCTTTTCTAATGTTAGCTTAAGTTTACTCAGTGAATCTGGAATTTCAGTAAACAAGAATTTTTCACTAACGTTAGGAACCAATCTGTCTACTAATAATCTAACAAATCCGGTTCACTCCAATTGACACGTAACAGTTGGGCAGCACATTTCCTGTCCTTAAAAAATTGAAGTGCATCCTCATCTTCCTTTTGTTTACAAAGCACGAATTCTTGGAGCAATTCATTTCTACCTAATGATGTTACATATCTATCTAACAAGTATTCAACCATGTTACTCCACGTTTTTCCTTCAATAATGAATTGCAACCAACTTTCTATCAATTGATGATTAACTTTAGGCGTTACTGCGATGAGTATATTACGCAGTGGAAATAGATTCAAGTCAATGATTTGTTGCAATTTAAAAATAAATTCAAAAATTGATCTGGCGTTTAGATTATGCATTAGTGGAAGATGTATTATCATATTATTCAGTGTGTCATGAGCTATTTTATTTGATACCTTTTGCAAAGCACTTCCTTCAAATACACATGGCATATTTCCTAATACATTACTTTCACGATTATCATTCAAAGGTGTACTACTCACATTATCCTGCCCAAGATCAATTAAATCAGTTACGGTTTTTACTTGAGTTTCCTTATTGTAACATTCCATTTGTTCGATTCTACCACTATCTAGACAAGTGAAATCTAATGGATCTTCCCCTATTGCAAATGGTCTTTGAAATGTGGACGACATTTGAGGTCGTATCCCGGGTTGCCAATCCGGAGCCCCTATCTGACTTACCGTAACAAATGGATTACTTCTCTGCACGTTTGACATTATATCTTTTCCATTTCTACCAATTACGATAATGAATATTACTTGTCATAGTTCTATCGAACCATGCTCTGCCTTTTATAGCCCTTTCTTTCTTGCTCTGTTTCGGATGTAAGATTATTTGTTTTAATTGGGGTTAAACATACCCTTCCGATTGACAGATGAAAGATAGCTATGAACCTGCATACTGGACTCCCATAGGTACGTGGTACACCATGCATCAAGTAATTTAATTACTAGAATATGAAGTTCACTGGATAGGATTGAATGACAGTTTATTTAACAAAACTTAACTTTGTATTGAACCAAAATATTAGATACATACATCAACTGTCATTAATAATTATGACCTCAACGAGAACAATGTATATATCACGATAATTTTCACTAGTTATTCTTAACTAATAATTGGCTTTCTCTCCTTGTGCTGACTATTTAATTGGTCTCATTATTCATCCATATTCAAATGATTGCCTAAGAGAATATTTCTATGTTTAATTTCCCCCTTTTCCTACTTGTCTGTAATGACGATCACTCGGTAAAGATCAACAAGCAAATTAATGTAATACTACGAACTACTCTACCAAATTAAATAATATTAAACTATTTGTCTACTAAAGAAATGAAATTAAACCATCACCACTACGTTCGTCTAAGTCCCCTGTTGACCTCTCCCGTCACGTCGAGTGCCCTGTTGGATTGTGATGTTGAACGTGTGCCAGCTGGAATTGAAGTGTGGAGTGTGTCGGTTTAGGATTCTTACATCCAACCGGCAAACTGAATGACGTAACCTGCGATCAGTGCCATCTATTGGCTTTTACCTTCTTTCATTCAGAGAGAGAGAAACCAAAATCTTACACAGGCTATAATAGCAACACAACTTACATAGTACAATACATGAATCCAAGTAAGCAAAATTCATAAATTTACCCACGGTTAATGTCGGAAAGAACTGGAAAAATAACAATTCTGGAGCCATTGTTTTTGCTGAATAGTATTTCTGCTTTTAATTTTTTCAACCCTGTCGTTCAAATATCGAATTTGAAAAAAATGTTCTTGTTTTACAAACAGTGGCAGCGGTTAGAAGGGGGGCCGTGGGGAGGAGATCCCCCAATTTTTGCCACTTTTGCCCCAGCAGTATTGCTTCTTAATGTTAGGCATTGTCTAACAAAATAAAATATATATATATAAGCTGTCCTTCCCCCACTTTTAGCACCGAATCGCCGCTACTTTTTACAAAACACGAAGTACTTCCTGTTGATGGTAAAAAATGTTAGCGTCCTGAAATTTTGTCTTTTCGATAGCATTTGTTCTCACAATTTCTCAGAACTTCTCAAATATACGTATGCTAAACAATATTAGTACGTGGAGGAATCAAAAAGTTTTGCCTGTTGAGGTATAATTTGTTTAATAATGGAAAGATTGAAACAATGAACATACATATAGTTTGCCTGTAGTGTCCTCTACTCAGAGTTACCCTTCCGCACAGTTCATCACGTTCGATGCTCAGACTTTATGGTATCCCAAACTCCCAATCATTGCATGTGCTGACCCATAGGATATGTGCACTGCATCAGAAATTTCCTGGATGATGATGCGTCTATCCTCTCGAATGAGCTCATCATCCCTGTGGCGGTTGTCGTCGGTCAACGACGTTGATGGCCTGCCACTCCTTGTCATGTCCACACTTTCGGTTTCTCCCACTTTGAATTTAACTAAGTCTCAGCTAAATCTGTGCTTCGTGGCACGAAATTCGATGACCTACAGGAGGTTAAAACAGCTCTGCACAGTGTGGCAGGGAGTGTTCAGTGGAATAGGGAGTGTTCTGTGGAATTTTTCCAAACTGGTTTTGAGGGCTGGATAAAACGCTGGCACAAATGCATCGAACGTGGTGGCAACTGTGTTTAAGGGTAACTCTGTGTAGAGGACACTACAGGCAAACTATATGTATGTTCATTGTTTCAATCTTTTCATTATTAAACAAATTATACCTCAACAGGCAAAACTTTTTGATACCCCCTCGTATTTTTCGTTTTCTTGAGATAGTGCAGACATGTGTTTACAGCACAGTGAAACATTATTATCACCCAGACGCTATAACACATATCGCATAAAGAATTAACAAAAAACACACGAATGCAAGAGCAAGAAAAGAACACAGAAACACGTTTCCTGCAGGCGACAAACAACGTCGACTTACCTTGCTTCCCAGCATGGAGAAATTATACCAGGAGTCACTCTTCATCAAAGAAATCTGAGACATGCAACCGTGTATGCAATATTATGAACTTTATTCCACAGTTACTTCCAGGAAAACTGCATTGTCTACAATGTAACTTCTGCTTTTGAGTACTTCGTGAGAGACAAATTCATGAAATCCTATCCCTCTATTATATTTGTTGCCCTTGGGTTTATTGAAGCACTCATCATCTTTTTCACGTAACAGTTCAACAATGTCCTTACCCTGCATAGCTTGGTCAACTAATCTAAACTTTACAACTTCTGTGAAGGGCCATTTCCAAAGAGAATCATACTCTCCTGGCATTAATTGAATGTAAACTCCTAAATGGTTTTCGTGCTGAGAACCATTTCCATCAGGGTATAATACCACTCTCAATTTGTACCCGTGCTTACTGCTGTAAAAAGGGGAACTACAGATAAAAAAAATCTCTATTTTCCTTAGCTGTTTCTATCTTCTGAGCTATGTCTTTCACTTTCCACAAGAAACTCCCATGTCTTAGTACGTTAATCTCCATCTGCAGTTCTTCGTTTCTTTTCTTCTCGTTCTCTAATTCCATTTTGAGATTTTCGACAAATCTTTTTACTTCTTGGATTCTTCTCTTCTCACTCTCTAATTGCAATTGTAGATTTTCAATCTTGCCGTTTACATCTTGATTTATTTGTTTCTCATTCTCTAATTGAAAATGAAGATTTGCTGCAAAGCCTTTTAATAGGTCCATGTGATGTTGCATCCCTTCCTTCATGTGTTGCCTTGTCGCTGCAGGAGAACCTACATAGTTGCACTCTATTTCCTTGTAAGCACACGCAGCAACGCGTTTTGGACATTCTTCATCCACATGTCGTTCCATGTCTTCTCTGGCAACTTCAACACCACAACCCTCAGGACAAGAAATTGGAAACTTCACACAAAATGCATGGTGATCCTCCAACAACTGTCTCTCGACGTTGTTCTCACAATGTTCACACCCTACCAGTGCTTTCGGGCACTCGTTTCGATAATGTTCACTAAGATCTTTCCTCGCCTTCTTTTCTCCACATTTATTGCCACAACGTACAAGTGCTAATTCGCAGGTGCCGTAATGTTTGGCCAACGAGTCCTGCGGCACAAATGAATCACAGAACACGCACTGGGTCGCATTCATCACGCACTTCTCTCTGAGAGGTACATCCATATCCTCTGATTTCCCTACCTTTGGGAACATGTTACCTGAATGTACGGACAATTTAGATTTCTTGTCATGTTCATTGTTATGTGTTATTGATGATTTGCAGTCTACCTCGTCCAAGTTTTCGGACAAATACTCACTGCTGAAATTCATCACTTTGGAGCCCTCTGGTTGGTGAGTCTCGAGCAATTCACAGACTTTGTAGTGCGCATGCATTGTTTTCGTCACAACCAATGTGCCGCAAAATTCGACTCCTTCACACGCTTCGAGCAATACTCCTTCAAGTGAACGTTCATGTTCTCTTTCGGAACTTTCTTTCCACACTCATCACAGGAGGTCATTGCGTCCTCGCATTTTGCAACGTGTGCATCCATATCACACTTATTTATCGCCTGGGTACAATAATGGCACGCTTCCAGGGATCTGGGGCAATTTTCGGTCATGTGATTAGACACAGAAAAACGCTCACCTTGAAACCCACACATCAACTGACACTCCACAATTTCCATGGAACACTGCTGTTTGTGATCTTCTGTTTCGTTGAACAGCATCATGGCTGAACAGTAGTGGCACTCAACCTTCCGTTTCTTGCAGCTCTCTTCCATATGCTGTTGGTGCATGTAGCGAGGCATCTTCTGACCGCAGCCATTTCCACACGCGACTTCTTCAACTCCGCAGCTTGAACGGTGTTCATCTAGTTCCTCCTCGTCCACCTCCTTCGAACAATAGGAACAGGTTTTGAACGTAGTGGTTGGCTTTGGTAGCGAGTACAGTCGCCAGTTTGTGTACAAAGAAGTCACACCCTCAAATTAGAACAGCGGAGAACAGTGAAATGTTGTAATGGTCCTACATCGTCTGCTTCTAATCAGAAATATTTCTATTTATGTATTTGAAAATGTCACGCACTCGATGTTTTACGGTTATCACTCATGATAACCCTTGCTTGCGTAAGTTTCGCATCACCTTATATAATGTAAATACTTCTAGTATCAATTACTTCCGATTACGTAAGGCAACAAATTTTGTCTAATCAGAATTCGAACTGTTGCTTTCGGAGCCAGTGTCCTAACTCTAAGGCATCTTGATACCAGTCACAACTTTGCACATGTCTCCCTCTACTATATTTTAGGTTATGAACTAAATTTTATTTGTGATGGGCATTTCAAAGAACCTGTAAACAGTAAACACCTTCGCAGTCCTCTCGTCTTTTTTCCTTTAGGATCATCTAGAAGCAGCGCCATATTTCAAGAACTTTGTCTAATTTGTGCACAGTGTATGGGACTGCTCATACATGTTAAACTGCAATTCAAGGAACTGAAATGTAACCTGTCGGTAATCGATTACAAGGAGGCAGTGTTAATCACTATGCTATCAGGAAGGCAAATTAAGTGATATTCAATATGTTTATCGACTGAAGTTGGTCAGCAATCACGGCCAGATATTGGTTGACATCTCACATATTTTATCTGATTACATAACTTCGTATCATATGCACTGAAGTTTGTATGTTTTTCTCCAAATTAATAAGAATAACGGCAACAATCATGTATTGTTGCAATTATTATTATTATTATTATCCGATGGAGGCACATAGTGGTTCGGATCCCACTAAACTGTAGGACTAGTCCCTCTGGCTTATCTGTGGACTTAAATCACAACTTACAATCATGAATCATTTGTGTTGTGGTTTGCTGCCTCCTCTACGTTGAGGCACACCTTTATTAGTTACATATTTCCCCAGCTCTCAATAGCCATGTGCCAATCTCCGTTGCGGATTGGTCATCTAAGCACGCTACGACGCCAGAGATCCGGGTTCGAATCCCGGCCTGAGCATGAGTGTTCTTTATGAGTGTCTCTTCGTCGATTTCATCATTTCGTCACTCATCGTCAGCTTCGCGATTAGCGAAAAGTATCAGGAAAGCGAAGTAAACCAAATTGATTTTTTAAAAATAAAAATCAATAAAAATGCAATACCTCAGTGTCAGGGATTTTTCAGACCAAAGCGACGAGCGACAAGTGACAAGATACAGTGGTGCGTCGCTCCGAAAAGACCAGCGGCACGAGCATCTTCAGTCTACCAGCAAGCACAAACAGCTCATGCCCAAACAATAGACCGAGTTGAAATGACGTACGGTATTGAGCGGCTCGCAAGCGAAAATCGTGTAGCTTGTCGAGTCGCTTCGGTTCAATAAGTTGCATTGATTACCGAGGTTCGCTTCCCAGTGACATATGTCGCTTGTCGTTTTGGTTTGAAAGCTCTCAGAGTTCTCTTCTTTAGCCATCCAATGATAGAGGATAGACCAAATACAATATTTTCTCAATCAATCCTCTCGGAGGAACATATTAGATTTCTGTATGTAGATGTTGTGTGTGTGTTCGCAAAAAAACGCTGCCCAATAGTTCTGGAGATGTAACAAGATTACCGCACATCTTTATTGACGCAGTGGTTTAGTCACTAGGGCACCACGCGGGAGACCCTTGTTCGATTCCCGGGGTGGATGATCTAAGATCTGAATTTTTCCAGCCTCGTCCCCCCATAAAGGGGCTTCGCTTACCCTGTCTCAAATCAATGGATACTTGAAGGCAACCCTTGGGGGTAAAGGCGGCCGGAACGTTGTGCTGATCACATCACCTCCAGAATGGCTGATATTGAGAATGTGTGGGTTCCTAATCCCACATCCCCTAAATGTGACTTCACGGCACGGGGAACTATTGGCGGTATCAATCTCCCTTCTGGGCGTCCATGCTCCTACATAATTTTAAGGAAAATGAGGTATTTTCAAACTGATGAAAGTTCCAAGCAACTACGGGGAAAGGGGTGCATTATTTCTTTTGTGATAGAACTATCATGCTTCGTTCTCTGGAAACTTCTTGTTATTAACACTCTCACATGCTTTCTTCGTCAGTTATGCTGCCTCTATGTTGCTGCATTTAATATGCCAAAAATTACACTAATGGAATTTTCGGTGCGTCCGGAATAATAATACAATAAAACAGTGAGAGGGAACTGAACTGAACTGAACTTACGTCTAGGCTTTTGCCCCCCCCCCCTTAATCAGAGGGGCTGTAAAATAACCAAAATAGGAATGGATTTTGGTGTGGGAAGAAACACAACCATCTAAAAATAGTAATGTAATAATAGTAATAAAATATAATAATAATAATAAAATAATAATAATAACAATAGTGCCGTCGGACAATTGAGGAGCGTTTGGAAAAATTTCGCAGTTCAAACAGCACTCTTCAAGGCTGAGCTCCACACTTACGCAACAGACCCGTTTCCGGTGTCTCAGTGGGCGAGAACCTTTAAGATAATCTCCAGACTTCTGGCATGGAAATTCTCGCTTCTGTTCCGCGCATTTCCCTGTAGTAGGCGTTGCACCATTTGATTTCAATGGAAGCAGACAACAGAAGTTCTGTTGCGTTGTTCCCGCATCTCGGTGGGCGTTAAGCTTAAGATGAGCAGGAAACGCGGTTTTCGGTAGGTTCGGATGGTTTCATAACACACCATCAGGATCTCCTGAGAAATCAATAGGCCTGGCAACACTGGCTCTGAATGCTCTGAAGCAGGGACGTCGTTAGGGGGGGGGGGCACTGGCCCCGGCAAACATCCACGTGTCCCCGGGAAAGTGTTCTATATTTGCTGGAAATTTTACTTTCATGAAAAATATTGCAAAATAATTCTTCAGTAAATTTTGCATGCAGTTTCAAACACTTCTTCAATTTTCAGTAGCACGAACCCAAGCATGGCATTTCTTTCTTATTTCCCTCTTTCTTGCTTGTTGAACACAAACAGATGTGTTAGCAGATAGCAGAGGATGCAGTTAATGGTTTTGTGGTCCGCCGCGGTCAGGCAAGTCTGGCACCTATTGAAAATGCACTTTTCCTCCCTGCTGCACACCAGATCCAGGATCCCCCCAAAACCCGCACTTTCTCTTCATTTGGCCCTGCACTGGTACCATGGGCACCGAAAGGACGACACAAACAGAAAGATTTAGCTGCGGGTGGCTAGAACTTTCTGGGTTTATTATTTTATGGTTGAGAAAAGATATCCCCATGTGTTTCAAATTCCAAGAACAGAATTCTATTGCTTGTCCCTTTTCGGCAGGAGAATGAATGACATAGTGGTTCTTCTCACATGCACTCAACCCTCCTGCTAATGACCTGCCCTGCAAGGAGGGAAAGGCCACTTTCTGAAAATTCGGAGAAACATCGAAGCTGTCGGTTCATCTGTTGATTTGGTGGACAGATATCTGTCAGTTTAAAGTAGGATTTGTTGTCCGAGCGGTGGTAAACTTCTGTAAACGCGAGAAGATAGCATCACGAAGTGTTTGTGATCTCGTTTTCCTACATCGCGAGTAAAATGTCGAATGAAAAGCTTCCAGATTGTCTTCCTCTGGAAACAATGGATCAGGATCGACTGATCAACCAAATGTCCAACATATTGACGTTCTAAAAAAGTCTGACTACCACACAAGATCCTGGTCTTGACGTCCAGGGTGGTTGATCTCATGTATAATGAAGAATAAACCACGTTTCAATTAAGGAAGAAAACTAGGTATGTAGCAATTTTATTTACAGCCGTCTGCATGCTCTCTTTCTGACTTTCTCTGATTTTCCTTCATTTAGCCTCCACCTGCAAATGCGGGGCAAGGTTGGCTAGACATACAAATATAATTAATCCCTAGTCATACAGCGAATAATAGTTATATAATATAATCATGAGTTATGGAGAAGCAAATTACTTATCAACCATTTTCTGTTTCTACTTGTTGTGCTGTGGTTAACAATGTGCACTACGATGCCAGGGGTCCTGGGTTCGAATCCCGGACTGGGCGTGTGTGTTCTTTCCGATAGCCCTCTCATCAATTTCACATCACCCATTGTCATCTTCATCTTCATGATTAGCCAAAAAGTGTCAGAAAAGCGAAGTAAAATAAACCAAATCAATCATTTATATATTTCTACATTACGCCGCTTTTCTACCTCTTGTGTTAAATGCGACGATGAGGATGAATGATGAGCCGAAGGAATGGCGATGGGACATACATTATACAACCATTACCTGTCCAATGTCCGAACCTTGGACCTCTGGTTTCGTAGCGTGTTATACTCAGTGGAATTCTTAGGAAGAAAAACTGTAAAAGTAGGGTGAAAAGAAGCAAAATTGTACGATGCATAAAAGTCATGTTTAGGTCTTCTAAAACCTTACAATTATCGAGTTCGTGTTTTAAATCCACTTTATGCACAGTAAGGCTAAAGTAGTGCATATTAGCCGTTTCAACGCAGTACTTGGTACGAATGGCACTTGTAGCCCTTTTTTTATCAATTAAATGTCATTTTTTGATACATATTGGCAATTTTTTGTCGATGTTTTAGTGCTTAGCGATGTTTTAGCGAAATTTTCGATTTCATACTTGGTACGAATGCCACGATCTTACGTGATATAACTTAACCTATTCATTTTTTTTTCGTGAAATGTACCTTTGACGCCAACTTTGATTTTTTGACCCCACGACCACAAAAACCTCAAAAACTCACTTTCTCTCCCCGTTTCGCACCTCATTTATTGCGCTGACGATGTTTCACGGCGCAAAAAAGCCGTGATGAGTGAAAGATGAGCCCTCATCCTCTCATCCTCTCTCATCTTCTCTCATTCTCTCATCCTCTCATCTTCTCATCCTCTCATCCTCCAAATGTTTGTATATCGTGACCTTTGTAAACCTCTCTCTTTCGCGAACGATGTGCCACACACACACACGCGCGCGCGTGTATCACTTTCTCTCCACGTTCCACGCCTTATTTATTGCGCTGACGATGTTTCACGGGCGCAGAAAAGCAGTGATGAGTGAAAGATGCACTCTCATCCTCTCATCCTCTCATCCTTGAAGGATGAAATGCACCTTATCGTAATTTTCCAAGTCCGGCAATGTTTGTATATCGTGACCTTTGTAAACCTCTGTCTTTCGCGAACGATGTGGCACACACACACACATACACGCCCGCGTGTGTATCACTTTCTCCCCACGTTCCGCGCCTTCTTTATTGCGCTGACGATGTTTCACGGCGTAGAAAACAGCACCAAAACATCAAAAAACTTACTTCAATTCACTGAAGTGAGCCACAGTGTTGCCAACCTGCGAAAATTTCACCAAAAAGCCTCAAAAACTCATTTTTATTAATTGAGGTTCACCAAACCTCAAAAAAAAACTCACTTTCTCTCTACGTTCAGCGCCTTTATTTATTGCGCTGACACAGCGTGATGAGTAAATAATGCACTCTCTCTCATTCTTGAAGGATGAATGCATCTTATCGTAATTTTCCAAGTCCCAGTCAAATGTTTGTATATCGTGACTTTTGTAAACCTACCTCTTTCGGGAACGATGTGCCACGCACACACACACACACACACACACACACACACACACACACACATACACGCCTCTCATTATTTCTGTATTGTGATGTGTTTATTTTGGTATGGGAGGACAGAGGACACCTAGACGATGCCAATGCAAGAAATCCCAGCCCTCTATGATCATCCTTTCGAAAGTTACGAGCGATGAAAAAAATATTTTGGCAATTGGTCCTCTCTTGACCCAGGACCTCTAAAAAAACTTTGTACACGTACTCGGCATCACCAATATCGACAAAAGGGTCAACGGGGAGGATTTTTGCACTATTTCTCTCTCTCACTGTTTTTCGAGACATTAGCAATTTAACGCTGGACTTGGAAAATTTTTCGACAGAGGGGTCAAATTTGGTTCCATGACGACATATGTTTCTTTTGGTATGGGAGGACAGAGGACACCGAGACTCGACCGACACACTAAACCCCCAACCTCTCTACGCGTACTCTATGTCATCAAAAAAAGGTTTAAGGTTCCAAATAATAATAGTTAAAGTTTCCCCAATCTAGTAAAGTGGATTGGTTGAAATCTCCATGGCATATTTTGAGTTTTTGTATTCGCACACAAGAAATTTTTTATAAATAACATACCTGAAATTCTATTTACAGTAGATTGAATTTTTGAGTTTTGTAATTACTCCAAGAAATTCTATATAAAATAACATACCTGAAAATTGTATTGCTATATACTAGACTTTTTGATTTCTGTGATGGCATCCACCGCCAGTTTCAATCATAAAAATGATAAAACTGAATGTGTTACTTGCAAAAAATTAATATCTAAAACTAATATTAGCAAACACAGGGCAAGATGTAGCGAAACAGGTTCGAGAATTCATCGTTCGTTACCTTCTAAGCCTTGTGCTCGATGCGGAAAGATGATCAGCATTGCAAATTTAAGTAAACACCTGAAAATTTGCAAACCATCGATCGAACGAGGAACATTGAAAAGGAAAATCGATAATGCAGATACGGAAGCCTCCACTTCCAAGCAAATTAAATTATCTAATGAACGCAAACCAATTAGATCTGCATTCAACGACCAACTCCAGGATTTTTCAATTAAGTCAGAACCAGGCCGTGACATTCTAAGTTTCTTGGACGAAACGAAAACATCTGTACTAAATATTTTGAAAGATAAACTTGAAAACAACTCTATAAAAGTATATGTTGTTCTGTTTTCTGAATACGAGAAAGTTGATGGTACAACGAGTATTTTTCATCATTGTACAAAAAACCAGACTCTTCATTTGGCGGACGTCGAAAATTTAGACAACTTCTATTATAAAGTTACCAATGAGCTGGTTAAGAAACATGACGATTTCGAGGCTAAAGGATCGGGATGGTCTCTGTGTGGAAGTCCTCACACATTAACCGTTTACGTGAACCGATTCACGCCTCTTCGCGCTTCCAGCTATGTTCCTCTTCCACCGAACATTCAACACAAGAGGGCTGTGTTAAATATACAGAACAGCGATAACAAGTGTTTTCTCTGGTGTATATTGGCTGCACTGCATCCTGTTCATTGGTCAAATCATCCAGAACAGGTTTCTAATTACAAACAATACGAGACTGACTTTCAAAGTGTAATGTCTGACATTGAATACCCGGTGACATTGTCGGATATAACAAAGTTCGAAAATCGTGCAGGAAAACGCATCGCTATTAATGTATATTCCTTCACGTCAGATAAATATCTCGTGCATCCTGTTAGGATAAGCGATATCGACGATGACGATGCTCGTGTGATTAATCTTCTTCTAATTTCAAACGAGGATGTTCATCACTACACGCTAATTCGTTCTCTATCACGTTTGGTCAGTAGTCAAACAACCAAGCATGAACATTGCATCGAAGTTTGCCCGAGATGCCTAACCACGTTCGACGATCAAAAACAACTCAATTATCGAAAATACACCGGACGTCAAATTGCTAACGAGAAACTTGCCGAACATAAAATTTATTGCGGCAACAACAGACCGGCTAGAATGTTGATGCCCGAAACGAACGAAGTCGAAGAATTCAAAATGCACAAAACATTGTGGGAACATCCGGCCATCATCGTTGCTGATTTCGAGGCGTTCCTCAAACCACTCTCGTACTGCGAGCCGGATCCTGAAATTTCCTCCACAACACCGTACCAGCTTCATCAACCTAATAGTTTCGGCTATGTTGTTGTGCGACGTGATAAAATAAATGATGCATATATATACCGCGGACCAAATGTAATCGAACACTTCCTGGAAAAAATGGTGGAGGAGGTTGAGGTAATTGGTAGCGTACTGCTTACATCAAAACCGATGGCACCTTTAACTGAAAATGAACTTCAAGATTACAATTCCACTGAGGTGTGTCCGGTATGTGATCAAAGTTTCACTGATGTGAACAAAAAAGTATTCCACCACGATCATTTCAGCGGAAACTACATAGGTGGAATTTGCAACACGTGCAATCTTGAAATCCAGAAACCTAAATTCATCCCCATATTCTTTCACAACGGAAGCGGATATGATTTTCACCACCTGGTGAGACATCTTGGCTACGATCCGAAACGTATAGGTATCTTGGCCGAGAATGAAGAACGCTACATTAGTCTCAGCAAGCAAGTGTCGATTCCGGGAACGAAAAATACAATCGAGATGCGCTTTCTGGATTCGTACAGATTTCTCTCTGCCAGCCTGGATGCTTTAGCGAACAAACTCACCGACGAACAATTTACAATAACTAGAGCTAGTTTTCCCAACGTAGACATAGAACTCGTTAGACGCAAAGGGATTTATCCTTACGAATACGTTAGTGATGGTTCTAAATTTAACGACGACGTTCTCCCACTTCGAAGAGAATTTTACAGCAGACTCAGAGAGAAAGGAATCACGGACGAAGAATGCCAACACGCGCAACTCATGTGGGAGAAATTAGAATGTAGGACACTCGGAGACTACCACGACGCATACTTAAAATTAGACGTTACGATACTCGCGGATGTTTTTCAAGCGTTCAGGAAAACGGCAACGAATATTTACAAATTAGATCCAGCGTATTTCTACAGTCTACCGGGATTAGCGTGGTCGGCAATGTTATTCCAGACAAAGGTCAAGCTGGAACTGATATCGGACGTTGACATGTTGCTATTTATCGAAAGAGGGATACGAGGTGGAATGGTGCAATGCGTACAGAGACATGCGAAAGCTAATAACGCACACATGAAAGAAGATTACGATTCAAATCGAGCATCGAATTACATCTTCTACGCCGACGTTAATAATCTCTACGGACATGCCATGGTTCAGAAACTTCCTTACGGGGGATTCGAATGGTTAGATCCCACTTCGATAGACATTATTCATTTCGACGATAGCGAGTGTGGTTTCTTCGCAGAGGTAGATCTCCAATTCTCCGACCACCTGCACGACACGTTTTCGGATTTGCCTCCGACTCCCGAAATCAAATGTCCACCCGACTCGGTTCAAGACAAGCTTTTGTTAACATTGAACCCTAAACAGAGATACGTCGTCCACTACAAAAATCTCCGGTTTTTGATTGGGAAGGGTGTTCAGATAGTAAATGTTAGAAGAATACTAAAGTTTAAACATTCCACGTGGTTAAGACCTTACATAGAAACTAACACACAACATAGAACAGCTGCCACTTCCGATTTAGACAAGGATTTTTTTAAATTAATGAACAATGCGGTGTACGGAAAGACCATGGAGAATGTTAGAAAGCACGTAGACGTGAAATTAATTTCCGATAAGAATAAATGTCGGAAGTGGATAGCCGATCCTAGATTCAAGTCGAGAAAAATTTACAACGAGAATTTGACACTTTTCAATCTAGATATAAAATTGATGAAATTCAGAAAACCAATTTACGTTGGCGCAACGGTTCTCGACTTGTCGAAACTTTACATGTTCGAATTTCATTACGACGTGATGAAGCCCTTCTACAATGATAAAATATCACTTATGTACATGGACACCGACAGCTTCATTTACAGCATACAAACACCTAACCTATACGAAGACATAAAAAATCCTTCCATGCTCGAGTATTTCGATACGTCTACGTATCCTCAACCCAACAGATTTGGAATTCCATCTCGTAACAAAAAAGTCCTAGGTAAACTGAAAGATGAATGTAACGGTGATGTTATTGTCGAGTTCGCGGGTTTGCGTTCGAAGATGTATGCCATGAGAACAGAGACTAGCGTCACGAAGAAAGCAAAAGGTGTGGGCAAGAATACGGTAGAGAACAAACTCACCTTCCACGATTACATCGATTGCCTTTACTCACAATCGACGATACTAAGTATAGAACATAGAATCCAAAGTGTAGACCACGTGATTACAACAAACAAAGTTAGGAAAGTAGCATTAGATCCGCATGACGATAAAAGATGTATTTTGTCTTGTGGAATCCACACGTTGCCTTGGGGGCACTATTGTTTAGAGATTAGTAAAAATTGTATGCAATGCAATTGAAAAAACTTAAATAACTATAACTAAAATAAATAAAAAAAACTTTAACTGTCTCAAATTATCACATACACAATAAATAACTAGCAAGGACAATGAATCTCTTTGGTTTCCGAAAGCAAACAATGGAGACTGTACACCGCACGGTAGATCATGAATTTCTACCTTTCATGTTATCTAAACTCAACGGCCTGTTGATCAATCAATTTTCGGAACGCTGCTCTTCTTGCTGGAACAGTATCCTTAAATAACCAGCATGCCTATGAACTTGTTCGGTTTCAAAAAACAGATCATCATGGAAACCATACCAGATCATGAAGTCTTACCTTCCGTGTTACCTAAACTCAACGGTTTGTTGATCATTCACCTCAACAGCATTTGGACGAAATTGGATGAGGACGTGGGCAAAACCTTTTACGTCTTCAACAACAATTTACATTTTTACGAAATTCCGATCGACGGGAAACTTCAAATCACCGTGAATCCGGAAAACGTAGGCGAAATCAAAATTTCTACCGGCAAGAACATTTTTCGAATCAAGCACGACAAGATGCTTTCTAACATTGCGTACGATGTTTCAGCAGGGGATTATTTTTACATGGAACTCCTCGGAGATTACGACAAACTCATTCCTCTCTTCGTAGAATTACGAATCGTCTATCCTATTATAAATAACCGTTAACCAAAAATGCCTAACGACATTTTCGGCAACACCAAGCGTGTAGACCATGCAGAAGAGATTCTCATGTTGGACGTTCGTGTTAAGAAGTTGAGGACCGATTTGATCGCTTTGCAGGAGACCTTAAACAAAAGTTTAGAGTCGGAAATCGCTACGCTCCAAACGCAATGTCTCGACCCCATTCTGAAAATCGATTCCGAACTGAAAACGCTCATAAAAAATTATGTCGACGTACCTTCTTACGACAACGTTCAAAATATACAGTTGAGCGTGGATTCGCTTCAAAATGATTTGGCCAAATTACAGCAATTTCAAGCGAAAAATGAAGATTTGGAAAAATTGAAACTCGAAATCGAAGAACGAACTTCCGCAATCGAAAAGAATTTCTCCGAACTTCAAACCGTGGTGAACGATATTGATGTGGAACGCTTGCACGTCGTTGTTTCCAAATTACAAGAAGAATTCACCGGCACGTTGGAAGAAATTAAATCCAAGTTACAGACTTTGGAAGATACAATGACGAACCTACCATCGTCGGACGAACTGCAGGTCATCGGTAAAAGCGTCGCGAACATAAAAATTCAATTGGAGGCCTATCAAGATTTCGAACACATTCAAACCACCATCGCTACGCTTCAGGCGTCCTTGGAATTGATCAACGAGGAAATTAAAAATATTCACGCTGAAGCGAGAGCGTTGACGAGCATTCAAGACACGTTGAGCACGGTTCAGCAGAAGATCGAATATTTAGAAAATTTGAACGTCGAATCCAATCTCGCTCATTTTCATCACGTACTGGACAACATACAGGGTGACTTGGAATCGTTACGGACGAGCGTGCCTTCGAGCGAAGATTTGGAAAAATTGAAAACGGCGGTGACGGCACTATCCGAATCGAGCGACATCAAAATTTCTTTGAGCGATCTCGAGAGTAGGGTGGCCAATCTCCCCACCTCCAAAGAATTGCACGCTTTGAAAAGGAACATATCACGTATGCTGAAACGACTGGAAATGGAAACGGCGAACGTGGAACAGATTCGAGACGAAATCAGTTCGCTGGTGTCGACGCTGCCCACTTCGCAGAGCGTCGCCGACCTTCACACGCAGTTTACAGAGATGCGAAGCATCGTGAACGATCTTACCGAGAAGAGCTCGAAATTGAATCAAGTCGAGAACCTTCAGAACATCGTCGTCAACATCAGAGATCAAGTTGGAGTGCTGGAATCCACGCAGGAATCGACGCTGACTTCTTTCGGTGCCAAGTTACAAGAACTCAACGAAAACTACAAGCAGTTGAACGTGGAAGTGAAAATCAAACCGTCGTTGTCTGCCGTAACGGATACCATAGTCGAGCATTTGCTGCCCATCGAAAATAAACTCGGACACGTTCACAGTAATCTGCTCGGCGTCGACACTAAATTCGCTAAACTGCATTCTCTGCAGGCCATCGAAATCAACAGCGTACCCAATCAGCAGAGAATCTCCACGTTCGTCGAAGGTAACAAACTGTACATGTTGCATCCTTATCATCCGTACTACAAGTTTCTCCTCGATGGCACGATTCAGATAAACGAATTTTCGTACTGGTCTCACGGCAGAAAAGCTAGCGTTCCCACCATGACTTTGATATCGAATCGTGGTGTGCAGAAAGCAGGAAACATTCCTCTGGCACGTTGGAATGAAACGCGCAACATATATGAAATACACGAGGACGAAGATCTTACCGTTTTCGACGTGAGTGCCGGCGATAAGCTGATCATTCAAAACACGAGCGAGGTGCCACCATCTTTGAATCCTATCACGCTGGTGCTTCTTTTGAAACGTAATCTCTAAAAAAATGTCTAGGCAAGCCATCGTCGAAGAATTGCATAAACCTGCACGCCGTAACTACGAACGTTTGGCTGTGGTAACCAAGGGCATCGACGACCTCTGGCAAAGCGACCTCGTGGAGATGAGCAGCGGCAATTTGAAAAACGTACATAAATTGAACAAGGGCAACAAGTACCTCCTCACCGTCATAGACACGTTTTCGAAATTCGCATGGGCTCTACCTTTGAAGGCGAAAACGGGAACATGCGTCACGGAAGCATTCAAGACAATTTTTCGCGAAAGCGGCGGTAGACGACCACGGTTTCTGCAGACGGACAAGGGGAAGGAATTTTACAACGCCGTATTCCAAAAGTTTATTCAAAAACATGACATTCGACATTATTCGACCTTTAGTCACATCAAAGCCAGCATCGTGGAAAGATTCAATCGAACCTTGAAAACACACATGTGGAAACGATTCACGCTTAAGGGAAATTACAAATGGGTCGACATCCTGCCGGAACTCGTCGACACCTATAATCACACGGTACACAGAACGATAGGCATGAAGCCAGCCGACGTTACCAAGTCCGACGAGCAGCGTTTAATTTCTACAGTTTACTGTCCAAAGTACACACCCACGACAAAAAAAGCTAAATACAAAATTGGAGACCAGGTGAGGGTCAGTAAATTCAAACGCACCTTCGAGAAGGGATTCACAAAAAATTGGAGCACGGAACTTTTTACCGTGGTTCGAGTTCTACCCGGAAACCGACACACGTATATAATAAAAGATAGTAGCGGCGAGATTTTGAAAGGAAGATTTTACGAAGAGGAACTCTCTAAAACGAAACACCCCGACACGTACCTCATCGAGAAAGTATTGCGCAGGAAAGGTGACAAACTGTTTGTCAAATGGCTGGGACTGCCGGAAAAAAGTTGGATCGAGGCGAACGAAGTGATCTTGTGAGTACGTGGAACGTGGTGAAGCGTCTACCGGATCCGGAAAGTCAAACGAGAAAAAAAAAGAACGGCGAGTTGCTTCCCGACAGCATTCGCTGTCTGATCGTAGGTCCTTCGGGGTGTGGGAAAACGACACTGCTCGTGGACAATTTTCTCCTCGCACCGAATTGGTTAGATTGGAAGAACAGGCACCTGTACGTGTTCTCGAAAAGTTTGGAGCAATCCAAATACCAGCAACTGATGAAAGTGTACGATGGTCTGGACATTGCAACATTCGCTTCGGAAATAAAACCGCTCGACGATTGTCGTGAAAATTCAGTCGTTGTGTTCGACGACGTCATCTTGGAAAATCAAAATGAAATTCGCAACTTTTTCACGCAAGGTCGTCACAAAGAAATGGATTGCTTTTACCTAACTCAAACATTTTCCAAAATTCCAAAACAGTTACTACGCGACAACGCTAATTTCATATGTTTGTTTCGTCAAGATCACACCAACCTCAAGCACGCGTACGATGACTACGTAGGTGGAGACATGAACTACAATCAATTTTCGGAACGCTGCTCCCACTGTTGGAGCAGTGACGATTTCGGATTCGCGACGATCGACATGACGAGGAAACCTATCGACGGAAAATACAGAAACAAAATCAGCGACTTTCTAAACGTTGCAACGTTGTGAGAAGCGACGTGTATAAATAACGTCATGACGAAACGCAAAATAGAAGACGAAAATCTCAAGTTGCGAGATTACCTCGCAAAACGCTTCAAAGGTTGGAAATCCGAGAATCGCGGATTCTACGAAGAGAAGAAACGTCAGGATCAACCCGTGATCGATGCCATCAGCGGTCTAGGTAAAGAAATTAAAAGTGTCACGGAACAAAATAAAAATTTGATCAACGAACTCGTACCTCTCGCAGCTAAAAGTTACGCCGTACCCACGCCCATTTCGAGCATTCCTTCGACGCCCTTCGAACTGAAGGACGTACCGCCACGACGTCGAGCCATAGGCAGCACGTCGTCTTCGGATAAGATCGAGTTGGGACCTTTGGCACAAAACTACCTGAGCACGGGGAAGTTCGACAAGGATGAAGTGTTCGGATTATATCCGAGCATGGAAAGCAACGAAGGCGGCGGTGTGGTGTGGAAGATTGGGAAATCGAAGGTGACTTTCGAAGGCAACGACATTAAAGTCAATTTAGGCGACAAGGATAGTTGGAACAGGTATCCGGGTACGGTGGGACTGTGGGAACTCGTCGCCAAAAAGCAGCCGAAAGATTACACCGACGAAGATTACCAAAGTTACAAGGAAATTCTGATCATGACGGATGCCTTGTACCAGAACAACGACGCCTCGCAGAATAGGGTGAAATCGAGCAGCGGCGAGAAGTACAGAAATCTCATCAAACCGATTTGGAACCAGGTCAAAACAGGCAGCGGCGTCAAACGCTACAACACGTTACCCAAAGAATTCGTTTGGGTGGACGACGTTAGGAAACTCGTGGACCGATTGTTGGTGATAGCCGGCGAAGAGAATGCAGGCAATCGTAATTTCTACAACGAGAAGGTTGGCATCGTGGACATGATCAGCACGAAACTTTCCAACTTCATCGTGAACGACGACAAGGGCATAGGTTACCTGATCAAAATCATCAACACGCTGCCTCCGAAATTCTGGAACGTGGCCGAAGGAAAGGGACTCGTGAACGACATCATCAACAAGTTACCTTTCGAGATGCATCTACCTGGCTACCAGTACTGCGGACCGGGTACCAAACTCGAGAAAAGATTGGAGAGAGGAGACAAGGGTGTGAATCCGTTGGACGCGGCATGCAAAGATCACGACATCGCCTACAACACCACGCAGACGAATCTGGACGCACGTCACGAAGCAGACAAAAAATTGGAACATGCAGCTTTCGAAAGGTTCGTGAGCAGAGACGCATCGTTGGGTGAACGGGTCGCCGCACTGGGTACCACCATCGCCATGAACACAAAACAAAAATTGGGGTGGGGTATATAAATAACATACAGTAAAAAAAAAAAAAAAACATGGCTTGCATAACTGATTTGCCGCACGAACTACTATCTAAAATATTCAAAAAGGTAGTTAACGGAGATGTTAATAAACTTGTGATCTTAGCTAAAACGACGCCGGCATTTCACATGGGATGCGAAATAGTTCTCAAGGACCGTCTTCGGGAGATCAGTGGAATGAGGTGCACTCTTTGTCGGCTGCAGGGGAAAAATTGAACGAGAGGTTGGACAAACTGTACGAGGCGAGGCAGGGGAGAAGACGGGGCACCGATGATTGGAGAAAATCTAAGCAGGAGACGGAAGAAATCATCACGCACATCATCGCGTTTTCGGAAGCACGAACTTTCTTCCTCTGTTAAAAAAATATTCGATACAAAAAAAAATCTCGTGAAAAAAAAAATATATATAAATAACACACATTGTAAAAAATTAAAAATTGTCTAACACCCCTGAAATTTCTCTTTGATATGACGAGTGAAAAAAATGAGTGACCTCCAAGCATTAAAACAAATGCTAAATTTGTCAGTCGAGTATGTAAAAATTCAGGAATTGGAAGTCGACAAACCTTACTCGATAACTTCCGGTTCAATCGTTTCTACCCAGTATGGCCCCAAGGTGCGTCTGTTGCTCAACGGACAATACAGTCTATTTTTACCAGATCGATACGCCAGCATGTTATCCGACGAGAAGCTGGCTATCTTAATCGAGAACAAAACTCGAATCGTGTACAAGGGGACAAAGGAACTTCTTGGTAAGAAAACAAAGCACGTAATAGAATTTGTTTAATCACGGACACCCTAACCCCCGGAATATATATAAATAACATACCATGAAAAATATGTCAACTTATATAACTCAACTTCCTCCCGAAGTGTTGCACAAAATATTTACGTTCACGTTCGACGGGGATGTAACAAAACTCATAGACTTGTGTAAAGTAACGCCAGAATTTCGTTCACCCTGCAAAATGATTTTCATGGATCACCTCCGAGAAATAAGTGGAAAGAAAAAAATGTTCCGATCCCCAGAGACTCTCTTTCGAGCCGCAAGCAAAAAAATTGACGATATGTTAGACGAGCTGCACGAGTGGCGGCAGGGGAGAAGAAAATTTACCGTAGACTGGTATGCGTCGAACATTGAAACTGACGATCTTGTAAAACACATGATAGCATTAGGCGAAGCAAAAACTTTTTTTGAGTGAGACGATATATAAATAACACACATCGTAAACCTAACGGGAAAAAAAAAAGTTGTTCTCTTTCTCAGATAACATATAGCATCAAAAAAATGAAGCCCAAGGGTGTCGTGTACCAGATTCCATATTCGAATCTAAAAAATCTAGGTGCCCTCGATGGGTTACTCACCAAGAAACAACGCGAGAAGAAACGTTCTTGCTTGTCGAAAGGGCATGGAATGAAATTGCTGCTCAGCACACCTCAATTGAGACGCTTGCAGCGTTCGCGGAAACAGCAAAAGATCGGAGGTTTCATATTCAGCATCCCGGCCATCCTGGCAGCATTGGGGGCCGTGGGAAGTTTGGCCGGCGGAAGTGCCGCCATCGCGAAAACCGTCATCGACTCGAAGAAGAACAAGGCCGAGTTGGAAGAACAGAAACGTCACAACCTGGCCATGGAGAAGAAGGGGAAAGGTGTGACCAAAAGGCAAAAAAGCAACCTCGATGCTTTGAAGAAATATAAAAAAAAACAAAAAGCCCTGTCCAACTTCGATATTGAATCTCTGATCGAACCGTTGGGAATAAGAAACTTCAGAGGTGTTTTCATGTCCGATTCTCTACCCTCTGCTGTGAAAAAAAAGGAGTATGGCGTGGTCAACCTGGACAGTTACAAAAATCCTGGTACACATTGGATATGCTACCTCAAAATTGACGATGACAATGCATTTGTTTTCGATTCGTTCGGTGGCACACCGCCTGCCAGGTTGGTGAAGTACCTCAGTGTTGCCAACCTCTACTACAATGACAAACGCATCCAGGGTTTCACCGATGTTAACTGCGGCCACCTATGCCTTTCCGTTCTCGCATACATGTCTAAAATAAATAACCCGTCGGTGGAACATTTCCAGAAAGCATTGTGGAACCTGAAACACGATGGGCGTGTTCCATCTCACGAGCGAATCTTCAATCTTGAAACTCACGCTGCACGACGACATCGTCTATCCTAAATCCGTGGCTCTGCGTGCATTCTACAGCATGTACCTCATACCTAACGTCACGCATCACAACAACAAAATTAGCGTCGGAAGCGAACACATCGTCGTCACGCCAGGCCAATACAATCTTTCCACTTTGCAAGCTCAGCTACCCAAAGGCACGTACTTTTCTCAAAATTCGGTCACTCACAGAGTGGAAATCCTATCCGCGACGGAGACCGTGGACCTTGGCACCATGGGAGAACTTTTAGGTTTCGAGAACGACACCAAACTCGAAGCTGGCATCAAGCACGTGGCAACCAACATTCCTAAATTCTTGGCCATAGAGACTCTAAACGTACACTGCAACGTGGCGGAAGGCATGATCACGAAATCCTCGGACGGATTGTTAGGAAGTCACAAGCAAACGGGAATCATAGCCACGTTCAAACCAAGTTCCGAGTTCATGGAACCAATCATCTACACACCCTCTTCACCGATCTATTTTCCAGTATGTCGCAACCGCATAGACGACATAGAGTTGGTGGTGACGAACGAGAAAGGAGAGGTGGTGGATTTCGCAGGTGCAACGACCACTGCCATCGTGGAGATCAGCGTATAATAAATAACACAGTGAAAATGGAACAAATCGAAAGTTACGAATTGCAATCTTTCCCTCCCAACCGTCGCACGTTCGCCAATCTCAACGAGGCGAACAGGGAGATCGAATACGACGTGGACGTAGGGGACGGGTTCGTTCATCCTCACAGAGCGGACCTCTACCTTCAATTCGACGTGGTGAAGAAAGAAAGCGGAGAAGCCTTTCCGCCCAATGCCAATTTGATACTCGTGGACAACTTCGTGCCTCACCTGTTCTCGCAGGTGGAGGTGAGGAAACACGGTACCGTCATCGACAGAATCGATTATCCAGGCATCACGTCGACGGCAGTGGGAACGTTGAAATTATCCAAAACGGACGCAGCATACTATCAGGCCGGAGGATTCGAAGCGGGGACCAAAATATCGACGACAAGTCACACGGTGCTCTTTCCCATGCGTCTGCTGCCGGGATTCTTCTCGGACTACAAGGAGATCATGTGGAAGGGAGGACTGCGCGTCACCTTTCGAAGAGCGGCCAACGACAACGACGCACTGATGCGATACACCAACTTGAACGCCGACGGCTCGCCGATAGCCAACACATTACCCGAAGCGGCCAAGTGCGTCATCCGGAGCATGGAATTGAGAATGCCGGTGGTGGAATACGAAACGAACTACGCCCTCAAGTACAAAGCGGAGATCTTGAAGAGTCCGCAGGTGGCGATTCACTTTCACGGCTACCAGTGTGTGCAGAAGGTGGCGTCGGGAAGTCACATGGAATTCGACGTGACGACTCAGTTCAACAACATACAGTTCGACATGCCAGATTTCGTCGTGGTGCTCTTTCAGACCGGGCGCGATAACAACCAGGAAAAAGATTCCAGCAAATTCGACGACTGCAAGATCAAGAACGTTTATCTCAAGAATGGACGCAACGAAGTGTTCCCGCGCGAGAATTACAACCTCGACATGACCAAAGACGATTACCTCAAACTTTACGAAGCTTACACGGCTTACAAACGCGTGACCGAGGGAAACGTGGACATGTACTACACGCCCAGCGAATTCAAAATCCGCAGGCCGATGTTCGTCATCAACACATCTAAGAGGAAGCAGGTTGTGGTCAACGATCGAACCAACATCAAGGTCGTCTGCGAGTTCCACGATGCCTTGCCCGAGGACACCATGTGTAGCGTCATCCTGATTGCAGAGAAGTCCTTCGTCCATGACGTGAAGAACGAGAGGGTTACAGAGCAGTTTTAAAAAATAATTCGAAAAATAAATTGTTATACGCACGCGCGTGTGCATGTGTGTGTGCGTGTGTGTGTGTGTGTGTGTGTGTGCGTGGCACATCGTTCCCGAAAGAGGTAGGTTTACAAAAGTCACGATATACAAACATTTGACTGGGACTTGGAAAATTACGATAAGATGCATTCATCCTTCAAGAATGAGAGAGAGTGCATTATTTACTCATCACGCTGTGTCAGCGCAATAAATAAAGGCGCTGAACGTAGAGAGAAAGTGAGTTTTTTTTTGAGGTTTGGTGAACCTCAATTAATAAAAATGAGTTTTTGAGGCTTTTTGGTGAAATTTTCGCAGGTTGGCAACACTGTGGCTCACTTCAGTGAATTGAAGTGAGTTTTTGAGGTTTTGGTGCTGTTTTCTACGCCGTGAAACATCGTCAGCGCAATAAAGAAGGCGCGGAACGTGGGGAGAAAGTGATACACACGCGGGCGTGTATGTGTGTGTGTGTGTGCCACATCGTTCGCGAAAGACAGAGGTTTACAAAGGTCACGATATACAAACATTGCCGGACTTGGAAAATTACGATAAGGTGCATTTCATCCTTCAAGGATGAGAGGATGAGAGGATGAGAGTGCATCTTTCACTCATCACTGCTTTTCTGCGCCCGTGAAACATCGTCAGCGCAATAAATAAGGCGTGGAACGTGGAGAGAAAGTGATACACGCGCGCGCGTGTGTGTGTGTGGCACATCGTTCGCGAAAGAGAGAGGTTTACAAAGGTCACGATATACAAACATTTGGAGGATGAGAGGATGAGAAGATGAGAGGATGAGAGAATGAGAGAAGATGAGAGAGGATGAGAGGATGAGGGCTCATCTTTCACTCATCACGGCTTTTTTGCGCCGTGAAACATCGTCAGCGCAATAAATGAGGTGCGAAACGGGGAGAGAAAGTGAGTTTTTGAGGTTTTTGTGGTCGTTTGGTCAAGAAATCAAAGTTGGCGTCAAAGGTACATTTCACGAAAAAAAAATGAATAGGTTAAGTTATATCACGTAAGATCGTGGCATTCGTACCAAGTATGAAATCGAAAATTTCGCTAAAACATCGCTAAGCACTAAAACATCGACAAAAAATTGCCAATATGTATCAAAAAATGACATTTAATTGATAAAAAAAGGGCTACAAGTGCCATTCGTACCAAGTACTGCGTTGAAACGGCTAATATGCACTACTGGCTAATCGGGGATTCGAACCACTATGTGCCTCCACCGGGTATCGAACCCGGGACCCCTTGATTATAAGGCGGCGACGCTACCACTGCGTTATCGAGGAGGCTCAGAAAAACTTACAATTAGTCAGTAAAATTAATATTGAGGGACTAGACCTGCGAAGAGTTCTTTCATCACATTGAGTCCCATAGTTTCGAGAGCAGAATTTGCTTCCATATCGCTTTCAAGTATTTTCCAAATTGTCCTCACGATGTTGGAACAGAACAGAAATTTTGGAACTAATACAAGCAGGCACGTACCCAGGGAAGGGGCTCGGGGGCTGCAGTCCTTTCCCGAAATCCTACAAATATCTGATTTCAATTATGTGTAGTAGTAATTATATTTACTTCATTAACAGGATTAAACATCTTGTATATGGTTAGTTGCAATATACCAAGAAATTCATCTTCAGCGCATTTACTCCTCCCCCCAACCTTTTCGTCTTTAGATGGCGGCTGCCGATAAGGGATAAACCCCTTCCGAAATCAAATTCTGGCTACCGGCCTGACCACCAGCGATCGAACCTTGAACCTTTCAATTGATTGATTAATTGAACCGGTGTTTTAAGTCCACTTTATGCATAGTAAGGCTAATCGGGACTGGGCCTACAGTTTAAAGTGAGATCCGAACTACTATGTGCCTCCATCGGGAATCGAAACCGGGACCCCTTGTTGAACCTGCCGAACCAAAGACGAGAGCGTAATCATTTGAGCGTGATGGTAACTTTGTTTTATCCAGTGCCATCATATATTCAGTTTTCCACACACAAATAAGATTAATTTTAAGAAATTAGACGTCTGTATAAAATTTCTTATCGTCATCATTTCCCAAGTGAACAATCAGATGCCATAGAAGCCTCGGGACTGCCTATAGAATAGTGCTTAACGCGGTCGCCTTAAACTAAGACATACCGCATTCGATTCCGGTATGAACTGTATACATGAGATACCTAGCTTGAACTCATTACGCACACGTTTCATATTTGCACATACTTGTAAACCTGGTTCGAGCACTTTATATCTAAAATCCCGGAGAAGGGTTTTATCTACTTCTCAATTTTCTTCGAGCTAATTTACAAATCTAAAGACTAAATAACATTGTTCTTGGTGTATCAGCCATTAAGTTAATGAGTTCATTCTGCATTTAGTTTCCCGACTAACGGCTGTGTATTTCGCCAGAGTATATGCGTAGACTGTTGGAGGCTACAGAATAAAATGATGTTCCTTTCCAATTAATTGATTGATTGAGTTGGTGTTTTAATTCCACTTTATACACAGTAAGGCTAATCGGGACTGGTTCTACAGTGTAAAGTGGGATCCGAACCACTATGAGCATCCACCGGGTATCGAACCCGGAAGCTCTTGATTACCAGGCGACGATGCTAACATGCGCCACCGAGGAGGCCCTTGATCCTTTCCAAGACTATATATATATATATATATATATATATATATATATATATATATATAATGTATGTATACAGTATAGGCCTATATGGTGTATAAATAGTTTGTTAATTTATAATAGTTTGATAGAAAATATCTTACGTTTGGGCCCCCCCCCCCCCAAACTGATCAACCTAGCTACGTCTACGTCCCTGCTCTGAAGCCTCCTCCCGCCCTCCCAAAAACCCGCGAGTGCTATGCGATTCTGCGCAAGATCTTTTCTCTGTGGTTTCACTGTAACAGCCTTCGCAGCCGCGAAAACTGCTTCGCTCTACCCCCACCCTTTCTCTACAGTTATGCGCGGCCTTGTCCAACAGATTTCGAGGATTTCTTCGAATCCCACGAAAGGCATGAAGAATGCAATGTCTCATATAGCTGTACCGCATGGGTGCGTACAGACGGGATCAAATGAAATGTACTTCCCTTTTCCTACCAACTCAGAAGCGAGTTGGAAACTCTTCATTGCTCCTGTATAGATAAGAAAGTGGGGGAGAGCAGTAGCAGACAAGGCCATCACGCAAACTTGTTTCCAGCAAGCTTTCTGTTGGAGTCTTGGCAGTTCATGGAAGGATTTTGTGTTCCTACCCCCCCCCCCCGCCTCTCTCTCTCTCCTTGTGTTTGTGTGTGTATGCGTGTGTGTGTGTGTGTGTGCGCCAACACCTGTTTCATTTTAAGTTTGACGTACTTTATTGCATTGACTAATTGCTGTTGTGACTGGGTATGAACCAGGTTAGCAATGGAGACGTAATGAAGGATCAAAAATACAAAAATTCATGGCATGAGTAGTTAGTAGTAGCTGGTAGTAGTAAAGGTAAGGCAAAGTTCGTCGTCCGTATAGAACCGTGCCATGAAGGCACATTTAGGGGATGTGGTAGTAGGGCGCCGCATATTCTCGAGTTCGGCCATTTTGGAGGTCAATGATCACCATCACGCTCCAGCCTTGTTTACTCCCCAGCGATGTAGTAGAAACGAGAAAATAAAAATGTTTTACATTTCGCGTATGTGACAGTATTCTTTGGATATTGTCTTGGAAGTGTCTTAACATCCTAACCCAAATTTTGTTTAAGAATAAAACTGGCTGAAGGCCGCGAGTGTTCCTGAGAAGTAATGAGCATATCACATAATGCGCAATAGTTTGGCTCGCGTTTTTCGAAATAATAATAATAATAATAATAATAATAATAATAAAAACAAAATATACAAATCAATTCTACGAATGCTTACGTCATTGTGACCATGGAGTGCATTTTGCACACTAACGAGGATCTGGCGTCTAGACATAAGGTCAGTATAATGGTCTGTGGGGTTTGGACTGTGTCCTATCCATCTACGTTTGTAGTTGTCTTTCACAACTTTCATCTTAACACACCTTTCATTATCCAAAAGTGGAAGAAAAGCGAAATAAAATAAATAAATCAATCGGTTATTGTGTTCCTGCGTTTTTTTCAATTTATCACCATGACCGAAAATTAATGTTTCGCTGATGTAATGCATCACTATAATCATGTGAATTATTTTCCGTCATCATCGTGTGCTTAATCATTCCTTAAAGCATCAACTCTAACGCTGTTGTCCTTAGTGTAATTGATCTTATTGTGTGGAAGTTTTGATGTATGCAAAAGAATGGTTAAGAATAAATCTCAATTGATTGTTCGAAATTTAAAATATAATAATTCCGAGGTGACGCATATTAACTGTTCTTAGTTCGATGTCAAAGAACGATTTTTCCTATACATTAAAAAGGATTCCGGCCTGCGTGGTAGAGTGGTTAGCACAGCTTGCTTAATGACCGGCCTTGGCATTATGTTCATTCGGTGTCTCATTGTGAGTGTCGCTTCATTAATTTCATCATTTCATCTACCATCCTCATCGTCGCGTTTAGGCAAAAGTGGCACCAGAAGCGAATTAAAATAAAGCAAATCAATCAATCAATAGAACACAGGGTCTCCGGTTTCATAGAACAGTATACAAAGCACTCGGTCATGGAGGCCCTCAAAATTGAAATAATAATTGCAACAGAAAACCTGATATTAGAGTATTTTAAGAGTTTAGGCATATTAAAAATTCACGTCAACCAACAACAATTTCACCTGTATTGTGTGATATATGGTTCTGCCCTAACAATTGATTGATTGATTTGCTTTAATTTCACTTCGCTTTTTGTGCCACTTTTGGCTAATTTGCGAAGATGGGGAAGTGATGATATAATGAAATTGATGAATGGACACTCAGAAACATCCATGCTCAGGCCGGGATTCAAACCCGGGACACCTGGTCTTGTGTATTGTACCGGTGGCCATCCACCGTCGTGAGGAAATTGGGGAGCTACAAATGAGTTGCGTGACGCGGTCACGGAAACCTACAACGACTGAAGGCTTGTCTTGCTGACCACACGTCACCCCATAATTCCCACCTCGGCAGGTGGAAGTGAGGTCGGCAGTCGGTAGGTAGGACCTGGTCCTCACGGACTGTTGCGCCACGGGTTGTTTTTATTATTACAATCTTCAAATAAAGCTTTATCGTTATATATTACCGTCTTTCATCGCATAATCGTCGTACCCTGTTTTTCAATCCAAAGAGAGACAGAGAGAGAGAGAGAGGCGGGGGGAGATGGTAGGAACACAAAATCCTTCCATGAACTGCCAAGACTCCAACAGAAAGCTTGCTGGAAACAAGTTTGCGTACTGGCCTTGTCTGCTACTGCCCTCCCCCACTTTCTTATCTATACAGGAGCAATGAAGAGTTTCCAACTCGCTTCTGAGTTGGTAGGAAAAGGGAAGTACATTTCATTTGATCCCGTCTGTACACACAGGATAGAATATATGGCTCTTCGAGGACTCGTAGCGTCCAAGCGAAGCTTCAAGCAGCAAAACGTTACCACGAAAACTTGTGTCGTTTTTATGCCTTCTACAAGCTCTGCAAGTTTGGAGGGGGTGGGGGACTCCGCACTAGCGTAGGCAAGATTATTCTGAGGGGTCTGGAATTGTAAAGGTGGATAGTTTTCATAGCTGCGTTCTATCTACCATTCTTAACCTTCGTTAAAGAAGTTATTGAAAGACAGACATGTGGGTTTGCACTTAATGCTTTCATTTCAAAATTTTGATTCCAAATTTCGGAAAGGGTTGTAGCTCTATCAGCTCCCCCCTTCGTACGCCAGTGTGCGTGTGCGCGGGGGGATGTCTTATAAGTCACGGTGTCATGTTTGTATAAATTACTTCATGCAATATGGTGCCTCTTTTCAAGATTGATCGAGCAGAAAGCAGCATGTGTCCTTGGCCTTTTCAAGGCAACGTTAGAGTTGCTCTGATCAATAATATTGAACCACGCAAGCTACAAGCGAAAGGACGTCAGTACAAGGGCGATAGTAGAAATGATGACTATGAAACAGGGGCGTACCCAGAAAGATTTCGGCGGAGGTTGATAGGGTCATAATTTCATAATGTGTGTGTGTGTGTACATGTATCTATATCACACACACACATTATATATTTTTAGATGCGGTCATAAGCATAAACCATATCCGAACAGCCAACTTCTCTTCACCCCCGCATCTAGTCTGCTTGTTTGAAGAGGTCAGTGGAATCTCCCTCTCGTCCCACCCTTCTGCAAGTGATGTTCTTGGCCAGATGGGGGAATTTCCCTGTGTTATGCAACCCTTTTTCCCTTTACTGTAGTACTTTGGCTCCAAAATCCTTCCATCATGGGAAGATTGCAGGCTGGGAACAAGGGGTTTGCAGCATGGCCGTATTTAGAGGGGGGTTTCTCGGATTCAACCTCCCTCACCCCGAAACATCTCACATGTTGGATTAATGGAAGTTCAGAAACCAAAACCCGTAACTCATTTTCAAAATTTTCACAGAAATACAACAAGGAGACAATGTTGAAACGATCCATCTAGAATTTTCATAAATTTGGAATTCTGAAACTTGAGCGAAACAGTATTTTATCTCGGAATTGCAGCCCACCCGCGCAACCCTTTCAATTTCACTTCTTCTGTCCACTTTCCAGTATTATTCCTGGGTCAGACTAAAAATTCCCTTATGATTGTCCCAAAATTCCTTTCCAACTTTTAAATTGCCTATCCGATAAAGTTGAAACTCCTCCTTGATAGGAGTTCAAACCTCGAATCTCCACTTTCGTAGCGCGTTACAATCGCGATTGCGGTTAAAATACATGCACAGGGCTAAGTTTTTTTTAAAAATTAACTCGTTACATAGATTTCAAAATTCCAAAAATTAAGTATTAAGGTCAAACAACAAAAACTTTATGACTAAAATTTCCATCTAACTTTTAAAGCATTTTCTTGAAGGTATTTAAAATATAATAACAAAGTATAATAATTGTGCATTTCAGTACACTGTATGAAAGTTAAAAAAAGAACTTGTGCTGGATATTCACTCATCTTCTGCTGGACTGAGTAAGCCTCCTCAAGGATATAACAACAGCAATAATAATAATGATGATGATGATAATAATAATTATTATTATTTTGGAATAAAATTGGTTTATAATGATGATATTTTAATTATGATTATATATTGTTATTATTTCTATTATTCAAATTTCTGGCGACGCCCAAGAGAACAATTATGAATAACCCCCCCCCCCCCGAATTTTTTTCCTGCCTACGGCCATGGTTCGCAGCATTGAAGGCATCCTTGCTAGAAGCCTGCCACGCTCAACTCTCGCGGCCCCTTGCGTGGATTGCTACGTTTCGCGAATTTGAAAGAAAGCGGGCAAGATTGCCAACTCGTAAGAAATAAGTGTGCCAACTCCTGAAACGCCATCGTCTTGTCTTTTTATTGAAATGAACAATTTCATACGCAATTTCCGACCAATTTTTTTCTTCTACTGAGCCTGGGCTTCGCAGATAACCTAGAATATACCACTCTGTTAAGTATGTAAATGGAGTTCAAGTTTACGAGTGTCAATTTGTCATCATCTCTGTTCACCTTGGAAAAGTGAAATACTATTATGTGATAGATTGGGGGCGGTTGAAGATAAAATGTTCACCCGGGAGAGGTGGAGTTTTGGCGCTCCCAAATTTTACACCCCCCCCAAACCACCACCCCCACCATCTTTCTACCCTAGTCCATCTACGTTACACATTCCTCCAATCAGAAAGCACGACAAAGTTATTTGCAGTTTTGATGCCGAATATAATACTCGTATAATACTTTTAAGTGTTACTGTTAAAGAGCACATTTATTGTAGGTATGTGTTTATTTAATACCTAGATAATTACATCAAAATAACAGTAATATATTAACTTAAATTGGTACATGATTTTGCAATATGCTTATGTTATGCAGCATTAACTTCAAATAATTCCTTGCAACAATAAATCAACCCGTTTTAAATAGCTACGCAATCGGTGGAGGCACATAGTGCTTCGTACCCCACTTTGAACTGTAGATCCAGTCCCTATTAGCCTTTCTGTGCACAAAATGGACTTAAACAAATAGACACGATTACGTTGTCAGACATAAAGTTTTGCTGTTCATCAAGGGGGACGCTTCGGTGTGCCCCCTGCCTTAAGGCTCCTTCATACCTCGACGAAAACGCGCAGTGCAGCCGTTCCGTTTTGAACAGATTTTTCAGTTACGAGCAAAGATAGGACCTCGGGGTTTGTTTTCTATCCTTCAGAAAATATGGCTGTGTAATTCCTACAAAGCAGAAATTTAAAAAAGACCCTGCTTAATAAGTAAATTGGGCATAAAAATGGGGAAAACCGTAATTTTCACATGCAATTATCTCGTTAACCACACAAGCTTATGGAAAACTGTTTTGTTGGGGTCATGCAATGTTCATTGTACTTGACATTAACATCATCACTGTAAAAGTCAGTTTTCCTATTTTGAGACTGTTTGAGGAAAACGAAACCCTTGCAATACGTAAAAGTGTCCCTGCACTGTAGCGACACCTCGTGCAGAGAGTTAGAAGCGTTTTAAACCCCACCCACAGTAGACCGCGGAGGGATACAACAAAATAGCTCGTGAAGACAAAACACGATCGCAAGCGACAGGGAAGTGTGCATGCGTCAACTGGACTTTTTCAATTGCAAAATATGGGTGACGGCAGCAAGTGTGTTTGGCGCAAGAAGTGGGCTCCGAGAAAATCGTCTGCAGAAACAACAATGAAGTTTCAAGCGCTACAAAATCGCCGGCAAAATAAGGGTTCAGAATGAAATATAAATAAAACCTATCCGTTTGTTTACTACATCATCAAATGGGGAAGTATTTATCGCTTTCCATTAGACGTTTACATTGTACGTACGTAAACCAGTAACGTTATTTTGAGTAGGGTAAAATCGGGTAGCCCCGGACATCGGGTACCATCGGACAGTGTGAGTTCCGAAACTGCGGTATGAGCTAGCAATACTGTATAAGCAGAAAAAGAAAGGACTTTGTTCTACCCTGCACGTGCAAGTAGTAGGAGTTGGTCGGTGAAGAATAGTGGACGTACTGCAAGCCGCTCTGTTTCTGCGTATGCGGTGTTCGTCCCGAAGTAACTTAAGGAAGGTCATTGCTATTATAAAGGTAAGTAAATGAAACACAAATAGTTGTCAGTGTACTGGTTAGGGTTTGAACAAATCGTGTGTGAAACCGCAAGTATATATTTGACTGAGTGATAGTATGAGGCATGTTATTGTCGAATGGTACGTGTCGGGTAGCGCCGGACAGGCAATTGGAGGGTAACACCGGACAAAATGTAGCAGTTCTTGACACTGTGTGATAGCGTTCCAGTTCTGCTACTTGTTGACGGACATTGCAGTCATAAGGATTTGAAAGTGATCCAATATGCGAGGGATCACAGTATTCATATGCTCAGAACTCCTCCACATACCACGCACAAGACTCAGCCCCTTGACAGGTCTTTTATAAAACCGTTTAAAGGAGTATACAATGAAGCTTGTTCGATGTGGATGCGCAAGAATGCTGGAGTAAAGGGAACCGTTTATGATGTAGCACACCTTGTTGCAGAGGCATACCGTAAGGTGTGTCGCATGGACATTGCTCTCAATGGATTTTCGTGCACTGGAACATATCCATTCGACCGTAATATATTCACAGACATTGACTACCTGCCCGCAAACGTGACTCGCGTTGAAAGATGTTACACTCCGCAAACCTGTGAAGACCCAGAACCTTCAACTTCAGCAGCGCTGGAGGCAACGGGGGCTGCTTCTTCTCCGTCGTCTGCAGTGGATCCACGTTCTCTACATGTCACCGAGGAACCTGAATCTCCTCGTCCATCAACTAGCAAAGGGCTCTCCATTATTGAAAAGTTATCACCATTACCAGAAAATCGTAAGAGACGTTTAGCGTCACGAACAAGAAGAACTGCAGTGAGTGAGATACTAACATCTTCACCATATAAGAAGCAACTTGAAAGAAAGGAGACCTCAACACATGTACTAGCAAAGAAAGGACGCAAATGGGCCACGATCAGCTTGCTTGTGACAATAACAAAGAGGACATACGACCAGACGAACAGGAAAGCACAACTGAATTCATCATTTGCGGTGAAACGTTCAATGAAGGCTAGGTTCAGTGTCAATCCTACGATGGCTGGGCCCATGACTGCTGCACCGATATCGAATCAACTGATATCCATTACACATGTGATCACTGTAAACTTCGTGGATAGGTGTTCTTATTGTTCCTTCCAAGTGCAGAATATGATTTTTTTTAATTATCTTAAGTGTCGGGTGGTACCCGCCAATATGTGAAAATATGTAAAATGTAGCGATCTGTATTGTCATTTGTTTATGTACTTCTTTTTGCATTTCTTTCGATAACTTTGCTTTGTCAATAAAGATCACATTCCAAATAAATATTTCAGGCTTGCTTTAAAACAATTTTGCATCTTCTTACCAAGAAGCACATCACTGTGTGAAAATGTCCGGGGCTACCCCATTTTCCCCTAATTCAATTAAACCTGTCTCCTTGGCAAATATTACGCTATAATACGAAGAACAAGTTTGCTGGGGGTCCGGACCCCCTCCCCCGAGAGGATTATGAAGTACTAAAATTAAATAATGTAAATATACTCCTTTAGCAAATTTTGCGTATTAGATGGATAATTTCCTCTGAAGGATTTATTTATGGCGTGTGGACCCCCTCCCCCAAACGAAAAGATTACCTAACTAACTAACTAACTAACTCTCTAGCCTTCCTAAACCCGAAGGTTCATGGCTGCAGCAAAACAGGTCTTCAATCTGTCCCTATCCTGAGCAAGATCCATATACTCTTTTCCATCCCTACCGATTTCCCTTAGGTCCATCTCAACGTTGTCCCTCCATCTTCGTCTTGGCCTTTCTACAGGTCTCTTACCATCAGGTTTCCCAACAAGAATCCTGTAAACTCTTCTTTCCTCTCCCATTCGTGCCACATGGCCTGCCCACCTAAGTCTTCTTGATTTAATTATTCTAATAATATCTGTACATGAATACAAATTATGTACTTCTAAATTATGTAACATTCTCCACTCATCTGTCTCCTCATCCCTTTTGGGTACAAATATTTTCCTAAGGATCTGATTTTCAAATACTCTCAATTTATGTTCCTCTTTCAATGTAAGGGACCAAGTTTCACACCCATATAATACTACAGGCAAAATTACTGTTTTGTATATTTTAACTTTTAGTTTCTTAGATATTAAACGAAAAGACAAAAGTTTTTGAAGAGAGAAGTAACATGCATTTCCTGAATTAAGCCTTTTAATAGCATCTTTAACTTCAGTCAAGTTAGGTTCTGGAACTAAAGGTTCTGCTGCGTGTACTTCATTACTTCTGATTTATCTCCTACATGAACATTTAAGAGGTCATTAAAGTAGTTCTTTCATCTATTTAGAATATCGCTTGGGTCAGCTAGAAAATCACCATCTTTATATTTTATCAAGTTTACTTTAGGTTGCCACCCTTTTCTAAATTCATTTACACCTTTATATGAATCTCTGATATTTTTGTTTTTGCTGTTTGTTTCAATTTCGTTAATTTTGCTTTTCAAGTCATCTCTTTTTTTACTTCTAAACGTGCGGTTAACTTCTCGCTTCATCCTATTATAATTGCTTAGATTTGTATCATCAGAGTTATTTAACCACCAAAGTCTAGCCTGATATCTTATTTCTATTAGATTATGACATTCATTATCAAACCATGGCTTACTTTTTCTTGGTTTATGGTATCCTATACTTTCTTTAGCTGCTGATTCTATTGCATTACGTATGTGCTCCCAATTCTTATTTACGTCTGTTTCATTTATATTTTCATCATTTAAATCCTGCAAAACATCAAAAATCTATTTGACAGTTTAATTTGGTAATATTTCTTAATTCTTTCATCAGCAAATTTTCCTGTATGAAATTTTAGAACTTTCAGATTTTGTTGCTTATGATTTATTACTGCGAGTCCTTCTCTTAATTTAGCAATTACTAAATAATGGTCACTGGTACAGTCAGCACCTCTATGTGTACGAACGTCAATTATACTAGTATGCCTTCTCTTATCAATGAGAATATGATCTATCTGATTATGAGTTTTACCATCTGGAGAAGACCAGGTATATTTATGGATATCTTTATCTTTGAAAAGATTACCAAATAATAAAATAATAGGTAACAATACTCGTTTAGCATTTGTTGTATATGATGGTTGTTAGCTTTATGTGAAGAGACTGAACTTATTGGAAGGCAAGGATTATATTGGGATCGTACGGCTTTGAATGGTATTACAAAGAAGGTTTATGCATACTACAACTCATAATAATATATATACAATATTAATCAGAAACTTCACTGTATCTAACATTTATTTCGTTATGCAATAGTATTACATTCTTCTTCTATTTGACATTAATTTAATTGCTGGGCACTTGTTCTTATGTAAATGTTTCTACTTTTAACTACAGGTAAGCTACATAATGAAAATACACTGTTTGCCTTTTTACCTAGTCTTACTTACTTACTTAGTCGATCCTCCTCTACCGTCAGGTGTAGAGGTTTTGCAAAGAGCTCTCCATCCTTCTCGGTCTCTGGCTATCATTTTTGCCCTGTTGGTATCCAATCCTCTTCTCCTCAAAACTTCTTCCATCCAGCCGTCCCAGGTCTGCCTTGGTCTTCCCTTTGGTCTCTTTCCATCTACTTTAGCTTGCCATATCATTTTAGGTATCCTTTCTTCACTCATTCTGTGAACATGACCAAACC
The DNA here is from genome assembly GCF_977018435.1 of Lepisma saccharinum. Taxonomy (NCBI): domain Eukaryota; kingdom Metazoa; phylum Arthropoda; class Insecta; order Zygentoma; family Lepismatidae; genus Lepisma; species Lepisma saccharinum. The sequence continues at coordinate 14,587,697 of NC_139256.1, read as the reverse complement.
ACCTCAACTGCGACGCTTCTATTTGTTGTTGTAAAGGTTGGTTCTTAAGGCTCATTCGAATTGTCTGATTCCTTACTCTTATCTCGTTTTGTTTTTCCTTCTATTCTTCTTAGGTATCTCATTTCAGTTGCTTGAAGTTTGCTAGAATAATTAGTTGTTAGTGGCCATGATTCACACCCGTAAATTAGTGTAGGTGCATACGTTGTTTTGTAAACTGTCAACTTTGTTTTCTTCGTAATTTCCTTTTTATTTATGAAGTTTCTATTTAGACCATGATATAATCTTCCTGCTGCAGCAATTCTATTATTTACTTCTTCATCTATTTTCCCACTGCTGGTTATTATAGACCCTAAATACTTGAACTTTGTTACTTGTTCTAAGTTCTCGCCTTCTATCTTAATGGTATGAGTTCTATGTTCTCTACTTATTATCATTGTTTTTGTTTTACTCGTGTTAATTCTCATATTTACCTTTTGTAGTTCTCTGTTCCATACATCTAAATTATATTGTAAGTCCTTTTCAGTTTTAGCAAATAAAACGAGATCGTCTGCAAAAGCTAGTTCTGATATTTGTACAGGTCTCATGAGCCAATTCCCAACAGTAAAGGGTTTGATCTTTCTTTTGCAATTTTTTGTAATTTCATCAATTAAAATTATGAACAGAAGTGGACTTAAAATGCAGCCTTGTCTTACTCCAGTTAATGTATAAAATTTATCAGATTTTATGTTACTTGTACGGATGTAGTTCAAACAGTTATTGTAAAAGCTCTGTATGCTAGCGATCAGGTTATCATTCACTTTTCTTCTTTGCAGTACTTCCCATAATTTATTCCAAGGTACCCTGTCAAATGCCTTTTCCAAATCTATGAAACACATATGAATTTCTTTATTATATTCTATCACTTTTCCTGATATTTGTTTTAGTGTAAAAATTAAGTCCTGGCAACTTCGATTTGGTCTAAATCCACTTTGGCTTTCTTCTAGTTGATGTTAAATTTCTTGCCTGAGCCTGTATTCCAATATTCGTGCATAGATTTTACCTGGGACACTCAACAATGAAATTCCTCTGTGATTTGAACATAATCGATTATCTCCTTTTTTGAATATTGATGTGATTACTGCAATTCTCCAGTCTTTTGGTGTCTTTTTATATTTCCAAGCAAGGTTAATAGTATGGAGTAATAATTTCTTTCCTGTGCTTCCCAAATATTTAACCATTTCTGGTGTAATCCTGTCATGACCTGCAGCTTTACAGATTTTTACCTTTTTTATGGCATTATTAAGTTCTTCTTCCTTAATTGTGTCATCTTCTTCCAATATAACTTCTAGAGTTGTTTCATCAGCTTGTTCCTCCATATTTGTACCTTCTAACAATTCCATAAAATATTCCTTCCACCTATTCATAACTTCTGTTTCTTCTGTTAACATTTTCCCGTTTTTATCTTTGATGAATTTCAGTGGACATTCTAGTCCATTTACCTAGTCACGTAATAATATTAATTTATATACTTAAAGTAGTATTACTTTAATTGAATTAAAATATCATCATGAAAGTTATTATTATTATTATTATTATTATTAAGACATTTCGTTCAGATCCCCCCCCCGAAACATTTCTGGATACGCCACTGATTGTGCAGAATTTTCTTTGTTCCACTTCCAAACGGTTTATTACGAGGTGTAAGAGGTATCACAAATCACGAACACAACACAGCGAGCGAAAATAAAACCACAGAAGCGGCTACTATTTAGCGGCTAAAATAAACTTTAAAATGTCCACGATGCTATTAGAATCATTATATTTTAGTTTTACATCATATAATTCGATAATTTGACATTTTTGAGGGTACCTTACATGAAATTGCACATTTTACAGGTTTCTTCCTTATCCTTATCTTTCCCTGCTTAGAATTGTGAAAGGGGTTACAAAACTATAAGTAGTGATTTTCAAGATATTTTTAGAGTAGTCAGCGATTTTTCAGATGAAGATATTAGAGGATGAGAACGTGGTACTTTTTATTTCGGCTATTGAATATTTCACCTCCTAAGGGATTTCGCATTTGTACAATATCATATTAGAGAGGCCTTCCCTTGTTGCGTTGCTATTTGGAGTGCACTGCCACTTGAGTTGTGTGTGTTTAAGGTAAATATAAAAATAATTTATTAAATTGTATGTTATAATTTTTTCTTTCCTTGTTATTTGTACTTCAAAGAAGCAAAAATTGGAATAGTATACAGGGTGGGCCAGACTCAATTAGGCAGTATTCGAACATTAGTAACCAATCAATCCAACAGCACACGGAAAAATTGGAAAGTACATTTTGTTGTCGATAGATGGCTGCATCATATGGTATGCTGTGAACGAGGTTGATCGCTGGATTGGCCGTCGAGGGCCTGTGGAGTGGCCAGCCCGATCACCCGACATCAACCCACCAGACTTTTTCCTTTGGGGTTACCTCAAACACAAGGTGTACGCTAATCCCATTGACAGTGAGCAACACATGCGTGAGGTGATTGTTCAGGAGTTCAAGAATGTTCCGGTTTACATGTGTAGGAAGTCGTGTGAAAATGTTGCTTTGCGTCTACAAGCCTGTGTAGACTTACATGGTGCCCAGGTCGACTACTATCTTGAAAATCAATGACTTATGTGTGTGTGATTCCATTTTTGTAACCATTTTGTAGCCATTGGAATTGTTAACATTTATCAATAAAAATAAAATAAAGAAAAAAATAAAAATAACATCGAATCAAAAACTGTCTAATTGAGTCTGGCCACCCGGTATATCTACATACAAAACTGTTACTTATGCAGGAAAAATAAATGCACCTTGAGAAAAACCAGTCTAGTCCGTACCCTGCGGTGTAGATGGCAATGTCTGTTCTCATCATCCCATTCATTACTGTTCACCACGAAATAAACTTTATCTGAAGAAAATAATACAGAAAGACTACTAATTGAGGATTAAAAGTGGTAAACGTTGTAAGTGCCAAAAGCGAAAGTGTTGAGAAATCGCATCGTTCCGCACATCAGCCCGTAAGAACGTTCACACGAGTTACCTCTTTACACGCCCTTTGAACTATACTTAGAGGGCTACCAGCCACTTTTCACGTTTACCACATTATAAAGCATGGCACATTTCACAGTTTAACGTGGAAAACGGTGTTTGAATTATTGTGGCACTTACATCGTTTACCAATTTTAGTCTTCAATTCAGTAACGCACAACTTTACTCTTCCAGTGTGAGCGTTGTTCGTTGTAAAAGTATAGTTGTAAAACTACAATTTTAGCATACGTGTAGTTAATTGTGCATGATCAGAATGATATGTGTATATCTTATGGAACACTGTTCATTCAATGAACCTGTCGTGATCACTCACTGGGCAAACTGAAGAAATGTTTAATTCGTGCTCTGTTTTAAACTAATTAGTGTCACATCCAGCGAAAAAATAAACAGTTCATATTATTAGATTACTGTTGTTAATAAATATTATAATTAAAACAATGTATTATTATTTTTACTATAAATGCTAAAATCTAAACAAACTTGAAACTCCTCGCAAGAAAATTCTGTGTAAGCCAATTATAATTACAAAAATTGTAATTTCTATTTAGGAACTGTAGGTACAAAATAGGAACAGTTTTCGGTTTTCCCTTCATTGCTCTTTATGGAAGATTAAAAACAGAGAGAGAGAGAGAGAGCCTTTTCCCCTCTCCGCCTCTCCCACATAATGATATATCCAAGATTCAAGACAGATGAAAGCGCGGCTGTGTTTACTATCTTCCATTTCATAAATGTTTGAGAATTTTTTGTCATCAAATTACGGTTTTACTATCCTAGAAAAATTCGTTACGTGTTAAAAGAACAATAATTCATGTTTGCTTTCTTCGCTCGCCTGCGCGCCAGATGGATAACTGCTTCACAAGAAACAAATTTTCGTCATTCCAACCTTGCAAGCGATTGTGTTAGTTTCCCCTCAGGTACCCACCCACCCCAACTGCCCTCCCGTCAACCGTGAACAGTAAACAGCGAATGCCTACCTTCAACGATCTCATATGAAGATCTGTTTCTATGTGTAGGTAATCTTTTATACTTTTTTAAAATCACTTCGCTCTTTCTTTCACATAAATTGGGTAGGTTCGTTAGGGACTATTTACTGTGTCGGAGCTCTACGAGGCAGTAGAAGCTGACACACAAGAAAATGTGAAGACTGCCAATCTCGTTACGTCAGAGATAAGTAACACAGTAAGCCACGCAAAAACCAACCCACATGACCCTCCCTCCTTTCCTTCTTCCTCAGATTCGACTTTCATCAAATGTATGAAGGAGCCTTAACTTACTCGCATATGATTACTCCCAAGATTTGTGGACATGAAGCAGCCTAATATATGGGAAACAAATGTGCATTATTTTACGTATGAACAATTCTGAGTACTCTACAAGAAAGCAGAAACACATTAAAGAATGAATGATTTCAGTTTTTTTTCGTATGTATTAAATTTCTTGTATTTCAAATAGTTCAAAATTTCCCATAATTTATTTCAACTTTTTTGAGTGTTACAATGCATGAATTTTCTTCAAACAATGTGTTAAAACATATTGAGTATCACAACCTGCAGCATCGTGCTGCTCATTACACCATTTTTCAGCATTAATATAATTCTTTCACAGATACTTCCAGAAAAATTGCATTGTCTACAATGTAACTTCTGCTTTTGAGTACTTCGTGAGAGACAAAACGGAGAAACCCCCGTACATTCTCATTACATTTTCCGTCCTTCGGTTTAGTACAGCTTTCATCACAAAATCCGCGAACACGTTTAACAATATCCTTGCCATCCGTTGCTTGGTCAACGTTACAAGTTTAGTGAAGGGCCATTCCAAAATAGAATCATACTCTCCTGGCATTATCTGAATGTAAATTCCTAAATTGCCTTTGCAATCAGAACGATCACTGTCAGGATACAACATCAGTCTTAATTTGTACCCGTGCTTACTGCTGTAAAAGTGTGGACTATAAATCTTAAGATAGCAATCGTTCTTAGATTTTTCTCTTTCCTCAGCTATGTGTTCCACTTTCCACAAGAAACTGACCAGTCTTAGTTCTTTTATCTCCCTCTGCAGTTCTTCGTTTCTTATCCTCTCGCTCTCTAATTGCATTTCAAGATTTTTAACTTTCCCTTCTATTTCTTCATTTCTTTTCATCTCACTCTCGACTTCCATTTGAAAATTTTCAAGTATGCTTTTAATTAGGTCCACGTGAAGCGCCATGTCTTCCTTCACATGTTGCGTCATCCCTGCAGGAAAACCTTCATAGCTGCACTTCATTTCCTTGTAAGCACACGCCGAAAAGAGCTTCTGGCATTCTTCATCCAAATGTCGTTCCACGTCTTCTCTTGCAACTACAACATCACAACTCTCAGGACAAGGAATCGGGAACTTCACACATTCTTCGTGGTGATCCTCCAACAACTGTCTCTCGAATTTCTCCTCACAATGCTCACACGCTATCAGTGTTTTCGGGCACTCGTTTCGATAGTGTTCACTAAGCTCTTTCCTCGATATTTTAACTCCACATTTATTGCCACAGCGTACAATTGCTGTATCGCAGATGTCGTAATGTTTGGCCAACGAGTACTCCTGTACGAACGAGTCGCAGAACACGCACTGTACCTCACGCATCACGCACTTCTCTTTCAGATGAAAATCCATATCCTCTGATTTCACTTCCTTCATACATTTCTCGCAGACGCACATTTCAGATTTCTTCCCGTATTGTTTGTCAAAGGTTGTTGTTGATTTGGAACCGGCCTCGTCTAACTGTTCGGATAAACTAGTGTGATCAACTTGATCACCACACTCCACTTCGCATTCCACAACCTGCTGTGAACACTTCACCTTGTGATCCTCTAGGTCTTCTTGTGAAATTGTCTCTTTACACAGATCACACACGACTTTTCGTTTCCTGCAGCTGTCTTTCAAGTGTTCGCTCATCATTTGACGAGGAAGTTTAAATGCACATTCATTCCCACATTCAACTTCTTCAGCTCTGCAGATTAACTGATGATTTTCTAATTCTTTCTCCTCCACCTCTTTCGTTCAAAAGGAACAGGTCTTATAAGCTGCTGTTGGCATTATCTTTAGCTATACGTACAGTCAGACACAAAACCTTACATGTAAGTAGTAATTCTTCTTAGAAATCTCTGAACGATCCTTGCATTGTAACCCCTGACCTCAATAGTGGAGATAACTCTGGCTAATCTCTTTTCGTGAACACGTGATACAATCCTCTGAGGAAAGTTAATAAACAGCACTGGGACTTTGGAAAAAGAGATAAGATATATATATAAAAACATCCGTTGAACAGACACGAAAGAAATAGTAAGTATATCCTGAGGCACTTTGGAAGCCCTATTAATGAATGCCAATAAAATATCTGCGTTTCTGGAGGTAGAATCATTTTTTTATTGGACTACTATCCATGACAAAAATATTGAGCCCCCTGTTTACGTGTTTGTAAAATTGTACTCCGTGGGAGGTAAGAAGTCAAATATATCTCATTGGAAAGCCAGAAGTGTCTGCTTTTAGACAAAAGCAAGACAAATGGATTTTAGCTCTGTCTGTTCTCTATTCAAACAAAAATGTTCATTAAAGTGTAGTTTTTTCGTGTGTTTTTTATGTAAGTCGAATTCAAGTGTGTGTATAGCTTCTTGTAAACCAGTCGTAAAAATATGACATTTCTTGTGAAGAAACTTGTTTATGTGGAAATATCTCAGCCATATATAATGTTGCTCTCATTTGTGGAACAGCCACAATTAATGTTTAATAACAGTGTTGCAATCTCGGTAACAGTTAGCCCAATGGCGATGCAAAGCATATCCAAATGATGAGCATGGAATAAAAATCAAATTTCCATGCCTTACCTTTTCATATTCTGCGAATTGAAAACGACAGACAGAATTGTTTTTCTTGGCAACCGGCTCGCGCGTTTTCCTTCTCGTTGCTACGACGAAGTGCTCTTTGTTGCCACACGCCGCCGGCAGCCCTGTAAACTCTGTGTTCAGCCAGCAGCTTTGACACGGAAAATAAGCCGAAAGTGGGAATTGTGGTGCACAGGGAAGCATTGTTCAGATACTGTAATTGACGAATGCAAATTTTATTTTGCCACTCTTGTGTTCCTACCATGAATTGAAGACTAAAATTGGTAAACGCTGTAAGTGCCAAAATAATTCAAACACCGTTTTCAACGTTAAACTGTGCAATGTGCCATGCTTTATAATGTGGTAAACGTGTAAAGTGGCAGGTAACCCTCTAAGTAGTTCAAAGGGCCTGTAAAGAGGTCACTAGTGAGAACGTTCTTACGGGCTGATGTGCGGAACGATGCGATTTCCCAACACTTTCGATTTTGGCACTTACAACGTTTACCGCTTTTAGTCCTCAATTATTTCCTGTACTCTTCTTTCCTGTTTTCCTTTGTTATGAAGTTGCTATACATCACAGACACGTTATTTTTATATATATATACAGAGGAGACTGCGAAGCCAGAAGTCACGGGTTCGAATATTTGTTAAGATCTTTTATCCTTCATCAAATCCTGCTCTTCGTTGCACTTACTCTGTTGAAATGAGCGACATAGAATGATACAGATACGGAGAAAATGACGTTCGTATAAAGATTGGAAAAAAGCTAGAAAATGTAACAAAAACTAAAATATACAAAGAAAATGTCTTTCATTCATAATATGACAAATTGTTTATTCATTATTTAACACTGCTACAATGCTTTGTACAGTACAGTACAGTACCAACGGAACATACTTCCAATATTCCCGCAAGCCGTGTAGCGAGGCGGCAACGCTGTGCAAGTCACCTGCAGCCCGCGGAGTCTGAGAATGGCCGAATATCACCATACGTCATCCGCGCGTTTTCCATATTAGGAGTAGTCAATAATAATTTATATCTGTGGTCATACTTGAGATACACATGTTAAACTTCTGGAATTGGAACAAATGTGGTACATGAACGGCTTTTTACAATTCCCTTGATTTTGCAATTATGCATTCCAAGATTGCACGTTTGCCTAAAATTTCGATTTTTGAAGAATCTATTGAAGATCTTCATTTCACTTTTTCCACAGAGGTGCCAAAATAATCAATCTGTAAGTACAAAAAATCTCAATTTTATATCAATAGTTGATTATGAATTGTATGATGTTAAGTTCCCCGTTCTTGCAAAATGGAAGAAAAAATTACCTTTTAGTAAATTTTTCATTATAATAAGAAAACGCAATGAAGAATAATTTTCAGATGACGCTTATTAAAAAATAGACACTTGAAGCTTTTCAATGACGTATATTTGACTTTTTTCCACCTACGGAATACAATTTTACAAGCACGTAAACAGAGGGCTCAATATTTTTGTCACGGATAGTAGTCGCGAGAATGAGATTAAAAGTACTGTTTAGTTGACGGAAAACAACACCACAAATTTCTCATCCCTATGAACCCCCCCCCCCTATTCCGAGTCCTGTGTTCTTTAAGGGATGAACTGCTACTGTCCTGTGCTATTTGACGTTTTGTTTCGATTTTGTTTCTCGCAATATGTAAAACAGAGTCGCCAAGGAAAGGGGGCGATCATCGGGGGGACGAATCCAGTCAGACGCTTTCCCCTCCCCAACGTGCTAACGATACAGCGAGTAATCTGAATATCTTGATATTTCGGATATCCTGGTAGAACAGATTTGATGAACTAGTTGTAGAAAATCCGTACATTGAAATACGGGTAACAGTATGGTATAGGGAAAACACATTTCATTCGTTTATTTCCTAATTATTTACACTTGTACTTACCTGTTATGCATAGCGGAACATTTTTGTACGTGGAATTTTGCTTTTTTTTCACTGAAAAAAGCGAAATTTTTCACATTACAAGTATTTATTGTTCGTTGCTACATCGCTTTCGTTACACACAATATGGCGGGCAAATCTTGACTCACGTTGTCTATCGTCAGCTGATATGCAGTGTTTCCAAACTTATTAACCGAAAAATGCCGCACAAACTATTTACAGAAGGTTTTTAAGCAAAAATTGAGCCGCACAAACCATTCACGGAAGGTTAGGTTAGGCAAACAGAAAATTAAATTGGAAAAAAAAAACCGCTGTTTCACTTTTGTAAAACTACCGCGTGGTTGCTACACTAACAGAGGGTTACATAATCGAACGCACTGAACATTTGATTCACGTAGTCGAGGATAATGGTGACAAGAGCTATCGTGCATCGGAGAAACATTAATGTCGAAAAATACATGATTTATCGACCGAATAAGTTGAACGAAGGGAGAAAACGCTTCCACGAGCTTCCAAAAGTCTACAGAAAATCAGTTCCGTAAGTAGTTTCTCCTGTAAATTTGAAGAAATGTGTTTTCACTATACCATACTGTTACCGAAATACGGAAATGACGAATAAAATAATATATGGACAGCCCGTAAAACGGATAAATGATGTAGCTGTCCGGATAATGCATACATTCGTATATCCGGACATAATCCGAATATATATCTTCATAATCCGGACAATTTGGATGTCAGAATATCCGATATCCGGATATTTCAAACACTGATAGAAAATTATCTGATGTCCGGATAACATTTTATCAGGATTTCGGCATCCCTAATTTAGGGTGCTTGACGTCTTAACCCTTGCTGATATTCAAGGCAATAATATGTAAATATATGGCTTTGTTACGCTGTGTTTATTTGTACAATCTGTTAACTTTAAAATCCAGAAATGAGTAATGGGATGAAACTAGGCTACGTCTAAAGCAGCGGTATGTCAATTTTTTTTTCTCATTGCACCCTTTAGTCGTATCTAAACATCTAAAAACCAACATAAGTTTTCTCCAAATAGTGGGTTTTGGGGATTTTTTTTTACTGCCAGATTGGTGAGAACTTTTTAATGTGGTGAAGATAGTGTCTGCAATACAGAAAAATGGCATTAGGGCTGTATGTGGAAAGATGGTACACAAATAAACATTAGAGTCCTACGTTTATTATTTTACTGGGTGTTCCTGCCTTTACAATCTTTATGGTTGGTTAGAAAAATAAGAATGTTAAAAAACATGTATGCTAAGAAGTATACAAAAAAAACTTTTTTCCTGTATTTTTTCCAGAGTTATTAAAGAAAGTAAAGAACAAACATAAGTTTGTCAACAAACTGTCAAGTACAATTTTGGAGATTTTGTTGTAAATCCTCCGAGTTTCTAGTGAGAAGGATGCGCCTGTATAGCCTGACACGGTTCTTGTCGTCTGGTTGGGCACTTGAAACTTTCAAGCGGAGATTCGGTTCCAAATTTAGTCTACTTCGGTACTTGTTTTTTTAGCTACATCATGGATGAAAAGCTTCTCTCACATTAAGCATGTAGTCGTGTAGGTATTCTCGACATTTCTCGGGGCCTCCCCGATGGCGCAGTGTTAGCGTCGTCCCCTTGTAATCTAGGGGTCTCGGGTTCGATACCCGGTTGGTGGTTCAGATCCCTATAAACTGTAGGTCAAGTCCCGATTAGCCTTACTCTGCATGAAGTGGACTTAAAATACCTATTCAATCGACATTTCTCTTCCGAGCTGATCGCGTACCCCCTTCAAGTACGGGTACGCGTATCACACTTTGAGAACCACAGGTGTAAAGTATATATAGTTGGTCATTTATAGTAATCGTATCAAGCTTACCATTTTGAACAGAATGATTGCCGAACTTGGAGTACGTATTGTACAAAAATAAGTATTTATTAGATGAGTGCTTTCGTATCAGAATATCACTAGAATTATGAGAAAACTGTATACCTTTCACATTTTTCTTATTTCCTGGTGTATATCGTTGCCTGAAAGATGAAATGCAGGTTTTGACCAAAGAAAAGATAGAGCAGTGGTAGTGTACCTAATGGATTTCGTCGATTTTATGACATCGTAGAAATTGACATTTCACAAGATTCACAAGCTAGTTGATGTTATACTCGCTGTAACAATCCTAGCTTCCGGTGTAGCATGTGAAAAAATCTTTTCAAGTTTGAAAAGTTTGGAAAATCTTGCTCGCGAGAGAATGCTGGATGCCGGTTTGTCTCATTTGACTGTTCTTGTTATTCATAAGTGGAATGTCAAATCTTGGAGATACCACAGGTGGTTTTTGAATTTGAATTTGAATTTAAAATTTTGGGTGCGTCAACAAGCAGGCGGTTTTGCATCCGTCACTTTATACGGGGTCCAGCCCCGTACCAGAACTAAAATAACATAACAGTAATGTCGTGTCGTAACTAAAATATTAAAATATTCTGACCGGTTACAAGCTGAGGCTTTTAAGAGGCACTCAGCACACACAAGGACAACACACAGAATTATACTGGCTGCAGGTCCAGACGCCAGAGCCTCGTTCGTCTGCAAAATACAGTCCAGGGTGTACTACGTGGAAGTGAGGTTGACAATTGGGTGTACTACGTGGAAGTGAGGTTGACAATTGGGTGGACTAGGTGGAAGTGAGGTTGACAATTGGGTGTACTACGTGGAAGTGAGTTTGAAAATTGGTTGTACTACGTGGAAGTGAGTTTGAAAATTGGTTGTACTACGTGGAAGTGAGGTTGACAATTGGGTGTACTACGAGGAATTGAGGTTGACAATTGGTTGTACTACGTGGAAGTGAGTTTGAAAATTGGTTGTACTACGTGGAAGTGAGTTTGAAAATTGGTTGTACTACGTGGAAGTGAGGTTGACAATTGGGTGTACTACGAGGAAGTGAGGTTGACAATTGGTTGTACTACGTGGAAGTGAGTTTGAAAATTGGTTGTACTACGTGGAAGTGAGGTTGACAATTGGGTGTACTAGGTGGAAGTGAGGATGACAATTGGGTGTACTACGTGGAAGTGAGGTTGACAATTGTGTGTACTACGTGGAAGTGAGGTTGACAAATGGGTGTACTACGTGGAAGTGAGGTTGACAATTGGGTGTACTACGTGGAAGTGAGGTTGACAATTGGGTGTACTACGTGGAAGTGAGGTTGACAATTGGGTGTACTACGTGGAAGTGAGGTTGACAATTGGGTGTACTAGGTGGAAGTGAGGATGACAATTGGGTGTACTACGTGGAAGTGAGGTTGACAATTGGGTGTACTACGTGGAAGTGAGTTTGACAATTGGGTGTACTACGTGGAAGTGAGGTTGACAATTGGGTGTACTTCGTGGAAGTGAGGTTGACAATTGGGTGTACTACGTGGAAGTGAGGTTGACAATTGGGTGTACTACGTGGAAGCGAGATTGACAATTGGGTGTACTACGTGGAAGTGAGGTTGACAATTGGGTGTACTACGTGGAAGTGAGGTTGACAATTGGGTGTACTACGTGGAAGTGAGGTTGACAATTGGGTGTACTACGTGGAAGTGAGGTTGCAGTTGAGACAATGGCTCATGAACCCTTTGTGTTTTTATGTGCTTTCCGCTGAACAAACATGCCTCATAAGCAGATGCAGGTATTTTCTTCATTGTGAGCAAGTACGGTAGTAAACGCTATAATGCAATACGAACTGTCCAATGGGAAAAATCCATAAGTCTGCAGTTGTCGTGACGGTCTGTTTTGTTTCATGCAGATAACAACCGACGTCCGATCAATTGTCCTTGAACTTGGATGAAATCATGATAATGATTATGACTATGACTATTGGCCCGTGTACTGAGATAAGGGAGAAATTTCTACCATCTTACTTCGACATATCTTGGTGTTCCTTCACAAGTATCCAGGAGAGGGCAATATGATGTATTTCGATTAAATGCAGGAGAATTTACATTTTTCTTTATTTTACGTCACTTTTTGCCTCTTTAGATTAAGTCGCGACAACATGGAATAGGAACAGATTAAATAGATAAGGGAATGCGCACACAGGAACACCCATGGCGGGATTCGAATCCGGGAAGTTTGGCGGGATAATTGTGAGTCGTCCACCGAGGGTGTTGTCTAGTATTTGATTCGATTTTTGTCAATTATCGTCTCTTTTCTGCCACTTTTGGCTAATCGTGACAATGAGGATGAGTAATTGTGTGATGAAATCGGTGAAGGGACATTCACAATGAACACTCACGCGCAGGCCGGGATTCGAATTCGAGACCACTGGCATCGTAGCACGGCAGGAGTCCCGAATGTTGTCTAGGAGAACACAGCCAATATACACTTGGTGAAATGCAATTAGTCTTATCTCATTTTTTTAATTTTTTTTTGGAGAGAGGGGTGGCCTTAGACCAGGCAACACTGCACGGTGAACGTTGCCACAACGTGTGCAGGAAGCAGTGATTTTTAGACCCCGCCGCTTTGCCTTTCTCATATGTGGCAAAAGCGCGCGTCTACTCCGCCTCCTCACTTGGTGACCACTGCAATAGTTTTGGGATTAAAGTACATTTTGGAAGTAGAGTTGTAACTTCTGAATCACACAACTTTATTTTCATCACAAGTATCACTTATTTCCTTCTACTACAAACATAAATACTTGTTTTGAAAGAAAATATAGACTATTAACTTATCTTTTTTCAGGTAAACTTCAAGTGGTAGAACAGCCAATGGTTGAACCTTACTCCTCAAATAAAAATGAATCTAATTGGATTTGAGTTTGAACCAATCAGTCACTGTGATACATTTGTAAACGTCCCTTATCCTCGTTTGGCATTTAAAGGGAAAGAGCCAAGGAAGTACGGGACGGAGGGGCTGCTGGAGCTGAAGGCCTCCCTTCCTAAGTGCATGATTGAGTATAAATAATAAAAAACGTTACTTTACTTTTATGTAATTTATAGGAGTATACACATCAAGAAAAATGTGTGAATAAATATTTTTTAAAAAACAAACATTTTGTGCTGAATCATTCCATACACATTACTGTAGAAATATAATTTTTACTAATTGATATTGAATTTAATTAATTGCTATAATTTTTACTAATAACAATATTATAAAGCTCAATGTATTACCATACTTATTTAATTATCTACATTCATTTGCTCATTTTGACATATTCAAAATTATCTTGTATTGCGTAGTTTCACATTAGCAGTTATTCTACTTAAACATTACATTATTCCAACAGATTATTATCAGTAGTGTATATTGGCCGGTTCAAAGTAGTACTTGGTACGAGGGCTTTTTTAGCCTCTTTTTTTATCAATTGAATACCACTTTTTGACATATTTTGACAAATTTTTGTCGATGTTTTAGCGCTTAGCGATGTTTTAGCGAAATTTCCTATTTTTCTCTTTTTTCCAACTCGTACTTGGTACGAATGCCACGATCTTACGTGATATAACTTAACCTATCCTTTTTTTCGTGCTAAACTACACGAGATCCTCTACGTGCTTTGACCTACTTTAGAGTAGGACCATAAAGACAGAGCTGCAACCGAAAGTGAGGCTCGAAGTGAGGCTCGGTGAGGCTCGACTTAATGGTTTGCTCTTGTAAGACATAAGCCTTATTTTCTCGCACTGTTGCCAACACCTTCCTCGAAATAAAATCACCAAGGTTTTTTCCTTGGTCTAACCTATGTTATTGAACTGCGTCGTCACGTCCAAACCCGCATGAATTCCGAACACTATTGGTTCTATTCATATTTTACTTACATATAGGTGTACGTGATGAATCACCAAACAGATTTTTCCTAAGTCTTACCGTTTCCAAGATAACCCCACTTCCGGTCGCCATTTTCGATTTCCGAGCATAGGTTCTATTCATATTTTTTCTCACATATAGGTGTACATGATGAATCCGCAAACGGATTTTTCCTAAGTCTTACCGTTTCCAAGATAACCCCACTTCCGGTCGCCATTTTGGATTTCCGAGCATAGCTTCTATTCATACTTTTTCTCACATATAGGCGTACATGATGAATCACCAAACAGATTTTTCCTAAGTCTTACCGTTTCCAAGATAAACCCACTTCCGGTCGCCATTTTGGATTTCCGAACATAAGTTCTATTCATACTTTTTCTCACGTATAGGTGTACATGACGAATCCGCAAACAGATTTTTTCTAAGTCTTACCGTTTCCAAGATAACCCCGCTTCCGGTCGCTATTTTCGATTTCCGAACATAGGTTCTATTCATACTTTTTCTCACGTATAGGCGTACGTGATGAATCCGCAAACAGATTTTTCCTAAGTCTCACCGTTTCCAAGATAACTAGTAGTACAAGTGTCCGGGTTCTACGCCCTGAAGTGAGGATCAAAAAAACCTCAAAAACTCACTTTCTCTCCACGTTCCGCGCCTCATTTATTGCGCTGACGATGTTTCACAGCGTAGAAAACAGCACCAAAACCTCAAAAACTCACTTCAATTCACTGAAGTGAGCCACAGTGTTGCAAAACCTACGAAAATTTAATCAAAACCTCAAAAACTCACTTTCTCTCCACGTTCCGCGCATTCATTCGTTGCGCTGACACAGCGTGATGAGTAAATAATGCACTCTCTCATCCTTGAAGGATGAATGCACCTTATCGTAATTTTCCAAGTCCCGGTCAAATGTTTATATATCGTGACCTTTGTAAACCTCTCGGAACGATGTGATCTCTCTGCCACACACACACACGCCTCTCATTATTTCTGTATTGTGACGTGTTTATTTTGGTATGGGAGGGCAGAGGACACCGAGACTCGACCGACACACTAAACCCAACCTCTCTACGCGTACTCTACGTCACCAAAAAAAAGGTTAAAGGTTCCAAATAACAATAGTTAGAGTTTCGCCAATCTAGTAAAGTGGATTGGTTGAAATCTCCAAGGCGTATTTTGCATTTTTTTTTTTCAAATATGAACACGTTAAAACTGAACTGTCTCGGATTTTTGAGTTTTTGTATTCGCCCTGAGAAAATTCTATTATAAAATAACATACCTGAAAATTATATTCGCAGTAGATTGATTTTTTTTTTGAGTTTTGTAATCACCTCAAGAAATTCTATATAAAATAACATACCTGAAAATTGTGTTCACAGTAGATTGAATTCTTGAGTTTTTGTATTCGCACACAAGAAATTCTATATAAATAACATACCTGAAATTCTATTTACAGTAGATTGAATTTTTGAGTTTTGTAATCACTCCAAGAAATTCTATATAAAATAACATACCTGAAAATTGTATCGCTATATACTAGATTTTTTGATTTCTGTGATTTTGGAGAAAGCAATGGCATCCACCACCAGTTTCAATCATAAAAATGATAAAACTGAATGTGTTACTTGCGAAAAATTAATATCTAAAACTAATATTAGCAAGCACAGGGCAAGATGTAGCGAAACAGGTTCGAGAATTAATCGTTCCTTACCTTCTAAGTCTTGTGCTCGATGTGGAAAGATGATTAGCATTACAAATTTAAGTAAACACCTCAAAATTTGCAAACCATCGACCGGACAAGCATCGAAAAGGAAAATCGATAATGCAGATACGGAAGCTTCCACTTCCAAGCAAATTAAATTATCTAATGAAAGCAAACCAATTAGATCTGCATTCAACAACCAACTCCAGGATTTTTCAATTAAGTCAGAACCAGGCCGTGACATCCTTAGTTTCTTGCATGAAACGAAAACATCTGTACTAAATATTTTGAAAGATAAACTTGAAAACAACTCTATAAAAGTATACGTTGTTCTGTTTTCTGAATACGAGAAAGTTGATGGCACAACGAGTATTTTTTATCATCGTACAAAAAACCAGACACTTTATTTTGCTGACGTCGAAAATTTAGACAACTTCTATTATAAAGTTTCCAAAGAGCTGGTTAAGAAACATGACGATTTCGAGGCTAAAGGGTCGGGATGGTCTCTGTGTGGAAGTCCTCACACGTTAACTGTTTACGTGAATCGATTCTCGCCTCTTCGCGCTTCCAGCTACGTTCCTCTTCCACCGAACATTCAACACAAGAGGGCTGTGTTAAATATACAGAACAGCGATAACAAGTGTTTTCTCTGGTGTATATTGGCTGCACTGCATCCTGTTCATTGGTCAAATAATCCAGAACAGGTTTCTCATTACAAGCAATACGAGTCCGAGTTTGAAAGTGTAATGTCTGTCATCGAATACCCGGTGATATTGTCGGATATAACAAAGTTCGAAAATCGTGCCGGAAAAGGCATCGCTATTAATGTATATTCCTTCACGTCAGATAAACATGTCGTGCATCCCGTCAGGATAAGCGATATCGACGATGACCATGCTTGTGTAATAAATCTCCTTCTCATTTCCAACGAGGATGTCTATCATTACACGCTAATTCGTTCAATGTCTCGATTACTAGGAAGCCAAACAACCAAGCATGAACATTGCATCGAAGTTTGCCCGAGATGCCTAACCACGTTCGACGATCGAAAACAACTCAATTATCGAAATTACACCGGACGTCAAATTGCTATCGAGAAACTTGCCGAACATAAAATTTATTGCGGCGACAACAGACCGGCTAGAATGTTGATGCCCGAAACGAACGAAGTCGAAGAATTCAAAATGCACAAGGCATTGTCGGAACATCCCGCAATCATCGTCGCAGATTTCGAGGCGTTCCTCAAACCACTCTCGTACTGCGAACCGGATCCTGAAATTTCCTCCACAACGCCGTACCAGCTTCATCAACCAAACAGTTTCGGCTATGTTGTTGTGCGACGTGATAAAATAAATGAAGCATATATATACCGCGGGCCAAATGTAATCGAACACTTCCTGGAAAAAATGGTGGAGGAGGTTGAGGTAATTGGTAGCGTACTGCTTACATCAAAACCGATGGCACCTTTAACTGAAAATGAACTTCAAAATTACAATTCCACTGAGGTGTGTCCGGTATGTGATCAAAGTTTCACTGATGAGAACAAAAAAATATTCCACCACGATCATTTAAGCGGAAACTACATAGGTGGAATTTGCAACACGTGCAATCTTAAAATCCAGAAACCTAAATTCATCCCCATATTCTTTCACAACGGAAGCGGATATGATTTTCACCACCTGGTGAGACATCTTGGCTACGATCCGAAACGTATAGGTGTCTTGGCCGAGAATGAAGAACGCTACATTAGTCTCAGCAAGCAAGTGTCGATTCCGGGAACGAAAAATACAATCGAGATGCACTTCCTGGATTCGTATAGATTTCTCTCTGCAAGTCTGGATGCTTTAGCGAACAAACTCACCGACGATCAATTCAAAATAACTAGAGCTAGTTTTCCCAACGTAGACGTAGAACTCGTTAGACGTAAAGGGGTTTATCCTTAGGAATATGTTAGTGATGGTTCTAAATTTAACGACGACGCTCTCCCACCTCCAAGAGAATTTTACAGCAGACTCAGAGAGAAAGGAATCACGGACGAAGAATACCAACACGCGCAACTCATGTGGGAGAAATTAGAATGTAGGACACTCGGCGACTACCACGACGCATACTTAAAATTAGACGTGACGATACTCGCGGATGTTTTTCAAGCGTTCAGGAAAACGGCAACGAATATTTATAAATTAGATCCAGCGTATTTCTACAGCCTACCGGGATTAGCGTGGTCGGCAATGTTATTCCAGACAAAGGTCAAGCTGGAACTGATATCGGACGTTGACATGTTACTTTTCATCGAAAGAGGGATACGAGGTGGAATGGTGCAATGCGTACAGAGACATGCGAAAGCTAATAACGTGCACATGAAAGAAGATTACGATTCAAATCGAGCATCGAATTACATGTTCTACGCCGACGTTAATAATCTCTACGGACATGCCATGGTTCAGAAACTTCCTTACGGGGGATTCGAATGGTTAGATCCCACTTCGATAGACATTATTCATTTCGACGATAGCGAGTGTGGTTTCTTCGCAGAGGTAGATCTCCGATTCTCCGACCACCTGCACGACACGTTTTCGGATTTGCCTCCGACTCCTGAAATCAAATGTCCACCCGACTCGGTTCAAGACAAGCTTCTGTTAACATTGGACCCTAAACAGAGATACGTCGTCCACTACAAGAATCTCCGGTTTTTGATTGGGAAGGGTGTTCAGATAGTAAATGTTAGAAGAATACTAAAGTTTAAACATTCCACGTGGTTAAGACCTTACATAGAAACTAACACACAACATAGAACAGCTGCCACTTCCGATTTAGACAAGGACTTCTTTAAATTAATGAACAATGCGGTGTACGGAAAGACCATGGAGAATGTTAGAAAGCACGTAGACGTGAAATTAATTTCCGATAAGAATAAATGTCGGAAGTGGATAGCCGATCCTAGATTCAAGTCGAGAAAAATTTACAACGAGAATTTGGCACTTTTCAATCTAGATATAAAATTGATGAAATTCAGAAAACCAATTTACGTTGGCGCAACGGTTCTCGACTTGTCGAAACTTTACATGTTCGAATTTCATTACGACGTGATGAAACCCTTCTACAATGATAAAATATCACTTTTGTACACGGACACCGACAGCTTCATTTACAGCATACAAACACCTAACCTATACGAAGACATAAAAAATCCTTCCATGCTTGGGTATTTCGATACTTCTGCGTATCCTCAACCCAACAGATTTGGAATTCCATCTCGTAACAAAAAAGTCCTAGGTAAACTGAAAGATGAATGTAACGGTGATGTTATTGTCGAGTTCGCGGGTTTGCGTTCGAAGATGTATGCCATGAGAACAGAGAGTAGCGTCACGAAGAAAGCAAAAGGTGTGGGCAAGAATACGGTGGAGAACAAACTCACCTTCCACGATTACATCGATTGCCTTTACTCACAATCGACGATACTAATTATAGAACAAAGAATCCAAAACGTTTCTCACAACGTTGCAACGTTTAGAAAGTCGTTGATTTTGTTTCTGTATTTTCCGTCGTTGGGTTTCCTCGTCATGTCGATCGTCGCGAATCCGAAATCGTCACTGTTCCAGCAAGAAGAGCAGCGTTCCGAAAATTGATTGATCAACAGGCCGTTGAGTTTAGATAACATGGAAGGTAGAAATTCATGATCTGCCGTGCGGTGTACACTCTCCATTGTTTGCTTTCGGAAACCAAAGAGATTCATTGTCCTTGCTAGTTATTTATTGTGTATGTGATAATTTGAGACAGTTAAAGTTTTTTTTATTTATTTTAGTTATAGTTATTTAAGTTTGTTTTTTTTCAATTGCATTGCATACAATTTTTACTAATTTCTAAACGATAGTGCCCCCAAGGCAACGTGTGGATTCCACAAGACAAAATACATCTTTTATCGTCATGCGGATCTAATGCTACTTTCCTAACTTTGTTTGTTGTAATCACGTGGTCTACACTTTGGATTCTTTGTTCTATACTTAGTATCGTCGATTGTGAGTAAAGGCAATCGATGTAATCGTGGAAGGTGAGTTTGTTCTCCACCGTATTCTTGCCCACACCTTTTGCTTTCTTCGTGACGCTACTCTCTGTTCTCATGGCATACATCTTCGAACGCAAACCCGCGAACTCGACAATAACATCACCGTTACATTCATCTTTCAGTTTACCTAGGACTTTTTTGTTACGAGATGGAATTCCAAATCTGTTGGGTTGAGGATACGCAGAAGTATCGAAATACCCAAGCATGGAAGGATTTTTTATGTCTTCGTATAGGTTAGGTGTTTGTATGCTGTAAATGAAGCTGTCGGTGTCCGTGTACAAAAGTGATATTTTATCATTGTAGAAGGGTTTCATCACGTCGTAATGAAATTCGAACATGTAAAGTTTCGACAAGTCGAGAACCGTTGTGCCAACGTAAATTGGTTTTCTGAATTTCATCAATTTTATATCTAGATTGAAAAGTGCCAAATTCTCGTTGTAAATTTTTCTCGACTTGAATCTAGGATCGGCTATCCACTTCCGACATTTATTCTTATCGGAAATTAATTTCACGTCTACGTGCTTTCTAACATTCTCCATGGTCTTTCCGTACACCGCATTGTTCATTAATTTAAAGAAGTCCTTGTCTAAATCGGAAGTGGCAGCTGTTCTATGTTGTGTGTTAGTTTCTATGTAAGGTCTTAACCACGTGGAATGTTTAAACTTTAGTATTCTTCTAACATTTACTATCTGAACACCCTTCCCAATCAAAAACCGGAGATTCTTGTAGTGGACGACGTATCTCTGTTTAGGGTCCAATGTTAACAGAAGCTTGTCTTGAACCGAGTCGGGTGGACATTTGATTTCGGGAGTCGGAGGCAAATCCGAAAACGTGTCGTGCAGGTGGTCGGAGAATCGGAGATCTACCTCTGCGAAGAAACCACACTCGCTATCGTCGAAATGAATAATGTCTATCGAAGTGGGATCTAACCATTCGAATCCCCCGTAAGGAAGTTTCTGAACCATGGCATGTCCGTAGAGATTATTAACGTCGGCGTAGAACATGTAATTCGATGCTCGATTTGAATCGTAATCTTCTTTCATGTGCACGTTATTAGCTTTCGCATGTCTCTGTACGCATTGCACCATTCCACCTCGTATCCCTCTTTCGATGAAAAGTAACATGTCAACGTCCGATATCAGTTCCAGCTTGACCTTTGTCTGGAATAACATTGCCGACCACGCTAATCCCGGTAGGCTGTAGAAATACGCTGGATCTAATTTATAAATATTCGTTGCCGTTTTCCTGAACGCTTGAAAAACATCCGCGAGTATCGTCACGTCTAATTTTAAGTATGCGTCGTGGTAGTCGCCGAGTGTCCTACATTCTAATTTCTCCCACATGAGTTGCGCGTGTTGGTATTCTTCGTCCGTGATTCCTTTCTCTCTGAGTCTGCTGTAAAATTCTCTTGGAGGTGGGAGAGCGTCGTCGTTAAATTTAGAACCATCACTAACATATTCGTAAGGATAAACCCCTTTACGTCTAACGAGTTCTACGTCTACGTTGGGAAAACTAGCTCTAGTTATTTTGAATTGATCGTCGGTGAGTTTGTTCGCTAAAGCATCCAGACTTGCAGAGAGAAATCTATACGAATCCAGGAAGCGCATCTCGATTGTATTTTTCGTTCCCGGAATCGACACTTGCTTGCTGAGACTAATGTAGCGTTCTTCATTCTCGGCCAAGACACCTATACGTTTCGGATCGTAGCCAAGATGTCTCACCAGGTGGTGAAAATCATATCCGCTTCCGTTGTGAAAGAATATGGGGATGAATTTAGGTTTCTGGATTTTAAGATTGCACGTGTTGCAAATTCCACCTATGTAGTTTCCGCTTAAATGATCGTGGTGGAATATTTTTTTGTTCTCATCAGTGAAACTTTGATCACATACCGGACACACCTCAGTGGAATTGTAATTTTGAAGTTCATTTTCAGTTAAAGGTGCCATCGGTTTTGATGTAAGCAGTACGCTACCAATTACCTCAACCTCCTCCACCATTTTTTCCAGGAAGTGTTCGATTACATTTGGCCCGCGGTATATATATGCTTCATTTATTTTATCACGTCGCACAACAACATAGCCGAAACTGTTTGGTTGATGAAGCTGGTACGGCGTTGTGGAGGAAATTTCAGGATCCGGTTCGCAGTACGAGAGTGGTTTGAGGAACGCCTCGAAATCTGCGACGATGATTGCGGGATGTTCCGACAATGCCTTGTGCATTTTGAATTCTTCGACTTCGTTCGTTTCGGGCATCAACATTCTAGCCGGTCTGTTGTCGCCGCAATAAATTTTATGTTCGGCAAGTTTCTCGATAGCAATTTGACGTCCGGTGTAATTTCGATAATTGAGTTGTTTTCGATCGTCGAACGTGGTTAGGCATCTCGGGCAAACTTCGATGCAATGTTCATGCTTGGTTGTTTGGCTTCCTAGTAATCGAGACATTGAACGAATTAGCGTGTAATGATAGACATCCTCGTTGGAAATGAGAAGGAGATTTATTACACAAGCATGGTCATCGTCGATATCGCTTATCCTGACGGGATGCACGACATGTTTATCTGACGTGAAGGAATATACATTAATAGCGATGCCTTTTCCGGCACGATTTTCGAACTTTGTTATATCCGACAATATCACCGGGTATTCGATGCCAGACATTACACTTTCAAACTCGGACTCGTATTGCTTGTAATGAGAAACCTGTTCTGGATTATTTGACCAATGAACAGGATGCAGTGCAGCCAATATACACCAGAGAAAACACTTGTTATCGCTGTTCTGTATATTTAACACAGCCCTCTTGTGTTGAATGTTCGGTGGAAGAGGAACGTAGCTGGAAGCGCGAAGAGGCGAGAATCGATTCACGTAAACAGTTAACGTGTGAGGACTTCCACACAGAGACCATCCCGACCCTTTAGCCTCGAAATCGTCATGTTTCTTAACCAGCTCTTTGGAAACTTTATAATAGAAGTTGTCTAAATTTTCGACGTCAGCAAAATAAAGTGTCTGGTTTTTTGTACGATGATAAAAAATACTCGTTGTGCCATCAACTTTCTCGTATTCAGAAAACAGAACAACGTATACTTTTATAGAGTTGTTTTCAAGTTTATCTTTCAAAATATTTAGTACAGATGTTTTCGTTTCATGCAAGAAACTAAGGACGTCACGGCCTGGTTCTGACTTAATTGAAAAATCCTGGAGTTGGTTGTTGAATGCAGATCTAATTGGTTTGCTTTCATTAGATAATTTAATTTGCTTGGAAGTGGAAGCTTCCGTATCTGCATTATCGATTTTCCTTTTCGATGCTTGTCCGGTCGATGGTTTGCAAATTTTGAGGTGTTTACTTAAATTTGTAATGCTAATCATCTTTCCACATCGAGCACAAGACTTAGAAGGTAAGGAACGATTAATTCTCGAACCTGTTTCGCTACATCTTGCCCTGTGCTTGCTAATATTAGTTTTAGATATTAATTTTTCGCAAGTAACACATTCAGTTTTATCATTTTTATGATTGAAACTGGTGGTGGATGCCATTGCTTTCTCCAAAATCACAGAAATCAAAAAATCTAGTATATAGCGATACAATTTTCAGGTATGTTATTTTATATAGAATTTCTTGGAGTGATTACAAAACTCAAAAATTCAATCTACTGTAAATAGAATTTCAGGTATGTTATTTATATATAATTTCTTGTGTGCGAATACAAAAACTCAAGAATTCAATCTACTGTGAACACAATTTTCAGGTATGTTATTTTATATAGAATTTCTTGAGGTGATTACAAAACTCAAAAAAAAAATCAATCTACTGCGAATATAATTTTCAGGTATGTTATTTTATAATAGAATTTTCTCAGGGCGAATACAAAAACTCAAAAATCCGAGACAGTTCAGTTTTAACGTGTTCATATTTGAAAAAAAAAATGCAAAATACGCCTTGGAGATTTCAACCAATCCACTTTACTAGATTGGCGAAACTCTAACTATTGTTATTTGGAACCTTTAACCTTTTTTTTGGTGACGTAGAGTACGCGTAGAGAGGTTGGGTTTAGTGTGTCGGTCGAGTCTCGGTGTCCTCTGCCCTCCCATACCAAAATAAACACGTCACAATACAGAAATAATGAGAGGCGTGTGTGTGTGTGGCAGAGAGATCACATCGTTCCGAGAGGTTTACAAAGGTCACGATATATAAACATTTGACCGGGACTTGGAAAATTACGATAAGGTGCATTCATCCTTCAAGGATGAGAGAGTGCATTATTTACTCATCACGCTGTGTCAGCGCAACGAATGAATGCGCGGAACGTGGAGAGAAAGTGAGTTTTTGAGGTTTTGATTAAATTTTCGTAGGTTTTGCAACACTGTGGCTCACTTCAGTGAATTGAAGTGAGTTTTTGAGGTTTTGGTGCTGTTTTCTACGCTGTGAAACATCGTCAGCGCAATAAATGAGGCGCGGAACGTGGAGAGAAAGTGAGTTTTTGAGGTTTTTTTGATCCTCACTTCAGGGCGTAGAACCCGGACACTTGTACTACTAGTTATCTTGGAAACGGTGAGACTTAGGAAAAATCTGTTTGCGGATTCATCACGTACGCCTATACGTGAGAAAAAGTATGAATAGAACCTATGTTCGGAAATCGAAAATAGCGACCGGAAGCGGGGTTATCTTGGAAACGGTAAGACTTAGAAAAAATCTGTTTGCGGATTCGTCATGTACACCTATACGTGAGAAAAAGTATGAATAGAACTTATGTTCGGAAATCCAAAATGGCGACCGGAAGTGGGTTTATCTTGGAAACGGTAAGACTTAGGAAAAATCTGTTTGGTGATTCATCATGTACGCCTATATGTGAGAAAAAGTATGAATAGAAGCTATGCTCGGAAATCCAAAATGGCGACCGGAAGTGGGGTTATCTTGGAAACGGTAAGACTTAGGAAAAATCCGTTTGCGGATTCATCATGTACACCTATATGTGAGAAAAAATATGAATAGAACCTATGCTCGGAAATCCAAAATGGCGACCGGAAGTGGGGTTATCTTGGAAACGGTAAGACTTAGGAAAAATCTGTTTGGTGATTCATCATGTACACCTATATGTAAGTAAAATATGAATAGAACCTATGCTCGGAAATCGAAAATGGCGACCGGAAGTGGGATTATCTTGGAAACGGTAAGACTTAGGAGAAATCTGTTTGCGGATTCATCACGTACGCCTATATGTAAGTAAAATATGAATAGAACCTATGCTCGGAAATCGAAAATGGCGACCGGAAGTGGGGTTATCTTGGAAACGGTAAGACTTAGGAAAAATCTGTTTGGTGATTCATCATGTACACCTATATGTAAGTAAAATATGAATAGAACCTATGCTCGGAAATCGAAAATGGCGACCGGAAGTGGGGTTATCTTGGAAACGGTAAGACTTAGGAAAAATCTGTTTGGTGATTCATCATGTACACCTATATGTAAGTAAAATATGAATAGAACCTATGCTCGGAAATCGAAAATGGCGACCGGAAGTGGGGTTATCTTGGAAACGGTAAGACTTAGGAAAAATCTGTTTGGTGGTTCATCACGTACACCTATATGTAAAAATTTGTCAAAATATGTCAAAAAGTGGTATTCAATTGATAAAAAAAGAGGCTAAAAAAGCCCTCGTACCAAGTACTACTTTGAACCGGCCAAAATACACTACTATTATCGCAAAATACAAATTAAAATTTATAACATCAGGAAGGGATAAGCACCATGCGTTTGATGCAAAGGGTAAACAGTAAGCAGTAAATTTACAAATTGAATATCTTTGTTTCTATCGCAACACCTGACTCATACAATGCGTGAATATTGTCAACCGTATAGGTTACAAAATGATGATCATGTTGAGCCTCTATAAAGTAAGATTGTAAAAAATAAATGACACTATTTTTTTTAACATGCATTATAATTTCTTTTAAAATTTGATTGGAATGAAATATATCCAAGTGAAATTGAAAAATAGAGTGAACTGGTGATTTCACTTTATCTGGTTTAAAGATAATGTTTGATTGATTTAATTTTTTTTAAGTCCACTTTATGCACAGTAAAGCTAATCGGGAGTGGACCTACAGCAGTTTAAAGTGGGATCCGAACCACTAAGTGCCTCCACCGGGTATCGAACCAGGGACCTCTTGATTACAAGGCGACGATGTTAAAGATAAGGAAATCCTGCGTTGCAACCAGTACACAGCATAATACATAACCTACCTCATCTACAGTTAATTAGAAATAGCAACTTCAATGCTCATAAGAAGCTGATTTACCATTGTTTATTGCTAGCGTTAGTCAATAAATGCGGTTCAGCATGTTTGAACTCTCAAACTTGTTTCCTCTTCCCTGTTCCTTGGGTTGAGCGTAAGAAGAATCATGGCCTTATGGTCTAGTCGTAATAAAGAACGATAACCTTATATTTGAGAAAATTAAAACATAATATTTTTAAAGTTTCTCTCTTTTCAAAACTAATGAATGGACCTTTCCATGTGAAATCAACCAATGAAGACACATTTCAACCTCACATTTTTGTTTTTGAAATTTGGCATACTTGTTTACTTTGACTGTAATTATCGTCATCAATTCCCCAAACTGTTACACCCAGGTACCCATTGATTTAAGACTAGGTAAGCCCCAGAGCCACTTTATGCGCGGACAAGACTGGAAAATTTCCGACCTTTGATCACCAACACGGATAATCGAACCCGACTCTCCCACGTGGATTAAATGAGGCTTCATAATGCAGAAATCCTGGTGCGAATATCTCTTCTAGTTGTCCGCATTACAGGTGATCCAAGTTAGTGTTGCGCGAGTTCTAAAAAGCACTGAACGTATCTGCAAAAAGAACAATATCAAGCATCACAAACTGCAGCGTCACGATTCACATTACATGTTTTTCAGCTTTAATATCATTCTTCCACCGATACTTCCAGAAACATTGCATTGTCTACAATGTAACTTCTGCTATTGAGTACCTCGTGAGAAACAAATTCCATATCACCGAATGCTATATTCCACTTACCGTCCTGGGGTTTAATAAAGCTTCTTCGATCTTCTCCACGTAAACTAGAAACAATATCCTCACCATCCATTGCTTGGTTAACTAATCTAAATTTTACAAGCTTTGTGAAGGGCCACTTCAAAATGGAATCATACTCTCCTGGCATCACTTGAATGTAAACTCCTAAATGGCCTTCGTGCTGAGAACCATTTCCATCAGGGGATAATACCACTCTCAATTTGTACCCGTGCTTACTGCTGTAAAAAGGGGAACTACCGATAAAAAAATTTCTATTTTCCTTAGCTGTTTCTATCTTTTGAGCTATGTCTTTCACTTTCCACAAGAAACTCCCATGTCTTAGTACGTTAATCTCCATCTGCAGTTCTTCGTTTCTTTTCTTCTCGTTCTCTAATTCCATTTTGAGATTTTCGACAAATCTTTTTACTTCTTGGATTCTTCTCTTCTCACTCTCTAATTGCAATTGTAGATTTTCAATCTTGCCGTTTACATCTTGATTTATTTGTTTCTCATTCTCTAATTGAAAATGAAGATTTGCTGCAAAGCCTTTTAATAGGTCCATGTGATGTTGCATCCCTTCCTTCGTGTGTTGCCTTGTCGCTGCAGGAGAACCTACATAGTTGCACTCTATCTCCTTGTAAGCACACGCAGCAACGCGTTTTGGACATTCTTCATCGAAATGTCGTTCCATGTCTTCTCTGGCAACTTCAACACCACAACTCTCAGGACAAGGAATTGGAAACTTCACACAAAATGCATGGTGATCCTCCAACAACTGTCTCTCGACGTTGTTCTCACAATGTTCGCACCCTACCAGTGCTTTCGGACACTCGTTTCGATAATGTTCACTAAGATCTTTCCTCGCCTTCTTTTCTCCACATTTATTGCCACAACGTACAAGTGCTAATTCGCAGGTGTCGTAATGTTTGGCCAACGAGTCCTGCGGCACGAATGAATCACAGAACACGCACTGGGCCTCGTTCATCACGCACTTCTCTCTGAGAGGTACATCCATATCCTCTGCTTTCCCTACCTTTGGGAACATATTACCTGAATGTACGGACAATTTAGATTTCTTGTCATGTTCATTGTTATGTGTTATTGATGATTTGCAGTCTACCTCGTCCAAGTTTTCGGACAAATACTCACTGCTGAAATTCATTACTTTGGAGCTCTCTGGTTGGTGAGTCTCGAGCAAATCACAGACTTTGTAGTGCTCATGCATTGTGTTCGCCACAACCAATGTGCCACAAAATTCGCACTCTTTCACACGCTTTGAGCAATATACCTTCAAGTGAACTTCCTTGTTCTCTTTCGGAACTTTCTTTCCACACTCATCACAGGAGGTCATTGCGTCCTCGCATTTTGCAACGTGTTCATCCATATCACACTTATTTATCGCCTGGGTACAATAATGGCACGCTTCCAGGGATCTGGGGCAATTTTCGGTCATGTGATTAGACACAGAAAAACGCTCACCTTGAAACCCACACATCAACTGACACTCCACAATTTCCATGGAACACTGCTGTTTGTGATCTTCTGTTTCGTTGAATAGCATCATGGCTGAACAGTAGTGGCACTCAACCTTCCGTTTCTTGCAGCTCTCTTCCATATGCTGTTGGTGCATGTAGCGAGGCATCTTCTGACCGCAGCCATTTCCACACGCGACTTCTTCAACTCCGCAGCTTGAACGGTGTTCATCTAGTTCCTCCTCGTCCACCTCCTTCGAACAATAGGAACAGGTTTTGAACGTAGTGGTTGGCATTGCTAGCGAGTACAGTCGCCGGTTTGTGTACAAAGACGTCACACCCTCAAATTGGAACAGCGGAGAACAGTGAAATGTTGTAATGGTCCTATATCGTCTGTTATTATCTAATCAGAAATCTGTTTTTTTTATGTACTTGAAAATGTCACGCACTCGATGCTTTACGGTTATCGCTCATGATAACCCTTGCTTGCGTAAGTTTCGCATCACCTTATATAATGTAAATACTTCTAAAGTTGATGTCAGGGTAGCATCCGAGCACTTCGAGTTTTGTCGGTCGCGGAGCTTGTCGAGTCAGTTGTGAACAGAGTGCCAATCAGAGCTCCTTCCTGCCAAGGTCATTCCTGCCTGTAAGTGTTGCAACCTATGAATCGGAACTTTGTCCACGTCATCAGTCTGAGTGGCAACAGACATGTTGCGCCGGAAAATTACAATTTTAAATACGATGAAACCTGTAAAACATCCACAGATATTTCATCGGTTGTGCTCCCTTTGATAAAACATACAATATTCTCAAAATTCTTCGAACAAATTGTGTAAAGCATTGTTATACTGTAAAAATTGAACAAGAAAATTGCCTCATTAAGCAATCAATGTGCCTTTGTTAAGTGGTTAAGTTCAGCATGGCACAATATTTTCAATAATGCTTATAGAATAAATCAATAAAGTTCGTTAAATGACAACGACTCCTTACCACAAGAATATAATTATTCTTTAGATGCTTAAATATATGTATAACCACACGCATGTCTTTCCAGTGACTGATTGTAAGAGTTGGGTATTGCGCTTGGTTCAATAAAATAAACTTATTGAGCGAGGCAGATTCATAATAATAATAATAATAATAATAATAATAATAATAATAATAATAATAATAATAATAATAATAATAATAATAACCCGTGGTTCGACAGCCCTTGAGGCCGTAAGGCCTTTGGCCTATCTCCCGACTATCAGTCTCCCTCCTACAATCCTACCCAGAGGTGTGGAGATATTCAACCGGTAATGGGGTGACGTGGGGTCAGTACGTCGAATCCCCCCCGTCGTTATAGCAGATTTTTATGACCGGTTAACGTTACTCAATTGTAGCTCCCCAATTTCCTCAAGATCGTTGGTTGCCACCGGCCCATATAGAGGCCGAGCAAGAACGTATTTAGGGGGTTCGGACCCCCCCCCCCGAAAGACTTATCAAGTACTAAAATTAAATAATAATAAATGTATTCGTTTGCCTTTGTCGTATAATTTTCTCTGAACTTATTGGAAGACAAGGGTTATATTGGGATCATACTGCTTTGAAGGACAGGAAGGACGTATTTAGTGGGGGGCAGGGGTTCGGACTACCCGAAAGACTTACCAAGTACTACAATTAAGTAATGAAAATATTAACATTTGTTGCATAATCGATGGTTATGAATTTCCTCTGAACGTTTAGAAGACAAGTATTATATTGGAATCATACGGCTTTGAGTGACATTACAAATAAGATTTATGTACACTACTACTGAAAATAATATACATAAAATATTAAATAGAAATTACTTTCTCTAACTACATGTAACGTCATTTTTTGTTATTCTATAAATATTCAATTATTCATTTATTTGACATTAATTTCATTGCCACGCATTTGTTTTTATGTAAATTATTCTGATCTTAACTACAGGTAAGCTATGTAATGAATATGCGCTGTTATATCTCTATTCTTATACAGTCTTTTTACCTATTCATGTAATAATTTAATATTAATTTTTGTATTTTAATTAGTATTAATTAGATTTAATATAATTAATTTCATTATTATTATTCATGAGACACTTGGTTCGGACCCCCCCCCCCCCAAACATATTTCTAGATACGTGCCTGAGGCCGAGAACCCAGAGTCAACCCAGGTGGACTCGAACTTATGCCGTCCCGCAGTCGGAGCCCAAAGCACAGCACCTTAGACCGGACGGCCACGGAGGAGGACGAGGCAGATTCATATGAACCAAAAATAGCCAAAAATGATAATTTTCCTCAAAATGACAAAAATGTATTTACCTGTTTAAATTCTTGATTCTTCGAAAGGTTTGTTAAGGAGTTGAGACAAGATTTAAGTCCACTTTATGCACAGTAATGCTAATCGGGACTAGATCTACGGTTTAAAGTGGGATCCGAATCACTATGTGCCTTCACCGGTATCGAACTCACCATCGCGGAGGCATCGTTTGCTAAGGAGGATTCTCAAAATCGCACTTCAAGAAATCGAGAGAAATAATGTGCTACTCAAGAAATCGCACAGTTTGTGAAGATTTTTAACACGTTCCGTGTTTTAGGCTCTTTCAGTAGTAGAATAGTTACCTATTTGGTGCGAATACTACTACTACTACTATGATAACATACATAGGCATCCTGCCATCATTATACTTATTTTAGCGTGTGTTGCCCTCTGATTCGTGACCACTTGTAACTGTTTGCATATATGCGGTTTACCGCCATACAAGCGGTCATTCTTCATTCTGGTCACAAACTACTCGAGCTGGAAACATTGTTTGGACGCAACGGCGATACCCAACCCTGCCGGTTGATGGCCTGCGAGGGGTGGAAAGGTCGCTCCCTCAAAATTCCGAGAAACATCGAAGTGCTCGGATCCTACACTGACACCCAGTTTAGTTTCAATTACTTCCGATTACGTAAGGCAACAAATCTTGTCTAATCAGAATTCGAACTGTTGCTTTCGGAGCCAGTGTCCTAACTTTAAGGCATCTTGATACCAGTCACAACTTTGCACATGTCTCCCTCTACTATATTTTAGGTTATGAACTAAATTTTATTTGTGATGGGCATTTCAAAGAACCTGTAAACAGTAAACACCTTCGCAGTCCTCTCGTCTTTTTTCCTTTAGGATCATCTAGAAGCAGCGCCATATTTCAAGAACTTTGTCTAATTTGTGCACAGTGTATGGGACTGCTCATACATGTTAAACTGCAATTCAAGGAACTGAAATGTAACCTGTCGGTAATCGATTACAAGGAGGCAGTGTTAATCACTATGCTATCAGGAAGGCAAATTAAGTGATATTCAATATGTTTATCGACTGAAGTTGGTCAGCAATCACGGCCAGATATTGGTTGACATCTCACATATTTTATCTGATTACATAACTTCGTATCATATACACTGAAGTTTGTATGTTTTTCTCCAAATTAATAAGAATAATGGCAACAATCATGTATTGTTGCAGTTATTATTATTATTATCCGATGGAGGCACATAGTGGTTCGGATCATACTAAACTGTAGGACTTGTCCCGCTGGGTTATCTGTGGACTTAAATCACAACTTACAATCATGAATCATTTGTTATGTGGTATGCTGCCTCTTCTACGTTGAGGCGCACCTTTATACATATTGCCCCAGCTCTCAAATAGCCATGTGCCAATCTCCGTTGCGGAGTGGTTATCTAAACAGGCTACGACGCCGGAGGTCCCGGATTCGAATCCAGGTCTGGACATAGGTGTTCTTTGTGAGTGTCTATTCGTTGATTAAATCATATCGTCACTCATCGTCAGCTTCGCGATTATCGAAAAGTGGCAGGAAAGCGAAGTAAACCAAATGATTTTTTAAAAAATAAAAATCAATAGAAATGCAATATCTCAATGTTAGGGATTTTTCAGACCGAAGCCACGAGCGACAGGCTACAAGTGACAAGGGACAGCGGGGCGTCGCAAAGACCAGCGGCAGGAGCATCTTCTACCAGCAAGCACTCGCATCTCATGCCCGAATAATAGACAGAGTTGAAATGACGTACGGTATTGAGCGGCTCGCAAGCGAGAATCGTGTAGCTTGTCGTGTCGCTTCGGTTTGAAAGCTCTCAGAGTCCTCCAATGATAGAGGGTAGACTAAATACAATATATATTTTTTTATTTCAATCAATCCTCTCGGAGGAACATATTAGATTTTTGTATGTAGATGTTGTGTATGTGTGTTCGCAAAGAACGCTTAAAATTGTTCTGAAGATGTAACAAGTTTACCGCGTATCTTTAGAGACGCAGTGGTTTAGTCGGGAGGGCGCCTGATGCCACGCGGGAGACCCTTGTTCGATTCCCGGGGTGGCTGATCTAAGGTATGAATTTTTCCAGCCTTGTTCCCCCATAAAGGGGCTCTGGGGCTCACCAAGCCTCAAATCGATGGGTAGTTGAAGGCAACCCTGGGGGGTAAAGGCGGCCGGAACGTTGTGCTGATCACATCACCTCCAGAATGGCTGATATTGAGAATGTGTAGGTTCCTAATCCCACATCCCCTAAATGTGCCTTCATGGCACGGGGAAGTATTGGCGGTATCCTTCCGGGCGTCCATGCCCCTACATAATTTTAAGGAAAATGAGGTATTTTCAAACCGATGAAAGTTCCAAAAAACTTTGGGGAAAGGGGTGCATTATTTCCTTTGTAATTGAACTATCCCGCTTCGTTCTCTATGTTGCTGCATTTAATACGCCAAAAATTACACTCATGGAATTTGCGGTGGGTCCGGACATACGCTATTTACGCCCCTGTTTTGTACACATCAATACAATAAAACAGTGAGAGGGAATGAGGTTTTTCTTTCCCGGGCTGAACTTACGTCAAGGCTTTTGACCCCCCCCCCCCTTTTTAATCAGAGGGGCTGTAAAATAACCAAAACAGGAATCGATGTTGGTGTGGGAAGAAACACAACCATCTAAAAATAGTAATGTAATAATAGTAATAAAATATAATAATAATAACAGTGCCGTCACACAATTGAGTAGCGTTTGGAATAATTTCGCAGTTCATACAGCACTTTTCATGGCTGAGCTCCACACTTACGCAACAGACCCGTTTCCGGTGTCTCAGTGGGCGAGAACCTTTAAGATAACCTCCAGACTTCTGGCATGGAAATTCCCGCTTCGGTTCCCCGCATTTCCCTGTAGTGGGCGTTGCACCATTTGATTTCAATGGAAGCAGACAACAGAAGTTCTGTTGCGTTGTTCCCGCATCTCGGTGGGCGTTAAGCTTAAGATGAGCAGGAAACGCGGTTTTCGGTAGGTTCGAATGGTTTCATAACAACACCATCAGGATCTCCTGAAAAATCAATAGGCCTGGCAACACTGGCTCTGAATACTCTGAAGCCTCCTCCCGCCCTCCCAAAAACCCGCGACTGCTATGCGATTCTGCGCAAGATCTTTTCTCTGTGGTTTCACTGTAACAGCCTTCGCAGCCGCGTGTACTGCTTCGCTCTACCCCCACCCCTTCTCTACAGTTATGCGCGGCCTTGCCCAACAGATTTCGAGGATTTCTTCGAATCCCACGAAAGGCATGAAGAATGCAATGTCTCATATAGCTGTACCGCATGGGTGCGTACACACAGGATAGAATATATGGCTTTTCGAGGACTCGTAGCGTCCAAGCGAAGCTTCAAGCAGCAAAACGTTACCACGAAAAGTTGTGTCGTTTTTATGCCTTCTACAAGCTCTGCAAGTTTGGAGGGCGTGGGGGACTCCGCACTAGCGTAGGCAAGATTATTCTGAGGGGTCTGGAACTGTGAAGGTGGATAGTTTTCATAGCTGCGTTCTAGGGGATGGAAGTTAGACACTATAAAACATTTCGTCCCTAATTACCATTGTTAACCTTCGTTAAAGAAGTTATTGAAAGACAGACATGTGGGTTTGCACTTAATGCTTTCATTTGAAAATTTTGATTCCAAATTTCGGAAAGGGTTGTAGTTCCATCAGCTCCCCCTTCGTACGACAGTGTGCGTGTGCGCGGGTGGATGTCTTATAAGTCACGGTATCATGTTTGTATAAATTACTTCATGCAATATGGTGCCTCTTTTCAAGATTGATCGAGCAGCAAGCAGCATGTGCCCTTGGCCTTTTCGAGGCAACGTTAGAGTTGTTCTGATCAATAATATTGAACCACGCAAGCTACAAGCGAAAGGACGTCAGTACAAGGGCGATAGTAGAAATGATGACTATGAAACAGGGGCGTACCCAGAAAGATTTCGGCGGGTGTTGATAGGGTCATAATTTCATAATGTGTGTGTGTACATGTATCTATATCACACACACACATTATATATTTTTAGATGCGGTCATAAGCATAAACCATATCCGAACAGCCAACTTCTCTTCACCCCCGCATCTAGTCTGCTTGTTTGAAGAGGTCAGTTGCATCTCCCTCTCGTCCCACCCTTCTGCAAGTGATGTTCTTGGCCAGATGGGGGAATTTCCCTGTGTTATGCAACCCTTTTTCCCTTTACTGTAGTACTTTGGCTCCAAAATCCTTCCATCATGGGAAGATTGCAGGCTGGGAACAAGGTGTTTGCAGCATGGCCGTATTTAGAGGGGGGTTTCTCGGATTCAACCTCCCTCACCCCGAAACATCTCACATGTTGGATTAATGGAAGTTCAGAAACCGAAACCCGTAACTCATTTTCAAAATTTTCACAGAAATACAACAAGGAGACAATGTTGAAACGATCCATCTAGAATTTTCATAAATTTGGAATTCTGAAACTTGAGCGAAACAATATTTTATCTCGGAATTGCAGCCCACCCGCGCGACGCCTTCAATTTCACTTCTTCTGTCCACTTTCCAGTATTATTCCTGGGTCGGACTAAAATTTCCCTTATGATTGTCCCAAAATTCCTTTCCAACTTTTAAATTCCCTATCCGATAAAGTTGAAACTCCTCCTTGATAGGAGTTCAAACCTCGAATCTCCACTTTCGTAGCGCGTTACAATCGCGATTGCGGTTAAAATACATGCACAGGGCTAAGTTTTTTTTAAAAAATAACTCGTTACATAGATTTCAAAATTCCAAAAATTAAGTATTAAGGTCAAACAACAAAAACTTTATGACTAAAATTTCCATCTAACTTTTAAAGCATTTTCTTCAAGGTATTTAAAATATAATAACAAAGTATAATAATTGTGCATTTCAGTACACTGTATGAAACTTTAAAAAAAGAACTTGTGCTGGATATTCACTCATCTTCTGCTGGACTGAGTAAGCCTCCTCAAGGATATAACAACAGCAATAATAATAATGATGATGATGATAATAATAATTATTATTATTTTGGAATAAAATTGGTTTATAATGATGATATTTTAATTATGATTATATATTGTTATTATTTCTATTATTCAAATTTCTGGCGACGCCCAAGAGAATAATTATGAATAACCCCCCCCCCCCGAAATTTTTTCCTGCCTACGGCCATGGTTCGCAGCATTGAAGGCATCCTTGCTAGAAGCCTGCCACGCTCAACTCACGCGGCCCCTTTCGCGAATTTGAAAGGAAGCGGGCAAGATTGCCAACTCGCAAGAAATAAGTGTGCCAACTCCTGAAACGCCATCGTCTTTTTATTGAAATGAACAATTTCATACGCAATTTCCGACCGATTTTTTTCTTTTACTGAGCCTGGTCTTCGCAGATAACCTAGAATATAGGACGCAAATTTTACACCCCCCCCCAAAAAAAAACCACCACCCCCATCCCATCTTTCTACCCTAGTCCATCTACGTTACACATTCCTCCAATCAGAAAGCACGACGAAGTTATTTCCAGTTTTGATGCCGAATATAATACTCCTATTTTTTAGTACTTTTAAGTGTTACTGTGAAAGAGCACATTTATTGTAGGCATGTGTCTAATACCTAGATAATTACATCAAAATAACAGTAATATATTAACTTAAATTGGTACATGATTTTGCAATATGCTTATGTTATGCAGCAGTAACTTCAAATAATTCCTGTCAACAATACATCAACCCGTTTTAAATAGCTACGCAATCGGTGGAGGCACATAGTGCTTCGTATCCCACTTTGAACTGTAGATCCAGGCCCTATTAGCCTTTCTGTGCACAATGTGGACTTTAACAAATAGACACGATTACGTTGTCAGATATAAAGTTTTGCTGTTCGTGTGCCCCCTTCCTTAGCTTACTCGCATGTGATTACTCCCAAGATTTGTGGACATGAAGTAACCTAATATATGGGAAACAAATTTGCCTTCTTTTACGTATGAACAATTCTGAGTACTCTACAAGAAAGCAGAAACACATTAAAGAATGAGTGATTGCAGTTTTTTTTCGTATGTATTAAATTTCTTGTATTTCAAATAGTTCAAAATTTCCCATAATTTATTTCAACTTTTTTGAGTGTTACAATGCATGAATTTTCTTCAAACAATGTGTTAAAACATATTGAGTATCACAACCTGCAGCATCGTGCTGCTCATTACACCATTTTTCAGCATTAATATAATTCTTTCACAGATACTTCCAGAAAAATTGCATTGTCTACAATGTAACTTCTGCTTTTGAGTACTTCGTGAGAGACAAAACGGAGAAACCCCCGTACATTCTCATTACATTTTCCGTCCTTCGGTTTAGTACAGCTTTCATCACAAAATCCGCGAACACGTTTAACAATATCCTTGCCATCCGTTGCTTGGTCAACGTTACAAGTTTAGTGAAGGGCCATTCCAAAATAGAATCATACTCTCCTGGCATTATCTGAATGTAAATTCCTAAATTGCCTTTGCAATCAGAACGATCACTGTCAGGATACAACATCAGTCTTAATTTGTACCCGTGCTTACTGCTGTAAAAGTGTGGACTATAAATCTTAAGATAGCAATCGTTCTTAGATTTTTCTCTTTCCTCAGCTATGTGTTCCACTTTCCACAAGAAACTGACCAGTCTTAGTTCTTTTATCTCCCTCTGCAGTTCTTCGTTTCTTATCCTCTCGCTCTCTAATTGCATTTCAAGATTTTTAACTTTCCCTTCTATTTCTTCATTTCTTTTCATCTCACTCTCGACTTCCATTTGAAAATTTTCAAGTATGCTTTTAATTAGGTCCACGTGAAGCGCCATGTCTTCCTTCACATGTTGCGTCATCCCTGCAGGAAAACCTTCATAGCTGCACTTCATTTCCTTGTAAGCACACGCCGAAAAGAGCTTCTGGCATTCTTCATCCAAATGTCGTTCCACGTCTTCTCTTGCAACTTCAACATCACAACTCTCAGGACAAGGAATTGGGAATTTCAGACATTGTGTTTGGTGATCACCGTTTCGATGCACTCACTTTCAATGTGTTCCCAAAGATCTTTCCTTGAAAATTTCTTCCCGCAGCCATTGATACAACGGACAGGAATGAACTTGCATAAGTCGTAGTGTTCTAACGGGTGCGGCACTTAAAACCAGCCCGTCCCTTCATAAGATATCATTAGATGAACAATTTGAATGATTAAGTGAAACTAAAACAAAATCAAACAAAAGCAATACACCAAATGAAATTTAATGTTGTGTGTTAAGATTTCTCACCTTCACAATAGATGCTGAAAGTGTCCTCCACCCACTTCAACACACGTCTGAGCACGTTTCAGGAGATTCATGTACACCTTTGTTAATTCTTGAGTGGTGATGCTGTTGATGATATTCTGGATGGAGGTCTTGAGTTCTTCAATTGTGTGTGGATTTGTTTCGAATACTTTCCCCTTTAACATTCCCCACAAGTAAAAGTCACAAGTTTTTAAGTCGGGTGACCGAGGAGGCCACAGGCCTTTGCTAATTGTCCTCTCTGGAGTAAACATTTCATGCACACGGGATAGTGAAGCATTTGATGTGTGGCTTGTTGATCCGTCCTGCTGAAAGTAACAGAACTGACGCTCCTCTTCTGTCTGTCAATTGTTCATAAAACTCTTCCAGAATTCCCAAATACACGTTACTGTCTACTGTGGTTTCAAAAAATATGGGCCCCATAACGCGTTGTGCGGAAATGGCACACCAAACACCAATCTTTTCGTCATGCAACGGCTGCTCGTGGATTACGTGTGGATTCTGTGACGACCAATAGCGATTGTTTTGGGAATTTACGTATCCCGACAGGTGAAACCACGCCTCGTCACTCATGATGAGCATCAATGGATCCAAAACACCACTGGCAACATTCGTCAATAGCCATGAACAAAAATCCACCCTCTTCCCCGGGTCAAGCTCCCTCAGTTGTGGCACTACACTTATCCGGTAAGGTTTTAACTTCAGCGCCTTTAACACACGTCTACAACTTCGCTCACTAGCTGGAACCTGTTGACTTAATTTCCTCGTTGATTTACGAGGACTTCTCGCCATTATGTTCTGCACCTGCCTCCGTAATTCAGGTGTGCAGACAGATGGTCGTCTGTCCCTGGGAGCATTTGCAACAGATCCTGTACGCCTCCATTTCCCAATCAAATCCTGTATTGCGCGTTTTGCTGGGACAGGACGTCCTGGAAATTTCTCCTGAAACAACTTCCTTGTTTGCACAAAGGATCCGGTGCGCACAAAAGCTTCAACAATTGCAACACGCTCAGGAATCAAATACGGCATTATCACTGCTTCACCCAACAAGGCCTGATTCTCAACTGCTTTCACTCGACCACGGATTCACAAGCCACCTGTTGGTGAGAAACAGAATTAGTAACTCATGCAACGCCATCTTCTGTTGACATGTTCATTTAGATGTTTTACATGTTCATTAGAAAAGCGATTACAGCGGGCTGGTTTTACGTGCCGCACCCTATAGTTCAAGTAAATTCTCGTCGCAGAACACGCACTGATCTTCCAGTAACACACGCTTCTCTCTCATGTCGGATTTTTCCACTTCCATTGAAAAACTGGCACAGGGCACCACAGGAGCTTCTTTCTCGATGTCTGAATTGTCAACGGTCTGAACGCTGCTGGGACATGGAGGATCGTTGTCGACTCCATGGGAAGTCTTCTTTCGGAAGCTTGACCTTGTTTCATTCTCGTCAACTTTCGCAGAGCACTGCTCTTCGTGACTTCCTATTCCTCTATCGCAGTTAAGGCGATCAATGTCTATCTCCTCCTGCTTAACCTCCTTCTCGCAGAACGAGCATGTAACGTAAACGGTTGTCGGCATTTTCAGTCTCCAAGAGCTAATCGCGACTGAAGTGGTAACTCCTCCGATCAAATCCGCAATGCAGTTGTTTGCATTAGGAAAAATCCATAAGACGCTGATTGT
This sequence comes from Lepisma saccharinum, assembly GCF_977018435.1. Classification (NCBI taxonomy): domain Eukaryota; kingdom Metazoa; phylum Arthropoda; class Insecta; order Zygentoma; family Lepismatidae; genus Lepisma; species Lepisma saccharinum. The sequence continues at coordinate 14,547,471 of NC_139256.1, read as the reverse complement.
CGAGACCGTTTACTTTGTACTATGGGAACAGGAACCGGCCACAGATTAATGTTAAGTACGCTAGCACGAAATCATGACGTCATAGTCATATTATGATCATTACTTGATACCTGCAGACACAAATACGGGAGAAATTTCTACAACGTTCCATTATCGAAATATAGTAGGATATCACAAAAGTAATTGAGTATTTTTTTTATAGTCAAACGGAAATGTATTCACAAAAGCTGAAATATACATTTGGAAGTATATGTATTTTGCCATCTTTCCATGAGATGGCAGGTGTGTGCACCTCGCGCACGCCGAGATTCAGTTCTTGTGGAGACATTCGACACAGTTGAGCTACGGAGTGTGATTCTGTTTCTGTGGTCAAAGGGACAGAAGCCACCTGAAATCTATCGTGAGTGGTGTGCAGTGTATGGTGACACGTGCATGACATTCACAAATGTCTGTAACTGGTGTGCAAAGTTCAACGCAGGGCGTGTAAATGTCTTCGATGAACCCCGTTCTGGACGGCCTCGAACTTCCCACACACACAGCAATGTTGACGCTGTGGAGGCATTGACTCAGGAGGACCAACGGTCAACAATCGAAACAACAGCGGATGCAGTGGGAATTTCATATGACAGTACATACAACATCATCCATAAAGAACTTGGTTATCGCAAAGGGTCAGCGAGATCGCTTCCCAGACAGCTCACACTACAGCATATGGAGGACCTTATGGGATACAGTCTTGAGTATTTGCTCGGGTACCATAGGGCTGGAAACCAGTGGCGTGCGGTGACATTTAAACTAGGGTACGCAACATGGGCGAACCGAAATGAATTATGGGGCCAGAACCCCCTCCCTGACCATCATGTTATTCAAAAAATAACTTTTTTCTACAATTTTATAATTGGAAATTTCTCATCCTTGTATCAATATCCAAATGTAACGAGGTAAAATATGTGTACGATATTTTATATTCGCAAATATATTCTGATAGTAGCTACGTAGAGTCCAACAATTCAACTTTGATTATTTCCTTCATGCAGTGCGATGAACATTGAACGGGAAGGAAATGGCACAATCATTTTCCGTCCTTTCAAATTTCATGTAATAAATTTGATAAATCTCAGTATCCTCTACTATTTCACAACACCTTTCGCAGAGGAAACCAACGAATAAGGCCAACAATAAAGTTTCACTGTTTTTCTACTCAGTCAATCACTCTGCAGAGATATTTTTTCTTCTCCTCAAAAATCAAAATGCCTAATATACTGCTTACCATCCTTCACAACTCCTGCCTGAAACAATTTTTCCAAATCAGGAACAGACCTTCCATTTCGGATTGTTTACACTTTTTCGTAAATTCCGAAAATCCCTTCTCCAGTATGTCATCAATAACTCCCGGTCCCCCTATTTTATCACTTCACAGCACCGACAAACAATAGAGATCCTGTAATGTAAATAATATGAACGAAACACTCGCTGCAAATTTCACACGACAGAAGAAAGCAAAAGTCAACCTCCCACGGTACGTTGTGTCCGGTCCCGCTATGCCCGAAAACCAAGCGTTCTTGTGGACGAATGAATCGGAGTTGCCAGTCGACAAAGTATTTTGTAGAAGGGAGATAATTAAGGACAAGTAGAAAATACGTCAGCATACATCCCAGAACACTTCAAAAGCTAAACTACCGTACATCACTTTGCAATGTCTGGCGGGAGGGGGGGGGGGGGGGCTCATTCTAATTCCATTGTAAGCATTGTGTTTTAATATGTTTTTCTTTTATCATTCATTCATATCGTTGGGTCAACAATCAACACCCATGCTATGGAACTCAAAGGAAATGTTGATCCCGAAAGGAGATAAACAGATACTCTCATACTCTGAGAATTGTGCGAAACTTGCAAATTGTTCACATATTTTCCCCTCGACACAGTGACAGTCCATTCTGGTCCTCACCTCCCTATACGAAAAAAAAAAAACTTGCTAGTGTAACTTTAACCTCACATAAATATTTTATATGTGATAGTTTACGCGTATATTAAATATGATCTTCCACCACTACATATTCTTGCCCTCCTCTCTGATTCCTGTATCACTTTTTATAATGTATTTTTATTGCAACCCAACAGTGATCTATCTATCTATCTACGCGTGGCTGCTAAATGCTAGTAAGCTAAGCATTCCAGAAAAAAATATGTTGACTACTGTCAACACTGCATACGCTGTCAAAATCTTGGGTACCCTCGATGCTTAGAACCGGGAAAGAAGTGGGAGAGAGGGTAGGCGCGGGCAGACCCAAACACGTGGTCGGGGCAGATATGAGCCAATGGGGTTACCTTCCGAATTTCTAGGGTACCAAGCAGAAGAAACAGCGTCTTTCTGCGGAAATCGGCAGGAACGCGGATCGGGTGGGTGCCAAAGTCACAATCGGGATCATTCGGGACTGCCTTCAGGAAGGCAGCAGCGTGTTCGTGCGAAAATCGGAATTTCTTGCAGTGGTACTGCTTTCGGATCGATAATTGTTGAATTTTCATGTTCGGGGAAGACGAAAAAATGTTTATTTTTTCTTATTGTGTTGTGGGTACGCAGTGCGTACCTTGCGTATCCTGAATGCACGCCGCTGCTGGAAACGCATTCCTCGACCGCATTGTTACTGGGGACGAATCGTGGGTTTTTCATTACACCCCTGAACGAAAGCGACAAAGTACGGTATGGAAATACACAAACTCATCCCCACACAAAAAATTCAGGATATCCCCGTCTGCAGGAAATGTTTTGCTTACCGTTTTCTGGGACAGCCAGGGTGTCATTCTTGCTGATTTTGGGGTAAAAGGAGCAACTGTAAATGCTGCTGCATATTGTGCCACACTGGATCGTCTACGAGCTGCTCTGCGCCGTAAACGTCCAACAAAATCTCTGGAGGAGGTCATCATTTTCCATGACAATGCATTTCCCATGTGGCTGCATCAGTGACACAAAAAGTAAATTCCTGGCTTTAGGAAATTCTCAATTTTTTTTACTACAATCACAACTAAAGACAGTCACGGTAAACATATTACTTCTTCCGGATCCGCCTCCTTGGTTCAGAACGTTATCTGGCGAACTATCAATCTCACCACTGATGGTCCTCGGCTCGATTGATTGAATTTAAAATCCTGGGTGCGACAGCACTTGGGCTATCTTGCAACCATCACATTATACGGGATCCAGCCCCTTATCTTAACTAAAATATAACTAACTATAGCATAACTGCAATGTCGGACTAAAATGTTCTGTCTTAGGTTAAAAGCTGAGGCTGTAAAGGGGCACTCAGCACACACAAGGGCAAAGGACAGGACAACACACACACAGCCCTACGAGGATTATACTGGCCGCAGGGCTAGACGCCAGAGGCTCGGTCCTTAGTTCAAATCGCGCCTTGGACATGAATACAAAAATAAAAACGCATTTTCATTTAGGGATGGTATCGAGAAGAGACAAGATATGACAGTGTCTCGCTCATCTCGAGTTGTATATGGTTATCTCGTTCTTGGTCTCGCCTCTATTTATAAACATTGAGTTTCGAAATACATAACAAAAACAATATGTGCAATGTGACAACGCACAAACTTTTACAGTGCATAGAGGCTATTCGTATGTATGTATGTATGTATGTATGTATATATGTGTGTGTGTGTGTGTGTGTGTGTGTGTGTGTGTGTGTGTGTGATGGTGTGTGTGTGTGTGTGTGTATAAACAGCAAAAACTTACCACCAGCACACGAGATTAACATTTAAATAGAAATCTAACGGGCGCCATCTTTGTCAACCTTCTGAAGGAGAAAGATACGCAGGATCACAGTTCATTTCTCTTTATAATAAAGACATTAAATGCTACAATTATGTAAAAAGTTGAGCATCCGCAATATATTTTTAGGTTTAAACATAAAGTCACTACGCTTTGAGTTGTGGACCTTAGTGTTGAAAGACGTTTCATTATTATTTGTGCTATTTCTAGGCATCCTATGATAGTGAATGAATGAAATTATGAGGAATAAAGAATGCAACAGCTCTTGTTATTTTTCTATTCAATCATTATCCTTCTACATTCAAATTTTATTGTAGTTTCAAGATGTAAATTTAATACAGCACACGCAATTATTTGAAGATCTAACATCATTTCGTTTGCACTAAAGTGAAATCACATACGTTGTGCAGTAGAAAAACAGCCAATGAACATTCCACATTTAACCTTTGATTAACCTTACTGTGCATAAAGTGAACAAAAAAAAAACTAAACTGACACTCTACAAATATGACAGAGTATGACCCACACCACACTATTCCTTATTACTCTGCCAAAACTTAAAATATTTGTTACATTTTCTTGTTCTTTCAATAGCTTAAATTTTCCCACTCCTAAGCATTGCATTTTCCTGGATTTTTCTGTTCTGTTGTTCATTCTTTTAACAGCCATAGTCATTAATTGTAGTTGATCATACAAATCATAAAAATCAATCAGACAAAATATACTTCCCAGCATGGAGAAATTATACCAGAACATCACAGAAATTTGCAAGACCTGCAATTATGTTTGTAACATTATTGACTTTATTCTACAGTAACTTCCAGGAAAATTGCGTTGTCTACAATGTGACTTCTGCTATTGAGTACCTCGTGAGAAACAAATTTCGGAGAACCTAGTCTAAGATTACACTTACCGTCCTTGGGTTTAATATAGGACTCAATATGAATTCCATCTAAACTATCAACAATATCCTCATCATCCATTTCTTGGTTAACTAACCTAAGTTTTACAAGCTTTGTGAAGGGCCATTTCAAAATAGAATCACACTCTCCAGGCATTACGTGAAAGATAACTCCAACTCCTAAATAGCCTTTGAAATCACAAACACTATCAGGGCATAATATCACTCTTAATTTGTACCCGTGTTTACTGCTGAAGAAAAGGGGACTGGCAATTCTATGACTTTGATCGTTCTTAGATTTTTCTCTTTCCTCAGCTATGTGTTCCACTTTCCACAAGAAACTGACCAGTCTTAGTTCTTTTATCTCCCTCTGCAGTTCTTCATTTCTTATCCTCTCGCTCTCTAATTTCTCTTGAATACTTTCAACTACGATATGCAGCTTATCAAAGGCATCTTTCGTTAGTAACAAATGATGTTCCACCTCTTCCCTCATGTGTTGCCTCATCCCTGCAGAAAAACCTTCATAGCTGCACTGTATTTTCTTGTAAGGACACGCCGAAAAGAGCTTCTGGCATTCTTCATCCAAATGTCGTTCCACGTCTACTCTTCCATCTTCAACATCACAACTCTCAGGACAAGGAATCGAAAATTTCAGACATTCCGTATGGTGATCAACAAGCAATTTTTTCTTGAATTCCTTCTTGCAATATTTACATTCAATCACTGTTTCGATGCACTCACTTTCAATAAGTTCAGAAAGATCTTTCCTTGATTCTTCCACTTCCTTTGAAAAATTGTCACAGTGCACCACAGAAGCTTCTTTCTCGATGTGTGATTTGCCAACAGTCTGAACGCAGCTAGGACATGGATGATCGTTGTCGACTCCATGGGAGGTCTCCTTTGGGAAGATTGACTTTTTTTCATTCTCGTCAACTTTCGCAGAACACTGCTCTTCGTGACTTCCTATTCCTCTATCGCAGTTAAGAGGGAGGTGGAGTTTGGCGAAGGTCGCCGTGAAAAGTGCTTAAATTTAACATGGGCTTTTTTTCATTTTGTTGAATATAACGTTTTAGGACAAAAATTTGCCGGAAAACACGCAGTAGATGTGAACTTAGTTTATGAAACTTTGAGTACATGACACATTTATGCAATTTCAGTTCGATAAATGTGCACAAATTCCATTATTTTTTTTCAATTTCCCATAAGGAAATACGTAAATATGCACAGAATGGTTATAGGATTTGTGGGTAGCACCAACGAAAATGGCCATTATGATGCATACTAACGTAATGCTCAATCCTTCTATGACTAAGCTAGGGAGGGCTTTTCTTTCAAAAGTCACTTGGACAGCCCAAAATGATTGTTTAAAAATGTCATGTATTATCGACGGCGAAAGATACGGCCGCTTCAGCCGAATTTCATTCATGATAGTTCGCCACTTGGCCACTAGATGTCTCTGTTCGAAAATTGCCCCAGGGTGACGGGAGGGCTAGTTCGCGCGGGTGTTTTAATTCTCTGCACAGCTGGGTTCCGTCCCCTTGTCAGAAGGTCCCGTAGCTGTCACAGCTTGATTTATTGCCTCTTTCCCAGGCAAGAAACCAAGAAAGCAGGAAGGCCATGAGTTTGTGTATGAGTGTAGAGAAGCAGAGCATATTTACCGTGAATTGCAACCAGTGACACAGTAACTTTATCTCGACCCCTACCGCGAAGGACGTATTTAGGGGGTCCAGGTGTCCCAACCTCCCCCCGAAGGACTTTCCAAGTACAAAAATTAAATAATGAAAATAATGAGACTATAAAATAACTTCAATTAAGTAATGAAAATAAGGTTGTTGTTTAATCTCAAATTGTTTATTTCCGCAAGAATATTGGAAAGCAATACGATTTTGAATGACAGTACCAAAGAAGATTTATGCAAGAATTATTACTACTTATAATAATTGGTTTGAGTTGGTGTTTTAAGTCCACTTTATGCACAGTAAGGGTAATCGGGACTGGACCTACAGTTTAAAGTGGGATCCGAACCACTTGTGCCTCCACCGGGTATCGAACCCGGGACCCCTTGATTACAAGGCAATGACGCTACCACTGCGCCATGGGGGAGGCCCTACTACTTATAATAATATGCAAACAAAATATTACCAAGAATTTTACTTTCGTCAACTGGATCTAACATCATTTTTTCATACTCAATAAATATTATATTCTTTATCTATTTGACATTAATTTCCTTGCCAGGGCAGTTTCTATTTATTTACAAATTTTGCCGACCTTAACTACACGTAAGCTAGATAATGAATACGTGATGTTATACTGCACTGTTGTTATACCGCCTTCTTACCTATTCATGTAATAAAAATACATTAATTAATTTAATATAATTATACTTATTTTAATTTAACATTATTAATATTATTATTTTGAGACATTACGTTAGGACGCCCCTCCGAAATATATATCTAGATACGTGCCTCGTGTTCGATTTGAATAAAATGTAGAAAAGGCGGGGAGGGTGGTAGCGCTTCCTCTTTTTACATTTCGATAGTTTTACCTCACATGTAGTACTTTGTGCAGATAGGAAATACGTGTACACACACACACACACACACACACAATTGATGATTCGCAAAGGAACTTCGTTAAATTCCCATGCTTGTTCCGCTCACAAATCACATCCTCTCCAAATTACAATAGCCTACTATTGTTGTTGCTTACATATGTGTGTGTGGTTCCTAGAACTTCACTACTTCCAATCATAAACTTGATGTGACTCTTACAAATATTTGTTTTTGGAGTGGAAAGATCATGAAAAGGTCTACTGTTTCTTTGCAAATCTTCAATTAATGTAAAATGTAGTATAAAAACATAATTTTGGCTGACTTGCTAACTTGAGATTTAAAGAAATTATTAATTTGAATTCTTCATTAACAATAACAAAAGCGACATAAAATGTAGAAGGACAAGATTCTTGGCTTGGTTGAGAATTACATTAGACATGTACAGGTTAGGAAAGGGGAGGGAGAATTCCCTGTCTTCTTCCTCTTCAGCGCGAACCCTGCCTCCTACATTCTACATGTCCATTCAAAATGTCTTCTTAGTTTCGGATATATTTTGCCTCCCCTATTCGCGATTAAAATTAACCGATATGCCATCTGCCGGGATTTTCAGGAAGTACTCTAAGTAGGATACGTTGTGTTGAAGTCGTTTAAAGCATGGTGAATATGCGAGAAAGTAAGGTCTACTGTTCAGGTTTTTTTTTTTTTTTTTTTTTTTTTTGCTCTAAATAGTTTTATGGGTCAGAACAAATTAAAAGTTTTCATGTGTTTCCACCCCGTGGAATCAACAAAATGAAATTTGTTAATAAATCAGGGAAAACGTAATGGACAGAAGATTGGTATGGGGGATATAACACTGTAATTCGGCAAGGAAATTACGAAGAATGCACGAGTCTGCTTACATCATTTATCGAGAGATAAATATATATTTCCATGAAAGTAAAGTTTTAAATTGTACTTTATAAATAAAGCTTTTTTTTTCGAAAAATCATGAAGCGTCTTAACCAATGCGTCCATGTATTACCGGTGTTACGTATGTGTGAAATTTGGAACAGGTGCAAGTCGATTAAGAGGGAAGATGAAAATAGTTTGAGAATGAATTAATGTCAAATGTAACCAGAAAAAAAGTGGATATGCTAATGTTACTGTTTCATTCAGTACGATGTCCTTTTTCAGTGAGTATAGCCTGGTCATGAAATCGTGAATATTATTATTAAACCAGGCTTTCTCTTTCGAGAAAGAACTGCAACGATATGTTCGCAATTTTCTCCTGTCCTAGCTTTTCAAGTACAGGTCAATTTCAATTCCTTTATCTTCAAATAATTTCCGAGAACCCCAGTTACATGACGTGCAGATGATACAGCACTGCTTTGGACAACCAGTGCATATACATAGTTTCGTCTGCATTTTCCGTGTTATTTTTGCCTATTATAATTAAATGCTTCGTTCTCAGTACAGCTTCACGTTTGTTAGAGTACCTGGAATTCACATCGCATTCGCAATATTTAAAAATAATGCGTAATTTAAACGTTTTCTACCATACCAGTCATGACGACACGCTGCTCTTTTGTACTACTGCTGAATGTAAACAAAGATCTATCCTACTTAGAGCGGCCATATTGGAAGCGACACTAGCGCTCAGGTGGTAATTTTAATCGCGAATAGCGTAATGGTAAAGATGAACCTCATAATGTCTAAAGGTCCCGAGTTTGGTACCTGGGGCTCCAGCTACGGGACGCGCGCAGGTTCGAGTCTCCTGGGAGAAGCGTAACAACTTTTCTCCTGATTTTTCGGCCAGTCAAACTCGCGGCTCGCGGGCCGCATGTAGGCCCCAGCATACGTTAATGCGGCCCGCCTTGGCCCCACTTAACACTTCATGCTTGAAATTATCTATACATTTGTAGTTATCCCGTTTTCTCTTTTCTCGTGATACAAGACCAGACTCATCCAAACTTCAACACATTTACCAATTTTCCCTACACAGGTATACATTCCATTATAGAGTAGGTGTTGTGTCAACTAAGCAAGGTGATTGATAGGTTACTTCTGAAGTACGAAAATATCTTGCCAGCTGGGGGAGGGCAGCGTGCATACTTTCTGTCGCCTATGAGTCTGTTTCTTGATTTTCAAGGATTTACCTGGAAGAAAAGCCAGTTTCTGTAAAAGTTTCAGAGAACCATATTGCTGCCCAAACTTCGTGGGAGTAAGAAAAGGACTATAGAAAAGGAATGTAGATTTTTCAAGTGAAATGCTTACTTTTGTTGTGAAGTGAATACTGAAAAGCGTAGAACTTTTGTACCCTGATAAAATAAATCCATTCAGAAGTATTTCTTTATCACGAAATAAATTTGCCATAATCTGTGGCGGAGTGGTTAGCACAACCCGTTGCGACACCAGAGGTCGCGGGTTCGAATCCTGGCCTGAGCATGGATTTTCTTTGTATGTGTCCCTTCATCAATTTCATCATATCATTACTCATCCTCATCGTCGCCATTAGGCAAACGTGGCAGAAAAGCAACGCTAATAAAAACATCAGAAATACAGTTGAGGAGAGGATTTATGACTTAGTCAATGAACAATTGAAAGCGAAATTTGTTCGTGTTGTTGCCTTTTCCCTCACAATATGCGAAATTACGCACGTCTGTGAGCTAGCTCGGTTAGCTCCCTTCATTCGTGGATGCGATTCTTATCTCGATATGACAGTAAAACTACTTGAATGATTCCTCCCCGTGACACAAGGGCTGATATTTTGAAGGAAGTGGAGGTCATTTTGCAAAGTTACAGTCTTCCGTTATATTAAAACTTTTTAATAAAGTTATAATTTGTCCTTCCCAACTTCTCAGGAATACTAGGAATGACAGGAATATTTGTCCACAGTAAAAATACTACGTGATGAAGTTGAAAACAGGTTTCAAGACTTCAGAGGGTGCGAAGGGCAATAATCTTGTTCTGCTCTGCTCCCTTTTCTTTTGATGATGCGTGTTGCAAGTCCTGACTTCGAATGGAACTTATTTAATTGCAGTGCAACTCGTATAGGTGGGCTATCCTTGATTTTTCTTATATCTCCCATAGCAGGATCCTCGAATAAGCTATTTTGCTGTAGAAATTTTATTAATTTTCGTTGCACTTGCCTTGGTGAAAAGTTGTTTTCCATAATGAAGATTAATGAAACAACCGAATGATCAAGAATGACTGACAAAACATTTGTTGTCTGCATTAAGAGTTTCATGCTAACAAAAAACTTATTGCACACTTTTGAGAAGCTTGTTAAAAAAAACAGTGAAATCTGTGCGAAACGAAACTATAATTGCAAACAAACAGTTACAATTGTAACCAATTTATACTCGAAAGTAACATGTAAAATACTATAACCATGAAAAAATATGGGGGGAGGTCTATATAATTTACATATCGATGCTGCAATAATAATCACTGGAATCCCCCCCTCCCTTCGGCCCCCTTGGGTCGAACCACTTAGTTCTGGATTTTAAGGTGTTGGGGTTCTACGGTAGATGTGTGGCCCGGATAGTTTTGACATTATCGTTATGCGGCCCTACTCACGAATTGAGTTTGACATTGCTGGTCTAGAGGAGATATGTGTGTCTGTGTGTGTGTGTGTGTGTGTGTGTGTGTGTGTGTGTGTGTGTGTGTGTGTGTGTGTGTGTGTGTGTGTGTGTGTGTGTCATAGAACATCACTACTTCCAAACAAACTTGATGTGGCTCTTACAGAAACATCTGTTTTTGGAGTGGAACGATTACGAAAAGCTTTACACTGGCCTCCCCGATGGTGCAGTGGTAGTGTCGCCGCCTTGTAATCAAGGGGTTCAAGGTTCGATACCCGGTGGAGGCACATAGTGGTTCGGATTCAACTTTAAACTGTAGGTGCAGTCCCTCTTAGCCTTACTGTGCATAAAGTGGACTTAAAACACTAAATCAATCAACCAACAAAAAGGTTTACTGTTTCTTTGCAAATCTTCAATTAATGTAAAATTTAGTATAAAAACATAATTTTTGCTGACTTTCTAACTTGACAAATTATTACTTCGAATTCTTCATAACACGTATAGTGCTGACCTTGAAGATCATACTATCATTAGTTGGACTGAAATTTCACTTGGGAAGCAATCAATTAACATTGGGAAAAATCACAATAGGAGAAAGCAACTAATGTGATGCAGGAACTGGTCATATGTTTCCACAGGGGATTCCCATCACCACTGAGAGTTTGTCCCCACCCTAGGCCGATTAGCCGGCCCCATGGCGGAGTATTTATCTCATTTCGCTACGACGCCAGTGGTTCCGGGTTCGAATCCGGTCTGGGCATATGTGTCTTTCGTGAGCGTCTCTTCATCGATTACATCATATCATCATTAGCCAAGAGTGGCAGAAAGGCGAAGTAAAATAAACAAAATCAATCAATATTGGCCGATTAAAGCTGCTGTGAACTCCAACGATGAGAACTGTGCAACGGGATTTAATTCAGATCATAACAAAGAAAACTACTTCATCAAAGTGTATGTTCAATATTATACTATTGTTTCCTGACATCTTTGTTACTACTGTACATTTTGTTACATTGTTTTGTCCGTCTTTCTCCTTTTTAGTTTTTCCATATGTTATTACGCATGTCCACGTTTCCCCTTTTTAAATTCCAGGTAGTTTCGCTCCTGCCCATCTCTAATAGGGACTCGATTCGTTAATAGTTGAAATAATAATTGTTACTAATTCTTGCCTTATTATTATCATTATTATTATATATCGATTTTGTATAAAAGAACACCCCCTTAAAAAAAATACTTTCTTTCAACTGATATTCTCTACCTCCTTCTTTCCTTCTTTACTCTCAATTGATAATTCTAACCTCAACAAGAAAATTCAACATAATTATAGTAGCCACTGTAATCAACCAAATTTATTCAATCAAAACTTCAGCGATGAAGGTTCTGTCTCGGGAGCCTGCCACTCTTCTCGTTCCATGCAAGAGTCAGCCAGCAAGCAGTGAAATGCGAATTGCTTTGCCAGTGGAGAAATTTTAGCCTCCGAAACCAGAATGAAAAGAAACAGGTGGGTGTCCTTTTCCTGGAAACCTCACTGCGGGAGTCACGCGGAGGGGAGGGGGTGGTGAAGGGAGGAAGGTTCTCTTCCTAGTCCTCTGATATGTCGCTAGGTGTCTCTGTATCGCATCGGGCCAGGAAACTACTTTCATGCCAACCTCCAGGCCATTATTTCAACTCTTAATAGTTGAAATAATGGCCTGGAGGTTGGCATGAAAGTAGTTTCCTGGCCCGATGCGATACAGAGACACCTAGCGACATATCAGAGGACTAGGAAGAGAACCTTCCTCCCTTCACCACCCCCTCCCCTCCGCGTGACTCCCGCAGTGAGGTTTCCAGGAAAAGGACACCCACCTGTTTCTTTTCATTCTGGTTTCGGAGGCTAAAATTTCTCCACTGGCAAGCAATTCGCATTTCACTGCTTGCTGGCTGACTCTTGCATGGAACGAGAAGAGTGGCAGGCTCCCGAGACAGAACCTTCATCGCTGAAGTTTTGATTGAATAAATTTGGTTGATTACAGTGGCTACTATAATTATGTTGAATTTTCTTGTTGAGGTTAGAATTATCAATTGAGAGTAAAGAAGGAAAGAAGGAGGTAGAGAATATCAGTTGAAAGAAAGTATTTTTTTTAAGGGGGTGTTCTTTTATACAAAATCGATATATAATAATAATGATAATAATAAGGCAAGAATTAGTAACAATTATTATTTCAACTATTAACGAATCGAGTCCCTATTAGAGATGGGCAGGAGCGAAACTACCTGGAATTTAAAAAGGGGAAACGTGGACATGCGTAATAACATATGGAAAAACTAAAAAGGAGAAAGACGGACAAAACAATGTAACAAAATGTACAGTAGTAACAAAGATGTCAGGAAACAATAGTATAATATTGAACATACACTTTGATGAAGTAGTTTTCTTTGTTATGATCTGAATTAAATCCCGTTGCACAGTTCTCATCGTTGGAGTTCACAGCAGCTTTAATCGGCCAATATTGATTGATTTTGTTTATTTTACTTCGCCTTTCTGCCACTCTTGGCTAATGATGATATGATGTAATCGATGAAGAGACGCTCACGAAAGACACATATGCCCAGACCGGATTCGAACCCGGAACCACTGGCGTCGTAGCGAAATGAGATAAATACTCCGCCATGGGGCCGGCTAATCGGCCTAGGGTGGGGACAAACTCTCAGTGGTGATGGGAATCCCCTGTGGAAACATATGACCAGTTCCTGCATCACATTAGTTGCTTTCTCCTATTGTGATTTTTCCCAATGTTAATTGATTGCTTCCCAAGTGAAATTTCAGTCCAACTAATGATAGTATGATCTTCAAGGTCAGCACTATACGTGTTATGAAGAATTCGAAGTAATAATTTGTCAAGTTAGAAAGTCAGCAAAAATTATGTTTTCATACTAAATTTTACATTAATTGAAGATTTGCAAAGAAACAGTAAACCTTTTTGTTGGTTGATTGATTTAGTGTTTTAAGTCCACTTTATGCACAGTAAGGCTAAGAGGGACTGCACCTACAGTTTAAAGTTGAATCCGAACCACTATGTGCCTCCACCGGGTATTGAATCTTGAACCCCTTGATTACAAGGCGGCGACACTACCACTGCACCATCGGGGAGGCCAGTGTAAACCTTTTCGTAATCGTTCCACTCCAAAAACAGATGTTTCTGTAAGAGCCACATCAAGTTTGTTTGGAAGTAGTGATGTTCTATGACACACACACACACACACACACACACACACACACACACACACACACACACACACACACACACACACACACACACACATATCTCCTCTAGACCAGCAATGTCAAACTCAATTCGTGAGTAGGGCCGCATAACGATAATGTCAAAACTATCCGGGCCACACATCTACCGTAGAACCCCAACACCTTAAAATCCAGAACTAAGTGGTTCGACCCAAGGGGGCCGAAGGGAGGGGGGGATTCCAGTGATTATTATTGCAGCATCGATATGTAAATTATATAGACCTCCCCCCATATTTTTTCATGGTTATAGTATTTTACATGTTACTTTCGAGTATAAATTGGTTACAATTGTAACTGTTTGTTTGCAATTATAGTTTCGTTTCGCACAGATTTCACTGTTTTTTTTAACAAGCTTCTCAAAAGTGTGCAATAAGTTTTTTGTTAGCATGAAACTCTTAATGCAGACAACAAATGTTTTGTCAGTCATTCTTGATCATTCGGTTGTTTCATTAATCTTCATTATGGAAAACAACTTTTCACCAAGGCAAGTGCAACGAAAATTAATAAAATTTCTACAGCAAAATAGCTTATTCGAGGATCCTGCTATGGGAGATATAAGAAAAATCAAGGATAGCCCACCTATACGAGTTGCACTGCAATTAAATAAGTTCCATTCGAAGTCAGGACTTGCAACACGCATCATCAAAAGAAAAGGGAGCAGAGCAGAACAAGATTATTGCCCTTCGCACCCTCTGAAGTCTTGAAACCTGTTTTCAACTTCATCACGTAGTATTTTTACTGTGGACAAATATTCCTGTCATTCCTAGTATTCCTGAGAAGTTGGGAAGGACAAATTATAACTTTATTAAAAAGTTTTAATATAACGGAAGACTGTAACTTTGCAAAATGACCTCCACTTCCTTCAAAATATCAGCCCTTGTGTCACGGGGAGGAATCATTCAAGTAGTTTTACTGTCATATCGAGATAAGAATCGCATCCACGAATGAAGGGAGCTAACCGAGCTAGCTCACAGACGTGCGTAATTTCGCATATTGTGAGGGAAAAGGCAACAACACGAACAAATTTCGCTTTCAATTGTTCATTGACTAAGTCATAAATCCTCTCCTCAACTGTATTTCTGATGTTTTTATTAGCGTTGCTTTTCTGCCACGTTTGCCTAATGGTGACGATGAGGATGAGTAATGATATGATGAAATTGATGAAGGGACACATACAAAGAAAATCCATGCTCAGGCCAGGATTCGAACCCGCGACCTCTGGTGTCGCAACGGGTTGTGCTAACCACTCCGCCACAGATTATGGCAAATTTATTTCGTGATAAAGAAATACTTCTGAATGGATTTATTTTATCAGGGTACAAAAGTTCTACGCTTTTCAGTATTCACTTCACAACAAAAGTAAGCATTTCACTTGAAAAATCTACATTCCTTTCTTTGGCTTCAGTCAAGTAAGCAAGGGTAATATATACCAATTTATTCAGGTCGAAGCTGATTGCTTTTGCTTCTTGCCTAGTAAAGTAAATTGAATCAATCAATACCTTTTGAATGCAACTCAAATGTTATTATTAACTATTACTCCAGCATGCTCATTCTAGTGATCCTTGGGTTCATTCATGATACAAACCTAAAAGTAAAATTAATAAGAATAGGAGTCTAACACATAATCAGTATACTAATTTTGAATTAATAATAATAACTGTTATTGGTAATAGTAATACAATTTCTACATCAAAAATTAGGAAAATTACTGCAATTAGAAAAATTTTTATAGAGAATGGAATTCGTGCTGAGGATTTTGGATCAAATCCACACTCAAAGGGTGATCTTTTTTCTCGGTCTATAATTATTTTTTTTGATAGTAGTGTGGATAATATTATTACAATTGATGTGACTGCTATAATTAATAATGAAGTTCTTATAACTATATTAATTATTTACTTTATTTATTATAATCTTTTTAATTGGAAGTTAAGTGTACTTTATATATACTAAGTAAATTATCTACCTCATCAGTAAATTGAAATATAAAGGAATAATCATACTACATCTACAAAATGTCAATATCATGCTGCTGCTTCAAATCCGAAGTGATGTGTTGGTGAAAAATGGCATAAGATGTGTCGAGCTAAGCATACTCCTAGGAATGTTGATCCAATAATAACATGTAGCCCGTGAAATCCCGTTGCTATAAAGAATGTGGATCCATATACTGCATCAGCAATAGTAAATGGGGATTCATAATATTCATATGCTTGAAGAATAGTAAAATATACTCCTAATATTAGTGTTAATATAAGTGCTTGTATTGTATGTGAGTGGTTTTTTTCTAATAATCCATGATGGGCTCATGTTACTGTTACTCCTGAGGCTAGCAGGATTGCTGTATTTAATAAGGGAACTTGTATTGGGTTAAATGGAGTAATTCCCCTTGGTGGTCATAATATTCCTAATTCAATTGTCGGGGATAGACTTCTATGGAAAAATGCTCAAAAGAATGATACAAAAAATAGTACTTCTGAAATAATAAATAAAATTATACCTCATCGTAGTCCTAATATAACTTGGTTTGTATGTAACCCTTGATATGTTCCCTCTCGTGAAATATCTCGTCATCATTGAATTATTGTAAGGAGTATAGCTGTTATCCCTATTAATAATAGTATCATATTTTGTTGGTGAAATCATCTAATTATTCCTGTTGTTAGTATTATTGCTCTAACAGCTCCTGTTGCTGGTCATGGGCTTTGATCTACTAAGTGATATGGGTGATTTTGGTTTGCTGACATTAGTTATTTTGATTCTCTAGAATAAATAGCAATTAGTAGGGCAAATACATAAGATTGAATAAATGCTACGGCTGTTTCTATAATAATTAATATAACTTGTGCTAAAATTAGTATTGAAAGTCCAATAATTTCTAATATTGTTCCTGTATTTCCAATTATTGATATTATTAAATGTCCTACTATTATGTTGGCTGCTAGTCGTACTGATAAAGTTATTGGACGAATTAGATTTCTAATTATTTCAATACCTACTATAATTGGTATTAATAGTGCTGGGACACCTTCCGGCACTAGATGTGCTAATATATGTTTTGTATTATTAATTCATCCGAATAGTATAAATGATAATCATATTGGTAGGGCTAGGGTTAAGGTAAAGACTAAGTGGCTTGATCTAGTAAATACATAGGGTAATAATCCTATTGAATTATTAAACAGGATTATTGAAAATATACTAATAAATATTAGAGTTCTTCCTTGGTGGTTAATTATTCCTAAAAATGTTTTGAATTCTTCATGTAATTTTACTATTATTATATTATACAATATAGAGGTTCGTGATTGTATTAATCAAAATGGGGCTGGAATTATTAATAATCCCAAGAATGTTCTTATTCAGTTTAGTGATATATTTATAATTGATGATGTTGGGTCGAAGGATGAGAATAATCTTGTTATCATTTTCAGTATTTAATTTTTGATTTATTTTCTATTTTAAAATTGTTATTATTTAATAATTTATTATAATTATAATAGTTGACAATTAAAAATAAAAAATAAATTAATATAAATATTGTGAATAGAATAATTCAGTTTAATGGATATATTTGTGGGATAAAAGGGTATCTGCAAGGATAATTTAGGTTTGACATTCCTATGTTATATATTAACTAACTCTTTTCATTAGAAGTAGTTGTTATATTACTATTTTGTGGTTTAAGAGACCATTACTTACTTTTCAGTCATCTAATGATTCTTGTATAATTTTTATTAATCAATTAATAAAAGATTTGTGAGTTGTAGTTTCAACAATAATTGGTATAAATCTATGATTAGATCCACAAATTTCTGAACACTGTCCAAAAAATAGACCAATTCGACTAATATTTACTCCTGCCTGATTAAGTCGTCCTGGAGTGGCATCTATCCTAATTCCTATGGATGGTATAGCTCATGAATGTAATACATCTGCAGATGTAGTTAGTACTCGAATATCTATATTGATTGGTAGCACTGTTCGATTATCTACATCTAATAATCGAAACGAGTCTAAAGATATTTCATTACTTGGGGCTATGTATGAATCAAATTCTGCCTTTATAAAATCGGAGTATTCATAACTTCAGTATCATTGATGCCCAATAGTTTTAAGAGTTAATGAAGGTTGATTAATCTCATCTAACAAGTATAATAAACGTAGAGAGGGTAATGCAATAAAAACTAGGGTAATTGCTGGTATGATTGTTCACATTGTTTCTAACGTTTGTCCTTCTAAAAGTATTCGATTTGTTAATTTGTTATTAAATAGTGATGCTATTAAATATCCTACTAATACTGTAATTATAATTAAAATTAATATCGTGTGGTCATGGAAAAATATTATTTGTTCTATTAATGGGGAGGATCTATCTTGTAGTCCTACTTGATTTCAGGTTGCCACTTTTAAGTAAGGGGTACCCCTTATATTTGAAGCTTAAGTTCAATGCACTTCTCTGCCACCTTAAAAATTAGTTGTTAGTAAGTAGTATTGGAAGTTCTGAATATGTATGTTCAGAAGGAGGTGATATTTGATATCATTCAATTGATGATGCTTGTTGTAGATTAAATAATGTTGGTCGGGCGCTTGTTATACCTTCTCAGGTAATAAAAATTATAATAATTACTGCTGTAAATGATAAGATTGATCCTAATCTTGAAACAATATTTCATATTGTATATGCATCTGGATAATCCGAATATCGTCGTGGTATTCCTCTTAATCCTAGAAAATGTTGTGGAAAAAATGTTAAATTAACTCCAATAAATATTGAGATGAATTGAATTTTTAATCAATCTGGATTTATTATTACTCCTGTAAATAGTGGAAATCAGTGTACTAGTCCCGCTATAATAGCAAATACTGCTCCTATAGATAGTACATAGTGAAAATGTGCTACAACATAATATGTATCATGTAGTACAATATCTAGTGATGAATTTGCTAATACTACCCCTGTTAATCCACCTATTGTAAATAAGAAAATAAACCCTAATGCTCATAATATTGATGGGGAGTAATTAATTTGTGTTCCATGTAATGTTGCAATTCATCTAAATACCTTAATTCCTGTTGGTACAGCAATAATTATTGTAGCTGCAGTAAAATATGCTCGTGTATCAACATCTATTCCTACAGTAAATATATGATGTGCCCATACAATAAATCCTAGGAACCCAATTGCTATTATTGCATAAATTATTCCAAGAACTCCAAATGTTTCTTTTTTACCTCTTTCTTGAGTTACAATATGTGAAATTATCCCAAATCCTGGTAGAATTAGAATATATACTTCTGGGTGTCCAAAGAATCAGAATAGATGTTGGTATAAGATGGGGTCCCCACCACCGGATGGATCAAAAAATGAGGTATTTAAATTTCGATCTGTTAATAATATAGTAATTGCTCCTGCTAGAACTGGTAGTGATAACAATAGTAGAACTGCAGTAATTACCACTGATCATACAAATAATGGTACTCGTTCTATAGATATCCCCATAGTTCGTATATTAATTACTGTTGTAATAAAATTTACTGCCCCTAGAATAGAGGATACTCCTGCTAAATGTAATGAAAAAATTGATAAGTCAACAGAGGCTCCAGCATGTGCAATTCCTGCAGATAGTGGAGGATATACTGTTCAGCCAGTTCCTGCACCACTTTCTACAATTCTTCCTGATAATAGTAGAGTTAGTGATGGGGGTAGTAATCAAAATCTTATATTATTTAATCGTGGGAAGGCTATGTCCGGGGCTCCAATTATTAAAGGTACTAATCAGTTTCCAAATCCTCCAATTATAATGGGTATTACTATAAAGAAAATTATAATAAATGCGTGTGCAGTTACAATTACATTATAAATTTGATCATCTCCAATTAAACTTCCTGGTTGACCTAATTCTATGCGGATTAAGATACTTAATGATGTTCCAACTATTCCTGATCATACTCCGAAAATTAAATATATTGTACCAATATCTTTATGGTTAGTAGAAAATAATCATCGTTGCAAAAATGAGATGGCTGAAGTTATATAGGTGATAAACTGTAAATTTATTTATGAGGTTAAACTCTCTCATTAAATTTTGGCTTTATAGTTAAGAATAATAATTTTGAACTGCAATTTCAGGGTGATACGTTGTATGTATTAAGGCCTAAAAGATATCCTTTATTTATGACTTTGAAGGTCATTAGTTTAAAATTAACTTAAGACCTTATAAAGATCTTACAGAGATATATAAATTGGTTGAATTATAGGTAATCCACACACTGAGAGAAAAATTGTAACTACCGATAATACTTGTTCTTTTAAATTTAATGGGTTGTTGTTAATAATATTTCACATATTAGTTTTATAATTTATTAAAATTGATGTAAGTGAGGTTCGTAAGTAATAGTATAGGGTTAATAGTGATATACTAATTAGGATTATAACTATAACTAATTGTTTAAGGTTGGTTGTTTGGATAATAACTATTCATTTTGGTAAAAATCCTAGTAGGGGGGGTAGTCCACCAAGAGATAGTATTGATATGAATAAGGACATTTTTTTAATGGGGGAAAGTTTTAATATAAACAGTTGGTGGATGTAGTATGTCTTGTTTATTGAAAATAGTATAATGGCGGAGGTGGTTATAAGGATGTATAGTAGTAAATATGTTAACCAGGTGTTATCTTCTGATGTTATTCTTAGAATAATTCAAGATATATGGTTAATTGATGAAAAGGCTATAATTTTTCGTAACGAGGTTTGATTTAATCCTCCAATTGCTCCAATAATTGCTGATATTCTAATTGTTAAAATTAGAATTATATTTAAATTGTCAATTACATAGCTAAGTAACGTTGATGGAGCAATTTTTTGAATAGTTGTTATTACTAGGCAGTTAATTCATGTTATACCTTCTATAACTTCTGGTATTCAAATGTGAAATGGAGCAGCTCCTATTTTTATTAATAGAGCTATAGTCAGAAGTTGGGTCTGTATGTTGAAATTTGCAGCATTAATTATAATTAATGCTGCGGCCAAAATTATTGATGATGCTAATGCTTGAATTAGAAAGTACTTAAGTGATGCTTCTGTATTCCGTTGATTATTTGGTGCGGAAATTAATGGAATAAAAGATATTAGATTAATTTCTAAGCCTATTCAGGCTCCATATCATGAGGTGGAAGAAATAGAAAGGAGGGTTCCTATTGTGAGGGTCAATAGGAATATTATTTTTTTGGGGGTTGTGAGCATTAAAAAGGGAAGGATTAATTATAGACCTTCATATGTGGGGTATGAGCCCTCTAGCTTAATTAGCTTACCTTTTTATTATATTTTGGTGTATGATGCACTATGGGGTTTGATACCATTGGAGAAAGTTTAATTCTTTCAGTTATAAATAATTCATTTTTAATAAAAATGAATTAATAAGAACATGCTAAAATTCATGTATACTTTACCCTATCATGGTAATCCTTTTTCAGACATCTTATTTATAAATAAATTATAATAGTGGGCTAATAATATTATTTATTAGACTTTTATTCTTATGATCAATAAGTAGAACCTATTTATTAAATAATATAAATACTTCAGAATTGCTTTTAATTTTATCTAATATTTTTTAAGTTTTTGTAGTCTAACTTAAAGTAATTGACTTAATTAACATGTCATTTTAACACTTATTGAGTCTAGAGAAAAAAGAAGTTAATATATCTATATAGAACACAATTTTGAGGGAAAAAAAAAATTGTGTTCTATATAGAACGGGAAAGTGAGTAAAAAATAAAAAGGGAGGAAATTTTCGTGAGATAATCTCTAATTATAGTCTAATTTAATATAATACATACTATATAATAATATAGAACCTCTCTTTATATTTTAAAGTTAAAGTTTTATTCTAGCTTAAATCTCCCGAGTTAAATTTTACATATGTATTTGTTAAAGAGAGGTAAAACTTCCTCCAATTTTTTATGAATTGAGACGGTGTATTTGGACTATAATTCGCAGTGTGTGGGTTTGTTAATTTTAATGTAAATTAGATTACAGGATTTTAATTTTTAATATTTATTTTGTCCGGCTAAATTCGTGCCAGCTGCCGCGGTTAGACGTGGGGACATAAGTGGAGGGTTGTTGGCTTAATTGTAGTAATAATTGATTTTTGGTTGTTTATATTTTATTTATTAGGTGAAATTTTTAATATAATTTGTTCTTTATTTTTATTAAATCTATAAAGGTGATATATTAAACTAGGATTAGATACCCTATTATTATCATTGTGAATTTGGTTTGAGTAGTATTAGTTATGATCTTGAAACTCAAAGAATTTGGCGGTGTTTTATTCTATTTAGAGGAACCTGTCCCGTAATCGATATTCCGCGTTTTATTTGACCCATTATTGTAAAGTATCAGTTTGTATACCGCCGTAATTTGAATATTTAAATATATATCTTCTTTTTTTCTATTGGAATACATTTCAGGTCAAGGTGCAGCCTATTAGTGGGTGGAGATGGGTTACATTATGTTGATTTGGATAATGTATTGTAATTATATTTGAAATTGGATTTAATTGTAATTTTGTTTTAGAATAACATTTTGGTTTATTAGCTCTAGGGCATGCACACATCGCCCGTCGCTCTCATTTATATAGGTGAGATAAGTCGTAACATAGTAGGCGTACCGGAAGGTGTGCCTAGTTTGAATAGCATCAAAATATTTCTGTTAGTTAGAATATTCATTTACATTGAGTAGTTAGTCGTGCAATTCGATATATTTTGATAGAAATTTTATTACTATTTGAATTTTGCTTATAAATTGTTTATATATGAAAAGGAATTTTATTGAGGTTGGTTATATATTTAGTTATATATGAATTAGTTTGTTATAGATTATTAGTACAGTGTTGGGATTTATTAAATATATGAAATATTAATTTTTATTATAGGAGATGTTAATAATCGTACCTTTTGTATCAGGGAGGATTAAATTTTAATTGAATATTCTGTTTTCTCGAAGGGTGAGGAGCTAGTATGTTAATTTTAAGGTAAAAGTGTTATATTTTTCTGTTAAAATTGTTACTTGTAATAAAATGTTATTCGACTTACCTTATATCTAGTTATTAGGGAATTATATTTAATATAGCTTTATATTTTAATATTTTTTATATTAATATATATTTAATATTAATGTTTAGTTATGACTAGGGGGATGTGCTTCTGGTTAATATATTGGTTATAACTTTATAATAAACTGTTATATTTATTGGTTTGGAGATTGCTAATATTTGTAATTTTGTTATAATTTATTTGAAATTTTATTAAAAATTTAGTTTGGTTTTACTTTCTTACTTAATTATATGTTTTAATTGGTTTTATTTTGAAATTATGATTCTATTAGTATATTTATTTAATTAATTAGAGGAATTAGGCAAAATCTATTCTCGCCTGTTTATCAAAAACATCTTTTCATGATTTTTATATGAAGTATAACCTGCCCAATGACACTTGTTTAATGGCCGCGGTATTTTGACCGTGCGAAGGTAGCATAATCATTAGTCTTTTAATTGGGGGCTAGAATGAATGGTTGGACGAGGAATAGACTGTCTTTAGTTAATTAATATATAATTTTACTTTAAAGTGAAAAGGCTTTATTTTTTTAAGGGGACGATAAGACCCTATAGATCTTTATATTATTTTAATAATTTTTTAATTAGTAGTATGACTATATGTATTATTAAGTAATATTTCGTTGGGGTGATGGAAAGATAATAGTTAGCTCTTTTTTATTTAATATTCAATAATTTTTGTTATTTTGGATCCATTTTTAGTGATTTAAAGAATAAGTTACCTTAGGGATAACAGCGTAATCTTTCTTGAGAGATCCTATCGACAGGAGGGGTTGCGACCTCGATGTTGGATTAAGATATCATTTGGGTGTAGCATTTCAAATTTGATGGTCTGTTCGACCTTTAATTTCTTACATGATCTGAGTTCAAACCGGCGTGAGCCAGGTTGGTTTCTATCTCTTAATATTAAAAGTGTTTTAGTACGAAAGGACCAAATACTTATATTATATATATAATATTGATTAATAATAATTACTATTATGGCAGAGAAGTGCATTGAATTTAGAATTCAATAATGAAGATAAATTTCTTTTTATAGTAGATGATATTAGATTTATTTATTGGAATTATTTCTTTTATTATTTTAGTTGTGTGTGTTTTAATTAGAGTTGCTTTTTTTACTTTGTTTGAGCGCAGGGTATTGGGGTATATTCAAATTCGTAGGGGACCTAATCGAGTTGGAATTTGTGGTATTTTTCAGCCTTTTGCTGATGCAGTTAAATTATTTACTAAGGAGCAAGCATTACCTACCTTGAGAAATTATTATCCATATTATATGTCTCCAATTTTTAGTTTATTTTTATCTTTGATTGTTTGGGTTGTTTTTCCATACCACACCTTATTATTTAATTTTTATTTGGGGGTGTTTTTCTTTTTATGTTGTATGAGAATAGGGGTATATAGAGTAATATCTGCTGGGTGATCATCTAATTCTAATTATGCGTTACTCGGTGGTCTTCGGGCAGTTGCTCAAACTATTTCTTATGAGGTTAGCTTAGTATTAATTTTATTATCCTTTATTTTTTTAATTGGTGGTTATAATTTACTTTTATTTAATGTTTTTCAGGATTATTTATGATTTATTTTTATTGCTATACCTTTGGCATTGGCTTGGTTGAGATCTTGCTTAGCTGAAACCAACCGAACTCCCTTTGATTTTGCTGAGGGGGAGTCTGAACTTGTTTCTGGATTTAATGTTGAGTATAGTGCTGGGGGGTTTGCTTTAATTTTTATATCTGAATATGCTAGTATTTTATTTATAAGTGTTTTATTTAGAATTTTATTGTTGGGGGGGTATCACTTTTCTTATTTTTTTTACTTAAAGGTTATTTTTTTAGGATTTATTTATATTTGAGTTCGGGGAACATTACCACGATTTCGTTATGATAAACTTATGTATTTAGCTTGAAGGAGTTTTCTTCCGGTATCTTTAAATTATTTTTTTTTTTTTGTTGGGTTTAGGGGCTTAATTGTATCAATTTATATTTAGTTGCATAATAATTAGAATGTGAAAGACTTCTAGAATATTTACATTCTATTTTATGTTTTCAAGACATACACTTAAAATTTCAGTCAAGAAGTCATTTTTTTAAAATTTTATCTCATAGTAGTAGAGTTGCTGGGGATATAATGAAATATATAAAATATATAATTGTTAATAGTTGCCCAGTAGTAATATACGGAGTTTCTACAGGTCGGGCCCCAATTCAGGTTAATAAAATAAAGGTTGCAAATATTAATCAAAATAGTACTTGATTTAAAGGGTAGAATTGTAGTCCACGAAAATTTCTTTTATGATGTATTGGTATAATAAATAAAATTATAATAGATAATACTAGTGCTACTACTCCTCCGAGTTTATTTGGAATAGATCGTAGAATGGCATATGCAAATAGAAAGTATCATTCTGGTTGAATGTGTACGGGAGTTACTAGTGGGTTTGCAGGGGTGAAGTTTTCAGGATCTCCTAGGGTTGTTGGAAATATTAATGATAGTTGTATTAATATTAAAATTATAAGTATAAACCCTAATGTGTCTTTTATGGAGAAGTACGGGTGAAATGGAATTTTATCTATATTACTATTAATAGCTAATGGATTATTAGATCCTGTTTGATGCAAAAAAAGTAGATGAACTATGGATATTGCTATTAAAATAAATGGTAATAAGAAATGGAAGGCGAAGAATCGGGTTAGCGTGGCACTATCTACTGCGAATCCACCTCAAATTCATTGAACTAGTATAGTTCCTAAATATGGAATTGCCGAGAGTAAGTTAGTAATTACTGTGGCACCTCAAAATGATATTTGACCCCATGGTAGTACGTATCCAACAAATGCTGTTGCTATTGTTGCTAATATAATTATGACCCCAATAGATCATGTGTGAAAATATAAATAGGATCCATAATATATCCCCCGTCCAACATGTATATATATACAAATAAAGAATATGGAGGCCCCGTTAGCATGAATAGTTCGTAGTATTCACCCATAATTTACATCTCGGCAGATGTGTATTACTCTAGAAAAGGCTAAATCTGTTCTTGAAATATAATGTATTGCTAAAAAAAGACCTGTTAAGACTTGGATTGAAAGACACATTCCTATAAGTGAACCAAAATTTCATCAGTAGGAGATATTTAGTGGGGCTGGTAAGTCCACTAATGCATTATTTGCTAGTTTAAGTAGTGGGTGGTAAATCCGTGCTGGCTTTGTCATTTGTAATTATTTAATTATTTTTAGAGGCCCATGTGAAAGTCTAGTAATTTTTACAATTGCAATTAATGTAATAAATAAGTATACTACTGTTATAGTAGTTATTATTATAATGGATTCATTATATAATTTTATTCCAGGTAGGGGGGGTATGCTTCTTCAGGTGGTATGGGTATCTATATTTTGTAGAATTGAGGGGATTAATAATGGGTCTATTATTATTAGTATAAATAAACATAATAACATTAGAGTTACACCAAAGGTCAATATTTTTGTTCTTATTTTGAATATTTCATTTGGTGTAAGTCTTGTTGTGTAAATAAATAGAACTAGTATTCCTCCTAAAAATACTAGGAATAATACGTAGGAAAGTCATGTGGATTTTAGGAATGTTGATATTGTTAGACATGCAGTAACAGTTTGTATAATTAATATAACCCCTATAGATAGTGGATGTCTTATATATAATATTATTAGTGCTAATAATAATATAATGGTAATTAGTATTAATTGTATTTTAATATCAAGGAGTAGTTTAGTAAAAATATTGGCTTTGGGAGCTTTTGATGATATAATTATATCTTCCTTGATGTTTTTAGAATTATTAATTCATTTATGATTTACAAGACCATTGTTTTTATTAAACTATAAAAACTTATGTTAAGAATATTATTTATATTAATTATTTTATTTATTAGATTTTTATGTTTTATTTCTCAACGTAAACATTTATTAGTAACCCTATTAAGACTTGAATTTATTGTATTATCCTTGTATTTATATATAACTTATTATTTTATTAATAATCAGGAAGAAGCTTATTTTTGTTTATTATTCATTTCATTTTGTGTATGTGAAGGGGCCCTTGGTCTATCTATTATAGTATCAGTTACACGTACTCATGGTAATGACTATTTTAATTCTTTTGTATTATTAAAATGTTAAAATATATTTTTTATTTTATATTTTTAATCCTTTTGAGATTTAATAGTTCTTTATGAATAGTGGTTCAAATTTCTATTGTTTTTGGCTGTTTTTTGTTTTTATTAATAGTGTGGCTTGGTATTGGAGTATGGGGGGCCGGTTATTTTATTGGATTAGATGTGATGTCTTATTCTTTAATTTTACTTAGTATTTGAATTATTTTTTTAATAATAGTGGCTAGAAATAGTATTATATCTATTTATTTTTACCCTTGTAGATTTATATTTTTGTTAATTATTTTATTATTATTGTTAATATTAACTTTTATAAGAATAAATTTTTTTTTATTTTATTTATTTTTTGAGGGGTCATTAGTACCTACTTTGTTTTTAATTTTAGGGTGAGGATACCAACCAGAACGAGTACAAGCGGGGGTATACTTACTTTTTTATACATTACTTGCTTCTTTACCTCTTTTGGTTGGTATTTTTATGTTAAATTATAAGGCGGGTGGTTTATATATATATATATTTAGATATATTAATATTGATATAAATTATTTTATTTGATATACTAGAATAGTGGTTGCTTTTTTGGTAAAAATACCTATGTTTTTGGTTCATTTGTGATTACCTAGGGCTCATGTTGAGGCTCCAGTTAGTGGGTCTATAATTTTGGCTGGAATTTTATTAAAGCTTGGGGGATATGGGATTTTGCGAATTATTTCTTGTATTGAGAGATTAGCTATTAAATATAATATTTTTTGATTTGGTATTAGAGTTGTTGGAATTTGAATAATTAGTCTTGTTTGTATACGTCAAATTGATTTAAGGGCCTTGGTTGCATATTCATCTGTAGCACACATAGGTCTTGTTTTAATGGGGATTATAACTATAAGTGCATGAGGAATAGGGGGGGGTCTTACCTTAATAGTAGCACATGGTCTTTGTTCTTCTGGGATATTTTGCCTGGTAAATATTACTTATGAACGATTAGGTAGTCGTAGTATATTAATTAATAGGGGAATAATTAACTATATTCCTAGATTATCTTTATGATGATTTATATTAAGAATTACTAATATGGCTGCTCCTCCCTCTATTAATCTGCTGGGTGAAATTAGTTTATTAAATAGAATTATTGGATGATCTTATTTTAGTTTTGTAGGTGTTGCATTACTTTCTTTTTTAAGTGCTGGTTATACCTTATATCTATATTCTTATACTCAGCATGGAATATATTATTCTGGTGTATTTTCTTGTTGAAGAAGTAATATTCGTGAATACCTATTGTTATTTTGTCATTTATTTCCATTAAATTTTTTAATTATTTTTTGTTCTCCAATATTTCATTGAATTTAAAATATTTAAGTAGTTTAAATAGAATAGTAAGTTGTGGACTTAGTGGTAACTAAAGGTTCTTAAATCAATGGTTTTTAATTTTTTTATTACAAGCATAGTATCAATTATTTTATTGATTAGTAGAATAGTTTTATTATTATTAGGAATAATATTTTTAGTTAAGGATGTTACAATTTTTATTGAGTGAAATATTATTAATTTGAATAGTTCTAATATTATTATAACAATATTATTTGATTGGATATCTTTAATTTTTATAGGTTTAGTTATATATATTTCTTCTATGGTTATTAATTATAGAGGTTCTTATATAGAGGGGGACTATAACATAAATCGATTTATTATTTTAGTTTTATTATTTGTTGGATCTATAATGTTTTTAATTATCTCTCCTAATATTATTAGAATTATTTTAGGGTGGGATGGTCTGGGATTAGTTTCTTACTGTCTAGTAATTTATTATCAGAATGTTCGTTCCTACTCTGCTGGAATATTAACTGCTCTGTCTAATCGAATTGGTGATGTATTTATTTTATTATCTATTGCTTGAATATTAAACTATGGTAGATGAAATTATATTTATTATTTATGATTAGTTTCTGATTTTGATATAATACTAATTACTAGATTTATTATTATTGCTGGTATGACAAAGAGTGCACAAATTCCGTTTTCTGCATGGTTGCCGGCAGCTATAGCTGCACCAACTCCAGTTTCTGCATTAGTTCATTCTTCTACTTTGGTTACTGCTGGGGTTTATTTATTAATTCGTTTTGGAGATATATTAATATATACTGTTCTTGGGAGGGTACTTTTATTATTATCTGGGCTAACTATATTTATAGCTGGGATTGGAGCTAATTTTGAATACGATTTAAGGAAAATTATTGCTCTATCTACATTGAGACAACTTGGGCTAATAATATTAACATTATCTATGGGATTAAAGGAGCTATCATTTTTTCACTTGTTAACACATGCTATATTTAAATCTTTATTGTTTTTGTGTGCCGGTGTAGTAATTCATGTTATAGGTGATGTTCAGGATATTCGTTGCATGGGGGGAATAATTAATAAAATGCCAATAACTATTTCTTGTATAATAATTTCTAGTCTTGCCCTATGTGGAATACCATTTTTGGCTGGGTTTTATTCTAAGGATTTAATTTTGGAAATATTAAGTATATCTTTTTTTAATTTAGTAATATTTATTTTATTATGAATTTCTACGGGAATAACTATAGCTTATAGTTTTCGATTAAATTATTATTTAGCTGGTAAATCTTATAGAGGTACATCATTTCAATTTTTTTCTGATGATGGGGGGTGAGGTATATTTAAGGGTATGTTGGGCTTATTATTGTTATCTATTGTGGGGGGGTCTAGACTAATGTGAGTAATTTTTCCTTCTGTTTTTGTTGTTATTATCCCATTTAATTTGAAGATAGGGGCAGTTATTTGTATTTTATTAGGGGGATGAATCGGATATAATATTACATCTTTCTTGTTTGAAGTTTATCCATTTTTTAATAATAAAATAATATATTATTTATTAGGGGGGATATGATTTTTACCTTATTTATCCTCTGGTGGATTAATTGGTAGTTCATTTATTACTGGGGGGCTCTATATTAAGGCTATCGATTATGGATGAAGTGAACTTATGGGGGGGCAGGGGGTATATAAATATATAAGGAGTGGTTCTTTAAGTATTCAACTAATACATTCTAACTATTTTAATATTTATTTTATATTTTCATTTTTAATAGTAATTTTATTAATAATTTATGTGTGTTTATATAGCTTATAATAAAGCATAATATTGAAGTTATTAGGAAGAATAAATAATTCTGTAGGCACTTCTTGAACTTATTTAAAGTCCAGCTTTATCATGAAAAGATAATGTAATTTTATACTAAAGAAATAATGGGAGAGTATTAATGGAATTTCACCACTAAGGATGGAAGTTAGCAGCCCCCACTTAATAATATACCCCTTAACTGAGGAAATAGTCCTAATTTTATTATTAACATTAATATGCCGCCTTTCTTTGGCTTCAGTCAAGTAAGCAAGGGTAATATATACCAATTTATTCAGGTCGAAGCTGATTGCTTTTGCTTCTTGCCTAGTAAAGTAAATTGAATCAATCAATACCTTTTGAATGCAACTCAAATGTTATTATTAACTATTACTCCAGCATGCTCATTCTAGTGATCCTTGGGTTCATTCATGATACAAACCTAAAAGTAAAATTAATAAGAATAGGAGTCTAACACATAATCAGTATACTAATTTTGAATTAATAATAATAACTGTTATTGGTAATAGTAATACAATTTCTACATCAAAAATTAGGAAAATTACTGCAATTAGAAAAAATTTTATAGAGAATGGAATTCGTGCTGAGGATTTTGGATCAAATCCACACTCAAAGGGTGATCTTTTTTCTCGGTCTATAATTATTTTTTTTGATAGTAGTGTGGATAATATTATTACAATTGATGTGACTGCTATAATTAATAATGAAGTTCTTATAACTATATTAATTATTTACTTTATTTATTATAATCTTTTTAATTGGAAGTTAAGTGTACTTTATATATACTAAGTAAATTATCTACCTCATCAGTAAATTGAAATATAAAGGAATAATCATACTACATCTACAAAATGTCAATATCATGCTGCTGCTTCAAATCCGAAGTGATGTGTTGGTGAAAAATGGCATAAGATGTGTCGAGCTAAGCATACTCCTAGGAATGTTGATCCAATAATAACATGTAGCCCGTGAAATCCCGTTGCTATAAAGAATGTGGATCCATATACTGCATCAGCAATAGTAAATGGGGATTCATAATATTCATATGCTTGAAGAATAGTAAAATATACTCCTAATATTAGTGTTAATATAAGTGCTTGTATTGTATGTGAGTGGTTTTTTTCTAATAATCCATGATGGGCTCATGTTACTGTTACTCCTGAGGCTAGCAGGATTGCTGTATTTAATAAGGGAACTTGTATTGGGTTAAATGGAGTAATTCCCCTTGGTGGTCATAATATTCCTAATTCAATTGTCGGGGATAGACTTCTATGGAAAAATGCTCAAAAGAATGATACAAAAAATAGTACTTCTGAAATAATAAATAAAATTATACCTCATCGTAGTCCTAATATAACTTGGTTTGTATGTAACCCTTGATATGTTCCCTCTCGTGAAATATCTCGTCATCATTGAATTATTGTAAGGAGTATAGCTGTTATCCCTATTAATAATAGTATCATATTTTGTTGGTGAAATCATCTAATTATTCCTGTTGTTAGTATTATTGCTCTAACAGCTCCTGTTGCTGGTCATGGGCTTTGATCTACTAAGTGATATGGGTGATTTTGGTTTGCTGACATTAGTTATTTTGATTCTCTAGAATAAATAGCAATTAGTAGGGCAAATACATAAGATTGAATAAATGCTACGGCTGTTTCTATAATAATTAATATAACTTGTGCTAAAATTAGTATTGAAAGTCCAATAATTTCTAATATTGTTCCTGTATTTCCAATTATTGATATTATTAAATGTCCTACTATTATGTTGGCTGCTAGTCGTACTGATAAAGTTATTGGACGAATTAGATTTCTAATTATTTCAATACCTACTATAATTGGTATTAATAGTGCTGGGACACCTTCCGGCACTAGATGTGCTAATATATGTTTTGTATTATTAATTCATCCGAATAGTATAAATGATAATCATATTGGTAGGGCTAGGGTTAAGGTAAAGACTAAGTGGCTTGATCTAGTAAATACATAGGGTAATAATCCTATTGAATTATTAAACAGGATTATTGAAAATATACTAATAAATATTAGAGTTCTTCCTTGGTGGTTAATTATTCCTAAAAATGTTTTGAATTCTTCATGTAATTTTACTATTATTATATTATACAATATAGAGGTTCGTGATTGTATTAATCAAAATGGGGCTGGAATTATTAATAATCCCAAGAATGTTCTTATTCAGTTTAGTGATATATTTATAATTGATGATGTTGGGTCGAAGGATGAGAATAATCTTGTTATCATTTTCAGTATTTAATTTTTGATTTATTTTCTATTTTAAAATTGTTATTATTTAATAATTTATTATAATTATAATAGTTGACAATTAAAAATAAAAAATAAATTAATATAAATATTGTGAATAGAATAATTCAGTTTAATGGATATATTTGTGGGATAAAAGGGTATCTGCAAGGATAATTTAGGTTTGACATTCCTATGTTATATATTAACTAACTCTTTTCATTAGAAGTAGTTGTTATATTACTATTTTGTGGTTTAAGAGACCATTACTTACTTTTCAGTCATCTAATGATTCTTGTATAATTTTTATTAATCAATTAATAAAAGATTTGTGAGTTGTAGTTTCAACAATAATTGGTATAAATCTATGATTAGATCCACAAATTTCTGAACACTGTCCAAAAAATAGACCAATTCGACT
Source organism: Lepisma saccharinum (assembly GCF_977018435.1). NCBI lineage: Eukaryota > Metazoa > Arthropoda > Insecta > Zygentoma > Lepismatidae > Lepisma > Lepisma saccharinum. The sequence continues at coordinate 14,514,268 of NC_139256.1, read as the reverse complement.
AATATTTACTCCTGCCTGATTAAGTCGTCCTGGAGTGGCATCTATCCTAATTCCTATGGATGGTATAGCTCATGAATGTAATACATCTGCAGATGTAGTTAGTACTCGAATATCTATATTGATTGGTAGCACTGTTCGATTATCTACATCTAATAATCGAAACGAGTCTAAAGATATTTCATTACTTGGGGCTATGTATGAATCAAATTCTGCCTTTATAAAATCGGAGTATTCATAACTTCAGTATCATTGATGCCCAATAGTTTTAAGAGTTAATGAAGGTTGATTAATCTCATCTAACAAGTATAATAAACGTAGAGAGGGTAATGCAATAAAAACTAGGGTAATTGCTGGTATGATTGTTCACATTGTTTCTAACGTTTGTCCTTCTAAAAGTATTCGATTTGTTAATTTGTTATTAAATAGTGATGCTATTAAATATCCTACTAATACTGTAATTATAATTAAAATTAATATCGTGTGGTCATGGAAAAATATTATTTGTTCTATTAATGGGGAGGATCTATCTTGTAGTCCTACTTGATTTCAGGTTGCCACTATTAAGTAAGGGGTACCCCTTATATTTGAAGCTTAAGTTCAATGCACTTCTCTGCCACCTTAAAAATTAGTTGTTAGTAAGTAGTATTGGAAGTTCTGAATATGTATGTTCAGAAGGAGGTGATATTTGATATCATTCAATTGATGATGCTTGTTGTAGATTAAATAATGTTGGTCGGGCGCTTGTTATACCTTCTCAGGTAATAAAAATTATAATAATTACTGCTGTAAATGATAAGATTGATCCTAATCTTGAAACAATATTTCATATTGTATATGCATCTGGATAATCCGAATATCGTCGTGGTATTCCTCTTAATCCTAGAAAATGTTGTGGAAAAAATGTTAAATTAACTCCAATAAATATTGAGATGAATTGAATTTTTAATCAATCTGGATTTATTATTACTCCTGTAAATAGTGGAAATCAGTGTACTAGTCCCGCTATAATAGCAAATACTGCTCCTATAGATAGTACATAGTGAAAATGTGCTACAACATAATATGTATCATGTAGTACAATATCTAGTGATGAATTTGCTAATACTACCCCTGTTAATCCACCTATTGTAAATAAGAAAATAAACCCTAATGCTCATAATATTGATGGGGAGTAATTAATTTGTGTTCCATGTAATGTTGCAATTCATCTAAATACCTTAATTCCTGTTGGTACAGCAATAATTATTGTAGCTGCAGTAAAATATGCTCGTGTATCAACATCTATTCCTACAGTAAATATATGATGTGCCCATACAATAAATCCTAGGAACCCAATTGCTATTATTGCATAAATTATTCCAAGAACTCCAAATGTTTCTTTTTTACCTCTTTCTTGAGTTACAATATGTGAAATTATCCCAAATCCTGGTAGAATTAGAATATATACTTCTGGGTGTCCAAAGAATCAGAATAGATGTTGGTATAAGATGGGGTCCCCACCACCGGATGGATCAAAAAATGAGGTATTTAAATTTCGATCTGTTAATAATATAGTAATTGCTCCTGCTAGAACTGGTAGTGATAACAATAGTAGAACTGCAGTAATTACCACTGATCATACAAATAATGGTACTCGTTCTATAGATATCCCCATAGTTCGTATATTAATTACTGTTGTAATAAAATTTACTGCCCCTAGAATAGAGGATACTCCTGCTAAATGTAATGAAAAAATTGATAAGTCAACAGAGGCTCCAGCATGTGCAATTCCTGCAGATAGTGGAGGATATACTGTTCAGCCAGTTCCTGCACCACTTTCTACAATTCTTCCTGATAATAGTAGAGTTAGTGATGGGGGTAGTAATCAAAATCTTATATTATTTAATCGTGGGAAGGCTATGTCCGGGGCTCCAATTATTAAAGGTACTAATCAGTTTCCAAATCCTCCAATTATAATGGGTATTACTATAAAGAAAATTATAATAAATGCGTGTGCAGTTACAATTACATTATAAATTTGATCATCTCCAATTAAACTTCCTGGTTGACCTAATTCTATGCGGATTAAGATACTTAATGATGTTCCAACTATTCCTGATCATACTCCGAAAATTAAATATATTGTACCAATATCTTTATGGTTAGTAGAAAATAATCATCGTTGCAAAAATGAGATGGCTGAAGTTATATAGGTGATAAACTGTAAATTTATTTATGAGGTTAAACTCTCTCATTAAATTTTGGCTTTATAGTTAAGAATAATAATTTTGAACTGCAATTTCAGGGTGATACGTTGTATGTATTAAGGCCTAAAAGATATCCTTTATTTATGACTTTGAAGGTCATTAGTTTAAAATTAACTTAAGACCTTATAAAGATCTTACAGAGATATATAAATTGGTTGAATTATAGGTAATCCACACACTGAGAGAAAAATTGTAACTACCGATAATACTTGTTCTTTTAAATTTAATGGGTTGTTGTTAATAATATTTCACATATTAGTTTTATAATTTATTAAAATTGATGTAAGTGAGGTTCGTAAGTAATAGTATAGGGTTAATAGTGATATACTAATTAGGATTATAACTATAACTAATTGTTTAAGGTTGGTTGTTTGGATAATAACTATTCATTTTGGTAAAAATCCTAGTAGGGGGGGTAGTCCACCAAGAGATAGTATTGATATGAATAAGGACATTTTTTTAATGGGGGAAAGTTTTAATATAAACAGTTGGTGGATGTAGTATGTCTTGTTTATTGAAAATAGTATAATGGCGGAGGTGGTTATAAGGATGTATAGTAGTAAATATGTTAACCAGGTGTTATCTTCTGATGTTATTCTTAGAATAATTCAAGATATATGGTTAATTGATGAAAAGGCTATAATTTTTCGTAACGAGGTTTGATTTAATCCTCCAATTGCTCCAATAATTGCTGATATTCTAATTGTTAAAATTAGAATTATATTTAAATTGTCAATTACATAGCTAAGTAACGTTGATGGAGCAATTTTTTGAATAGTTGTTATTACTAGGCAGTTAATTCATGTTATACCTTCTATAACTTCTGGTATTCAAATGTGAAATGGAGCAGCTCCTATTTTTATTAATAGAGCTATAGTCAGAAGTTGGGTCTGTATGTTGAAATTTGCAGCATTAATTATAATTAATGCTGCGGCCAAAATTATTGATGATGCTAATGCTTGAATTAGAAAGTACTTAAGTGATGCTTCTGTATTCCGTTGATTATTTGGTGCGGAAATTAATGGAATAAAAGATATTAGATTAATTTCTAAGCCTATTCAGGCTCCATATCATGAGGTGGAAGAAATAGAAAGGAGGGTTCCTATTGTGAGGGTCAATAGGAATATTATTTTTTTGCGGGTTGTGAGCATTAAAAAGGGAAGGATTAATTATAGACCTTCATATGTGGGGTATGAGCCCTCTAGCTTAATTAGCTTACCTTTTTATTATATTTTGGTGTATGATGCACTATGGGGTTTGATACCATTGGAGAAAGTTTAATTCTTTCAGTTATAAATAATTCATTTTTAATAAAAATGAATTAATAAGAACATGCTAAAATTCATGTATACTTTACCCTATCATGGTAATCCTTTTTCAGACATCTTATTTATAAATAAATTATAATAGTGGGCTAATAATATTATTTATTAGACTTTTATTCTTATGATCAATAAGTAGAACCTATTTATTAAATAATATAAATACTTCAGAATTGCTTTTAATTTTATCTAATATTTTTTAAGTTTTTGTAGTCTAACTTAAAGTAATTGACTTAATTAACATGTCATTTTAACACTTATTGAGTCTAGAGAAAAAAGAAGTTAATATATCTATATAGAACACAATTTTGAGGGAAAAAAAAATTGTGTTCTATATAGAACGGGAAAGTGAGTAAAAAATAAAAAGGGAGGAAATTTTCGTGAGATAATCTCTAATTATAGTCTAATTTAATATAATACATACTATATAATAATATAGAACCTCTCTTTATATTTTAAAGTTAAAGTTTTATTCTAGCTTAAATCTCCCGAGTTAAATTTTACATATGTATTTGTTAAAGAGAGGTAAAACTTCCTCCAATTTTTTATGAATTGAGACGGTGTATTTGGACTATAATTCGCAGTGTGTGGGTTTGTTAATTTTAATGTAAATTAGATTACAGGATTTTAATTTTTAATATTTATTTTGTCCGGCTAAATTCGTGCCAGCTGCCGCGGTTAGACGTGGGGACATAAGTGGAGGGTTGTTGGCTTAATTGTAGTAATAATTGATTTTTGGTTGTTTATATTTTATTTATTAGGTGAAATTTTTAATATAATTTGTTCTTTATTTTTATTAAATCTATAAAGGTGATATATTAAACTAGGATTAGATACCCTATTATTATCATTGTGAATTTGGTTTGAGTAGTATTAGTTATGATCTTGAAACTCAAAGAATTTGGCGGTGTTTTATTCTATTTAGAGGAACCTGTCCCGTAATCGATATTCCGCGTTTTATTTGACCCATTATTGTAAAGTATCAGTTTGTATACCGCCGTAATTTGAATATTTAAATATATATCTTCTTTTTTTCTATTGGAATACATTTCAGGTCAAGGTGCAGCCTATTAGTGGGTGGAGATGGGTTACATTATGTTGATTTGGATAATGTATTGTAATTATATTTGAAATTGGATTTAATTGTAATTTTGTTTTAGAATAACATTTTGGTTTATTAGCTCTAGGGCATGCACACATCGCCCGTCGCTCTCATTTATATAGGTGAGATAAGTCGTAACATAGTAGGCGTACCGGAAGGTGTGCCTAGTTTGAATAGCATCAAAATATTTCTGTTAGTTAGAATATTCATTTACATTGAGTAGTTAGTCGTGCAATTCGATATATTTTGATAGAAATTTTATTACTATTTGAATTTTGCTTATAAATTGTTTATATATGAAAAGGAATTTTATTGAGGTTGGTTATATATTTAGTTATATATGAATTAGTTTGTTATAGATTATTAGTACAGTGTTGGGATTTATTAAATATATGAAATATTAATTTTTATTATAGGAGATGTTAATAATCGTACCTTTTGTATCAGGGAGGATTAAATTTTAATTGAATATTCTGTTTTCTCGAAGGGTGAGGAGCTAGTATGTTAATTTTAAGGTAAAAGTGTTATATTTTTCTGTTAAAATTGTTACTTGTAATAAAATGTTATTCGACTTACCTTATATCTAGTTATTAGGGAATTATATTTAATATAGCTTTATATTTTAATATTTTTTATATTAATATATATTTAATATTAATGTTTAGTTATGACTAGGGGGATGTGCTTCTGGTTAATATATTGGTTATAACTTTATAATAAACTGTTATATTTATTGGTTTGGAGATTGCTAATATTTGTAATTTTGTTATAATTTATTTGAAATTTTATTAAAAATTTAGTTTGGTTTTACTTTCTTACTTAATTATATGTTTTAATTGGTTTTATTTTGAAATTATGATTCTATTAGTATATTTATTTAATTAATTAGAGGAATTAGGCAAAATCTATTCTCGCCTGTTTATCAAAAACATCTTTTCATGATTTTTATATGAAGTATAACCTGCCCAATGACACTTGTTTAATGGCCGCGGTATTTTGACCGTGCGAAGGTAGCATAATCATTAGTCTTTTAATTGGGGGCTAGAATGAATGGTTGGACGAGGAATAGACTGTCTTTAGTTAATTAATATATAATTTTACTTTAAAGTGAAAAGGCTTTATTTTTTTAAGGGGACGATAAGACCCTATAGATCTTTATATTATTTTAATAATTTTTTAATTAGTAGTATGACTATATGTATTATTAAGTAATATTTCGTTGGGGTGATGGAAAGATAATAGTTAGCTCTTTTTTATTTAATATTCAATAATTTTTGTTATTTTGGATCCATTTTTAGTGATTTAAAGAATAAGTTACCTTAGGGATAACAGCGTAATCTTTCTTGAGAGATCCTATCGACAGGAGGGGTTGCGACCTCGATGTTGGATTAAGATATCATTTGGGTGTAGCATTTCAAATTTGATGGTCTGTTCGACCTTTAATTTCTTACATGATCTGAGTTCAAACCGGCGTGAGCCAGGTTGGTTTCTATCTCTTAACGGAAAACACGCAGTAGATGTGAACTTAGTTTATGAAACTTTGAGTACATGACACATTTATGCAATTTCAGTTCGATAAATGTGCACAAATTCCATTATTTTTTTTCAATTTCCCATAAGGAAATACGTAAATATGCACAGAATGGTTATAGGATTTGTGGGTAGCACCAACGAAAATGGCCATTATGATGCATACTAACGTAATGCTCAATCCTTCTATGACTAAGCTAGGGAGGGCTTTTCTTTCAAAAGTCACTTGGACAGCCCAAAATGATTGTTTAAAAATGTCATGTATTATCGACGGCGAAAGATACGGCCGCTTCAGCCGAATTTCATTCATGATAGTTCGCCACTTGGCCACTAGATGTCTCTGTTCGAAAATTGCCCCAGGGTGACGGGAGGGCTAGTTCGCGCGGGTGTTTTAATTCTCTGCACAGCTGGGTTCCGTCCCCTTGTCAGAAGGTCCCGTAGCTGTCACAGCTTGATTTATTGCCTCTTTCCCAGGCAAGAAACCAAGAAAGCAGGAAGGCCATGAGTTTGTGTATGAGTGTAGAGAAGCAGAGCATATTTACCGTGAATTGCAACCAGTGACACAGTAACTTTATCTCGACCCCTACCGCGAAGGACGTATTTAGGGGGTCCAGGTGTCCCAACCTCCCCCCGAAGGACTTTCCAAGTACAAAAATTAAATAATGAAAATAATGAGACTATAAAATAACTTCAATTAAGTAATGAAAATAAGGTTGTTGTTTAATCTCAAATTGTTTATTTCCGCAAGAATATTGGAAAGCAATACGATTTTGAATGACAGTACCAAAGAAGATTTATGCAAGAATTATTACTACTTATAATAATTGGTTTGAGTTGGTGTTTTAAGTCCACTTTATGCACAGTAAGGGTAATCGGGACTGGACCTACAGTTTAAAGTGGGATCCGAACCACTTGTGCCTCCACCGGGTATCGAACCCGGGACCCCTTGATTACAAGGCAATGACGCTACCACTGCGCCATGGGGGAGGCCCTACTACTTATAATAATATGCAAACAAAATATTACCAAGAATTTTACTTTCGTCAACTGGATCTAACATCATTTTTTCATACTCAATAAATATTATATTCTTTATCTATTTGACATTAATTTCCTTGCCAGGGCAGTTTCTATTTATTTACAAATTTTGCCGACCTTAACTACACGTAAGCTAGATAATGAATACGTGATGTTATACTGCACTGTTGTTATACCGCCTTCTTACCTATTCATGTAATAAAAATACATTAATTAATTTAATATAATTATACTTATTTTAATTTAACATTATTAATATTATTATTTTGAGACATTACGTTAGGACGCCCCTCCGAAATATATATCTAGATACGTGCCTCGTGTTCGATTTGAATAAAATGTAGAAAAGGCGGGGAGGGTGGTAGCGCTTCCTCTTTTTACATTTCGATAGTTTTACCTCACATGTAGTACTTTGTGCAGATAGGAAATACGTGTACACACACACACACACACACACACACACAATTGATGATTCGCAAAGGAACTTCGTTAAATTCCCATGCTTGTTCCGCTCACAAATCACATCCTCTCCAAATTACAATAGCCTACTATTGTTGTTGCTTACATATGTGTGTGTGGTTCCTAGAACTTCACTACTTCCAATCATAAACTTGATGTGACTCTTACAAATATTTGTTTTTGGAGTGGAAAGATCATGAAAAGGTCTACTGTTTCTTTGCAAATCTTCAATTAATGTAAAATGTAGTATAAAAACATAATTTTGGCTGACTTGCTAACTTGAGATTTAAAGAAATTATTAATTTGAATTCTTCATTAACAATAACAAAAGCGACATAAAATGTAGAAGGACAAGATTCTTGGCTTGGTTGAGAATTACATTAGACATGTACAGGTTAGGAAAGGGGAGGGAGAATTCCCTGTCTTCTTCCTCTTCAGCGCGAACCCTGCCTCCTACATTCTACATGTCCATTCAAAATGTCTTCTTAGTTTCGGATATATTTTGCCTCCCCTATTCGCGATTAAAATTAACCGATATGCCATCTGCCGGGATTTTCAGGAAGTACTCTAAGTAGGATACGTTGTGTTGAAGTCGTTTAAAGCATGGTGAATATGCGAGAAAGTAAGGTCTACTGTTCAGGTTTTTTTTTTTTTTTTTTTTTTTTTGCTCTAAATAGTTTTATGGGTCAGAACAAATTAAAAGTTTTCATGTGTTTCCACCCCGTGGAATCAACAAAATGAAATTTGTTAATAAATCAGGGAAAACGTAATGGACAGAAGATTGGTATGGGGGATATAACACTGTAATTCGGCAAGGAAATTACGAAGAATGCACGAGTCTGCTTACATCATTTATCGAGAGATAAATATATATTTCCATGAAAGTAAAGTTTTAAATTGTACTTTATAAATAAAGCTTTTTTTTTCGAAAAATCATGAAGCGTCTTAACCAATGCGTCCATGTATTACCGGTGTTACGTATGTGTGAAATTTGGAACAGGTGCAAGTCGATTAAGAGGGAAGATGAAAATAGTTTGAGAATGAATTAATGTCAAATGTAACCAGAAAAAAAGTGGATATGCTAATGTTACTGTTTCATTCAGTACGATGTCCTTTTTCAGTGAGTATAGCCTGGTCATGAAATCGTGAATATTATTATTAAACCAGGCTTTCTCTTTCGAGAAAGAACTGCAACGATATGTTCGCAATTTTCTCCTGTCCTAGCTTTTCAAGTACAGGTCAATTTCAATTCCTTTATCTTCAAATAATTTCCGAGAACCCCAGTTACATGACGTGCAGATGATACAGCACTGCTTTGGACAACCAGTGCATATACATAGTTTCGTCTGCATTTTCCGTGTTATTTTTGCCTATTATAATTAAATGCTTCGTTCTCAGTACAGCTTCACGTTTGTTAGAGTACCTGGAATTCACATCGCATTCGCAATATTTAAAAATAATGCGTAATTTAAACGTTTTCTACCATACCAGTCATGACGACACGCTGCTCTTTTGTACTACTGCTGAATGTAAACAAAGATCTATCCTACTTAGAGCGGCCATATTGGAAGCGACACTAGCGCTCAGGTGGTAATTTTAATCGCGAATAGCGTAATGGTAAAGATGAACCTCATAATGTCTAAAGGTCCCGAGTTTGGTACCTGGGGCTCCAGCTACGGGACGCGCGCAGGTTCGAGTCTCCTGGGAGAAGCGTAACAACTTTTCTCCTGATTTTTCGGCCAGTCAAACTCGCGGCTCGCGGGCCGCATGTAGGCCCCAGCATACGTTAATGCGGCCCGCCTTGGCCCCACTTAACACTTCATGCTTGAAATTATCTATACATTTGTAGTTATCCCGTTTTCTCTTTTCTCGTGATACAAGACCAGACTCATCCAAACTTCAACACATTTACCAATTTTCCCTACACAGGTATACATTCCATTATAGAGTAGGTGTTGTGTCAACTAAGCAAGGTGATTGATAGGTTACTTCTGAAGTACGAAAATATCTTGCCAGCTGGGGGAGGGCAGCGTGCATACTTTCTGTCGCCTATGAGTCTGTTTCTTGATTTTCAAGGATTTACCTGGAAGAAAAGCCAGTTTCTGTAAAAGTTTCAGAGAACCATATTGCTGCCCAAACTTCGTGGGAGTAAGAAAAGGACTATAGAAAAGGAATGTAGATTTTTCAAGTGAAATGCTTACTTTTGTTGTGAAGTGAATACTGAAAAGCGTAGAACTTTTGTACCCTGATAAAATAAATCCATTCAGAAGTATTTCTTTATCACGAAATAAATTTGCCATAATCTGTGGCGGAGTGGTTAGCACAACCCGTTGCGACACCAGAGGTCGCGGGTTCGAATCCTGGCCTGAGCATGGATTTTCTTTGTATGTGTCCCTTCATCAATTTCATCATATCATTACTCATCCTCAACGTCGCCATTAGGCAAACGTGGCAGAAAAGCAACGCTAATAAAAACATCAGAAATACAGTTGAGGAGAGGATTTATGACTTAGTCAATGAACAATTGAAAGCGAAATTTGTTCGTGTTGTTGCCTTTTCCCTCACAATATGCGAAATTACGCACGTCTGTGAGCTAGCTCGGTTAGCTCCCTTCATTCGTGGATGCGATTCTTATCTCGATATGACAGTAAAACTACTTGAATGATTCCTCCCCGTGACACAAGGGCTGATATTTTGAAGGAAGTGGAGGTCATTTTGCAAAGTTACAGTCTTCCGTTATATTAAAACTTTTTAATAAAGTTATAATTTGTCCTTCCCAACTTCTCAGGAATACTAGGAATGACAGGAATATTTGTCCACAGTAAAAATACTACGTGATGAAGTTGAAAACAGGTTTCAAGACTTCAGAGGGTGCGAAGGGCAATAATCTTGTTCTGCTCTGCTCCCTTTTCTTTTGATGATGCGTGTTGCAAGTCCTGACTTCGAATGGAACTTATTTAATTGCAGTGCAACTCGTATAGGTGGGCTATCCTTGATTTTTCTTATATCTCCCATAGCAGGATCCTCGAATAAGCTATTTTGCTGTAGAAATTTTATTAATTTTCGTTGCACTTGCCTTGGTGAAAAGTTGTTTTCCATAATGAAGATTAATGAAACAACCGAATGATCAAGAATGACTGACAAAACATTTGTTGTCTGCATTAAGAGTTTCATGCTAACAAAAAACTTATTGCACACTTTTGAGAAGCTTGTTAAAAAAAACAGTGAAATCTGTGCGAAACGAAACTATAATTGCAAACAAACAGTTACAATTGTAACCAATTTATACTCGAAAGTAACATGTAAAATACTATAACCATGAAAAAATATGGGGGGAGGTCTATATAATTTACATATCGAAGCTGCAATAATAATCACTGGAATCCCCCCCTCCCTTCGGCCCCCTTGGGTCGAACCACTTAGTTCTGGATTTTAAGGTGTTGGGGTTCTACGGTAGATGTGTGGCCCGGATAGTTTTGACATTATCGTTATGCGGCCCTACTCACGAATTGAGTTTGACATTGCTGGTCTAGAGGAGATATGTGTGTGTGTGTGTGTGTGTGTGTGTGTGTGTGTGTGTGTGTGTGTGTGTGTGTGTGTGTGTGTGTGTGTGTGTGTGTCATAGAACATCACTACTTCCAAACAAACTTGATGTGGCTCTTACAGAAACATCTGTTTTTGGAGTGGAACGATTACGAAAAGGTTTACACTGGCCTCCCCGATGGTGCAGTGGTAGTGTCGCCGCCTTGTAATCAAGGGGTTCAAGGTTCGATACCCGGTGGAGGCACATAGTGGTTCGGATTCAACTTTAAACTGTAGGTGCAGTCCCTCTTAGCCTTACTGTGCATAAAGTGGACTTAAAACACTAAATCAATCAACCAACAAAAAGGTTTACTGTTTCTTTGCAAATCTTCAATTAATGTAAAATTTAGTATAAAAACATAATTTTTGCTGACTTTCTAACTTGACAAATTATTACTTCGAATTCTTCATAACACGTATAGTGCTGACCTTGAAGATCATACTATCATTAGTTGGACTGAAATTTCACTTGGGAAGCAATCAATTAACATTGGGAAAAATCACAATAGGAGAAAGCAACTAATGTGATGCAGGAACTGGTCATATGTTTCCACAGGGGATTCCCATCACCACTGAGAGTTTGTCCCCACCCTAGGCCGATTAGCCGGCCCCATGGCGGAGTATTTATCTCATTTCGCTACGACGCCAGTGGTTCCGGGTTCGAATCCGGTCTGGGCATATGTGTCTTTCGTGAGCGTCTCTTCATCGATTACATCATATCATCATTAGCCAAGAGTGGCAGAAAGGCGAAGTAAAATAAACAAAATCAATCAATATTGGCCGATTAAAGCTGCTGTGAACTCCAACGATGAGAACTGTGCAACGGGATTTAATTCAGATCATAACAAAGAAAACTACTTCATCAAAGTGTATGTTCAATATTATACTATTGTTTCCTGACATCTTTGTTACTACTGTACATTTTGTTACATTGTTTTGTCCGTCTTTCTCCTTTTTAGTTTTTCCATATGTTATTACGCATGTCCACGTTTCCCCTTTTTAAATTCCAGGTAGTTTCGCTCCTGCCCATCTCTAATAGGGACTCGATTCGTTAATAGTTGAAATAATAATTGTTACTAATTCTTGCCTTATTATTATCATTATTATTATATATCGATTTTGTATAAAAGAACACCCCCTTAAAAAAAATACTTTCTTTCAACTGATATTCTCTACCTCCTTCTTTCCTTCTTTACTCTCAATTGATAATTCTAACCTCAACAAGAAAATTCAACATAATTATAGTAGCCACTGTAATCAACCAAATTTATTCAATCAAAACTTCAGCGATGAAGGTTCTGTCTCGGGAGCCTGCCACTCTTCTCGTTCCATGCAAGAGTCAGCCAGCAAGCAGTGAAATGCGAATTGCTTTGCCAGTGGAGAAATTTTAGCCTCCGAAACCAGAATGAAAAGAAACAGGTGGGTGTCCTTTTCCTGGAAACCTCACTGCGGGAGTCACGCGGAGGGGAGGGGGTGGTGAAGGGAGGAAGGTTCTCTTCCTAGTCCTCTGATATGTCGCTAGGTGTCTCTGTATCGCATCGGGCCAGGAAACTACTTTCATGCCAACCTCCAGGCCATTATTTCAACTATTAAGAGTTGAAATAATGGCCTGGAGGTTGGCATGAAAGTAGTTTCCTGGCCCGATGCGATACAGAGACACCTAGCGACATATCAGAGGACTAGGAAGAGAACCTTCCTCCCTTCACCACCCCCTCCCCTCCGCGTGACTCCCGCAGTGAGGTTTCCAGGAAAAGGACACCCACCTGTTTCTTTTCATTCTGGTTTCGGAGGCTAAAATTTCTCCACTGGCAAAGCAATTCGCATTTCACTGCTTGCTGGCTGACTCTTGCATGGAACGAGAAGAGTGGCAGGCTCCCGAGACAGAACCTTCATCGCTGAAGTTTTGATTGAATAAATTTGGTTGATTACAGTGGCTACTATAATTATGTTGAATTTTCTTGTTGAGGTTAGAATTATCAATTGAGAGTAAAGAAGGAAAGAAGGAGGTAGAGAATATCAGTTGAAAGAAAGTATTTTTTTTAAGGGGGTGTTCTTTTATACAAAATCGATATATAATAATAATGATAATAATAAGGCAAGAATTAGTAACAATTATTATTTCAACTATTAACGAATCGAGTCCCTATTAGAGATGGGCAGGAGCGAAACTACCTGGAATTTAAAAAGGGGAAACGTGGACATGCGTAATAACATATGGAAAAACTAAAAAGGAGAAAGACGGACAAAACAATGTAACAAAATGTACAGTAGTAACAAAGATGTCAGGAAACAATAGTATAATATTGAACATACACTTTGATGAAGTAGTTTTCTTTGTTATGATCTGAATTAAATCCCGTTGCACAGTTCTCATCGTTGGAGTTCACAGCAGCTTTAATCGGCCAATATTGATTGATTTTGTTTATTTTACTTCGCCTTTCTGCCACTCTTGGCTAATGATGATATGATGTAATCGATGAAGAGACGCTCACGAAAGACACATATGCCCAGACCGGATTCGAACCCGGAACCACTGGCGTCGTAGCGAAATGAGATAAATACTCCGCCATGGGGCCGGCTAATCGGCCTAGGGTGGGGACAAACTCTCAGTGGTGATGGGAATCCCCTGTGGAAACATATGACCAGTTCCTGCATCACATTAGTTGCTTTCTCCTATTGTGATTTTTCCCAATGTTAATTGATTGCTTCCCAAGTGAAATTTCAGTCCAACTAATGATAGTATGATCTTCAAGGTCAGCACTATACGTGTTATGAAGAATTCGAAGTAATAATTTGTCAAGTTAGAAAGTCAGCAAAAATTATGTTTTCATACTAAATTTTACATTAATTGAAGATTTGCAAAGAAACAGTAAACCTTTTTGTTGGTTGATTGATTTAGTGTTTTAAGTCCACTTTATGCACAGTAAGGCTAAGAGGGACTGCACCTACAGTTTAAAGTTGAATCCGAACCACTATGTGCCTCCACCGGGTATCGAATCTTGAACCCCTTGATTACAAGGCGGCGACACTACCACTGCACCATCGGGGAGGCCAGTGTAAACCTTTTCGTAATCGTTCCACTCCAAAAACAGATGTTTCTGTAAGAGCCACATCAAGTTTGTTTGGAAGTAGTGATGTTCTATGACACACACACACACACACACACACACACCATCACACACACACACACACACACACACACACACACACATATCTCCTCTAGACCAGCAATGTCAAACTCAATTCGTGAGTAGGGCCGCATAACGATAATGTCAAAACTATCCGGGCCACACATCTACCGTAGAACCCCAACACCTTAAAATCCAGAACTAAGTGGTTCGACCCAAGGGGGCCGAAGGGAGGGGGGGATTCCAGTGATTATTATTGCAGCATCGATATGTAAATTATATAGACCTCCCCCCATATTTTTTCATGGTTATAGTATTTTACATGTTACTTTCGAGTATAAATTGGTTACAATTGTAACTGTTTGTTTGCAATTATAGTTTCGTTTCGCACAGATTTCACTGTTTTTTTTAACAAGCTTCTCAAAAGTGTGCAATAAGTTTTTTGTTAGCATGAAACTCTTAATGCAGACAACAAATGTTTTGTCAGTCATTCTTGATCATTCGGTTGTTTCATTAATCTTCATTATGGAAAACAACTTTTCACCAAGGCAAGTGCAACGAAAATTAATAAAATTTCTACAGCAAAATAGCTTATTCGAGGATCCTGCTATGGGAGATATAAGAAAAATCAAGGATAGCCCACCTATACGAGTTGCACTGCAATTAAATAAGTTCCATTCGAAGTCAGGACTTGCAACACGCATCATCAAAAGAAAAGGGAGCAGAGCAGAACAAGATTATTGCCCTTCGCACCCTCTGAAGTCTTGAAACCTGTTTTCAACTTCATCACGTAGTATTTTTACTGTGGACAAATATTCCTGTCATTCCTAGTATTCCTGAGAAGTTGGGAAGGACAAATTATAACTTTATTAAAAAGTTTTAATATAACGGAAGACTGTAACTTTGCAAAATGACCTCCACTTCCTTCAAAATATCAGCCCTTGTGTCACGGGGAGGAATCATTCAAGTAGTTTTACTGTCATATCGAGATAAGAATCGCATCCACGAATGAAGGGAGCTAACCGAGCTAGCTCACAGACGTGCGTAATTTCGCATATTGTGAGGGAAAAGGCAACAACACGAACAAATTTCGCTTTCAATTGTTCATTGACTAAGTCATAAATCCTCTCCTCAACTGTATTTCTGATGTTTTTATTAGCGTTGCTTTTCTGCCACGTTTGCCTAATGGTGACGATGAGGATGAGTAATGATATGATGAAATTGATGAAGGGACACATACAAAGAAAATCCATGCTCAGGCCAGGATTCGAACCCGCGACCTCTGGTGTCGCAACGGGTTGTGCTAACCACTCCGCCACAGATTATGGCAAATTTATTTCGTGATAAAGAAATACTTCTGAATGGATTTATTTTATCAGGGTACAAAAGTTCTACGCTTTTCAGTATTCACTTCACAACAAAAGTAAGCATTTCACTTGAAAAATCTACATTCCTTTTCTATAGTCCTTTTCTTACTCCCACGAAGTTTGGGCAGCAATATGGTTCTCTGAAACTTTTACAGAAACTGGCTTTTCTTCCAGGTAAATCCTTGAAAATCAAGAAACAGACTCATAGGCGACAGAAATTATGCACGCTGCCCTCCCCCAGCTGGCAAGATATTTTCGTACTTCAGAAGTAACCTATCAATCACCTTGCTTAGTTGACACAACACCTACTCTATAATGGAATGTATACCTGTGTAGGGAAAATTGGTAAATGTGTTGAAGTTTGGATGAGTCTGGTCTTGTATCACGAGAAAAGAGAAAACGGGATAACTACAAATGTATAGATAATTTCAAGCATGAAGTGTTAAGTGGGGCCAAGGCGGGCCGCATTAACGTATGCTGGGGCCTACATGCGGCCCGCGAGCCGCGAGTTTGACTGGCCGAAATATCAGGAGAAAAGTTGTTACGCTTCTCCCAGGAGACTCGAACCTGCGCGCGTCCCGTAGCTGGAGCCCCAGGTACCAAACTCGGGACCTTTTGACATTATGAGGTTCATCTTTACCATTACGCTATAGGGGAGGCAAAATATATCCGAAACTAAGAAGACATTTTGAATGGACATGTAGAATGTAGGAGGCAGGGTTCGCGCTGAAGAGGAAGAAGACAGGGAATTCTCCCTCCCCTTTCCTAACCTGTACATGTCTAATGTAATTCTCAACCAAGCCAAGAATCTTGTCCTTCTACATTTTATGTCGCTTTTGTTATTGTTAATGAAGAATTCAAATTAATAATTTCTTTAAATCTCAAGTTAGCAAGTCAGCCAAAATTATGTTTTTATACTACATTTTACATTAATTGAAGATTTGCAAAGAAACAGTAGACCTTTTCATGATCTTTCCACTCCAAAAACAAATATTTGTAAGAGTCACATCAAGTTTATGATTGGAAGTAGTGAAGTTCTAGGAACCACACACACATATGTAAGCAACAACAATAGTAGGCTATTGTAATTTGGAGAGGATGTGATTTGTGAGCGGAACAAGCATGGGAATTTAACGAAGTTCCTTTGCGAATCATCAATTGTGTGTGTGTGTGTGTGTGTGTGTGTGTGTACACGTATTTCCTATCTGCACAAAGTACTACATGTGAGGTAAAACTATCGAAATGTAAAAAGAGGAAGCGCTACCACCCTCCCCGCCTTTTCTACATTTTATTCAAATCGAACACGAGGCACGTATCTAGATATATATTTCGGAGGGGCGTCCTAACGTAATGTCTCAAAATAATAATATTAATAATGTTAAATTAAAATAAGTATAATTATATTAAATTAATTAATGTATTTTTATTACATGAATAGGTAAGAAGGCGGTATAACAACAGTGCAGTATAACATCACGTATTCATTATCTAGCTTACGTGTAGTTAAGGTCGGCAAAATTTGTAAATAAATAGAAACTGCCCTGGCAAGGAAATTAATGTCAAATAGATAAAGAATATAATATTTATTGAGTATGAAAAAATGATGTTAGATCCAGTTGACGAAAGTAAAATTCCTGGTAATATTTTGTTTGCATATTATTATAAGTAGTAGGGCCTCCCCCATGGCGCAGTGGTAGCGTCATTGCCTTGTAATCAAGGGGTCCCGGGTTCGATACCCGGTGGAGGCACAAGTGGTTCGGATCCCACTTTAAACTGTAGGTCCAGTCCCGATTACCCTTACTGTGCATAAAGTGGACTTAAAACACCAACTCAAACCAATTATTATAAGTAGTAATAATTCTTGCATAAATCTTCTTTGGTACTGTCATTCAAAATCGTATTGCTTTCCAATATTCTTGCGGAAATAAACAATTTGAGATTAAACAACAACCTTATTTTCATTACTTAATTGAAGTTATTTTATAGTCTCATTATTTTCATTATTTAATTTTTGTACTTGGAAAGTCCTTCGGGGGGAGGTTGGGACACCTGGACCCCCTAAATACGTCCTTCGCGGTAGGGGTCGAGATAAAGTTACTGTGTCACTGGTTGCAATTCACGGTAAATATGCTCTGCTTCTCTACACTCATACACAAACTCATGGCCTTCCTGCTTTCTTGGTTTCTTGCCTGGGAAAGAGGCAATAAATCAAGCTGTGACAGCTACGGGACCTTCTGACAAGGGGACGGAACCCAGCTGTGCAGAGAATTAAAACACCCGCGCGAACTAGCCCTCCCGTCACCCTGGGGCAATTTTCGAACAGAGACATCTAGTGGCCAAGTGGCGAACTATCATGAATGAAATTCGGCTGAAGCGGCCGTATCTTTCGCCGTCGATAATACATGACATTTTTAAACAATCATTTTGGGCTGTCCAAGTGACTTTTGAAAGAAAAGCCCTCCCTAGCTTAGTCATAGAAGGATTGAGCATTACGTTAGTATGCATCATAATGGCCATTTTCGTTGGTGCTACCCACAAATCCTATAACCATTCTGTGCATATTTACGTATTTCCTTATGGGAAATTGAAAAAAAATAATGGAATTTGTGCACATTTATCGAACTGAAATTGCATAAATGTGTCATGTACTCAAAGTTTCATAAACTAAGTTCACATCTACTGCGTGTTTTCCGGCAAATTTTTGTCCTAAAACGTTATATTCAACAAAATGCAAAAAAGCCCATGTTAAATTTAAGCACTTTTCACGGCGACCTTCGCCAAACTCCACCTCCCTCTTAAGATGAATGTCTATCTCCTCCTGCTTAACCCCCTTCTTGCAAAACGAGCATATAACGTAAACAGTTGTCGACATTTTCAGTCTCCAAGAGCAAATCGCGACTGAGGTGGTAACTCTTCCGACCAAATCCGCAATGCAGTTGTCTGCATTACGAAAAATCCATAAACCCCTGGTTGTCGAAACTGTTTATTTTGTGCTATGGAAACAGAAACCGGCAACAGATCAATGTTAGGTATGCTAGCACGAAATCATGACGTCATATTACGACCATTACTTCATACCCGCAGACACAAATACAAGAGATATTTCTAGAGTGTTGCATTATCGAAACATAATGGCATTTCTGAATCCAATAAAGGTGTGTTGCATATCGATTCTATCTAGGAGGGGAGGATACGATATGCCTAGTTTCTCCAAATGAAAAGAACGAGTTTGTACTGATTTTGTGAAGCAATGAGGAAGTAGGGAGTTGTAATTTAGAAGCATATGAAATTTTAAAATTTAGACAGTCACAGTAAACAGATTACTTCTTCCGGATCCTCCTCCTTCGTTGAGAACGTTAAGTGGTCAACTTTCAATCTCACCACTGACGGTCTCCGGTTTGAATCGTGGCTTGGGCATGAATGTTCCTTCATCAATCATTGAGCAAATCATCACTCATCCTCAGCATCGCAATTAACCAAAAGTGTCTGAAAGATCGATGGAAAAATAAAGAAAACACTTCTTCAGGTTTAGGGACTGTATCGAGACGAGACTAGATGAGATTTAACAATGTATCGGTCTCGTCTCGGGTTGTAAATGGATGTCTCGTTCTCGGTCTCGTCTTGTTAGTCTTGAAGGCCAAGTCTCGGTCAGGGTCGGCGGAAGGGGAGGGGCGAACCGTGCCACCGCCCAGAGCGGCAAATTTGGAAGAGAAGAACAAATAAGTCCACAGGTAAAGCCTATTGAAAACTTGGAAGTTATAATATTACTGATAAAACTTGTTCGAAATAGGCTCAATTTTACTCCACATAAATGTAGTGAGCAAATATCTACAAAACATTCATGTCGATGTGATAGATGCTGTTAGATTTCTTGCAAATATATCAGAGCTTGAAATAAGAAGAAGTGATGAAAAATTCCACTTAGTTAGTCAGTGGCGGCGATTGGGTTCCAAAACCAGGAGGGGCAAGGTGCCAAAACTGGTGGTGGTGGGGGGGGGGAGAAAATATATTTCCCTTTGTAGATATGGTTTAGCATAGTGCCCCCTTCGCCCCCCCCCAAATTGCACCACTATACTTAGTTGATGCGAAAGAATGGCATTGAAATTTAGATATAGACGATCCAAAGATAGGCAATACTATAAAAGTCCGAAATCGAAAGAAGCTAGAGAGAGAGAGAGGGGGGGGGGGCATCGGGGTCGCAGTACTCCCATTATGATGAAACTGTTGAAGATCCGCAAACACGGTGCTACAAAGTTGATTTTTATTAGCATATCCTAGCTCTAAGAGATTTGAGCAGCTTGAACATCGTAGTGAATTTATCTATTTCTTGTTTGATATTAGTAAGCTTAAAGACATGCCATCTGGAGCTCGTTACTTGTTAATTGAAGAAATAACGACCAGGTAATATTCGAACAGAATAACCAAAGTAAAAACAGCGTTAGATCGAAACAATTAGTGTAAAATACAGTAACCAGGTTATGTTGTCATATTTTACCATTTAAACTAAAATAATAAATGGTTCTGCAGTTTTCAAAATTACAAAAAAATTAGTTCTATCAGTTCTATGGGGTGAGGTGAAACAACAGAACTTTCCCAAATATTTAAATTTTTCTTGGACAAGTTATGCAGAAGTTAACAACGAAGTAAAATAGCTATGCATTTCAGTACACTAACTGTACGAAGTGGATATTCACTAATTCGGTGGATCGATTAGAAGTCTCTCGCAATGATAAAATATTAATAAATTTGGAAAAAAGTGGGTTTATTTTCATTGGTTTATATTAGTTATTATATCATAATAATCAAGACAATGATGATAATAATTATTATTGTTGATATTTCTACTATTCAGGTTTTATCAATGGCGTGACCGCTCCTATCTTTTGTATCGAAAGTGTACAAAACTTGCATGTATATTAACACATGAATACATTTACCCCACTGATTTAAAACATGAACTGAAAGTACTTTAGGCTGTCGTAAAACACAATGGTGCACCAAAGGAGACCATACGAAAAATAACGTTACATGTATTTTTTTAAAAAATCCAATCATATTATAGGCCTTCAATGGTAAAAATATGAGCCCAAGTCTTCAAGACATTTCTTTCCTAATACTTGATACATTTAAGATCGAGGCTTCCTCGATGGTGTAGTGGTATCGTCGTAGCCTTGTAATCAAGAGGTTCCGGGTTCGATACCCGGTTGAGGCATATAGTTGTTCGGATCCCACTTTAAACTGTAGGTCCAGTCCCGATTAGCATTACTGTGCATAAAGTGGACTTAAAATACAAACTCAATCATTCAATCAATCCTCGCTTCGATGCTGCTATTTCTCGAAACATGTGATATTATCCCGAACACATATGCAACCACAAAACATAGAATCACAATTCCTATTAAAAAATAACTGTGCAATTATTGAAAGCAAAATGTATGACTTTCCTGTAAGGGCCGTATTCATAGTTAAATCTCAAGACACTGTGTAAGAGATTCTTAGCCAAGACGATCTTGGGAAGGTAATCTCGTCTTGAGACAGTGTCGTTTCATAGTCGTATCTTGAGAAACTCTTGGCTAAGAGCCTCTCTTCCCAAGGAAAGAAACTTTGTCTTCGCCAAGACGACGATCCTGAGATACGATTGCCTGAAGTGATACCAACTTAAAAGAACTGCAAGAGAAATTGTCAAAAGAAACAACAAAACACATTTTGAAATACATTAATAAATTACGTGAAGTTATGAACAGAGTCGTAAAAGTACATTTATTTCGATAAGTGATGATTTTGTTACAGAAGATGAATTACTTTCCTGGCTTTGTATGTTTTTCTTGGGTTAGCGATAGGGTTGTATGTTGGTAGTAAAACAAAAGAAAATCACGCAGCGGTGTGCAGTCAACACGTAAATTCACAGCAGGCGCTGTGCTGTAGCTTTATGTTTTGTTGTTCATATACGTTGATGAAAGAGAAACAAGAACAACATAATAATTATCTACTCACGGATTAAAACTTATAGATACTCGAGTTTGGATTCAAATTAAAAATTAACCAGTAATTAGTCTACATAGAAACGAGTTACATCAAAACTCAGCGTACTCAATTCTGCGTTAATCTATGCTACGCAATTTTTTTGTCTTGAGAAAAAAGTGTCCCCCCCTTTTTTTTTTGCATACGATCGCTCTCTTTGAAATTCTATAAAAAAGAAATGGGTGGTCCGATTCTAATGAAATTTTATTACGGTGCAACCAGGAAGGTTTTAAACAATTCTTAATTTTCAGATTTTTAAAATTTGTCAAAAAAACTATTCTTATCAACTTTTGCGAAACTACTTCTCCTATAGTATTGTAGTCCTACAAATACAATTTTGGTCTTGCTTTGAAGGTCTTTGCATCTGTTTTTCAAATCCATTATCATTGTCAATTCACGTTGCAAAACAGATTTTTAATCAACGGAGTACAGATTGTCTACCAAAATAACAAATCCAAAATTCTTGATCTTTCTTCCCTTTTCCTTAACCTTATTTAATTGCTCACTACTTAGGCATAGTTGCAAATTTAGATATTTTTATTCAGTGAAAACCCCTTACCAGAAGGCCGGTGAAGATGAAAACTGAAGCTGTGCTTGACTTGCTTTAATTATTAATGCATGTAAAAATTAATGCTCCAGATATCATCTTAGATGGGGAATGGCCACATTACGTTATTTAATATTTTTACAAAACTTTATGCATACAAAAACGTAATTCTTAAGAACCAAAGTAAACAAATTTTAAAAACAACTCAATATAATTTAAATTTCCAAATATTCAATATTATTAAATCCCAGGACAGGTATATAACAATTTAACTCGCTACACGGAAGAAAGAAAAAAAAAAAAAAAAAAAAAAAAAAAATAGCAAACATTCTTGACCACAAGCATGATTTCTTGACTATCTTGACTGGTAGACAGCCTGGAGTAAATATGTACATGGAACGTGTCCAACACTGTTAGCATTAAGAGCCTGCAGTTTCTATGGTTCAACGGACATCGCTGCATTGATATGTGCGAGAACCATTTCAATTCAACTTTTTTGGGACACAAATTTGATACATTATATATTAGAAAAATCAATTCATTTGTGAATATATATCCATAAGATAAAAAAAAAGTTTTAGTTGAGCAAAATGGGCATTTACAGCTGCAACCATGCATTTGAGGAATCTTATGAACTTGAAGGTTACCAACCTTACCACTCTTTCACTGTGGCATCAATCTGTTTGAACATAATTTCCTTACATCAGTCATATCCATAAGCATAAGATTAAAAAAAAAGTTTTAGTTGAGTAAAATGGGCATTTACAGGCATGCATTTGAGGAATCTTATGAACTTGAAGGTTACCAACCTTACCACTCTTTCACTGTAGCATCAATCTGCTTGAACATAATTTCCTTACACCAGTCTAATACTGGGATGCTTCTCCATTTTCTACCCAAGTATCAATTTGCAACAAATGAGAAAGGGCTATCTAGTCCAAACTTACCTGCACATTGTCATGTTCTTTTCAGAAAACCATAGAACAGATGTTGCTCACTTTGTTAATATTTACAATTTTTTCCTGAAATCTACTTGATGTCCTCTTTCCACATACATAAAATAGAAGAAATTATGAAAGAAACTAAAAACTTCAGTAAATATCTGATATTCCCCGGACACCTATAACTTCTTCGTTTTGTCAATTTTTGACATTTGTATTTACCTATCTGCTTCACGGAACATTCTTTAATTCATTCACGTTTTTTTGATCAAAGTAATTGTAATTTTTTTTTAATAAAAGTGTTTTTGTAACTGAAGAACGTACGTTTCCGCAAATGGTTTGTGGGGCTATGGGTCGATGGTTCGTGGGGCTATGCGAGAATGGTGTGTGGGGCTACGCATATTTCTTTCGAAACCAATTTTTAACTATTGTAACCTAAACGTGACCCTACCTAACCTAACCTTACCGGGAATCGTTCATGGGGCTATGTCAATGGTTGAATTTCCGCTATGAAACATTCCCACATCACACAAAACATCTTCCAGATGTTAAACAATGCTACAGGAACTTATTACCGTTAAGTAGTTTCTTCTGTAAAAATGAAAAAATCTGTCCGGGGAATATCAGATTAGTACCAAAACTACTTCTATGGATTCGAAATCCCAAGCGGAATACTCATAATGAATTTCCACAATGTGCATATAAATTGTTCACTCCTATTCTCAAGAGTATAAGCGAAATGCAATGACATAATTCGACACAAGTACAAGTAAAATTCATCAACGAAGAAAGCGTAACATCTAGAACTTGGAATTTCAAATGGGTGGTTACAATACACGTGAACAAGATATGCGGAGCGATTATAGCCTGGCATTTATGCACAAAATGAGTGTATAGCAAAGGACATCAAATATTCAGAATATGTTAAGAGCTAAACTTTTGACAGAAGACAAAATAAATCTACTGTCATTTAATGAATATCTGAGATGTATCAAAGTTTTATGCAAAAGTGTATAACAATACACTGGGTGTGTTTTTTATTCCATCATAAAAACAGAAGGTACAAGATTATGGGATTCTCACATATGAGGAGATGCACAAACATTACCAAACTAATTTATCCCACTCCCTAATCACAGCCTCTCTGCCTTTGCTCATTTACGCTGTACCATAGGCTATAGAAACAAAGTGAGAGTCCATGGTCACAATAAAATGTTCCAGCGAGCTATGATCAATTGAAGGGCTTGGGTGGAAAACATGGTAAGTGACATTTTGGTATTTTTGAGTTACAAAGTAAAATGTGTCATCCTTCAATTTTAGAGTGAAATTGCCATGTCATACAATTTGCATTGGACTCGGTGAAGCCTTCTGAAATTGGTAAACACAACACAAAAACAATTTAACTACAGTATAGCTTCTAATAATATTTTTTTATAATGAACTCGGAAATGACCAAGGTGTCACTTAGCATGTTTTACACACAGAGACCTTCAATTGCTTCCTATCAACATTTCTCTTGCATAAGTTACTCATTATTTTTCAAATCGTATAAGGAGTATATATTTTTTTACCCAGTCAATTAGAGTAACATTAGCTTGATGGTACACTATCATCAGGCCTTTTCCCATTAATGAATGATATCAAGAGAATTTGATGCACTTACTTACCTCAGTAACTCTCAACTGTACCAGGCTATACTGAATAGTTGAAAGCATATAATTCCTGTTGTAAATAATTTTTGGCGTGATACCACAGATTTTTATGTTACTTTTTTATCGATTGTCTGTGCATGTGTGCATATGGTGCATACATACTCCCTCCCATGGCTTCCAAGAATATCCACATGTTACAAATTCATAAAATTGATTGATTGATTTAGTTTACTTTACTTCGCGTTTTGTGCCTCTCAGCTAATTTGCGAAGATGGGGATGAGTGATGAAATTGATGAATGGACATTCACAAACAACCGAGCCCGAGTGGGATTCGAACCCGGGACCCTTGGCGTCGCAGCGCAATGTGCTAACCACTCAGCCACTGGGTCCGGCAGAAATTCATAAAAGAACCAAAGGAATTAAGATAGTTAATTTTCCTAGACACATGGACATCACTGAGAAGTTAATTTTACTAGACACATGGACATCACTGAGAATCATTAAACTATGTAATAAATAAAAATCAAAACTAATTTACAGGTAAAGCACTAATTTATTTTGAGAATAATCTTGTTCACTGGTCATACATAAAGGAAGGTCACATTTCATTATTTTCTTTGACTCTAAAAAAAGGGGGAAAGAACGTAAGTTAAATGAAATTATGTTGTCCACGTATACAAAATACACATGTTTTTGGTGACATTAAAACCATGTAGTAAAATGCATGGTTTTAAGGAAAATACAGTTTTGCAGGATAACTGTTTGATATTCTTAGTATCAGTCAATAGTATCAATGCACACAGCACTTGGATGAATACAATTTAACATCATGGAAAATGCTAAAACAGCGTTCACAATAAAAATCAAACGAAGAGATACCCAGGTGGCATCTCATAAAACTAGGATTCCTACCACTATAATTCACTGTTACACACACATGCTGACGCAGAAAATTGTGTGCGAGAGAAAAAGAGAAACATTGAAAACTGAGTGAATAGTCTTTGACAAAGTATAAGCTGACCACATTGTTATATTCATATGAACAGTCTATTCACAAGAAGCTCCTTTGCAGCTCACCATTGTTACGATGCACACGTGTAGGCTCTATTTCTACAGACATGATATCTGAGGTTCCTTGAAAATTTCAACATCGCCACTGTATATGATACCCATATTGTGGAAAACTGCACACGCGATAACAATGTCTCGAACTGTTTCTAAGTCTTCTGGACAAACGTGGAAAACGTCGCTTCCATATCCCAAAGGTACTCTCCACAACATTCCTCTGCTGAGCATGGGCATAGTTGTACCTCTTTCAGGATCAGTTGGTGGGTCTTGGAATGGACTATAGAGGTATGGTCGAGCTGAGCTGAATATCCCTTGCCATGAAGAATTGCATCTTGTCCTTTGGAATATCGAATTATCATAAATACTACCTGCCCATCTAGCCACGAAGTCAAGAACTCCCTTTTGGGACCTGCACTACCTGAAAAAATAACAACAAAATATCCTTAAGACTGATCTCACAATTTAAAATAAGAACATGGAAAGTTGTAAAGAAAATTCATTCCACATAAATTAATGCCTAACCACAAATTAACCCAATACACATACCTGATTATTAAAATGTCCATATCTTGTGCATTTTGAAATGCAGAAAATACTCATTTCTGAAGTTAATAACATGAAAATAACTGTGTTTTGTAAAAGTTTTTCAGTATTATTCAAATCTAAACAATTGCTACATACCTGCCTAAACTACTTGCATAAGTGCACACGAGCAGCATGGTAAAATTATTCTCATCAGAAAACCTGTTCAGTATTTGCTTATAGGCACATGTAGAATATGATTTATGTAAATGCATGTGTGTACTATGAGAATATCGAAATTACAAAAGCAGAGTTTGGACCTATATTAATTTATGTCAAATAAAAATTATCTGAAGGGATACACCTTTGGAATGGAAAATAGAAGAGAAATATTCATGATTTCACAATTATGCTTGTTCAAATATGTTCGTGTTAAATCATATATTTTTGTGTAATCATATATACTGTAGTAATAAAATAAAATCAGCGACTACCTTCATTCACCAGGTGATGAACCAAGCTTTGGGGCTATTTTCACAAGCTCTCGTGATTTGTCACTGTGGAAATTTATTTTTAAGACACAAATATTTTCTTGTATTCTATCTTTTGCACTGCGTGTTAGGGAGGGCAGTTAGGTATTCCATGTGTGTGTCTGAAAATAATCAGAAACTTCTATAGTGCACAGGTTAGGTAGTTTGATTAACTGTTTTTGTCTTGTTTATTTTCCCAAGTTAGTGTGAGTAATTTGACATACATACATTGAAAATGTGTGAAAGATATATCTGGTCTCACCACATTGTGCCAGTAGTTGCACCCAAAATAGAAATACTAGGTACCCTTAACAATCTGTACTCCCTCAAGAAAGTAAATGCCTTGCATGGTTTATGTTAAATGTTGAGGTTTTTCGCTATTTTTAGCTCGCACAGATGTGTCATTGTGAAATAAAGTACGTCTGTTACCTTACTGTGAAATAGCCTGAGGGCTTCGTGCAAGTGAATATAGCACCCAGCACGACATTCCACAACAGGAGCTAAAATTTTTCGTCGTTAAGTTAGGAGTGTTAGGTTTGGAGTTGACGTGTTCTTTCGCTCTTTTTGTGTGCACATAAACGTTTTTTTACTAATAAAAGGCGGCGAAAGTAACCGTAGATGGAAGGGTTGGTAACAGTTTCATGCATCGGAGACACATTTAAATCGGATATTTTGTCTTTCTTGTGGTTTGTAGGCCTACTTACCAATTTATGTATTGCGGAACATAGTGGAAGGTGCCAATATGCGTTTTGCACGAAAACAAACACTTTTTCTGCTAAAATAAACCATTTTCCTTAATGCTACGGAAAGCACGTCACGGTGCGATATCGCTTGCTTTGCGAATTGTAACGCTTCTTTTGTTTTTGAATATCAATGTTTCCAACTCTATTGTGCATGAAAGTTGTAAAAAACCGGGGATCAAAAACCATGCACGGGTAGCCCCACAAACCATTGACGTTAGCCCCAAAAAACATCCACGGGTAGCCCCACAAACCATTGACGTTAGCCCCAAAAAACATCCACGGGTAGCCCCACAAACCATTGACGTTAGCCCCAAAAACCATCCACGGGTAGCCCCACAAACCATTGACGTTAGCCCCAAAAACCATCCACGGGTAGCCCCACGAACCATTCACACGAGGTTAGGTTAGGCCTGTTAGGTTAGGTTCCATTAGCATCCATTTCACCCCTAAATTCATCGAAAAACCATTTTCCTTTCTCGAAAAAAAACCGCGCGTTTCTCGAAGAAAAAAAAACCTCGCGTTTCTCGAAAAAAAATCGCGCGTTTGGAAACCCTGATTCCACTAGCGAGATCGCGTGACTTCCGACGCTAGAGCCATCTGCAGGTACATCTTGGAAACAACGGCATGATGTTGTCGATTTTCACAAAATGCGCAATATTATTACATGAAAAGTGATTATTTATTGTTCTGCTGCATTGTAGGATGAAGTTTTAGGAAGAATATATATCGACGGAGGTTGTAAACCTTGGACAAACTCATTTCCGTAAGTAGTTTCTTGTGTAAAATTGAAGAAATGTGTCTCCGATGCATGAAACTGTTACCGGAAGGTTTTAACTTACGCCGGTCATACTTTGGAATCAAATACATCCGTTATTTGTGTTTTCCGCGAGTTGGAACCAATTTAATATTACGTAAAACATCGAAATCTGTCCATTAAAAAGAAAACAAAACAATTCTCGAGGGAGTACATTGGGTTAACGGCACCGAAATCCTATTGTATTCCATTATTTTGCTACACAACTGAGTAACAAATCGATGCACTACTTCAGAATCAAATAATGTTCATGCAGAAGCAATATTATTATAATACAGGATTACACTTTTCTTTATGAATCAATAAACCGAAGAAAGAGAGGCAGTACAACCAATTAACAAAGTTTATGTTTCCTCAAACTAAGATAATTACGTAGAGAGTAGTTCAATTTACATACCCGATGCAAAACTGAGGCATAAAAACTGGACAAAACAGCTGTTGCAATGAGAAAATCTTCAAAATATCCATCCTCTTCATCATAGTTTCTAACTGCAACGTCCATTTTTTATTTTCTCAAGAGAACATTCTGTATCTCAAGAGACCTGTTTCGTTCTCTTGGCGAATACAGGATCTTAAGAGACCGATCGCTCTTACGCTGCCAAGAAGTGTCTATGAAACAGCGAATCTTAAGATGGATCTTGAGAGAGAACTATGAAACGCCAAAAGTGTCTCTTGGCACAGACTGTTCTTATCCAAGATGGTGCAGTAAACCCACAGATTAATAAGATCGCTTACTTCCTATCTCTCCTTTGTAATCTGTGCGTATACCAAACCGGACATGTGGAGCCACCCTACGGCTGTTTCGAAACGTAAAGCGTTGTCATAGCAACCTCTCCGCCAATCATATCTTACTCTTGGCAGTGACAGTTGAATGCGTCTCAGCGCAATGATCCGCTCATCCCATCCTTCCATTCCTGCTTTTATTTTCTGCTATAATTCGGGACATATCTCGTAAGGTCGAATTAATTATTTTATTTAAGTGCATAAAAATGTTCTACAAGGATAAATACCATTGTTCGGTTAATGCACGTTACGTTTGAATGATTTCTACATCTAAGTTACGAGATATACAGAATAAGTAGCCCAGAAGCACAACATACGAAAATAATTTCAAGTTCCTGAAATTCCAGCACGTAAATCATTCCGTTGTGCATGAAAAATGGTCCGTGTATTATCTGTGGTAATAAGTATTTTTATTTCGTATTCTCCCTATTATGCGTTGCTTTCATGACATTTTGAGCAAATCGCGATTTTATCTTGTGTAAACTCTACAGCGCTTTGTTCGTAGATCAATGCGTTTTACCCCTCCCTCGTCGTTGTTTATTTAGCGTCGCATTTTTCCAATTTTAGGCTAATCGCGACGATGCTATGAAAAATTGATGACACAAAGAAAGCTCTAACAGGGATTCGAACCCAGGACCCCTGCATTAACCGAACAATGGTATTATCCTTGTAGAACATTTTTATGAACTTAAATAAAATAAATACTACGACCTTACGAGATAAGTCCCGAATTATTAGCAGAAAATAAAAGCAGGAATGGAAGGGTTGGGTGAGCAGATCATTGCGCTACCCAAAGTGTTCTAAAGGGCACTCGAGCCATGTTGCAACATTTCCCAAATTGTCTCTTTCTCTTCATAACAATTGCTGCACAGTTTAACGTGGGTGGCAATCTGCAGGATACAGCACACTTAATACCAGCAACTGTTTCTGGTGCCGTCACTGTAATTTTCTCCCTTGTGTAGGCCTACTATATTCAATCTTAAGATGTAGACACTTCTGATTTACCAACGTAGAAAATTCCATTCATCTGTCTATGGCCTCATAAAACGAAAGACAAATGCATCCACTTTCTCTGCAATTGATATCAGTGGAGTACCCTGAGAGGGGGGAAATTTGATGCTGAAAATGTCAGGGAAACAAAAGACAGGATTCAAAGGTTTTGTCTCGGGAAATAAGAATAAATCATAAAACGTATATTAAAAACTACTGATGGAACATTAACGCTATTCATCTAACGAAACCATTACAAATCGGTTGGCGGCTTGTAGGTATGAAATATACTGGAATAAAAGATATATACATATAGTCAGTCAGTACTTGTTTTCCAAACTTAACCACCATCCTAAGAAAATTGGGGACGTACAAGTGAGTAGCGTAACCCAGTCTGGGAAATCTCCTATAACAGCTGAGGGTTCGATGTGCTGACCCTACGTCACCCCATTACTGGTTGAAGATCTCCACACCTCTAGGTAGGGTTGTGGGAGGCAGACTGGCAGTCAGTTGATAGGCCAAGGACCTTCCAGGGCTGTAGAGCAGTGGATCTCAACCTTTTTCAGTCGGGGACCCACCTTGAAGGATATTACACTTCATGGGACCCATAAGATGGGAACAAGCGGAATTACTTTGTAGGGGTGTGCACCTAGCCTATAATCATATATTTGCTCTTTTACAACAACACGGCCTGAATTTAAATTGTTAAAACAATATATCTAAGTAATTTAAGGTAATAGGTTTTTAAGACCCAGTTAACAAAGTTTCGAACCCAACTTCCCGACCCACCAAATGTCCCCTCAGGACCCAGGAGTTGGTCGCACCCTATAGGTTGAGAAACTATTCTGTAGAACCATGGGTTATGTTATGCTGTAGATGAAAGTAAATATTTTACACTTCAGTTAATTTCTATCACAACTTACATTCAGTGTTCTGTAGATGAAATAGTATTTTGGACAATACGACATAGAAACTAGTTTGGTGCCATCTGCCATGAGAGAATAGAATAAAATAATAGTTATGAGTGACACAGCTCATTGGGGAAGTTATCAAACAGAATAATTTCTGGAATAAAATTGTAATTGTTTTAATTCTATCAGTCTATTTCTCAGTAAAAACTACTATGATGGTGATAATGAATAGTTATAGGAAAATAGAGTAAGAAAAGGTCACACCTTACACAAGTTACCTAGAATGCCTATACAGCAACCACCCCATCTCGAAATTGTACCTATATGGAGACGCATAGTGGTTCGGATCCCACTTTAAACTGTAGTTCCAGTCCCGATTGGCCTTACTGTGAATAAAGTTGACTTAAAAGACCAAATCAATCAATCAATCGAAGTTGTATGAAATTTCACTTTTCTGGTTTGCATGAGAGTAATTTCAACCCATTTCTAAAAACGTGTGAATGTTTCTAAGATATATTCTTAACTAATCACTGCATGCTTATTCATTTTAGTATTTGTCAAAAATCCCTAATTTTTAATCTAGAATGGGATTAGGAGTATGTCATACAAGCGAGTTTTGTTCGAAGTTACTTAATGGAACCACTCTACATATTGACTACAATTTCATCATATGGCATTACAT
Source organism: Lepisma saccharinum (assembly GCF_977018435.1). Taxonomy (NCBI): domain Eukaryota; kingdom Metazoa; phylum Arthropoda; class Insecta; order Zygentoma; family Lepismatidae; genus Lepisma; species Lepisma saccharinum. The sequence continues at coordinate 14,482,289 of NC_139256.1, read as the reverse complement.
ATTTCATAGTTACACAAAAATCTGGACTCGAAATATGAATGTCTTAGAATAAAAAACAAAGCAGTCATTGAGTATGTAGGATCAAGCTAGATAAGCACACTCCCAGCCCCCCACTCCTAAACACACACACAATGGAATTAAAAATACACCACTGAAAGATCTTATCCTGCACAGATATGTATTTTATATATTCATATACTTAATACAGTACTGAAGATGATACAATCCATGCATTCAGAATAAATATTGCACATGAATTTTTTAAAGCTAATTAAAAAACAAAAGAAATGTGCAAATTTCCAGCTGATGACAAAGAAACCAACAGTATTTTTTGCAATTTAGAGAGATTTCACACCAAAGTGACATGTGACATATGCCACTTGGAAATGAACCAATGAACAGTAACATTTCACTCATAGTGGATGTCATATTGACAAAATCCCTGCTACTTCTAAATAATGTCACACATGTTTCTAGTCAGTCTAAAAGAAAGTGAACATAAAGAGTTAATAAATAATCATTCTTTCAAGCTTCACACTATCAGGTCGATCATTGGTGCATGTTTCTCATATCATGCCTTCCATCAAGAAGTAAATTTAACTTGGCCTCGTATTGAACATAGGTGTCTCACTCATGATGATTTACTGCAAGGGCTAGACCATCCAATGTGTCATGTCTAAATGTTAAGTGATTGGCTTATTCCTACCTAATGTGTAGATTATACTTTCCTCAAACTTTTGATCTTACCAATTATTGACCAGGTTGGGAGATAATGAAAGCACTCTAAGAAATGTCATTACCTTTTTGAGAAGAGCTGGGCTCTTATACTGTCTCTGAGGAAGTTCGTAGTTTTGTGTATATCCTTTGCAAGTCTTTATAACATTTCACTTTCAACCTTTCTCAAGCGGCTCTTCACACCCATTTTTAAACTCAGGTATGGGTTCGATACCCGGTGGAGACGCATAGTGTTTCGGATCCCACTTTAAACGGTAGTTTCAACCAAATTAGCCTTTCTGTGTATGAAGTAGACCTAAAGAAACAGTTCAAACTCAAGTAAGCATATTAGATAAGAGGATTCTTCCTCACATACATTGGATGGCCCAATATGGTCATTATACCTACAAGTCCCAAAATTTATTTCAAGCATCTTACTTCTGATTACACATATAAATTGTATTGTTAGCATTAAACATATGGAATATAAAGTAAAAGACTATAAGAAATCCTTAAAACCCTACATCAAATAATTTCCACTGTATTGAATATTATCATAATATTGTTAATGAAATTCCATTAGACAAACCATTGTGTCATACTGATAGGTTTCTTGGTCGGACACTCACTATGGTGACATGTTATACTTCACCAAGAATGAATTTACATGTTGAAATACTCCAAAAGAAGAGAACAGTTTTAGAGTAAGTACATTACTCTTAATGATTTAATACTCATACTGTGGAAATGTAAAACATTATATTCTATTGCTAATAACAAATGTAAGGGAAAATAAACAAACACGTTGTTATTCTGGTATATATATATTTATTGAATCACTAGTAATTAATATATTTTGCATAAGGTATGATAATCTCTTTGAGGTCCTACAGACTTTCACTGGAATAAAAGTTACTGAAATTATTAAAGCATCATTAACACACTCAAGAAACATTTCCATAGTAGGTTCACATATGTAGTCTCAAACAGAAAAATATGTGCATTTTATTTCCTTTAATCAAACTTTTCAAATATTTTACAGGACTGTTTAGCTGAAAATCATATCTTTTTCATCCATCCTGCTTGGAATATTTAGTGAAACATTAAATACATTTGTTTCTAACATCCTCAAGCAATGTATCGTGTTGTTAGGTGTTATGTACTTTAAGCAAAATTTATCTCTAAAGCATATATTTTTTTAATGTAGAAAAGGGAAAATACAATTTCTTATGCATGAGCCACATAACTGATGACAATGTCATTCCATAAGAAATGCAATATACTTACTTGGTTCTACATCTGGGTATGCATCATGCACTAACTTATTTCTATTCGAATTCATAAACATTTTCTCTGAAAAATTGTCTCCACAAAGTCTGTAACTTTTGTATGTTTTGTGCCTCAATTCCTTTCGCCATATTTTCTCCAACTATATCTCAGCTCTACGGGAAAAATAAAAGACGAAAAATTATTTTAGAAACATATAACTATGCAAGACAAAGCATTCTGCATTTTATGTCACTCAAAAAAGATAAATTCCAAGATGCAAGAGTTGTTAGTGAGCTAAGGTCAAAGCATGTCAACACAAAGAAAAGTTACTGAAAATGAATATGCATTAGATCACTATCTGTATCTGTTGAATAAAGTAGTGTCAAATGTATAAGGGTCCATTCTATGATAGCTCCTTCAACAATTGCGCAAAATCTTATGAGCTTGTCACCATTCAATTGATTTATTTTTACTCAATTTTCACATTATTTCTCATCGTAACTACTTCTTATGGCACCATACAGTGTGGGGTAATGCAAATAAAAAAATATTATAGATATTGCACTAAACTTCCTAACATATGAAGCAAAGTTTTACCACATTATCTTTTAGAAAGAGTCCCAGAAGCTTACTGCCTAACCTACAACTGGCTAACAATGCAATTTTTGTCATTAAATGGATCATGGAATCTATTCCCGGGAGTGCTTTCAAGAAAAATGTTATGACACAACATATTTCTGAAGAACATACCAGGGCAGGAAATATGTCAACAAATCAAAATCACCCATACCATCTAGTAGATCAAAGTCCATGGCCAACAACAAGAGCTATTACAGCAATAATATTAACTACAGGTATAATTAGATGATTCCATCAACAAAATATATTATTATTAATAATAGGAGTAACATCCATAATTCTGTAGGGTTGGATTAAAGCACATAGATTAAAATGCGATTTGAAACACAAAAGCTTCCTCCCGTGGCACCAGTGAGAAAGGATTTTTCTTTACAGTAACACATGTGTAAATGTTCGAAAAATATTTTGCATATATTGCATTTCGTTTCCAAAACCAGTGATTACTTATGATTTGGTTCAATGTATGCTTTCGTAGATAGGTTAGGCAGGCCAGGTTTGGTTCTCTTAGCATTATAAAAAAATTACCTAAATTCATTTTACTAAGGTTCCGATTTACTTCTACATTAATTCCCACTAGTCTACGATACTTACAGTCCCTTGTCAATGGAAAATACATTGTCCTTGGGAAGCGTTCAAGCTTGCGTAAGGTAATTTTTAAGTTGTTTTTTCAACATAAATATTTTTTTAAAAAAATTCCAAAGAGTGCTAATTACTTTAAGAAAGGTTCAAATTTCGTGTAACAATGATTTCTAAAATCTACGATAATTAGTCTTCCTGCTAAGAGAATTTTTAAAAAAATCATAGAACGATAGGAACCGTTACCTTAGGTTTCATTGCTTTAATATTTACACGCTTTTTTTCATCTCCTGTACATGTTGACAAAGTTTTAAATGCTAGAAGAAATAAACTTTATGCAGAAGCGAATAGGAGCGCGATAACTTGCAACTTTCTGCATTATAACATGCACAAATTAGCTTTTCCGAACTTCAAACAAACTTCAAGTCATTCCTACTATTCTCATTGGCTTCCTATCCTCCTGTGTAACTTATAAATAACATTAAGTTACAAAATCGAACCTTTAATCTTTCAGACTTTTTTTTAACACATGACCTTTTACTTAAATGAAGCAAAATACAGAATACGAAGACATGCTAGGAATTATTCTCCGTGGAAACTAACTTTATGGAAATTATTTTTACATAAAGAGCGAACAGAATTCATAAATAACTAACCTTTCAGGATATGACAGAACACGAACACAGCTCTGGATTTCTCTTCTGACAGTTTTTACAATAAAAATCTGCACAATAAGCCATTATTTTCATTTTCTTCTACATCCTTATTAAAATAGTTAGTGTACGTCCATGACAGATCATATGGAACGACGTTACGTCATGTAGAACTAGTGACTTTAAAAATACGATTTTTCTTATACATGTTTAAGAAGGGAAAGGCATTTAATAAAATACAAAATCACGTACAAGTGATCATCATTGATTAATAGATACATAAACTAAATTTCTAATGAGAAAATTAGGATTTAGCATCGATGGTGGTGCCGACTGGTAGCTGGTTAATTCATGCACGAACAAATGAATTCCGAAATTAACCTTATTCGGATTTTTGCACCAGTGCGGGAGGCCTGGTAAACCGTCTCTTGGCTAGTATCTTGAGATACGTTTATGAAACAGCATGGCGTCTTAAGAGAGGTCTCAAGACGCTTTCCTTTCTTGAGAAACGACTATGAATACGGGCCTAAATAATCAAGTAGATATCGGCTCGATTGAAGTACCCCGAGAAACCCTGCCCACACAGCTCTCTTGCTACCTAGTGAGTAATTTGCAAATAACTAACATTGGACTTGGACATAAAATACTTTTAACATAATTATTTACGACTTTTGTGAAACTATCCTTCAAGTACAAAATGTTGATTTTTGCCTTTTATTTTTTGTGATTTTAAAAATAAAATATTTAATTACGTGTTGATAACAAGTTCTTCTTCCTGTATTGATTAGACCAAGTAATTAATTCATAGAAGTTGGTTCTTGGGTACCGGGGCCCGAGTCAAATAAAATTCGGGGGGGTGGGGGAAGTTGAAAACCATGATCAGAAATTTTAAAAAAATGGACAAAATAGGAAATCTTAATTTTTAAAATTGAAGTCTCTGTGTACCAATTAGAAACAATAAAATGTATATTAAACTTACGTCTTATTGTCTAATGCAGAATGAATACTATTTACTGCATTCACTTCTCAATCTGAGAACACAATTCAGTAATGTGCGGTTTTACAAACTGTTCTAAAGCAGCTCGAGTTTTTAATTTTTTTTATTTTTATTTTCGCATTCAAAAATCACAAACCTTCACTATAATAAATATGTTCACTAATTTTCCTCCTGCACAAGATTCATCAGCGTGGGCCCTATGTCTAGTACTTCTGTGCCCCTTCCTAGGGCTGGCCCTGACATAAGTTACACTCCTCAAACATTAGTAGGCGACTAATTTATTAATGAAATTACAACATAATTGTCTGCATGAATCTGATGACTTAAATCCTATATGTATGCACACACACACACTTGAGTAAAGTGTGCAGCATAAAATGTTGCTGTACATCAAGTGGGATGCATGGCCGTATTTAGAGGGGGGTTAGGGCTCCCCCCCACAGAAACGTCTGGCATATTGGATTAATGGAAGTTTAGAAACCAAAATTTGTAACACATTTTCAAAGAAACTTTCGCAATTTCACAAAAATACAACAGGGAGACAATTCTGAAATGATCGAGATAGAATTTTCAAACATTCTGAATTCTTAAATTTGAGCGAAACTGGTCCATTGTCCCAATATTCCCGTTCCAACTTTTAAATTCCCTGTTCGATAAAGGTTTAAAAAAACCTTTATAAGAGTTCAAACCTAGGATATCCTGCTTCGTAGTGCATTACATTCCCTTCACCCAGAGATCGATATAGTACATACATTTAACCTATATGCAATCCTATAAAGCACATACTTGTATAGTGCGTAGTGGTTGCATATAATCAGGCCAATAGCTAGAACTGACCTCCGGGGGGGGGGGGGGGGGTCACGGGTTATTAGGGCATGGGGGCTTTGTAAACCAAGTCCAATTTTTAAAAGTTTATTAGTATTACATGTGTGTCGGGGGTTATTAAGTTAATTTAAAATGTAAAATTTAGGAATATCATACAAATACTACAGGTTTTTTTCAGATCTTCTGAAACATCTCTTGAAGTGCTAATGACTGCTACCGACACCATCCCTTAATACACACTCCATACTATTTTTGATGATACATATTTATATCATACGTGTTAAAATAATACAATATTCACTTCAATCATAGTGCCTACCGTACATTCCACCCCCGGCCAAAGCAATAAAACTTGGGATCTGTTGACATTTGACGCAGATGCGGAAGTAATGTGGATGATGACATCAAAGTCACAGATTTCTGTCAAACGAGTGGCTGCAACAGGGGCAGGAAAGGTACAGATAAAGAAGGCTCCCTATGAAGGGACTTTTTAAAGTCTAGAGAATCTTCTAAACACTTGCCGCTGGTTAGACTTCTTCCTCTAGTCCCCTTCTGCCATCATAGCGTAGGGTTGGTTGCCTCGATCCATCTCCTCCATTCCTGTCTGTTTCTCATCATTCTCTTCATCATATTTATTGTCTTATTCCTTTCTCTTCCAATCTTTTCCATTCTGTCTTCAAACATTATCCTTGGTCTTCCTTTACCTCTCCTACCTTGCACCTTTACTTCTAGAATTTGCTTTACCTTTTTGTCTTCATTCATTCTGAATACATGTCCCCACCACTTTAGCTGTCTCTTTTCAATTATTTTCTCTAGCGACTCCTGTTCTACTTCTCTTCTTATTCTTTCATTCTTCACTTTATCTCTCCTAGTCTTATTAACAGCTCTTCTCAGGTATTTCATTTCACTAGCCTGAATTTTACTCAGATGTTTATCTTGAAGTGGTAAACTTTCCATTCCATATGTTAATGTAGGGACCAATACTGATTTGTATAGCTGCATTTTTGTCTTTACTGCCACTTCTTTCTTTCCCATTATTGTTTTACTGAACTGATAATATACTGTATTTGCTTTTCTTTTCCTATTTAGGATTTCTTCATCACACCTACCATCACTTGTTATGATGGTTCCTAAATATTCATATTCATCTACTTCTTCCAAGTTCTCGTTTCCATATCTAATTGCTATTTCATGATCTTTTTCTCCTTTTGCCACCTGCATAACTTTACTTTTCTTAATATTAATCTTCATCCCTTTTCTCGCAAGTTCTTCTCCCCATTCTATTACGCTCCTCTGTAAATTCTCTTCACTGCTAGCAATAAGACTATATCATCAGCATATAGCAGTACTTGCAGTTGTACTACTCTCATATTCCAATATCCTATTTGTACTCTTAGGGTTCTTCTTTTGCAAATTTTATTTATTTCATCCATTACATTAATGAAAAGTAAAGGACTGAGACTATCTCCCTGTTTAATTCCTTTTTCTATTTGAAATTCCTTAGACTCGTTTCCTTCTATTCTTACTATTCCTTTTACATCCTTATATACACTTCTTATTGCTCTAATAAGTTCCTTAGGTACTTCCTTACTTTCTAATGCCTCCCATAGATATTTTCTAGGTACCGAGTCAAATGCCGCTTTCAAGTCTAGAAATGCTAAGTATATTCTTTTATTTTTGTCCAGCATTTTCCCCATCATTGTTCTTAATATAAAAATGTGATCTTGAGTTTGTCTCCCAGGTCTAAATCCAGCTTGTTCCTCTTCAAGTTTTCCCTCTATAATTTTTCTCAGCCTCCTTTCCAGTATATTCGTATACATCTTATATACCACTGATGATAGACATATTGCTCTATAATTATCACATTCCTTATTACTCCCTTTCTTGTGTACTGGCACAATTATGTTCCTTTTCCACTCTTCTGGTATAGTCTTAGTTCTCCATACTTCCCTTAATATATTCAGTAGTATTTCAGCCATTCTTGGTCCTCCATATTTTATAAGTTCTGGTGCTATTCCATCCCATCCTGCTGCTTTCCCAATTCGTATCCGTTTAATTGCTTCTCTCACTTCATTCTCTGTTATCATCATATCTTCTACATGCTCCTCCTCTTCTCTGTTTCTTATTCTCTCATCCTCCTCCTGTTCCTGTTCCTGCTCCTCGTCTTGTTCTTGCTCATTTGTCCTATCCTTAAACTTTTCTTCATAGTATTTTCTCAATTCCTCCATCACATTCTCCCTTCCTATGACTAGTACGTTTTCCTTATTTCTTATAGCTCTTGCTGCTTTTCCCCATTTTCCTTTCAAGCTTTTGACCATATTCCAGAACTGCTTTCTATGTTCTACAAAACTTTGTTCAATATCATTTCCAAACTTCTCCCATGATTTTCGCTTTGCCTCCTCTACAGCCAATTTACTCTCATTTCTTTTTTGCACATATATTAACCTATGTTCCTCTGATCTTAATTCTAGGTAATTCTTCCATGCTTTCTTTTTCTCTTTCACTTTCCTCTTTACTTCATCCGTCCACCAATTAGTTCTTTTCCTTTTTGTATTCACCCTAACTTTGCCACATACTTCAATTGCTGCATACAGTATCACTTCCTTAAATTTTTCCCACGTACTGTCAATTTCCATTCCTCTTATTTCCAATTCATTCAATTTTTCTTCTACTAGTTCCTTATACTGTTTTCTCTTCTCTTCCTTAGCCAGCTGCTTTACTTGTATCTTTTCAAACTTCCTATCTCTTTCTCTATTATTCCTCTTAAATCTTGTTATAGCTATTAGCAGTCTGTGGTCAGTACTCAATTCAGCACCTCAAATTACCTTTACATCCATAAAGGCATATCGAAGCGCTCTTGCGTAAATTATGTAGTCTATTATACTCTTTGCCTCCCTTCCCTCAGCTTCATAAGTGATTTTATGAATTTTCTTATGCTGGAAAAAGGAGTTTCCTTGTAGCAATTGGTTCTCTACACAGAATTCTATTAATCTTTGTCCATGTTCATTTATCACACTTTCCCCTCCATATGGTCCCATACAACCATGTGACCTTATCCTATTGTTTCCAGTTCTACCATTAAGATCTCCCATCAATATTACCTTCCTATTCTCTTCATTCTCTTTATTCACTACTCTTTGTAATTGAGTATAGAAAACTTCTTTCTCCAATATGTCCTGATCATTTGTCGGGGCATAAACTTGTATTATTGTTATTCTTTCTTCCATTTTCAGTCTAACTACTATTATCCTTGAATTCACTGGTTCCCATGATTCCACCCTTTCTTCCATTTGCTCATTAACTATTATTCCAACTCCCTCCTTAGCTCTTCTTCCTCTACCTACTCCAACATATCTCAGCACATATCCTCTTTCAAGGCACATTATGCCACTGCCTTTCTTCCTTACTTCACTTAGTCCCAGTACTGCTAGTTTATACTTTTCCATTTCTCCTACAATCTCCCCTTCTTTTCCATTAATTGTTTTAATATTCCAAGTTCCAATTCGAATATTCCATTTCCTTGCTTGTCGTCTTCTACTAAATCCATCCATTCCGAGGCTACCTTTATTTCTCTGAATCCGCTAGTTTTAGTCTGGTGTGGGGGATTAGCCCAACGACCAGGCTGATTTTTATTTTCAGGGTTTTCTCCTATATCCTTTGGTGCTCCCACACCCCTGCAAGGCAGCAGTTGGTTTTGGATATTTGACGGAGATATCCAATCCGCTTCTTAGTGGCTCATATTGGCCACTAAGGTCGTAACTCTTCCGCTTCCATTGCCGTTGGGATTTTCTCTATCCTCTTCCGCCTCTGGAACCGTTGGTCTTCACCCTCCGGACCGGCTCTCTATATTTTAACCCCTAGAGAGAGGGTGGCCCAGTATTAAGCCCCCAGGCACTGGGCTCCCTGTTGGTCCATGGGTCCTTATTCCATATTCGGACCACCCCACCATATCTGGTGGGATCCCTCATCCGCCACTCGAGGGACGCGCCTGGTAGAGGTCAGGGTCCCCATGCCAGGTGCCGCTGGTTGGACTTCTGCTCATAAACAAGATGAACGAACGAAGTTGTGAACAAAATCATATATTCTGCCTACATTTTCAATCTTCAACCAAACAAATTAGAATACAAAATAGTTTTACTTAATATCAAAGGGGCTGGATACCCTGTCAGAGGGGCTGAGCCCCCCTGGTCCCTGCCTGGCTACGGGCCTGTATATAATGCTGTTTGGTAAGTATAGGAACAATATGAGCGTCTGAAAGTGGGATCAAACTGGTCCATAACCCCCCTCCCCCCCCAAATTGACATCGTTTATTGCAAGTTACAAAATAGCAGAACGTTTGTTAGTTTCATTGTAAATAACGAAAATAAAGTCCAGTTAGTTAGTATTCGAACAGAATAAAAGAAAAATGATGTTACGTTTTACCATTTAATCCAAAGAATAACTCGTTCCAGAGTTTTCAAAATTCCACAAATTAAGTTTTATGTAAATGGACAAACAACAAACTTTTTGACTAAAATGTATCTATTACTTTTTTCTTGAGGTACCTAAAATTTAATAACAAAATATAATAGCTGTGAATTTCAGTACACACTGCATGAAACGTAAAAATAAAAAAAAAAACACTTGTGCTGCATATTTACACTTCTGATGGATAGAGGAGAAAAGTCTTCTCAAGGATAAACGGACAGCAATAATAATAATGCGTTTGGTATCAATTAGTTATTTATTATGAATTTTTAGTTATTATTATTAATTAATATATTGTTGAAATTTCTATTATTCAAATTTCTTGCGATCCCATGGGAAGAATTATGAGTGAACCCCCCCCCCCAAAAAAAAACAACTTTTTCCTGCCTGTGGCCATGGTGAGATGTGTACATTTCATTGGTTGATTTGGTATTTTAAGCCCACTTCATGCACAGTAAGGCTAATCGGGACTGGACCTACAGTTTAAAGTTGGATCCGAACCACTATGTACCTCCACCGGGTATCATACACGGGACTCCTTGATTACAAGGCAACGATGCTACCACTGCGCCATCGGGGAGGCACATTTCATTGGTGAGGGGGGGGGGGTCCACTACATGGAACTTCCCGAACACCTACTGCAATGATAAAGTTGGGGACGTCATGCTCATGGTTATTTACTGCCCCCATTTCTGGTGACGACGCTGCTGAATCAATAATTTTACATTAATAATAATGAAATAGATGACTTGTAATTTTGTTCCCTTGTCAACAGCCAGGTCAATGCTGTTATCCTTGCTGCAGTCTTTGAACTAAGATAACATATCTTATCGGCAATGACAAAGAATCGACTTTGAAATTAAATCTCATACTCCCAGCATGGTTTTTGTCACGTATCTACAACCTAGCCTTTGGTCAAGGATAAGGAGTTGATATCATTCTGAACTCCATTCAAACAATGTACGCTATTGTTCACCTGTTTGGGCTTTCCGTGGATGTGCTGTGTTTAAAGGGCTTCAAGTCAGGCTATACCGCATTAGTGTAAACGGTGTGGCTGTATTGCTTACTGGCCTCTTGATTCTTTGTTGAGGTGATGCAGAAGATGCCGACTACTACATACAGGACGTGTACCTTCTGTGACAGGAAGGTTGGTGAAGAGTATCTAGAGGAGCATCAGCTACAGTGTGGAACAGAGATGGTTGAGTGTACAAATGGATGTGGTAGAAGCATACCTCGTTACATGCTACGCCAACATGTGGAGGAGAATTGCAAGAATGGGAAAGTCTTGTGCCAGTTTTGCTTGAGGTGGTTCTTGGGGAAGGAGTTCGAGAAGCACTACGAAGAGTGCTACATCAAATGTGGATATGATTTCCTTGAGGACTCCCCCGAGTCGTTCAAAGACTCTAGTGAGCCAGCTCTTATCTGTGTCAGATGCGGTGACGAGGTCCCGAGAAAAGACATGGATCTTCACCTGGAAGGCTGTGTCCAGCAAGCAGCCAAGTGCAGATTTTGTGAAATGAACATCGTGCCTAGCCGGTTGAACAAGCAATATGAGGTATGCGACTGCATAGCAGTGTATTGTGAAAGTGGATGTGGGATGAAACTTCAAAGAAAAAATCTTAGTGAGCATAACTGTCTGAAAATTAAGTCATTCTGTGAGCACTGCAAAGAGGAAATTGATAACCGTTTGATTGAGAAACACCAATCAGAATGCCCAAAAATATTAGTTCCTTGCAGTGAGAATTGTGGCGTAAGGATTCCACGAGAAAATCTGGATCTACACCTCTGGAAATGTGAGAAGCATCGTGTTACATGTGAATACAAGAAAATGGGATGTCCGTATGAAGGTATCCCTGCTGACATGCAGACACACATGAAAGAAGACAGTAGCAATCACATGGAACTCATGAAAAGAGCAATTGTAAAGTTGGAATTGGAGAAGGAAGGTGAGAACAAGATAGAGACAATGCATCTAACAGAACCTAACCGATACTTGTGGAAAGTCACGAACGTAACGGAAAAGATAAAACTGGCTCAAAATGGTGATTGTCCTTTCTTGTACAGCCCGCCATTCTACAGTACCAAGCATGGATACAGGTTCAGAATGCAAGTAAGACCAGCTCAGTGTTCAGAACATCTTGGAGTCTACTTCCAGATACTGCCAGGAGAGTTCGATCCAGTTTTGGACTGGCCATTCATGAAACTTGTGAAGTGTAAGCTGTTCGATCAGGCAAAGGGTGGAAAGGACATTGTGAGAAGTTTTCGTGGATATGACAGCTGGTACTTCGTGAAACCAAAAGCAGGGAAATTCAACAGCGCATACCGGTGTTTCACTCTACCACATGAAGAGTTGAAGAGCGGAAGGTACATTGTGGACGGAGCGATCTTCATTGAGGTTTCTGTAGAATGACAAAACAATACTGCTTCAAGGACATTAACAGAATCTTTAATCACAAGAAATTTGCATAATTGGTGAAAAGACTGTAGTACTTTTGTAAAGAGTAATAAAAATGAAAATACAGTGTGACTGATTGTTACTAGACTATAATTATTGTTAATACAGCACAATTGTAATTTTACTTGCACGCAATTCAAGGGAATGCTTCACGGGAGGTGCAAGCAAGGCATCTTCTTGAGCTATCCGAGTTGCCCTAGCTCATAGGAAAATTAAATGTGTGTTTTCACACACGAGAAAATAAGGGACTCAATATTTGAATACCATTAGAAACTGCCAATTGAAAACAGTTATCTTGAACTGCTGAGAAAAGCTAATTCTTGCAAAAAGAATGAAAGCGTATCTTTGCAATTCTCGTTCGTGCAATGGTAACATGAATGGACATATGGAGGTGGGGCAAACTAGGTATTTCCTTCCAGAACAGTACTGTTTCCTCAGAAAACACTGCTTCAGTTTGAAGATATCGCATTCCTGCTACAGTGCAGTACCAGTCTCACTTGTAACTTTCTCATAATAAATAATACAAATTACTGTGACTAAAGTGTAATTTACATGTGTGAAATATTGTAATACAGGCTCATATTATTTTTTCAGGAAGTGCCATGCCACCTTGTCACTCTACCTTCTGCATGTGCATGAATGGCTAGCGAAGGCAGGGTTTCTAGGTTTGATTGCAAGCAAAGGATGGACATTTCATTGTACTTGCTCTCTTGCCTCAGTACTCCGACAGTTAGTTTCTTTATTTTATTTGCAAAATATTCAATTCAACATGAGCTGTGATAAAGCCATAAACCATACCGCAGCATATTTTTCATTCTTATTAATGAAGATGAAAAAGCTCCTAACAGTGTGTATAAAGAGTGAAAAATAAGCATATCATACACACTGTGTAAAACAGACTGCATTAATAAATTCATTGACCCTGGTCAAATGAAAAAAGAAAAAGAAAACTGAGATGAACCCTTTCGAGCCCATGTTGCTTTTCCTGGAAAATCAACAGTCTCTGTACCTTTAAAAATGCTATTGTTAATGAATTTTTCCGTACTTTCAAATGAGCTAAAATAAAATGGTTTCCATTTTAAAAAAAAACTAAGTTTGTGTTGAAAACCATATTTCCTTACGTAGTTGAACGTATTGTGTCCACTAATTTCATGAGCCCCTCTCATGCCTATACATCTGCGAAAGCAATTTTCAATATTTATTGTTGTTCACGAAATATTTCCGGTGGTAATTTTAGGTGACTCACCCGGTATATGTCTTGCACTAGTACTTGTATTTATAACATAACATAACGATTAACGATAATTAATTTAGATTGGATTTTCAAAGTTTTAGTAACAGCTTCAAATTTCTTCTTCATATGTATTATACACTTACATAGGCTAATTATGATGTGGATGTGAATATGGCAGATGCAAAATTCTAATATAAGAGCACATAGAAATTCGGAAGGTAAATTTTTTAAAGCCTTTGTTTTCTACCACTGCCAACTGCCATACATAACAATAATATCGCAAAAATTATGTTTTCTTTTGTTATGTTTGATTCTACTTTTTTTTATGTACTTTATGTTCCATACATATTTTATGCATTTTTTACGTGTAATTTACGTGCCGTGTAGAAAACCTTTTTATAGGCGTAATTGCACAACCCTCATTACGACCACTAACCTTGATCTAGAAGCAGAGCTAATATCACCTGGTACACAGGATGAGATGCTCTTCTCCTCGTGATTAGCTCCTACTATACGGAAGAGTCACATTTAACCTTTAGAGGGTAAATGGAATACCAGGTGTGCTCGTTAATAATTCTTAATTGATCCGAAAGAAAACAAGTGTATCTGGGGAGAAAGGTAACACATGGTTTATTCAAAGTATGCGCCATTGCTAGCTATACATTGTGCCCATCTGTCCGTAAATTGTGGATGCCTTTCCAGAAAAATCTTTAACATTTTGAGGTGATCCAGTCATCAAGCCATTTTTCGACATCTTCGTAATTGTTGAAGTGTTGCTGGGAAAGTGAGTGAGACATGAAAACAAGTGGTAGTCGAAGGGGCTAAGTCTGGTGAGTATCGCAGGTGGGGCAAGAATTCCCAGCCAAATGCAGAAATGGTGTCTCTGACGTCTTTCACTGTGTGTGATGAGGTGCTGTCGTGCTGCAAAATCACTTTTCCGTGTCTTGTTGCCCAATCTGGGTGCTTTTCGATCAATGCATGGTTCAAATTGATGAGTTGTTGATGGTAGTGAACAGCATTCACTGTTTCACCTGGTTTCAGAAGCTCATGGTACACCACACCCTTCTGATCCCACCAAATGCGCCAGCATTGTCTTCCTTCCGAAGCAATTCGGTTTTGCGGTCGATGTTGAAGGTTGTCCTGGGTTTACCCATGACTTTTTGCATTTTGGGTTCTCGAAGTAGATCCATTTTTCGTTCCAAGTCACTATCCGATGCAAGAAAGACTTTCTTTCATGCCGAGAAAGCAACACTTCACACGCCATTTTTCGCTTTTTCATTTAGCTGTCGTTCAGATGATGTGGGACCCATTTTCCTGCCTTTTCCCATGGCATGAAGACGATCAGATATGGTTTGGCGACCAACATTTAACTTCTCAGCCAGTTGTTGTTGCGTTTGCGTATCGTCCTCGTCCACCAGTGCTTGCAACTCAGCGTCTTGGAATTTTTTCGGCTGGCCCTGACAATCTTTGTCCTTCAAGTGGAAATCACCACTTTTGAATAGTTGAAACCAACGCACACATGCGTCTTGCGTTTGAACATTGTCACCATACGTTTCCACAAGCATACAATGGTTTTCACTCGCCTTTTTCTTTTGATTGAACAAGAAAAGCAGGACGTGCCGCACATGCTCCTTATTTGGTTTGAAGGTCAACATGTTTCCCACACAAACCCAATATCACGATCACTCGCACTCGGTTGCACATCCACGGCATTTTGACAGGTACTGTCCTGGCAACACACTGAAAGAACAAAATGCTGGAAAGTATCGGCTGGTATCGGTAGCTGAATTCCAACTGATAGTTGAAAAAAGAATAAAAGAATCAATGATGGGTGCAAAGTGTGTGCAAAGATTTAGTACAGGCTGGGTCAAATTTAAAAGTGATTGTGCCTCTTATAAAATTCTTGTTTACTCTGCCTGTTACAAATGTTGGTTGTGAAAGACGCTTAAGTGTTATTAAAACTTATTGGCGAGAGGAAAAAAGTACAGTCCTGGTGTCAACACTCGAACAAGTAATGAAAGTGAAATTCAATGTGGACATGACCTGTGGAGAGTTTGGACTGGCAATAAAGAATGATTTAAACATACTCAAGAAAGCAAAATCATACCAGAAGTATGAACGATGGTGCCATTGGTGAGTAAGTATTTGTAATTAGCTAATTACATTAGACCCATAAGTATTTTGAATCTGTAGAGTGTAGGCCTATTTTATAGGGGCTATAATAGAAGCAATAACAAATAGCCATCCTTATTTTTGTTTTCTTTTTAAGTTTTGTGCATGCGCACCTTCAACCTATAGACTATACTCTTTTTGGTCAACAAATATCTGGTCACCCTACACAACGATGTTTTCTGTAGTACATCATGCTAACTATTTAGGATTGCCATGCAATAATAGTCCAACTTTATTATTCCCCAATTTTAATTAGCATACACTATCACACTTTCTCTTGAAGGCACTTGACAATAATTACTCAAACTGTAAGAAATATTGAATTTCCTACAGTATTGCAACAGAGGAGTAAAGAAACATTTCATCAGTACCAATGTTTAATTCTCAAATCACATCAAAGTCTGGATATTATCATAGCATTCACTTCCGTTCCAGCAGGAAGGTGAGTTTGCGTTTCTGAACGTGATGGAAGAATCAGCAGAGCATTGGCTGCACTGAAACTTAGCAGGCGACTGCTGATTTGGTTCCCTGTAGACGAAAATGGAAACCTTGGTAACACAATTATCAAAGTACAATACGAAGGCCTTGATACACATACACCGTGTGTGTGTGAATCTGACATATACACTACCAAAATTCTTTGAAATACAGTAGACTCGCGATTAACCGAGTCCCAATTAACCGAGGGAGTGGTTGGAAAAGTCACCGTCCGCGCTGCACGTGTTCGTTACATTGTCGATGTATCCGATTGTTACAGTGGTGTTTAAGTCTGTGTAGGCCTATTCTAAGTGGAAAAAGTAATCTTCTCATTTATGTTGTACTAGTAATAAATAATTACTATACAGGTTTAAGTGTTGTTTCGTCATTTACGACCTATTAGCACAGTATCTCCGTATTATCACAGTTTTTCCGTATCCGAGGTAATCTCGGTCCCAATTAGCTCGGATAATCGCGAGTCTACTGTAGTAGCACTATTAAGGCTTGTTTTCACATTAAGAATTTGAATTTGAATTTAAAATTTTGGGTGCGTCAGCACTAAGGCTATTTTGCACCCGTCACATTATACGGGGTCCAGCCCCTTATCGTTACACATAACAACTATAACGTTGCATAACTAAAATCATAAAATATTCTGACTTTCGTTAAAAGCTGAGGCTGTAAAGGAGCACTCAGCACAAATAAGGGCAAAACACAGGACAACACAAACAAAATTATCCTGGCCATGGGGCCAGTCGCCAGAGCCTCGCTAGTCTGCAGTCCAGGGTGCACTATGTGGAAGTGAGGTTGACTATTGTGTGTACTACACCCCGTTTTCACATTAAGAAACACTACAGTTGCTACCAAGGTAGTTTTATTGTACAGTCACGGACACTGTCGGCTTGTAATGAATACATTGACTTTCAATGGAATCGTTACAAGCCGGCAGTGTCTGTGACTGTACATTATTAGAGGGCATGTATATTTCATTTCAGACGGAAACGCAAATATGAAATGACAAGCTGTAATATTCATTTATAATGTTTTTGAAAGGTGTGAGATGCATTTTCCAAGCATATTTTGTTGCAAAATGAACTGCAAAATGCGAATTAAACTCTTAAAACACGAAATTTAGAGTTTATTTACAAATGCAACACTTCCTGATGTCTGAAATATCCTGTGAGTTATGCAAATTGTGGAAAATTGATTAGTTCTGCTGTAAATGTTTGAGAAGCAAAAATTGTCTCTTTTACATGGCAAATGCAGCTGTATCCTTGTCTTGCCAGCAAAGAAAGTAAGAACATTTAAAAATTTCTGTGCAAACCATGAATTTAATGTGAAATTTGGATAAAAACCAAGCATTTGACCAGAAAACGTTAGTGCAAAATTTATTTGAATTCCTTAAAAATAACAAAAATGAAGAAACTATACAGGGGAGAAATTTCCTGGTGTACGAACAACATACAATCTTATTAAAATTAATTCATGCACATGTATGTAAAAAAATATTTGAAAATTGTCATTTTTCTCTACTTAGTGTTTATATATTTAAAACAAATGGATGAATTATGTTTCAAAACTTATGCACTTACCAGGACACACTCAAGGCATAATTTCCAGTGCTTTTGAAAATAAAGTGTGATAAAAATGAAAATACAAATTTTCAGGAGGGGAAACACCAGAAGTTATCAAAATAACACAGATTTTGGGCAATAATCAGAAAGAAAAATATAGGTCCTTATCGATACAACTTAACCTTTAGCGTCTGATAGCATCTACGGATGAAACCTTTTCAGTTGTACACTTTTCAAAGGTGCCATGATGTAGAAAGTAAAATATAGCAGAACTATTTGTTGTACCTAGTGATATCATAAATACTGTGACAAGGTTTGGAGGAAATAGACACAAGATGGTTAGGGATAGTGTAATATCCATATAATATGTGAAGAATACAAAACACCTATAGCTATTCAAAACAACCACGTTTAGAATGCATGCATCAATTGCATTACGCACGGCATGATATCTACAGGGAAGCCTGCCACTGCCTTCTCGAGAGAGTACTTCAAACTGGCGATGTTCGGGTGTCTTTTCTTGCATGCCATTTCCTGAAGAACAGCGCACAATTTGTAGTCTAGAGAGTTAAGATCGGGACTACCAGAGGACCAATCAGAAGTGGAAATGAAGTCCGGCACAATCATCTGGAGCCACCGCTGAGTCGTCTTAGCCTTATGTTCTGGTGCCGAATCCTGCTGGAAACTCTAGGCCAGACTACGAGAGAAGGTGTTCATGAGACCCTTGACCAGGGCTCGAAAAATCCCGGTCGCCAGGTCGCCATGGCAACTAAAAATTTCAGCCTGGCAACTGTGATCTTATGCTGTAATATGTACGAAATTTTGATGATTCTAAGTTCAAATTGCAGTACAGCGTAAGTTAGCAAATGATTTTTTTTTTTTATATATCAACGTTGTGAACATTCCAGAGAGTCAGTAATAATTTCTTACTCTTTGTCCCCTACACCCCATTTCCTGTTTTCTCAAATGATTTAGCGATGTTTTGAATACCGTGATGCTCAGCTTCTTATACGGAGTGTTTCAAAAGTTGCACAACCCAAACTTTGAAAATGTATATCATGAAAACCGTAAGAGAAATTTACACTGGGTTTTCTGCATTATAAAGTCTCATCCATTGAGATACTTTTCAAATTTTTTTAGAAATGCACTTTTGAATGAGAAAAATACGTAAGAAATTATTGAAGGGCCATAATTAGATGTCTGATGACTGATGCCATGTCAATCTGTCATTTGTGATCAATATTGGTCATGTGCAACATTTGATGGATTTTTTTTTTGGGCGATTTTATGGGTTGAGTGAAAAAGTGCCATTTTTGGGACATATATGGCAATGCTAGCAGTTCGAAATATTGTCAACAGATGCATGCCACATGTGCCTAAGTATTGGCTATACATTTACATGAAAAATCATAAACCAAGATTTTGTGCTGAAATTGGACTCTTGACAGAATCCTAGTCTGCCTCTGATTACACTGAATTCTTTTCGCTCACTTTCGACGCTACTATGCCTGTTCCTTTAATTGATTCAGCATGGCGTATTCTTTGGAGCTGCGCATGTGCATTGCTGAAGAGTATTTTACTACTAATTCTTACACTCATGTGCAAGAGGTTTTCCAAGAAAAATTCCCTGCTTGTGCTGTACCTCACAAAGCAACTGTTTTACGACTAGTCAAACACCAACAAATGATCCCACAAATTGTTGAGTTGGTATTATTATTGAAGATTAGGCACACACAGGAAATGTACTACGTACAAATTTTCAGCGAAAATGCAGGCTTGACCAGGAATCGAACCTGGGTCTCTGGCATACCGTATAATTTCTCTAACCACTGAGCTGGCCTGGCCTCGCCTGATTTCTCGCTGTCGCTGTTACCTGTGTGGAATCGTCTCTGCCAGTGTTACCGCAACGGGGTCTGTTGCCTTTGAAACACAGTAGACTTCAACATTGCCTGGTTCCTCCCAGCATAGAGATGTTAATGCATTTCTCGCTGAAAATTTCTACGTAGTACATTTCCTGTGTGTTGATGATCTTCAATAATTAACATCTCTACGCTGGGAGGAACCAGGCAACGTCGAAGTCTACTGTATTTCAAAGGTAACAGATCCCGTTGCGGTAGCACTGGAAGAGAAGATTCCACGCAGGTAAAACAGTGACAGCAAAAAATCAGGCGAGGCTAGGCCGTCTCAGTAGCTCAGTGGTTAGAGCAATGTCACGGTATATCAGAGACCCATGTTTGAGTCCTGGTCGAACCTGCATTTTTCGCTGAAAATTTCTACGTTGGTATATATATTGCTGAAAATCAATTCAGATGTTTTCAGCAAATGAACAATATTTTTTAAAATAATATAAATTGCTTTTATTTGGATACATGCTAACATAAATTTATTAACCCATTGATAGCACACATGATTAGTTTAGTGCAGAAAACCTGGTGTAAATACCTCTTACGGTTTTCATGATATACATTTTCAAAGTTTGGGTTGTGCGACTCCTGAAACACACTGTAGTATGCACAATTGCTAGTAGGTAGTTTCCTGGCGCCTGATTTTCAGAGCTGGCGCCTAGCTTTGAAGAAAATTTTTCGAGCACTGCCCTTCACTACACCCTCAAGAGCAGTCTGTTGGTACACCTTGGCCGATGTTTTGATGCCTTGCTCACAGAAATGCAGCTCAGTGGTGTCCTCGTAGCTCACCCCCCACCACACCATAACTGATGCTGGATGATGGCCCCTCTGACCCTCGGAGCTTGTCAGCAGCTTCTCGGGAACTCCTCGCATATACCCTGCCGTTTTGGGCATTGAATGCCTCCTCAACATTGAACAGTTTTTCATCAGTGAAGAGGATTCATCTGTGCCCATTTGCTGCGTACGACATGGGTAGCGCTTTAATGCCTCAGTGAGTATATGACCTGTACGTCGTTTGTGAGCTTGCAGTCCTAGACACAATGTAACACATGAGACATGGAATTTTTTTACATCTTGTGATCCTGAGGCAGTACTGACTGTCTCCTGACAGGATTTCATCACACACACCGCCACTGCTTTCACAACTTCTGGCGTCCATACTGTTCGAGGCTGCCCTGTCCTGGTCTGGTCGTTCACAGTTTCAGTTTCAGTGGATATCTGGATAGTGTGACACACAAACCTCTTTGAGATTTGAAGCTTCTGGAGACATATGAATATCTCACCTGTTCCTTCCCCTACCTTATGTAGTGCAATGACAGCCACTCGATTTTAATTCTCGCCCCATTCCATTCTGATCTGTATCACAATCACCTTCTCCCGTCTGCAGCTCACCACACAATGACTCGGGTCTTACACTTCCCCATGGGCAAGTGATGCCCTTACCTTGAAGATATCCAGCCAGCCTCCAAAGTTGTGATAGTATTTATGATATGACTAGGTATAATGGTGGGATTGGATGTTTTTCCCTTCTGACTCTCATGGAAAATGAAATTTATACTTATTTCCTCCTAATGATATATAAAAAAAAAGAGATGGCGAAAAATTTAGAACATGATGTCTTTACATTGCAAAGATATCTATTACATTTTTGTTATTATATGTAAACCATATCACTGAAAATTGTTTCAAAGTAATAATCCATTTATACTTTTAACAAGAGTCCATATATTTTCTTGTAAAAATCTATTTTATTACTACTCATTAAAAATACTAAGAGTAAAAGTTTTGTTTTAGCATGCATTGTTAGCTGGGTATTATTAATTTGTCAAGTGCTTTTAACTATAATTATTCCGACACTACATTTCGAGAGAGCACCTCTTCTCACATCTAAAGGTGAGCAAATTTCTTTTTGCCAGTGTTGGGGATCCAAACTACGACAGATCTATGATTTTACTACAAATCTGGTGTGCTACCAAACTACATAATCCACAGCCACAAGGTTCCTAAAGGTTAAATCATTACCTGTACTATTCGCAACCGGAACAGATGACCCAGATGGCCACGTTAGAATCGCTCTGTGGTATTCTGGTCTGGGATCTAAAGTGATATCCTCTGCTATCTGAAAGACAAAATTAGGATACCAATTAGAAATTTAGATCTGAAGAATTAGGAACTATATTGCTACAAATACCACACAACAATTTTTTTCCAAGGATGGGACCAAAACTTGTAAACTGCCAATACTGATGAAAGTACAAATGTAAAATCAATAGCCAATATTATACCAAATGATATAAAACTGCAATGATACTTGAAGAATATGAATGGTTTATTAACTTCCTTAAGGTTTGTAACTATCATATATCTTTGACAAAGAAACTTCTTATTTAGATTTTTACTTTGCAAAGCCAGGACATAAATTTACCTTCTAGGGATGGAACCAATTAATCTGTATCAGTATATCCTCTAGCTTTTCAGGGAAAAAAAGGCTCAATGCTCAGAACATTTTCCAAAGATATAGCCCATTGAACTCACCCACACTTTAATTAAGTTAAAAAGAGTCACTTATGTTCTTCAAGATTGGAAGATGCCATTCTTTCGCCACAGTATAGCATCCTTCATTTTCCCCAATCAGAGAGAACATAGCCATAAATCTAGGGGTTAGTGCACACCGACAAAGGAAGCTAGTTCAGAGTTGCCAAGCATCTTGCCACTCCCCCTAAAACAGGACAAGGAGGGAGAGGGGCAGGTGGGCATTCTTCCCTTGCTCCCTCGGGCATTTTTCCAGTCCCCTTCAGCCTTCATCCCTCCCTCGCATACTGGGTGATACAGCAACTATACCCACAGGAGGGCATAGATAGATAGGCGAGGATGACGAAAAAGAAGGGCACGTGTAGTGGCTTCGACAAGAAGAGGGATGGAATAAGGACACTAAACCATGGCGAAAGAAATGAGCTTATAACTACAAATAAATCTAACTTGTCCTTTCGCAGGGTGGGTGGCCACTCTAAGACCATATTAAAATTCAAGTATAATTCCCAGTTTTCAAGGCGAACTTTCCAAAAATTCAAAGGTATACAATCAATGTTTTCTCTATTTCAACCTTGTGTATTGCCGCCTCTCACCACACACACAAATATATCAACAACATTCAGGATCTGTGATATTCCAATGTATCCAAAAATTCTAATTCAATTAAGTTGACTAGACTAGAAAAACTGAAACTCATACTAGAAATACATCTACAAACGTAAGTCACAAATGTTATGGGATATAGTAACCTACGAGATTTTGTTATTGTATAAGTAGTTCAAAGTTACCTAATCAACTTCAAGATATCTTATCTTGCAATAATCTTCTGTATGTCAGACAGATTGTTCTGCAAAGGACACTAACAAAGTAAACTGACTGAGAGAATTCTGTTTTATTTTCCACGCAGCTTTCTTATCGTTCCTTGATAAAAAATCCAAGCTAAACTGTAAAAAAACTTGCCTCGCGGCATTAATAAATATGGATAAATTCAATGGGATTTGGATTAATAAAATTTGCAATTTTTCACGTCTATGGAGAAGAATTCAAGCAGAATTCACACACAATTCCCAGAGACAATAATTCACGCATAATTCCCAGAATTCAAGGAATTCCTGGTGAGCAGCCACCTTGCTTCAAGTGTATATCTGTGTTTAAGAGAGATTACTAAAGTACAGAAATAAATTGAAAGACTAAGTAGCTAAATTATACGAGGGTCACTATTTATATTTTGAGCCTTGGCAATACTGATTGAAGTTAGGCGCGATTTGACGTTTGCACGGAATCGTCTGGCATTATTGACCATAACGTACTTCAAATGTTTTGTCAATAGCTTCATTTGTTTATGTTGCCTTGGAGATTGCGCGACAACAATAAAATGTAACTCGTGAACATTTTTGTGCGATGATTTTTTACGATTTTCGACGTGGATTATCAAGACAAGAGTGTATCAATCAACTTACTTCCACATTTGGCGATGAAGCCCCATCCTTTGCCACTGTGAGACACTGGTACAACAAATTTAATCGTGGCCGCCATTCGCTCACCGACGAGATTCGCGAAGGTCGTCCAAAATCAGTTGTTGTTCAAGAAAACATTGATGCTGTGCAAAACCTAATACTGCAAGATCGTCATGTGACATACTGTGAGATTGAGGCAACCATAGGCATTAGTTCCACCAGCATATATAAAATATTACATGATCATTTAGCTGTGAGAAAGGTATGTTCTCGTTGGATCCCACACAATTTGACAAAAACTCAAAAAAAAGACGCTCGTGTCAATTGGTGCAAACAAATGCTCAATAAATACAATCGTGGTGCTTCAAAAGACGTATATAAGATTGTAACAGGTGACGAATCATGGATATATGCATATGAGCCGGAACGTCAACAGCAGTCGACTGTATGGGTGTTTCAAGATGAACCCAATCCAACAAAAGTTGTTCGCGCTCGAAGCACATCGAAACAAATGGTCGCCTGTTTTTTCGGGAAAACTGGTCATGTGGCAACTGTGCCTTTAGAGGAACGTAGAACGGTCAACTCTGAATGGTACACAACAATTTGTTTGCCAGAGGTCTTCGGTCAAATACAGAAAACAAACAAACGCCGTCGGATCATTCTTCATCAAGACAATGCCAGCTGTCACACATCTCGTCTAACAACCGACTCTATGAACAGTCAAAAAATCGAATTTATGGGTCATCCGCCGTACAGTCCTGATTTGGCACCCAATGACTACTTCTTGTTCCCGAATGTCAAGAATAAATTGCGTGGACAACGATTTTCGTCGGCGGAAGACGCCGTTGATGCGTTCAAAAACCATATTATGGAGGTGTCTGAAGAAGATTGGAAAAACTGCTTTGACAAATGGTTCGAACAAAAGTGTATTGACCATAAAGGAGAATACTTCGAAAAACAATAAAGCAGTTTTCAATGCCAAATTCCTGTTTTTCCATTGTTAGGCTCAAAATATAAATAGTGACCCTCGTATCACATGATTAGTTACTGACTCATATACACTATAGTCACCCTTGTACAACTCCCACCTTATTTATCCAAATGAAAATTTACTCCAGACTTTTAACATCAAATATTCGAGCACATATTAAAGATGTCTTACTTTGGCTCGAACTTCAGTGCAGAGTGGGGAAGGATGTCCGGACATCTTCCTACAAGCTGGCAACACATATAGATGGCTAGTAACGGTGGCCGATACTGGATTTCCGGGAAGACCCAATATCATTTTCTTTGCACCATTGTACATGCACGTGGCAAAAGTGGTTGGCTTCCTAGTGAAATAAAATGTTAAAATGTAAAAGCAAACACTTATAATATATATATTTTTTTTAAATTAGTGGAAAATTGTGACTCTGGCCAAATATCCGTAGACAAAATTATATTAGTCTTTCTCCTCCTTGTGGGGTGGAAACTTCCATGATTGAGTTGGAGTTTTAAGTCCACTTTATGCACAGTAATGCTAATTGGGACTGGAACTACAGTTTTGGGATACGAACCACAATGTGCCTCCACCGGGTATTGAACCTGGGACCCCTTGATTACAAGACGACGACGCTATCACAGTGCGATTGGGGAGGCCCTGAACTTCAAGAAGAAAGTCAGATATGAGTGTGCTTTATGAACTACACATGTTTGAACTGTTAACAGACAATTCTAAAAGAATATCACAAAGTATAGAATATAATAAAATGAAACGAACTTATTCTATACCAATCTGACAAGCTTGTCCTGCCTTCATCCCTCGTGTTCGAAAGATGGGTACTTACTGCAAGGCAATCAAACAGAGACCATTTTAATATCCTTCAGGTACTGCAGAGATGATAATTCCAAAAATACACCATAATGTATTGAAGATAAAATGAAACAACAACATACTGTACAAAACAGATAGATTACTCCTTCCTTCCTTCCTATTCTTGCAGTTGTTACTTCCTGAAGGAAGCCAGATATCTAATGTGCTTCGCGAATGCAAATCCACTGACAGTTCTATAATTATTTCACAATATATCAGATATCAAAGAATCCCAACATGGATATACATAATTATTAAAACTTAACTGGCATGGCATGGTTCCTGGGACATGCGGCCTAGAACAATGCTCTCATTCTGGGAAGCAATAACACACACTTCCCTCTCCTTTTCGGTAGCTTCATATTTTGGTATATTACATGACACTCGCTGATTTTTATTTTCATAGCAATAGTCACTCGTGGGTCCCATGGACCACGCGACGCCCTTTGCGTAAGTCTTTCGAAATAGAACCTTGTGCGAGTTGACAATCCCTCTTATATTGGAAATATCCTAGCCACACTTGAAGAAGTTGGAAGCGAAAGTGAATTATCAGATATGGAGTCTGATAAAAGTTATAATTAAGCACTTATTTCCACTGACTATTATTACAATCAATGAGCTTATTCGCCTCAATTTGACATAATGCACACATTTTCTTGTGTGTGAATTTTCTATGTGATTTTCTTTCTCTTGGGTAACTGCATGTATGTTCTGTTATAATTGAACAACAAAAGCATTTTTTGTATCTTACAGTCATGTGAAAATGAAATCATACAGCCGTTTATGAATATGTGACATATTTTTGTGGCATCAGATGAACTGAGTAATAAAAATGACAATAACGAGAATAGTGGATGAAATATTATCATAATTACATAAAGAAGGTCCAAAACACATGATAATTTGTGAAAACGTTCGCTAATGTTTCGATAACTCATGGAATTAGTCAATTCAATTTGGTGGTCCATGGGACAATGCCACTCTCTTTGTATTACAATCTGGCACGGTGCCAGCTATGGGTTAAGACGGTTAGGATTTTTATGAAATGTTCCAGGTATATATATAGAAATTTGTGTTTGGAAAACTAATTATGGTGATTCATTATGGCATGTATGCATACTTTGTTGTTTCTGCATCATAACTAGACCTCGGATTTTTAGGTTACAAAAGTGTGCTTTTAGGTTCCTAAAATAGGCTCTAAAAATTCTAAAATAGGCCCTAAAATCCTAAAATAGGCTCTAAAAATCCTAAAATAGGTTCTAAAAATCCTAAAATAGGCTCTAAAAATTCTAAAATAGGCCCTAAAAATCCTAAAATAGGCTCTAAAAATCCTAAAATAGGCCCTAAAATTCCTAACATAGGCCCTAAAATCCTAAAATAGGCTCTAAAAATCTTAAAATAGGTTCTAAAAATCCTAAAATAGGCTCTAAAAATCCTAAAATAGGCCCTAAATATCCTAAAATAGGCCCTAAAAATCCTAAAATAGGCTCTAAAAATCCTAAAATAGGTCCTAAAAATCTTACGTTACACTTGAAAAATCTTGAAGTAGGTTCAAAAGAACTTTAGTTCAAAATTCCTGAAAAATGCTTAGGTATAGTCACCTGCGGCAATGAAAATGGGACTATATCCTGAAATACGCACTATCTTGCATAACGTTATGTGTGTTGCCTAACCCTTCGACGATGGCAGAACTTATCATTGCAAATTTGCTATTAAAATTCACTCTTCGCCGTATAGTTAGGCAAATATCTTTTTTCAGGTTATCCACAGTCAAATTTAGCAATTTTGTCACTGAGGATCATCTTATATTCTGAAAATAATGTTTCAACAAAAACATAGTCAGTGGTGCAAACTTCAATGCTGAAACGTTAGTTTGCAAGGCTTGAATGCCACAAAACACCGAAGTGACGTAAAAGTGAGCAAGACCACAGATCAGACCACTTTGGATTGTACAGGTAACAGAGGCACCAGACATTTTGCTTTGTTTAGAGCTTTGAAAAATCACCATGGATTTGGAGGAAGGGAAATGACAGAGAGTACGTTTCAAACACGTTTGTTATTGAATTTTTTCGTGACCAAACAAAGCAAATGCCTCTGTGTGACATAAAAATCCTGTAAAACCTTTAAAAACGTATAAAAACCTAAAAAAAGGCTTGATTTAGACAGATAAAACTTCATTAGTTGTTGCGTTTTTTAATGAAACGTTGACATAACTTACTATTTCTTATATACCTGCAAAGGAAAAAATTGGTTAAAAACCTAAAATCCGAGGTCTAATCATAACAGAGCATATTTTAACAATGTTTCTGGTCATATTTAGCATATTATTGCATTTTCAAGTTAGACATAACTTTATACACTTGGCTTATGGCGAGGAGGGACAATTTCCCCTAGGTGTTTCTCGCTGGGGCAGCTGCTGATCACTGTTGCCAACTTTGCTCTTTTGGAGCCAGATCTGACTCTTCTGTACACTCGCCCGACCCTGTGGCCGAGTGGTTAGCACATCGCGCTGCGACGCCAAGGGTCCCGGGTTCGAATCCCGGTCGGGTATGGTTGTTTGTGAATGTCCATTTTCATCCATTTCATCATTTCATCACTCATCCCCATCTTCGCAAATTAGCAAAGAGGCACAAAACGCGAAGTAAAATAAACTAAATCAATCAATCAATCTTCTGTACACTCGTTTGACTGTGAACTGTGGCACCCGCCCTCTGCCCCACTATGATGCCACCACTGGCTCCGGCCCATAAATACAAACTTTTGCCATGAGTACATTTTGCACGTAACGTGATATTTGTATAGCTATAGGCTGCGTCACCCACCTCTTCTTTCCTTCCCATGTATTTTTATATATAGCGCTGTGGCTAAGATGCAGATGACAATTTTGTTATCCGGGAATCCTTTATTTTCGATTTTATATTAACATCATTGGATTATTGAGATGGGTGATGCCGCCAAATCTAGGTGGTGAAAACTAAGAATAAAATGCCATCACTTTAAAGCTAACGGTAATAGCAGCACCCCCACCCCTCTGACAACTAAAATTACCTTAGTAGGCACTTAATGCAGCCTTCGTTAATCTAGCTCCTTGAAATTCCTCTTTAGCTATATTAATGGTGAAATTTAGCTCTATTATGCACATCAGGTTTGGCAACACTGCCAGGATGGCCGTAGGAGGCAAGGAGAAATGCACTAGGAAGGGACAATTATTTTATTCGTTCTCTCGGGAATATCAAACATCCGATGACGTAGAAAAGTACATGGACGGAAAAAGGACACGTTGAACTATGTCATACTAGTAGGAAAAGTCGAGACTCCCATTTGATGAGCCGTAACTTGAAGTTGAAGTCTCATAAGGAATACATGGGATTCGGTAAATACTAATTCATCATATTTATCAAAAATCGTATAAGGCTTAATAATCAACTTAGGAAACCGCTTCCACTTGTCACATGGGGAGAAATTCATACTCTTAATTTCTGGCGGAGATCTTTTTAGTAGCATTGCTCATTCCGACGATATTGAAATAAATGCATGCCTGGTGCGTAATTGTCCCTCTTCGCCTTAATACAAACTACTACTTTTTTTGGGGGGGATTGTTTTAAGTCCACTTTATGCACAGATAGACTACTCGGTACTGGACCTACGGTTTAAAGTGGGATCCAAACCACACTATGTGCCTCCGGAGTGTACTGAACCTGGTAACTTCTTCTTTATTATTAGTTACAATAGAGTACAGGTTTCTTCTTGCAACACCACCAAGTCTATTAATATGAATGATACGTTTGTTAAATAACACCACTTGTAAACAAGAAATAATGTTCATTTTAAGATATTAAAAGAATATGAAACTACTTTGATAAAATTTGGACTGGAATGACGCTGTAAATGAAAGAGCAACTTCAAGTCCCCAAACTGTATAAATATTCTAAATTCTTTACTAAAACATTAATATTTCTTACCCTGGTTTCATGAACACCCGGCCAAAGTGTATTTCGGCTCCTAAATCTGCAGCTAGGACTTCCTTCAGCATATCTCTTTCACCCATTGAAACGCTGCCAGTTGTAACTATAACGTCTGCAGAGGAGAGAGCCTCCTTCAGCTTTTTCAGCATTGACACAGGACTGGAAAAGAAATCATGTGGAATATACTTTGCATTCTTGCTCTGGGAAAAAATCAGGGTTGCAACAATTTTTTGATTATGAAATTCCCTGACATTTCCAGGTTTTGCATTCCAAAAATGAAAAATTTCCAGACATGTTTCTCATCATGATTTTTGCTTTTCTACTTGTGTTTTTCAATTCAATATATAATCAGTTAATTATTATGAATATTAACTTTGACAACTTTTTCTTTATCAAATTTCATTCTAATACGATAAAATTAAAAAAAAGAAGATGTGAGATGCAGACAGTGAGATTAAATATCGAGAAGACAAATTCAGTTAATCTATCTCACTAATCAATCACTTTGATAAATGCCCTCGGTTAAATATGAAGTACTGATTGGCACATCATTGTATGTATATACCTGTAGAATTCAAATTAATGTTATAGCACAATAGGAAGCTACAGATATATGTTGAAAAGGAATACCTGCTTATATATGCTGAGAAATAACGTTTATGTTCAAACAATTATAAGCATTTTTATGCAAATTATATTGATAAAAAACAAGAAAAAACAAAAGTTACAACAGAAACAAATTATGCATTGATTAACAAGACTATTTATAACATATAAATGTAATTTAAATAAAGAAAATATTTCTTTGTTATTCCCTTTTGAGACAGAGTAAGTTTTTCTTATATATTAGAATGTATCAGTTCTAAATCTGAGTATACTCAATATGTCAATTTCTTCAACCAGGTCTACAAGATGGCTTCCATTCTTCAATTTGTAAAACTCCACATATGGTTAATTCACATCCAAAATGCAGAAGATATTTCTTTCACTTTAAGTCTTATTCCTCGAAACATCCATTTGAGGTAATTCATTATTCATCTACTAGCTTGATAATGCAGATGCAAGCAGATAATAATTTCCTGCTTCAAATTTAAACTTGGCACTTTTCACAATCTTTTTAAAGATTATGCCATTATAAAAGCATTTTCAAGATACTGTTATGAACAAAAATGTATCTATATAGTTTAAACAAACTATTAAAGATTAACTTGCAAAGTATAATCTTTCAAAATATCCAGATTTATACAAATATCAATCCTTCACCATTTGAACTTTTCTTCCATCCATCTTCAGATTCCTCAAAAGTCACAGACAACTAGTATCAGAGAAACTAGTTCAAGGAAGATTTTTAGCATGGTATCTTCAATTGTTTTTTTATACTTTTGTCAATAAGTGCTTAACAGCCTAAATGTTTGTAAAGTAAATGTACATATTTGCTCTGTTACACCTATTTTTGCAATGTATATCACAATATACTTATCTAGCGATCACAATTACTATTTTTTGAATGTTGATACAAAATACCAAGAATGACATCATATTATACAGTGAACAATTTTAAAGAGTTGACCTATGTATATAAACCTTGATGCCTATGCAAATGTACACAATTTTAATAAAATAAAATTATAAATTTGAATGTATCTTATCTTGCTTGTCTGAAAGAACACATATGATTGAAGATATTTGTTTTTCATATTGTCAGTCAAAAATAACTGTTATGAATATGAATTCAAAATATTGCACAATTTAATAATTTTGTCATGATATACAAATTGGCTTTTTTAAACATCATATTTAATAAAATTAGTTCTAAATAGTAATTTCAGACACTTAATTGCATTATCTGAATAAATTTTGAGCAATCATATGACCAAAATTATTATAACTATTGCACAAATGTGGAACTCTGAACTTAGCCTAACCATTTTCAAATGTTATTATGACAATGTATTAATTTTATTGTCATAATTCTACACACACAAGAAAACGTGAAAATTTGAAGAGTAAAATGTAAAATTACAATTGGCACCAAATGTATCACCTATTTTTCATTTACTGGCGGATTTATGGTGCCGTAGAAAATGCTACTTTTGTTTTGCATTTACACTGCTCGCCATTAAAATTGCAACACCCAGAAGGAAATGAGATAGAAACACGAAACTTGGCAAATATGTAGTTCATAATAAGATAAGAAAATGATTCCAGTTAGAGCTCGGTGGTGTGACATGTGACACATAGAACATGGTTGCATAACCCCAAGGAGCTAGTAGCGTGTACAGCCTCCACGGACGGCAATAACTGCTGCAACACGGCGAGGCATAGACAGAATGAGTCTATCGATGTCTACTTGCGGTATAGCGTCCCAAGCGGCTTCCACACGGTGCCAAAGGTCTTCAACATTACGTGCCGGAAACCTGAGTTGGGCCAGCCGGCGACCCACCATGGACCAGACATGTTCAATTGGCGACATATCTGGCGAATGTGCTGGCCAAGGAAGCAGGGGCACGTGGTTAGCTTCCATAAATGCGAGGACATTCCTTGCAACATGGGGGCGCGCGTTGTCCTGTTGAAAAGTGGCATTATGCAGTGCATGGATTAATGGGACAGCAACAGGGGTGAGAACCTGTGTGATGTACCGTTGGCTGTTCAATGTCCCTTGAATGCGTACGAGACGCGAACAAACACCTATGGTGATGTCACCCCATACCATGATACCCAATGAAGGCCCTGTGTGATGATGCATGATGCACAGGCGTCATGACGCCTGTGCATCATGCATCATCACACAGGCACGGTGCCGCCACACACGTGTACGTCCATCATGATGTTGTATACAGAAGCGGGATTCATCAGAGAACACTACAGCATTCCACTCCGCCATCCATGCACGACGGTCTTGGCACCATCTCAGACGCAAACGCCTATGCTCTAGCGTCAGAGGAATCCGCAACAGTGGGCGTCGGGAAAAAAATCCCCGATTCGCCAAACGACGAAGCACGGTTCGTGGGGACACTGGACGTTGTAAAACATCCCGTACTTCATGCGCAATCCTCGTTGACGTGGCCGTTCTGTCTGTAAGGGCCATGCGTATCAGACGTCTGTCCTCTCGTTCCGTCGTCCGACGCGGACGTTGTGAACCTCTATGTCGCTCTACAGTGCCTTCCTGGACCCACTGGTTCCATACAAGGATCACTGTGGATGCATTCCGTCCTACACGGGCACCGATCTCACGGTAGGATAATCCGCATTCACAGTATGCAACAATTCGGCCGCGATCGAACTGGGAAACCTGCTGGAATCGCTGCCGTATTCAACGACATGGTATTGCTGACCAATTTTAACACACTACACTCACGACCATGCACTTTCACTGCTCTTCTGCACCTATCTGACCTGCTACAGGTACCACTTACCAGATGGCGTGGCAGGCGCACATGACGCATACATTTCGTCCGATTCCGATTACTCCTTCTGGGTGTTGCATTTTTAATGGCGAGCAGTTTATATTGTGGAGAAATTTTTGTTGCATATAGGAATTCTATAGGAAATGCCAACAAGACTAAGATCTATAAAATAATAGACGATAACCTCATCTTCACCAAACTTTCAGATAATTATGATCATATTGTCAATGTACTTTAGTTACCAATCAGATATCTGGACTGCAAGATTTACTTTGATATTCTTTCTAATATCTAGTATTATAAAAATTACAATTTATTGCAGAAATCTGAAGGAACCATAATTTTGCACAAGACGGAGAATCATAAGAACGAAAGAAACAAGTTTCTAAACTGAATCTTTTTTTGTGAGTGCAATCACAAGAACTGAATCCAGAAGTGGAAGTGAACTGCTTGTTCATTTTGCAACTTTCTCATGCAGACTCCAAAATGAACGTAAATTGTGCAAAATTCCCTGATTTCTTCCTGACAAACCCAATTCCCTGACATTTCCGTTTTCCAGACACGTAGCAACCCCGAAAATCCTTTCATTTTATGATTAATTGGGGTTATTTTACTTTGCTTTTCTTCCACTCTTGGCTTCTTGCAAAGATGAGAATGTTCCACTCTTGGCTTCTTGCAAAGATGAGAATGTTCCACTCTTGGCTTCTTGCGAAGATGAGAATGTTCCACTCTTGGTTTCTTGCGAAGATGAGAATGTTTCACTCTTGGCTTCTTGCGAAGATGAGAATGTTCCACTCTTGGTTTCTTGTGAATATGAGAATGTTTCACTCTTGGCTTCTTGCGAAGATGAGAATGTTCCACTCTTGGCTTCTTGCGAAGATGAGAATGTTCCACTCTTGGCTTCTTGCAAAGATGAGAATGTTCCACTCTTGGCTTCTTGCGAAGATGAGAATGTTCCACTCTTGGCTTCTTGCGAAGATGAGAATGTGTCATATGATGGAACTGATGAACGGACACTCAAAAAGAATGCCCATCGTAGCACACTGTGCTAACCACTCCACCATGGAGGTCGGCCTTCTATTTTAATCTAACATTCCTCTGTATGTTCTGGTAATATTCCCTCACTCCAGGGTGCAATGGTGCTTTGTTAGCCAAGACTGTACCATGTGCCTTCTCACTGGATCAAATTCCATTCTGCTGTTTTCTGGTCAACAGTGACATCTGAGCTCCCACTACAGACTGAACTAGAAGCACTCACACCAAATGTGAGTGTGTGAACCATTCTAAGCAGCAATAACCTGATTAATATGACACTGAATTCTTGATTTTTAAATCCACATTATGCACTAATAGGCTAATCAGAACTGAACCTACAGTTTAAAGTGGGACCTGATCCTCCACTGGGTATTGAACCTAGGACACCTTGATTACCAGATGATGATGCTACAACTGTGCCATTGGGGAGGCCCTAGATATAATATAGGTATTGTGGTGCAGGACAAGTATGAAAGTACATAAGTTTCCTCTCAGTTTAGGTGGTTATAAAGTAAAAGATAAAGTGTTCCCCTGTGCATAGCACCACGCCATGAAGGCGTATAGGGGGTGTGGGGGTAACGCCCCACACTTTCTTGATCCGGTCGTGAGTGGGGGTGATGTGATCAGCATCACGCCCCTGACCGCCTTTACCCCCCAGGGTTTCCCCCAGGTACCCATGTTATTCGACGCTGGGTAGGCGCCGGGGCCGCTTCCACCGTTAGAAAAGTTCCCGGATTTGAACCGGCCGGGGATCGAACCCGGGACCTTGAGTATGGTAGTCAGACGCGTTACCGACTGATCCACCGCGGCCACCAGTTTAGGTGGTTATAAAGAAATAAAAGTTAATGGAAGAAAAGAACTCTAAAATCAATTCACTTTCATTTCCAATTAACTATGGCTTAGGAAACACTCAGTTTCACATAGATTAAAAGCTGTGCACCTTTCTTTTGCCTTTTTGACCGATTAAGTATTATGTTATTGTTAATTTTTCAGTCAGTTTTGAACATGAATATTTTAGGGCTGAACCGATACCACAGCTGATACTCATATCAATTTCCACCAATACTGGCACTTGAAAATTGTAACAATTCAAATTAATTCAGAATATGTACAAATTTTAATACATAAGGTTTCCGCTGAAACTATATCATAGCAGTCTACCAGTTTTGCTTTAAAATTTCACATGCGAGAAGAATTTAAACACGAAAAAAATTTCTTCCCATAATGTTGCTGCAAAAATAATAAGCATTACACATTTTGCATAATTTTCAGGATATTTAGGCTCCATGAAAGTGTCATCTGGCATTTTTGCAGATTCTAAAAGGCACCTGGACTCCAGAAAAGTATCTGTCAATTCTGTTACTTCACTATCACCTCAATTCTAAAATTTTTCCTTCACAAATTAATTGCAACTGTGAAACTTATTTAAAAAAATAAGATGACTCATACACTTCCAAATCAGAATTGCCAAGGAGAATTTCAAGACTGCATTTATACTCAACAGTACTCACTTATCTCTTGCTATTCCGCCATCAGTGACTTGAAAGCCATGTTCCTTAAGCAGAGCACACAATGTCGTTTTGTTGCTGTCCCTGATGAAACCTTCCTGCAGGGTGTCTCCAGGTTCCTGCAGCTCATTTCCTGTTGACACTACAACCACAGTTGGCTGCCTGTAGAAAATATAGTAAATGTAACTTGTGAAAATAGCAATGTTAAGTTTTATTTATCTTGTAGATTATGGTTCTTGTAAGAACATAATCACAATTTTCAATGTAATATTATTGAAAAATACAAGCTCCCTTCATCAGTTATTTATTCTTAATTTAATATATATTACAGTTTGTAATGATCATTTGTTAATAATTTTTGCACACTTGAATTATTTCATAAATATGTTGAAATATAATGCGAAGAAGAAGATATAATTTTTGTTGGTTTATGTATTAGCAAAATAACTATGCAAGATTCAGTTCACTGATGTCTGTATTTAATTTCGTTACATACACTGCTATTACCTGACTATTCATTACATGCACTGCTATAGCAACGTCAGAATTCAATTTATACAGCATTTAGTGCAAATGAATAACACAAAATATAATTAACTTTGTACAAAGTAATTATTATGCATTGTTTAACTGTTAATAGAAAGTGAGTTTTCTAACATGAAATTAATAATTTTAATAAACATATAATCATATTGTGCAGATCCATGGGACTGTCACAAGTTGTGACAATAAAATAACTTACCTACAGTTTAAAGTGGGATCTGAACCACTATGTGCCTCTACCGGATATCGAACCTGGGACCCCTTGATTACAAGGGCTTATACAATGAATCATGTCAATAACCCTACATTGTGGAAACTTAATAACATAACTGTGAAACAAGCAATTTGTTTTTTATAAATAGTAATATTATTATTTTAAATTAAAATGTTATCAAATTTTAATTATGGATCCAAAATATCATCAGATAATTCAAAATCATCCTCCTTTCTAGAAATGTTCTTCATCTCCTCTGTAGGATCAAATTTCAAAGATGGTGGCTTACACCATTTGTGAAAAAGAGTCTATATTTTAATTCTAGTTATATAATTCATTTTATAACTGCTTCTATTTATTTATTTTTGTTATATTTACTACATTGTTATGACTAATATTAATCAAACAAGAATAAATGTCTATGAAGGGAGTGTGTGAACATTCTGAAACGTTAAATCAAAAATTGTGTTTGTGTGTTTGTAAGAACTATACACTACAAGAGTAATAATTTTACAATGCAAACAATACGTATAGTTTGTTCTGAAAAATTGTAAATGTTAACACAGTGTCTAACTGCAGCTGTAACAAATTAATGTACCACAATTTTGCGTAGAAATAACCATGAGAATTTCAGTTCGTTACAACAAAATATTGAAGTTCAAAAATTCACAAAATTTAAAAAAAATTATACTTACCTATAGACTAAGATGGAGACAATCCCAACTGTCGCCAAAAGCCCTAATTCTGAAGGACCCAAGATAGAGTTTTTGCGTAACACTAGTTGGCCTTCCGCAATATCGCTGCCTGCAGGTCTGAAATTAATGAAGTAAATAAAATAATTCATCAAATTTCTAACAGGTGTAGGGAAGAAAATATCATATTCAAGTAAAAACAGAGGGGGGGGGGGAGCATCTTACACTATGTTTTATTTTGTGAAGATTACATTAAAACACATATCACACAATGTCTAAATTATGGAATACTGTCACACATGAGATGAATAAAGTAACAGTAAATGTTAAAAAAAAATACAGTGTTGCATTTGAATTTACATTTAAAGTAAATGTGACTTACTTTTCAGTAAATCAGTGATTAGACAATCGCTGGGATTTTCTTAGAAAAAGGAAGCACATCCTTGTGTTTATTTGGAACACACTGTACAAAATTTCACTTACACGAGGTGACTTTTTTTAAGCAAGGTTCATTTGCTAATAACTTGTTACATCCCACACAGGCGTAGTACTGCGCATGCGCATGGACTTCTGGCATCCCTTGCACAGAAGCAAACACCATTTGGATTGATTGATTGATTTAGTTTATTTTACTTCGCGTTTTGTGCCTCTTGGCTAATTTGCGAAGATAGGGATGAGTGATGAAATGATGAAATTAATGAATGGACATTCATAAACAACCAAGCTCGAGTGGGATTCGAACCCGGGACACTTGAAACACCATTTGGAGCCATGTTGTCAGTGTATGCGCTTCGTACTGTGTGATTGCAATGTTTAAGATGATTGAGTGGCCTGCCAACTGTGAGATACGGTCAGTGATTTGGTTCTTGGCAGCAGCAGAAATTCATTCAATGCAATGAGTGATAGCAAAGTGCAGAAATGGGTAAATGGGTGAGAATGTTCAAGGATGATCAGGAGAATGTGCATGATGAGCTGTGCTCAGGTGGACCATCTGTGAATCAGCGATGATTTTGTGCATGTGGTAGATGCCAAAATCCATGAAAACAGACAATTCACAATTTCCATGAAGTTTCTTGGCAGCAAGCGTTT
The DNA here is from genome assembly GCF_977018435.1 of Lepisma saccharinum. Classification (NCBI taxonomy): domain Eukaryota; kingdom Metazoa; phylum Arthropoda; class Insecta; order Zygentoma; family Lepismatidae; genus Lepisma; species Lepisma saccharinum. Next base: position 14,444,039 of record NC_139256.1, on the reverse strand, counting down.
CAGCAGCAACAAGGAAGTGAAAACGGGAGTTGGAGAATGGCTTGCCTCGCAGGCAGTTGACTTCTAGGAGCTATGAGCTCATCGTATGTTATGACAAATGTTTAAATAACCATGGAAACTATGTGAAAAAATAGATGAAGGCATGTATCATCTGATACAAAATAAATTTTGCAGTGCAGTTTTCTTGGCAAAACGGACCACACTTACAAAATATTCCATGTATATTGTTAAAAAGAAGCCATATGTGGCAGTAAGCAAATTTGACATCTTAAAAAAATATATGATCAATTAAACAATAAGAAATTTACTGGCAACAATAAACTGATATCCCACTATTGACTATCACACACACAACATCTCTCACCTGATGTCCTGACCTATTTCAGGTGCCTTCAATATCTGAATTTCCAGTTCAGTCCTCCCGTCATCTGCTTCCTTAATCAATTCTGTGTCTTCCACCTGGACTACACAATCTGCTCCTGAAGGCACTGGAGCTCCTGTGTTTATCCTCACACAGGTCCCTGGCTGAACTTTTATCTCGCCAGGCTGAAAAAAATGCAAGAGTTAGAAAACAGACATATCAATTGAAGGGCTCGGATGTAAAACATGGTAAGTGACATTTTGGTCATTTCTGAGTTCATTAAGAAAAAAGGTTATTAGCTATACTGTAGATAAATTGTTTTCTTGTTGTGTTTACCAATTTCAGAAGGCTTCACTGAGTCCAATGCAAATTGTACGACATGGCAAGTTCACTCAAAAATTAAAGGATGGCACATTTTACTTTGAAAATGAAAAATGACCAAAATGTCACTTAACATGTTTTACACCCGAGCCCTTCAATTAATGATGGGTGCGGTAACCATGGTTATAATATTGTGTACATGAAATTTTGTTTCCGCATTGCAAACTGGATTAATTGGGAAAAAACTATGCAATTCGCAATGCAGAAACACGAAATTTCACATACCAATGTTTGAAGTTACATAACTGATTAATGATTTTCTTGAGAGAAAAATGTGTATTCTAAAAATGTCACAATTATGCATAACTTGCAAAATATAGAAATAATGGATAAAAATAAATAATTGCAATGTTATCAACCAATTTATCAGCTATGGACGCAAGCACAACAGTTAAGAGATAAAGTGAAATGTTTAGTCTCAGTACTACCTTTCAGAAAAATGGAAATATTTTGCTTTTTTACAATCTAAAATGTCAACAAGTTTGGGAGATACGAGGGGCGTACTATAATGATTTACACTTTATTTTATTTCAGGTCCTATGGTCCACCATTCGAGAAGTAAGGACTGGCATATATATGAAGCTACGAGTCTAGTCTACCAATTGCAGGCAGCAGTGCCCAAAAAGGATTCCCGGTGTTCACACAGCAGCACGTTCCGTACATCATTGTCAGCAGATTATTGGACAACATGGAAAGCGACTATAACGGTCAGCGTTGGATAAGATGGTTTCTATGGAGAGAGGGTGTGACCACAGCAGAGATTTACAGACGATTGGTGCCAGTGTGTGGTGAACATGCGCCTTCACGGAAAACAGTTTACAATTGGGTGGAAGGCTGGAAAACAGGACGCACGTCAACAGAAAAAGGGACAAGTTCTGGAAGGAAAGTGACTGTGACAATACCAAAAAACATTACACGGGTTGAGCAAGTCATTCTTGAGAACAGGTGCATCATGTTTTCTCAAATGGAGGTAACCACGGGCCTGGCCAGAAACACCCTGCAACGAATTGTGCACAATCACCTTAATATGGGGAAAGTGTGTGCCAGATGGTGCACATCGGTGCAACGGTAGCGGAACGTGAATGTAGCAGACCCCCTTGTCCCTTTTTCTGTTGACGTGCATCCTGTTCTCCAGTCTTCCACCCAATTGTAAACGGTTTTCTGTGAAGGAGCATGTTCACCACACACTGCCACCAATTGTCTATAAATCTCTGCTGTGGTCACACCCCCTCTCTCCATAGAAACCAACTTGTCCAACGCAGACCATTATAGTCACTTTCCATGTTGTCCAATAGTCCTCCGACAATGATGTACGGAATGAGCTGCTGTGTGAACACCTGGAATCCTTTTTGGGTACTGCTGCCTGCAATCGGTAGACTAAACTTGTAGCTTCATATGCCAGCCTTCACTTCTCGAATGGTGGACCATGAGACCTGAAAAAAAAATAAAGTGTAAGTCATTATAGTATGCCCCTCGTACTTTTTAAAATAAATTGTATGATTTCACCAGAAAAATTTTGCTTTTAACAAGTTGAAATAACTTTTTTTAGCAGAGTAAAGGTAAAAGGTAAAGTGTTCCCCTGTGCATAGCACCACGCCATGAAGGCGTATAGGGGGTGTGGGGGTAACGCCCCACACTTTCTTGATCCGGTCGTGAGTGGGGTGATGTGATCAGCATCACGCCCCTGACCGCCTTTACCCCCCAGGGTTTCCCCCAGGTACCCATGTTATTCGACGCTGGGTGGGCGCCGGGGCCGCTTCCATCGTTAGAAAAGTTCCCGGATTTGAACCGGCCGGGGATCGAACCCGGGACCTTTAGCATGGTAGTCAGACGCTATTAGAAATTATCTATGTTGTGTTGGACACCATACTTTGATTTCATTTGAATTACATTATATTATGTCACTTTTCTGCCACTTCTGACTAATCGCAAGAATGAACAAATGGACAATCACAAACATATGTGGAAAACGAAACACAAGCCCCACGGAGGATTATCCTGACTCTGGTCTAGGCACCAAAGCCCCGTCAGCCTGCAAAACATTCAGCCCAAGGTGAACTACATGGAAGAGAGTTTGACACTTTAATGCCTTGGTCACCTTTTACACTCCAACACAATACTAATTGGCTCTGTGAATTGTGACTTTTTTGTAAATAATGTTTATTCTGTGACATAATTATTATTAGAGCCCGGAAGTTCAGGCATTTATTTTCGTTAAAATAGGCAGGCAAAAAGTCATTTATAATGTGGAAAATAGGCACTAAAAATGAAAAAAGGCAAAATAAACAAAAAAAGGCACATTTGGAAGTCGCTTACTTTAATCTATAATTTCTGGCAAAATGTTAAAATCTACATTGGGAAGAGCATTTTAATTTTCACCAAATTCACGCACGTAACCATGTAACTTACCACTTAATGGCACACTAAATTTCGGCATGATGGCAAATACAAGATCATTTCCCTCCAAAGTGCAGAACTAAACTAAAGATAGAGAGCTTGATTTTAGAATGCATGCAAAGGCCCTTGGGCATTAGTGCTGTTTCTTGTCAATAACGTCCTGACACGGACGCTGGACGTGATGACGTAATTGTGCAGATGTTCTGCAACAGGTTTTCAGCAGTCAATCATGCACAAGGAAATGTTAACCGAGCCAATATCCTAACTCAGCACGAAATACTTTTCTCTCACACTTTTCTCCTTCAGCAATGTTGAAACATGCGTGAGTTCAATATTAATTAAATAAAGCGAAAATTATTCACATAATAAACGGAAGAAAAATAAATGCCAACAACGTTTTTTGGGAGAAAAATAATTTATATACACACTTTTTTTAAAAAAATGGTCCAATTTCATTGAAAAAGGCAAAAAAGGCATTATAATTAAAAATAGGCAGTGGGGTCCCAAATAGGCAAAATAGGCAAAATGAAAAGGCTTCTAAAACATTCGAAACAACATAAAAAACGTATATCCGGAAAAATTTTATCAATATATCCAGTAGATAAAAAGAGGCATTTTGCCAAACTTCCGGGCTCTAATTATTATACTTTATCGATATTTTGATGCCACGACCATTCATGTTTTGTACAAGAGATAAAATTATAATAGCTTTTCTTCAACCATAACCTGCAATGATCCTTCCAGTGGTAGTTTGAAGCCCTAATGATTGGGCCACCGCTGTTCCCTCTTCCATAATTAACATATTTCAAATTGACAGCAACGCGAAATAATTTTCTTACTTTAAAAAGAATACACAATAATAGTAGAACATGAGCGGCAAGAACTTTTCAAGATTTTTTCGGCAGGCTATGAAAGCACAGGTAATTGTTGCTTTGCCAACTTCCAGCAGCAAAGTTGGATATAAATATTCGAAGTTTCTTTTGGAACAAGTCCTAGGTTAACAGAACTATTCATTCATTAATTTCCGAGCGCCTCTAGCAGAGAAATGTTGAGTTTCTGTCAGCACACAAGATCGTATTTGTGACGGCGAAGTGCTGATGCTGGAACTCTTGAAATAAAATTTTAAAAAATGCTACTATGAATATAACAAATATCCCATCTTCTATTTCAAATACAGCATTGCTAGACTAGTTTTCAAAGAAAAACTTACTTTACTTCCTGCAGTGCTATCTCCTAGGACTTTCCTATTTCCTGCTCCATCTGCTGCCACCACTGCATATCCATCCTTTATGGAGGCTGGGAAGGGAGGAAGGGCATCCTTTGCATACACATCTTCTGCTAATGTTCTTCCCAGAGCTTCCCTACATTGAAATATAAATGTACAAAACAATTAAAGCATGCCATTTAAAATTATGTTTTAATTTATGGTACTATTTTATAGTGATGGATTCAATGTTGTTTGCTATTCTAAAATTTTTATGTAAAAGTGGTTAAGTGAAAGAAAAGGCTATAAGCCTTAACTTCGCCATGAGAAACAAGATGCAATAAATAAATAAACTAAATTTCTTGCAAAACTATCTGAAATTTCAAAAAAAGGATTGCGTACTCATATCTGTCTACTCATATAATTCTCGAGGACAAAGTTACTGTATCACTATAGTCTCAGGGCAGAGTATAGCACATGTTGCCAAATTTCTGGCAATTTTCTCATGCCATCAGCGGAAATCGTTCTTCCGTATATCACTGATGGACCACAGTAAGGCCTGCTCTATGCTATCAATGGTATTGAAGCAACATCCTCGTTGAGGATCTTGTAGCTTCCGAAAACAAGTCACAGTCGCAAGAATTCATGTCCAGACTGTAAGGGGGTGCTTTAAAAAGAACCCATTGTGCACCACACCCCATTGAGGGCCTGGGTCTACCTAACAACTGACGACCTCACTCCCATCTGATCCTACTCATTCACTCACCCGAGGTGGGAGATCACCCAACCAGTTACGGGGTGACAAGAGGTCAGCATGACGAACCTCCAGTTGTTGTAGGTTTTCATGACCGGGTTACACTACTCTTTCGTAGCTCCCCAATTTCATCATGATGGTCCCACACACAGGCTTAAATTTCAGGAGAAAAATTGTTACACTTCCCTTAGGAGACTCGAACCTCCATGCACCCTGCAACCGGAGCTCAAAGCATGATACCTTAGACTGTATGGCCACAGTGTGGGACAAGAGCATTCTTTAGCCATCTCCAATCCAAATGCTCAAGCAGCTGCCACACTGAATTTGAAACATGGCACCTTCAGTTGTGGTGCAGCACAATAGAATATGTTCACCAGAAGAGTTGGTCACTTTCACTGGACGAATGTGATTCTCCATAAAGTTACTGTAATATTCGCTGTTCATGGTAACTCTCTTTGATTCTGTGTGACAAAAGAACATGACTTTGTAGTCACAGCAACAAGAAGCATCTCTTTATTATTACTAGGTGCTTTCCCGGTCTAGGCGAATCAATATGGTGAACCGTTTAACAATTGTTGAATATGGAAGTGCCTCATCAAAAAAAAGCTTGCAGAAGTTCTCTGTGATACATAACAGCATAGCATTCACATGCAACTTACATTTTGAATGCAATTTGTTATTTTCGTGAGAATATTGTTTTAGAGCACACTACTCAATGTGGCTACAATCAGTGGTTCTGCCATCACACATCAAACTATGGAATAAAGCCACTATCTGAATAAACGCTTAATTGTTGCTACCAGTAACAAACAGTTGACATATTGTTGAGCAATTACTTTTTTTAAAATGATCCTCGTAATAAGGAAAATTTTGCTAATATAAGTAAATGAAATACAGAAAAGTTCCCAATACTGATATTATTATTCCAATCTGATATAAACTTGAAATATTCCATGAAGAACATGTGTTGATCATTGTCCCCCAAGCTCCCTTATTTAGACAGTTACCACTGTGCCAGGAAGGGACATCATGGTGCTGTCATCATTTTTTCGCATCTACACAAGTAGTAGGAAAGTTGATGATGCAATCAGCAGCTTACATTGTAATACCCATGACCTTATGTTGTCAAAATGTGCAGCCTTCTCAGAAGCTTGTTGTCTTCATCTTGTCAAGTGTCTGCATCAACGTGAAAGGGAATTGATTTGTTTTTACAATTAAGCAGAGAAGGGAGTTTATAATTATCATGTAAAACAAGGTACAAAGCATGCAGAGGTGAAGTACAAAAATATTAGATACGCGGGTAAAAGTGGTAAATAGCTTTGATCCCAAGTAAACACACATATGTCAAAAAAAGTTACCTATTCATAGGTAACTTAGTGCAAAATTAGAATAAATTTTCCTAATTTCAATACAGATTAATGTGAAGCTCAAAAAGCAGTCAGACAACCATTTAGGTCTCTCATATTTGTGAAATATGTGCATAATAAATATGTAGAAATAAATGCAGCATGTTTGTTACACTTGCATGCAAAAACATGGGACACCAGAACACAAATGACTGCACACTTGGTACAAATATATTGGTGATAGGCACTTAAAGAGTTTGACATTGTCCATGCAAACTCTGAAATGACTGACCAATGTGAGGACATTCCATCAATTTTCGACTATATCTACAGCTGTCTCCAAAGAACCATTCCCTCTAAAACATACCTAAAATTGATTGATTCTTTTCCAAGAAGATGGGCATGTTGAAGAACCAGAGCCTGGGCTTCTGCAACACTGAAGAGTGGATAAGGGGACTTCCTTGCCCTTCTAGCGACCTGGCTTAGGTTCACCTGAAAAATAAAAGAAGCAACTTTATGCATCAGCATCTTCCCATATTTCAGAAATGAATGCACACAACAATCTCTCTAGGAACTCACGTTACACTTATTTTTTGTAAAATAGTGCAACCAGATTAACATTTGACTTAAGGATTGCTGCTGCTTACCTGATAAGGACTATTTCAAGGTCAATATTTTGTAACAAATATTCTGAATTAGTGTTTTAATATATTTATTACTTGCAATAATGCAAAATGAAATAAAGTAACAAATAAAAATGCACACTGCAACATGTGTAAGCATATGGGGGGACGTGGATGTATGACTCCATGTAGACACATTGCTGGAAAATTTCTCACTTGGAATCACCCACCCAAGGAGTACATACTGGAGCAGTATTAAAACGTTCTACCTTCCCGGCGAAGAAGACTATCCTTATAAAAGAGGGGCAAAACGTTTGGTTTTCAATGTCAGCTCAAGATATGTGCTTTATTGTTATTTTATTATAATGAGAGTGCCAATCCAGAACTATTTGGAACACTACTACCAGATGAATGCCAAGGTTTAAAAAAAAGAATGCCGACAGCTCGACTTTCGAGAAATACAGAGTTATTGCTGTGATGTACAAACAATATGACAAACACATTTGTATGTTCCCTTGCCAACAAAAATATTGCCTGTAGAAAGATGAAGCTCTCCTCTGGTCATTGCACCACGTCATGAGGGCCCACATGGTGCCTGACATTCTCAATCTCTGCCATACATGCCCAGGTCAGAATTTGAACCCGGGACACCTAGCACCACTCTGCCACGGGGGGGGGGGGGGGTCATAACGGGAACAAATTTGAAACTAAAAAAAGTCTGTTTAGTGGACAATGAAAAAAGTAGACTTAGACAACAAGGTAAGACATAACAGTGAGGAAGTAGTTTTACACAAAAAAGCAACAAAGAAAACCAAACCCCAAAAACGAGTAAAAATTTAGACTTACTGATGATACCATTACAGTGATTGAAGATCTTCTCAATTTGAAGCAAATGCAACAAGAAAATAGCCAAGACGACACCTGCAAGCAAATCATACTAATGATGAAACTATTAACTGAAATTAATAGGTCCATTTATTTACATCACTGCAGGAATTGCGTTAATTGAATAGTAACAAGAGAATGGAAAACTTTAGTCATGGAGTGGAGAATATTGTATGAAAAGTGTTTTGAGTTTAGCATCCTTTGACAAATTTTCAAAACTTTAAGTGTCTTACAGAATAAGCATGTGGTTAATTGTTTCCCAGATGGGAAACAGACGAAAAGTCTGAATCTTACATAACCATAATTGCATATGGACTCATGAGAAAATACAAATGCAAATTTTTTCTTCTTGTGCATATTGAGGAAAATATCATTACATAGCATTTGGTAGATGAGCCAGCAATAGCTACTCGCAACTGAGTACCTATGGAATGGGAGGGGGATATAAAAGGTAAACCCCCCTTTTTTTATAAGGTCAATTTCTCTTCTACGTATCACACACGCACTAGAAGCTGCATTATCAGAGGCTATAGAGCGATCACAAGGAAAAGAATCTTCGGCCGAAGTCTCTGCACACCTTCCCTTCCATCAGTTCAACTCAGGCCATAAGGAAGCATGCTCCACTCTGCCCCTCCCCTCCATGCAGGAGTATGATGCAAAGTAATCGCAGGTCTTCGCAGGCTCTTTTTCCTGTGGTTCCACTAAACCACGGCACATCGGCACTGGAGCTCATAGTCAGTATATGAGGCTTGTGTTCTGTGTCCCTATATAATGTCCCATTATCCATTTCATTTAGCCGGTTCCCGTGGCGGAATGGTTAACATATCGCGCTACGATGCCAGGGATTGCAGGTTCGAATCTCGGCCTGGGCATGGATGTTTGTGATTGTCCATTCATCAATTCCAACATGTCATCACTCAATCCCCATCTTCGCAAATTAGCCAAAAGTGGCAGAAAAGCAAAGTAAAATAAAGCAAACCAATCAACCATTATCCATAATCACCCTTCGTCCCCATAGTTGTTGATGGGTTGATTGCGATGATTGATTTGGCATATTTTACTTCAATTTTGAGCCACTTCTGGCTAATAGTAAAGATGAGGATGAGTGATTAAATTGACCAGATCAGAATTCGGACCTGGGACCCCTGGCATCATAGCATGGTGTGATATCCACTTAGCTACAGAGGCTGGCAGCTTGGGAATGGGAAAAAGTGAAATCCCAATTTTACATTCTCGTACAGTATACATTCAACAATCTTGGCTTGTAATCAAGGGAACCCAGGTTCAATACCTGGTGGAAGCACAAAGTGGTTCAGATCGCCCAATTTAAACTGTATGTCATCCCGATGAGCCTATTATGTGCATAAAATGGACTTAAAACAGCAACAACAGCCGACCTCCACAGCAGGGTGGTTATGACAGTGAACTACGCCAGGGGTAATGGGTTGGAATTTCAGCCAAGGCATGGCTGTTCTTTGCAAGTGTCCCTTCATCACTTTCATATCATCACTCATCCTCATCTTAATGTTTAGCCAAAAATTGCAGAAAAGCAAAATAAACCAAATGAATCAAACAAAAAACAACAACATTCAACTGTCATGGCCCAATCGAGTATAATGTTGTAAAAGCTACCTCAATTTTATATTCCCCCCCTTTTTTTTTTTATAATGGTACACAGAAAGACATAAAATTGACGTTCTACTGTACTAATAACGGTCAACAGTAATAAGCATTTTTCAGTAAGCTTAGAATTGCTTACCTTACTTTCCTCCTTGGAGTCTCCTCCATGCTCATGATGATGATGGTGGTGGTGGTGGTCATGAGAATGAGCCTGGCTTTGCCCCGTTGAATGCAGCTTTGAGTGAACCATCTGGACTTCAGTATCTTGTCCCTTCAATAAGGACACAGCATGAGGAATTGCCGGGATAATACTTTGCAAGCATTCCTGAGAAGCTTTCACACTTCCTGGCAAGTTGATAATCAACGTCTTGTTCCTGATTCCACAAACCGCTCTGGTGTATAAAAAGAAAAGTGGAAATTATATTATTGAGAACTTGTTATTCATGTGTGTGGTGAATTCTCTCCTTGTAAATAAATTATTTCAGTTTTTGCATCCCAATAAAAAATATTCAGCACAATTTGGGGACCATGCCTATTTTGCATAATGAAATTCCAGATAATCACATATAGTAAATTAATAGGCTGTCATATTTATGGTGAGTAAAAATATCGAGATTTTGGTATAAAAACTGGGCACATTTCTGGATCAAAAGTGCTATATAAAATTGCAAATAATTACCTGCAGATTTGAGTATAATCATGGAAAAAAAAAGGTAAAAAGTTTGTAATTGGAAAGGCAGAAATAGAAAAAGAGGAATTCATTATAGCGGCCGAAGGAATTGGGGCCGCTCTAGATGATAAGGATGATAGAACAGAGATTAAGAGTAGGTTACACGACATTATTGAACAGCAAATCCAAAAATAAAATAAAAAGGGGTTTGATAGGAAGGAGGGAGAGAAGAATAAGAGACTTATAAAGAGGTTGAATAACGTTAGAAACTGGGTCAGGGAAAATGACGTATTTATAATACGATCCGATAAGGAGAACACAATGGTCGTATTGCATAAGGACGAGTATAAGAGTAAATTAGAGGAATGCTTTTTAAATACTGACTACAAGGAGGTACATAAAGACCCTATCAACAAAATAAGAAGGGATACAAAAAAGGAAATTGAAATTAGCACAACATTAAGTAGGACTGAGAACAAGAGACTAATTGAGAAATGCAAAAAGGGGACTATCCCAGTGGCGTTTGGAATACCCAAAATTCACAAGAAAGGAGTTCCCCTAAAGCCAATCATATCAACGTACTCACACCCGGGATACGGCTTAGCAAAAATTCTTGTTGGGATAATTAAAAAAGTAAAGAAAAACACGACTTATAGTGTTCTGAATGCAGTGGAAGTAAGAAGGGAAATCAAGAATATTGAGATTGATAATGAAGATGAAATCGCAAGCTTTGACATAGTTAATCTGTACCCCCAGTGTGCCGATTGTTTACATAGGTGGCTTATGGGTAATGGAATTCATGTGATAACTGCTTGGGAATACGTCAAATGGTTTAATATAGTTGCGGGGTATAATTATTTCTATTGTAACGAAAAAAAACTTATGCAAAAAGAAGGACTAGCCATGGAGAACCCCATATCAGGGATAATATCTAGCATTTTGATTCACTTCATTGAGAAATCAGCATTAAGCACATTAGAGAGTAAGGTTAAATTTTACGGGAGATATGTGGGTGACATTTTAGTTATCGGTAAAGAAGGAAGTTTGGACAGTCTATATAACAATCTAGGGGATCAAGAAGCAAGAATTAAATTCACTTTGGAAAATATGAAGGATAATAAAATTAGCTTCCTAGACTTAGAGATTTGCAAAATATGTACAGAAATAGGAACAGGTGTTTTCCATAAGCCCTTAGCAGGAAAAATGTACATCAATAAGGAATCTGCCCATGCCAGTAGGATTAAATATAATGTCTTCCTAGACTTCTTCATGTATGCTATTAGATTATGTAACAGTAAAGAGAGTTTGATAAGGGAAATAGATTGGATTTATAAGGTAGGTAGAAAGAATGGGTATGGAAATGAGGAAGAATTTACACAAAGCAAGAAGGATATGTTCTAAAGAAGAAAGTAAGGAAAATAGTAATGTTTAGTAACAAAAATAAAGAAATAATGAAATATAAGTACGTGGCTATTCCCTACTTTAGGGGACTGTCTGAGAAGATAGAAAGAATATTGAAAGAATTTGGCATTAAATGTGGGATGAAAGCACCCAGGAGCTTGGAGAAATCCTTCACGAGATATAAAAAAGAAGGAGGAAAAAATGAGGAAAATGAAGAAGGGAAGAAAGGGATATATAAGATTAAATGCCAATGCAAAAAAGAATATGTTGGACAAACTGGCAGAAGTATGGGTATATGTTGGAAAGAACACGATAAGGATATCAGGGAAGGGAATCCCAGAACAGGGTTATCTGAGCACATCTTGGAAAAAGAGCATGAAATTGAGGATCCGGAAGTCCTTAGAGAGGAAGATAAACTACTTAGAAGAAATGTATATGAGGCATCATTTATATGTAGGAATAGACAAAATAAACTTGATAGGGAAGATGGTAACATCGACGAACTCTGGATAGGAATGCTGAAAGAATGGGAAAAGCGGGAATAAGAGGAAATCTGATTCAAGGTTACCCCCAGACGTAGAGCGCGAAGCTCGAGTCCTACGCGATTTCACTTTTGAATGACGTAATGATGGCTAATGACCGGAGGGATTCTCTTTTAATGAGTGTAACAGTGGGGTTTTAATAGATTTTAATAGGGATAAATTTTCCATAGTGTTTTTTTAAAAAGAACAGGTCAGTTGTAATGGAATCCCAATATTTTATCCTATCCATGTAAACCTATTCCTTGCCATTGCTATTGACAAAGCTTCATGGGCAACCGTGAAGCCGATAAACTGACCTGAAGAAGGGGACAGTGGAACACTTCTCAATATTGATACACTATATTGAATAATATTATTATTATGCGTAGTGTATACACTGAAACCTGATTTTACATTCGCGGATCTTACACTTATCCACATTATATATTCAATCCTGAAAGTTCCAATAGCGCAAAATGTTATAAAAATGTTCAGCTTTTCTGTTTTCCTGATTTGTTCCCAAGAAAAATATAAATGCAATGTTCTGCTATGTTATGTGAACAATATCACATGGGATCACTTGTGTAGGGTATTAAGTATTGATTATTGGGAAAATGCTCCTGCCTCACCATTTCTCTAAAAAGGAACAAACTCGATTCTGCTTATTATCTTGAAAACAATCCCATCACAAAAGTTTCCTCTCAAAAAGATCTCGGAGTTATCATCGACGAAAAACTAAACTTTAATGAGCACATTACGAACACTACTAAAAGATCAATGTGTCTTCTCGGTCCTCTGTACAGATTCACTGAAATCCAAAACCAATCATCCATCAGCATATTTTACAAATCCCTTATCTCCACCATTCTTGAATACTGCTCTCCTATCTGGACCGTGGCTTCAAAAACAAATCTTTCCCGGATTGATTCTGTCCCCAACTTTTTCCTCGCCATTGCTCTCCACAGAATACCTTCTCTGAGGCACCTTCACAAAACAGATATTATGTTTGTCTTCAATGTCCAACCACCACACACTCGTCGCGAATTAGCAGACATGAAATTTTTGCACAAAATCATGAATGGTAAAATTAAATGTGAATTTCTGCTCAACAAATTTCATCTACGCGTCCCCACATGGCCAACCCGCAACGTTAAGCTCTTTCACAATTCCACCACAAGACTCTCCCTTCTACAGCGGTCTCTTTTCTACAGGCTTCATCGCACATATAATAACCTGCCTTTAAATGTGGAAACATTCTTGCCAGAACAAAGTTTTAGACAATTGTTAACAATGTATGTATAATTTTGATTTGTTTTCAGTGCCATCTTGTACTCTATTTTGTTGTTGTTGTTATTGATATTTTCCTGCTGTTACTGTTTCAGTGTAAAATGGTCATTCAGTACTGTATCTGAAATTTTAAGTAAAATAAAATAAATAAATAAATAAATGCTGGTATGACTGAAGATGACCGGACCCCTCTCTGATTTTCTTTATATTTGGCATACTTACTAATTGAGGCCTGCTAATGACGAATCTGAAGTTAAAATTTTTCGGAAACGTCTAGAAATTGCAAAATAATTGCGAACCATTGACGCTAGCCCCAAGAACCATTGACTTGTGGTTAGGTTACGCAAACATAGTTAAAATTTCATGTCATGGTAGTATCAGGATCTAGAAATTGCAAAATAATTGCGAACCAGTGACGCAAGCTCCACAAACCATTGGCGCTAGCCCCACGAACCATTGACGTGTGGTTAGGTTAGTTTCGGTTAGGTTAGGCAAACATAGTTAAAATTTGGTGTCGTGGTAGTATCAGGAATATATACATTTGCTTCTGAAACAAAAAGATTTGCGAAAATCGACTGTTTCCATTCTGAAAACTAATGCCTTATTTTAGCTTATTTTGCAATTTCTAGAAGTTTCCGACAACTTTTAACTTCAGAGTCGTGATTAGGAGGCCTCAATTAGTGAGTATGCTAACTATGAAGAAAATCGGCGAGGGATCCGGTCATCTTCAGTCGTTCCTGAATGCTTATATGTATTTTTAAAATTCACTAAAAGATTGTGAAGAAGAGGTTCTCTTGGGATATCAACCAGGTTAGTTCTGGATATACTTCCAAGCTTTCGACAGCTAACATCACTCTGGTATCCAGTGACTGAATGTAGACGAGAGCGACATTAGGTCACAGAAGCTTGATTGATTGATTGGGGTTAATTTACTTTGCTTTCCTGCCACTTCTGACTAATCACAAAGATGAGAACGGGCGATGATCTGGTGAAATTGATGAAGAGACACTCACAAAAAACACCCTGAGACCAGTTCTCATAGTCATACCCAGAACTAACATTCCGAGACAACGAACTAAATTTTCTGAGAAACAACTAGATTTCATGTTGGGTCTAAAAAAAGATGAAGAATGACTGATTGAGAAGTTTAGGATCATTCAAAATCATGCAACAGATCAGAAGTCTATTGTTATTGGTCAATATAGACACAATGATGCATCAGTACAATTGCAGACAATTTTCACCAATCTGATATTTATCTAACCTGCAACTTTATGCAAATTGTGTAAAAATCATGTATATTGAATACAAAGTACCGAATATACTTAAGCGCAGATATGTTATAATTGAGACTGCACCTAATAACACTTACCGTGACAACATCGCAAATGGTGTGATGTCCAGACTATACTTGAGCATGGCAAAGGAAATGCCCTGCGCTTCTTTGTGTATGACCTTCTTCGTTGCCTCTGGAGTAACATCCCGAGGAGAAAATCCTGTTCCACCAACCGTCAGAATAACATCCACCTGGTGTTTGTCGCTCCAACTTTCAAGGACTTTCTGCAATGAGCAATTTGGCCTGTCACTTTAAAGAATCCCTTCAAATCAACAGAAGGTTAAGGTAAGGTTATGAATTAAAAGGAGTGAGGGCACTCAGCCAATTTTTGAATATTTACCCCCCCCAACTTACGTAATACCCGAGTTATGTAATAACTGTATGTGGCTGTCACAAGACATTTTTTTATTTGAAAAGTGTGATTTCAGTTTGTTTTTTATATATTTTTATACTTTTATAGGTTATATCCAAGTAAATACTGTTGTATGATGTTTCATTTATAAAAAATAATACTCTACATTTATACACACACACATACATACATATAATAATAATAAATAATGCAGTTTGTTATGAAGCTACACTTAACCAATTTACAAATTAGACTTACGTCAAGGTTTATGTAACACATTACTTATGTAACTGGGGGGGGGGGGTTACTGTACTAGAAAATTTTAGTTATTTATAATAATTTTACAAATATATTACAAATACTAATATGAAATATTTACCAATAACAGTAGTGTTTTATAACAAGATCCTGTGAATTCCTTTACGGACTCATGAGACATGTAAATCACTATCAATGTACGTAGTAACAGTTAAATGAAAGTTGCTATTAATGCTTATAACCACATTTAAAAAAAATAAGGATATGCACTTAGTATTAAATATCAATATGCATACATCTATATATGTGCTGCATATGCCTATTATATTTGCAAAATGTTCCACCTATTAAGTTACATAAGAGCTAGGTTGAGTATATTGAATATTTTACTCCATGTCAGAACTAAAGGTTATAGGTATGAGTCAAGGCCAGGCATCGGAGTTTCATTCTTTCCAGGTTTCATTTTTATCGATGCAATTAAATAGAAACAATAACAAGAAAAATGAATGGTCAGATAGAACCTTAACAATAAATTAAAAACCATCGTTGAATAAAATGCTTCGATTTAAATTTATTTAATGTAATTCCTTCACTTTTGCATTGCCATGTGTCTTTAAAGACAAAATCTTTTGACCAAATTAATGCTTCTAAAACCTATCATTACAGTACAATCCAATATCTCAAATTACAAGGAACACAAATTAATTGATGCAACATCTACATTAGAAATAAAATGTATAACATGGCAATGTTAAACCCCAGAAAGGTTCAAATATGTTCTAAACCTAAACCTTGTGAATATTAAACAAATATTTATTTTGGGCCCAAGTTCCTTCTGTTTTATTGTGATTTCATCATGCTACGAATGCAATTTTTACATGGTTTGATTTCGATGTACATCTGTTAACAGATACTGCGGAGTTTTAGCGATTACTTAAGGTTTTGTTCAAAATATGCTTTCATGGTTAGGTTACGCAGGTTAGGTTTGGTTCCCTTAGCATTAAAATAAAGTCCCTAAATGCATTCTACTAAGGTTCCGATTTACTTCTACATTCATTCCCACGCTTCTACGATATTTACTGTCGCTTGTCGACGGAGAATATCTTGTCCATGAGAAGTGCGTAAGGTAATTTTCAAGTTGTTTTTTCAAGGTTCAAATTTCGTGTTACAATGATTTCCAAAATTCTACGATAATTAGTCTTTGTGCTAGGAAAAATCATAAAACAATCGGAACCGTTACCCTATTTTGTGTCAATCTACCTTAATTTCTTCTTCCTCATCAGGTATACATGCACAAAGTGTCACTTCGGCATCTATACTTATAGCATTGACAATTAGGCTTTTGATATTGCTTCCACTTTTGTCCACAGCTTCTTTTCTTGAACAAGAGTCACTGACTTAAAAAAGAAAGAAGAAAAATAAATTTACTTGTACAATAAGAATTACAGAATTCACATAATGACATATAATCCCTCCAATTTACTCAACTTTCCTAAATAATTAAATAGTAAAATGCAAATGAATGATATGTACGTATTCTTCAGAGTACCCTCACCAGCTGGAGATATTAATTTTCTGCTAATATCACTGGATTTCACAATTTGTCACCATATTGGGCATTTGCTGCTCTGAGTTCTGTATTCTGAATGATTTTTCCATTACGTAGGGGGTTATGAGAATGTACGTATTACATAATCTCCAAGTCTTAGAATATAATTCCAATTAATTCTAATGATAAGCAAGTTTTATTCATGAAAAATCTACACGAGAAGAGGACAGTTAAGGACACTGATACCAAAGGGGGAATACCAAATTAGCTTAAGCTGCTCAAAAATATTTAAAAAAAAAAATGTAAGGATGCTTGGGAGAGCTGTCTTTTAACTACTCATGACAGATGTCCAGCAATCGGAAGTTTGGCCAGGAACTATTTTATGGCATAAAAAAATCAGAAATTCACCTAAAAGTATTTCTTCTTCAGTGTACTGTTAATCGGTAACAGTTAGATATAGTGAAAACACATTTCTTCAAATTTACAGGAGAAATTACGGGAAAGTACCTATGGACTTTTGGAAGCTGGGATTAGTGTCTTTTCCATTTGTGCAACTTATTCAGCCGGTAAATAATGTAATTTTCGACATTAATGTATCTCCGTTGCACGAGAGCTCGTGCCACCATTACCTTCGACTACGTGAATCAAATGTTCTGTGCGTTCGAATATGTAACCCCCTGTCAGAGTAGCAACCACACGGTAGTTTTACCAGATGATGTGCGAGTGGGATTTTTTTTTTGAATTTAATTTTGTTTGCCTAACCTAACTGAACCTAACCTAACCTTCTCTGAATAGTTTGTGGATCAATGTTAGCCTAAAAACCATCATTTTTCGGTTAATAAGTGTTAGTGTAGCAACCACGCGGTAGTTTTACAAAATGACGTGTGAGCGTTTTTTTCCCCCAATTTAATTTTCTATGTTTGTCTAACCTAACCTTCCGTGAATGGTTTGTGGATCAATTTTCGCTTAAAAACATTTTGTGAATAGTTTGTGCGGCATTTTTCGGTTCATAAGTTTGGAAATACTGCATATCAGCTGACGATAGACAACGTGAGTCAAGATTTGCCCGCCATATTGTGTGTAACGAAAGCGAATTAGCAACGAACAATAAATACTTGCAATGTGAAAAATTACGCTTTTTTCAGTGAAAAAAACATAATCCCAAATCCCAAGTTAAAAAAATGGGTAACAGTTTCATGCATCGGAGACACATTTAAATCGGATATTTTGTCTTTCTTGTGGTTTGTACTTACCAATTATGTATTGCGGAACATAGTGGAAGGTGCCAATATGTTTTTTGCACGAAAACAAACACTTTTTCTGCTAAAATAAACCATTTTCCTTAATGCTACGGAAAGCACGTCACGGTGGGATATCGCTTGCTTTGCGAATTGTAACGCTTCTTTTGTTTTCGAATATCAATGTTTCCAACTCTATTGTGCATGAAAGTTGTAAAAAACCGGGGATCAAAAACCATGCACGGGTAGCCCCACAAACCATTGACGTTAGCCCCAAAAACCATCCACGGGTAGCCCCACAAACCATTGACGTTAGCCCCAAAAACCATCCACGGGTAGCCCCACAAACCATTGACGTTAGCCCCAAAAACCATCCACGGGTAGCCCCACGAACCATTCACACGAGGTTAGGTTAGGCCTGTTAGGTTAGGTTCCATTAGCACCCATTTCACCCCTAAATTAATCGAAAAACCATTTTTCTTTCTCGAAAAAAAACCGCGCGTTTCTCGAAGAAAAAAAACTCGCGTTTCTCGAAAAAAATCGCGCGTTTGGAAACCCTGATTCCACTAGCGAGATCGCGTGACTTCCGACGCTAGAGCCATCTGCAGGTACATCTTGGAAACAACGGCATGATGTTGTCGATTTTCACAAAATGCGCAATATTATTACATGAAAAGTGATTATTTATTGTTCTGCTGCATTGTAGAATGAAGTTTTAGGAAGAATATATATCGACGGAGGTTGTAAACCTTGGACAAACTCATTTCCGTACGTAGTTTCTTGTGTAAAATTGAAGAAATGTGTCTCCGATGCATGAAACTGTTACCAAAAAATGTTCCGCTATGCATATAAGGTAAGTACAAATGTAAAGAATTCGGAAATAAACGAGTTAAATGTATTTTCACTACATCTAACTGGTACCTGTTAATCTTCTAGGCCCAAGTTCCTTTTTCTTTATTGCGATTTCATCATGCTAGAAATGCAATTATCACCTTTTCCTCAACAACAAATTAATTAATGAATATCCTATCTGTACAAGAAATGGGCATGACTTTGCAAATATACAGGTTTTTACTGGTGATTTCCGTCAAATTTTGACCAACTACAACATAGCTATACGTACATAAAGATCCATGCTATTCTATTCTATAAATATAACCACACCTGTTAATACACCGAAGGTGATCAGCTTGCTTGGAAACATGGTTTACGAGACTGCTTGTCACAGATTCTGCTTGTGATGAAGAACAAGAAACAAGGGCTTTGAATTCCTTTATCATTTCCCCTAATCATATAATCTTGGTATAATCCTCAATGAATCCGCGATATGCCGTTGTTCAGGCAAAATTACATAACAAGCACAGGATGTATTTATTAACGTTATTTGGCCTTCGCTGAATTTCAGTCTGCGGATGCGTCAAGGACAGAAAAAAAGAAACTTCTTCCAAAATAAGATGAGCACAAGTTGAATGTGTTCGAAAATGAAATCTACAAGTTTTCTTTCGGCTTGGATTAGGACCAAGGTTGAAACTTGGTAGCTATAACATTCAGTCCAACGAGCATGTTGTTGCAGAGCAATTTCATAATGATTTGAAAAAATAATTAATGGCTTCTTTTCAATATTTGAATGGTACAAAGGTAAATTTAAATTATAAGAAACAACTGGAAAGCAGACGGCAAATGTAACAGGAGGCAAATTGTCCATCAGCATGTTCATTCACTCGGTTTTCTGCAATTTGTGGATAAAAGAATATGAGATAAATGCGAAATGTACCATCTCTTCGACATTAGCAAAATTCCATTCATTAAAACAACTTAGGATGAATAAAAAAGAAGGAAAATAACGATGGCAATTTGCTTACTGTTATCTCGCCGGTTACACAAGTAGTCCACCCAGACAGACATATAATCTGAGGCAGTGGCGTAGCGGCCGACTGACAAAGCGGAAAGGGCAGGAGGTGCAAGCGGGGTGTAGGGCCCTTGCAAAGTTATCTCTGTGCTCCTGACAATTTTGTATAAATCCAGAAATTCAACAGATAGTATTGCTTGTAAAAAACCGATTTATGAAAGCTCGCCAGAGTGGGGGCAGGTGACGACACTCCCTTCCAACTGGTGTTATTGAAAAATCGAATGATAAGGGTCTTCACTTCTAGGAGCATGGCAATTTACATGTTTTGTACGTGGTGTGTTCTGTATCTTATCACTTTTCCAGTTTATAGGAGGCTACAAACTCGACTGGTCGATGTTCGCTAAGCGACTTCTATTGTTTCTTTTCTAATATACTCAAGAAAAACATTTTCTTCCAATGTCAACTTTATTTGGCAAGAAAATTAAACTCTTCGAATAATGACAAATGTAAGTTCGAAACAATTTATTTTTGACATATTATTATTATTAGTTTATAACTTGTATTTATATCACTAGCTTCGTCTCAACAAAGACGATGAAATGAAATAATAAATGGGAATACTATTTTATACCATTTTCACACGTCTCCTGGAAAAGGTCACTGGAAACAATGCAACGAAAGTAGGGCAGGCACATCTCACGAATAAAAGGCGCTAAATATGAATAACCGTTATTTCGTGATTGGATTTTCAGGCGTTTCATGACTGTAAGCTATTAATGCAGCAGCCAAGTGTATTAATGCAGGCTTGGCTAACTATGATGTAACGACTGAAAACAAAATAAGATTGATTGATTGATGTAATATTTATTCATGGTGTTATATGTGTTTGTCCTTCTCCATATGATTCGTTTTAATGAACGATTGAGAGACAGGTGAAAATTGTCTAAAATAGTTTGCCCATCTATTATTTCATAAATAATTCATCGACTTTCTATAGAAACTAGTGATACAAATATTCAAGTCATAAGTAGAGGTATTGGAGCGGTTCAAAGTAATACTTGGTACGAGGCCTATTATTTTTATTAATTTAAGCATAATGGTAAACCGGGCCTCCCCCATGGCGCAGTGGTAGCGTCGCCGCCTTGTAAGGGGTCCTGGGTTCGATACCTGGTGGAGGCACAAGTGGTTCGGATCCCACTATAAACTGTAGGTCCAGTCCCGATTAGCCTTACTGTGCATAAAGTGGACTTAAAACACCAAATCAAACCAATCAAACCAAACCATAATGGTAAACCTATTTTGACGATGTTTTTGTCGATTTTATACTATTGCAAATCTGTGATTTTTCATCTCGTACTTCGTACGAGTGTCATAATTTCTTTCGAGTTAAAGTATGTAACACCTACACCTACACCCACCCACGCCCACCCACGCCCACTGTAACTGACCCAAGATTCACATTTATTTCATTTATTATTTATTGTTTAATTTTGTGTTTAACATGCCTTATGATAATTGTGTTGTTATCAATTACTATTTTGTTATGTTCCAAAACGTTGTTGAATTAATAAGATGTATAATTAATTATTGATAATGTGAAATTGCGATGTATAAATTTCTATACATATTTTGAGCATAGCAACGAAAAAAAGACAGTAGATCAATAAGTGATAAAATATATGGACATTTTAAATAGTGACGTCCGATTTTCATTGAAGTTATCAAAATCCTAATTGCTATTTGGTAAAGTGAATACTAGGATGCTTCGTTGAAGTTCAAGTAAAAGGCTTGCTTCAATAATTTGGCGCCTACAGCCAGGATTGAAAAAAAAGGACAATCTTCTGATGCGTGGTGAGAAGTTTGCGCAATGGTAGTTATAGACTTTTAAAATTTTATTTTGTCTTCGAGTTGCAATTTGTTTAACATGTTCCGAAGGCAAAATTGGCGACCCTAAATATTTTATTTATGTTTATTATTATTCTGTGCAGTCATGGCAGATAAAACTAAAGAAACTAAGTCTAAACATTCACGTAGGCTAAAGTCTAATGTTGCATATGAAGGAACCTACTTAAATAGTAGTAATTCTCACGATGGTGACATTTGTGATGTACAGTCAGGTAAGATTGAAGGAGTGGCTTGTTGTGATAAAATCGATAATGACCTGAGGCATGTTCAATGTTTTGATTGTCATTCGTGGTATCATGTATCATGTTTGAAGCTTTCCGTTACACATTGGACAATTTATTCTACAACGAAGGAAAGATACTGTTGTAACAAATGTGATCCATGTTACGATCCTTATCAATTGCCGGCTTATTTGGAAAGCATAAATCCTAATTTAAATGACATACTAAACATCATTAGAAGATGGAACAAGGTAGCAAAAACCTTCAATCTGATGGGAAATATTTAACAGCCGAAGTTAATTCTAATTCTGTTATTACAAATAGTAAAAGTAGAACAAAATCAATTGTTCTGGATAATACACAATCTAATACATCTCACAATGGAAGATCCAAGCGTGATGTTGGACTCAGTTCTTCGTCTAGTGACATATCAGATGATTCTTCTAGGACAGTTTCTGGTAAGAAGAATGTTATAAACACTAGTTCACGTAAACATGTCCGTTGGAAGCACAAGTATAATAAATCTGTAAGATCTAGCTCTGAAGAAACTTCCGTAAAGAAATTTCGATGTGACGACACAGAAGGTTCATTCCAAAAACGAGAGTTAGATGCTGAGAAATATAACTACACTGATGCTTGCTATCAACTGTTTGGTACAAATGCATATCCTACTTCTGGTTTTGTGCTTACTGCCAATAATGACAATGGTAGGAATGTACATACTAATCCACATTCTCATCTAGATCAAAGCTTTAATTCTCCTTGTATGTGGTGTGATTTTCACCCACAAATATCGGAACCTAACCCACACAATGATTGTGTTAGTAATAATTATCGTGATGCAAGTGCACCATGTTCAGTTTCGAACAATCACGATGATCATCAGTCGTCTGTAAATGGTTCTAGATTGCATGATTATAGTAACACAGGGTTAAACGGAGCAAATCATATAGTTCGAGAGGAAGAAGTGATCATCCTATAACTAGAAATACATGCAATGGAGAAGGAAATGCAAGAAGTGGACGTTTAAAGTTAAGTGAACTATCTCAATTGCCTAAGTTCTCGGGAAAGATAGTGCAACAATCAGCGAGAGAATATATTGAACAGCTGGATAACATATTAAATGTTGTAGGAGTGCCAACAGAAATGAAACTGCAAAGTATTCAACAATGCTTCATTGGGAGAGCTGGTTATTGGCTTCGGACTCATAAATATTACTTTAATTCTCATGATCAGTTTGTACAAGAATTCATTAATCAGTTTGCTTCTTCGGAAGTTATCCAATCACAACTCTCCGTACTGAGGAATCGCAAATACGATCCCAGTGTACATGGCAGTTTAGAGACTTTTGCTTTAAAAACTCACTCTAGTTATTGCAATTTGGTTGAAAATCCTCAAGATATAGATGTTGTGCAGTTAATACTTAGCCAATTACCTGATAATATTGCCAATCACATTACTTGTCACGAAATTCGTTCAGTAGATCAACTAACTAGCATGTTAAGAAGAATAGATGTAATAAAATTTAGTAGAAAGGGGCTTGTTGTTCTTCCTAATGAAGACAACGAACGTGAAAATATTCCAAAGGTTTTTAAGAATTCAGAACAAAATAGAGGCAAGTTAAATGTGCGGCAAGTTAATGTTCGATGTTCGAAGACCACTAGTGTTTGTACTCAGACTCCAACTAGTAGTGAGGTAGAAGCCAATGCTGTTATCAATCAAGGTTACGAAAATCGGCAGGGAAACAATCTTCGAGGTCGATATTTCAACAATTTTAGGCGAACCTCTAATAATTATGGATATCATGGAAATTTTATTGCTCGAAACAATTATAATGGTTTAAGATCTAGAAAGGGAGGACAATTCCGAAATAATTAGAGGCAAAATAATTCTCGATCACCTACAGGACAATTTAATGATGAAAATTTGCTCAATCAATCGCGATTCTATTACATGAATGAAAATCGCAGTGCTAATAATAATACCATACCATATCAGCGTTTTCCTGCAAATTCAAATTCATTAAATTATCAACCTGACGCAGCAGGTTTAGTATCACAAACTAATTCTGATTCTACAAGAATGGCAAATCGTGAACAAAATACTTCGCAAATACTTCTTTACCTTTAACACAAGTTCCCGTGAGATGTTAAATTAAAAGGTTGAGATGATTTATTTCTAGCAAGTTTTTTTGTACAAGGTCAAAGGTTTGCTTAAAACGACATCAAGAAATGTATTTATTAATTATTTGCACTTTAATTCAAAGAAAGGTGGAATATTTTAATCTATGCATATTCAATGTAACTGATGATGTTGGAACTTCTTCCTATTGCTACTGATGTGCTAAAATACGAGAATTGTTGCTGCATGCAAGTAAGAATGTGAATGTACATTCTGTTTCTGCGCGATATTGTTTAAGAATTTGTTCAGAGAATAATATACTCTGCATATAAATAATTGATTTATGCCAATGTATTGTATCTAGTAGGAATGAGAAATGTAATTATCCACTAGATTACATATGGTTATTATTTTATTTGAGAATTGATGTGTCTACAAAGTACATGAATAAATGTAGACAATACTTTTATGAAAGGCCATGGATGCCCTGACGATGTGATGATTATCTTCGTCTAACAAGTTTATATGTGCGCAAATAAGTATGATATTTGAAGAAACAGTCGCAGCATTATATTATTACTTGCAACTCAATTGACAACTTGAGGTATTCGTTCAAGGAAATAAGTAATCATGTAGATATATACGTATGAATAATTACGGAGTTTCCAACTGAGATAGCGATTTAGAAGATATAGAAGAAGGAATGAAATAAGTGTATGTTTTGCATTTCTTGATTGTCGTCTATTAGTTACATCTATTGAACATATTGCTGAAGAAATTATCCAAGATTTAGTGAAGAAATGAAGTAAGAAGGTTAAAAGATTTTGAGAATTACATCGGACAATGAGAAGCCATAAATACAATTTGAGATGTAATAATTTATGTTAATGATTGTTTCCATTCAAGAATATTGTTTTTCGTAGCTATTGAATGAATGGAATTACAACAAAGTGCAATACAAAATGTGTCAGTCAAGTTTGATTCACGGAATTCATAATGAACTGAAATAATATAGTTTAATAAAATGAAGAGTTGATTACAAGTTGTAACTTAAAAATGCAATGTTCATAAGTTTGTAATTAAATCTGGTAAAATTTTCGATATTTGCATATTTGAAATAAGCCGAAAATTTTCACCCGGAAGGGGTGCGTATTGTGACTGACCCAAGATTCACATTTATTTCATTTATTATTTATTGTTTAATTTTGTGTTTAACATGCATTATGATATTTGTGTTGTTATCAATTACTATTTTGTTATGTTCCAAAACGTTGTTGAATTAATAAGATGTATAATTAATTATTGCTAATGTGAAATTGCGATGTATAAATTTCTATACATATTTTGAGCATAGCAACGAAAAAAAAAGACAGTAGATCAATAAGTGATAAAATATATGGACATTTTAAATAGTGACGTCCGATTTTCATTGAAGTTATCAAAATCCTAATTCCTATTTGGTAAAGTGAATACTAGGATGCTTCGTTGAAGTTCAAGTAAAAGGCATGCTTCACCACCCATGCAAATTTACTTTCGGTCTACATCCGGTCTACTTCTATTGCATTATGTTGCGCAACAAGTTATTACGCAACATTGCGATGGCTCGTAAGGGTAAATTGTTGCATCATGTTGCGCAACAAGTTATTACGCAATATTATGATGACCCCGTATCTGACGTTTTGTTTTCTGATTGGTTGGTTATGACGTAATGCGATGACGTGGTGTTTTCTGATTGGCTCACTGTTTCGGATGTTTTCAACGCGGTCCGCGCTTAGGTTACTTAGAGGATTTTCGCATTACAGATCAGTCAGTATCGTGAGAGTGTTTGAAGAGTGCGGACGTGTTGTTGCAGTGCTCCTCATAATTTTTTTTTAAAAGTTAAGTATTTAATTTATTTTAAAGCTACATTTTATTTATTATTTTTAAGTTTAAAAAGTGTATCAAGTGTTTTTCTTTCATAGTAATTTCTATCAGATTGAGTTTTGGTGTGATCAGATGTTACTTGTAGTCTCCTGAAATTCTGTGTAAATAACATAGCTGAAAATTTTATGGTAATAGTTACAATTATTTTATTTTGAAGGTGGTTCAAGTCGTTTTTCCACACAGATTGAATTTGTATGAATTTGTATTTGTATTGAATTTTGTATTTTTTCCCGAGAAAATTTATATATAAATACCAGAGCTGAAAAAAATATTATAATTATAACTATTGTCTTCTTTAAGTTTCATTCAATCAATTATCGTAAGTTTAAACGTGTTTTTTCTCGTAAATAGAATCTTATTGAATTTTGAGTTGATTGTGCCTCTTATTGTTATTTACTTAAAGCATATTAAAAAAATGTCATATACCAATTTCATCGAATGTGTTATTTGTGAGATATTAATCTCCAAAACTAATATTAGCAAGCATATGGCAAGATGTAGCGAAACAGGTTCGAAAATAAATCGTTTGTTACCTACTAAGCCTTGTCCTCAATGCGAAAAAATAATTAGCATTGCTAATTTAAGTAAACACCTGAAAATTTGCAAAGCATCAACCGGACATGGAACATTCAAAAGAAAAATTGATCATCCTGAAACTGAAGCTTCTACTTCCAAACAAATTAAGATGTCTAATGACCAAAAGCCGATTAGATCTGCATTCAACAACCAACTCCTGGATTTTCTTTTTACTTCGAAACCAGGTTGTGATATTTCTAGTTTTTTGAGTGAAATTAAAACATCTATCACAAATATTTTGAAAAATAAACTGGAAAACAACTCCATAAAAGTATATGTTGATCTAATCTGTAAATATAAGAAAACCGATGGTACAGAAATATTTTTTTTCACAAAACGAAAAACCAAGTTCTTTATTTGGCAGACATTGATAATTTGAATATTTTTTATTCTAATCTTACTAGTGAATTGATTAGGAAACACGATGAATTCGAGGCTAAGGGATCAGGTTGGTCTTTATGTAGAAGTCCTCACAGATTAATCGCTTATGTAAACAAATTTACACCTTTTTCTGCTTCAAGCTACGTTCCACTTCCGGTAGAAATTCAGCATAAGAGAGCCGTGCTGAACATTCATAACACTGACAATAAGTGTTTTATGTGGTGCATTTTAGCAGCACTTCACCCGGTTCATTGTTCAAATAATCCGGAACAGGTTAGTCACTATAAGAAATATATCGATGAGATTGAATATGCTATGACAGGCATCGAATACCCTGTTGCTATTTCTGACATAACAAAGTTTGAAAACAGGGTTCGAAATGGAGAAGGAAAACGATTAGCTATAAATGTATATTCGTATACTTCAATTAAGCATTTTGTGCATCCCGTTAGGATACAATATAAACGATGCATCGTTTACCGAAACGTTGAAACATTTATAAAAGGAACGATGGAACGTACTGTCATCCTCATCTTCACGATTAGTCAAAACGTAGCATTCATTCGTTGTTCATATTTTCCGTCCTTAAATTCTAATATGTGTTTTATCTAACAATAAATTAAATACCAAACATTATCGAGAAGCAATTCTCAAAACATTATACTAAAAGATTAACATTATAATAAGTGTCCTTGCATAGCCATTTCAGTCTTCAAACTGCTTCCAACACAGCTTCTGCTTGCTTTTCAATAAAATCTAGGTTATATGCAGTTCAATTTACGGTGATAGCATGTCTCACTGCTACACAAAAAATCCTACAGGAGTTTATTTTTCCTGGAGGTCTGAGACTCACCAAAACCCATATAGTAGTGACTATCGTCACCGTTGCCATGTAAAAGGAAACATGAGTGTGTGTAAATAAAAAATTTATTCTCTCCTATTATTTTTTTTATTTACTTTAAAGTCTTAGACTCAATAAAATATATAAAAAATTAGACTACGTGTAGATTTTTTTTATTTTCAAAATTTTGGTTTGATGTTAGGTTTATTTTTTTGACATGTGTTGAGTGCAATTATTATTAACTTCTAAACTAAAGTGTCCCCAAGGCAAAATATGGATTCCACACTCGAGAATACACCTCTTGTCGTCGTGTGGATCCAGGGCTACTTTTTTTATTTTATTCGTTGTAATCTCATGGTTTGAGCTTTGTATTCTCTTATCCTCTCCAAGTATCCTCGACTGTGAAGAAAGGCAACAAATATAATCCTGGGATGTTAGTTTGTTTTCCACGGTATCTTTGCACGTTCCGTTTGCTTTCTTCGTGACGCTGTTTTCTGTTCTGAATGTATACATCTTCGAACGCAAACCAGCGAACTCAACAATAATATCACCGTTCCACTCATCTTTTAATTTGACCAGAACCTTCTTGTTGTGGGAAGGAATTCCAAATCTGTTAGGTTGAGGGTAGGAAGAAGTGTCGAAATACCCAAGCATGGAAGGATGTTTAAGATCTTCGTAGGGGTTAGGTGTTTCTATGTCATAAATAAAACTATCGGTGTTTATGTACAAAATTGACAGCTTATCATTATAGAAAGGTTTCATAATATTATAATGAAATTCGAACATGTACAATTTCGACAAGTCGAGAACTGTTGTACCAACGTAAATAGGCTCTCTGAATTTTATCAATTTTATATCTAGATTAAAAAGTGTTAAATTCTCGTTGTAAATTTATCGCGATTTGAATCTAGGATCAGATACTAATTTTCTACATTTATTGTTATCTGAAACCAATTTTATGTCTCCATGCTTTCTGACGCTCTCCATCGTTTTTACATAAAGAGCATTATTCATTAGTTTATAAAAATATTTATCTAATTCTGAAATGGCAGCTGTTCTGTATCTCGTGTTGGTCTCAATATAAGATTTTAACCATGGAGAGTGTTTGAACTTGAGAATTCTTCTCAGATTTACTACCTGAACACCCTTCCCAATCAAAAACTGGAGATTCTTGTAGTGGACGACATATCTCTCTTTTCTCTCCAGAGTTAACATAAGCTTGCTTTGATTAGAATCAGGTGGACATTTAATTTCGGGAGCCGGAGGTAAATCGGAAAAAATATCATGCAAATTATTTGGAAATTCAATGTTCACCTCAATAAACAGCCCAAATTCACGATCGTCGAAATGATTAATATCAATTGAAATAGGATCTATCCACTCGAATCCTCCGTATGGAAGTTTTTGTTACATTGCAAATCCGTAGAGATTGTTTATGTCAGCGTGAAATATGTAATTCGAAGGTGGATTTGCATCGTGTTGATTCTCAGATATGTGAATATTTTTTGCTTTTGCGTATCTCTGTGAGCATTGCACCATCTCCCCACGTATACCCCCTTTCTATAAAAAGTAACATGTCCACGTCCGATATCAATTCCAACTTGATCCTGGTCTGGAGCAACATAGCAGACCACGCCAAACCAGGAAGACTGTAGAAGTATGCTGGATCTAATTTATAAATATTTATTGCTGTTTTTCTGAATACCTGAAAAACATCAGCAAGTATTGTTATGTCTAATTTGAAATATGCACCGTGATAATCGCCGAGAGTATTACATGTCAATTCCTTCCATATTAATTTCGCATGTTCGCATTCTTCATTCGTAATTCCGGTTTTTTTCAGTTGACTGAAGAATTCTTTTTGAGGTGGGAGAGTGTCATCGTCAAATTTAGATTCATCGGTTACATATTCGTAAGGATAAATGGCTTTACGTTTAATCAGTTCTACGTGTATGTTGGGAAAACTAGGTTTTGTAATTTTAAATTGTTCGTCAGTAAGTTTACTCGCTAAAGCATTGAGACTTGCCGATAGGAATCTAAAAGAATCTAGAAACCTCATCTCTATAAGTTTATTCGTTCCTGGAATTTTAACTTTTTTACTTATAGAAATATAACGTTCTTCGTTTTGAGCAAGAATATCTACTTTTTTGCTTATCGTATCCAAGATTCCTAATTAAAAAATGGAAGTCGTAATTGGATCCATTGTGAAAAAATATTGGTACGAATATTGCAGGTGTTACAGATTCCACTAATGTAGTTTCCGGTGAAATGATTATGGTGAAATACTTTCCGATTCTCATCCGTGAAATGTTGATCAGACACCGGACACGTTTCCATGTTATTGTAAGATTGAAGTTCATCACTAGATAATGGAAGCATTGATTTCGATTGGCATAAGAGCCTGCCAATTTTCTCAACCTCCTCCACCATCTTTTTAAAAAAGAGTTCAATAACATTCGGTTCGGGATATATATATGGTTTGTCTAACCTATCCTACCAAACAACAACATATCCAAAACTATTTGGATCATGAAGCTGGTACGGTGTTGTGGAAGAAAATTCTGGATCCGGATCGCAATAAGACAATGGTTTGAGAAAAGCCTCAAAGTCTGCAATGATAATGGCCGGATGTTCCAACAAGGCCTTGTGCATTTTAAATTCTTCGAATTCATTTGCTTTGGGCATCAACATGCGAGCCAGTCTGTTGACTCCACAGTAGACTTTATGTTCAGCAAATTTTTGTTTGGCAATTTCTTGATTTTGGAAATGTTGGTAATTACGTCGGTCACGATCGTCGAATACGGTTAAACACCTTGGACAAACTTCGATGTGTGCATTACGCTTGGTTGTTTGGCTTCTGACCAAGCGGGAGAGTGAACGAATTAGCGTGTAATGATGAACATTATTGTCAGCAATAAAAAGCAGATTGATTTCTATGGCTTCGTCATCAACAATATTAGTTATCCTAACGGGATGCACAAAATGCTTAATTGAAGTATACGAATATACATTTATAGCTAATCGTTTTCCTTCTCCATTTCGAACCCTGTTTTCAAACTTTGTTATGTCAGAAATAGCAACAGGGTATTCGATGCCTGTCATAGCATATTCAATCTCATCGATATATTTCTTATAGTGACTAACCTGTTCCGGATTATTTGAACAATGAACCGGGTGAAGTGCTGCTAAAATGCACCACATAAAACACTTATTGTCAGTGTTATGAATGTTCAGCACGGCTCTCTTATGCTGAATTTCTACCGGAAGTGGAACGTAGCTTGAAGCAGAAAAAGGTGTAAATTTGTTTACATAAGCGATTAATCTGTGAGGACTTCTACATAAAGACCAACCTGATCCCTTAGCCTCGAATTCATCGTGTTTCCTAATCAATTCACTACTAAGATTAGAATTAAAAACATTCAAATTAACAATGTCTGCCAAATAAAGAACTTGGTATTTCGTTTTGTGAAAAAAAAATATTTCTTGTACCATCGGTTTTCTTATATTTACAGATTAGATCAACATTACTTTTATGGAGATGTTTTCCAGTTTATTTTTCAAAATATTTATGATAGATGTTTTAATTTCACTCAAAAAACTAGAAATATCACAACCTGGTTTCGAAGTAAAAAGAAAATCCAGGAGTAGGTTGTTGAATGCAGATCTAATCGGCTTTTGGTCATTAGACATCTTAATTTGTTTGGAAGTAGAAGCTTCAGTTTCAGGATGATCATTTTTTCTTTTGAATGTTCCATGTCCGGTTGATGCTTTGCAAATTTTCAGGTGTTTACTTAAATTAGCAATGCTAATTATTTTTCCACATTGAGTACAAGGCTTAGTAGGTAACGAACGATTTATGTTCGAACCTGTTTCGCTACATCTTGCCCTATCCTTGCAAATATTAGTTTTGGAGATTAATTTCTCACAAATAACACATTCGATGAAATTGGTATATGACATTTTTTTATATGCTTTAAGTAAATAACAATAAGACGCACAATCAACTCAAAATTCAATAAGATTGTATTTGTTGAAAAAAACACTTTCAAACTTACGATAATTGATAGAATGTAACTTAGAAAAGACAATAGTTATAATTATAATAATTTTTTTTCAGCTCTGGTATTTATATATAAATTTTCTCGGGAAAAAATACAAAATTCAATAGAATTACAAATTCATACAAATTCAATCTGTATGAAAAAACGACTTGAACCACCTTCAAAATAAAATAATTGTAGCTATTACGATAAAATTTTCAGCTATGTTATTTATACAGAATTTCAGGAGACAACAAGTAACATCTGATCACACCAAAACTCAATCTGATCGAAATTACTATGAAAAAAAAATCACTGGATACACTTTTCAAACTTAAAAATAATAAATAATATGTAGCTTTAAAATAAATTAAATACTTAACTTTTAACAAAAAAATTATGAGGAGCACTGCAACAACACGTCCGCACTCTTCAAACACTCTCACGATACTGACTGTTCTGTAATACGAAAACCCTTTAAGTAACCTAAGCGCGGACCGCGTTGAAAACATCCGAAACAGTGAGCCAATCAGAAAACACCACGTCATCGCATTACGTCATAACCAACTAATCAAAAAACACCACGTCATCGCATTACGTCATAACCAACCAATCAGAAAACAACACGTCAGATACGGGGTCATCATAATATTGCGTAATAACTTGTTGCGCAACATGATGCAATAGAAGTATACCGGAAGTAGACCGAAAGTAAATTTGCGTGGGTGGGCGTGGGTTTGCGTGGGTGGATGTGGGTGTGCGTGGGTGTTCGTGGGTATGTGCGTGGGTGGGCGTGGGTGGGTGTAGGTGTTACATACTTTAACTCGAAAAAATTATGACGCTCGTACGAAGTACGAGATGAAAAATCACAGATTTGCAATAGTATAAAATCGACAAAAACATCGTCAAAATAGGTTTACCATTGTGCTTAAATTAATAAAAATAATAGGCCTGGTACCAAGTATTACTTTGTTTGAACCGCTCCAATACCTCTACTGTCATAAAATAATAATATAAATAACAAAAATCAAATGTTTCGAAGACTTCCATTTTCTTACAAAATAAATGTAACGTTGGGAGAAAATAATTTTCTTAAGTATTCGAAACAACGAAAGTCACTCAGCGAAGTGCAATTCTCCTATTCGTATGTGTTTTGTAGAACGCATCGACCACCTGCAGTACCTCCAAGAGTTGACATTACTCATTCTCAATATCAAAGACAGCCAAATGAGGCAGCCTGTTGAGAGCGAGACAAGCAATTCAAAGATATTATTCGATCGATTCAAGTAGAAATCATTGGCGTCACTAGGCGTTTTTGTAAGGAGAGTCACGGAATTGACATAAAATTAAGTGGTAGTAGCAGGCACGTAGCCAGTGGGAGAGCTAAGGGGGCTGAACCCCTTTGCAAAATCCTACAAATATCTAATTTAAATAGTGTATAGTGGTAATTAATTTTACTTCCTTAGTAGGATTAAACATTAGATCGAAAATAAGTTAGTGTATTATAGAGGAACCAAGTTATATTTTTATATTCTACCATTTAATCCACTGGATCCACAGCTCTCAAAATATATCTATAGCTTTCTTTGTGAGAGGTCAAACAATATAAACTTTATGAGTAAACTTTGACCCTTACTTTTACAGCCCTTTTTAACGGAATGTGTAAAAGTTAGTAACAAAATACAATAACTATGAATTTTAGTACACTAACTGTACAAAATGTAAGAAAAATAGACAACACTTGCGTTGGATATTCACTCATACGCTGGATCCAGTAGCAATGTCTCTCCATTTATAAAATAATAATAATGACAATAAATTTGGATTAAAATTGATTTACCTATATTTAATAACTTATAACAGTTGTTATTGTAAAATGAATTATTGTCATTATTATTTCTACTAATCAAGTTTTATCAGTGGCCTGCCGGCTGCCTCTCTACAAATACAGGGTGTTTCCGGGCTGATGATCCAAACTTTCAGGGCTTATGGAGAAGGGCACATGTATCAAATTGAGATAAGAAACCCTGGTCCGGAAGCGACTTAGTCGAAAGTTATAAGCGAAAATCGGTGCATGAAGATGTAATACTTTTATTACCTGCACAAGTTTCACAAGCTGCTACATTCACAACAGTTGTTCAAAGTGGCGTCCCTCGGCTTCGGTTCAGGCATGACATCGTCGCACAAAGTTTTGGCGTACCCAGGCAGCGAGAATTCTTGTGAGGAGATCCTCTGCAGTTTCGCTAACTGTGACATTGTTCGAACGACCCCAGGGTTATTCCAACGGGTACGCCAAAACTTTGTGCGACGATGTCATGCCTGCAAGGAAGCCGGGGGACGCCACTTTGAACAACTGTTGTGAATGTAGCAGCTTGTGAAACTTGTGCAGGTAATAAAAGTATTACATCTTCATGCACCGATTTTCGCTTATAACTTTCGACTAAGTCGTTTCCGGACCAGGGTTCCTTATCTCAATTTGATACATGTGCCCTTCTCCATCATCCCTGCAAGCCCGGAAACACCCTGTATTTCTGGCGACGTTTATGCTGAAAAGGGATGAGCCCTCCACCCCGAAATAAAATCCTGGCTACGGTCCTGGGTAGTAGTACTATAATAATTCATTATTGTCATGTCATTACTAATTGTTGTTATAAGGGGCGCCGCGGTGGACTATTCGGTAGAGTGTCTGATATAGTCTCACGCAGGAATTTCTCCGACAAATGTCTGACCGAAACATGATGCTGTTCACATCACCTCCAGTATCGCCGAGATCGAGAATGTGTTGCGTCCTACCTCTATTCTTCCTTTGTGTATTCACAGCTCGAGGAAATGAAAAGAGTGGTGGCTTTATTTTTTAAATTTAGTTTTAATAATATTATTAAAAACTTCATTAGAATACTCTGAACACTACACGCATGATCTTGACTTTTTGTTGCCGTTCACTTCACACCTGGAGAGAAACACACACTCATTCTGAGAGATGTGATCGGAAATAGATCAGCTGCTGCTGCTGTTGCGTCGCTTTAAACTAAAGACGTATAAATTAGTCGGATATTTCTGTTACCCACAGTATGTACTGTCAACGGCAAAGATAATGGTAGGCAAATTGTCAACAGCTATTTTTATTACTTCTTTTTCTACATCCTGTGTTGTTTTAAGGAATTAAACTATGTTAGTTTCGAAGCAGCCATTGTTCTCTGCTTATGTACGCCATTATTTCAATTCATCATCATCATCACATTGTGTAATACTGACCGAATGAAAATTGTGATGGACAATTCGCCTCCTGTTTCTTTTGCCGTTGGGTGTACCAACAAACATTAAAGAAATGGTCGGTATTGTTAATACACCCATTTTTCGTCGCCTTCTTCTTCTAAGAGAAACACCCAACAAGCCTAACCTAACCAACACAGATTATTACCACACCTCAAAAAGCTACCAGCCAATGGCAATGCTTAAAACAGTTGTAGCAGCAATCACTACGGATCCGTATTGTATTTAAAGCTGGATTAAAAAAAAAAATAGGGTGTCCCATGACGATGGGACACATATTAAACGCAATTATCTAGGACTGGAAGAAGCACATTTATTAACAACTATGTGTAATAATACATATAATAACCAATGTACAGGAGTTTTTATCACTGTTCAAGTTTTCAATATCACATCCCTTAGATGATCACCACCTCGACGAGAACGTTTAAGGCTCTCTTTGTAATAGCGCCGTGCAGCACATTAGCCAGAATGCCCGCTATCTCCCTTTTAAAAGTTCCAGTACCGTGCTGTGTTTCCCAAGGTGTATCCAGTTCCTCACATAACCTGATAGGTTTAATCAGGGACGCCTTGTGTAATCAAGGGGTCCCGGGTTCGATAACCGGCGGTATCTGATATAATTGTTCAGATCGCACTTAGAACTGTAGGTCCAGTTCCGATTAGCCTATATGTAGGTACAAAGTTGAATTAAAACATAAACTAAAAGAAAAAAAATAGAAGTTAAACTTCATCTGGTGTGATCCGGTGCTGCACAAAATAATTTCCCTCCACTTGTTGACAACGACAAGCCATTCACTGAACGTAACTCTGTGAACCGGAACCCTATCTCCATAGAGCAATGTGCATCAACTGTACCATACAAGGATTCAGTTTCAGGTTATCATTCAAAAATCCTGTGAATGCTGACAGGGGTAACTTTCACCCTTTGGGCCAATAGACCGGTAGACTTCTTGGAGCTTTGTTCAGTGAGATTGGTAGCACACGATGTATCTGCACTGGGAGATGTTCGAAGTAGTGCTAGGTTGATTGATTGATTGAGTTGTTGTGTTAAAAGTCTACTTTATGCACAGTACGGTTAATCAGGACTGAACCTACAGTTTAAA
The DNA here is from genome assembly GCF_977018435.1 of Lepisma saccharinum. Taxonomy (NCBI): domain Eukaryota; kingdom Metazoa; phylum Arthropoda; class Insecta; order Zygentoma; family Lepismatidae; genus Lepisma; species Lepisma saccharinum. Next base: position 14,407,623 of record NC_139256.1, on the reverse strand, counting down.
GTGGGATCCGAACCACTGTGCCTCCACCGCCGGGACCCCTTGATTACATGAGAACGTTATCACTACGCCATCGTTTCTTGTTGGCGTTGCTTGCCTCACGGAAGTTACTAACAGCACGAATGATCGATCACCTTCCGGGACGTTGCCGCACGCTTCTGAAAATGCCGGAATCGCTGTGCAGTGACAATAGAGGTTCCACAAGGGAAGAATACTACCACAACGAATGCAATTTTTGTTGGCGTCCATGGGCAACATCATGAAGGAGCAATGGCTTGGGAAGGTGATCAACATTAACTCGCAAGGTCAGACTTTCAAACATTTTAAAGACGGGCAAATGGCCAGGCTCTAAATTAAGATTAAAACGTGTCAAATCATTATGGGACACCCTGTATTGTACGAAATACCACAATCATTTACAAGATTCATGTACTTGCGCAAACTACCCGACAAACCTTATTTGAAGAAAAATAATATCAAGGGCAAAGATTTATCATATATTTCCAGTATGTTTTGTTCACCATTAGTAAACATGTTGAGTTAGGAAAAAAAAGGCACGTATTTGTACGTAAAAGTTTCATTTCTTTCATGTCAATTCCCTGATATTAAATGCACTGAACGAAAGGTTTTATTAACAATAGTGAATATTCCAAGCCTTCATCTGATCAATTCCACGAAAAGTGAAAATATACAGAAAAGCTTGACATCGTGTCAGCCATGGTTGAATTTGTCTTTTATCGTCTCATCATTTGAACCGATCCAATCCTCGGACGTGAAAAGATTCTAGCTTGTTGACCAATCGGAAGCTATTTGAGCTGTCACTCCGGGGAAATGAATGAATGATAAGACAGGGCTTGAGTCAAGACGAGTGTTAACAAAACTTGTCATCAAACTTTCCGTTCTGCTCTTCTACATAATTAAAGGTATTTGTACAGGCATTGCCACCAGATTATCGACGAGAAAAAAAATATAGGAAAATAATACTAAAACATCACTACTTTTCTACGTGTTAGACTATGTGGTTGCATTTAGTTTGACGAACCGAAACCTACTGGCGTGTATCTTTCAACAGAGGAAGCATGTAAGTTCTTTATAGATAGGAGAAAGTTTTCAATGTACACGCATACATAAACGTAGATATTTATATATGCTCCGTGTACCATCGGGGCCTCTGCGTAGCACGAGGGAGCCCCCAAGATTTCGGCGTTGATCCAGCGTCGTGAAGACAATTGGGGGGGGGGGGGAGCTAATTAAAAATAATAAATAGTGGACTCCGTTCTCGAAAGCCAGAAAACAGTGGCGATGGGACTCGATTCGATGCCTAACGTCACCCAACGAAATTCTGCTCTGGCAGGTCCTGGCCCTTACAAGGCTGTTGTGTTGTGTTGGGTTTAGTTTGGTTTGTATACCATCGGCATCGACTTGGGGAGGGGGAAGCACTTTCTACTCCTCAAAATTTCTACAGAATTGCACATACAACCTTTGAACATTAGCAACGCAAAGGAAGGAGGTCAAGTTGGGTTGCGGCCCTCAGAAAAGCAGCTGCTTCCATACATTAAGAGCCAATATATAATTTGTATAATTACCATGCACATTTCAACAAAATTTTGGGTACCAGATTTTTTAAAACATCCTTGCTTCTATTTATTTTCGACGTTATTAGCCGCAAGAACTGTCGACTATTCCCTCTAAATGAACATGGGTATATTTCTCGCGATCTTCCCTGGCTGCCTTGGCTATTGGTATGAATAGCGATAGGGATCTGCATTCACTAGAAGTCAGTGGCGTATGACCCCCAACCCTCCTTGGGCACGCCACTGCTTGAAGCGTATATTCACAGAATATGCGCAAAAGGTGGTAAATTCGCGAGAAACACTAACAACACGTAATAAATTGGCATAATTTCGGCACTTAGTATGCGAATAACAAAATGCATAAGGATAAGGACCGATAGTAACGTTGCGAGAGCTCACCTTACTGGTATTGGTGTCGAGGATTTCTTTTAGGCCGGGTCTGCTGCCACGCACGTGTCAGCAGTAAGAATAAGCGTCAAATTTGCTCCTGCCACGTAATTCGTCTGCTAAGAGGATGTTACAAATCTTAAGAACAGATGAAGACGATAAAAATGCAAGTTCGTGATTAGATGGAATGAATGTACAGGTAATTTAGAACTTTTTTCTTTAGAAAGCATTTAGCGATATTATTTTAATGCTAACAGAACCTAACCTAACTACGAGAGCATTTAGGTTTATTATTAGAAGAATGCTAAGGGACCTAATCTTAAAACATTTTTGTGAAAGTAATCGCTACAACTTCACAGTATGTGTTACAGACGTAATTGCATACATAGCATGATGAAATCACGATAAAACAAAGACCGAGCCTGCTGCCACGAGCATCTCTTTTGAGGTTCCAGCAGAAAAAGAACGTGGCAGCAGACACTGCCTTTCTTTATTAGCAGCATCGTTTATTCATAAAATTTTGTTCTAGGTCGATTAGGTTAGGAAAATGAAGAAACATATAAGCTTCGTTCATTCAGTTTATGCATTTAATGCAATGGGGTGTCCCGTGCAACAGCAAAACAGAATACAGTAAACTTATCTTATCTTACTATCGCATTTCAATTTTGTTCTTTTTACAAATGCCTAGAACTATTTACAGCTTCAGCTTTTGCTCTAGACAAGATAAGCCTTTTATTGTTCAGAACTTAATATTTCTCATTCTACCATCGAAATGAGTAATCTTAGTGTAGTCTGTGACGGCGCCAGAAAAAAAAGAGTGGGGCAGTGATGCCAAAAGCAGGGAAATTTCCCTCGGCACAGGGAAATTTGAGGGTGAAAAGGGAAAAGGGAAATTTACTGAAAAATAGATAAAAAACAGGGAAATTTAAACTCACATTTTCGTTTCATTCTTTTAAAAAGTTCGAAAATATTTTTTTCAGCGTGTACTTTTTCCAAATGAATAGTTAGTAACAGTGACACTTTTCAGTAAGCTTTCTTTCTCCCTGTTATAGATGACCTTGACCGGTCAGTCTTATATTTGTCGCGTTTCCTAGAAAGGCCTCAAGGCACGAGCGGCCCTGCACCTGAAAAGAATTTGGGACGCGATTTTCATTTTTTTCTTGTTCCATCCATCATTTCAGAACGTGTCTTAGTGGCTGTGTGTGTGACTTTGTGTGTCCTGTGTCGTTGCAAGGAGAAGGGAAGAGGTGACTGCAACTCCCAAAAAGGTTGGAAAATGTCGTGGGGATTTATCAGCGGATGAAAATATATCTGGGAAACATGTGGAAAAAAATTCGTATTGAGTGGCTGCCCATTACTTCACACTTTTATGATTTTCATAAATATTTAATAATAATAATAATAATAATAATAATAATAATGTTTGTTCCTCAGGTAAAACAGGCGTCAAAAGAAAAATATTAACAGCAGGCCCCTAGCTAACTTTGACAATGGGTGGGTTTCAAAGTCCGACAATCATTGCGCTGCAGACGATTTTTTTTTTTTTGGTTTGAGGATTTTTACATACATTAGTGTTTTATTTTAAAATTCAAATGTTTATTTTAGGATAATTATATTATGAAACTATGATCAGTTTCTAGTATTTTATTCAATGGGGGGTTTGAACCCAGTAAACCCCCTTATATACGGTCCTCATTAACAGTTATAGTAATACAAAGATACAGCTTCAGATGTGTTTTGAAAATCGAGGGAAATTTAGGTCGAAAAAGGGAAATGTTACACTGGTAAAAGGGAAATCCTGCATTCGGAGATTGGCAACACTGGAGTGGGGAGGCAGAGGAGAAGGGGGGGCAGTCTCCTCTACACTCTGTCTCATAACGGTAGAAAAGTGGATAAGAGAGTGGGCGGAGCAAAACAGTTCATGCTGCTGCAAACGACTGGTAGCTGCAGCCGCGTTTTCCCCTTTATGCAGTGTGGTATTTGTAGGGGGATGAAGGGGAATTCCCCCCTCTGGATACATGTCCCCCCTCTCTGCTTGATAAATTTTATCCCTGGGGGGATGATATTTGGGGGGGCAACAAATAGGGGAAAGTGGGGGAATCGTGCGCGGCGGGGAATCGTGCGCACCACGTTTCCGAAGGTACGAGCCAGAGAATGAGCTTTCGATTCATGCTATAACCTAGCGGGCGTCTCAGGAAATACTACTACATTGGGCTTTTCGCGCCAGTTGTATTGTGTTGTGTGTAGCGAGTGGATGTTTGTTTTTGTGTCCATTGTTGTTATTTTGCTGTTGACGAAAATAAGGAGGTATGTCTTAAATTTTTACTCTAGTGTTTTGAACTATGCTTGTTTCGATAGTGCATGATCATGTCTATACACGTGTCTACTTGTTACGAGATTAACGTTTTTATATTTTTTTCTAGAAAGTAAATTTTTTGTAAGGTTGGTGTGGGGCAATGGTGCGCTTCGGAGAAAGGGTGCGCACGATTCCCCCGTATATGTAATTGAATGCGCACAATTTCCCCAAACGACATTAAAGGTGAAACAAGTAGTAATACCCAGGTTTTTATTTTGTTCACAGATGCCACGAAATTACAACAGAAAAACTGAGAAGAACTCCTACTCTCAGGGTAATCTGAAAAACGCTCTGGACGCTATCAAAAATGAAGGAAGAAAAATAAGGGAAGTTGGCAGATGGTTCAACATACCTGAGTCTACTTTACGGAAAAAGCTTGTAGAAAATCGTGATCTGCCTACTCCAACCCGGCTTGGAAGAAAATCAACGTTTTCTGTTGAAGTGGAAAGTGAATTGAAGGACTATGTTCTGACACTGGCAAAGTTATTATACGGGTTAACTCCGAAAGAATTAAGACGCATAGTATTTAGATATGCAGAAGATCACGAAATTGTACATTCTTTCAATATGGAACAGGCTCTAGCAGGTAAAGACTGGCTGTACGGATTTTTAAAACGAAATCCCGATGTAACTCTACGACAACCCGAAGGAACAAGCTTAAATAGAATTACTGCATTCAATGAAGAAGAAACGAAGCTATTTTTCTCAAATCTTCAGAAAGTTATGGATGAATATAAATTTGAGCCAAGGCAAATCTACAACATGGATGAGACAGGAATAACGGTCGTCCCAAAGAAGTGCCCGAAGATTTACGCTGCGAAAGGTATGAAGAGGACTGGTGCTGCTACTTCAGCAGAAAAAGGGCGCACAATAACTGGTGTTTTTGCTGTCAACGCTGCTGGATCTTATATTCCTCCAATGCTGATTTATCCGCGGAAACGTATGACACCTCAATTACAAAGAAATGGTCCTATCGGGTGTTCTTACAAGTGTTCGAAAAATGGTTGGACAAACGCAGAATTGTTCACTGAGTGGCTAGTTCACTTCCAGAAATCTGCAAAACCCGCAGCAAGTGACCAAGTGCTGCTTATTTTAGATAACCATGCAAGCCATATTTCAATCAAGAGTTATGAATTCTGCAGGAATAATCACATTCATGTGGTATCTCTGCCACCGCACACATCACACCGGTTGCAGCCGCTCGTCGTAACATTTTTCAGTCCATTGAAAAATGCATTGTACAGGGAATATGATCTTTATTTAACTACAACTGGCCATGAGAGGGTGACAGAATATGATTTGGCTGAACTCCTAAATCATGCTTTCATAAAAGTTGCAACAATGGAGAAAGCTGTTTCAGGTTTCCGCTCTACAGGAATATTTCCCTTTAATCCCGACAAGTTTCAGGATCATGATTTTGCTCCTGTTCAGGACGTTACACTTGTTATCGCTGAAGATTCTTCCTCTCCTAAAGGTTTGAACAAATCATGTGGCATTCCGAACAGTGCAGATAGAGACTTAGTGGAAGAAAACAAAGATTCTTCCTCTCCTAAAAGTTCGAACAAATCATGTGGTATTCCGAACAGTGCAGATGAAGACTTAGTGGAAGAAATCATCCATCCAAATCCTGATAATAATGTGCCTTCAACATCTGCTGCAGGGACAAACTCTTTCCTTTCCTTTGTCCCAATGGGATTACGTCAAGGAAAAGGGAATGATACCAAAACTGTAAAGAATTCTCGGCGAGCAAAACAACATTCAGAAATTTTGACCAGTACGCCCATTAAACGCAAGTTAGAAGAGACCCAAAAGAAAAAACGAGAAGGAAGTAAGAAGAAGTTGGACAAAATAACGCGACACCATAAACGTCCGTGTGGAATGAAAAGCATCAAGAAGAAGCTGATAAGGAAAAGGCAACTTTCAGAGTCGTCTGAGTCAGACACCGAGGATCAAGAAATTGTTTTTGATGACGATGAATTGGATGACGTAGACTTAGAAAGCGGACAAGGCAGTGCTTTGATTGTACAAGACACTAATGAACGTTGCGGAATTTGTGGTGATTTTGGGAAAGACGGTGAATTATGGTATCGATGTGTTTCTTGCTGTGAATGGAGCCATGCAGAGTGTACTGGTGTCGATACAGCCAACAATTACGTGTGTGATTTTTGTAATCGAAAATAACATCGTCTTCCCCATTAATTTTCTTTCAATTTTAAATATTGAAACAGCAATTCAATTGCCTTCTACAATTGTAAGGCAACCACTTTTAACACATTCAATTTATATGTTGTTAATCTGATATATAACTACATACATTTTTATTTGCTGAACTATTTATTAATGCGCACCATTGCCCTACCCTTGCGTATCATTACCCCATAGGTTGGGGAATTGTGCGCAAATGCAGGTTTGCATTACATGATGCATTACTCACGTACACACTGTTTTCTTTCAATTATAATTATTTCATTCAAAAGGAGAAAGAATGAAAAAGTATTAAGCTAAATTTCATATTTTCTCAAGCAAAACCTTTCCAAATATAATGAAAATTGCTTAGGTGCGCACAATTCCCCCACTTTCCCCTAATTGGCAATTTAGTCACTTTCTCCCACTTCGCAATTCAATAGCAACAATTTTCCATTTGGCAAACACAGATGTGGCCTCAAGCGCTGCTATATTCCTGGAACTGTCAAATAAGTGACCACGGTTGAAGACCATATCGTCTCTCGAAGATAGCCTAGGATTTCTTACGCGAGCGTGATAACCCTTTACGAAGTCATTTTTAAAGAACAGTGTGTGTTTTAAAACCTCTTAACTGGGTATGACGTAATACTCCGTTCTGGCTCTACTGATTTATAATGGGCAAGACGGGATTCTACGTTCTCATGTTCTTACTGCTGATATCTGTGGTGTATGACGAGATACTTCGTAAAATTACTTTCTTCTTTGTTTCACCAGATGGCTCTGACTTCCAGACTGTTGTAACCGTTAGAGTTAGCGGGAAGCAACGAATACAGCCCGACGTTCAGTTCTATGGTTCTATCGCGTATGCAATAATGGCTCAGGCAAATCGGAAGCGACGGCGTGTTTTTCCTGCTGAGGAAATCCGAGATATATTGGATTGTGACGACGCATATTGTAAAAAGTACAACAAGGACCAATAAAAGAATAAACAATACCTAAATGGTATGCCATGCAGCACAGAAATATTAACTAAAAGATTGGTTTACGAAATTCATCAATTTATCAACAAGAATTCCCAGGGCAGATTGGGCTTTCGACGACGAAATTACCCAGTTAAGAGGTTCAATGAGCTAAGTTTCTTTGTGAAGCTAAATTGCCTGCGAAAAAATTTAACAAATTACACGGCCATTCTTGACGTTTCTGGTGATGAAGTTACACCAGTGACGTGCGGTGACGTCGACACTTGGGGTAGCAATGAGTGGCGTGCCCAACGGGTCATAACCCCCCCCTTTTAGGGCCCAGTATTCCTAAAAGAAGAACGTCAAATACAGGAAAAAATGCAAAGTTAGGAATAAGTACAAAAAATTGTACACATAAGTTCCACCCACTTTCCAAAATAAAAAAAACGATTTGATTTGACTACTGAGCCAGAGATGCCAGATTTGAATCTCGGCTTGGCAATGGGTGATCTTTGTGTGTCCCTTCATCAATTCTATCGTATCGTCTTCGCGATTAGCCAAAAATGGCGGAAAGCGAAGTAAAATAAACCAAATCAAACAATCAATCAATGAATGATTTGATTTGATTCGTTTTTTTGACACATTTGGTTAATCGCGAAGATGATACGAAAAAATTAATGAAGGGACAAACACAAAGAACACCAATGTCCAGGTAGGGGTTCGAACACGGAACTCCTGGTGTTGTAGCGCGTTCTGGTAACCACTCCCCCACGGTTGGTTGATTTGACGTTTTCAGTCCATTTTATACACAGAAAGGCTAATCAGGACTAGACCTATAGTTTAATGTGGAATCCGAACCACTATATGCCTCCATCGGGTACAGATCCCGGACACTTTAACTCCTCCACAGAGGTCGGCCGACAACAAACATGTGAGGAAGGCGCTAACCATTCGGATATGTGGGTATCGGTAAAGCAAACTGCATTTTTCCTGAGCAGTAATTTTCAATTGAATTATTGAAATACCATCTTTATATATGATTAACGTTTTTTTCAAAAAAATTGCATTGCTTGATATCCCTAATTTCCCCATCTCACGATCTCGTTACTAAAGGATCGGGGCTCGAGCCCTGGTCTTTGCATGAGTGTTTCTTTGGAACCAATCTTCACCAGTTAATCAACGTTCATCGTCATGGCAGAAATTAGGTAAAGCGATGGATGAGAGAAGAAAATACAAATAATTTCTTCCCAGTGCATCTGCAGGGCAATGTGAAATCAGGAGCCTAGTATTCTCTGTTCATGATTGTCCCTTACGACTTTCCAAGCTCTTAGCTACTTATTCCAATTAAATCTATACAGTTAGAAAAAGCGATGGGTAACAAAACACACCTTTAAACAAACCTTTTTTCTACTTTCTTCGATGATATTCATTTGGCTTTTTGAGTTCTGGGATACATTTTTCATTTCTAATTTTTTTCATTATTCACCGTAGGCAGAGTACAACACATAAGAACAAGAATGCACGCTCGTCACGAATTCCGCCCTGAAATGTTCTTTGCGAGGTCCGTTCATCACTTTCATCATATCATTACTCATCCTCATTTTCGCGATAACCAAATGTGGCAGAAAAGCGAAGTAAAATAAACTAAACCAACAACAAGAATTAGAACGCGCGTTCACTTGCCCAAATAAGTACATCCGTATTTATGATTGTTTAGCCTATCCATTATTTTTATTGGAAGCCAAGAGATTAGTATATTTAAATAAAACACTACTAAAACGAGAACAAGAGAGAGCGTGAGCAAATATTTGTTAATTAATCATTATATATTCCATATCTTTTAAAAAAAGTATAACATTTTTGTCTGCACATAAGACGTTCCAATTGCATAAATAATAAAAGTACATCCCATATTATACATACATATTGTACAACGTGTAAAAAGTAGTGTAAATACAGATGACAGAAGTACTGCAGAAAAATTTCCCCTTAGTTCTTTAGAGGATTTACAAAGGAAGCGAAGGGAATCCAATCCCCTATCTGTCCTATAGGAGATAGACTGGAGGACATGAAAGCACGGGCTTTCAACCATTGGAGCGGGGGCGCGGGGGCAAGGGAGGTAGAGGCAGAAATCTTTCCTTTCCCTTCGAAAACCCGTTTCGACCTGGAACTGTGAGGCAGAGGAAGAGCGAGTTAGGCCAACTTTGCCAGCTGAACGCACCGAGGGACGAGAAGCGCGTGAAAAAAAAAAGTGTTGCATATGAAGCTTGGCTTCAACTAAACAATAAATATTGTGATTTGAAAATAATTAGAGATTTGAGATTGATACATCTATCTCTGCTAGACTAGCTACTCCTCAGTGCACGTCACTGAGTTACACATACCGATACATAATCTTTCAGCATCACTGAGTTAAAACACATCGGCAACTTGGAAGGTGGTATCCTTTGTTGGATATATTTTTTGGTTTCAGCATGCGTTGTCAAGGTGGTAGTTTTGTAATTTTGCAGCAAGCTAAACACATTTATAAAATTTCATGACTAAAAATACAGAAGAATCGATATCGATTTCATTCTCTTGATCAGTTCTGTAACAACATTTGATCATGAAATTACGTACACAACAATGGGCGTTAGATATATACTAGTAGTGGTAATCGCTATTATCTTGTATTCAAGGAGTCCCAGATTAATTAGGCATAACTTAGGGGGGGGGGCACTTGCCCAACTAACAATTTTCAGATTGATTGGTTGATTTGCTTTATTTTACTTCGCCTTTTGTGCCACCTTTGGTTAATTTGCGAAGATGGGAATGAGTGATTATATGATGAAATTGGTGAATGGACACTCACAAACATCCATGCCCAGGCCAGGATTCGAACTCGGGACCCCTGGCGTTGTAGCACGATGTGCTAACTACTCCGTCACGGGGGCCGGCAACAATTTTCAGAATTAACAAGTTAATGGAACTTGTTTTAAGCTCGTAGGATCTGAAAAGCAAGTTAATGACTAATTTTTATGATTTTGCAAATGTACAGTAATTAAGCATTAGTATTGGCTGTTCTTTTAATGTCCTGACTGGGACATGGCGTTCGACTCCACCCTCTTGCACTATGACTGTTGGGAGAGCATGCTGTTTAATACACCAATATCTCAGGGAGAATTCACACTGAAGCGACAGGCAACGTGAGTCGCTTGAGGATTTCACCGATATAAAGCAGGGTTGTGCAGCCTGCCATACAAAAAATTACACCTACTTTAGAACTTATTTGTATTTTACTCAAAGCGTAAAGCAGAATTTACAAGAATGTGATAAAACAAGAATTGTAAGTTGCAAACTCATAGTAAATTGTCTGTGTCTCTTCTTTCAGGAAACATGTTGATTATTAAAGAAGACCCTAAGCATGTGAAGAAATATGTAACAAAAATATTCGCCATAATAATTTTCTGTTCCGCCATCCCAATGACAACCTGTGACCAATCTGCACTTCGATTTCACCTCTTTTATGTAATAGTTCTTTACTTGCCATGCTTACAGAGTGAGATATCACATGCCAAGAATACAACGCATGTGAGTAACTTGATTGACTACCCGCTTATTGGAAACTTTATAAGAGATTTCTGTCATCATCTTGGATGGAGTGACATCACTCTTCTTAGCACATCAATTAGTGAGTATTCCACTTTTGTTAGGTTAAGGTCCTTAAAAGTTTTTCCTTTTTTTTTCTTTACTTAATATGTCATGGCTTCACAAAGAATAAACATCTTATTAATATTAGTAAGTTATAGTGGAACCACAGTCGAAAGAGCCTGCGCAGACCTGTGACTCCTGTGCATTGTACTCCCACGTGGAGGGGGCAGAGTGGAGCAGGCTTCCTTGAGGCCCGAGTTGGACCGATTGAGGGGAAGGTGTGCAGAGACTTTGGCCGAAGGTTCCTCTATGACTGTTGCCATTTCATTAGCAAAGTCTAGTTGGCTGCACTTATGCCACTAGGTGTAGTGCAGGTGCATCCCAGTGCAAAGCTGTGCAAGGAAATTATGTTCAACCAAGTAGGCACAGTATGCAAGAATAGCAGTGTGAAAATTCATAAGTTTCAACAAATGTCTGCTTACTGCTTTCAACATTCATCTGATAGGTTCGAACGTATCACATGGACATACAGGGGTGCCCAACCCCAAAAAGGTATAACATTCGCCCCCCCCCCTTCCTTTATGTCGAATTATTTACTCAAATCATTTTGGTCAAGACAAAATTTGCGGAACAATATAATACAGACATATTTAAACAATATGTTTACTTTAGGTAATTTAGGCTCACTTTCATGTTTGCTAACATACGAGGTGTGGCTAGAAAAAACCGGACTATGCAAACATTATCCCCTTCAAAGTACTCCCCTGAACTATCGATATCCCGCTCCATACGAATCTTCCATTGCTGGAATCAGTGCTGGAAATCATTTTCTGAAACCATGTTCATGACCTCCGTCGCTTTTGTTTTTACAGATTCTACGGTCGTAAATCTGGTTCCTTTCAGTGCTGATTTGACCTTTGGGAATAAAAAAAAAGTTGCACGGAACAAGATGCGACGAATAGAGTGGATGTCCAAACACTGTGATCCTATGCTTGGCCAAAAAAAGAGCCTTGACTGACAATGCCATGTGGGCAGGAGCATTGTGCTGATGAAGAATCCATGACTTGCTTTTCCACAAATCAGGTCGTCGCCTTCTTACTTGCTCACGAAGGGTCGTCAGCACAGTGATGTAATAATGTTGGTTATTTTCGAATACTCAAGCAACGATCTTTTCGAATCAATTTACCGACATTTGCAATGTTTGATTCCGTTTTTGACATGCAAGGCCATCCAGGATGCAAGTTGTCCGCAATCACCTCTCGTCCCACTTTAAACCTTTGAAACCCCTCAAACACTTGCGTGCTCGATAAACACTCATCTCCGTACACTTCCTTCAACAAACCATAAGTTTCTGTGGCGGATTTTCCGAGTTTCATAAGAAACTTTAAATTGATACGATGTTCAACTTTCACACTTAACATTTTTCCGACGGAGCACAGATGTACGGTTCACTTCGTCCACAAGCTACAGTGAAACTGAGCGCTGCGTAGCTGGGCAATCACACAGTCGATATGCAGGATATCACGTTATACACTCATGTACCGCTTGACCTTGATGTGCTTGCCGTTCGTCGACAGCAACATCAATCTGGTTTTTTTTTCTAGCCACACCTCGTAAAACTGCTTAGGCCACTGCCATTGTTAGTGTACTGAACCTTATTCTGCACAGTTTGTCTGCTCGACTAACCTTGTATTAATGCGAATACCATGCCCCCCCCCCTCCCCACCATCCAAACCGATTCTAAGGGCATAAGAGGTAGTGTTTCATTTCAACCCTATAGCCACGATCACCCACAGGTAGGTAGAAAACCTGTACATAATAACCGAAACTAAAAATCAATAACAAGTCAATCGAACGAAGTGATCCCCCCCCCACCATTTTTGTGTGAAGATACAGTATATAGAATTGGTATAAAATTTTGTCCCCCCCAAAAATTCCCATGATGCAGGCACATCATGAAACCTCCCTGTGGACATACACCACACTGTACTCAACCCCAGAACGTGCAAATGCTATAGACACCAACTACACTATGTGACACCAAATCAACAAAGAAGACAATTTGGTGTTGTACTTGGTAACCAACTAGACATTCATTTGTAAGTTTCGGACATGTAACATTCATTTATGGAATTCCTTACTAAATTATTAATTAGCAAGGTGTTGTAGGAAATAAAGAGAGGGTGTCTGATACAAAAAATAGTGCAATTCTTACAGAGAATTCTGTTTTAGTCCTGGAGAAAGTCCAAAACTTTCTATGGTGATTGCTTTTAAATTTACTAGAAACTACAGAAATATCTACTCTCACTTTTCTTTTCAGAATGCATCAAATATTCAGAATTTCTTAGTTCTTTCATGATTAAATCAAGCTGCGAGTCTCAACTTGACAATGACAATGTCAAATCAAATTTTGTGTTACTGATGGATGACTTCAATTCATCAAAATTATCAGCTCTAATGACTGATCTCCAAAGGGTTCAGATGGTTACCGGAATGGCAGCCTTTCTCCTTATTGGGCGAGAAAATTTACAGTTACAATTCAACAAAGGTAACTTCCACTGGTACCATGGTGAAATAAGTGATAGCAAGGTAAATATATTTACTTATCTTCAACTATATTCAGTTGTGTCCTTCCCTTTACCTGTGTTTGCAGAATATGTGTCTTGGTTCAAACTGGGCTTGAAATCTTACTACTATAGGGTGGTATTGGAGTGCAAAGACAAAATTCAAGTACAATTCCAGGTTTCTAACAGTCCGTTTTTTGTGCATTTTCAGGAAAAAAACTTTTCAAAAATTTCCAAGAATGTCTTATCTTTTATGGTTTCTCTACTAAAAGTTTGCAATTTTAACTAAATGTTATCATAACTGCTTTTTTCTTTTCTTGACAATGTTTATTTTAAGTCTACATTATCTTCAGAAAGGCTAATCAGAACTGAACAGTTTAAAGTGACATCCACAGTACTGCGCAATGTTCTTCCACTGGGAAATGAACCTGGGCGACAGTGTTACAATTTGACAATAAAATTGAACATAGGAATTGCAGTTTTTCTGGCGATGTGATTTGAACCATACACCATGTGAGTGTGGGACACCATGGGCGTCAGCAGGGGTGGTCGAACCAGTCGGTCAACCCCCCCCCCTGGAAATTTCCATCTCCTTTTTTTCAATTTATGGCAATTTATAAACAAAGCACTTTATTTCACCTCATTTTGTGTCATTGTTTAAAAATAGTCTTGAGATATTGAATTTGGTACGAAACTTTCATAATTTGCAACACTGAAACTCTGTTAATTTGTAACTTTTGTAACACGTTTTGAAGCTTCTTATATTACTGCATTTGCTGCTGCTGCTCCTACTGCTACTAATGTTAGAAGTGACGATTATGTAATCTTGGTTGTAACAAGTACTATATTATTCATATAATAAACTTATTGGATGCTAAAATAAACTAAAACTGCTACTGCTACTACTACTACTACTACTACTAGTAATAATAATTATAATAATAACATAATTTAAAATACCTATAATGCAATAATTTTAAAAATGAACCCCTTTTTAACAAACCTGCATATGTCACCGGTCTGTATCTGTATTGAGGGGAGGGGGTGTCCTCGACATCTTCGATTCGACCCCCCCCCCCAGGAAAATTTCTGGCCCATATATAGGACAAACAGGATGCACCATTGAACAATGAGATAATGAACATCCTCGCAACATCAGATTATTCCAACCAGAAAAGTCAGGACTTGCAGAACACAGCATCACAGAGGGCTGACATCAAATAACAGCCAAATGTGTTGGGTACTGGGACCGAAGAGTAAAAGAAGCCATAGCCATTTCACGGGAAAGCATCAATCTGAACAGGGACGTGGGACTCCAGCTGAGTCACGCCTGGAACGCACTCCTCAGTAAAAATAAAGTTCCAGCCAATAATAACACCAGCATCCAGAGTGAGCCAATAGGAAGACAAGAGTCCAAACTCCGCCCATCATAGTCACATATTTAACCTTATACTGGTTTCCATTCATAGGCGTAGCTGCGTGGTGTGCCTAGGCACACCCTAATGGGCTGCTTTATCAAAGAGAATTAATGACAGATATTTCAATAAGAGAGAAAATAAGCGGCAATTTGTAAGAAGTTGAAAATGTCATTACTTGGTACAAACGTGTGCATTATCGCTGATGAAACGAGTGTCTATAGTTTTTCGATATTTTGATGTCATTGGAGAAATAAGATATTTACTGCAGCACCCTTCTTCTATACCTGTCACAAGCTGCACGTGTGAGAGAGAGCTTTCTCCAAGCTTACCCAAGTTAAAACTAAATTAAGAGCAACTCAGAAGCAGGATAGATTGCTCTTACTTTTTTACAGGAAAAAGCTTAATCTATGGATGTAAATGAAGTTATTGATGAGTTTAAGAACATTGTACCTTTTGACAGACGTCTCTTGTTATAGGTGACGTGTATTTTGATGTATTTGTTTGTAACATTTATGAACATTTTTTGTGTGTGTAATTTCTATGCAATTTGATTTTTTCTACTACATATATTCAGAAATTTTCAACACTGTCATTTAGTGAATTTATTTTCCTTTACAAACATCAGTGCAGTTAAAGAGCCAAGTGATTGTGTTGCGAAATATGCTATTAAAAAGGTACAAGACCTCATTTTTTTCCTTTGTGCACACCCAAATATAAAGTTCTAGCTACACCTATGTTTCCATTCCTATATTCCCTGATGATGGGAGCAATGTATGTGTTCGAAATGTTGGAAGCCAATATTGACTTAACCTGGCTGATAGCCCGAGAACACTTGTTCAAAAATTGAACATATATAATGCAACACTAAACGCACAGCCATGAAGATAGTTGGCTGGGCAGAAATGCACTGGTGCCACATATGAGCAATGTGTGGCAAAGTCAACCAGTGCCATTGACTAATTCAAGCATCAGACCGACCACTCTCCAGGGCACTTTTGTGTCATCCCTGACCTTTCGAGCAAATGCTGCCAGTTTGTATCACATGTATTACAAAGACCAACTCAATAACTCTGCTATGAGATGTTTTATTCTCTTGAACCTCCGAACACAGCACGGGGTTGTGCTCTGATGTGGCAACAGTGCAAACTTCTGCCACCCGCCTAATTTCATGGCCGTGAATTTAATAAGAATTATCATAATATACTTTCTAAAGTTAACTTAGCCTACTAGGATTCATTCACAATAACATAGCGAACGAAATCTAAAATGAGAATGGCAGTACTTTTGTTCAACTTCATGAAGATCATTACACAGCTATGGCATGCCTACCTCAGTATGTTTAAACTGCTTTGAAGACTTTTCGCAATGTTGGCCTTTACATTTGTCAACAAACAAGTTTAATTGCTGGTGTCAACAATTTCTGGCCACTAGACACACTGCAATAAAAGACGAGTGCAAAGCTTTACTTGTCTCTTGGATAAACTATATAAGACAGCGTTTCCTGTGCTGGAATTAATCTCTAAAATACATGGCAGTACAACGATAAAATGAGTTAAATTTCTAAGTACTTAGAGTTTGGTACAATGAAAAAAATTCAGTCTATATCATTGAAAATATTTCAATTTGCCTATTTTAATTCTAAAGGAAATTGAAGTTTGGGATGTGTACACCATTGGAACGACAGAGCAACTCTTGAGAGAAAAAAGGGGTTCCTGGGCAACAGAAAAAGGACTACATTTAGAACTTCCTGGATATTTAGGACCTCACAATTTTCATGCCCAAGAGATTCGAATTGTAACTGTTCATGTAAGTTGTTCTATGAAGAATTTGCTTCCATTTTTTTCCAGTTAAATTATTCTTAAGTCTTAATATTGAAGTAGTTACTCCAGTTTCTAAGCTAACCCTTAAATACCAAGATGGAACAACTGAGAAAATTGTGGATATGCAGCTTTGGGACATGGACGTCCAGAAGAAGGGCAAGGGCAAGCCACAATAATTAATTATTCCATGAACAGGATAACTTCATATTGAAGCAATGACTTTTTGAGGGGACAACACTATTATGGGGGAGAAGGTGCCTTATTTGCCCCCTCCCCTGGAAAAAAATACCTAACTTGCTCCTCCCTGGAGAAATCCTGCGGACACCCATGCTTTGGGATCATTCTTCTTCTATTTAATAACACATACATGTAATTTAATAGCATGAAATTGTAGCCTGATCTATATTGAACAAAGTGTGGTATTATTCATGACTCAACCATTATTAGTTTCAAACATATCAAATTATTTAAAGTAGAATTGTATTTACTTGAAATTTGAAACTACAACTGGCATTAAGGCTAATAATGCAAAAAACAACTTCAGCATTGAGGCTAATACTGTACAAAACAGACCTGCATCTGAGGGTTAAATATACTAATGTTTAAGATTTACCTGATTTATACTTTTAATGTGTTGTAATAAAAATTTATCAACTTATATTTTCTAAATTCCTATAAATTAACACATTGCTTGTGAATTCACTTACTAATTTCAAATACACTACGAACTTCTACAAGCATATATTCCTATATGCAGTTTCAGTCATGCAGGAAAGTTCTATGTAGAATTTAAACGTTAGAAATAGCAATAAATATTCTTTACTTGTAATTAAGTGTAATTGATTGCAGTTTAAAAATTGTAAATGTTCCTGTATTTACACTGAATATATATTTGTATGTCTTGAGCTATGTTTTACTTGTTTAGTTTCAAAGTGAAACAAGTTAATAAACTGAAGTTATTTTTTTCGATTTCAAATTATTTGCAGCAGATATTTTATTTCACAGGGTCCACCATTTGTTTTTCTTCAAAACCAGAAAGGAAAAATTACAGCCTATGGATACCTCATTGATTTAATTGATGCTATCAGTAAGAAACTGAATTTTAGGTGAGAAAATATATAATCAGTACAATAAATAAATATACAGAGGTTGTTTCCGATCTATGGTGACGATTTCAAACTGCACCTTCCTTAAGAGAAACCATGTCGCCACTATTGAGAGTGCTCTATTTGGTGTCCCTGCATCTTGACAATCGCCCGACACTGAAGTTTCCACTGTAGGAGACTGGCACAAAGTGTAGTATGCCCAGCCTCAACCACTCCTCCTGACAAGCTTTCCATAGCCCTTCAATAGTGCGGGGTCTCCTTTGAGACAAGGCTCGTTTCAGTAGGCCAAAGGTGCAAAAGTCCATCGGTGAGGCATCAGGTGACTTCACTGGAATGTCTGTGAAAGGAAAATGGCACGAATTCCAGTTTCTTCTGCCATTTGTTGGAGGAAGAGGCAGGTTGAGCGAGATGTGTGACTTGACGCCTTGTCTTGAAGCACTCACACACCCTTGCGTCGCTTTTCCAAACACAAATCGCGGTGAATGATGGTGTGCACTGTCTTCAGTGATGTTTGTAGCCGGTTAGCGATACTTCTCTGTGTGGCTGGATTCTCCCTGGTGACCAGCATCCTGACATCCCGAATTGTAGCTGGTGTGTGGCTAGTGGCAGGCCGGGAGTTGGCCTGTTTCTGCCCCACAGGAATCATCCCATGCCTTGCCTTACCTGTCCCTTTCAACACCCGTGATATGCCATTTTTGGACACAGTGAATCTACGCTCCTTGCACAGTTTTATAATGGCACTATAACTGTAGTTTACGTCGCAAAGTGCAGTTATGTAACCCTCCCAATATGCACCGCTTTTCGGCGACATTCTTCCTGATACACAATGACCACACCTGTCACGCACAGTCAATGGTCCGTGCCCACACGACTGGCAGCTTCATTCTCTTTCCGCTTGGTGGTGCTGCACAAGGTGTGCAATTTTGTCACCATAGATCGGAAACAATCTCTGTACAAGTTCATTGTGACAAATTAAGTATCTGAATGCACAAAAAAGAATAAGTCTAGGTGGTGAGTTACGTATATTACAAATTTAGAAATTCAATAAAGAAACATCAATTCCAATCCTAATATAATCAAAACAATAAGATGATAATTGCAGATGCAATATGCAGTGCAGACTTGCCAGAAAAATATCTGATCCTAAATTTTCCAAATATATTTTTATTGGCTAAAAAATACTATCATTCAATTTGGTGGCTTCAGCTTTAGTATATTGAAAGGCATTGATTTTTTTTTCCAGAAATCTGTGTTCAGTTTTTACCCCTATCTTTCAGTTACACAATTTTACCAAGCCCCGACGGGAGTTTTGGATCCTTGCAAACTGATGGGAAATGGACAGGAATGGTTGGTGCTGTACAAAGGCATGTAAGTAAGATATTTTAAACGTACAATATTAATGACTGACAGAATCCAGTTCAACACTTCAAGGTTCATAGCTGAGAAGATGGCATATGCCATCTATTGTCATACCAAGAGGAAGGAAGATCGGGGAAAACTCGTTAACTAAAGGGATCAGTAGTTGGTTTTCTCACTTCGCTTCCTTTTCATCGTGACTGTGCACACTCAAATGTGTCGAGAAACAGAATATTGTCCTGTATTTTAAATGCAATTGTAACAAATGTGTGTTCTCCTTACGTGCTTATACAGTGGACTCTTTTTAGTTGAAACTAAATTCGAATTATTCTGCAATTCGAACAGAAGTTTCATACCCTTGAAATTTCTATTGAAACCAATGTTAGAAATTCATGTGTAATACAAATTAGGGTATTAGAGTCCTGCCGGACTTTAAAAACACACTGTACTTATTCTTATTAGCCTAAAAATAACTATTTCTATTCTTGTAGGAGGCTGACATAGCCATGCATTCACTCAGCGTGACAAGAGAACGCCAGCAAGTGTTGGACTTCTCCCCACCAATAGAGCACAGTGGCATGGGTCTCCTGATGCAACGTGATAGTAAGAAAGCACTCTTCAACTGGAACGCCTACTTCCTCCCTTTCTCCCTCTACATTTGGATAGCTTGTGCCCTCATGCACTTCGTGTTCAGTGCCTGTCTATGGTTATTAAACATGGCTGATCAAGATGAGAACTGGCCACACAGTTTTACTGAAAGCATGTGGACACTGTATGGAGGACTAGTGCAGCAAGGTATTTCCAGATGGTATCTAACGAGTTTATAGAAAATGTGTGATTAGAGCTAGAGACATTACCGTATTTGCTAGCATATAAGATGCTTTAAAAATAGGTCTCAAAATCAGGGTGCAGTCTTATAAGCCGATACTCAGTTTTTGATTACCTAAGGAAGAGGCCTAGCATTTCACAATGTTGTGAATGGGTTAAAGCTTCATAGGATGCTGTGAAAACTAATATGGTGGTTAAATCATTGAAGTGTGACATTAGTAATGCACTGCATGGCACAGAGAAAAAATTGTTGCATGAGGACTCAGATTCTGATTTAGAGGAGGTTTCAAGTGACTTCATTTATCTCTGGAGGTAAATGCCTGGGTTTTGACGAAGAAGATTAAAATGTATTCTTTCCTAGTCTGATTATGTCAGTTATTTGTTGAATAACAAGTATATACCTATATACAGTGGTGTTGCGTGCGGTTCACATACGGGTATTCACAATAAAATTTTTATACTGAATGGAGATTTACTCCTCTCCCCTTGTCACTTCATATTCAATTGAAAAAGTAAGAAAAACAGTTCAACTTATTTTCAACTATTTCCCACAAAAATCACGCTATATTTGAAGTAATACAAGATTTTTTATGCAATTAACACTCTTTTAATTATGCTATTTACAATTAGTAATGGCTAGTGCAAACTAATTAGTATAACATGCAATCTCAGGTATGTACAATGCAAGACTACCATACTTCGCAATCTACTTTCTGTTACACCGACTATATGTTAACCAACGACATTCATTCAGCGTTGAAAACACGTGCATCGTTAGCGGGACAGATGGGAGGATGCATCCAGTTCAGAAAAAATATTTTGTGTATGTAAGATATTTGTGTAATATACAGAATGCCCTCGCCCCGCCCACAATAACTCAGTTGGGAGTACTTACCTCTTGTACAATGCAGAGGTTTGTCTGGTGAGGGCCCATCCTTTTTACTTCCGTTCGTTCTGCTTTGCTCATTTGTGAAAATGAAGTTTATTTCAAACTCCTAACAGTATTCATAGTGTACAAAACACTACACACACACACACACACACACACACGCGCGCGCGCGCGCGCACGCACGCACGTTTGAAAGTCAATGCACATAAATTTACCCAACCACTTGCCAATAGATATCGCGCTATCAACAGTCGACACCACTCTAACTGCATTTTCCCGGTTGCCGCCAGAGCATAGGCTTTTTTATAGCCCCGCAAAATGAACGGAACTTGACCTTTCCAAAAATAACGTGTCCCCTTGCAGTTCTCCTACAGCAACAGAGTTGCCAACAATTGAAACGCAGAAGTTGCTAAATCTTCAACATGCGCTAAAAGTTGCTGAATCAAATTTACAGGTGAAAAATGCAAAATATATTTTTAAAAAGTGCTGTAAAGAACAACTTACATCAGGTTTATTCCAACCAATAAATTAAATTTCAATGTTTGTGCGTTTATATGTAGATTGAAAAATTACTTAATTTCAAATGAGATAATTTTATGCATATTTCATTTTAACTTTCTAACTTCAAAGAAGAAAATATTATGTGTAGCAAAAATGCATCTCTAGTATTCTGAAAGTTATATTTTGTTCCTCACAATAAGCATATTCCAATAACGTAGAGAATAGTAAAAATAATTTACTAACATCAATTGATAACTGTTTTCGGTAACAGCTATTTAGGCCTAGGACTCCATACTATTCTGAGTATAGTTACCAGAAAAATGCACGTTCAATTGATGTAAATATAATCTGCACTTTCCTTTGCAATTTAAGTTGGCGAGAGTTCTTTTATTTTTGCATTAAAAACGTCGATTACTAAAAAAAAGTTGCATAGTCTGAATGGCCCTTAGACGCACATGTGCAAATCATATAAACCTTGAAAGATATGTAACTCCTGCAGACTAGTTTCTAAAGAAAAGTCGCTCGTCACTATTCCGTGAACTTAGCACCCACTGGAATTTAAAATCCGCCAAGTTTAGCGATTTCTCACTAAAGTTTGCAACTATGTAGCTCAGACGGTCTCGAGTTCCCCTAGACGTGCCTTGTATATGCTGCACTCTGGTGCCGAATGCAAGAAGTATTGCCGCTTGAATCAGGGCTCCCAGCACCATATGTTCACACAGCCCAGTAAACACTTCCGCAGTATAGTGGCCAACAGTCCCTTAGCTGTCAGTCTGATGCGACATGCACAGCAATTGTGTTAAACGCAATCCGTGGAACACAATGGGAGTGTGTTACCAACTCTCTAAAAAAAGTTATTAGACGTGAAAGACATCAACTCCGAGTAAATTGTGTGTATATATTCGAACATCAAAGAAGTATTTTTTCGAATAAATATATGTGTGTGTGTGTGTATTTAATATGTACGTAATTTAAAACATTTACATGAGTGTTTACGTGCTCATGCGAACATTATCACGTGACGCGCCTGCCTATATATTACTTTATATTTGAAATACTGTAAATTAATTATAATATTCAGTGATAAAGGTTATTCCTCAAAAAGGGTACAAAAAAGGGGGTCGGAATATAAAGTATATGAAAATTTTAATTGAACCCTCGATCCTTAGGCAAAAAGCACAGGTGTCACATATCAGACAAGGCATTATGTTCCATGCACACATAATTGCAACACTTCTTATGCAGTGCTGCCTACTCCAAATGTCAATCCACCCTCCATTGGGAAATACTGTACTTAGACAGTAATGGCATCTGGGGAGTGGAATGCTAAGCTAACCTAGCTAAAATCTATCAGCTCATATAATAGTGTTAAAAGAAACCTTAAACAATGTATTTTTGGACAACAGTGGGGCGAAAACTAGACTTGAGCAAAGCTAACTACTGGCACTGTATCCACCTTTATGGCAGTGACATGCTGTTGCTGCATTTAGCTATGAAGAAACTTGAATTCAAACAGCTGATTAGGCCTGTTTGGGCAACAAGTGGCAACCTTAAAATCCCTCCTCCCTGAAGCAGCCAGCAGGGATTTTGTCAAAATAACTATTCTATGCTGTGAATGGGAGCCGGGAGTTAGCATGGCCTGGGTACAGTCAAGTTCTTTTTACTACTATTATTACATGCTACTTATTAATTCTTTCTGTAATAGTGATTCTCTTAGATGCTGACAATGCAATTATATCTTATCAATATGTATATGGACAGGCTTTAAACAAAACAAACATTCTTAAGTAAGACTAATTACGTGGACACTCCTCACCAAGACTAAAATCAATTAACATATCCGAGGACTAATTTGCCATGCCTATGCTAAAAGCTGATGCTACAAAGAGGCACTCACAAATGGATAAAAGAGCACAACATACAGCTCACAGAGGAATATCCTGTGTGACCTCAGGTGGAAACTTTTCTCTCAATGTCCTTGCAAAAAGAACTTTGGGGATTACTAAACCTGGAGAGTAAAGGGTAAAGGTGGGGTGAAGTGTGATGTTGATAGCTGTACTCCCGCACCTCCTATGTGCCTACATGGCATAACAGACAGGAGAGTTACATTAGAAAAATTAACTGCAGACAACATCATAAACTGCAAATAACTTCAGCTGCAAGCAAACACATCAGAACCAATGTGATAGTAGTGTGCCGGTTGACTAATTTCATATCTGAAAATATAATTTACACACTTTCCTTTACCAAGTTCAAGTAGGCTCGGAAGTTGATGGCAAATCATCTTTTTTTTCTGAGCCTTGAAAACAATGATAAATCTGATATCAGTCCATTGTCATTAAGTTAGAACCAGAAGCACTGTTTTCATTTTGCATCTTTCGGCCTTTTTTGGCTTTTAGGTCATTTTTCAGTATTTTTTGCTGTTTTTATTGCATTTTTCTTCTCCTCTGTTGTTCAGTAAATTTTGAATGCATTTGCTAGCATAACTTATGTATTTAAATTTCCTGACACGGTCTTTTTAGCATGTTTGCCATTAATCGAAAATAAGGTCAATGGCTTAAATAATTAATTTGTGGTACATTAATTTTTCCTTCGGCAAATTTAAAATACTTTGTGTGATGCCTACTTTGAGGTTCCCTTGCTGGCCACTACAATCGCTTTAATAGTCGCAACATTAAAAAAAATATAATCTAATGTGCGCGAAATACAAGTGTATTGTGTACGGTTCACTCTAAAAGCAGGTGAATGACTTGTACAGGAAAACCTTGAAGTAAAAATAGGGAAAACTACATTGGCACTTAAATGCTTTTTTTTTCATTTGCTTTAGTAGTTTACTCTGGTGACAGAAACCTACAACTACTAAGGATTCGTCATGCTGATCATGTGTCACTCCCTAACTGGTTGAATGGGTCGGCAGTTGAGAAGTAGGCTTTGCCCTTCAAGGGCCTTTGCACCACAGGCTATTTTCTGTTAGTCGGTAGTTAAACCACTAAACAATTTGTTTTTATATAAGTATTAAATTATTCTCTTGTAATTTATGAAAAAATCAAACTTCCATTTTAAGAGCGAAAATTATTTTTATGTCATCAACTTCTGGGCCCTACATATGAGTAATACGATTCTGATAGTTTGTATCAACTTAACATGAATCTCATTATTGCAGGTGCAAAGTGTAGTCCCAATACACTTCGTAGCAAATTAGTGTACGGCATGTACTGGTTATTCACAGTTATCTTATTCTCGAGCTACACAGCACGTCTTACGGCACACTTAACTAACATCAGCAATGAGCTGCCTGTTAAGTCACTCTCTCAGGCAGTCAGGAGTGGTCACTGGACTATAGGCACCATTCAAGGATCCAGCATGTTTGACAAGATATCAGTAAGTACTTTATTTGTGTACCAGTTTATATCTTTTAAATTAACAAATGACTATTAAACTGATCGTGCGCCTACCTAGCACCTAACCTACATTTTGCTACATAGATCTATCTGTCTACCAATCGTCTTCAGGGAGTGTGGCTTGATGAGTGTCAACCTCAGTTGCAAAGTAAAAGTTGTAAGGGTAACATCACTCCCTCATTACAACATTGCCAAGCGTATGTCTGTTTTTGTCAGTTGTTTTTATTAGTTTGTACAGTGTTTGGGCATTTCGTGTACTAATTTTCCATGATTTGTGTGCTATTGTATAACTTTTATTCAGTAACTGAACTGATCAACTCTCCCCCCCCCTTTTCCATTTTATAGTATGTTCACAGTATCCGACGCTCATTTAATTTGTCCCTCCAGGAACTTTCGGTGCTTTGTGACTCAAAAATGCGCAATGTCAGTTGAAAAGAATTCAACTGATCGCGCTGACTCGTTTCCCAGCTGCCAGTTGGAAATTCGAGCAGTATAACTGACACTGAAGTACTATATCTAACTTGGAAGCTAATTACTTTCTATTGTACCAACATTTTTTTGTCACACTTTAGAACTGCTGCCGAGTTTTCTTCAAAGGGTACAGCATGAGAAGTATTTAAAAATTCTTTATTCACATAACATTAAAAATTGATGTAAAAATGTACTATTTGAACTTATACTTTATTTGTTCTACATTCTGACATAAATATGTATGTGCCTTTGTCAAAAAAGTATGATTTTGAAATGTAACAGTGTATAAGAAATTGCGCAGCATTCATGTTTGAAACAACAGAAGAAAGAGATCCAGTAAACAATGGAATCAGTTGGGACATTCAAATTGAAAATGCTTCATTCTTTTCTTACTGATGTATTGAAAGATCAATAGAAGCCTTTTCTCACCATCAGATACATTTTCTTGTCTGTTTATTTCCAAACCTTTGTCATCTTCTATCATCTGCATTGTTTTCCATTTCTTCGTTGAAAAGTCCACACGGTTTACTTCACGATATGTCAAATTATACCTTCCCTATTTTCTAGTTTCTCAATTTTTTCACATTTCTGCTTCATCCATTCTTTTCTTGCATCATCAGTTGCTTATTTAGTTTTCTATAGTTTTGACCTCTTTCTTTACATTCTTCTATTATCTTCTTTCTTATATCTTCTCCAAAATGTCAGTGGTTATACAGATAATCCACAAAGATATTTCATTGTGGTATAAATAAATATAAGTGAGTTTAGTTATTCAAAATGTGTATGCTAAAGATTTTTTTTCTAGATATTATAATGTACAGAAAACAAAACATGACATCATACAGGGTGACAATTAATGAACTATATGAAATAAAACAGTCATAATTTCTGAACGGTTCGCGTGATGACGTCCAAAC
Source organism: Lepisma saccharinum (assembly GCF_977018435.1). Taxonomy (NCBI): domain Eukaryota; kingdom Metazoa; phylum Arthropoda; class Insecta; order Zygentoma; family Lepismatidae; genus Lepisma; species Lepisma saccharinum. Next base: position 14,381,265 of record NC_139256.1, on the reverse strand, counting down.
TGCGTGGCTGGCCACAGGGCATGATGGGAATTTGTATGCGTATGTGCACGCAACGTGTTGATGTCGGCCATTTGCAAGTGAAAATGTCCTGGAGAAGTATTTTGGGGACCGCATTCTGGCTCTGGGATACCCAGAGGCTACTGGAAGGGGACTATGTTAAGGACAAGGTGTACAGAAATAACCCCAAAACCATTGCCGAGCTGAAAACTGCCATTCAGGAGGTCATCGATGTTTCGACACTTCAGCGGGTACATGTGCAATACAGTTTGTTCACTACGTGGTTTGTCACTAATTTCCATTTTATTTCATATAGTTCATTAATTGTCACCCTGTAACAGCTGTGCAAGTATTGGTAAGAATATGCTCCAATGTATTCTTGAAGAATTGGACTAGTGCACTGATATTTGACATAGGAGACAGAATGCACGTATAAAACTTAAGATATTCCCTTCAAAACCATGTAACGTTCATGTCTATATTTATAAGAGTTTGGTGCATATCAAATATTAAGTCTCTCTTCTTTCTTTTGTAACACCCCTGTACGTATAAATCACAAACATTTTTTTATCTCTATTTTCAAAATCTCATATTTTCTATTTCATGGTTTGATCTGCATACTTTCTTTATCACACTTTGCTGTTCTGAATGTCTTCTACAGCAAATATACCCAAAACCACAATAAAATCAAGCATGTCGCTTGCATGTCACTCTGATTGTGCCATTTTATCAAGAGCGTGCATTGGGTCACCCCAATCTGTTGGTGGCGCATGTGGAGTCAGGTTTCTTTTTCCAGGCTGGGCCCATACCACTTGTCACTTGGGTGTGAAAGCTCCCTAACATTTTACTCCTTGAACCTCTTCAGCTGTAATATGACATCCTACTGTTGGATTAAAAATTATACATACCAGAGTTTGGACGCTACAAAATTAACCAGTACACCTACATAAAAACGAGTTACATCAAAATTTAGATTATTTAATTCTGCGTTAAGCTATGGCAACCAATTTTTTTTCAAGTATGGCTTCAATTTTTTATCGCCATGAGGACAAGAAATGTGCTGACTTTTTGGTGTTTCCAAATTGACCGCTCCCTTTGAAATTTTATAAATAAAAAACTTGTGGTCTGATTGTGATGAAACTTAAATGCAGTGGAGATAGAAAGATTTTTTAACACACAATTTTTAATTTTCAAATATTTTAAATCGGCTAAAAAAAAGCTCTTATCAATTTTGTGAAACACCCTTTTCTTAGTATTGGGTAGTCCTACAAATACAATCTTTGTCTTGTATTGAAGCTCTTTGCAGTGTGTATTGAGCATGGCAACACCACTCACAGTGACAGCCTGCAGTTTCCATGGTTTAACAGACATCACAGTAGTGACTGAACGATTTTAAAAATTTGAAAATTAAGAATTGTTTAAAACCTTTCTAACTGCACTGTATTTAATTTCTTCACAATTGGACCACAAGTTTTTTATTCGTAGAATTTCAAAGAGAGTGGTTGTTTGGAAAACACCTTAAAAACTGCACTTTTTTGTACTCATGATGATAAAAAATCAAAGGCATACTCAAAAAAAATGTGGTTATCATAGCTTTACTCAGAATTGAATAAGCTAAATTTTGTTGTAACTCGTTTTTATGTAAGTCTACAATTTGTCCAAACTCGGGTATCCATAATTTTTAATCCGACAGCTAGTTCATTTTTTTTACAGCAATCTGAAACTGATGATATGCGGTTACTGGCCAAAAAGGTACGAGAACCCAACATGCTGGTACCTAACTTCGAAGCAGGTGTGGAGAGAGTCTACACTGACCCTTCCTACCTCTTCTTCACCAGTGAGCCTATCCCCAAGTATCTAACAAGGAACAATTGCTCTTTCATATGGGTACCTGGCAAGTTCTTTGAAGGATATGGGTACATGGGGTATAGAAAGGGACTGCCTTACAAAGAAGCTATTTCGCACTAGTAAGTATAGACGAAGAGTTAAGTGTTGGGAGAGATAAAGTGGTGTCCACGTATCTGTACAATTATTGATAATTTTAGGGATCAGATATTTCTATAAATAGCCTAACTAACTAACTAACTAACTCCCTAGCCTTCTTAAACCCGAAGGTTCATGGCTGCAGCAACACATGCCTTCCATCTTTCCCTATCTTGAGCAAGTTCTATACTTTTCCATCCCTACCGATTTCCCTTAGGTCCATCTCAACGTTGTCCCTCCATCTTCGTCTTGGCCTTCCTATAGGTCTCTTACCATCAGGTTTCCCAACAAGAATCCTGTAAACTCCTCTTTCCTCTCCCATTCGTGCCACATGGCCTGCCCACCTAAGTCTTCTTAACTTAATTATTCTAATAATATCTGGACATGAATACAAATTATGTAGTTCTAAATTATGTAAACTTCTCCACTCACCTGTCTCCTCATCCCTTTTAGGTCCAAATATTTTCCTAAGGATCTTATTTTCAAATACTCTCAATTTATGTTCCTCTTTCAATGTAAGGGACAAAGTTTCACATCCATATAATACTACAGGCAAAATTACTGTTTTGTATATTTTAACTTTTAGTTTCTTAGATATTAAACAAGAAGACAAAAGTTTATGAAGAGAGAAGTAACATGCATTTCCTGAATTAAGCCTACTTTTTATTTCCTCTTTAATATAATTTTCATTTGTTAATATTACTCCTAAGTATTTGAATTTGGAAACTGGTTCAAACGAGTTGTTATCAATAATTAGATTTTGATTATTACCTAACACTTGGTTTCTACCTGTAAGCATATATTTAGTTTTCTCTTTGTTAACTTCCAAACCTATCTCTTTAGCAGTTTTGAAAAATATTTTAGCATTATTCTTAATTGTATTCACATCATCCCCCAGTAAGTCTACATCATCTGCATATGCTAACAACTGAGTCATACCATTTAATTTTAGTCCTTCTTTACTTTCTTTTACCTTCCTAACAGCATATTCTAAGGCAAAATTAAAAAGCAATGGAGACAATGCATCTCCTTGTTTTAACCCATCATGAATTGTAAATTTGTCAGACATATTAATACCTACACGAATTTTACTTTCTGTTTCACTGGTGCATATTTTTATCATACTAACAAGCTTCTTAGGTATTCCAAACTCTAATAATATATTATATAATTTATCTCTTTTGACCGAATCATATAATTTTTTAAAATCAATGAATAGCTGATGGACATTTTGATTATATTCCCACTTTTTTTCAAGTGTCTGTCTGATGTGAAAAATTTGATCTGTAGTTGATCTGTTACGTTTAAATCCACATTGATAATCACCTATAATTTCATTAGCATATGGGGTTAATCTTGTTAAAAGAATGTTAGATAATATTTTATATGTTGTTGAGAGTAGAGTAATTCCACGGTAATTATTGCAGTTCATTTTATCACCTTTTTTAAACACAGGAACAATTATGGATTCTTTCCACTGTTGAGGGATTTCTTCTTTATTCCATATTAAACAAATTAATTTATGAATTTCACATATTAATGAATTTCCACCATATTTAATTAACTCAGCTGGTATTAAATCAATGCCAGGTGCTTTGTTATTCTTTAGCCTTTTAATAGCATCTTTAACTTCAGTCAAGTTAGGTTCTGGAACTAAAGGTTCTGCTGTGTGGACTTCATTTACTTCTGATTTATCTCCTACATGGACATTTAAAAGGTCATTAAAGTAGTTCTTCCATCTATTTAGAACAGGCATGTCAAACACGCGGCCCGCGGGCCGCATGCGGCCCTCGATATATTTTTGTGCGGCCCCTTTGCTATTACCTATTTTTAAATAGTAGAGCCTTCAGATGTAGTTGCTAAAATATATGTGTTTTTATATAAGACGATGTGAAATTTCACACGTTTTCCTCTTGGACAGGATATACCCGTCGGTAGGTGAAAAAAGGTGGTCGTGTTGCTTTATTGGGGTGGTTGACGAATGTAGTGATTGCCAGTTGTTCAGAGTCCAAGGCTAAGTCATCTGCTTGCGCAGTTTTCTCTCCGTAATCTAGAATGAGGTGAGGGTTGAAGGAAAAGGGGAACAAGCTGCCTTCGCCCGAAAAATTACTAAAGTAGCTCAAGAAAGCGAAGCTGCGGTACGCGCAAGCTACGCATTGTCAGAGTTGATAGCTAAACAGTCAAAACCTTTTGCCGAAGGCGAGTTTATTAAACGGTGCTTGGCAAAAGCTGCTGAAATAGTTAATCCCGCAAGTGTAAGAGCTTTTCAAGGCATTTCACTATCCCGCAACACGGTTGCTGAAAGAGTAACCAAACTGGCCTGTGATTTGAGAGATCAAATTAAAACAAAAGTGTAAAATTTCATTGCCTATTCCATCGCTTGTGATGAGAGTACAGACATCGGTGGTGTAGCTCACTTAGCTGTGTTTCTTCGTGCTTGTGATGAGGAGCTATTGGACATTGCACCGTTGCATGACACTACTACTGGTGAGGATATATTTATTGCTGTTCGTGAACTTTTGCGGAAGTATGATTTACCTCTGTCAAAGTTATCCTGTGTAGCTACGGATGGTGCCCCTTCAATGACGGGGAAAAAACAATGGTTTTGTGACAAAACTGCAAAACCAATTTCGTGAAACCTGTGATAAACACATGTTCCATCATGTGTATTGCATCATTCACCAAGAGGTCTTGTGTTCAAAAGTAATCAACATGGAAAGTGTGATGAAGCCTGTGAAAAAAGCTATCAACTTCATAAGATCTCGTGGCTTAAACCAGCGACAATTTTCTGATTTCTTAACAGATTTAGAAAGCGAATATTCTGGAGTGCCCTGCTACACAGAAGTGCGCTTGGCTATGGTTCTTGAAAGATTCTGTAACTTGAAAGATGAAATACGCCAATTTTTGGAAAGGAAAGAACAAGACACCAGCATTTTTTCGCAACCAACGTGGTTACAAGATCTTTCCTTTCTTGTTGATATAACGAAACACTTGTGAGATTTAAATTTGAAACTGCAAGGAAAAGATCAATTAATCACCAACATGAATGATCAAGTCAAAACATTCGAGCATAAGTTATTGCTTTGGGAAAAACAGTTAAGAAACAGACTTGACGCACTTTCCAACTTGTTCTAAATACAGATCAAGTTCAAAGGACCCTGTTTTGTACAAAAAGTACGTCGAAAAAATTCAGGTTTTGAATACTGAATTCGGGAAAGGTTCCATGATGTTCGTTCTTTCGAAGACAAGATCTCCCTGTTTTCAGCCCTGTTTACGACTGACGTAGAAAAAAATGCAGCACATTTGCAGATGGGAGTAATTGAAATTCAGTGCGACTCAACTTTGAAACAAAAGTACTTTTGTTTCAAAGTTGAGTACTTGCCTGCACGTTTTCCAGAAACCCGCAAATTTGCGTGTGAAATAATTTCAATGTTCGGTAGCACTTACCAGTGTGAAAAACTTTTCTCACTTGTGAAAGGAACAAGTCACCAACGAGATCCATTTTTTCAGACGTTCATATTAGCTGTGTTCTGAAAGTAGCTGCTTTGAATAAGATGTCTCCTGATATTGATAAGTTGCTGTCAGAAAAAAGATGCCAGCTGTCAGGCAAGAAGCAATGATCAAGTTTCAATGAATGTTCAATATATTTTATTAAGTGTTATGTTAGTCATTCTTTAAAATAAAGTATTAAAGATAATTTAATTTTTTTCCTTGCGGCCCGCCCTATCTAACACTACTGACTATTTGGCCCAGTTCATATTTTGAGTTTGACATGCCTGATTTAGAATATCGCTTGGGTCAGCTAGAAAATCACCGTCTTTATCTTTTATCAAGTTTACTTTAGGTTGCCACCCCTTTCTAAACTCATTTACACCTTTATCTAAATCTCTGATATTTTTGTTTTTGCTGTTTGTTTCAATTTCGTTAATTTTGCTTTTCAAGTAATCTCTTTTTTTACTTCTAAATGTGCGGTTAACTTCTCGCTTTATTCTATTATAATTGTTTAGATTTGTATCATCAGAGTTATTTAACCACCTAAGTCTAGCCTGATTTCTTATTTCTATTAGATTATGTCATTCATTATCAAACCATGGCTTACTTTTTCTGGGTTTATGGTATCCTATACTTTCTTTAGCTGCTGATTCTATTGCATTACGTATGTGCTCCCAATTCTTATTTACGTCTGTTTCATTTATATTTTCATCATCATTTAAATCCTGCAAAACATCAAATCTATTTGACAGTTTAATTTGGTAATCTTTCTTAATTTTTTCATCAGTAAACTTTCCTGTATCAAATTTTAGAATAAATATAAATAGCCTGTAGTGCAAAATTATGAATATAAGCATATAATTCATGTTGTGAATTTGTACAGGATATTTCTGAACATGCAGTTTATTTTTCAAAGTATAAACCCATTGAAGTCACTTCATGAAATACATACATTGTGGAAGTTAATCAACAATTTATGATGTTCAAGGAATATTGCAATTTTATATCAGATCAGTGGAATTCCAGTATTGGCAAAAGTGTCATATCTAATTAAATCTCTGGCATTCCTAAACCTGACGGTTTGTATTGCCAGAGCAACACATCGTCTTCCACCTCCTATCCTGAGCAAGGTCAATCAACTCTTGTCGATTCGTACCAATTTCCTTCATGTCTATCTTGATATTGCCATTCCAGATTTGTCTCGGCCTTCCTACAGGCTTCCCAACAAGAACCATGGAAACTTTTCTATCTTCTCCTATGCATGTTACGTGGCCTGCCTAACAAAATCTTCTTGATCTAATTATCCTAATAATATCAGGGGAAGAATATAGAACATGCAGTTCAGTACTTCGTAACCTTCTAAGTTCCATAGTTATCTTTCTTAGAATTTTAATGTCAAAAACTTAATTTATGTTCCTATTTTAGCGTAAGGGATCATGTATCATAACCATGGAAAATTACACGCATAATTACTGTCTTGGATATTTTAACCCTTATTTTACATTGCTATTCTACCTCTTGGTTAATCAAAATGATGATGATGAACCAATCCTGATATATCCATGCATGCATGAATATGTGTACAAACACACACACACACACACATACATATATACGAGATGCATTCAAGTTCTAAGGTATCCTAAATTATTTTGAGAAATATACTCACTTCAGAAAGCTGAAACTGCCGTCACTTCTCAACATAATCACCATCTAGATGTTCACATTTTCCACAACGCTGACGTCACGATAGCATGGCCTCTGCAAATGCTCTCAGGAGTCTGTTCTGTATACTGAATAATCGTTGATGCAAGAAGGGAACGGCTGGAAAATGTGGGACCACAGACTGTCCTTGAGCGTTGGAAGGAGTCAAAAGTTGCTAGGTGCGAAGTCAGGTGAGTATGGACGGAGCATGTGATTCACTTCAAATTTGTTTTCCGTGAAGAGCATCTGTACAATGGCCGCCTGATGAGGAGGTGCGTTGTCCTGATCAAAGAACACAGCTGCAGCCATTTCTTTCGCAATGCTGGAAGCAACTTGGTCCTCAAATCAGTTTCATAGCTTGTACCCATCATTGTGGTACCCTTAGGATAGCAATGTGTGAGTATAATGCCTTCACTGTCCCAAAACATCCCTCTTCTCAGCAATGGAGTAGCTGGTGGCTGGTTCGTGGGCGAGGCTCCTTTGGTTTGTTTTCATACGACGTTCGACATTCCTTGAACTATCAGAACACACAAACGCACATTGCTCACATCCATGACACCACCACAGCATGTCTCAGTCAATTTAAGATGAATACTCCCGCAGGTGAAGAAAATGGATAATAACACGCTGTTCTTAGGATGTAAATGATGTCATTTCCACTATCAAAAACATGTCTGTCGTTAGACAGCGCCACTAGCTTCCTATAGGCCGTATCATGCTGTCCTCATCAACCTTCAAGAATGAATGCTTCTTCTCAAACAACTCTCACCTTTATAACTGCTTCTATTCATGAAGAAAAAAAATAGGAGACCTTAGAACTTGAATGCACCTCTTATGTATACAGCAATCTTACGATGTGGAATGCATCAGTTAGCCTGGCATAAGTCCCACTTAAGACTGGGCTGGACAATTTTTTTCAAATTTTCCTCTGTTTTCAAAAAGCTGCTGTGATATTCCAAAATCTGAAAAAATACATCAGCCTAGAATTTCTTATACAGTATTGATGTGATTTTTTGTGTGTTTACGTCTGCTGTCATCTAGATATTATCAATAGTTTAATAAACTTACATAATCAGGAAACTATTGATAACATCTAGATAACAGTGAAAGCAAACCACATGAAAATTCATATCACTGCTCTAAAAGAAATTCTAAGCTGATGTATTTTTTTCAGATTTTGGAATAACAGATGCTTTTCAAAAGGACACGAAAATTTGAAAAAATCTGCCCTGGCAGTGGCCAAAGGTTCAGTTCAGTCTTAACACTTGAAGTTCACATCAAGATATATATCTTAGGGATTGATAACCCTACAATATTTTTTTCTTCCCTTTACAAAATAGACTAAATTTAGTCTTCATTATAAAGTCATTTGTATTCTGTATGCTCTGTACTTCTTTTATAAGCACTGATCATTATTCAGAATTTTGTCTTGTAGTGTCTCCATGTTCAAGGAGAGTGGACAGATGAAATACCAGTTTCACAAATGGTGGGCATCAACGAAACCATGCACGTCAGCTAAAACATCTGAGGAACTAGGATTACCAAGCACAGTGTGTGTGTTTTGTTTATTAATGGCAGGCTTTCTACTATCTATTACTCTAGTCTTCATAGAAAACATTTATTATAGAAAACAATGGTGATGACATGATATAATTATGATCAGGCAAAAAATCATTATATGCACCAAAAATGCTATATTTTCACTAACGGTTCAATTAAATTCGTAACATTTACCTCCAGTGCTTATTTATTTAAATTTCACTTTACCTGTATCCTTTGATTGAACTTAACTTAGTGTTTGTTAGAATACCTTATCCGATATGTATTATAATATTTTGAACTGTACTGCAAATAATTATAGGCAATATCTTGCTTCTTCACTACGAGTATGTATTCTGGTTTCACCATAAAAAGTGTATAAAAGTAGTCATACTCATTCAGCTGGGCACACACTGACTAAAATAAAATCTAGACAACAAAAATTATTATTTGACCTCAAGAACTTGAAATTATATACAGGGTGATTCATAATTCCCTCCCTCATAAATTTATTTTCCTGTAGTTTACGGTTATTACAAGCATAAGAAAACAGTTTTTTCTTTGTGACGTTTCAGGAGAACACACGCTCCTTTCATCAGACATTTATTTTCATTTTGACTAAAGATACAGTTATAACAATGGTTAGTAATTTTTAAACAAAAAGAATCCGTTATATAATGGATGTTGTCAATGTTACATTGTTGTAATATAGCAACTTAACTGTGAAAAAAGCAGTCTATTTTATTTTTATTTTAGAATTTTTTAAATTATGAATCCCAAATATCATCAGGTAATTCAAATTCATCATTGTTTTCACAAAGTCTCTTGATGTTTTCTGTTATGCTTGTAATAACCGTAAACTACAGGAAAATAATTCTATCATGCAAGCAATGCGTACATACAAGAAAAACTCATAAATTTGTCGAGCCCTTCTACGAGTACAAATAGAACACAAGCAAATTAGAAAAATTAAGGCAAAATATGCTGTTATCAGTATTGAATGCACCTCCTCAGCATTCGATACCACTAAAGATACAATCGGCAGAGCTTGACATCTGGAATCAAATATTATGAGTAATAATTCTTTTACAGTATCTTCACAAAATACTGTATAACAAAGACTTGAAACAAAAGAATACATATACACAATGATCAATTTTATTTAATACAAAAACAACTTTACATGGTAATCCAAATGTTTACTGATGCATCAATAAGTGGGGGAAATGGAAATACAGAAAATAAGTGAATATTTTCCACTTTAACCTAGATGTTTTGGTTTCAACACTTGAGAAGACCAACTTTTTAAAACTTATCTACATTACATTTCTAAACATATATATTCCTTACACTCATTCTGTACACACAAAGCATGTCCGACATTTCAATGAAAATTTTGTAAAGAAGAGAAGTTGACATTGGTAATTCCCACTAATAGTGATATATTTAGTATATCATGGATGATAATGACTACTTAGTCCTGTACTCAAATCATATTCCATGAAATACTTCTCTCTAATTGCACTTAATAAACAAAAAAATACTTCCAACCAACTTTTCACAAAAAATCTCTCCACTTTACTGAAGAAAGCCATTTTTGACCCTCGGTTATGTTCATTCAAACCTTTGTTGTGATATTTTATTATTATTATCTGAAGCGAATCTGTTCACAGAAATCAAAATTCACTATGCAGAGCAACACTATTAAGCAAGAAAACGTTCTCTACTCTTATCAACGCTATCCCCTACACCACCTTCTTCAAGAACACAAGCAGTGACTACAAATACACAAAAACAAAGTTTCTTCAACTGGGTACAAAAATGATGCATTACTCATCTGATGCAGCATTCTCTTAACAAAAACTAAATATTGAAATGAACAGGCAAGGGAATACCCTTCATCATTTAATAACAAAATAAAGCTTCTATAGGTTTCACTCTAGCATACATAAAACAGTAAAAATATGCACTTTATTTAAATGCAAGGTAATTTTACTAATTGCATCTTCAATATTAAACAAAATGGTTTTGAAAATCATAAAAATAAATCTAATGTTCTCTTCTTACAAAGCACTACATTAAGAATCTAGTTTGCAATGATGTGCAATGCATATCTGTGGAGAAGGGTATCATGTAATTACAGTAATGGGGCGTTTAATCATTTACTAATGGAATACGACACATACTGCTGACTCCATGCACAACGACGACTCAGTGTAAGAGAAAATCAACAGTATGGGAAAGAACAGAGAATAAAACTACAAATCGTTCACTTTGCTGATAATAATTCTGTAACAACTTCTTATTGTGCAAAATTATCTGTGTATCAACTTAATGCAGAGAAACTTAGCATCCTATAAAATGCTTTTATGCAAGTAAATAGCAATTAACCAGCCGTAATATAGCTTACAATCACAAATCAAATATTATCAACGGATGCTGATAAAATCGATCAATCTTACTGCAAAGCTTTGTGAAAAATTTCCAGCACCTCTAAGTATCCTTTGTAAATAACCATAAACATAAAATTTTCTTTGTTAACTACACATCAAAACATTAATTCCTGTGCATTAACTTAAATACCATATACAATCATTTAGTACTGAGAGTACACAACATGAAAATTACTGATGTATCCAACGTAACAATTTTCTTTAAAAAAAGTATATTGCTACAATCTGCAACGAAGTAATATGCAGAATTGACAATTCTGCTCAGCTTATAAAATCACCATACAAGCTGATCCACAAACGAAGCTATTATATTCTACAACAGTGTTGCTTAAAAAGTACTCTGAAACACTGTAGATGCATTTTTCCTCATAAATACTAATAAGAAAGTACATGGAGTTTTATCTATGGATTTCCTCACTGGAAATCTGAACATGAATCATCGACATTGCTAAGGATTTCCTCTGAATATCCTAATTTCCTTAGCTCGTCTCCTGATAACACAGTAGGCATGTAAGGGAATATGGAAGTAATGCGATATCTGGCAACGCACTCAACAATCCACTCATGAGACAAAGGAAGAACCTGGTAGCGCTTTATCCATCCTAATGAAACAATAAGAGTGCAATAATAATTATGTACAAGTTTGGGAACAAATAGTAATGAAGAAAATATTAAAGAATGGCTAACATCATTAAAAACAATGTTTGTAAGTCTTTACCTAACTTCAGGCTCAATAATGAAGTGAAGTTATTTTAGTCCTCAGTGGTATCTATCTACATTTATATATTTGTTAAAACACTAAAATAACACAAAAACAGCACGATGAAAAATGCTTGGGAGTTCTTCCGAGCTTTCGACTCCTTCACTCAGTCTTCCCTCGACCAGCCCTGAGGATGACTCCGTGAAGGAGTTGAAAGCTTGGAAGAACTCCTAAGCGTTTTTCATCGTGCTGTTTGTGTGTTGTTCTAGTGTTTTAACAAATATATTACCTGCACGTGACGTAAGAAGTTTTCTACTGTCATACATTTATATAATTGTAATAACTAGGAATCAGAAGTCAATGACCTAAAAATGCCAAAAAATAACCTTGTTTTTATAAATTTATAATTTGATAAAATCCATTGTTTGGTGGTTTAAACTACTGAAGCAAAGGGATAAAAGCAATTAACTGCTATATTTTTACTTCAAGGTCACATAAAACACACTGCAAGGTTTTTCTGTATGTCATTCATCTTCTTTGAGAGTGGACCTTCCACGATACAGTAAAAGGCCAGTGTTTTGCATACATCAAATTAAAGTGATAATAGAGGACGCCACGGAAACCTCAAAGTAGGCTTTACACAAAAAGTATTTTAGTTTGCTGGAGAAAAAATAAATTTACCACAATAAATTATTTAATGCATTGGCAAACATTCAGTAAAAATAATATTGTACTTTTCCAAACTTGCTAAAAGGACCATGTCAGGAAATTTTAATATGTAAGTCATGCTAGAAAAAGCATTTAAAATTCACGAAACAAGGGAGGAGAAAAAGACTCAACAATGAAGGAAATTGCAATAAAAATGGCAAAAAATACCGAAAAAATGACCTAAAAGCCAAAAAATACAAAATAAAAATAGTGTTTTATGGTTACTGAAGGAAAACGGACTGATATCAGGTTTAGCATAGTTTTCAAGGCTCAGAAAAAAAAGACTATTTATCTGAGCCCTAGTAATAACTGTGTACAGATATATATGTATGTGTGTGTGTGTGATATTCTCATATTGTGAAGTAAAACAATGTAATGTCACATTGTATCTAAAGATATCTGTTTGGCGGTTATGCAGAGAGAGGTAATTTACTCTGATAAGTTTACTTTTAATTTTTCCACGCAAAGTTTTTTCGCGATCGATTTCGCCACCCATCTGGTGGCTTCGTCAGGTGTACACAAATTTGCACGGAAAAATAAAAAGTAAACTTATCAGAGTAAATGTAAAACAATGTTGCAATGTTTTGAAGATTGTTTACTGGCTGCTCCCAAAAAACATGATGTTTTGTAGTTTTTCATTTGCCATAGCCAGTAGTTGAAGTGTGTGGGTTCGAGAGAGGGGAAAGGGTGGGGGGGGGGGGTGATGCTGGAATGATGATATTCTATGATTGTTACATTAATGAAAATTAATTTAGAAAAACACTTACCATTGTAGTTATGTTGTATTTCAGTCTCAGTCTGAGTTATAATAAACAGCTGTTTCCCTAGTTGGTAGGAGAAGAAATCAGGGTTACGGACTACTGTCGCTCCACAATATTCCACAATTTCCTGCAAAATAATTACATATGCATTTAGAAGTACAAACAAACAAATGCTCAATCCATACTTTTCTCTCATTTTAAATTTTCTAACACTTTTATTTTGTGATAATGCATAACTTACACTTTGTTCCTTCATTATTTAGTTACAAATATATAAACACAGTCCGGAAACTGTTATGTTTCTATTTTTTAAAAAATACATTTAACAACACTATTTTAATGGGAATCAAAGGATGCAATCAATCAATTTGAAAGTGCCTAGAACATACATTTAACATATCTATGGATGTTGGAATTACAGTGAAACCCTAATTTTCCATTTTCCATTATTATACATTCAATCTTGATGGTCCCAACCCAGTAAAATGCTGTAAAAGTTTTCCTCGATTTTTCATTTTCGTGCATTTTAATTATTTTTTTAAGCTTTTACCTCTGAAAAAGGTAAAATCGAGGTTCCACTGTATTAAGTTCCTCTGTTAGGAACTTTTCACTTACTTTTAACTCATTTATTTTAATTGCTGAAAAATACAAGAAATGTACAAAACACTAAGTTCCGTTTGCAATTTATGCAGCAGCTGCACTGCAATTGCAAGAGTGCTCATGCACGCCAAGTAGTTGAACCCATAGGCAAGGCAGAGATGTCAGTGTTATAGAAAAGAAAAGTGCAGATGGTTCATAGTGGGTTGCGATAATGTTCAAGAAAATCGAAACACCCGCCGCATGTGAATCGTACTCAGTCATATGGTTTTTGAAAGCACGGAATGTGTCAGCAGCTGAAATTCACCATCAAATTGGCGAAGTGTATGGTGAACAGATCATGAGTGCATCAATGGTACGGAGATGGGTGCGACAGTTTAACGAAGGACCCCCCCTCCCCAAGTTACGCTGACAATCATGACCTCAAAGAGAAGTCCTTTTTTATTTTTCAACACGGATCATGGAATAAATAACAACAGTGTTGATAATTATCTTCCACCAACAAGATTGCATAGTTTTCACTTTCCTCGTTCAGCCCACACTCCCTTTTTTAAAACATTTTTCTTTCTGGTCTCTTTATTGACTAGTTTCTCATCCTACATTCCCTGTTTAAAAAACAACTTCCTCGGTCCCTTTATTGGCAAGATATCAAATATTTTGTACGACTGTTTTTTTCCCTGCACAAAACATTCAACAATTGTCCATTTGGTGCAGCTTAGAGGAGAGAAAGAACAATCGCCTTACCTTCCCTCCACTAGTGCTGGGAGCACGTTGCAGCGATTGTTGAAACAATGCGATCTGGGCTTACACAGCAACAAACGCATTCTAAGCAGCATGCCTGTTGGATTGAAAGTGAACTTATCTGCTAGACTTAGACGTTTATTGTGTATTTGTTTAGAATAGTTTTAACTTAACTGTGTGACAGTGACGACAGGATTGAGTGTCAGTGAAACAGCTAAGCCAGGTACACGGGGCATTAAGCAATGGAATGAAGTAAGTTGTTTCAAGGATGATTTCATTGAAACGGATGATTCGCTGTACTTTATCTTAAAAAAAAAAAAAGGAAATGAAAAAGGACTATAGTTTATTTTTGCACTCCACTAAAAGTATTATTTTAAATGAAAGCACAATATACATATACCATTCATATGTAAAAGGGGATACATTAATACGAAATTTAATGTATACCTTTTTACATACGAATGGTATATATTGTGCTTTCATTTAAAATAATATTTTTAGTAGAGTCCAAAAAACCATGTTCCTTTTCCCCCATTTTTTTGGCAATAATTTTCCACTTTTGTCCTTTTTAGAGGAAAATTTTTCCCTTTAAAATCCAGTCTCTAGTACAGTAATCACATAGAAATATAGTGGCATGTTATAAAAAAGTTATAAAGTATTACTTGAGTGGTATAACATATTTACTTACATATAATTGTGATTTGGTAATTTCTACAAGCGGTTCGAAGAAACAAAACTCAAAATTCTTGAAGAGGCCTAAAGTAGCTATGCGTGATCTGTATGGACCATTATCAGCAGTAGAATCAAGTGCCTCAAATTTATCCTAAAAGCAGAGAAAATGTACAATTTATTAAAAACAATAAAAAAAACTTTAAAACATTATATACATTGATCCAATAACCATGCACATCTACAGAGATGATCTGGTAAATCATACCAGTTCATTCTAGTTCCACTAACATGTGGCAGATCAATTCTTCCCCAACCAAGCAGTGTGGCTATGTGTAGCGAACATTGTTCAATGATCTTTTCTCCAGGTGCACAGAATTTTTACTGTTGACTAGTATTATGTAAAGCAATCCTGTTCTCATATTAGAGAGATTTCTTGGCCCCCTCCCCCTCTTCTATAATATCTAGAAAAAGTTAATGGAATTCAAATGGTGAAATTGTAAAGATACTTTATTACAAATATTTCCCCTTCTGGATAAAAAACTGTAAATTTCAAGAAATTTCACACTTAAAGTGCAAAAAATATTAGAATTAACCTCTTTTAACCCTCCCATTGCCAAGCTTTTCGACACCTTTATTTTACCAAGCAGGGTATTTTGACTACCCCGATACAATTTTGTGATTTAGTGTAATATTTGTTTTTAGATTCTGTTATTTTCAATCAATAGCTTTATTTAGTATTGAAATACAGTTTTTCAAATTATTAAAAGTATTTAAACTGAACATAAACACCGTATGGTGACACTAGTGCAGCGTTGCCATGTATGCACACTCTAATTCAACTCAACAATAGTAACCTGAAACAATAGAGAGCAATATAAGTTATTTGAACTAAACAATGGATGTATGGTAAAACTCAATTATGGAAAAATTTAATAACGAAGATGAATGAGAGACATATTTCGTAAAACCTTCATTTTTGACAGATAAGAAGATAAGACATTTCATACCAAGTGGGGTAGTCTCACAACCCCACCAATATATCCCGTCAATAATAACTATAAAAACAAAAAAAATTGAGTCAGTCACGAGTGTAAATACAATTTCAATCATTTTAGGACAAAGTCATGAAACTACAAGTATGTAGCTCTTCAGATAAAATTATTATAGGGAAAAATCAACCTGGGGTAGTCAGAATACCCCGCTTGGTAATGCGAGGGTTAAATAAGATCCTTTGGAATTTCTAAGCTGTTCAGGATTACGAAAAGTCAGGGAATCATTTCCTGAAATCGGAATCTGACCTTGATAATTTCCATCCCATCATTTTGAATTCTTATTCTTTTATAGAACCTCTTAGCACGTAAAACATAAATCAGTTATACCATCAAAGACAGTAGATTAAGTGATATCTGAGAATTGTGAAAAGGTACAAAAAGAAAGAATCTGCTAATCAACAAAGTGATAGATGTTTATTGAAAGGAAGAAAGGCGCATCCAGTTTCTATCGAAATAGTAGACTCGAGTCTGAATTTGTACACAGCACCAAAATATTGTCCTGTTTAAAGTTGCTTGTCTGTAATAAATAACCAATTTTTGAGTATTAAAGTAGGCTTACTATTCAAGAGAATCCAGTTTATTCAATACTGTTCAAAATAAATGAACAAAATAATTGAATTGTTGTTTATGAACAGATAGGCTAATCGGGACTGGACCTTCAGTTTAAAGTGAGATACAAAACACTGTGCAACGTGCCTCCACCAGGAATCGAACCTGATACCCCCTTGACTACAAGGCAACGGAGTTACCACTATGCCATCGGGAAGGGCCAAAAAATAGTATAAAAACATTTTACATACGTACATAGAATATCTGTCATCAAGCAGCTGCTTCAAGAGAAAAGTGGAATTTATTTTCACCCTCAAACCTTGGCAAGTTCAAAAAATACTTCTTTTTTCCAGCTATTTTGGATGAACATTGGAACACAATTTTACTTTTTCCATGGTTTCTAAATGTAAAAACAAGGTTCTTTGTTCATATGTGGGTTGATTTTCGTGACCTTTGAGGTTTTCCAAGCCAGTGGCAACCCTGAATAAGTTGACAACAAAATTATATATTACATTATAAAGGGTGTTCCGTATAGGATGCCGAATTAGAAAATTAAATAAAAATAGGGAAAATATCATGAAAATAGTTATATTACACATATATGTAAGCAGTAACATCTCCCATTTACGTGTGAAAGACAATGTCAAGCATATGTCCAGCCCTACCGAGTCTGCATGCATTTATACGCTCCACAAAATTATTGATAACCCTCTTGCAGATGTCTCTCCCGATGCTTCCAATCACCCGTATTATTTCCGCCTTCAGTTCCAAAAGGGTTCATGGTTTGTTGGCATACACCTGTGATTTAAACCCCCATAAGAAGAAATCACACGGTGTAAGATCACATGACCGGCCATTCCTGGTATTCGTCTTGTGTCAGTGATAGTCTTCACAATGAGAACACGTTACTGAATCGTAAAATGTTCCATATTGTAACCACAACAAATGAGTCAAAACAATTGAGGCTACATTAATCGGCATGACAACAAATACCAACATTGATAAGAACAGGCCTGCCAACCTCGAAACAAAACAATAGCACTCGATTCAAATTCGGCGTATTATACAGAACACCCTATACTTTCAACAAAATCAATGATAACTTACCTCAGGGAGCAATCTCCTAGACTGCATACAAGCATCAACCCACTTGAAAGACACCACCCACTTCTTTGCTGCAACGCCGTAAAGATACTTCAGCGTTCTCGTCACTCTCAACTCCTCATCTGTGTTTACGATCAAGTGGGTGACTTTTGGCTCGAAACTGTTGGAAAACTCCGCCCCTATCATCTTAGCAAAGGTCATTATCTTCGCCATCCTAACACCATTGAGTCCACTACATGCGAAGCATAATTTCTGACATGACAAGTGTGGAGGCACGTTCACTTTTACAGCATTTTCAGTGTTCTCCATTTTCTTCTGCTGGATGAACTCCGGAGTTCTGTTGCTTAAAACGTCATTTGATGTTGGATTTCTCGTCCCACTGCAGAAAATATAAAACAAATATTTTTTTAAATAGGATTTTTAATTTGTTTTTAAATAAATATGCTTAAAATTGCTTGTATGTTTCTCGGCACTGTACACACAGATATATCACTCTCTATATAAAGGCTTTTTCTGATAAACGGCCCTATAAAATATTTGAACAGTTTGATTAAAGCAAATAAAAAAATGTATGTATCTGTTTCTGATACTGTATATATGAACCTACTAAGGAAATGTTTGTTGTGTGTGTTAAACTATAATAATTTCAGGAGCTTTTATTCCAGTGAAAATAAAACATTCTGGATGTACTACATAATTGAAACTTTAAATATTTTTTACAGTCTTTGTAACTGAATTTTGGCGATTCCTTTAATGATAGTTTGCAAAAAATCAGCTGTCATTTTTACAGCTTAATGGTAATGACACTATGTATGGTTTAACATTGTTAGTACTTTGTATATTATTCTACACAAAATGTTAG
Organism: Lepisma saccharinum; assembly: GCF_977018435.1. NCBI lineage: Eukaryota > Metazoa > Arthropoda > Insecta > Zygentoma > Lepismatidae > Lepisma > Lepisma saccharinum. The sequence continues at coordinate 14,362,351 of NC_139256.1, read as the reverse complement.
ATATTTTTGCCTATAAAAATTATCAAATTTTAAATCAAGAGAAATTTAAGTATTACATTTTACATATTACATCACCCCATCAGTACATACATATTCTTTTTCCTTTCTTAGAGCCTATCAACACTATTCAATGATTACGAGATTAATCAGGGTGGCTACAAACAAGCAGAAATGAAATTCCCTGACTTTTCCAGGTTCTCCAGGACAAAATTTACATTTTTCCCTGACAATTACAAACTAAACTAAATCGATGGTTTTGCAAATAGAAATAATAAAGTCACACAGATCCACGTATGGTTTTGTTAAGTACCAATATTATCTTCTATGAAATTGACTTAATTTCTCTATTCTCTATGATTTGAATTCAAACTGCAAAATAGTGAATTTGGAAAATTATTACAATTCACAAGCTAGGGAAGGATTACGGAATTTTGACATAAGCAGTAATTTTAAAATAAAATACTTTATTATTGTTAAAGTTACGACTAAATGAGATAAGAATGAAGACTGATTGATTAAGAAATACAATTTGTAGTTTATCAGTCTCCTTATACATTCTCGGTATTATATGTTGATATTTCCACTGAGGTTTGAAACCATCTGCTTGCAAGAACCATGAGTGCGGACTCATTTTTTAATGCATAAAGCTACTTCTCTTTTCTCTGTAAAGAAAACAACTTAACTCTTGCATATAAGTGAAACAATTGAATCGAACAAAATAAAGTGTCATATTTCCTTACATTATCAATGGGATTTCTGCTTCAGTACAGTATATCCAAGTGAAGTACTGTGAAACTGACAACATGCAGTTATACCATTAATGCTGATGAAAAGGGTATGTAGCAGTGGCGTAGCAATGGCATTTCGGGTGGGAACGCCAAGTCCGAAGGAAGGGTCGGCCCTTTCTTGCTTAATAATTTTCTTATGGTATTAGTCGCCACAGGTATTATTTGCCTCAAGTCAGCTGGGTTTTCAATAAAACATCATCCATGCATGTTTTAGCTAGAAAATTAGATGCCTCACTATGCCACAAATGTTTTGAACTCTGGTGTTGTATACCTTTTTTAATACCTTTCTGCATGACGCAAGTCATTGAAAACCTACCTGAATCACAAGCGCCTCTGCACAACAATAGACGTCATTGTTGTGGAAATCCAACTACTGATTGATTTGGTTTATTATACTTCGCTTTTCTACCACTTTTGGTTAATCGCGAATACCAATATGAGTGATGATATTGAAGAAGGGACACTCACAAAGAACACCCGTTCTGACGCCGGGATTCGAACCAGGGGCCTCTATCGTCTTGGCTCGCTGTGCAAAACACTCTGACACGGAGGTGGGTCAATGATCCAACTATCGTACACTCTACTAACATAACAGTGCCGATTAGTAATTCAGACCACTGTTTATTACGTCTTGAGAATGTTGATAAACATTTTAAAATAATTTTGTCCAGAGATCATTCGATATAAAGAGTTTTCAAATGAATGCTAAACACTACCAGCTTCATATGATGCTGGGTGGGCGCCGGAGCAGTTTGAATAGGTGCAAAACATCCCGGTTCTCCACCGCAGGGGATCGACCCCGGGTCTCTCGCATAGTAGTTAGATGCCCTAACGACTGAGCTCCATTATTACTCGCTCGATAAATGCCGATGGTGCGCACTTCGCTTGGTAATTCAAAACATATCTCGTGCGACAAATACGAAGATGTGGCTCCCGTGTGATGGCAGATACGCACTCGATCTCCTGTTAGAACCCTGCCACTTTGCTCTGTGTTCTTTCGTTGTTCTAGGACATTTCTTTATAAAAATCGCTAAAAACGCCAACAATTTGCATTTTATGCCAAATTCGCATTATTTCGTTATTTCGAACGCGTAAAAAATGTGTCCAGACATCACTGCACATTCCTAAACATAACTTCGCAGCAATTACCATTTTTCACGGTTTTGGCGTTTGCGAAAAATCAATATCCCTACTAATTGGAAATTACTTTCTGGCCACCCCTCGTATAAATCAGTAGATGGAAAGTGAAAATTTAGAAGGGCTGGCAGAGAAAAGTCAATTCTTGAAGAAAGTGATTTGCTTTTATGATTGAATGATTCGAGTAAATATGATATTAGGGGAGACCGGGGTAATTAGAACATGGGGTTATTGGAACAAATGATGTGACGCATGCTTGGTGTTTCTCTGCTTCTGCATATACTGGATGTGAATGAAAGAACCCTTTCAAAATTTTCTTCACCCCTATAATAAAACATAAGGGCACACATCTTTTCATGTGAGTTTGGTTGTCTATGGGCAATTTGCCTGGTTTTTATAAGCAAAGTTCTTATTACCCCAAAAATTTCTGCAAAGGGGTTATTAGAACATTGCGTAATTTGCTTGATTTCGCTTGGGTATACTAGATTGTACATGTAACTATTAGAAGTTTTTTCTTTACTACATTGTAGAATGGCCTGTAACCTTTCAAATAAATCATAGAACACTGATTTTCATTCACACATGTTTGCTTCACATCTGGGAAATTGAACTTTATGAAAAAAGACGTTAACTTGGGATTTTATTTAAACAAGCATTGATAACTCCAGAAGAAGTAGAGCTATTGTGTTCAAATTTGCAGGGTAAATGGGACATTTATATATGATGTTCTTATTACCTCAACAGCAATCTAAAGCTATTCAGTTGAAATTTCTAACTTATGTTCCATTAACCCCAAATGGGGTAATTGGAACAATTTTATGGTGTCATGACAATTTTTTTTTTTTTGGACGAGTATTTGCAATGCAGGTATGGTCATTATTTTTTTCAAAAATATACAAAAGATGTCCATTTAAATGGTAGAAATTTTTAGAAAAATCCATCAGTAACTTTCTGAGTAATTTACAGTGGAACTTCTACAGGCTGTTTCCTGTTCTAATTACCCCGGTCTCTCCTAAAATATTTACGTATTTATTATTAGTATTTTATTTCATAATATTGGACATTAACCTTACTCAGTGAGATTAATGACAATCTCTCATGAGTTTAAACAGACAGAACAGAGAGTGGCGTTAATTTCATTGCAATACTAGTGTTGCAGTAAATTTGAGGTTGCACTTGCCAATTTTTATAACGTTCACCAATGGAAATTTATGTTTCACTTTTTCGTGATATTATTCAATATATATCCCATTTGGTTGGATTCTTCGTGATATCTAAGAATAGTGCAATGTCATTGTAAACGTATGTTAACTTGTGCGAAACCAGTAATACGTCAGGATGATGAAAGAAAACCTTCGTAAGCACTGCTACATTAAATAAGGTGAAGTGAGCCAGAAGAATAATAAAATTCCAGCAGAATATTTGCAGTCTAAAGCTCTTCTTGTTTATGCATTCGATTTTTGTTGGATGTTGCAGTTCATATTTCTGTCGCATGTTGTAGTGAGATACTTTGTCGGGTGGCGATATTCGACAAAAATCGTATGTATCAATGGAACCTATTTGTTTCCATGTTCCTTCAGTTTGCCCAACAAAATGCCTTACTACGACGTCCGACAACTATCGGACGGCGCTATCCGCTCTTATCCCCTCCATCTGTCGACAACTCCCCTTACTACTTACATACGGACAAGAGAAAATGATAATTCAATGCATTTTCCACGTAATATTTAGAGGCTTAACCTTTACTCCCCCGATGATACCATATGGTATCATCAGAGTAAGGTCGTACTCGCCCGATGATACCATATGGTATCATGGTGATGATTACGAAATGAATGTGCTTCTTGGACCTTCATACTCTTATGTTTGGGTGGGAACTCTGACACAGGTCTGGAGCAAGCCTGGAAAATTCATATTGATAACCAACGTCCCCCCCCCCCCTCCGCAACATATCCATGCCACATTTCCGAACAGAGATTCACATTTTGGCTCATTATTCAACTTGTATGGCACACAGGAACATGAAACATCTTTCAAAATCTTTGGAAACGTCCATTCTTTGAAGAGAATACTAAGGTTTGCGCCTTCTCCCCAAAATAGCGGGAGAAGAGAGGGCAAACTCCAGAGTTTTATTGTTTTTTTTCATTGAAATTCAGGGGTCGCGACCCCCAAGCCCCTATTCCTCGGTTCGGCGTTCTGAATTGTACACGGCTGCATGCTCTGATGTTCTAGCTGCAAAACAAAACTTATCGGAAGTAGATTGCTCCCATACTGCCAGAGTTATAACAATTTACCTCCAAAAATTCAAATTACCTATTTTTCGCAAAAAGAAAAATTCACTTTTTGGCTTATTGTTCAACTTGTATGGCACCCAAAAACATGAAACATGTTTCATTCTCTTGAGAAATGTCCATTCTTTGAAAAGAATACTAAAGTTCGCGTCTTCTCCCCAAAATAACGGGAGAAGAGGGGGCAAACTCCAAATTTTTGTTTTTTCCATTGAAATTCGAGGGACGTGCCCCACCCCCCGACAAGCCTACCTTCCTCGGTCCGGTGTTCTGAGTTGTACACGGTTGCATGCTCTGATGTTTTAGCTGCAAAACAAAAGTTATCCGAAGTAGATTGCTCCCATAGTGCCCGAGTTATAACAATTTTCCTCCAAAGAGTGTTCGAATTTAAAATTCCCGCCGAAAAGCCCGGGCGAGAGAAATTCTCTCTCGCTCTCTCTCTCTCTCTCTCCCTTCTGCCATCACTGGTTTCTGGCGCGGTGGTTGTGTTGCGCATAAAAGGGGCCTAAAAGTTGAGGCCGAAACTTACGAACGAGATTTCCATAATGATATCTTTAAATAAGTAAATAATTCTTTTTTTAAAAAAAAAAAAAAAAAAAAAGTCAATGAAGACGAAATTCCCTGACATTTCCCTGACTTTTTTTGACACCTCAAATTCCCTGACTTTTCCCGGTTTTCCAGGTTTTCCAGGTCTGTCGCCACCCTGTTAATATACTTTCACCAAAAGTGATTCTGGTATCTACAAGATCCTTATGTACATTATTCTACAAATTATTTCTTAAAAGTGATTTCAATCAGTGATTTTTAAAAGAAATCACCAGCGTGAATTAACTCAACCTGATTGAAATCAATCCACAAGAAAAAAAGTAAATTTTATTTTGTTTACTTTACAATCTCTTCTACAGGGTGTCCCCCCAAAAAAGGTAACCGAATAATTTTTGTTTTGGTTACTTTTTTGGGCCACCCTGTACATCTTGGGTTAATTTCAACAAGGAGGATGAACAATGAACTGAATTTGATGTTCCAAACATTTATGAATGTTTAATTTCAGTTTAATATCTGTCATATGTGTTTCATATTTCTGAAGAAAATTTTACGTGGAATTCATGTTACATTCGTAGTGTCAAGAAACCCTACACAAGAAATGTCTGACAGTAGACACTTTGATTAACATTCTGCTACTTACATTTTCGCATCTGTTACTTTCGGCTTCTTGACGTTTTCTTTACCATCCTCTTCTAGATTTCTTCTCTTTTGGTTTTCAACAACTATTTGGTCAAATTCTAGCTTCTTCCTACCAAATCTGAAAGAGAAGCATGAATTGAATTTCATCTGAAAATAATAATGAACAATGCAGACATGCACGAACACAAAATACCAGTGACTGAGCCAATGTTGATGAATTGGTAATAGCTGTGGTAGCAGTATCATAAAGTATCTGTTAGATTTTGTTTATCGATACAAGCCAATACTTTTCCGGTGTTTTGGTCATTCGCAGACTCTGTAAAAATGCTGTGTGACACTTTCACAGATTCTAATTATCCTGGAAAGTATACAAAATTCGAAGTTTCCATTTCCATTGCTCCAATATCATGCAAAGAAATGTATTTTGTGATTACATAACAGGTGATTTGATATTTTTTTTTTAATATTTTGAAGCAAAATTCTGGTATAGTGATGCTTGTAATTTAAGCCTGCTTTAAATGGAAGTATTTTGCTAGCATAAATGCTTCCAAAAATCCTATAGCAGATATTACTTTACATGGAAGCATTTCATGTAATATTTTGGTTTGTTTTTGCGATTACAATTTATATAATACAAGGTGTGGCTAGAAAAAAACCGGATTGATGTTGCTGTCGACAAACGGCAAGCGCGTCAAGCTCAAGCGGTGCATGAGTGTATAACGTGATATCCTGCCTATCGACTGTGTGATTGCCCAGGGTGCACGGCAGTTAGTTCCGCTGTAGCTTGAGGACGAAGTGGACCGTACATCTGTGCTCAGTCGGAAAAATGTTAAGTGTGAAAGTGGAACAGCATATCAATGTGAAGTTTCTTATGAAACTCGGAAAATCCGCCACAGAAACTTATGGTTTGTTGAAGGAAGTGTACGGAGATGAGTGTTTATCACGCACGCAAGTGTTTGAGGGGTTTCAAAGGTTTAAAGAGGGACGAGAAGTGACCGCGGATGAGTTGCGTCCTGGACGGCCTTGCACGTCAAAAACGGAATCAAACATGCAAATGTCGGTGAATTGATTTGAATTGGGTACCCGGAGGTCAAACTGTCAACCAACATTATTACATTACGGTGCTGACGACCCTTTGTGAGCGAGTAAGAAGATGACGATCTGATTTGTGGAAAAGCAAGTAATGGATTCTTCATCAGGAAAATGCTCCTGCCCACACGGCATTGTCAGTCAAGGCTTTTTGGCCAATCATGGAATCCCAGTGCTAGAACATCCACCCTATTTGCCGGATCTCGGTCCATGCATCTTTTTTTATTCCCAAAGGTCAAATTAGCACTGAAAGGAACCAGATTTTCGACCGTAGAATCTGTGAAAAGAAAAGCGACGGAGGTCATGAACATGATTTCAGAAAATGATTTCCAGCACTGCTTCCAGCAATGGAAGATTCGTATGGAGCGGTGTATCGATAGTACAGGGGAGTTCTTTGACGTGTATAATGTTTGTATTGTACAAAATAACCAATAAAAGATTTTGTAGCAACAGTCCGGTTTCTTTCTAGCCACACCTCGTATATACAGCACAAAAGGCACGTTGAGTTACAGTGTTTGCAACTGAAACAACAAAAATTTTCCATTATGTGTACTGCATACATTATAAAGTATGGATTTAAGCAGCACCATTGCTTTGTACCTAAAAACATTTTTATAGGAAGCGTTATTTCTCTGCGTTATCAGCTTTTAAAAATGTGAAGCGATACGTTGTTTACATCTCACCTGGCTGCCATTACATCTGTAGTTGTGACCTAGAGCTCACTTCTGATTGGCTATGCTACGGCAAGAGAACTGATTCTATCCTTGAGAAATGCCATGAAATATTCCATGGCATCAGAAATGCCATAAGATTTTTCACTTTACATGGTAACATTTTGACCATGGCATAAATGATAAAATGCTAAGGAAATTACTTTCATCTAAAGCAGCCTTAGAGTGCAATGCTCAATAGTTTGATCAACATAACATTGTTACAATTTCCAAGTATTGGCTTTGGTGGGAAACAGTACGAGTATTTGCATTGTGTGGGCATTGGTTCGAAGTGGTATTGGGTCAGCCATAAAAATAATATTTGTACATTTCACAGAGGCTAGTGAACAATATTTTTACACTTTTTCCTTGCACAATAATTTTCACAAAATGGTCCAAAATGTGTATTTTTATTCATGTTTTTACTATTCAAAGCCTACTTAATTTCTAAAATAACATGCAGGAAGAATATGAGTTGGGGATGGGGGATATGTTAGAAGTCATTTTATTAGCCTGAATTAACTTAGGCTAATATTATACGAGGGTTCATTGTTGAATTGTTGTTTTAAGTCCAATTTATGCACAGAGGCTAATCAGGACTGGATCTACAGTTTAAAGTGGGATCCGAACCACTATATGCCTCCACCGGGTATCGAACCTGGGACCCCTTAATTACAAGGCGACGATGCTACCACTGCGCCATCAGGGAGGCCCGAGGGTTCATTGAAAAGTGGCACACACAAACCACACTAGTTGATCTACAAGCCACATAAATCAAGAAATACTTTTTAAATAATCATTATAAATAACTTACTTTGCTTTTGGACTATCACCTTGCTTCACTACATTCATTAAACTCCTTGCCAGGCCATTATTCGAAATATCTGCCTGTGGCGTGGCCTCCAGAATATCATCTGATTCATTTTCACTTTCAGGTACAGCTTCTTTTTCCTAAAATTGTAGAAGGAATACATTTAATATTTTAATGTTACTGGGAAAATACGTGGATTGGAGATTTATTAGTGGCAACTATTTATTTACAAATGATACAAAAGTTATAACCCTGTGAAACTTTTACAGCCCTTAGATGTAGTCACCAGCATCGTGTACAGTACAACCCATTGCCAGCAATGTGGAAGTCGTAGTAAAGCTCTAGCAGTAGCACCTGTTCTGTTGATGGCTCGAATGGAGAGGTCTATTGCCGAAAGAATCTCTGAAACAATTTGGAAGTGAATGCCCTTCAGCTTAGGAATCAAGTCGAAGTCACAGGGGCTGGTAGAGTACCTGCCACCTCCATCGAGCTAACAAATCAGCCACAGGTTGTTCTGCATGCACCCCAGCATTGTCCTGCAAAATGATGGGAGGATTCAGCAGAAAGTGTCGCCTCTTCTTTCACAATGCAGGCAATGCAGATTACCCGCATGCCTCACAAAAAAAAACAACTTGATGACACTGTCTTGCTGTATGGGTGCATGCACATTCAACCATTATCCAACTCCGCTGTTCCTGCTTCGAAAACATTGTTGTGACTACACAACTTTAAACCACCAACTCCAACAATACTCTATTCCTCTCGTGATGCACATGCGTCTAGTGTTGGAAGGAAGAGTTAATTTACTGAAAGGTAGGATAGGTATCAAACTAACATGTGGTATAAGCTAGAAACACAGGTTCCATTTCATGGTGTATATACAGCAGTGTTGCCACTATTAAATCTCCAACCCATGTATATATGGTGAATGTCAGAGTATAAGACATGAAACGACTCCCTTGATCGCCAAGAACAGTGAGTGATCAAAACACAATACTGTCAACAAAGATTTGTGTGCATCAGAGCTGCTTTACACAGGGACAACATTCCCACCAGCATGGCAGTCACGTTAAGTGACCAAAACAACATGGCTTGCTGTTATTCCTAAAATACAATATATTTGTTGTTTACTTGAGAGTAGTATATAACCTATTAACACAGTTGGTTACATGCTGGATATGGTACACATATTGGATGGCACAAAAAGTAGCTTTAACTCCTATTCCTCTACTCAGGATAAATTTTATGAAGCCTGATGCACAAGTGATACAGGCCAGTAACGACAACAAGAATTTTCTGTGAATACAAAATGTTGCTAGCTTAATACTTACATGTCACCTGTAATATATGTTGTCAACTATCAACTTTAGAACATTAACCAAAAGTCAAGCATGAACATCAGTTTGTTATGCACAACACAGAATGGAAGAAATAAAAACACAATCAGGGTAACAACTTATTATGCCAAACAAAAAATACCTGACTTTTCCAGGTACAGTATTGTCACATCACTTACCAGGCCATTTCTGAAAAATGCTTTAACATATCAATAGCGTGGAACCCCGATTTCATGTTCCCGGATATTACATTTTTCCACATTTTAAAGTTTTTTCAGCCTGGTTCTTTGAAAATGTAAAATCGAGGTTCCACTGCACATAAATGTCAAGTCTTTGACCTTGAAAGCTAATCTAATGAATGAAGTTTTTCCAACATTGTTGAAAATAAATGAAGAAAAATTAAATATAAAATTACTTTTTACACAATACAGGAATAATCCATATCATGCAGAACATGCTATGAAAGACTAGAAAAATAACCCGTACCATACAGAGAATGTTATGAAAGGTAAATGGGAACCCTGTGAAATATTATTTTCCTGTAGTTTACGGTTATTACAAGCATAAGAAAACAGTTTTTCTTTGTGACGTTTCAGGAGAACACACGCTCCTTTCATCAGACATTTATTTTCATTTTGACTAAAGATACAGTTATAACAATGGTTAGTAATTTTTTAAACAAAAAGAATCCATTATATAATGGATGTTGTCAATGTTACATTGTTGTAATATAGCAACTTAACTGTGAAAAAAGCAGTCTGTTTTATTTTTATTTCAGATTTTTTTAAAATTATGAATCCCAAATATCATCAGGTAATTCAAATTCATCATTGTTTTCACAAAGTCTCTTGATGTTTTCTGTTACATTAAATGCAAGCAATGCGTACATACAAAAAAAAACCTGTGAAATATGTTGATAAATACCGAGAAACTAGTACCCACTTTGCCAAGCAAGAGTACAACAAGTTCCAATGAGGATGGTGGCAGTGGCCACTGAAATTAATAGAGAAAGGTAAAGGGAAAGTGCTCCCCTGTGCTTAGCACCACACCATGAAGGCGTATAGGGGGTGTGGGAGTAATGCTCCACACTTTCTTGATCTGGTCGTGAGTGGATAAATTGAGTGCTAGTTTTTCTGTATTTATAGGATTCCTTGTTAACTGTTAGTAGCATTAACCACTTTGTTATGCAGTGGTTACTCTATTTTAAAAGATTTTAAAGAAATGGAAAAGCATGTTATGTTGATATCTAAATATCTTTTCTAAATTATAGATTTTGAAATATTAAGTGTGACGGGATAACTAAAAGATTGCATAAGAAATTCAAAATGTCAGAAAGGTACAAAGTCTCAATTTTTTATACATTCTTAAATAACTTAATGTTCATACTTGCTGCCGGCAGATTGAAGCCTGACTAGCTGCGACTTGCACTTCCTGTCTTGTACAACCAGACACACTTCTTTGTGACGGGCTTTGAAGGTTTTCCTCCATTTCGGCAGCCAGCAACTGAACACCAGCCTGGAAAATACATTAAGTCTAAAATTCAAGAATATAGTAATAAGTTACAGCAATGCAATAAACTCAGGATGGGGCAGATTAATTGGCATTGTATAGGTACGAGTCAATATAGGCATATCAGTGTATTGGTAAAATTGCCAATATTTTATCAATACATCCATAAATTTAAAAGTATACCATATACCCTGGCTGTGTAATGCAAAGATCTAAATATGCAGTTCTTTTACAAAGCAAAAGCCATTAACCTGGTTATTAACATTTTTAAAGAGGTGATTGAACCATTGAGATTCATTGTACGAAATTGGTTATTACTGATTAACAGGCAAATTATTACAATTGCCTGATAATGGGATAATGACATGTACTTTCCAAAGTCAAGAAATACAAATTATACTTTTATATTTATTAAATGAGTAACAAATCGAAGAATTTTGAAGAGTTAAGGATTTTTTTATAGAAATATCATACAGGAAATATCATTGGGAATTTATTGGTAGCCAATACACTGATATGTCCACATTGGCCAATACAGATTAATGTGTTCCATCCTTACAACAATGCATTTTACACAACTCCTAATGTTGAAGGAATTCCAAATAGGTCCATTTCTCAGAATTTAAAAATATAGCAGCATGGTATTTGAAAAATGAAATATATATTTTAAAAGCTAATCATGTTCATCTATTAGACTTAGAACATGAACATGGAAGACTACAGGAATGCCTAGGAGCATGCATATTTCGTTTTTGATGAAAACATGAAATGTGAAATAACACAGTGTAACAATAATATTTTGTGTTCTTGAAAGGTGAGGAGCATTTTGCTACAATGTTTTATCACAAAATAAAGCAACATGAGATACAAAATGCGAAATAAACTCTTAAAACACAAAATTTAGGGTTTATTTACTGATGTGACACCTTCCGAGGTCTGAATTATCCTGTGAATTATGCAATTCACGGACAAATTGATTAATTTTGCTGTAAATATTTGAGAAGCAAAATGAACTTCTTTACACAGAAATAAACTTAATAATCTGATAACTATATAAATGTGCTATTAGAAGTGAAATGTTAAATTTGTGTAATAAGTACAGTTTTAAATTCAATTTAGATTTTATTCACCATTTTAACATCAAGATGCCTTGGAGGGAGGGGGGGGAAGGAAACTGAAAATTCCAAAATTTTTGAAGAAAAATGGGGGTTTCGCCCCCCCCCCCCCAGCCCACACCCCACCCCAAAAAAAGTACAAGACATTGCAACAATACACATGCAAATAATCGCTGGAGTGTTAGGAACAAGAAAATATTTGCACTACTATCATATGATCAATAGAACAAAACGACATGTCTGTACGCCACTGAGCCATTCAGCAAAATGCACAGTTACCTTGAAACGACTGTAGGTCCAAAGCTAATTGCCCTAGATGGACGAATCAAGTACCGTTATACATGCAATGAATCATACTTTCGGACTACATGCAATTTATGCACATTGAGTGTATATGTGGATGCAGAGGGATGGGAGGAACTGGAAAATTCCAAAATTTCTGAAGAAAAATCGCTTCCCCCCCTCCGCCCCTGGACAACAAAGTACAGGACATTGACAAAATACACATGGAAATGATCGCTGGTACGTCTGGAACATGAAAATAATTGCACTGTTATCATACGAGCAATAGAACAAGACTTGTACCCCCCAAACAACATGCCTATGCGCCTCTGACTCAGTTTCAAAGGAAGCTGCCATTTTCCCACCATTCCCCCCCCCCCCTTTTTATGGAAGAACAAGACGTGCAGAGTCTTTACAGTGCAGAATATGTGCTAACAATAATGTAAAAGAAGAAAATCGCAAATCCAGCCAAAAATAGCAACATTATAACATGAAAACTACGAGCATGCTAGAGGATCTCGATCAAGACGTTCGGGATGCAAAAGGTTAATGTTGTATAATCATAATTGCTCCATATTGTCGCAATTAGCCTAAAAAGTGTCTTAGAATGCAAAAAAATACAAGGAAGGAACGTACCTCAACTTCTGCCCTCAGTTGTGATGTTAGGGCCCTACTAGCACTCGAACCACTATCTCTCTGCTGAGATAATGCAATGCTATTGTTGTCTTCATAGACAGTTGGTACAGCAGGCTCCTCTGTGCATTTGTTTTCTGTATGCTCCCATACAGTATCTTCTAATACAACACTTGTGGAAGCGTTGAATTCTTTTCCTGCAGTTTTACCACAGCCACTGTCATGATTACTTGCAATCCTACTGCCCTTCAGTGTTGCCACCTTAGCAACTTTGGAACCGAGACTGGATTCAATAAAATCCGAATCGCTCCACTTGCAATTTTCAAGTTTGTTGTCTTGGTCGACACCTCCGATGATTTCACGTACAGGCCTAGTGTCAGTTTTACTCTCAGATTCAAAATTAGCACTAACATCTGCCATTGCCTTTTTCAGAAGTTCTTCAGTGTTGAAGCTGTCATCTTCAAATTCTTGCGACATCTTCCGATCCTCGTACGGATTTGAAATGAAATCAAACCTCTCTCTCAAGTAACGATCAGATAAGTCGGAACACTGCGAAGATGAAGGTACAGGTGTTCTCTTTTTGAAAGTGAAATTGCATGGTACATTTGGATTAGCTGCAGGAAGATTCTTGGCATTAACTGTGCCTTGCTTCACAGGCGATACATCGGCCTCCTTTCTCGTCTTAAGGCTTGGAGCGTTTGTTTCATCCTCTGACGAATTGGACGAACTGCTTATTTTTCTTATTCTTTTTAAACTTCGGCTTCCAATTTCATGCTCTTCGTTCGCAGACTCCTTAAAAGTTGCACTGTTCGTAGACACATTACTGCATGCACTTTTATTAGCAGCAGTTGGTGTCCCATGAATATCCAACAGATCAGGATTGAGCTCTTTGTTTAGTACTGAAGTTGTTTCTGTTTCACATTTGCAGACTGCATGATCATCAGCGAGGTATTGAGAAGACAGCCTGGAAATGTCCAAGAGAGAGACACTCGCGAGGGAACCTGTGTTCAACTCCTGGGTGCCACTGAAAGCTTCTTTTCCATCAGTGCTGCAAATATCTAACTTTTCGGTATCTTTGCCGGCGGTAGGGGAGATGGTTGCATCCTTAATTTCAACTTTGTGTCCATCATCTAGCAAGACCGTTTCTTCAGAGCTGGTTCCATGAGAACTTGGTACATTATTCCAATCAGCTTTTTTACCATTACTTGCTGGTGCCATTTGCGTTGTACAATTAGATGAAGTCCGCAAGTTAGAGGGTAGAGGAATAACTCCTTGCATCTGTTCCAAAATATCACAACTATCAGGAATTACTTCATTTTCAAGCAATTCTTTATGTGAACGGAGAAACGACATCATCAAGCTAGGGCTTGTTTGAACCTGAACTGTTGCTTGTTTGTTAGGTGTTGTTTGAATAGACTTCATACACAGATTGGCTCTGCGTTCAAACTTCTCAGTGGTACTGAAAATTTTTAAAAAATATAAACACATTAAAAAGGCAATAAAATTATAAAGTACAAATTAGGGCTGAGCTGATACCAATGCATCGGTATGTATCAGTTTGAATTCATCTACCGATACCAGCCCATACTTTCCTGGCATATTGGTTTATCACAGAGGCGTGGCGTGCATGTAACCGGTGTTACCGAAGGTAACAGCAAAATGTAAAGAAATTAAAAAGTTTTTTTCTCAATAAAATAACAACATTGTTAAATAAGTTAACCGACAGCGTTGCAGTTGAGTGTATATTGCAGAGGATATTTTTTGTGCAGCCGACAAAAGCGAAGAGACAGGCCGTTCCGCTACCCTCAAGAGGCAACAGGAGGAAAGGGCGCCAATGCAAGGGAACTTGGAGGCAAGTGTGCTAGGGGGCTATTCATATGCCTGTTTAGGAGCCTTGTTGCCGCTGCGGCTTACCGGATCAACAAGTGTTGTCACATTGGATTTCCAGAAAAGAGCTAGATCCCGCCTAAAATGGGAATACTATTTCTCTGAAGCAACAAGAGCTAGACATGCAAAGCCAAAGCTAGATTTAACTACAACTGAGACCATTTAGTAATAGACGAAAAGATAAGTACTTGATGCGATTCGTGATTTGGACAAACCTTGCTCCAAACAGCTAAGTTGGCAACAGTAGTACGTACATCTGGACTTACTCCCACCGCTGTCATCTGCTCAATGCAGAAACGTCAAACTGACCCGAATGTGTGGTTCTTCTTCCCCTTTTCACCTCTTTGCAAAGAAACAAAGGTGGCTGACAAGGCTCGACTAATATTCACTGGATTTTCGCGGTAACTCATGAGTGGTAGTTCTTTCTAGGAGTGATTGGGGATAAATAAATCATTGAGCGGATTGCAAAAAAAAAGAGAACAACAATCCAGATCAAAGGCGTGTTTTTTTTGGGGGGGAGGCGGTAGGATGGGGATGATAACGTCTGATCGTCGGTAACACTTTTGAAAAAGTCACGAGGACCGGAAAAATCCACACTGTTTAATTATCCTGAAAATTATACAAAATTCAAATTTTCCTTTCATTGTGCACCAATTTTGCATGAAAAGCTGTATTTTTGCGATTACATGACATCTATTTACATATTCTGATGAAATTCTTGAATATTCTAAAGCAAATTCCTTGGTAAACTGAAGCATAAAATTGGAGAAGAATATTTACACACCATTATTGATCAATATTTTGAACAAAATTTTAATTATTGCAATTTTCAACTATCGGTATTGGTGGGAATCGGTAAGAGTATCAGCACTGGTATCGGTTCAAAGTTGTATCGGCTCAGCCCTAGTACAAATACATTATAGATACTAATGTTACAGTTTTGTAAACATCACTAGCAGAATACAAATTGCATAATTTAATATTTTTTACAGATTTTGAAGAATAGACATCGAGTGGTTTATGGTTCAAGAAAAAATGCCTGCCTATGCCACATGCTGGTAAATTGACTTAATTAGTATTTTATAACAAATAAATGTATGGTAATACTGTCAATTGACTATTATAGCATAATGAATGAAAATATATGGTTTTACCAATCCAAATTCTTTGGATTTTCTTTATGTTGAAATGTATTTTAGATGTTCCCATTTACTTTGCCAAAACAAAAACCATGACTTTTCTAGTTATTTTAAAATAATTTTCCATCCAGACCTACTCCATAATGACTTAACATATAAATAAATAAGTACTACTTGCAAAATGTCTTCAATTTCACAAACACACACTCTCTCTCTCTCTCAAAAATGTCACACTACAATTTCATGATATGCTGCAAATTATGCAAACTCAGGGTGGAAAAAAACAACATGATTTTTATTTAAAAAATCACACTGAAAATTGCTTGTATGGTTTTTGGCACCCATATAGACATATGTTTTTTATAGAAAGGTTTTTTTCTGGTAAATGACCCAAAAAATATTTCAACAGTTTGATTAAAGCAAATAAAAAATATTATGTAAATATACATTTTTCTGTTTCTGATACTGTATATATATATATGTATCTACTGTGGAAATGTTAGTTGAGTGTGTTAATGAAACTATAACAATTTCAGTAACTTTTATTCCAGTGAAAATAAAACATTCTGTATGTACTATATAATTGTAACTTAAAATACTTCATAGCTTAATTTTGGCAATTTTTTAAAATTATAGTTTGCAAAATATCAGCTGCCATGTTGATTTACAGTTTAATGATATTGACACTATTTCATGTTTAACATGAATAGTATTTCATATATTATTCTATGCAAAATGTTTGCTATTTTTGCCTATAAAAATTATTTAGTTTTAAATTAAGAGAAATTTAAGTGTGTTTACAGTTTGCACATTCCATTTCCTTTCCTATGAGCTTCACCCCATCACTACATATATTTTGTTTCCATCCTTTTCCTTTCTTAAACCCTAATAAACACCATTAAATGATTACGAGATTAATGGACTTTCGCCAAAAGTGGTTCTGATATCTACAAAATCTTTATTATTCTATAAATTATTTCTTTAAAGTGATTTTTTTTTAAAATCACCTGATATAAGTCAAAACACCTTGTAGAAAAATGGATAATGTAAACATTGCAATGTTGTGGGGAGAAATGGATTTTGTAATTAAATCACCTCACATGAAATTATGAATATTTTCAAACAAAACTGGTAGATTGCTACGAAGAGGTACCCCAAAAAAAAAAAATGGAATCATAATGTTGTGCGGATTACCAATGTAGTTACGGCTTGTGCCGCTAGGTGTCATTAGTATGGGATATCTTGCATCAATCTGCAAGTTGGCATTATTCTGTGCTGAGCGGTTCATTCGTAGTGTTGCATTGTTTGTGGTGTTGTGGCAAGAATCTTGCGATTTTTGAGTGATTGTTGAGATGGCGGACCACAAGGAGCAAATGAACCTATGTTAAATTTTGTTTCTCGTTGAAAAAAATGGCTGCTGAGACAGTTGTTATGCTTCGTCAAGCTTTTAATGAAGCTGCTTTGGGAAAGACGCAAGTCTACGAGTGGTTTTCCCGGTTCAAAGATGGCGACATGTCAACTGAAGACTTGCCAAGGCCTGGCCGTACTTCGACAGGCAGAAATGAAGAAAACATTGGAAAAGTTCAAGATGCCATTAATGAAGATCATCGAAAGACCATCGAGCAAATTTCTGAAGAAGTGGAGTTGTCCTGGAGTACCTGTCAGCGCATTTTAACGGACGATTTGAAGATGAGACAGGTGTCTGCTAAATTTGTGTCTCTTGTTGTCAGAGGAGCAGAAAAAGAATCGAGTGAATGTTTGTTGCGACTTGAAGGCTGAACTGCACAAGGACCCAAATTTTCTCAAACGAATTGTGACTGGGGATGAGTCCTGGTGCTATGGGTACGATCCTGAACCAAAACAAGCATCCAGCCAGTGGAAGACTCCAAATTCACCACGTCCCAAGAAAGCACCTCAAGTTTGATCCAATGTGAAAACAATGTTGATTTGTTTCTTTGATGTGAATGGGATTGTCCACAGGGAATTTGTTCCCCAAGGACAAACAGTGAACCAGCAATTTTACCTGAATGTCTTGAGAAGATTGCGTGAAAGTGTGCGACGGAAGCATCCAGAACTGTGGGGAAGTGTAATGTGGTTACTGCACCATGACAACGCCCCAGCCCATGCGGCCATGTCAGTGCGACAGTTCTTGGCAAAGAACACCATGGTGCATGTGCCCCATCCCCCGTACTCACCCGATTTAGCACCATGTGACTTTTTTTTTGTTCCCGCGGATGAAGAGGAATGTGAAAGGGAAGCGATTCCATGACGTCAGTGAGGTCAAAGACATTACAGACAAAACCTTGAAGAGTATTGCGCCAGAGTTTCGAAACTGTATTCAACAATGGGAAAAATGTTGGGACAATTGCATTACAGCACATGGGCAATACTTTGAAGGTGACTAGAGTAGACCTGAATGTACCTACAACATGTAGATGTACGGTCAAAATAAAACAAGGTGACAAAATTCCAGTTTTTTAGGTACCTCCTCATATGTTAACATTCCAATGGAAAATTTATAATTCTAAACTACCTTGAACTGTTAGAATTTTCAAACATCAGTGTTTATGGGAATTGGTATTGAGTGTTTGCTCTCAGCCCTAGTATTGTTACTAGTTACTTACAAGTAAGAAGAAATATAAATTTAGTTCACGTACCTTTTGCTAAAACTTTTATCTACTGGCAACTGATCATCAACCGTTTCCTTGAACTGTGGAATCTCTCTTCCAGACTCTGTTTTGGTGGAGTTCAAAGGGCCATGCCAGAAGAATTTAATCTTGTGACTTGGAGGTTGCTTTTTCGAGCAAAGCGTCCCCAACAGAACAAACGAGACGAATGGCCTGTGCTGCTGTTCATTACCAACAGGAATTTCCAAAGTTACTTCCTTACTTGAATCACAAGCTACGGTGGTATGGCACTGCAGATATTCATTATTCGACAATTCTTCAATGGCGTGAATACACAATTCTTCCTGGTTCTCATCCGTTGCATTAGCTATTGTTGCAGTTATGTTTTCTGAAAAGTTTCCTTCCGTATTTGCTTGATTGCTAGCAGTCTCAGAACTACGTATTACATCCTGAGGATTTTGTAGGACATTCTGATCATTTGGAAATCCTGATTGTGACGTTCTAGCATCCTGAGATTCACTGCTGCATTTTTGTGTATTTTTAGTAGTCGCTGTTGCACTTATTCCATTGGCTATGTTATTTTGAGGGGCAGAATTATGAACAGGGACACTCTCAGTGACATGAGTACCATCTTCGCTTGTACTCTGGCGTAACCTGTTAGCACTGGACGTTGAGGGATCATCGCCAGATGCTGTAATACAATTTTCTCTTGCTAAATCCTTATTTGTGCTTTCATCAGTCTGATTGTTACGACCATCGGTTGATGCAGGTGGTATATTATCCTCGGCTTGAGGCTTAGCGCTCTCATTTGGTAGAGCTGCAGCTGTTGCTTCACCCTCACCATTACAATGCGATGACTTTTTGGCAGTTGTTGAAACAGAATGAGCAGTTACATGCTCGGAACACCGGTCAGCTTCAAACGTGGGTGGGATTTCAGAAGGTTCAGTTTCTGATATCACAACTTCTGTGTCCAGTATCATGATTTCAGTTTCCGAAGTGCCTTTACTAGAGTGATCTGAAAGATCCTCACTTAAACTTTGGTCTTCTGTTTCCGTATCGTTTTGACTGCTCATGTTACCATCGACCAGCATGTTTTCAAAAGCCCTTATTCCATACTTTTCTTTGAATTGCGATTCCACGCACTGCAACATATCCTTCATTTGCTTGGCTCTTTCCGCAGCTTGTGGGCTGTCGAAGCCTTTGACTAACTCTTCAATGGATTCTGACTCACTAGTTAATCTCTCCTCGGCTGGCTTTTCATTGCAGCTCATGATTTCAGTGTCTGCATCATCTATCTTTATCTCGGAGTCCTTGGACAAACTGTCTGGTGAATTTACTGGGGTAACAGAACTAACACTTTTGTGGTTCCGTGAACTACAAACATCACCACCACTTACATTCAATGATTTTATGTATGGCTTCTTTTTATCCTTAAATTCTTTCTTCAACTGCGTGATGTGCGACCAACCAGGTGACTTCTCGTTTAGCCTTGACGTATTGGCTAGTGCATTTGTAGTAACATTAGCTTCAGGGTTGGGTACTAACTGATCACCCTTGTCTACAATGTAAGGTGTACATGGCACTTTGCTAGCACTGTTTGACATGGAAACTGAAGCTGCTTTATTTGTATCAGCAACTTGGAAGTTCTCCCTGGCTGTTTGCACATTCATCTCCACTTGAACCAATCTTTCAGTCATATCTGACATCACACCGTCAGCAGGTTTTGGCTGAACTGACACCTCTTTTCTCTTTAATGGACTATTAACCGTAAACGTAACTTTCTTCTTGTTCACAGTTTTACTTGACACTTCTTCATTAATGGTAGCAGGGCTTTCAGGCACTGTCAACATCTGCGTCAGCGTGATGCCATCAGTGGATTTCCGCTTCTCAGTTTCGAGCTCGTGCTCGTCAACCTCCTCAAACATATTCCTCAAATACTGCAACTCTCTTTCGTCAATTCTAGGTCTCACAATTTTCCTACTGTTTTCTTTACTTGAGCTTGAGCTGTCCTCAGTCGCAGATCTTCTCTTGCCTGGCTTCTTTGCACCGGTGCTATTCCTCTTCCTCTTACATTTCATCTTCCTCTTCTTCCCCCATTCCTCATCACTGTCTGACTGTGTTATATTAATAGAACTCGGAGATCTCTCCACTGGGGTCTTAAACAAAAATACATCATTGTCCTCGTCACCTTGAGCATCGGAGGAAGTCTTTGTGCATGTTCGCTTGACGACCAACTTACTAACAGAAACAAGACAATCAAACTCATCGTTTACCACAACAGGGCAACTATCTTGAATATGCACCGATTCATTATGTTCTGTATCGTCTGATAATAATTTTACGCTGCTGTTTCTATGGTTGTTATTAATCAACCTCTGCTTTGTAATTGCCGAAATTGCTCTTGCAGTTATGTCCACTGGTTCTCGTGGTTTTCTCACTCTTCGCTTTTTCACTTGAACCTTGTTTTTCTTTGAGCTGTTCTGACTTGGAATAAATGTATACGGATCATCCCTTCCGTCTGTACTACGAGCTGTCTTCTCTGGCGTTGGTTCTCCAGAGAAGAATCGTCTCTTCTTCGTTTCGCATGCATTCACATTACCCGCAGAATCGCAATCCAGCGAGCTTCTGTCTCTTTTGGTGTCCTGCTTCAAACTAGTGTTCTCCAAAGGAAACGATCTGGACTTCCAGTAATACGATCTACTGGGTAATTTCCTCTGAGAGACTGACAGAAGATTCTCAGTGTCGTCTTGACTGCTTGCTATATCTACAGTGTCAAGGGCTGTGGAATCGCTGCAGTGCTTACTCTCAGGCTCTGTGTCCTCTGAAACATCTGTCGCTTCCATGTTTCTGTCCATCCACTCTTTCACCTTCATCTTGGAATTCACTGCTCCAATTCCTGCCAGTTTGTTCACAGCTTTGGGTTCTGAAATAGGAAGTTCTCCTTCAAAAACCACAGTATGCTCCTGTTGACTTACAGACCGCAATTCCTTCGATGCTCCATATGTCTGAATAACAGGTGAGGTGCAATTATCATCTCCAATCTTTCCCGCACCTGGTTCTTCCCTTCTAGTACTTTCAAGTGCATTAAACGATCCCTCCATCAAATATTTCACAACCTCATCCACCTCATCCTTGCTACTGTCTCTTTCAGCACCCAACTTTGACTTTTCCGAAGGCATCTTCTGGCATGTATCATCTTTTGGAACTTTTGAGCAATCATTAGAAGTAACACTACTTTTACGAGTTTCTTTTAGAGTGCTTCCTTTCTTGGAACTTGGAAATCCCTGTGTCACATTTATATTTGCTTTCAGTCCACAAATGTTCCCAGTCTCATTATCTGTAAAAGGAAATTCATAAACATCAAAATCAAGCTTCACAAGTACATAATCAAAATTCATAACATGCTTTGGCATTGCTACTACACTGTAGAGAATGACTTGGTCAAAATGTAGAGTGAGTTAAAGGGGGAAATAATACTGAATAGGGATGGACTGATATGAAATTTACCAATACCAAAAAATCAATAAGGTCCACTGACCTTATCAATAAATGTATGTTACAAGATGAATGCAATGCTAAAGAAGCTGCATCCTTAGACATTTGCTTTTCTTGAAAAAGTAGGGCATGGATATTACATGTCTACATCAATAAAAATTGTAACAAAATGACAAAAAATATTGTAGACAGATTATAATATACGAGGAGGATCCAGAAAGTAAGTTTCCCGAATGGCCAACAGACAGCAGGCCATGCATTGCGAGAGGTTAGTGCATATGCGTGAGAGATGCATGATATGGCAATCGTATGCAACAGGCAGCACACTGAACGGTACTGTGAAACACTACAGAAGTTGCGATGGGCCATTCAGAACAAGCGCTGTGGGATGCCCAGTGCCAGTGTTGCCATGCTGCATGATAACGCTCGGCCACATACGGCTCAGCGCACAACAGATCTTCTGAAGGAGTTCCGCTGGGAGGTGTTTGACAATCCTCCCTATAACCCAGATCTCGCTCTCAGTGATTACCATATTTTCTTACATCTCAAGAAATTCCTGTCCGGTCAGCATTTACAAAGTGATGAGGAGGTGAAGATGGCTGTCACACACTGGCTCCGATCCCAGGCTGCAGATTTCTACAACACAGGGTTACAAAAGTTGATCCCACGGTACGACAAATGTCTCAATTCCATGGGGAGTATGTTGAAAAATAGCTGAACAATTGTTCCAATAAAAATTTTCGATTGCAATTGTGTTTCTTTTTGTAGACGACCGCAGCGAAACTTACTTTCTGGACGGGCCTCGTATCTATAGAAACATCGGATCAATAAAATTATCAGTAATTTTACTGATAAACTAATATGCCTACATAGGCCAATACCGATAGACTATTGAATAATCTGTCACAACCCTAATATTGAGATAAAAGTCTCAAACATTCCCAAACAGATTTTTACATACTCTTCATGTGGAAATTAAATGAATTGAAAAAAAAAAAAACTTATTTACTGTAATATATTGAAATGGGGAGACGTTGTTGATTACAGGGAAACCAAGTATCATCACAATTTCAGCATTCATGCCTTGAATTTGTTATTTTATGATTTTGTAATATTACTACTCATGTAAAATAAAAAAAATTAAAGTGCTCACCTGTGCTATGCACCATGCCTTGAAGGTGTATAGGGGTGTGTGGAGTTAGGGCCCCACACTTTCTTGATCACAAGCAAAGTGGGGGTGATGTGATCAGCACCATGCACCTGGCTGCCTTTACCCCCTGGAATTTCTCCAGGTACCCACTTCATACAATGCTGGGTGGGCACAAGTGCTGCTTGAACAGGTAGAAAAACTCCCGGTTCTCCCCCACCGGGGATTGATCCCAGGTCTCTCACATGATAGTCAGACACCCTAAAGAATGAGCTAGCATGGTTATGTGTACTACTCATGTATTTTGGACTGTAACATGCAAGTTTCCGCACGTTCATGATTTTCTGCAAAATTGGATTTGGGTGCTGTTCACAACATAATTGAGAGAAGTGGAAGAATAGATGAGGAGGTAAACAGAAGAGGACAAATGGGTGGTGGACTATATGAAAGTGTTCGAAGATTAATATGGAACAGGGATGTACCTATGAAATGCAAGAAGGTAATATACTAGGGCAAATCAAAAAGTACGTTACATCCCCCTGTATAAAACAAACAAAACACATTAGAAAGAAAATAATTATTGGACAAAAACGCATGAACATTTAACTTTTTTCGACATAGTCACCAAGGTATTCCAAGCACTTTTTGAAACTGTGACCAGTTTTTTTTTATTTCTTGTGTGTAAAAATTCAGTCCAAATTCAATTGAGTTGACTTTTGGGCTCATCGATTAACAATCGCAGCACCCAGTGAGAGCACAGTTTACTATACACCCGACTGGTCATGAATCAGCACAGACATGCTAGCGTAGGATACGTTCAGTTCACTTCCAATGTATTTTAATTCTCACGTTGCAGTTGGCAAGGATGATTGCATTCACATGCTCCGCTTTGTCGATAGTGTTCACAGATGCATACTGCCCAACACACTGTTCATCGTTCACGTTCGTTCTTTCCTCTTCAAACATCTGGCACCATTTCTTGATCATGGGGTGTGACATTGCATTCTCATCATACACATCGACAATTTGGCAATGGATTTCACTCTGATTATGCCTTCGTGTCCACAAAAATCGGACAACTGAGCGCAACTCAATGTTGAATGCCACCTCAGTACAATATGCCATACTGACACGATGACTACTCTCATATCAAAGCAGCTGCAGCATGGCTGCTTTGGGTTTGGGGATAATACATTCCGGACAGTGCTGCCACCAAGAGTGATAATTTTCTATCTTTTAGTACAGGAACACGGCTCGGGTGTAACTTACTTTTTGATTCACCCACGTATAATGCACACTATGTGCCAAAAATTATGTATGGAGCAGAGACTTGGACAATAACAGAGAGAGACAAAAGAAAGATGCAGGCAGTGGAGATAAAATTTTTAAGGAGTATATTGGGGAAGACTTGAAGGGATAGAATAAGGAATGAGGAGATCCGACAGACAGTGAAGCTTCAGGACAGGATAGATCAGGCACAGATGAGATGGTTCGGACACATGAAGAGGATGGATGCAGAAAGACTACCAGTAAGAGCTCACCATGTACAAGGCCAAGGGGGAGACCAAGATGTTGGTGAAAAGAGCAGATAGCGGAGAGTGTTAGGAGAAGAGGACAAGATTGGAAGAGGGTGGAAAGAGAGGAGTGGTGAAAGACCAGGAAAAAATGGAGATGCTTGACTTCTAGGCTGACCCAATCAGGGGCAGGATATGGCAAAGGATGATGATGCAGTTCAGAACAGGAAGCACTCAAGGCACTGTGGATCTTATCTTCGTCAGTCATCAGTCCATGTACACTCGCTATCCTTCAGAGATGTAAGGTCAGAAACAACAGGGGAAACTGTGGTTACTTGGAACCAATTGCAATCAGCTACCCCACATGAGAACGACCCGATGACTCGATAACAAGGACACCAGATACGATCAATCTTCTGTCCAGAGTTCATCGGAGTTCCATTCTCGAGCGGTAAGATGGGGCCCATTCAACTCTACCACTACAGGACACATGATACTGTCACAAAATTGTTACAAACATTTGAGTTCGACACTACGTCCTACCTCCTTTGGGACTTTTTTTTAAACATTTTTCTTAACGCATTTCTCACTTTAGCACATGCTTTTACACTTTTAATGGCCAAATACACCTTGATATTTACTTGTGTAATTTTGATCTCTCATTATGTAAGACTGATTAATGATTAAAGTTGGTATTAATTTTGTTGTTCATGCTACATTGCTTACTATCTGAACACATTAGTTAAACTTACTATCTGAATATATTTCTGGAGTTGAGCTTGATGCCTTTTCCAATTCCTTAACCTTTTTCCTCCTCGACCATGTTTCATTATCAATGCTTTTCTCAGCTGCTATCTTTGGAGAGCACGGTCCATCCTGGGACGAAGATCTCAAAGCTGCAATTTGTGCCGCAACTGTAAACAACCAGAAACAACGTTAGCACTGATTCATACATCTGCCAACAATTACACTTCATTGTTAATGTTGATCAACCAAAAATTATACGGCAAACTGTAAGCCTGTTCAATAATTAATATTCTATTATGTGTTACATATACACTAATTCATATTAACAAAGAAGACATAATTTTAAAAATCTCTTCATATAAATTTTCTAGTTTCTAATAACATACATATGTCTATTTCTCCTACAACTTACTGAAAATTTATGTGGGTTGAACCTTGGTCTTAGACATAAGCAAAAGTTGTTTAGTAGACCAGTGGTAGAACACTAACATAGCATGCCAAGAACTCACATGTGATCCCTGACTTGAGTTATACTTTTCAATAAGTTCTAACCAGGGAACAAATTTATATGTAAATACATATTTATGTATGAAGCTGAAATCAGTTATATTTTGTATTATCTTTGTGCATCATGGCATGCAGACACGAAAAATTCCATTTTTATTATCCATATTTGTACATATATTAGGTTTTGGCTCATTTTTTGCATATTTTAGTTACTTTTATCTTATTATTTCCATATTTCAGAACATTTCACCGTCCAAGAATGGATTAACGAACATGTAAAAGATGCCAAAAACGACACACCTAAATCAGGCCTCTCCCAACACCTCCACTCCACTAACCACACCATCTCCTCCATACCCATACTTCACCCAACCAGCTCTGTCATAGAAAACACCATCAAAGAAACCCATGCCATCATCCAGCAGAAACCAGCACTAAACCTGGACAATGGACAAGCACACCCAACTTGGCACCCTGTCCTCAGAAAGATCCCCGACCTGAAAAAGAAAAGATACTATGCACATACTCGACCCCCCTCCAGCCACGCGGGGAACAGGAACGGCGCATTACCGAGCAACATGGCCCAGCCCCCCAACCCCCAACTGACAACGCCACTGGACAACAGGAAGCAGACGACGCAAACCAAGATGCGCGTGCCAGTGCTGCCGAACGGGAAAAATCGCAACCACCGCCGCCCGGGAACAAACAATGTAGTGACGCGGTACCATCTCCGCTTCAAACGCCGTACCCTTTTGTGAATGAAGACAGTGGATCTTCGAAATTAATAGGATTGAACCATTAAATTGTGCAACGCGGAAGTACGAAATCTTCTAAATTTCACGTAAGTAATTTTAAACCGCGTTTACCGCAACCACCAATTCTTAATATGTACTTCATATTTGAGTAATAATTTTGATTGTGAAAATTCTGACATGATGAGAAAAATGAATCCCATTTGCATGATCAGCATTCAAAATACTTCCATAATAACCTATTGGTTTGTAAACAACCGAAATTTTCCTCGTGTAAAGTTATTTTGTTGCATTCTGTAATAGGTGTAATGGAATGGCGAATATGATAATTTTGATTGTGAAAAATCCTGATGTGATGAGACACAAACCAAACAGATTGAAAGAAGTGTTTTATTTTTATTTTCCACGCAGCTTCCTCGATAAACACAAAAGCTAAATTGTGAAAAACTTGCCTCAGGGCATTAATAAACATGCATAAATTCAATGGAATTTGGATTAATAAAAGTTACAATTTTTCACATCTACAGAGAAAAATTCACGTAGAATTCACGCATAATTTCCAGTGAGTTGACACCCTGCAATTGTATGCATTAAATAGTTTTTCTTCAACATTATTTTTGTGCATCCCTGCACATTTGAAAAGAATGTGCTTGTTACCGAGAGACTTGCACATCTGCTAAAGGTTAAAACAGAAATGTTTTATATAATTTTTATTATGTGAAAATTATGTTGTACAATTACTAAATTATGATAATGAAAAATATTCTCATGGTACTCACTGTCCAGGCCTGTATCTTGCTCAATCCCTTCTATTAACAACCTCACAGTATTAGATAGCTGTGACAATTTGCTGTATTCTGTCACGCTTCTCCTGGTTATTGGAGTATTGCACAAAGGACACTGCGTCTTCTTGCATTTGTTGACAACATTGTTGATGCAGACCTGGCAGAAAGAATGGCCGCATCTTGTCATCACGGGATCTTTCAACATATCCAGACTGCAAAAAAAAGAGCATTGTCACAAATTCTAATTTAAAACCTTTCATGCATGTTTGTACATAAAAACGACAGCTAAAGTTCCATATGTTACACGGTTCTTGCCCATATAGATGCTCCTGTACTGAACTGTATGAATTCACTACACGTCTCGGTGCACAATGGCTGAGTGTGTTGAGTGACTGACTAAAGATCTCACTACCTTGTAATCAAGTAGACCCAGGTTCGATATCCAGTACAAGCACATAGCTGTTCAGATTCCACTTTAAACTGTACGTCCAATCCTAATTAGCTTATCTGTGGACAAAAATTGACTTAAAAACAAAACCTCGAACAAGATCTCACCACCAAAGATCCTGTGTTTAAGTTCCAGTTTTGGCATGTGTGTTTGTTTGTTGGTTTGCTAATCATTCATTTTCATTGTTGCGATTAACCACCAAAAGTGACAAAAAAACAATGTAAAAAATAATAGATATACAAATATATGCACACACTGAATGCTACTTGCATCTTTAATGATATATAAATGATAATGAAGTGTTGTTTGAAAAAGCATGAGTGCTGCATGTATTTTAACAGCCATTCCCATCATTCTTTTCTTCAGTGTCTAACATGCTTTGAGTCCTATTGAACTTGTAAAGCATGCAATTCCCAATTTCCACTAATTCTTGACACATTTCTCATGTCTTATTTCTTTCCATTCAACAAGTAAGTCTCTTACTCTACATACACTTCTCATTATGCTTACCATTATGCTTCTCATTATGATTGAGCATAAAGGTTATAGCATACCATGTGTATGTCTGATTAGGAGCGCTATACCCATACAAGTCACACAATCTTATTTTTCTATCACCAGTGGCATGGCGTGACTTTTTCAAAAGTGTTATCAGCCATCAATACGACAATTATGCCTGTTGGACGTTATGATCTACATCCCCCCCCCCAAAAAAAAAAACATGCCTTTGATCTAGATTTTTGTTCATTTTTTTTACAATCTAGAAATTTTCTAAATCTAGCGATCAATAAAAAAAATAATAATGCAAGTATCTATTTTTGTCCATCACATATGCATCCAAAATTGGCACACACACCTCACAATAACACCACTGTGCCTGCCTCCATGATAGAATATAGTACAGGGACACGTCATTGTTCATCTCTTTCATCAATCCACCTTTCATCTTCACCATCATCACAAGCAAGCAACAGAACAAAAAAAACAAAACAACTAAGATGCTTATTGCCATAACATAATAAAGCTACATAGTACAGAAACACTTTCAAAGCTAACTTGCTTCCTGAATAAGGGTAAATATTTACTATAGCACAAACACATTTCTTCATTTTTACAGAAGAAACTACCTACGGAAATGAGTTTCTATAGCATTGTACAAGTTCCTTAAGGATGAAAAACTGACCAAAAACGATTTTTTTAACTATGTATTTATTTGTTTAACTATGTTTGCCTAACCTAACATTACACGAAAGGTTTGTGGGGCTATCGTGAATGGTCAGTGAGGCTATCTTGAATGGTTAAAACTAGAAACAATGCATACCCTAAACAGAAAAAAAAAGATAGCCACACTCACCATTCAAGATAGCCCCACAAACCATTCACGAAGTGTTAGGTTAGGTCCAGTTAGGTTAGGCAAACATATTTAAAAAGTTGTTTTTGGTCAGTTTTTCATCCTTAAGGAACTTGCACAATGCTATAGAAACTCATTTCCGTACGTAGTTTCTTCTGTAAAGAAATGTGTTTGTGCTATAGTAAATATTTACTGCAATAAGTTTATGAAGAAGTGAAAAAGGTTGAGGATGAACAAATGGATCAATACCTCATGTTTTGTCTAATTAAAAAAACAAATTTCTTCTTAAATTAAATTACTCCATTATATGGACAAGGAAAAAACGAGAGGAAGAATTCAAAAGAAATGGTTAGTCAAAATAACAAGCAACATACCAAATTACGCACTGGATATTCTTCTGCAAAGTTGAGAGAACCTCTAGCAGAGAATTCAATTCCTTTTCCATACTCATCTTAGTTTCCTGGAAAGCAAATTTCAATTTTAATCCACAAGAACTTTATCTCTCCATTACCATTGAAAATGTATAACAGGAAATAAACAGTTGATGTAAGTATAAGGCAATGTGACATGCAGAGCTTGACGTGGAAAATGTTAGCTGGGGTTATGCTCCTATGGCAGTGGTTCCAAAAGTGCGCGCCACGGCACCACGTAATGTTAAAATATTTGGTAACAGTGCGATCTCCGCCGAACGGATTTCTTCATTTTTACAGAAGAAACTACTTACGGAAATGAGTTTCTGTAGCATTCTGAAAGTTCGTGTAGGTATTTCCTTCCATCGTGGAATCTATTCGACCGGGAATTCATGTATTTTTGAAGAAAAATATCTCTCCGATGCACAATGATGGTTGCTTCCTCTACGTGAGCTGGATGTTATGTACGTTTCATGACGTAACCCCCTGTCAGTCTTTCCAACCACACAGTTGTTTTGCAAGAAGTGAAGGTGATTTTTTTAAAAAAAAAATCTGTATCGCATTGTTTTACGAACAAAATTTTAACTATGCTTGCCTAACCTAACCGAAGCTAACCTTGCTGGAAATGGTTTGTGGGGCTATCCGTAAATGGTTTTTGGGGCTATCCATCAATGGTTTGTGGGGCCATTCAGGTATTTTTCGGTTACGAAGGTTGGAAACACTGCATAGCCACATGATTCATGACGCGACTCAAGCTGTACCCGCCATATTGTGTGTTACGGAAGCGAAATAACGAAGAACAGTAATTACTGTCAATGTGAAAACTTGAAATTATTTTCATGAAAAAAGCAAAATGCCATCTTAAAGAATCTTTCGCAATGTTAAAAATGACGAAATAAACGAGTGAGAGGTGTTCGTTGGAGATCGCACTGGTACCAAATGTTTTTATCCACTTACTTGTTAGTCTACGCTAAATTCAATAAATAATTTGATTGGTCCAAATATGGGTAACACTTTACTATACCGGAGACGGATTTCTTCAAATTTACAGGAGAAAGTTCCTGTAGCGTTGTTGATGTTCGGGAATGTAGTTTTGATCCATTTTAATGTGAATGCATGTGGTTTCCTACGAAAATCTATTTCTGACGTGCTATTGCTGCTGCTACAACATGATGTGTCGAGGATGCGTCGTGAAGTTGTTGCCGGGTGTGGAAGATGCCGTGGAATTTGTAATTCCGATGTTGTCCGTATATGCTAAATTGAATGAAAGGAGTGCTAATGGAACCTAACCTAACAGACCTAATCTAGTAGGCATACCTCATCCCCGTGATGGTTCGTGGGGCTATCGTATGTAAGAAATAGACATTATTTTCGTTAGAAATCCATTATTTCACCTAAAGAAATGTTCTACAACGCAGAATAGTACGTTATCAATGTAAAAAATTGCGAAATAAATCATTGATAGGTGTCTCCGGTATAGTAAAGTAGTACCCAAATATGTGCTTATTTAGTCCTTTTTTACACATAAAATGTTTCTGAATTCGAAATATGGGTTTATTTTTCAACTTAAGGAAGCGAAACCACACTAACTGAGCATTTAAAGTGTGACTTGGGCACAGCAGAAAAATCTTGAAAAACTAAGGGCACCATGAAACGAAAAATTTGGGAACGCCTGTCCTATGGGTAAGCAAAGCATGGTAACAGTGAGCCAACTGGGGGAATGCCTCCTAGCTGGGAGACACCCCCACCCCCTCACTTCAAGCACTGCTGACATGATTAAAATTCTACTAATTTCCATAGTGTATGTCTGGTGTAATGTATTGCAGGTGCGACCTAATGGTACAGATGCCCGACCCTGCGGTCAAGTGGTTAGCACATCGCGCTGCGACGCCAAGGGTCCCGGGTTCGAATCCCGGTCGGGCTTGGTTGTTTGTGAATGTCCATTCATCCATTTCATCACTCATTCCCATCTTCGCAAATTAGTCAAGAGGCACAAAACGCGAAGTAAAATAAACTAAATCACTCACTCAGTCACTAATGGTACAGATATTTCGGTAAAACTGTCAAAGCTGGGAATCGGCTGTAACTAATTTATTCTGTAATTGTTGACATTCGTACTTACTTATTCTGCATGCGAAAGATTGTGTAACATGAGATTTCTCTTTTTTTAACGAAATTAGTATCTATTGTCGACATATCGAGTAATTATTGTTCGATCTTTTCTCGCTTCCTGAACATGCAAAATGGCAGGCAAATCTTGACTAGCATTGTGTTTCAAACAGCAAAGCAGTGTTTTAACCTTCTTAATATAAAATTCCCGCATAGTGCCAAAAACCATTCCGGATAGTATGACCATCCACGAATAGCCCCAAAAACCATTCTGGATCGTATAACCATCCACGAATAGCCCCAAAAACCATTCACGATAGCTCCATGCACCATCACGGTAAGGTTAGGTTAGGTTGCTTTAGGTTGGGCAATATAGTGAAAAAACTGTGTGTTTGGAAACACCGGGGATTACATCATCAGATGCTCGCAACATCCGGTTGAAGTACATGCATGAAAATGCAAGCAACAGCTTTCGTGCATCGGACGGACAT
This sequence comes from Lepisma saccharinum, assembly GCF_977018435.1. Classification (NCBI taxonomy): domain Eukaryota; kingdom Metazoa; phylum Arthropoda; class Insecta; order Zygentoma; family Lepismatidae; genus Lepisma; species Lepisma saccharinum. The sequence goes on along the minus strand of NC_139256.1, from coordinate 14,330,058 downwards.
TATAGAAAAATACATGAATTAGCGGCCAAATATATTGAAAAATGCGAGAAAACACTTCTACCACCTTCCGAAATTACACAGAAACTTAATTCCGTAAGTACTTTCTCCTGTAAATTTGAAGAAATCCGATTCCCGGCTTTAACAGTTTAACCGATATTTCTTTGGATTTGTATTTCGTTGCTGCAATTAATCACACTGTCCAACAATGGTTTTGTTAAAAGTAAAATTTCAACTGTTCTTTATGTTTTGCCACCTGCTGATTTCGAAAATGAAGTCAGAAATTGTCAATCACCCACCATTTTATTGTAACAATAAAAATATAATTCTGCATTATTATTGCAGCATGCAGTCCATAATAAGCTGATTGGTAGGCAATATTTAAAATATTTTTATGTCTTTGCTCCAACAATACACTAGTAACTTTAGGCCATTGATGTCTGCATGAATGTAGTGAATTGCATAATGATCCTGATTTTGTGGGGAGTGTTTCAACTGATCTTAACGATTTAGTTTGAGATCTAGAGTCAAGTAAGGGTAAAGCAGAACTGCTTGCATCGCGATTAAAAGGATGGCATTTATTGGAGAGTGACACTAGAGTTACTTTTTCAGGCAACGCCAAAAATACTTTGTAGATATGTATGCTGAAGATAAGGACCTTGTTTTCTGTTGTAACATCGATGGTCTATTAGAGTGACTAGATATTGTCCATAAAAGTGAAGAATGGAGTTTGTTTTTAGACTCTCGGAAAACAAGTTTGAAAGGAGTTGTACTGTACAATGGAAATAAATATCCAAGAATTCCCATAGCATATTCCTGGGACATGCAGGAAAGTTATGAAAACATGAAACTGTTATCAAATATCCAGTACTGTAAATACTCTTGGCAGATATGTGGAGATTTAAAAGTTATTGCTATACTCTTAGGATTGCAACTACGTTACACCAAATTTTGCTGTTTCCTGTGTAAATAGGACAGCAGAGATAGAAAAAATCATTATGTTAAAAAGAACTGGCCGAAGAGAGAGTCACTCATCGCAGGACAGGAGAATGTTGTTCATCCACCACTTGTAAGTCCAGACAAAATCTTACTGCCTCCTCTCCACATAAAGCTTGGTCTGATGAAGAATTTTGTAAAAGGAATGGACCGTGAGGGTAGTGGATTTATGTTCCTCAAAGAGAAGTTTCCGCGAATTACTGAGGCGAAACTAAAAGAGGGAATATTTGTTGGCCCTCAAATCAGGAATATAATGAAAGATAATGGTTTTTGAAAAGAGCCTAAATGAGCTGGAATTGGCTGCTTGGCAATCTTTGAAGGAAGTAAGCATAAATTTCCTCGGAAACTACAAGTCGGAAAATTACAGAGAACTTGTCAGTAATTTGATTCAGAACTATCATGCTCTGGAGTGTAATATGTCTCTGAAGATACACTTTTCAAGACTCCCACCTCGATTTCTTCCCGCAAAACCTTGAGACAATGAGCGAGGAACATGGAGAACGTTTCCACCAGGAAATTGGTGAAATGGAAAGGCGCCACCAGGGAAAATGGACTCCAAATATGTTGGCAGATTATTGCTGGACACTAAAAGTGATGTTCCTCAGGCAAAGTACAGCCGAAAATCAAGTTAGAAGTCATTCTTGATATACCATTGTAAATAATATTGCATCGTGTCACTATAAAGCTATATAAGATTTGTAGGTAACACTTTACTATACCTGAGACAGATTTCTTCAAATTTACAGGAGAAAGTACTTACGCAAATCATTTTCTGTAGCGTTGTTGATGTTCGGGAATGTAATTTTGATTCATTTTAATGCGAATGCATGTGGTTTTGTACGAAAATCTATTTCCGACGCGCTATTGCTGCTGCCGCCATTTGCTTCCTGCATGAGAGCACAATACGCTCTCGTATTGTCCGTATATGCTAAATTGAATGAAAGGAGTGCTAATGGAACCAAACCTAACAGGCCTAACCTAACCTAGTAGGCATACCTCGTCCCCGTGATGGTTTGTGGGGCTATCGTGAATTTTTGGGCTAACGTCAATGGTTTTTCTGGCTCAAGGAACGATCAACGGTAAGCTATCGCCATGTTGTGTGTGGAAATAAACAAGAACAGTAAGTACTCGTAAATGTAAGAAATATACATTACTTTCCTAACAAATTCAATTATTTCACCTAAATAAGTGTTCCGGAATGCAGAATAGTACGTTAGCAATGTAAAAAAGTGCGAAAGAAATTATTCCCAGGTGTCTCAGGTATAGTAAAGTAGTACCGATTTGTATGTACCTGATATTTTGCATGTACCCTGTTACTCAAATTTCATGGGTGATGGAAAAATTCTGTAATTAGATTTGAAATCAGCACATCAAATTCAATTAGAATCACCCACAACTTATCTTTTAACAGACAAAAACTTCAATTTTGTTGGACAGTGTCATGCGATGTTGGAAAGTTACAGCACATAATAAAACTAAGGATCTTAGTAAAAAAACACACACACAGAGAGAGTCCAGTATAAATTTAATTGACACTTGTTTTTTCCCACAATAATTATTGTTTCACAGATTTCAATTATTCCTGAAAAGTGGAAGTGCCCACTTAGAATGTGCCTTGCACCTGACGGTCTAATCACAATATTGAACTTCGTACATGATTTACCAACAAAATTTCCGGTTTTTCGAATACCCAAACTTTCCAAATAAAAATTAATAAAATTAATTAATTAAAATTAATAAATAAAATCCAGTAAATCATACGATTTTACGGAATGCCTTGGTACTTTTGCACTTGCATCACAGACTTGTTTGTGTTTATATATCATTTCTTGTACTGTTCTTCTCATGAACTCTATTTCTATTCACCTTTCTCTCAAGGAACTATTGTTCTCAACGAAGAACATTAATAACAAAATCTACGTAGGATGCAACAAACAGCCTACATGCCCACATTTGCTTGTTCTAATTATTATTAATTCTTGAAAGAAATACTTACTTCTTGCAGTAGTGACCTCCTAAGTTCTAAAGTCGTGTTACGCTAATTCTTGGGGTGTTATTACGCAATAAACACTAGCATAATCGTAAATATTTTCATTTATACCTAAACTGCATCGAAATCCCCGGCAAAAACAGCCCGCCCGTTCAGGTTCAGGAAAACTCGCCAATCGTCGTCGCTCGTCGTTATCGCACAACAATTCTGCAATGTTGCGTTCTGATGTCACCGGAGATTTATTGTATTTTTAGGCTAAATGAGCAAGTTGTTGGATTATGATAGATAAATTTAGTTCTTCTAGAAGAAATAATTAATTTTCAGTGTATTTATGCTAATATAATCAAGCCTAATATACCTAACTTAACAACGTAAACGTTTTATCATCTGACGTCAGAACAGAGGGTTGCAGACGTGTTGTGCGATAAAGGATACCCAACAGGAATGAACTGGCATGATACATCCGGTTTACCGCTTCAGCTGGTGGCTGTTTTGTCACCCGAGCGCGTCGAGTATCTAAGCAAAACTTACTGAGCAAGATTTTCGCTCGTTGAACAGGCAGATCATTTATGGCGGTGCGTGCTCAGCTCTTTGATCATCTGAATGTTTGCCTCAGAGCAAGGCCAAGGAAGTTCGATCTATGGTTCGATCTCGCACGAAACGCACAAAAAGCTATTTTTGGAAGGAACAAACAGCACGAACGGCCAGCTGCCACAATTCGTTTTAACGCCCATCGTGTACAAACAAATGGAGTAGAAACGTGAGAGTGACAGACTTGCCAATTTTGTTTACATGTACAAACCCCAAATATCAGGGATTTTTATTCTGATACTAATTTTTACCAGTCACACAATGGCTTAAGATATATGAATAAAATTAGGAGAATCCACTACATAGCAGAAGAGTTGACATAAATATTTGTCAAAAAATTAGGTTGTGCCTGAGGTAGGTTTAACAGTCAACTTCTGCTACAGACACAATTTATTATTATAAATATAAGAAAATAAATAGAATGTAATTTGAGAGATTTTCAATCGTATTTATTTCACTGCAGCTTTTTTCTACTTGTCATTTTCTTGAACCTATATTCATAAGGTGCCGCCTGATAACATTGATAACTTTCACAGTGTGTGCAGGACATCAAGACAAGTACCTTCCGCGGGAACCAAATACCTGATAAAATCATCATTAATAGCCAAATACACGAAGTAACACCTCGAACAAGAGCAGTTTTGCAATGTTCCCAATGTTGGCGTTATTCGCACCACCACAAACAGTGCCGTTCGAAACCCGTGTGTGCCAATTGTGCCAAAGATAAACATGAAGACCAGTGCGACAGTTCACCCTTGTGTATTAACTGCAAAGAACCCCATTCTTCTTTATCAAAAAATTGCCCCCGACGTAGACTTGAATCAGCCATACAAAACAAAATGGCTGAAGAAAACATTTCATACCACGAGGCAAAAAACAAACTACAAGGGATTTTTATTTCCAGCCCCACCAGGGAGGAAGTTCTCCGCCCAAGATTCACGGGTGCTAATTTCCCCCCATTACGTCTTCCAAGGTCGGAACGTTCGGTGGACAACACTAGACTTGACTTGCCCCATTCTACACAAACGGTCAATAACTATCAGATATTGAATCATACGCAATCGGTGCTCACAAGGGAAGAACCAGTATTAGAAAATACTTCCCCTCCTGATGCCATTAAACCGTCAAGGCGACCCAAAACATCCAAAACAAAAAGAAAAGACGACCATCAACCCCGCAAAACGTACAATAGCAAGAACTGGTATGATGATGATGAAGGGTTAATCATGACCTCCAGTCCCACCTCCGACACAGAAAGTAATTATTCCAAACCGATAGGACAAAATGCCCGGCCCGCTGCTTTGACAAGTAAGAGGGAGATAGATAGAGTGAATCCTGTTCGGCCACCAACAAATGTGTTCTCGAATAACTCAACCCCAGAGCATATACCAATAGAGCACAACCTTATCTACAACTCGATTCTAGACATGATTCCCAATTTATGGGACGCGGTGCGGGAAACAGAAAACAAAAATCGTCGCATTCAACTCATCAAACAAATCCAATCTTTAACATCTAATCTCCTGGCTATCATAGAATCCACACATTGACAGAGCAAGGTTTCCGATGGATATCGGAAATGGAAACAATAGTACAATGGAATGTTAATAGCTTCTCCGCGAGAAAACTTGAATTACTAGACTTAATTGCCGAATATCAACCCCAAATTCTCTGTTTACAGGAAGTTAAAGGTACCAAACGCGAAAAATATCGTCTTGCGCATTATAATCTATACGGTACACCAACAACTAATAGGGGAACGGTAATATTCGTACACGAAAAAATTCAACATACAGAAGTCCGGATTCCGCATGACATAAGATTAAAACAAGATTTCCAAGCAGAAATAGTAGCTATCCGCGTTTCTATCTTCCTACGAACATTCACAGTCATATCGATATACATCCCTTCCAATACTAACTCCCAACGCATACGAGCACGAGACCTTCAAGAAATGATACAACACGTTCCCGGACCTATTGCCCTTTTAGGTGACTTTAATGGACACCACTCAACGTGGGGGGACAAACATAACGACAGACTAGGTAACGCAATAGACACATGGATCACTGAGAATAACCTCATTCTCTGTAACGATGGCACCCCCACCCATTACCCTCTGAACGGAAATAACCCATCCTGCATCGACCTGACGATAACGTCTCCGGAAATTTTCCCTCAGTTCGCGTGGTATAAAGACGCAGACTTACGGGGAAGCGATCACACACCCATTCTCTTGATCAGACGTCGTCACAATCTCCGACCCCCAGGCTTAGCGAACAGCCAGACACCCCCAGTACGGCGATGGAATAAAGCCTCCATTAACTGGGATGCGTTCAAAGCCACGTTCTCACGGATTTACATGCCAATTTTATCATTCCGAAATATCAACCTAGTTTACTCCAATCTCATCGAAATGATTACGGTCGCTATGGACCACAGTGCTACTCGTACCCGCTTTAGTATCCCGGCCAGATATCCATCCATAAGTTGGTGGACGAGAGATTGCGAAACCATTAAAATCAGAAAACGACAACAACTCCGAAAATATGAACGACGCCACCTCCGAGAAAATTTGATTGAACTAAAACGCCTACAAGCGAAAGCGAAAAAAACTTACCTCCAGGCGAAGAGAGCAGCATGGCAAAACTTTTGCAATACATTAGATCGCAGCGATAGCATAAGCTCCATTTGGCACAAATTTAACTCCATTCGCAAACCCACCCAAAGTAAGGTGAAAACGCTAGACCGAACCTGGGAAAACGACTTCATATCTTTATTAACACCCCCCTCGGTTAGCTCGGGTTATAAACACGACGAAAGATTAAACGCAACATTCACAGATGACTTTCCCGCGGTGACCGCATTAGAACTCACAAATACCTTGGACTCCCTCAAAAATACCGCACCAGGATATGACGGCATTACATATGACGTACTTCGCCACTTGCCGGACGAAGGTATCCACCTCATTGTACAAATTTACAATGAAATATATCGCACCGGTATTATCCCCATAACCTGGAACAATCATGTCGTAATTCCTATCCTCAAACCATCCAAACCTCGCAACAACGCACAATCGTATCGACCCATAGTATTAATTCCGGTACTCACCAAACTTTTTGAAAAAAAACATTACAACGTCGAATAAACTGGACCCTGGAAAAGCAACAATTTTTCCCCCCAACACAAATGGGATTCAGGCTCAATCACGGCAGCCAAGATGCCGTATCCACTCTCACAGTAGCAATACAAAATAGTCAGATCACTAAGGACTATTGTTTTAGCCTGTTTACAGACATTGAGAAAGCCTATGATTCGGTTTACGTCCCAATACTATGCAATGTATTAGACAAATTATCAATACACCCTTCCGTTGCTAATATTATCTGGAATTTATATAATGAACGAAATCTTGTCTTTTGGTTCGATGATCGAGTGGACGGGGCCAGAAAAGTACGAACCGGAATACCACAGGGGTCCCCCCTCAGCCCCCTACTATTCAATATATATACCCACCACATCCACCAATTAGATCTCGCTGACTTTAAAGTATTACAATACGCCGACGATTTATGTTGTTATAAACAAACTTCTGATGCCACTCAAGGCATACTTGCTCTAAAAAGGGCTATTACAGTACTTCGGGATAACCTCTGGAGTATAGGACTAACCTTCTCACCCTCCAAATCAAAAATCCTAATTTTCAATCACCGACAACCTTTAACTTATCCAAACAATATACCAAGTATCCAAAATATACCTCTGGTAGACTCCTATAAATATCTCGGAGTTTTTTTTTGACAGAAAACTAACGTGGAGACCCCACATTGAATACCTCAAAGTAAAAGGAAAAAAAATTATTAACATATTACGAAGCATATCCACCACTAAGTGGGGGAGTCATACATACATTATGCTCTTATTTTATAAAAATTGCTTTCGATCATTATACGATTACGCAGCCCCAGTATACGGTGGGGCAAACACAAAAACCCTAAACTCGTTAGATATCTTACAACGACAGGCTATACGAACGTGCCTCGGCCTAATGCCTTCCAGCCCAAACGTGAGTGTCTATCTCGAGAGTAATGAACAATCACTTACTCACAGACGAAAAAAACTCACGGTACAATTTTTACTCAAAACATGGGCTATACACCCCCACCCTTTCAATAGAGAATTTGCCATCCAAAGACAATGGGAGATAATAAAGCGTATAGATCACTCAACCCCCGATATTATTTCCTATACTGCTATTTCATAGACACAGAGGCCTATCAGCTGTCATTTACCCACGACCACCCACTCATATATCAATTAAATATCCCCATAGAGCCAAATCTAGATATTCATTACGCCGACCGTGGTGAACATGGAAAATATCAAGAACGATGGCCGGAGTCGACATTAATATACACGGATGGATCAAAAGATGATACCGCAGTAGGTTCTGCATTTTATATCCCGTCCCAGAACATAATTAGACAATTTAAATTACCTCCCGACGCGTCAATTTTTTCGGCGGAATGCTATGCAATATATAGAGCATTACTTCACATCCTCGCGTCGGGCCTGCCACAATGTCTTATACTGACCGACGCCTTGAGCGTGCTCCAAACGTTGTCAAGAGCAGGCACTGCAGCCTATAAACTTACGATTTTCCCATATCTTATTCAAAGTGCAGCGTTACGGCTCCGAAAACGGGGACAAGAAGTGACCTTTACCTACATCAAGGCACATTCCAATCAAAACAAATCTCACGACTTCGTAGACATCTACGCAAAGCAAGCTCGGACACTCGAACACGTAACCCCCTTACGCTTGCCTTACACAGACTTGCTCCCTCGCGTAAAAATGAAAATCCAACACGAATGGGATGAATGGTGTGCACACGAATTACAAAACACAACCACCTATAAGTGGAACACGCACATCGGCACAAAACAACCTTGGTATCAATCCTTGAAAATGCCTCGGGCCGTGATTGTGTTCACCTTGAGAATGCGCACGGGTCACGTTCTGGTGAATCAACATTTGGCAAGGATAAATGCGGTACCTATAACTTCCTGTCAATGCGGAGAACCCAGCCAAACAATAACTCATCTGTTTTTCCAATGCCCCTTACGACAAGCCCATCGGGAACAGTTGTATCAAACCCTACTTCGACTAGCTGTTCCATTTCCGGCGTCAATCCCAACCCTGATAAGTCAGCCTCGAGCTCCCATCATGTGGACGCTATATAGCTTCGCCCTTCCTTCCTTCTTCTTTGTTTGGCACACACCGCCTATGAGCGATTTCTTGCCAGGGGTCCTATTTGATTTGTTATGAGAAAGTTTGTTTACATTCCAAGTGTCTGTTTGTTTATGTTACAATGTTGTTCTTTCGTGCAAAGCTGTACAGTATCCACATGACATCAGACCGTGGCTCGTAGAGTAGAGTCGAAAGGGACATCGGAAATGGAATACCCACACGGTGTAACTGTTTGTAAAGTGTATTGCGATGTTGTTGTCGAATTGGGCATTGTAAGAACAAATGTGTGATTGATTGAATAGGTTCTCCACACGGACAGGAAGTTGCAGGCACGGTATATGAACTGGGATGTATAACGACGTGACCTGTACGCATTCGCATGGTAAACACTAAAACTGCACGGGGTAGGTTAATGTGTTGAAACCAAGGACGTTTATTGCCGACTTGTGCATGCCATCTATATGTATTGGTATTGAGGAGTTGCTGGGTACACCAATCGTCCCATTGTTGTTCTACTTTGATTTTTACCCGTGGGAGGAGGTCAGTGTACGGCAGGCGCATCGGGGTAACATTTTCTTTCGTTCTTGCTTGTTTGGCCATTACATCAACGCGATCTTGATATTTATTGAGGTCACTGTGAGCGCGAATATATGTGAAGGTCGCTGACAGACCCTGCTGTTGAAGTTCTAACATGATTCGGAGAATAAGATAAGGAAATACCGTTAATTTATATGCTGCCCGACCTGTTCGTGCTAAAGTTTGAAGTACGCTCAATGCGTCCGTAAGAATTAACGAATGATCGATTCGTAACTGCAGGGCGAATTGTAATGCTTTATAGATAGCATAACATTCCGCCGAGAATATCGACATATCGGATGGGAGGGAAAATTGTCGGGTGATGTTATGAGATGGTACGTAAAAAGCACAGCCCACACCGTCTGCAGACTTCGATCCGTCAGTATAAATAAAGGTTGATGTGGGCCACAATTCTCGATAATTTTCATGTCTGCCATGATCTTCATATTGTATCTCTACTCGGGGTTCTGTGGGAATATTCAGTTGATATACAAGCGGGTCCGGATGGGTAAAAGTTTGGTGGTAAGCGTCAGGGTCAATGTTATAACATTGTAAGAAAAAAAACGTTTTGTGGGGGGAGGCGGGGTCGGGAGGCCAAACCATTGTCGTTGAATCGCAAATGTTTTATTAAACGGATGAGCGGGTCGCGCCCACGATTTAAACAAATATTGCACAGTGAGTTTGATGCGTCTGTGTGACAAAGAAGATTCATTGCTTTCTAAATATACACTAACATTGGGACTAGACGGCATGAGGCCTAGACATGTACGTAAGGCTCGTCGTTGCAATACGTCGATAGACGTAAGAAGTTTTGGATTGGCTCCACCATAAGCTGGTGCTGCATAATCAAATAATGCACGAAAACAATTTTTATAAAATAATAGCATTGTATGGGGGTGTCCTCCCCACTTGGTCGTGGAAATGCAGCGGAGTAAATTAACAATTTTTAAACCCTTTTCCTTGAGATATTGTATATGCCTTGTCCAATTCAGTTTCCTATCAAAGTATACACCCAGGTATTTGACATTGTCGACTACTGGAATGTGCTGTATTTCTGTGATATTGTTTGGGTAACTGCTCATTTTTCTCGAGTTAAAAATTATGATTTTGGATTTCGGAATGGATATAGTGAGTCCTAAGGTATCTAAGTGATCCGTAAGAATTGGAACTGTTTTCTTTAGAGCGAGTAAGCCTTGCGTGGCGTCAGGGGTGCATTTATAGCAGCACAAATCGTCGGCGTATTGTAACAATTTAAAGCCGTGCATATTTAGGTGATGTATTTGGTGGGTATAGATATTAAAGAGTAGGGGGCTAAGGGGCGAACCCTGAGGTATTCCCGTGGGAGCTATACGGGGGCCTTCCAACCTATCTTCAAACCAGAATTGTAAATTTCGTTCGTGATATAAATTCCAGATTATGGTCCCTACTATGGGGTGTATGTTTAGTTGTACCATCATTTTATATAAGATCGGGATGTGAACTGCATCATAAGCATGTTCTATGTCAGTGAATAGGCCAAAGCAATAATCATGAGTAATCTGGCTATTTTGGATTTCAACTGTTAGGGTAGCTATGGCATCTTGGCTTCCATGTTGCATGCGGAAACCCATTTGTGTTGGCGAAAAGAATTTATTCTTTTCCAACGCCCAATTAATGCGATGTTGAAATGTTCGTTCGAAAAGTTTGGCAACTACTGGTATTAATACTATTGGTCGGTATGACTTTACCTCCGCGGGAGGTTTGTTAGGTTTTAATATGGGGAGGACTATGTGATGACGCCACTCGATAGGGATTCGTCCTGTGCGATAAACGGTGTTGAATATGTGAACAAGTAATTGTATACCTTGCTGTGGCAGATGTTTGAGCATGTCATAGGTGATACCGTCATATCCCGGGGAAGTGTTCGGCACGATTTCTAAAATTTGTTGTATTTCGGTGGCATTAACAGCCGGGAAATCGGCAGTGAAATCGAAATTCTGTGCAAAGGATATTGCCGCTCTTGCGCATACAGAGGGTGGCGTGAGGAGTTGCATAAATTCTGCTTCCCACTGTCTATCAAGATTTTTCCGTTTTGGGGGGGCCGGGTTCCTAATAGAATGAAATTTATGCCATATGGAACTAAGACTATCTGTGCAATCGAGTGAATTACAGAATGAATGCCACGCTTCTCTTTTTGCTTGTAAATATATTTTCTTCGCCTTAGCTTGCAGTCGCCTAAGTTCGATTTTCTTCCCCGGCGAGGGGTTTCGTTCGTATCGTTTTAATTGATTTTTTTTTGACATTTTATTGAAGCACAGTCGCGGGTCCACCAACTTAGGGAAGGAAATTTAATTGGGCTACTATATTGGCTTCGATGGGCACTATTGTCTATTGCAATGGTAATCATACGGAGGAAATTGTGATATGGTATGTTTCCGTCATTGTGGGGATTTGTTTGATCATAAATGCTTGTAAATTGTGTTTTAAATGCGTCCCATTTTATGGAACCTTTGGTCCAACGTTTCACCGGAACCGACCCCCTATTGTCTCGCAACAAGTATGTGGAAAACGAATGACGGGCTATAAGTAAAATGGGGGAATGATCACTGCCACGGAGATCTTGTTCCTTTACCCAATGAAAACTGTGATATAATCGGGGAGAAGTAATTGTGAGGTCAATACAGGAGGGTCGGTTACCATTTAAGGGATAATGAGTGGGGCTGCCGTCATTAAAAAGTATAAACCTGTTGTGTGTAATCCATGCATCTAAAGTTTTCCCCAAACGGTCCGCGTACGTATGTCCCCAAGAGGGGTGATGGCCATTAAAGTCTCCGAGAATGAGGTAGGGGCCCGGAGCAAGGGTTATGATCTCTTGTAACTCGTGAAAACGGATTCTTTGGGAGGTATTTGAGGAGGGAATGTATAAGGAAAAGATAACTATATTGCGGCCATTAAGGTTGACTCTGATAGCCACTATCTCGAGTTGGAAGGTCTGAACGAGGGAAAGGTTATGTGGAATTGGTATTTCGGTATGGGAAAGGGTTTCATGCACATAGATGACATTACCACGCTGATGCGCAGGGTTTCCGTACATGTGAAAATGGGCGAGTCTATATTTCTCGTGCTTCGTGCCTTTAACCTCCTGCAAGCAAAGAATAAGCGGGTGGTGTTCAGCAATTAAATCTAAGAGTTCGAGTTTCCGTGCGGAGAAGCTATTCACGTTCCATTGTAAGATGGTACCCATTTCCGACATCACCTTAGGCATCGTCTTCGAGTAACGTCAAAAGTTTGTCTGTCAAAAATTGAATGTGGTGGATGAGGCGAATTCGATGGGCTTTGTCCCGTATTTGTCGAACAGTTTCCCACATGCTGGGAATCATGTCTAGCAGAGCCTGGTACACCTCGCTGTGTTCGGTAGGGCGTTCAGTAATATGCGAATGTGGATTATGCTGCCTCTTGATCGGGTGCACATATGATTGGCGTTGGTAATGCTTAGAATGGGAAGGGGTGTTATTTATCGGGTATGCGTTGTTTCCTATGGGTTGGGATGTCGCTTCCTCTGGGTCGGTAAGGGTCGATGAACTAGCAGCGGACACTATTGCGACGTCATCGTCTTCCCATCGCGGACGGCGATGTATTTCTGTCCTTGGAGAAGGGCGGATTTTGGATTTCTTAGTGTTTCGTGGTTGTGAAGTAGTCTTAAAGGATGGCACCTTAAAACGAGAAGAAGCAATTGATGTTTGAGAATCCTTATTTTCAGGAAAGTCTCTGTCAGGTTGAGTACGTAGCGGGGAAAATATATTGGCATATGTCCTTGTATGATTAGTAAAGAAAGGTTTTGTGCGGGAGGTCTGCAAGTCAGGGAATGCCTCTTTTGTCACTCGGGGTCGATAAACATCCTCGCGAGTGGGAGTGGGGAGGAATATGCCTTGCAGCTTGAGTTTCGCCTCCCGATATGATAAATTGTTTTCAGCCATGCTGGTTTGGACAGCTGATTCCAACCGCCAGCTCGCACAGGTACGGTCTAAGGCTGAATGTGGTAGCTTGCAATTGATGCAACACAAAGGACTGTCACAGTCCTCTGGGTGGGAGTCCAAACCACACTTGGCACACTTGGGTTTTGATTTACAAACTAAATGTAAATGGCCGTACCGGAAACATTTGGAGCATTGCTGGACTGATCGTATACGCGGTCGAACCGCGAATATTTCACTATTAATGAGAACTTTCTCCGGCAAAATATTACCGCGAAATGTGATGCAAAAGAGTTTAGTGGGAACTAACTGGAAAGATCCATCCTCTTTCCACAGTTTTTTGTTCATGCGCTTGGCCGAAAGGGCCGGGATAGGACACTCGAAACCATCGAGTACGTCCTGTTCTGACACGTCATGAGCTATGCCGAATATGAGTCCTTCCCGTTGAATTAACGATAATGGAATTCTCGTTTTGACTCCCATATCATGATGCATTGCACTACGCGTGAGAAACTCATTCGCAGCTTTAGCGGTGGGGAAAGTCACCCGGACGCGATTACGACCGCATTGTTCCACTAAATGTACTCGGACTTCTTTCTTGCGGAGATAGTTACCAACACTTCCAGCGGCAAGAAATTTCTCGTTAGTGTCTATACCGTCAAATAGGATAATGTAGGGACCCGGCATATCCGTGCCATACCAATATGTAGGTGGAATCTGGGGGGACACAGTAATTGTATCACTTCTGGAGATTTTATCGGGGTGAACATCGTCCACTTCTTCGCGAGAACGTTTATTAGAACCTTTCTCAGCGTCCATGTCGGATTGGGAGTCCGGGGTATGATTCCCGGCCATGGTATAACGGGCCTATTTCACGGTCCCGTAAATTTAATTCGATACACAAGCACAAGATCACTTCACAACACTATCACTAGTTCACAAATTATTTCCCGTACAGGAAAAGGATACAGATACAGCTCGAACAGGTATACAGTGGTAGTTACTCAGGACCGCTTTAACTACAGGTCTTGATCCTATCACTTCCTGGCAAGAATCTATATAGCTTCGCACGAAAACACAACATCTCAATGTAAACAAAAACAATAAGGAAGATCACAGTGTAACATACCTAACAGGATACCCTCCCATAGTGAAAATCAAGAGTGAAAGTGAAAGTGTATTGTGCAGGTGCCATAAGGAACAACGACAGGAGACAAGAAGAAGTCGGATCAAATCAAGCGGGCCCGATGGCTAGAAACCGCAAAGGATAGGCGGTGTGAGCCACGATAAAGCAAGCAAGCAAGCAAGCATCAAGACAAGTAACTTTTCTCAGTCATTATTTGCGCCTCTAATTCATCTTTCGATGTTACAAGCAATCAAAATAGGCATCTTCTGTCCTTAATGGATGCAATCCCATTGTAAGCTTCGTAGTTGCAAATGTCATTTATTTTTACTGCCGTTTAAAATTCTGAGAGCAATATATAACATGCTATTCAAACGATATCATGCAAACAGTCAGGGTTAAAACTTAACTTTTCCTTTATAAAATGAAGGGCCAGGGGGAAAAACGATGAATGTTCATTCGAGACAATTTGCCAGGAAATGAAAAACAAAGTATTTCTTTCCATAAGAACGTTAATATATGCCAAAATAATAATGCGTTTTTCAGGCACTTCTCATCGTTTCCCAACCAAGGCCGTTCTCATTCTTATAGTACAGCTTCTGAACTATCAGATGGCGTTGCGATCTCAAAATGGGCGAAAAATCGACATTCATCGTTTTTCCCCCTGGCCCTTCAAATGGATATCATAACACACACCTATGTTGCTTATCATATTTGATGCGTTTGCATAGAGAAATGATTCATAAGATTTGAAATTGATATTTACACTCCATAAGATGCTTAGTATAACCCTATCGAACTACAAATTTTATCGCTTTCTAACCGAAATAATAATTGTGAAACACTATCACATTTTCATCGTGTTTGATAATAATTTGAGCCAGTAAGCTGTCCTACATCTTTCATTAGCCGACCTACATGGTAGGATGGTTACATAACACACTGCGAAGCCAGGGGTTCCAGGTTCGAGCCTGGGCATGAGTCTTCTTTGTGAGCAGAGGCGAAACCACAATTTTTTATCTGGAGAGGGGGTCAAGTACCAGGACAAACGTGCCAATAATAATAATAGTAATATGGTGGTGGTAATGGTAGTAATAATAGTAGCATTACAAGACGTTATTATCGTCGTAAATCATGCAAAAGGGGATAGAAGTCGGTGCTAAAGCATTTGTGTTTGAACAAATTATTTGAAATATTTTTCCAACACGTTCAATTTCATATTAGCTAATAATGGAAAACAAGCACACAAACCGTATTTTTCAAGGACAGAATAATGACGAACATTATTATTTTGTACATATGACACGTATAACTTTCATGTATACAACATACGTATATTTTAAACATATGTAACATAGAGCGACATAAAATAAGAACACACATATGCAACATGTTAACGCTAAATTGTGTACGTATTCAAAGTTTCTTTAATATATATATATATATATATATATATATATATATATATATATATATATAGTAGCCTCTTCTTTCAACACTAAACACATTTACCATGATGCAATGAGGTAGTGTTGCCAGATAGTTACTGATTTTGCTAAATGTCAATGTGTTGGGAAGTCATGTGTCAGTCTGTTACTATATTTTTTATTATTACTATTAGGTTTAGCAAGTAAATATTCTGAATACTAATTTGTTAAGATATCTCATTACAGAAAATAAAATATTACCCAACTGAGCTGCTCACTAATAATTTTTTTTAAAATAATAAGGTAACAGACTGACTCTGACAATTACTGAAATACAGAGAAAGGCGAGTATAGATAAAATTGATTGATG
Organism: Lepisma saccharinum; assembly: GCF_977018435.1. Classification (NCBI taxonomy): domain Eukaryota; kingdom Metazoa; phylum Arthropoda; class Insecta; order Zygentoma; family Lepismatidae; genus Lepisma; species Lepisma saccharinum. Next base: position 14,313,779 of record NC_139256.1, on the reverse strand, counting down.
GGGACATTGCGCAAAAAAAATCCAAAAATATTTTCCTCTCAATTCTGTTTGTAAAACATCGGTCAAAATATGCGATTTCATGAACCCGAGTACAAGAAATTTAAGACAAACTGACCGAAACACCCAAATTACAATTATAGCCAATGAAAGAAATTCAAGAGGGGACTAACTACAATTATGATACATGAGCACTAGTTGTAATTACGTTTTTGCATGAATTAAAATCCTTAAATCAAGAAGCTAACCTGTTGACTTTCATATTTTTTCGGACAACAAAATTGTCATTTGTGTGTGTGTGTGTGTGTGTGTGTGTGCAAAGGGAAAGGAGGTATTGGTCAACCCTCTGCCAAGGAAAATAATATTTCTTGATATATATCTACGAATCAAGATTAACCCTTAACCACAATCGTGAACATTTTGGACACAAACACAGTCGTGCGGTCCAAAAGACCTCTATGAAAAAAGAAGGAATATACAGTAAATATATCAAGACATATTTTAAATTATGTGAATTCCATCATGTCTTATGCTTTGTTATTCACTGAACACAATTACGTAGTTTTGAGCGCGAAACATTCGTTTTTAACTTTTTAAAAATAGTATTTTGTTTATATTGTGAGTTTATGGAAAACAAATTCACTAAGCCAAAATATATCTTAACTGAGTATTTACACACAGCTGATCAACGTGAATTTAGTCCTTAGTTATTGTTTAACATTCATTCTTCAAAACCACGGGTCCCTATATTCAGTATATGCCACAAATAAAAAAATCTGCCGTTCTCTTGTCTATTGATCATAATAAATCGTCGGTGATTTTAACCCTCAAACACAGTCGTGACGTCCGCGGGACCGCAGTATATAAATAGAACCCCACAGAAGCAGATAATGCAACATTTACCTTCACGCTTTCACAGCACACTGAAGTTGAGGAAGGTACTGAAAGATAGTTGGCCTCAAGGTCAAAATTAATGGCGAGGTAAGAAGCAAAAGGAACGCACTGGTCCGTGGGACGTCACAACTGTGTTGACGGAAAACTAAACAAAATTATTCATTTTTTTTTAGTCGAGGAAAACGGAAAACTATACAAAATGATTCATTTTTTTTAGTCAAGGAAGACGACTTTTCACACGATGTGAGTAACAATCGGGTCCTTGAAACTATGCTTAGAACCTGATGTTTATCTGTCACATGTTGTGTCGGAAACTTTCCGATAAAAGGAATGGTCAACAATGTCGATATAAAACAATGAGCCCAAAAATGTTCATGCCAAACCTAGACCAACAAAGTAGTGTTTACCACTGTTGACATTTAAAGTTTTGCACATTGTAGCTGATAATAAATGTTTCCCGATTTCAAACAGAAAGTATATCAATAAACAGTATTATATTTAGTATCCGACCTCCGTCCCCGAGTGGTCCCAGGTTCGAATCCCGGCTGGGCATGAATGTTCTATGTGATCATGTGATGTCCCTTCATTCATTTCGTCATATCACAACGCATCCTCATCCTTGCACTTAACCTTTTTGTAAATAAATAGTTACATCCTCTCTATGTCCTTCTCACTGTTAACTAGGACATCTTATGTCTAAATCTGCAGTAGCTAGGAAGGTGTGTATAGAAACCATTGCAGCATGGTAGAAAACATAAAGCAAGTATATTTTGGTGCTCAACAGTTTACGTCTGTCTCTTTTACACGCCCTTTCAACTCTGACCTCTGGCATTCACTTTCACTTTTCAGTGTCTACAAATACTGAATGAAGTTACTTCCTTACAGTGTTGTGCCGTAGACTATAAGTTTATGTCTACATGCTGTAAAAGTTTCGCTCCCGGTCCCCGAATGACATATCCTTCATGCCCCGGCAAGGGGCCAGATGTCACCATAGGTAGGGGTGTACAGAGTAATATCTGCTGGGTGATCATCTAACTCTAATTATGCATTGCTTGGTGGCCTTCGAGCAGTTGCTCAGACTATTTCTTATGATGTTAGATTGGTCTTAATTTTATTGTCTTTTATTTTTTTAATTGGTGGTTATAATTTACTTTTATTTAATATTTTTCAACATTATTTGTGATTTATTTTTATTGCTTTCCCACTGGCCCTAACCTGATTAAGTTCTTGTTTAGCTGAGACTAACCGAACTCCCTTTGATTTTGCTGAGGGGGAGTCTGAACTTGTTTCTGGGTTTAATGTTGAGTATAGTGCTGGTGGATTTGCTTTAATTTTTATGTCTGAGTATGCTAGCATTTTATTTATAAGTGTTTTATTTAGAATTTTATTGTTGGGGGGGTATCATTTTTCTTATTTTTTTTTACTTAAGGATTATTTTTTTAGGATTTATTTATATTTGAATTCGAGGGACATTACCATGATTTCGTTATGACAAACTTATATATTTGGCTTGGAGGAGTTTTCTTCCGGTTTCTTTGAATTTTTTTTTGTTGGTTTTAGGGGTTTAATTATATCAATTTATATTTAATTGCATAATAGTTAGAATGTAGAGACTTCTAGAATATTTACATTCTATTTTATGTTTTCAAGACATATACTTAAAGTTTCAGTCAAGAAGCCATTTTTTAAAAAAATTATCTCATAATAGTAGTGTTGTAGGAGATATAATGAAGTATATAAAATATATAATTGTTAATACCTGTCCAGTAGTAATATATGGGGGTTTCTACAGGTCGGGCTCCAATTCAAGTTAATAGAATAAAAGTTGCAAATATTAATCAAAATAATACTTGATTTAAGGGGTAAAATTGTAATCCACGAAAATTTCTTTTATGATGTATTGGTATAATGAATAGGATTATGATGGATAATACTAGCGCTACTACTCCTCCTAGCTTATTTGGAATTGATCGTAGAATGGCATATGCAAATAGAAAGTATCATTCTGGTTGAATATGTACTGGAGTTACTAGTGGATTTGCTGGGGTAAAGTTTTCTGGGTCTCCTAGGGTCGTAGGAAATTTTAATGAGAGTTGTATTAATATTAAGATTATAAATATAAAACCTAATATGTCTTTTATGAAGAAGTATGGATGAAACGGAATTTTGTCCATATTGCTGTTAATAGAGAGTGGATTATTAGATCCGGTTTGATGTAAAAAAATGTAGGTGAATTATGGATATTGCTCTTAAGACAAATGGTAGTAAAAGATGAAAGGCGAAGAATCGGGTTAGTGTAGCACTATCTACTGCAAAACCACCCCAAATTCATTGAACTAATATAGTTCCTAAATACGGGATTGCTGAGAGCAAGTTAGTAATTACTGTGGTTCCTCAGAATGATATTTGACCTCATGGTAGTACATATCCAACAAATGCTGTTGCTATTGTTGTTAATATAATTAAAACTCCAATAGATCATGTATGAATATACAAATAGGATCCATAATATATTCCTCGACCAACATGTATGTATATGCAAATAAAGAATATGGAGGCCCCATTAGCATGAATAGTTCATAATATCCATCCATAGTTTACATCTCGGCAGATGTGTATTACTCTAGAAAAGGCTAAATCTGTTCTTGAAATATAATGTATTGCCAAAAAGAGACCTGTTAAGATTTGAATTGAAAGGCATATCCCTATGAGTGAGCCAAAATTTCATCAGTAGGAAATATTTAGTGGACCTGGTAAGTCTACTAATGCGTTGTTTGCTAGTTTAAGTATGGGGTGATAAGTTCGTGCTGGCTTTGTCATTTGTAATTATTTAATTATTTTTAGAGGTCCATGTAAAAGTCTAGTAATTTTTACAATTGCAATTAGTGTAATAAATAGATAGACTACTGTTATGGTAGTTATTATTATAACGGATTCATTATATAATTTTATTCCTGGCAGTGGGGCTGTATTTCTTCAGGTTGTATATGTATCTATATTTTGTAGTGTTGAGGGGGTTAATAATGGGTCTATTATTATTAATATAAATAAACATAATAATATTAGGGCTACACCTATAGTTATTATTTTTGTTCTTATTTTGAATATTTCATTTTGTGTAAGTCTTGTTGTATAAATAAATAGAACCAATATTCCTCCTAAAAATACTAGGAATAGTACATAGGAAAGTCATGTGGATTTTAGAAATGTTGATATTGTTAGGCATGCAGTAATAGTTTGTATAATTAGTATAATCCCTATAGATAGTGGATGTTTTATTTGTAACATTATTAGTGCTATTAGTAGCATAATAATAATTAGTATTAATTGGATTTTAATGTCAAGGGGTAATTTAATTAAAATATTGGCTTTGGGAGCTTTTGATGATATAATTATATCCTCCTTGATGTTTTTAGAATTATTAATTCATTTATGATTTACAAGACCATTGTTTTCATTAAACTATAAAAACTTATGTTAAGAGTATTATTTATGTTAATTATTTTATTTATAAGATTTTCATGTTTTATTTCTCAACGTAGGCATTTATTAGTAACCCTATTAAGACTTGAATTCATTGTGTTATCCTTATATTTATATATAACTTATTGTTTTGTTAATAATCAAGAAGAATCTTATTTTTGCCTATTATTTATTTCATTTTGTGTATGTGAGGGGGTCCTTGGCTTGTCTGTTATAGTATCAGTTACACGTACTCATGGTAATGATTATTTTAATTCTTTTGTATTATTAAAGTGTTAAAATATATTTTTTATTTTATATTTTTAATCCTTTTGAGATTTAATAGTTCTTTATGGATAGTGGTTCAAGTTTCTATTATTTTTGGTTGTTTTTTGTTTTTATAAATAGTGTGGCTTGGTATTGGGGCGTCGGGGGCTAGTTATTTTATTGGGTTGGATGTAATATCTTATTCTTTAATTTTACTTAGTATTTGAATTGATTTTTTAATAATAGTGGCTAGAGGTGGTATTATATCTATTTATTTTTATCCTTGTACATTTATATTTTTGTTAATTGTTTTATTATTACTGTTAATATTAACTTTTATAAGAATATTTTTTTTATTTTATTTGTTTTTTGAGGGATCATTGGTTCCTACTTTATTTTTAATTTTAGGATGGGGTATCAACCTGTGACGTTTTTTTCTACGCATTGTATTTTCGTGTGGAAACACGTCACAATTTCTCATTTTATTCGTACGCCTTGCGTCTTGTTTGTTTTCCTTGGTTTATAATTTATCACGCTAGAGGTCTCCACCGACCCCTCGCTCCATGCTCACTTCCCGAGCAAAAAAAGCAACCTTCGCGATAAGAACGACGTGACTTTGCGTCACGAGTGTGAGAGAGAATTTTCCGTGCGCCGCATGGTTAAGTGTGCAAGTTGCCTCGCTGGCGAGACTTAACCTCCTTTTGATTTCTTGCTTTTTGCGCGCACCATAAATTGGTTTTCTCTCTCTACGAATATTGGACATTATATCGCGAAGCAGTATTCATTCCTTTCTCTGATTAGTTTTATACGCTATATGGAAGGCTGCATTTGACGAATGTACGAAGCTGATCGCTGCCCAGTTTGATTTGGGTGTTTTCGCCCATAACACGAATCGGTATCCATGTTGGTGACTGGATACGAATTCAGAGATGTTACTATGAGTGACGCCAATATCCTGAAGACGAGACGTGAAGGAAGCCACGATTTCTAGTGACTTACCGTCCCTGGTAGTGAGGGATTGCCGTCTGATACTCTATGTGAAATCTAATGGAGGTATGTACAGTGTTGTTTTCTTCCTCCTTTGTGATTGCAAAAAATGCAAGTTCGTGGACAGTGATAGATTGGAATATGTTTAATTTAACCGAATCGAAAATCTAAAGGAAAAGTGTAATTGGATTAAACGACGAAAACACTAGTTGTTTCAAAATCGTTATTACAGTACTTTATCTCACCCATAGCGTCAAACTACCTTTTTTGATTGCCTGTTAATAATAACGCGAATGAACTTGGGGCATTTTTGCCTGAATTGTTAGCGTAAACCAAGGCGTACGCGGGCTACTTGCTATTTATAATTGCGATTTCCTAAAAAATGTAAAAATAAGATTCATGTCGAGATTGGCACTAATAAACAAGTAAATACTGGGAGCATCAAATAGTTATAGGAATTATAAGATTGCTTATTGTCAAAAGCAAATGGAAATGATATGTGGTAAAAGTGGTTAATATATCGATAAATTGTAATGTTCGAATTTCTTGATATGCTCAGTTTTTTTAGAAGCATCAATTAAAGGAGTTCAATTGGAACTCGTGCATGTACTAGCATTCGTTAGAATTTTTTGTAATTTGCGTAAAATGCATGTATATATTACTGCCATGACTAGTGACAAAAGAAAGAACCACAGTAAGAATTGTTAATGTTGTAGTTTGAGGGAAGTTCTAAAAGGATACGTAAAATTAGAATTGTACGTCATAAAACTATCCTTTTTATATTGTTGTTATTGGAGAAATTTACTGTTTCTTGTTCATGATATAAATAAATTTGTTACTCAAAAGTATTCTTCGAAACTTTCATACAATTCTGTGCCTCTCCTTTTGTTTATAAACTTTGCGTAAAGTAAAACGCTGAAATAACGAATCTATTATTGATAACAAAAAAGAACTAGTGTCGAAGCATATAGTAAAGGATGTAGTTTGTTACATGTAGTTATTTTGTGTTAATGTGATAATTAATCTGAATTGCAGCAGTGTAATTTTCCACGATATTTTGTGATCATTTATGTTTGCCTACAATTCCTCTCTTGATTGGTGAATGGGGAACAATTAACCCTCGCGTTATATTTGAGTTCGCACGATAATAGGCATTGGTTCTCTTTTGAGATTGAGGGGGTAGCCCTAAAGGCTGGCCGTAACCTTCAACAATTCGAATTTGTAGCTGTTGGTTGTAGCTTTACTTTAAGCGCGTGCATTGAATTGATCCCGGACCTTTTCACGCTTCCCACGAGGTTAATTTCTTCTTTTTCTTCATGCACGCAACCAGCAGGTCACAAACCAGAGCGAGTACAAGCAGGGGTATATTTACTTTTTTATGCATTACTTGCTTCTTTACCTCTTTTGGTTGGTATTTTTATACTAAATTATAGGGTAGGGGGTTATATATGCATATGTTTAGATATATTAGAATGGTGTTTGCTTTTTTAGTAAAAATACCTATATTTTTAGTTCATTTGTGATTACCTAGGGCTCACGTTGAGGCTCCGGTTAGTGGTTCTATGATTTTGGCTGGAGTTTTACTAAAGCTTGGTGGGTATGGTATTTTGCGAATTATTTCTTGTACCGAGGGATTAGCCATTAAATATAATATTAGCTCTAGGGTATGCACACATCGCCCGTCGCTCTCATTTATATAGGTGAGATAAGTCGTAACATAGTAGGCGTACCGGAAGGTGTGTGTGGTTTGATTAATATCAAAATATTTCTATTAGGTAGGGTATTCATTTACATTGAGTAGTTAGTCATGCGATTCGACATATTTTGATAGAAATTTTATTACTATCTAAATTTTGTTTATAAATTGATTATATATGAAAAGGAATTTTATTGGGTTTGGTTATATATTTAGTATATGTAAATTAGTTTGTTATAGATTATTAGTACAGTGTTGGGATTTATTAAATATATGAAATATTGATTTTTATTATATAAGATGTTAATAATTGTACCTTTTGTATCAGGGAGGATTAAATTTTAATTGAACATTCTGTTTTCTCGAAAGGTGAGGAGCTAGTAGGGTTAATTTTAAGGTAAGAGTGTTATATTTTTCTGTTAAAATTATTATTTGCAATAAACTGTTATTCGACTTATCTTATATCTAGTTATTGGGGAATTATATTTAATATAGTTTTACATTTTAATATCTTTTATATTAATTTATATTATAATATTAATGTTTAGTTATGACTTGGGGGATGTGCTTCTGGTTAATATATTGGTTATAACTTTATAATAAACTATTATATTTATTGGTTTGGAGATTGCTAATTCTTGTAATTTTGTTATAATTTATTTGGAATTTTATTTAAAATTTAGTGTAGTTTTACTTGTTTACCTAATTATATATTTTAATTAATTTTATTTGGAAATTATGATTCTATTAGTATATTTATTTAATTAATTAGAGGAATTAGGCAAAATTTATTCTCGCCTGTTTATCAAAAACATCTCTTCATGATTTTATATGAAGTATAACCTGCCCAATGACGCAATGTGTACACATGCATTTACGATCTCTCTTTGAGCTGATGCAGCCTGAAAAGTGTATTAATGCAGACTTACAATGATGTAACGCCTGAAAATACAAGCATTTATGGTGTTTTGTGTTTGTCCTCCTTTACACTGGGTGGGTATTTGCTACCTAAATTTTTATTCTTGATGAGGAGCTTATTTCCATATGATTCATTTTAATAAATGCATTAGCTCTTTTTATTCATGAGAACTGCACTACATTGTATTGTTTCTAGTTACCTTTTTCAGTATTGAAAGACAGGTGAAAATTGTTTAAAATTGTTTTCCCATTCATTATTTCTTAATTTGTCATCTTCTTGAGATGAAGCTAGTGATATTAATATTAACGTCTTGAGGAGTTTAATTTTCTTGGAAAATAAATATGACATTGGAAGATAATAATTTCGTTCAGTATTAGAAACAATAAAAGTCACTTAGCAAAGTGCAATTCTACTATTTGCATGTACTTTGCATGAACCATCTGCAGTGCCTCCAAGAGTTGGCATTCCTACTTTGCCAGAGCAAGGAAAACCTGGAATAGTCAGGGAAAATCAAGTTTCTTGAACCAACTCCTTGATAGGACATCAATATGGTTTTATAATTTTTGTTTATTTATTTTGAACAATGTTCAATGTCCTTGAATAGCAATTGCAGTTTTGACACTTAAAACTAGATTATTATAGCATCACACAATTGTCTGGAAATTAATTTTAAAATTGCCTGGAAAAGATGCAAAAATCAGGGAAAAAGAGTGAGAACCCTTACTACTATTATTGAATAATACAGCAAAATATGCTAAAATATGTTTGTGAATCTGCAAATATGACACTACATTTAAAATGAAACTTTTATTATAAAAACTTGAATTGTACTACATCTCGTACAGCAATTAAAATACAATAAACATGACATATTACAAGATCACTTGTTTCTGAATGAAAATTATAAGTTCTATAAATGCCTATGACTAATGTTATCATTTTCGTATTCTTTCTATGATGACTTAACTTCATTGATGTGTTTCAGTGCTTTGTAAGGATCTCCTTGCAAAATTTCTTATCTCAGACAAGAAATTTAGTCAGGTACATTTTGGAGAAATATAAAACACACATGAGTTTCATATTCTGTAGAGCAACAGTTTTCCTCCATGTAGTCATATCACTCAGTCATATCACTTCTGACTCATACAAAGTATGCTATTGTCAGCTATAACTACTTTCTAACTTGTCTGATACACATAGTCCTTACACAAATTACATACCTGTGTACAATAAAAATTCAAACAAGCAAATACATTCAATTTTCACTTAATTTTTTACTCAACTAAGTAAACAAACTCAGAAAAATACACTCTTATCCTATACACAAATGGAAAACAAAATTTAAAATGGATAGAAACTACTAAACAGCAACAATAAATGTGAATTCATATTTTGCTGTTATTTTGTATAAACAATAGGCATAAGTTAATTTAAAAGATGAGAAAGAACAAAGTGTCTTCAAGAACATTTGGATGAAAACAGCATACTTTCTCTGACAGTTGATTGTGCATATTTTCATGTAAAGCATGACATTCATCACTAACCTTTTTTTTATCACTATGCAGTGCTCAAAGTGGAAATTCTTAGTTTCGGGGAAAAGGGATACTTGGTCGAGTTTGGGGATAGGCGAGAATATGCTTACATAAATTTTCTCCCCACTTCAAGCACTGTCACTGTGATCAAATGTAGCATCAAACATTGTTTGAAAAGATAACAGTTCAAATAAAACACACAACATTCTTCCAGCTATGTGTTGGATACATTTTTTATAGTTAACAGTAGCACTGCAACAATTCTTAAATTATGTGTGTGTGTGAGTTTTCCTATGCTAGCATGATACTTCTAACTTTATTTATTTTATTCAATTTTTATAAACTTGAACATGGTGGAACAATTCAAGCATCAAATTAAATTCTAGGTGCTCAGTTTAAAAAGTATTTAATGAGAAATTACATTGTAATATTGTCATTTATCTCTAATTTACTTCATAATTTTAATACATATTTCATAATGAATCAGAAGCAAATGTTAATACATTAACAAGTGATGCCAACTTTTCATATTCACAAACATTGCAACCATTTACTGTGCAAACAAAATGATTGGAATATGAGTAGCAACACTTGTACTTTCGCCCACAAACACATGAATTTGGTGTATTTGCAAACACACACACAATTTGATACTCAGAAAATCAAACAATACAAACATTTTACAAATATATCTCATTCGTGCATGTTTAGTATCACACAATAACCTAACCTATTTTAACTCTTTGCAATGAAATAAAACAACGTTAAATTGTACTAAGTTAATTAAACACTACTTACGTTGTTCCAAGATGGCTTCATACTCACTTACGTAAGTAGTGTTTAATTAACTTAGTAGAATTTAAAGTTGTCTTATTTAATTTAATAGTGAGTAATACGCACAAATCTACAATACGTTAACTCTTAGCAAACTCAAGTCTGAAAGAAACCACTTATTTGTAATCGAAATGTCTATGCTAAGTGCAAAAACCTTATGAGAATAAGTGATGTAGATAAAGATATGACTAAAGTACTATCAATATTATAAAGATATGATGTAGTACATAACAAATATTTTAAGTTTCTAAAATAGTTATTAAAATGCAAAAGGGGAAGTGACAAACATTCTCACTCCACACATTACAAAGGAAACATGTAAAACTTACCCATGTTGCGTACGAGGCATGCATGGAACAAAAAATATCTATACTTATGAAAAAAGAGAATCCTTTGGGATTGTTATATTCTTAATAATGAGGATGAGTGATGTACTCAATAAGAAAGAAAATGATATGCTTGCTTGGCTTGGTTACAAGAAGGTATAATTCATTATATAAATATATAAAATTTCATTTATACAAAGTTACTGAGCTTCATTCATGTGAACAAATTTAAATAGTATCATCAAAGTGATTCTCACTAATAACCCCTTACAATACATGGAAGTGATTTTCATTTGTGGTCTTTGTGCCCTGTGTACTGCAGCTCATAATATTAATTAATAGTTTCTTATTTAAAAGTTAGAATCCTTCTATACAAAAAAGCCAGTCCCCAGCATTCTACCCTTGTAGTGTTCATTGTACACACACACACATACAGAGTTATCAGCTACTTTGTTATTACTTGCCACCTCAAAGAACACTTTTGCTTTTGAGACGGTCAAAATTAGAGTTGGTATGGCTATGTTTTCTAAATTAGGTCACTGAGCTACATCTTAACCTCACATGGTTAGCAAGTAGTTGAAAGAGAAGGTCAGATTCGTCCCCCATAAAACCTTTCATAAACATGGTTGATTCAGTCCTCAAAGATGAGTGGCATCCAGTGGCATATTCCAAAATTGTACCTGGTTTACTGCAAGAATTCTTATTCATTCTTATATATATATATATATATATATATATATATATAATATTAATAAAACAATGCAGGCATGCAAGTAATTTAAAAACAGAAGTCCGACAACTTCAAGTCTTCTGGCAGTTTCTATATATGAAAAAAGTTGGTTTACCAGCCGTAAACCAGGTATGGAAGAATACCCCACTGATGCCGTCTTCAGAACTCCCCTGGTCATTATCCTCAGAAAATCTCATTATCTTTAAATCTTAGTATCTTCTTCCTTGCGCACAGTGTAGATCGGTGTGGCCGGGATGTGCAGCTCTTGTTCAGGCACAGACCACAAGTGCCTGTCGTCAAAGAGGGATTCGTGAGGCACCTTGCCTGTTATGGGTTGTCGCACGATGAACCCTGAAATAAGAATAATATTCATTTGATATATCAGGGTGTCTATCTGTCAAGAAAAAGTAAAGAAATCAACGAATATGCCAAGAAGTCAATAAGAAGACAAGAAATTATACTTGTGGTCAAGAATTGTTGCTATTACAATGACTGACTGATTGGTTTAGTTTATTTTACTTCTTTTCTACTCCTTTGGCTAATTGTGAAGTTGAGGATGAAGGGTGATAAGATGAGATGGATGCAGGGACAACAACACAAGCCCTACATAAGATTGTACTGGCTGAGAGTCCAGATGCCATAACCTCACTAGTCTTCCAAATGCAATCCACCAGGATACATTAATAGATAAAGAGAGTCTGATTCTCTTGTTAAATACAGCTTCAGTTTCCATTTTAACTGGTCTTTTGGTAGGGTTTTTCATTAAATAAATATTTATTTTCTTAATTGCTAATTTCCAACTTTACCTAAGTAAACCTTCATAAGTAAAGGTTATGAAAAGTGAGAAAGTCAAGAATTTTGGATTTATTTTGGTAGACACCCTGTATATTATATCAATAATGTGATAACTCGCCATGTAACTGGGAAAGGTAAGATAATCATAGACATGTGACAAAGTAGTTAAATGTGCCTGAAAAAATCTAAACTTTCAAGAGGGGTGTAAGGGGTGACCTTCCACGTAGTACACCCAAATGTCAACCTCACTTCCACATTAGTACCCCCTGGACTGAAGACTAACGAGGCTCTGGCGACTGGCCCCATGGCCAGTATAATTTTGTTTGTATTGTCCTGTTGTCCTTATGTGTGCTGAGTGCCCCTTTACAGCCTCAGCTTTTAACAGAAGTCAGAACATTTTAATATTTTTAATTATGCAATGTTAGAGTTGTTGTTTGTAATGGTAAGGGGCTGGCCCCCGTATAATGTGACGGAAGCAAAATAGCCTAAGTGCTGACACTCCCACAATTTTAAAATCAAATCAAATCAAATCAAACTTTCAAGAACGAGTAAACTAGAGATTCCTCTTATTTTCTCGGACTCTTCCAGATACCTTTAAATAACTTTCTAGACTAGTCTAAAGGCTTTAATGTAACAACAATAAATAAATATTAAGTCATTCTATTTAAATGAATGATGTTTGACCAACAATACTGAAGATATAGGAATAAAAACAAGTACATTTTTATACAAAATATGTCCATTTAAGAAGCTGGTTGGAGGACAAAGTAACGTGTGATTTTGGATTTTTCATCCTGATAATTAAAGAAAGAGAAGAAACTTATTGGTTTCTCCTAAAGGGAAGACCAAGATGTCGGTAGAAAGAGCAGATAGCGGAGAGTGTTAGGAGAAGAGGACAAGATTGGAACACCGTGGAAAGAGAGGAGTGGTTGAAGACCAGAAGAAAATGACGAGGCTTGACTTCTGTGCCGACCCAGCCAGAGGCAGGAAATGGCAAAGGATGATGAAGGATGAAGGAACTTACATCCCCGACTTTTCCAGGTTTTTAACTATAAATACAAAATTCACCAACTTTCCCATGGCTATTTTACCCTTGTGTGCACCCAAACCTAAGGCTATGTACAAGATTCTATTCCAATGAATTTCCTTGTAAATCTAGGATTGGAAGGAAACCATTTCAGATGGCAGAACATTATCTGATTATAAAATCAAAAACGCCAGCATCCTGTGTAGCATTTAAATTCTGCATCCAGGGAATGTGGAATATGTGTTACAACATTTTGTACAAAGGTTTTCTTCTTCTTTTACTGTTGCAATTACTCAATTAACCTGGATTTTCACAATAGCATGCTGCAGAATGTTATCACCTTGCAAGGGATGATATTCAATTTGATGTCCTTTCAGCCCCCTTTGGAAGAAAGAGCATGAATTTATGATGGATATGGTAAACACAGTTTCAATATCGGGTACGTGAAATTTTGTTTCCATGTTGCGAATTTCATAGTCCTTTTTTTTTTTTTTTTTTTTTTTTATGAATTTCGAAGCCTCACTGCCTTCATTCACTAAGGATAAGGCATCTGGGGTGGAGACAGCAGTGCATCACTTCAAATCAAGTTTGCAACATGGAAACACTAAATTTCGCATACACACAGAGCATGAAGTTGGGCAAACAGATTCACACATGTTCAGGAAAGCTTATGAGAAGCCTTCTTAAAGCAAGAAATTTGTGATATTTTATACGTACACATTCCTCATATGATCATAATAATCATACCTTGAATCGCTTAGGCAAGATCATATGCGCAATGCTTACCCAGCATGTTTTCAATGCAGGATCTGATCTGTTTGCCCGAAGCATGTAATTTCATTCAGTGAATTGTGGGAGAAGTTGTTCACTGAATATCATCCATTAAAGATTTTGAGTGGGAAGGGGAAATTGATAAGGCGATTTGTAAAGACAGAGCAAAAATTGGACCAATGCAACAATATAAGAACAACTTGAGAAAAAAAAGTACAGTGGTTCCCTTCTTATCTTATTCTTGGTGTCTTGCAGTTCCAACAAATGTGGTGAAGCAATAAGAAATAACAATGAGCAAACATTTTTGAAACCTTACATTCCACTAAATGAAATGAACATGAAGATGTGAAGGAAAAAGAAAACAGGAGGAAAAATGAATCTCACATGAAAAGTAGTGGAGGAAGCACTGAAGAGAATGAAGAGAGGTAGAGCACCTTGAATAGACGAAGTGCCAGTGGAAATTATACTAGGAGCAGGAGAGTTTTTTTGTGCAGTGGCTGTACAGAATGATGAAAACAGTGTGACAAGGGAGAGAAGTGCCAAGAGATTGGACAAAGGGACTAATAGTTCCCATATTCAAGAACGGGGACAGAAAGAAAGTAAAAAGTACAGAGGAATAACACTTATGTGCCACTCAGCAAATGTGTACGAGAAAATATTAGAGAAAAGAATAAGGGAAGTAACAGAGCTGTACATGCGAGAGGATTTAGAAGAGGCAGATCAACAGTAGATCTGATATTCACCATAAGGTAAATGCAGGAAAGGCAATACGAGCATGGAAATGATTTGATTATGGCATTCCTAGATGTACAAAAGGCATACAATAGCATGGACAGAACAAAGATTTTGAAGGCTCTAAGTGCGAAAGGAGTCAAGGAAGAGATAGTATGTAGAGTGCACACATACAAGGCCAACCATATCTGTGTAAAGACACCATTTGGAAGAACATAGTGGTCCAGTATAAGTAATGGACTAATACAGGGAAGTGCTCTTTCCCCACTGCTCTTCATAATTACAATGGATGGAATTAATGAAGAGGTGGGAGAGAAGATAGGAGAGGAAGAGATGAAGGCCCTGTTGTTCGCTGATGACTTAGTAATATGGGGAAACAGGGAAGAAGAAGTACAGAGCTTGATAGTTGGAAAGAGGAAATTAGAAGAGAAGGAATGATATTCAGTGCAGAAAAGAGTGAGGTGTTAATAACAACAAGAAACAGAGCCAGAAATGTACCAAGAATAAAGATGGACGTGGAAGAGTTGAGGGTAGTGGAGAGTTTCAAATATCTAGGAAGCATAATTGAGAGAAATGGAGAATAGATGAGGAGGTAAACAGAAGAGGACAAATGGGTGGTGGACTCTATCAAAGCATTCAAATATTAATATGGAACAGAGATGTACCTATGAAATGCAATACAACACATACTATATGCCAATAATTACGTCTGGAGCAGATACTTGGACAATGACAGGGGGAGAGAAAAGAAAGATGCAGGCAGTGGAGATGAAATTTTTAAGGAGTATATTGGGGAAGACTAGAAGGGATAGAATAAGGAATGAGAAGATACGACAGATGGTGGGGGTGGTGAAGCTTCAGGATAGGATAGATCAGGTGCAGATGAGATGGTTGGGACACATGAAGAGGGTGGGTGAGGAGTGGGAGTAAGGCTAAAGGGGAGACCAAGATGTCGGTGGAAAGAGCAGATAGTGGACAGTGTTAGGAGAAGAGGACAAGATTGGAACACAGTGGAAAGAGAGGAGTGGTGGAAAACCAGAAGAAAATGAAGAAGCTTGACTTCTATGCCAACACAGCCAGAGGCAGGAAACGGCGAAAGATGATGATGATGATGACATTCCACTATACCCAAAACAATGAGAATGTTTTCTTTGCTGGGAGTAGCATGAAAAACACTCACATTGCTTTATTCATTATATTATTGGCACCAAAGATTTTATCTGCAAAATATAAATTTTGTCCAAAGATTTACGACAATTTATGTTGAACATTCCTTGAAATAACATTTGAAAATTTTTAAATTAAGAAAATCCAAAAAAAAGGGATATATCCATTTGATAAACCCTGGTGTCTTCTCATCTCATCTCAATGCTTGTCCTTTATTTTATATGCTGATCATTAGCTTGTATTTTTGTTCATAGATGGCACACACATCATGAAAAGTCATTGAACTGATCAATGCTCACACAATTGATCACACACTACTAGAAAAATAAGTCTGTCATATTGAAATTACTAATTGTAGAACTAAATATTATTTGTAATACTTACGCATTTTTCCACTTTTGAATAGCAAGAGAAATGAAACAAAACTCTTTTAAGAACATTTTCTTGAACTGTTTTTTTTATAAATCTGAACCTTTTGTAAAAATACCACAGTAAATAGTTAAACAATTTTATATACAAAAATTTATTAACTGTTAGGCAGTTGAAACAGTGAAGATATCTTATAATATGAACATATTTGCCATAACAAATGCAACCAAAAAAAATACTGCATTTTTTTTGTATTACAAAGCAATCACATGGCTTCATTTGTAGTAATTTAAATATATTAAAGGTAACCTTTATGAAATATGTATAAAACAACAATTGAACAATATTGTGTGATGAACATCAAATTTAAAAGCAGCATGTATAAAGCGAAAGATTTAATTGAACTGAAAGTCATTTCATAGGAAAATTACTCTTTTTATGTATATATGCTAAATGCATGGATGGTTTTAGAATGTACAAAAGTAAGGAAAACTTACCTGTGGATTTTAATAAACATTGAAAGAATCTAACAATGCAGTTAAGGTTGACACATACTTTCTATTCTTCAAACTTCTGAAGAAAGCATGCAGCAAACAATGTTTACTAAGAACCAATGAAAATGTTTGTAATCATCATCCAGGATTATGAAAATGCTCCATAATTATTTAAAGGCAATTTGTAAAAGGAACTTTAATATCTTCTGTAACTATGCTTTAAAAACAAAACAAATACAGCAATTTCTTATTCTGTAACAAGTTGTGCTTACAAATTGAAAGCATTTTTAAGGCGTACCTTATGTTGCCATAAAAAAATCTAAAAAACTGTTTAAGTTAGAGCTAACTATTGACCAGTTTTTATTACTTTTAACAATCGAAGTTATCTATGTGACGTGTACAGTGGAACCTCGTTATTCAGGGGACCAACTGAAAAAACTGAAAATATAAAATTTCTTAACAATTTGCAGGAAAATGTAAAATCGGGGTTCCACTGTATATGTCAATCAAATTCACCATCAAGCTATATTAAGTTTTCAGTTAGTTAAGGTCGTCATATCTCCAAGTGGACTTAATTTATAAGTGTGCATATTCTGTTCAAAATTTTAGAGAATGCATATCAAATATGTCGTATCTGAAAAGTTGGCCAACACTGATAATTTTGTGATGTTTTTTAACATATAGTGTTAGTGATATTCAAATAAATGTATTAATTTTTGTCTCTTCAATGAACTTCAGCATGCTAAATGAATGATATTCAACTTGACGTCATCACGCAGTGTATTCTGGGAAGAAATCAGGCACACAAAGTCAGGTGTATTAAGGAAAGCATATGAGAAGGCTTCTTACAGCAAGAGAATTTGCATTTCACCACTTTACACACTTTTCACGGTTTCTGTAGGGCTTCACAAAAGGTGAAAAGTACACATTCCTCACATATCACAATGCTCGTACCTTGAATCACTTCGGCAAAGAGCATACGCACGCAGTGCTTACCCGACATGGTTTCAGCACAGGATCTGATCTGATAGCCAAAAATATGGTGCAATGAATTGCAGGGGAAGTTGTTCGCTGAATATCATCCATTGAAATTGAAAAGATCATTTCCACACTTCATAAGAATCTTGAATTAAATATGTTACTTTTAGTAACTAAAAGTAACTTTTAGTAAATGTTTCAGTGACAACAACCTGGCCAACTTGGATACATTGAGTTTCATAATTAGAATAACAATTTATTGTCGTCAATTATCATCACAGTTTCGTAACTTCACTGATCCTACCAGTGCATAGTAAAATATGAACTTTATTTTTTGAATTTTATGTAATTTTAAAATATGTAAACATTTATAATTAGTTAAAGTAAAGGTAAATTTCTCGTATCGGACAAACGGCTCAAATTTGCTAGTTCCTTTAATTTCAATATTCGTACTTACGTATTATGCATTGAGAAACATTGTTGAAGGTGGCATTTCACTTATTTCACAGAAATAAGTTCTACTTGTGACATATCGAGTAAGTTTTCTTTGTTTCTTTTTGCCTTCGGTAAAACTCAAAATGGCAGTCACAGTTTCACTACCGTACTCGGCATGCAGTGTTTCCACCCCACTGCACCCAAAAATACCTACGTGGCCCCACAAACCATTGATGCATAGCCCCACGAACCATTGATACATAGCCCCACGAACCATTTCCGGTAAGATTAGGTTAGGTAGGGTCACATTTAGGTTACAATAGTTAAAAATTGGTTTAGAAAAAAAATGCATAGCCCCACACACCATTCTCGCATAGCCCCATGAACCATTGACACATACCTCCACAAACCATTGGCACAGAGCCCCACAAACCATTGACACATAGCCCCACGAACCATTTGTGGAAACGTATCTTCTTCAGTTACAAAAACACATGTTTGGAAACACTGACCGGCATTGACCGTGATTACGTCATCACACACAGGCAACATCCGGATGGAAGGAAATGGATGCAACGGCTTCCGTGCATCGGTCACACATTTATATCGGAAAATAGATGATTTACCGGCAAAATTCAATGAACGATGCGAGAAAACACTTCCCCGAACTTCCAGAAGTATAAAGAAACTGCATTCGGTAAGTAATTGCTCCTGTAAATTTCAAGAAATCCATTTGTCAGATACGAGAAATTTACCAAAGTAAATAAAAGTAGCATATCCAAGGTAAGTTATTGAGGAAAATATAACAACAGAATTGGTTAATGTATAGCACTTGTTTTAATGACTATAAACCATGAATGCACTGATTTAAAAAAAATATTATTTAAGTATTATTATTATTATTTATATGCATTTGACAGATTTACAGAAAAATTACATTACAAGTGAAAATACAGACAATGAAAAATTTATAAACAGAATGTTAAATATAAGTTACATTTGAAAGATTTTTAACAGATTTAAAAAAATCTTACTTTAGTTTATGCAATGTGTGACAACATTATTGTAGCTTTAAACAAAGCGTCTATCAAGGATGCAAATGTTCTATCTCCAAATTGTAAACACTGAGATATTTTGGCTGTGGTCTATTTAGGATGCAATTGTTTCATCTCTGCTATCATCTGATGCCTACATACAACTAATATTGATAGTATTTTTTGTCTATGTACAGAATTTGGAAGCAGCCACGAGAATGCAAACTCCAACAGCCAATGAAACCGTACGACAATTTCCTCAACCAACCACAAGTGCCATTCGAGTATGAGATAAACCACTTCCATTCTAACCTCAGTCACTTGTAGGAGCTGCTTAGCAATATTAGTGGTCTTCGGTAGTTCCTTTTGTTATTAATAGACAAAAAAATTGCATAATAGTGGAATCAAAGTAGTTGATTGATTTCACAAAATATGAATTATTTATTTTACTTTGCTACCGAATGACAAATTTATAATTAAATTCTTTCATATCCATCTTGTTTCCAGAATGCAGTGTTCTATTTGGTAGATAGAACACTGACACTCTCAAATCAAAGCTAGTGTTGCGTGCAATTGTTCTGTCTGAAATTTCAATTATAAATTACAGCTTAAATACCTAACCAAACAACTACTTGTTTTCGGAGAGGCTTCAATATATCAGCCTTTGCAATGATACAAACTTTCAGCGCAATTGTGACAAAGGTCCAATAAATATATCATGTCAAACTTTAAAGGGCTCTCCTGAAAAAAATTGGACATAGAACATTTACATTCTCAGTGGATGAAATGTCAGTTGTTGGCTTTAATATAATGCAGGCAAATGTACCCAATAAAAGTTTAATGTCTTGTCTTAGCATCTTCATTCTTCAACTAAAAAAAAAAATATTTATAAAATTTAAAAGATTCGAGATAGTTTACTTTTCTTCACGATGGAAAGGAGCATTGCAAAATATCATAATGCAGATTAACAAACTTTAAAATATTTAATAACAAACTCAAAAGAATTAGGCAAGCACTCTGACATGGTTTTAAAAATCATTTCTTTTGGCATTTTAAATTCTTTTTTGTTGAAACAGAAGTTATATCTTCAGGATAAACTTTTGTTTTACAGACACTCGAAGCTTTTATTTGCTTATTGAAACTAAAATCGTCTATTAAGTTGGCAGAATTGCAAGTAAATGAATTATTATCACTGTTAATTTTTTTGAAAATCTCAGATCTGGCTTCTGTAGGAAATTCTGTTGAATCTTGCTTACAGGATTCTGGCTTATTGTCCTTGGGGGAGAGTGATATTAGGTCTTTATTAATTTTCACTGTATTTTGTGGTATTTCATTATTTTGTTGCATCGTTGCTGTTTCTGTATCATTTGGTTCCATTGTTTGAACTGAATCGCTCTCTATCACACTTGCTCTTTCAGTTTCTTTGTTCACCTTTTCGCGAGGATTTGTTGTGTTATCCTGCTGGACTGTATAAATAGGAGTCAAGCTGATTACTTTCATATCCTCTTCAGGCAAACTCCAAAATCCGTCATCATTAAATAGCAACTCCTTCTTCAACTGAACCAGGTAGTTATGGTTCAAAAGTAGGCCTAGAGGAATAATAGTCATTGGATAAGTGAAGGACATAGCATCCTAATGATCCGCAGCCAAGCAACACAAAACTGGGTGCGAGTGGCTGTGATGGTGGCCTCTACTGTGCTCATAATACAGTGAGAATTTATGGGCAATAAAGAATAAAGAAAACGCAGTGTTTAGAAATATTCTACTTCCTATACATAAGCTGCAAAGTGCATGTGCAAAATACTTGCCTTCCTATGTACAATTAGGAGAAAATTGCCATTGGTACAGAATCAAACAGACACAAACATTCCCTCTTGGAATAAATCAAGAGGCAATGAATGATGCAAGCTTGCTTTTCAGGATAGGATGTATGTTGTAGGAATTTCAGCATATTTTCAATAATGCTCCAACAATGCATTTTTTTTCTTGACTCTACATGGTATCTGGTTGCCTCTGCCAGAAATACATGCCTAATCAATTTCTAGAAGCAGAATGCCCACTCACTTTCTCCTCTCCTCCATGCTGATCACGGGCCCAACTCACGGTTGGACTACATAGCTCCATCTGTCCACCAACCGTCTTCGGGGGTGGTGGCTCGATGAGTGTCAACAACCTCAGTTGTGAAGTAAAAACTGTAGCGGTAACATCGTTCACCCATTGCAACATTACCAAGCATACATTTGTTCTTCAGTTGTTTTTATTAGTTTGTTTGTACAGTGTTGGAGTGCTTTGTGTACTATTGTACAAACTTTTATCCAGAAACAGCGCTGATCAATTCTCTCTCTCTCTCTCTCTCTCTCTCTCTCTCTCTCTCTCTCTCTCTCTCTCCCAGTTTTGCAGTAAGTTTGGCAACATACTATGCATACAGACTCGAACCTGGGACCCCTGGCATTATAGCACAATAGTCTAATCACTTCGCCAAGGGGTTCGGATGAAAGCGCTGGAAGTAACTTCTTACAGCATAGAATACAGGCGATCTTCAGTGGAGATGAAAACTCAGCTGAAACGGGAATCAGCCGGAAACAATACTAAAATAAGCGAACTCAGCCTTATGCAGAAAGCACTGTTAATGAGAGGATGCTGTCTCGTCAACGGCTTTAACAATCGGAAATTTGAATCCCCCATAAATAGTTGTATAGAACATTTCTCCCACCAGTTGTACTCAGAAATTTATTGCGTGTACAGTTCTCGTCATCAAGTAATAATCTGATTATCAATCGATACGTTACGAGTTACAGATAGGAGTAGCGCAGGTTCTAAGTTTTATTTCAGGAGTGCCTTATCTACGAATCATCAGAGACGATCTTCACGTCTAGTTCTACAGGTAAACGAACATCCTTTTATGTATATTCTCCCAACCCTGCCAGACCAGTCAATCGAAAATTAAGTGTTTTCCTCATTTCACAGGGGCGAGCCCCCCTTGATTGTGTATGTGTTACCATTGTTTCTCAGGGGTGTTACCCCTTTACTTATGTAAAACATTCCCTCTCGTAAGCGAGTGGCTCTAGGGTGCCATAGCCTAACTATGATCCCAAATAAAACCTTGTTGGCTTCTAGACGATATGGCACTCATTTATTTCATCCCACCAGCAACTTTTGGTGGCTTGTGACAAGAAAATGGCCGATTTCAGTAGAGAATTCAATTGATCGCTCATTTGTTGTTTCCCAGCCATCAGCTGGAACTGCGACCAGGATAGTGTTTAGAATGGCATTGCTCCAGAGACTCCCAGAACAGACTGGAGCTACTATTTATGGAATATCCAATAATTAAAAGCACTGGCAATGCCAATGCCAATGCTTTATTAACAGGTTTTTTGTAAGTATTGGGACCATTGTACCCTTGACTTACTATCATGTTCTTACAAAGTAGTGTATATAAAACATTTTTCTTGCTATAACCCGGGTCGACTGTCGGCCGGGATTTGGACCATAGTTCATCTGTATTATTTCACTAATTTGAAATTGTTGAGTTCCTTGTTATACAAGGGTGGTTCAATAATTATTGTCCCTGACATATAAGCAGTATTATTTTTCCACAAAGTCCCCCTTCACAGTAATGCACTTCTTCCACGTATGCTGTAAAGCCACTATGCCAGCTTCAAAGAATGTCTGTGGCTGAGCCGTGAGCCATTCTTCCGCAGCGTCCATAACAGCAGCATTTGAGGGAAAATGCGTCCCCTTGAGGTGCTCCTTCAACTTCGGGAACAAATGAAAGTCACTAGGGGCGAGGTCGGGTGAGTAGGGAGGGTGTTCCAACACATGGAAAGCAGCAGCATGGATTGCGGCACCAGTAACATGGCTTCTGTGTGCTGGAGCATTATCGTGGTGAAACAGCACTTTTCGCTGCAACATCCCACGCCGTTTCTCCTTGATGGCTTCGCGTAACTTAGGGATTAGGGCTGCATAATAGTCCCCAGTAACAGTGTGTCCCACCAGGTAGTCAATAAGGAGCACACCCTTCGCATCCCAAAAAAATGTGGCCATAACCTTGCGTGCTGATGCTTGCACCCTGAATTTTCGGGGGGGGGGGGGGGTGAATTGCTGTGCCGCCACTCCATACTCTGTCGTTTGGACTCGGGATCATAGTGGTGGAGCCATGTCTCATCCACTGTCACAAATCTATCACAGAACTGCTTCAGGTCTGCCCCCATCAGCTCCAAACCAGCCCTTGAACATTGAACTCTGTCTTTCTGTTGTTCACGGGATAACATTTTGGGGACCCATCGCGCTGACACCTTTCTGAATCCCAAGTGTTCATGCACAATGGTTTCCACTGAGCCTACAGAGATGTGCATGATGTCTGCTAACTGTTGCACCGTGATTCTTCTGTCAGCCATAATCATGTCATGCACAGCATCAATGTTTTCTGGGGTGGATGCTGTTGTTGGAGGACCAGCACCAGGGGCCTGTTGACAGCTTTCCCTGCCGCAACGGAAATCGCGGCACCAGTTTTTTTACCACCTGGTAGGTAGGAGCCCCATCATCCAACACACTGACCATGTCCTCATGAATCTCCTTTGGGCTTAGCCCCTTTTTCTGGAGGTACTTCATGACAGCTCGTTGTTCGGTTTTCTCCATTTTTTAATCTAAGTGCCACCTCTCACTCATAAAACGAGAAAAACAAATTTACTATAGCACCCACGGTTATGAAATTTTGCATATAGGCATCTAAGACATTAGGCTACAATATCCCCATCATTCATTGCAATTCATATCCTTTAAGTCTGCCGGGGACAATAATTATTGAATCGCCCTCGTAATTTTGCATTGACAGAGGAAGGAAATAATCACTATTATTTTTCAAACCATACAATAGTTCGGTGCAGTGATGAAAAGATCTAATCACAAACTACATTTTGCACATCACTTTAAGACACAAAACATAAAATAACCACATAGAATAATAATGATGATAACAATATATAAGTAACAATAAGTAACAAAAAATCACAATCGGTGCTTTAATAGCTGCACTATCAAGGAACACTAATCTGCTTCATTGAAAACAGTACTTTGAAGTACTCATAACACATAACATAATAATACAATAGCATTTTTTGAATTTAGATTTGTTCAAAATTTCGGGGCATGGAGTGGGACATCCGGACCTATGGTCGAGTTCCAATGCCCCGAACCGCTGGATTTGGATGCTGTTGGATCTGGCTCCAGAAGTTGTAACACATGGCATATATAGCAGATTGAACATAATCTAGTTCAAGATCCTCATGGATTTGTAAGATACGAGTATCTCGGCTATGACCAGTAATAAGTCGAGCAACATTATTCTGTATAATCTGCAATGTCCTTATGACTGAAGGTTGGAGATGACCCCAATCTGGTGCTGCATACAGGAGTGTGGGACATACCATCATCTTATACACATGCAAGTGAGTCGTCAGTCCCAAGGTAGGATTTCGGAAAACTGGGTACAATTGTCCAACTCGATTTTGTGCTTTTGCTGTCACAGTTGAGATGTGTTTATGGAAATTTAGTCTTCGGTCCAAAACCACTCCTAGATATGTGGTAAAAGGTTTGTCCGGTATAGAAGATCCCTGAAGTCGTAGAATCTTTGGTAGTTGTCTATGTCGACGTGTAAATAAAACCACAGCACTCTTCTGTGAATTATACTTCATGCACCAGCGAGTAGACCAATCTTCCAACTCTAATAGTTGTTGTCTCATCCTGCTACAGCATAGTTCTTGTAAAGGGCTATTTGTAAAGATGGCAACATCATCTGCATAGGTAGCTAACATGCATCTATGAGTTGCAGGGATATCAGCACTGGCAATAGCCAATTGATATATCAACAAAGGGTGCCATGGCATGACCATCACTTTAGGTTTTCACCAAATTCTTATTGTACGAAAAGATCCAATCACCTCTAAGGCAATGTATTTTTGTGTTACATAAATGTCCAGTGTAAAAATGACAGTTGGAAGCAGAAGGTAATGGCAAATTATAATTCTTTACTTTCAATAAAGTCACCAGATTAAGGGACATGGGGAGGCATAGAGGAGGCTGTGATTATTTCATGTTCACCCCCTCCCCTCTGGAATTAAAACCTTGAGTGGCAGTTTCTTTTGTTGTTAAAGTGCTCTACCAGCTACATCAGTGTAACACTACCACTCATTAGCGCTTACAAGTGATGCACTATGCTGCAAACTGAGTTACACACAAAGTAAGACTTGAGGCTTTCCTGGTGACGATGATGAAAATATTCTGTTGGGCAATCGACCAGGTGAGTCGTGGAAAAGATTCCAAGCTTTCGAGAGCTAACGTCACTCTTGTCTTCAGGGTAGGACTCACCTGGTCAATAGCCCGAGAGAATCTTTTCATGAGTTACACATGTCCAACATAAAGATAATTGAAAATGAAGGCAGACAGTAACAAATTAGATATTCGTGCTTTGTGATTGGTATATTGTGCTGCTTATGAATCAAGTGACACTTCAACTAAACTTTGTACTTTACGCAAACAGTATATGAGTTATGGAACATTTAAGAAACATTTCTACCAAATCTATAGACTAAATTAAGTATTTTGAAGAAATGGCAAAGTTTGTAATGCATTACGTATAAATTATGTCGAAGAGTATGTCAATACCACAGATTTAATATAGTAAGCTTCATTTAATTTATAAATATACTTCTGTAATGCTGTCAGGGTCTATATTTCAGTGAAATCACCAGAAGATCTAGTGAATCGACACTAGATGGAATAAAATAATATCAGGTGGGCTCTTGTTTAGTCATGGCTGCTACTCTCTGTCTTTTGTAAGAATGAAGTCATTACAAACAAATGCATGTGGCTTCTGTCAAATCCTATTGGTTGTTCGAATGGGAGTTGTGCTGGAATTTAGCACATGTGTTAAAAGCCATATCGATGAACATACCGTATTTGCTCATGTATAATGCACACTTTTTTCCAAAGTTTTTGCCCCAAAAAAATGTGGTGCGTATTATGCACGGAATAATTTTTTAATGTTTACGGAACCCTATCATGTTATATATCGTAAAGCTTGAATTCTGCAGTATATGAATATGGCAACAGTATTACATTCAAGATGGCGACACTTATTTGCAATGCGGTTGAAATAAGCTCATTACAAAAGGAAGGAACGTTCTGATTGTTATGGTACTTTGTATGAAAAAAGATGAAAAAGAAAATAATTAAAATGTATTACTGGCAAAATAATATGACATATATGGAGTGTGCAAATGTCTTAATGGAAGGAAACTTGTGCTGCTAACTGCTACTTTGAGAGTCCTGAATGTGCCTCCTATAAATGTTTCGTTAGTCATAGAAAAAGTACATATTTTGAAGTTTTAAAGAGAAAATTAGCAAAACCACTTATAAATGTTTCAAGGCCATGTGCTACAATTTTTCACTTTGTAATGTAATGTTCTCCTCTTGGTCCACATAGCAACAGGAGCCTCATTGAATAGGAATGATGTCATTCACTGTTGATCGGCATAGCAACAGCTTTACGACCTACAACTAAGAAAGCCATTTAATGAACCTGGATTGTACTGTGCATTATATACAAGATATAATTGTCACTTTTCCCTATCAAAAACCAGGGTGTGCATTATACACGCACGTGTATTATACATGCGTAAATACGGTAGTTGCTATATTGAAATTGTGGGACCGTATATTATGTACAGCTATGATTAATATACTCATGGATAAAGTAACACCAGAGTTAACATATAGGCAAGGAACTGTTTTTCAAAAGTCATGCAGTTTTGTTTACATTAATCTAATTCTTGTAGTAGATCGAGAATAAGGATGTTTAACAGGGTTGCTAAAATACCTATTTACACTGCATTTTTTCTAGGAAGAAAGGTTCCTGTACTCTTCACGTTGGTTTGTTATGTTATTGTATTGGTTTGTTAATAAAAACCACTCAAAATATTGTAATATGTTGACAAATTATGAATAATCGTGTATCCATGTGTTACACATGCATTAATTGAAATAATTAGTGTTATTCTCACTCATAAAAAGGTGCTGGTATGATGTACCGTTGCTTACTGCCAGAAAAAAAGCACTGCTTATTTATAAAAACCCCATGGTTTCCCATGATACAACAGCCTGTTAAGGCCAAGGTCCAACTCCCACATGCCTCAGCAGAGGTGGGCAACGTGTGATCAGCATGGCAAACCCCCAGTCATTGTTCGTTTCCATGCTACTCATTCATAGCTCCCAAATTTCCTCTCGATGGTGGAGAGAAAAGTTGTTACACTTCCACCAGGAAACTCTAACCAGCTAGCACCCAGAAGCTTAAGCCCAAATCCTGACACCTTAGGTCTCATGGCCCCAGTGATGGACAAAATACTTATCTGCATTATCTAAATATGTACTCTATTTCATTGGACAGAAAGGTGAGCTCTGTTCATTCCCATCATCCTCCTCTGGTCGCACCAGTATAGAACAACTAACTGCAATCATAAATTCCTTTTGTATACAGTAAAACCTCGTTAATCCAGACTAATGGGGGATAAGTTGACCCGTTTAACAAAAGTCCGGATTAACTGAAATAACCTAAAAGAACAGTAGAAAGTGTATTAAAACTTGGTTTATAGCAACAAAACACGTTTATTATGGTGTATTTAAAGGGCATAGACCTAAATACACTATACAGTTCAGTAAAATGTAAAGTAATACTGTAGATACAATGCAGTACGTACATACGCGATATTATGATGATGTGCCCGACTGACCTGGCTCTGCATCACTCGAAACTCTTGCTGTGGAAGTTGTTGACTTCTAGCCACATTTAAAACCTAGCATTCTGCTATATTTTTTTTTTCTTTTTTGGCCTTTTGCCTGTCCGGATGATGTGAAGTCCGGCTTATTGGGGTCCGGATTAACGAGGATTTACTGTATTTATCAAAACGTTTAGTGTAAATTGAAAAACTATTGCTACGAGAAAATAAACTGACAAATAACTGACCTGTAATGAAGCCTCCTGTGATGGATATACAGAGTGTTACCACAAGGGCTAACAACTGGTATGCTGCCTGCAGCCCTGCACTTCGACCATCTCCTGGTTGAACTGATGAAAGCGATGACTGGATTTCACGTAAGTCACTTGAGTTGAAAAGTGGAGCACGTGCTGGATACTGGAGATATAAGCTATAAAACAGGAATTTAAATAATTGTTACAAACATTATTTCTTTTCATGTTTGGGGAATAAAAGAAGCAGTTGATAATAATTAGACGTAAGCGAGTTACTAACTCTTTCCTCGAAACTTACTTCAAGAGATTCTATTAATTTCGGAGGCCTCTGCCACCATCCGCTTGGGAACTCGTTGCTTCACTGCTGGGCTGGCTTCCAGTTCCTGTCGTTCTCTGCGTGGTGCTAGGAGCACATGGACAGTGGTCAGGCACATCACATTTGGCTCCTGCTACTCATGGGCGTCGCTAGAAATTTTTCTAAGGGGGGTCGAATCAAGGACACCCCCTCCCCTCAAAATATTGTGATACAGACCAGTGGCATATTCAGAAGTTTGTCAAGGAAGGGTGATTTTTAAAATTATTGCATTATTGGTATTTTAATTTGTTATTATTAATCTTTGGATTGATTTGGTGTTTTAAGTCCACTTTATGCACAGGAAGGCTAATCGGGACTGGACCTACAGTTTAAAGTGGGATCCGAACCACTTGTGCCTGTACCGGGTATCGAACCCGGGACCCCTTGATTACAAGGCATTATTATTATTAATCTTATATTATATGATATTATTATTACTAGTAGTAGTAGTAGTAGTAGTAGTAGTAGCAGCAGCAGCAGTAGTAGCAGTAGCAGTTTTAGTTTAGTTTATTTTAGCATCCAGTAAGTTTATTATATGAAAAATATAGTACTTGTTACAACCAAGATTACATAATAGTTACTTCTAAAATTAGTAGCAGTAGCAGCAGTAGTATGAAAAGCTTCGGAACGTGTGAAAGTTACAAATTAACAGAGTTTCAGTGTTGCAAATTATGAAAGTTTCGTACCAAATTCGATATCTCAAGATCATTTTTAAACAATGACGCAAAATAAGGTGAAATAAAGTGCTTCGTTTATAAATTGCTATAAATTGAAAAAAGTAGATGGAAATTTCCAGGGGTGTCGACCGACCGGTTTGACCACCCCAGCCAACGCCCATGCTGCTACTGCAACAACTTAAACCCAGCAGACGAACTGGTTACACTAGCACTCCTAGTGGCATGAAAGGATGGTGGAAGAGGCCATAGAAATTAATAGAACATCTTTTATATTTTTTGGAAAAAGTTAGTAACTCACTTACATGTAATTATTATTTCTTTACTTGAATAAAAAATGAAAAATTCTGAATCTTCTTGCTATGAATAAAGTCAAATAATTTTCATAATTGTGTGCATTAAAAAACTTTCAAAAGTCACATGCCAAGAAAATTGTGTTGTTGACAGATCTGAAATTTTGAAATGTGCTCTCCCCATTGAGATGTAAGGACAATAAAGAATTTTCATTATATTTATGATACATGTGCTTTCTTTCCCAAACATACTTGAACATTTTGCTTTTTGAATTTGCTAGTATTATTAATGGAACTGCATTCTTTGCAACCTACCTTAATTTAATGTTCATACATCTATTCTAGAGGGGAACAAATCAAGTCTTTACCTGTATCCATAGTCAGTTTCACTAGCAATAGCTGCCATAATAACACCAATAATTCCAGCCATGATGCCAGGCATACCATGAAGATTATTCACTCCACACGTGTCATGAATTTTGAGTTTAGTATTGAATGCAGGCTGGAAAAGAAATTTGAAATATTTAAATGTTAAAATATGGATTCCTTTGATGCTTCAAAGAACACATAACAATTATCTTGACTGAAAGTATGAGAGAGCCAAACTGGGTGATTTTTCAGAATAACGGAGCATATTTGGACGTCTAGAAAATACTTATTTCTTGATGTAATTCCCCTCTACACTAATACACTTATCCCAGCATTTCACCAGTGCTTGGGTACCAGGAGCGGAGAAATATTTCTCAATACATCAGAGCCATGTTCGGACTTGCTTCACCTCTTTGTCACTGTTGAAATTCTGGCTTCTGAGGAACTCTATGGGGCCAAGCAGCTGAAAATAGCTTGGACTGTAAGGAGTGTGTGGGCATGTTCTTGTAGTGTGCAAATTACGTAGTAGGAAGTATGGGGGTGTGCATTGTCTTGCAGAAATATAATGTCTTTAGTGATTGAGAACCTGTTGATAGTTCCACCACTGGGCAACATTTTATCTATCGATTTTGAAGGATCTATGTTTCACTCGTAGAATGTTCATGTAAATTACTGCAGTGGGCTCCGAGCAATCATAGCATGCTGGTCCATATTGGCACTCACCGTCTTTGAACTCATGATGGATGCAGTAAACATCGTTATAATATTGCATAAGTAAAGTTCCATGTTGTAAATTGGATTGTTTCTTCCAATTAATTTCGAAGGCCCGTTGCTTTCATTTACTATTAATGAAATAGTGGGCCCTTCAAAAATAATTATAAGAAATAATCCAATTTTGTAACTTGGAAACATGAAACTTTACTTATGCAATAGGTCTTTAAACTGTTTGCTAAACTGTTTGCACCAATCAAATGTTTTACTGCAGATAAGAGTCTCTTCACTGTACTGTTCTTGAAGTCTTCTGTGAATTTCACTCGGTTTTACTCCTTCATTCACAAGAAATTTCATCACAATGTCCTGTTCCATATTTGCACTTACAGCCTTGTCCACCATCTTGAATAACAATTGACTCATGTTGCTCAGGATGTTGGCACTCCCTGTGGTTATGACAGGCACTTGTCTCTTGAGCTGCAGTTGCTCAGTCGTTAGGGTGTCTGACTACCATGCGAGAGACCTGGGTTCGATCCCCAGCAGGGGCGAACCGGGATTTTTTCCACCAGTTCAAGCAGCTCCGGCGTTCACCCAGCATCGTATAAAGTGGGTACCTGGAGGAAACTCTGGGGGGTAAAGTCAGCCAGGAGCGTGGTTCTGATCACATCACCCCCACCTTCAGCTGTGATCAAGAAAGTATGGAGCCCTAACTCCACACCGCCTGTACGCCTTCATGGCATAGTGCAAAGCACAGGGGAGCACTTTACTTTTTCTCTCTTTTTTTTTTACTTGTCTCTTCAAGTCCAACTAACTAACTCTCTAGCCTTCTTAAACCCATAGGTTTATGGCAGCAACACAAGCCTTCCATCTGTCCCTATCCTGGGCAAGATCAATCCAAACTTTTTCATCCTTACCGATTTCCTTTAGGTCAATCTCAACGTTATCCCTCCATCTTCGTCTTGGCCTTAGTACAGATCTCTTACCATCAGGTTTCCCAACAAGAATCTTGTCAACTCTTCTTTCCTCTACCTTTTGTGCCACATGGCCTGACCATCTAAGTCTTCTTGATTTAATTTTTCTAATAATATCTGGACATGAATAAAAATTGTGCAGTTTTAAATTATGTAACCTTCCCCACTCACCTGTCTCCTCATCCCTTTTAGGTCCAAATATTTTTTTATAATTATTTTGTTTTCAAATACTCTTAATTTATTTTTCTCTTTTAATGTTAATCTCATAAGTAAATTATTTTATACATGTTACATTATTCTGAAAAATTAACCCCCCCCCCCCCTTTGATTTGAATGACCCTCATAGTGGCACAACAAGGAATATTTACCACCCATTATTTAATTATGTTTGATAATCATGCAAGTTGTGTATTTTAAATAGAAACTCATACCTGGATATAGCGGTAACCAATCACAGACAATATTCCTGCGATCATCCCTATGAGAAGAGCTCCATACGGATGAACCATGAGATCAGCTGCCGTTCCAATGGCAACACCACCAGCCAAGGTGGCATTCTGGATATGAACCTGCAAAAACAACAAAATAGAATATTTAAACAATATGGAACCTACGGAAAAAGTATTAAAAGCTGAGAGCAGAATTACTGAAAATTAGTGCAATTGTGTGATCCACTATCTTAATGTCGTCCTGTTACTTTTACTGTTTTTTAAAGTGAAATAACTCTACTGAAGAGATAACAATAATTATATTGGAATTGCATAATTATACTATGTCAAAATTATAGTCACCTTGCTTTTATTACAAATGATTTGGTGTCCTTTAACAAGTAATGAAAAAATTGTAAAGCAGGGATGAAAATATACCTATGTTGACAGGAATATCTAGGCCTATTGGGGAAGGGGAAGAAAGAACCTGCCTCCCCCCATTAATTCACAACCTTAGTGAACACAAAAAAATTCTCCTGAACATACTACTGTACGAGGATTCCGAAACAGATATCACAATAGAATTTTAAATTCCAGTGTGAATAATGAGAAATTATTTAGAGAATGTCATTTTTTCTTCATTAGCTACTATCCTTTGAAGTTCTAATTATAGTTTTTGAGGATTTAATTAATACAGATGTAACAAATATTTACTGTTTCTCAAAATAAAAGCAGACTGAACTAGCGGCGTCTGGTGAATGGGATTATAGAGAAAATTAGATCAATTGTTACAATCACTTATTAGAAAGGAGGGTTTCTAGCAGTGGCGTGGCGTGGGATTTTTAAAAGTGTTACCGGTTATCAGTAGGACATTTAAGGGAGACTTGGGTGCCTCCCCACCTCATGCCCCCCATGTCTTCCAAGTAGTTCATATAATATTAATCTGGTACGTCTGCAATTCAAAACTAGATTTTGGTAAATTTTTTAATCAGGAAAAAAAATGTTGACATAAGGACTGAAGTGAAATCGCAAACATTGGTTGTTGATACAATAATACGTAATTTGATACTTACAGAAACATCGAAGGCTACTTATAGAGCAGATCAATCTGACGACTCTTCTTTGAAAATAGTTGTATGATGCTGGGGTTTCGGGTTCAAATCCTGGCTTGGGCATGGACGTTTGTGATGTCTATTCATCAATTTCATCATTTCATCATATCATCACTCATCCCCATCTTCGCAAATTAACCAAAAGTGGCACAAGAAAAGCAAAATCAATCAAATCAAATCAAAAAAGTTCTATGATGCTGTCATAAAGTGAAGTTTTTCATTTGAATTTGAATTTTTGGGTGCGTCATGGTCATGGTCCATGTTATCCACATCTGAATTCCACACGCTCTTGTTCACCCGAAAATAGAGTACATGGCCAACAAAAGAGTTTTGACAACTGCGCACATCTAGATAACCACGGATAGTTGTTATACCACGAAACATTGAAATGTCGGTCATATCCAGCAGACGACTTGGTTTTTAAATCGTTCAAAATAGGCTTTGGCCTCCCTTTCACCACAATTTCGATTTTTTCTGCAAAAGAATGAACCGAAAGATTGCTTCAAAATATCTTCTATCGCACGATTACACACACTGTTCAGATAGGATGAACCCGCCACCTCGGAACTCGGAGCAAGCTCCATTAATTAATTGACAATGCCCGAAAACAACATAAAGACGAAAGACACCACTCACAAAATTCACACTGCACAGTCCCTCCTGCAAACCGTTCTTTACTTTTGTAACACGTGAAGCACCCTCCTTGCCCCCTCCTCTCTCAGCATCGGCGCTTCCCCAATATTTCCTTCGAAACCTGCAAGAAGTCCAGTTCTACTACTGTTGCCATCTTAGTTCTTTTGAAACCAGATTTGCTTAAATTGCGAAACTTTTCATTTCAAATAAGATGTAGTCTTCATCTGTTTCCTACCTAGTCCCACTCCCATGTTTCGCTAAATCCACTGAAATCTCATTTCTGACACCACCACTATTTCGTATATTTTACGTCCTTTGCTACCTTTAAGGCTTTCGCTTTATAGGGTAATCGTGACAATGATGATGCATGGTGAATTATTGAAATAAAATTATTAATTTTTATAATTATGTAAGTAAAACAATAACAACGAACATTGAAATAACCATATATTGCTGAGGATTCGAACCTGCGACACCTGACACTTCAGAGCATGCTAAGATAACAATCGGGAAATTATGCTTGTAAGTAATCTTTTCACCCAAAAACAGTTCTACCACCTCAAAAACATTGCTTCAATCCGAAATTATTGCATTCCTGCAACAATGTATGTCAATCCCAATCGGCCCTTTAAACAATTATCACAAATTCCTGTAACCAAAAAAATATTATATGTGTGAAATATAGAATTTGAGGTTGACATTTTTAGACAGACAGCGTACCCCTTGATCATACCGATCCCTCTCCTCTCCTTCTTGCCCATGATGTCGAAGAAGGACAAAGAGGACTTTCGTAATCGCTGATATTTAGAGTAAATACAAAATATCAGTCGGTAGTTTGCTTTTCCCCCAGTGTGATTTGATTTTTTTAAATTTTGATTTGGCGATTTAAGTCCACTTCATGCACAGTAATGCTAATCGGGATAGTTTAAAGTTGGATCCGAACCACTTGTGCCTCCACCGGGTATCGAACCTGGGATCCCTTGATTATAAAGGCGGCGACGCTACCACTGCGCCATCGTTCCCCAGTGTGACTGGACACCTTCAGAGTAAGATAGATCCGATTAGGCGACTTAAGCTCTTTTCTGTCAATTGAATATGGCAACACTGGTCTGTATCCGGTAAGGATCACCCGCAAGTGCGCCGGCTAAACAGGCATGCCAAAAACCCGCCTCCTCCTCCCGCGGTCAGTCTTTGCCGCAACGCGAAGTCTTCCTTGCGTGGGCTCAGGGCCCTTTCCTTATGTTGCCTGTGGAGGGTACCGGATCAGTCCTCCTCTTCGCTTTTGCCGGTGTCAGAAAAAATGTCAGTCTGCAATGTTTACTTTACGACAATATTACCAGTTTATGTACGTAATAATATTTTAAGATGGGTTCTTCAATTCTTTATATTTTGGTGTTACCTGCAGTAACAGTGGCTACATGCACGCCACGCCACTGGTTTCTAGTAAGTTTGTGTAACTCTTGATCTAATGTTCTCTATTACCCCATTTTTTCCTACTAACCCTTCACCTACTTCGGAGCCACTGGTTGCTGCTGGACTGTATTCTCGGATATCACCATGCATGTGATCAAGAATACATTTTTTATCGACATGTAAATGAATAGCAACTGTTAAGAAACTCAATGTTCTGATGTAACAGCCCACTGACAGTCCATTACTATTGCTTCCAACTAGCTCCTGAATTGTCCTTACGATTGCTGGGTACTGGGTCAACACACTAAAGTCATGGACCTCCTGCTGAGGATTGAACCTGGGACTGATTGCACAAAAGTGTTATTTTCAGTGGCGTATACTGAGTCAAAGGTCTGGGCTATATCACTATGCCATGTGGCCCTAGGCTATGAATAGAAATAAGTTTACCAACTCCTAAGAAATCAGGTTGCCAACTCATAAGAAATCAGGTTGCCAACTCATAGGAAATCAGCTTAATAAATCATAGGAAATCAGGTTACCAACTCATATGAAATCAGGTTACCAACTCATAGGATATCAGGTTACCAAGTCACAAGAAATCAGGTTGCTTACTCACAAGAAATCAAGTTGCCAAATTCCAGAATCACCATCATTATCTCACCGACATGAATAATTTTATTTACAATTTCTGATCGATTTTTCTCCTGTATTTTATTCTCGACTAGCTAGCCTAGAATATATGCTCCTGGGCACTTCAACAGTTATTAACTCCTTCCCTCGGCCATGTTGAAGGGAAGTGCTTCCAAAAAAAAATCATCCATATATATATATATATATATATATATATATATATATATATATATATATATCAAAAATCAAAGGAGAAAGGAAACGCTCACCAGACAGTGAAAAAATTTGAATTTTTGCAAACTTTATCGTTGCATCTTTAGAGTAAGAAGAAAGACGGAACCGGAAGTTTGCAACTGCAAATTTGTATCATCTTAAATAATAACTATAAAAAGACTTGCTGCATAATGAAGTTAAGGAAAGCAATCTATAAATAGACTCTGCTGCAAATAAGCATTCCATATTAGGTAAGATAAAAAGGTGCATAGAGCACAGTGCCATGAAGGTACATTTAGGGGATGTGGGAGTGGCGCCCCAATACATATTCTCGATCTCGGCCATTTTGGAGGTGATGTGATCAGCACCATGCTCATAGCTGCCTTTTCCCTCCAGGGTTGCCCGCAGGCACCCATTGATTTGAGACTGGATGAGCCCCAGACTGCTTAATATGGGGACAAGGCTGGAAAATTTCGCACATTAGATCACCCAGTCCGGGAAACAAACCTTGGTCTTCCGCATGGCAGTCAGACACCCTATTGCCTAGACCAACATGGATCTAATTCCATATTAGAAAAAAAATATTTTTCAGGAACAAACAAATCAACAATGGATTGTTTGCCCATATAGACTAATAAAAGCATGATATAGCAGTGTCTATAAAAATAAAAATAATTTGCCGCAATACAACTGTTAATTTTGAATTACGGTAAAACCTTGTTAATCCAGACTAATGGGGGGGGGGATAAGTTGACCGGTTTAACGAAAGTCTGGATTAACTGAAATAACCTAAAAGAACAGTAGAAAATGCATTTAAACTCCGTTTATAGCAACAAAACACGCTTATTATGGTGTATTTAAAGGGCATAGGCCTAAATACACTATACAGTACCGTACAAAGTCTGTGGGAAACAGAATTTCATCAGTTGTTGAATGCCTTTTCTTTGGGAAATTATCTTCTTGACTTCTAGCTACATTTGAAACCTTACATTCTGCTTTTTTTTTTGGGGGGGGGGGGGCTTTTGCCTGTCCGGATTAAGCGAAGTCCAGCTTATCGGGGTCCGGATTAACGAAGCTTTACTGTACCATTTATATACAGATGTTCTGCAAAAAAAAAAAAGGACAACTTTTAGACAGTCTATATATAGATCCACTGGAGGTAATAGGTTTTATTGGAAGTAGCAACTTACCATATCGAATTTATTCTCTTTGCTGAGTAAAGACGAAATGGCAAAGGCTGTAACACAGCATGAAGCAAGCGAGAAGTAAGTGTTGATAACAGCCCGATGCTGATCGTCTCCAGGCAAAAGAGCTGCATTGAAACTGGGCCAGAATATCCACAGAAACACAGTGCCTGAAAAAAGGAAACAAACAGGTCAACTATATGCAATACAAATAAATAATTTGTCAAATAGAGATGTTTCACATACTTTACATACACTGGATATGGAGGAAAGTCCATTTCTCGAGTAAACCCAATTCCCTATGAGAACACACGACTGGTGACTAAATTAAGTGCCACTAACTGTAAATGCTCCTCCTAGTTGATCTTGCCAACTTGATTGTGTACTAAATTTGCTACAACTTGAATATATTAGTACATCATAGGCATAACTTGGCAGGAGTAGCGGAGGCACTCGCAGCCTCAACATTTCCAGGTTTATTAAAATTTACATGTTAAGGGTATTTTTTTGAACTTCCTGAAACATGAGATTACGTTCGGTCCCTGCAAAGTTAGGCCCCAGGTTATTCTGCTGCATTCTACCCTAGTTACCAAAAGACAATGACAACTATAAGTTAATGCATAATTACTTTCTCCATAGCGTACAGTTTCAACATTATGCCTGTGGAACCTTTCGTGTAAGTGGTTCTGGGTTTGATCCCCAGGAGGAGCTCCAAAATTTAAGTGTTGACTCCGCATCGTTACAGTTGGATTGCTAATTGGAATAATAATAGTTCTATGGTCTTGAAAGCTGGCAAACAGCAGCAAAGGGACTGAGTATACTGATATCAAAAACTGATGAGCATGGCCTGGCCCTGAATGGTGTGTTGCACCATGGAGTTAAGATTTAATAAAATATATTGCAGGCTGAATATTATTTTGTTGTATGTCCATCTGCACTAACTTCGCAGGGGAGGTGATTCTTGTGGATTTGGAATACACTATAAGATTTGCAAAAACATTTTATTATTGTTGGTAATTCACACCACCTGCCTACCTGATACGTCGCTTTGGAACGTGTTGCATTAACATGTACGGAACACAATAACGTCAGCAACTCATCTCTGACAAAAAATGGAGAACCGATAAAACAGCATTCAGCCAGCGATATGACAAGTCTTTCTTTTTCAATTATTGATTCTTAAGGTATAATGAATTAACTACACTATGTTGTGCAACAGCTCTTGTCACTGGGTGACACATGTTCAGTGCACTCAGTCCCATCAGCACTGCTATCTGGCTTCACCACAGTCCATTGCATCTTCATTTCCAAGTAGCTGCCCCGTTGTCCTCACAATACTAGGTCAAAATACACATTTGGAGTTTGCACCATGCTCACGCCAAAGTTGAGAACACTAATCCTTAATCTACAAGAGCCCTTCTTAAAGTATAGTATGGAAATATTTTATGACAACTTTCTTAAACAAACTAACCTATCATTGCAAAAATATCCGAGTGGTACACGGAGCCTTCATTCGAAGATTCCCCATCCGCTCTGTGAAGCATTCGGCTAACCATCAGGCCGAAATATGCTCCAAATACGTGTACATACATAGAAGCCCCAGCGTCAATTGCCTGTAAGGAAATAATATTTGGTTTTAAGATAACAAAACACTTCCAAAACTGATGCCACTTCAGGTATTTTGTACTATTACTTTAAGCATGTTTCTACATATAAATTGCAATGGAACAAATAAGTGTGAAGGAATGCATCTTTGAACAGCAAAAATAAAAATGGTGCAAAACAGAAGACTAGACATGGTATAATAGAAATTAGTTCAAAAGAATGACAAAAGAAATGACAATAATGCTTCTAAGGAGTACTCTTTTTCTCCTTGGTCAGCTCGTATAAATGTTTGCACCTACAAAAAAGAGGGGGGAATCTAAGGGAAAATTTTATATCAATCTTCCCTACTGCGAATACTGCCTGTGCCGTAGTTATTAATTGAAGGGCTCGGGTGTAAAACATGGTAAGTGACATTTTGGTCATTTCTGAGTTCATTAAGAATAAAGGTTATTAGAAGCTATACCGCAGATATTGTCTTGTGTTGTGTTTACCAATTTCAGAAGGCTTCACTGAGTCCAATGCAAATTGCTTGACATGGCAATTTCACTCGAAAATTGAAGGATGGCACATTTTACTTTGTAACTCAAAAATGACCAAAATGTCACTTACCATGTTTTATCCCCGAGTCCTTCAATTTATGTAGCAGGATACTAAGAAGGTTCTTGGAAGTCTTCTTCCTTTAGATCTCTTGAGCTGAAGAGACCATCACATCATGCACCTGCAGCTTTTGAATGGAAGTATTTTTGTGCTCAGATTTCTTGAAGCAGGTTCCTTTTACTTGACCATATACAGGGTGATTCAGAATTCTTATTACACACTTCTAAGGGTTGTAGATGGGACTTAGTAGATCAAGTTTTGATAAGGAACCCATGTCTGGAAACGTACCGTTTTGGTACTACACAGATGACAAGATCACATAATTTCACATCTTTTGCTTTACCTGTCACTACAAGAGCTGCTCGATGTGGCGACCCTGAAGTTCGTTGCAAACAGTGTACCTCTGAAGGATGTTTGCATACACACACTCATAAATACCTGGTGTGTGCTGAATCTTGTCGTGCAACCAGGTCTTCCTCAGACACTACAGAAGTCTCATAAACAAGACTATTCACGTGGCCCCATACGAAAAAATCAAGAGGAGTTAGATCTTGCGATCGTGGTGGCCAAGGAGTTGGTCCACCGCGACCTATCCATCTGTCTCCGTATGTTTGATTTAGATGTTGTCGGACGTCATGGGAAAAGTGTGCTGAATAGCAACTGATGTAAAGGTCGAAGCACACTGGATTGTAAACAGAGGACGTTGTGAGCAGCACACATGACATCAGGTGACTGAAGACGTCGCCCTACGTCAATGTGGGTTGCCTACAGTGAAGGGGGAGATGTGAAATTATGTGATCTTGTCATCTGTGTAGTACCAAAACGGTACATTTCCGGACATGGGTTCCTTCTCAAAACTTGATCTACTAAGTCCCCTCTACAACCACTAGAAGTGTGTAATAGGAATTCTGAATCACCCTGTATAATCAACATGTAAGGGTTGCCACTGTTCACATGGATGAGTTGTCATTAATGACGAAAGCAACAACGATTGCAAAGGGAAGAAAATATGCCAACATAAATATATATTTTTTTAACTGTATTTTTTGTAATGCTAAAAAGAAATGCGAGTATAACAACTTCCTCATACTCACATTCGGAACTATTGTTCATGTGAGGAGATGTTTACTGCATTCATTTTGCAATTACAGGACAACGTGTTACAGGTGGACCATTCGTTCCTGTAACTAACATATGGAATTTTCCTTGCACTTCATTGAATAACCTTTGTTTTGAAATGTAAAATTAGTCTGCGTTTTCTCAGAATGAAAAATAATATATTGAAACAACAACAATGGATGGAAATCATGCTCAAAATATTATTTTATTCCATGATAAGACAAATAACTATTCAAAATAAAGAAGAAGTTTAGATACATGAGGAGAGGAAGTTTAACCAACTAAAATGTGTGTTCCGTTCATAAAGCAGTAGATATATACATACTACAGCCCAAGTTATATGCTCTGTTGCATTCTGCGGACAAAATTGAATTGCAGTGACACTTGGCTGGATGCAGTACTGTGCAACCATGTTTCACTTTACCATTTGGAAGGCTCAGGGTTGCCACAGTGACACAGTTTCAGGACGTTGAAAGGTGCAGTTACATTTTAAGCTGTATTCGTGAATTGTAACTGCAAATATCAACAGAAAAGATATCAATCCTCAAAGTGAGATGGGTATACCTGGATTTTTTAGGAGTGGGTGGAGAGTTACATATACCCTTTTCTAGTCCTCATTTTGCTATCTTTTTCTGCTTTTGACATTCTTATTTTAGGAATAGTGGGCCAAGGGCGTTATGACCCTCACCAACCACTCCTTGGGCATGCCACTGGGGGGAGGGGGCGCAAGGGAATGTCATCCCTTACCTGCCCCACTGTCTCCATGTTGAACCATCCCCAAAACTCCAGCTATCATCATCCCCCCCCCCCCCATAAGGAATTTCCGCTTCGAGCACTGGGTTTGAAGGAGTTCATGAGATATGCGCCAGGTGGCAGTAACGACCAAGCAGAGTGAAGTGCTCGTATTGCCATCTATTGGGGAAATATTTAACTTTTGCAAAAATATTGGCATCAACCCCAAACCTGCCCAAACTATGTCTGAAGTGATTATTCACTCGCGGGCCACATTGCATTTTACTTACACTAAATATCAGGCGCGTATATTCTAGGCTACCTAGGCTATCGCCGAAGCCCATATTAAAATACAGGAAATAATCGACTAGCAAATTTAACCGATGCTTCACTCTCAAGTAACGACCAAGGGGGAAAGCGCTAGTGTAAGGTCGTCTTTATTTATCGCCAGGCTTCTTCGTCTGAGGATAAAGTCTTTGAACCAGCAGGAGGTCCTTTCAACCCATGACGTATTTGTGCTGGCAGGGATGACCTTGGTGGTCCCTGGTGCTGGCTTCCAACCCCAAGCGCTGGAGAGTGAAGACTTCTCTGCATCCTGGCGATGTTGTAGTGTTGCCAACAATGGAAATACGAAATTCGCTAGATCGCTGGAAAAAATATTATAGGCGGGGGTGCCAATGCAAATTATTCAAGCTAGGGGATGCCTCATGAAAATTACATCACCTCCCCCCCCCCCTCCATCCCTTCGAGCATTGCCCGTCTCTCTTCCAGTTCCATGAATTTCGTCACATACAAGCATTATAAATCTGCCAAATTTAGTGATTTTCCCTGAAGTTGGCACTCTGCTTTTCCTTGAAATTCGACTGTGGTCGCAGCTATATGGGACATTCTGATGACGTCAGCCATGTTGCCATCCTGTTTACTTCTGTTTCAAGCAACCCCCCTCCCCCGCTGTCAAAATGTCAAAACCTTCGCCCTGGCGGTGGGGGTTTCGGCCCGAGTCATCCCACTGAAATAGGTTTGGCAACATAAACAAACCATGTTGTCATAGCAACCATTCACCGCACGTGTTTTCAACCACGCGGGTCGGTGGTAGTTTCCGCAAAAGGAAGGGATATATGGTCAAACTTGTTGTGTCCGAGTTCCAAGATCTTTGTGTCGCCCGCGTAGCATGTTCATGGATGGGAATCCATTTTTTAAATAAATTTCAGTGACCGAGGCCATTTTGTTGTGCTGTGTTTTTGACATGTGTTGTGTTGTTCTGTGTTCTTGTTCTGTGTGCGTGTGAAAATGGATTTAATCACCGAACTTGTCTCCAAGACGCCATTCTCACGGCTTCCTTACGAGGATAGGATACAAATAATAGAGACAGGTAGGCCTCTCCCACCTCTTCCGGACCTTAAAGTCGTGCAGAAAGACAAAAATAAGATATATATATATAAGACGTTTTCACGAGACCAGCTACCAAAAATATCTTTGGTTGACTGGGTCGAGTGCACTTAATAAGTTGTATTGCTGGGCATGTTTGCTTCTTTCTACCGACAAAAGTCCTTGGAATACAACAGGATTTAGTAATTTAAACTATTTGGTAACTGCTTGTGATAAACACCAAAAATCACTTAGTCATATACGTGCGTTCAGTAACTTACAGACATTCGGTTCTCAAAGAATTGATCATTCCTTGAATTTGCAAAAGAAGATTGCCGACTGTTTGCATAATGAAAAAGTGAAGGAAAACAGTATTATTATAAGAAGATTAATTGATGCAATAGCATTTCTGGGGAAGCAAGAATGTGCATTTAGGGGCCACAATGAGTCTGGGGATTCAACAAATAAAGGCATGTACATAGAACTTTTGGAATTTTTAGCAACATATGATCCGACAATAGCTAATCATTTAAAGACCGCAACCGTGTTTAGAGGAATGTCACCAATAATACAAAATGATTTCATTGATGCAGTAGCTAGTGTAATTACAGATCATATCAAATCAGAAATATCAAATGCAACATTCGTTGCAATATTACTTGACGAGACAACTGACGTAACTAATAAAAGTCAGTTATCAACAGTCATACGATTTGTGGATAATGAGGGAAACTGTCAGGAACGATTTTTGCATTTCACTGACGTCAGTTCAGACCGAACATCACAAGGATTGTTCCAACATGTCACCAAGGTTGTAGATGATTTGAATTGTTCGAAGAAACTTGTGGCGCAAACATTCGATGGAGCAGCTGTTATGGCCGGTCATGTATCTGGACTTCAGGCCTTGGTAAAGAATAAGTATCCCTCAGCAATGTTCATTCATTGCTACAGTCACAGGCTAAATTTGGTCTTGTCAAAGTCTACAAACAATATATCAGAATGTAGACGATTCTTTACTTCTTTGTCAGGAATTCCTACCTTTTTTTCACACTCTACGGTCCGCACAACTGCTCTAAAAAACTTCATGGAAAAGAAACTGCCGGGAGTGGCACCAACAAGGTGGAATTTCTCATCAAGGCTTGTAAATACTGTAAAGGAATATAGAGGGCATGCTATCAAGTTCTTTTCAGCAGTGGTAGATGAAAATGGTGACTGGACAAGTGACGAGGTGAATATTGCACTAGGCTTTGTTTGTTTTCTGTGCAAGTTTGACACTAGATTTCTTCTCATTGTATTCAGCAAAATATTTGCATTTTCCAATGTTCTGTTTGACATATTGCAAAGTAAATGCATGGACATTTCTTACTGCACGAACAAAGTCAATGAATTCTATGACACGTTGCAGAAACTTAGGGACGAAGGGTTGATCATGCATGGGCGGAGACCGCAAGTAATGCTGAAGATGAAGATAGTGAATATGAACGAAGGCCAAGAAGACAGGGCAATGATGACCGTTCCAAATACCAGCGAATTTTCAACGAAATTCTGGATACAATGATGTATCAGATAAAATTCAGATTTGAATCTCAAAACGATCTAAAATTTGTGTCTCTGTTGGATTCAGACAAAATTTCATACATTTCGTGAAATGTTTCCTCAAACTCTTTTGGCAGAACTGAGTGAACAGTATGCCTCAGATTTTGATAGAGTCCGCCTCAAAAATGAA
Source organism: Lepisma saccharinum (assembly GCF_977018435.1). Lineage (NCBI taxonomy): Eukaryota > Metazoa > Arthropoda > Insecta > Zygentoma > Lepismatidae > Lepisma > Lepisma saccharinum. The sequence goes on along the minus strand of NC_139256.1, from coordinate 14,269,175 downwards.
CTAAGTGTGCTTTATTCTCTGGATGAGTACAAGAATAAATCAGTGAATGAAATTACAAATTATATGAAGCTCAATAATTTGGACATAGTGTTTAGTGAAGTGTATAAACTAGCAGAACTAATATTGACATTTCCATCGACAACAGCAACCGTCGAAAGGAGTTTTTCTTCTCTACGGAGAATTAAAACTTATCTCAGAGCAACACAGGGACAAGCGCGGCTTAGTAATTTAGCTATAATGTCTATTGAGAAAGGGGTTCTAATCAACATCAGAAATTCATGTGAGGACACATTCTTCGATAAAGTGACAAAAAAATTCACGGAAAAGGAGAGAAGAATGGAGTTTACCTTCAAGTAAGGTAAGAAGTTAATTATTTTTTCATACTCGCATGTAGGTCCTACATATTGCATGTTATAGACCGCTCCTCTTTATAAATAAGCATGAAATAGTTTATGTCCATTGCCTACTATTGTTGTTTTTAATGGCAACAAAAAAATCCAAAATGAATGAGGAAGAGCCCCTCCCCCTTTTTTGCCCGACACATTTTCATTTAAAATTCAAACACTACTATATTTGGAGATAGCCCTGATCTTGGTCTCAGCATACGCCACTGCTAAATATAATGCCTGGAAATAAAATTATAGGTTTTTCATAAGTACTGCTACTAAGGCAGGCTACTTAGAAAAATTTTAGCAGACGAGATGTGGGTCGTAGTTTGGGACTCGCTGGTCTAGATAAAAGTGTATCCAAATTCCAAAGTTCGTAAATTGGGCATTCCTCAATATTCATTTTTAGGATAGGGAGATAAAGTAGCATTATAAAACAGATAAAGTGCAATAAAGTAAACGTTGACGAGAGCAGGCCAGTATTCAGCCAAGCAACACAGCATAACTTAGGGCCTAACTTATCGCTTTTGATATACGTAGGCTAATCGGGACTGGACCTTCAGTTTAATGTGGGATCCGAACCACTGTGCAATATGCCTCCATTGAGAAGCAAAAATCGATTTGAAAATGTGAAAAAATTGTTCAATTCAATAAGAAATGAGTCAACAGAAATAATTATTATTATTACGTGATTCTCAATGTTTAATTCCAAAATTGGATTCAGAAGGAGCTCGGACCCTTTTCAGAACATTATTTTGTCAAATTCGAACACTACGGTCCTAAGATATCCAATCAATTGAACTCAACATACGCCACTGGTGAAGAGGTGCCTGACATTGTCTTTCATTATTCACTGTGAATTTTCTAAAAAATAATTGGCTTTTCAAAGAAGGGCCTCCTGTTATTAATGGCCATCACTAGGGAGCAGAAGTTGATGAAATGTCATCTTTTTTCTGACATCTCGGACACGATGCCCATTAAATATACACAATATTACACTTTGTTTAGAACCCAAAAAAGAGAATTTTTCAGTGCATTTTTTGCCAATTTTCAGGTTTTAGGTAATTTCCCCCGATTTTCGGCATTTTCCCGTCATTATTCGCAATATTCTGTGTATTATTTTATCATATTTTGTCACTTCTTACATTTTGGTAATATTCTGGAGTATTTTCACCAAGGTGAACATAGGTTTGTATACCATCTCGCAGTTTTTTTTTCTTTACAGTGCCACAGAAACAAACCACACTACATCACCAGGCAAAGATGCGGGAAATTAATGCACTTTGCACCAATTCATTCAGTGTATACGACTTTTTCATGAAATTGTTTTAAAATTATTCGGATGTTTCAATTTTAAATCCTCGTTGCATATTTTAATTGAATGTGCATGTGGTACAATTTCGTGCCTTTTTTTAAAACCAAGATTGAATTTTGTTTAATTTCCTCTTAATTTCAATTTTTAACCTGAAACTAACAAATTTAATGGTCATTTTTTCCTATTTGATAGGACATTCTATAGGTCATATACCTATATTTTTTAGGTCATCAACTTCCGCTCCCTAGCCATCACACTGTCTCGAACGTGGAAACTTTTCAAATTTAAGCAATTTCAAAGTATTTTTTCGTGCATCTTTGATGGAAATTCTTGCTCTGGACTTTTCCAGCCAAGAGTTCCAGAGGTGCTCCACAACCGTGTTCGAGGTCGCCGCAGAACTGTAACAACAATGACATCATATGGAGTGGAACAATGCAGTCTATCTTTGTCCGTGACGTGGTGGCAGGGCTACTTACGTTGAAGATGTGTGTCCCGACCCACTCGTTGGTGGCGAAGAGAGCAATCTCAACGACGGCCATGATGAGGAGCTGTAGCGGACTGGTCTTTCCGATGACGGCGCCAAAGGATATCAGGACAGCTGCCGTCGCGAGATCTGCGTTCAGGATGCTGGAAAATAAAGCATATGGTCACACTTCCTTCCCTGAAAGCAGCAGCGTACGAAATCCTTAAAATTGGTGGGAACGTAGGAATTATTATATTTCTTTTTAATAATATTTGATATGTGATCACATCTTGTTAATAATAATTAAATGTATATATATATATATATATATATATATATATATATATATATATATATACACACACACTATCTACCAAAAAGTAATTGGGCACCTATGATGGTGGTTAATTTAGTATCTAATTTGAATCATTTAGTGGGACCACTGGTGGTTGGTCGTGGCACAATGAACTCACAGGCATACTGTACAATACTAGACAATGAAATGCTCCCAACCTTGTGGCGTTTTCAGGGAATGGACCCCTGTTACTTCCAGGATGACAATGTTAGGTGGCATGTTTCGGAGGCTACTATGCTACTATGCAGTGGTATGTTCAACGATTGGTCTGGCTTGCACAGAGTACTCATCTCAATCCCATAGAACACCTTTGGGAGGCATTGGACTGGCGGGTGAGGTCTCGGGAGATGCGGCCAAATTCCATTGTCCAACTGAGATCTTGCAAGAGGAATGGCGACACATTCCAATGGACGTCCTTCACAAACTAGTCGAGAGCATGCCTGACAGAGTGGCTGCTGTTATAGCAGCAAGAGGTGTCTCCACGAGGTTCTAACAGGTTTCGCACCACCAGACAACCATTTTGTACACGTGCCCAATTACTTTTTTGGTAGATAGTATGCGTATATATATATATATATTAAATATAAAATAAAAATTAAATATGAATATGAATGGCTTCAATGATTGATTTATTTTACTTCGCTTTTGTGGAACTTTTGGCTAATCGCGAAGATGAGGATGGTAATAAGACGATAGGCTATGGAAAAAAGAACAACCACAAACATATGACAAACACAACACAATTCCTACAGAGCATTATTCTGGCTGCAGGCCCAGACGCCAGAGCCTCGTTAGTGTGCAAAATGCAGTCCAGGGTGTACTACGTGGAAGTGAGATTGACAATTGGGTGTCTTAAGAAAGGGTCACCCTTACACCCCAAGTGTAAAAGGATTCACACACACATAGCTGCACATCACGACAGAAGATGAAACGTCACAGATGTAAGGTACCTTTCGTCACGTAATTTTTAATAAGTTTTCTGCTCATTTACAATAATTAAATAGACTTTGGCCTCGGACCAGCTGAAATTTTCCAGCGGAGGAAAAATTCCTTCCCTTCAAAACATTCGGCGAAACGGGAATTTCCCTTTCGCCGGAAATCTACTCAGGTGGGAAATCTGATATAATACGTCTCTGGCTCATTCGGCGAAACGGGAAGACATGCTACTACTAAATCCTAAAAATGAGGGGAGGGGAGGGGCATACTAGGACATGGCCGTATTTAGAGGAGGGGTTTCTATGGTTCAACCCCCCCCCCCGAAACCTCTGACATGTTGGATTAATGGATGTTCATAAACCAAAATCTGTAATAAATTTTCAATATTTTTTTTTTCGAAGCATCACAAAAATACAAGGAGACAATGTTGAAACGATCGAGCTAGAATTTTCATACATTTGGAATTCTGAAACTTGAGTGAAACAGGATTTATTCTCAGAATCGCATCCCACCGGCGACCCCTCCATTATCACTTCTGGTGTCATCTTTCCAGTGTTGTTCCTGCGTCACAAGGAATATAGACTTATGATTGTCCCAAAATTCCCTTTCCAGCTTCTAAATTCCCCTTCCGATAAAGTCGAAAATAAATCCCCCTTGATAGGAGTTCAAACCTAGTGCCTCCAGTTTCGTAGCGCATTATGTTCGCGATTGAGGTTACAATCCATGCAGGCTAAGCTTTTAAAGAGAATAACTGGTTCCACACTTTTCAAAATTCCAAAAATTTAATTTTAAAGTCAAACAACGAAAACTTTATGACTAAAATTTCCATCTAACTTTTAAAGTTTTTTCTTGAAGGTATCTAAAGTTTAATGACGAAGTAAAATAATTGTGCATTTCAGTACACACTGTATGAAACGTAAAAAAAACAAAAAGAAACTTATGCTGGATTCAGTAAGCCCCCTCAAGGATATAACAATAATATAATAATTATTATTATTAGTATTATTACTATGGAATAAAATTGTTTTATTATTATGAAATTTTAATTATTATTGTACAATTATTATTATTATTTCTGTTATTCAAATTTCTGGCGACGACCTGGGAACAATTATGAATGAATCCCCCCCGCGAAAATTTTTCCTGCCTACGGCCATGTACTACGATACTTGAGCCATCAATATTAGACATATGTCACGAAAGGTTTTGTCTGGATACTTTGGAGAGGTGAACGCCCTTATTGCGCTCCCCATGGGTTCTCTGTTTGATGGCCAAAGTCTGGAAAGAAGTCGAAAATAACTTACAAAGCAAAAGCTGGCACCGTCTTGTCCCCCACCGCTGTAAATTTCTCTCCTAGCCTCGTCCCCGTTGTCCTTAGGTACCCGAATACACAAAACTCTACCTGCAGGGGCCTAAAATTCCATTTCGTTTTGTTAGAGAAACCAGTGACACCTGTCAAAAGAATTGAAATTCCTCCTCGTTAACTCTGAAGGAGTGTGTCATAAAATCAGCAGGCGACTTCTGCCAGACTCCCAGAAACAGTTAAACGCCATTGCTTTCCAGTCTTTTCACCCAAAGAACTTCTACCTTCCATATATAATCATTTTGTACCTTTTCTTTCCTTTTAGTTTATGAAGATCAAGAATTTGGCACACTTGCGTCCTCAACAGACCAAGATAGAGCCTATCTAGGATACGAGGTGGATTGACATTCAAATTGAATGGTTCTTGTTGCAGGAAGTTTGTCCTACAAAGCACCATTGAAGTATTACAAATATACTTATTTATTTATTTGAGAAAATTTCAGATACAGCACAGGTGGCCATTTTACACTGAAATTGTCAACAATGAGAAAGCAATAATTATAATAAGCATAAAGATAAAAAAATAAAATAAATAAAAATAAATAAGAAATAATTAAGAGTAACAAAACAACATAAAAGTGAATAGCAAATGAATAAAAAAAATAAGTAAGAGATGGCACTATGTGACATTAATTACAAGTATTTCTTCTGATAGAAGACCGAAAGGCAAACTCGGAGGAAAATATATCAATATTTGAGGGGAGATCATTGTATTGCGTGGCAAGTCTATAAAAGAGAGATCTTTTTTGAATTTCCAGTCTAGGTTTTTTTGTATAAAATAACCTTGTATTGCGAGTTGTGCGCATAGGTACTCTAAAGTGGAATTCCTCAAGGAGTGTGTTGCAGCGGATTTTGCCATTCACAATTTTGTATAAGTAACTGAAATCATTCTGCAAACGTCGCTGATAAGCAGTTTGTAAGTTTAGAAAAGACAAGAGATGCGGAGATGAAAAATTGCGTAATGAGGGAACCCTGTGACGGACTATAGCTAGGAAGAAGTGAAAGACTGAATCGATTCTGGAGAGGTGAGTGGGACATGCCATGGACCAGACGGGAGAGCAGTATTCTATTATTGGGGAGATGAATGATTTGAAGTACAAAGTGAGGGCTGAGATGTCACTAATTTCAGTGAAACGGTAGAGTAAACCTAAAAGACGCATGGCCTTTTTTGTGGTGCATAAAATATGTTCCTCAAATGTGAGCTTTTGGTCGAAAACAATGCCTAGGTCCTTATGAGAGGATACTGCTTTGATGTTATTGCCAGAGATGGAGTAAGATGACTTTAACAGATTCTTCTTGAGAGAGAGAGTGAGAGTAGTACACTTGTCAGGATGTAATGTAAGGTCCCATGTCAGGCACCAGGAAGTGAATGTTGCTATGTCATTCTGAAGAAGATGAGGATCGTCGGAAGTGGAGATTTCCCTGAAAATTTTACAGTCATCTGCGAAAAGAAGGTAATTGCTAGAGGGAGCTGTGAGATGGTCGGCAAGGTCATCGACGAATAATATGAACAAGAGAGGTCCTAGAACACTCCTAGACAAAACCGCTTGTACGGCACAAGGCGCGTCAAAATTCAAACATTTCCTCTGAATGTAATGATTGCTCTTGAAGTGAAGTAACGGGAAAAATAATCTTATAATTTCATTGTTACAGATTAGGCTTATACTTTTAAATTTCACAAGGCTTAATTCTGTTGCAACTACACTTTGAGGCTCAGCCAAGCGTCTTTTCATAGGTGACCACTTTTACCTGACTGTCCAGTCTGATAAAATTTACAAATTACCTATCAAAATAAGAAGGCCTGCTTCATTCTTAGAGTAATCTGCTTTATTTTTTAAAAAAAAAATATCATGCAGATAGTTATTGCAACGATACTGCCAATGCGTAATTAATAGTTTTTCTTTTATCTCGCAATAATTCTAAAACCGTTATTCTGAGATTATGAAAAAGCAGGGGTTTAATCAGAATTGTTCATCTGTGAGGGTGTAAGCAGTGGCGGCAATCGGGTTCCAAAACTGGAGGGGGGAAAGTTGCCAAACGTGGGGAGCAAGGACAGTTTATTTTCCCTTTGTCGATAAGGTTTAGCATAGTGCACGGGCAAAAGTTGCAAAATGTAGGGGGCAACTGCCCCCCTACCCCCTAATCGCCGCTACTGGGTGTAAGGGTAAATTTACAACCGGAATGACCATAAATTGGGGACTTGTTAAACATTTTAGGAAAAATATTGATGAATTTGGTTTATTTTATTTTGCTTTTCTGCCAGTTTTGGCTAATCATGAAGATGAAGCGACAATGACAGACTCTACAGAGGATTATACTTCCCGTGAGTCCGGACGCCAGAGCCTCGGTAGTCTGCAAAATGCAGTGGAATTGAGTTTGGCATTTGACTCGGTAAGGGTCGCCGCTTACGCCCAGGAAGATGTTGAAGAAATTTGAGGATTTGTTGGGAATGTGTGAATAAATCACTGATGGAAACACTTATTTCATGATTCCATTCATTCCAAATATATACTTTACAAATTGGAGAACTTTGAAGCACTTCAAGCAATATATCTGCGAAAAAAAATACCTACGAAAAGTAGTAGGAAAGACTAGAAGAGATAGGATTAGAAATACCACCATTAGACACCAGTTACAGCATAAAACACTATTGGAAAGGCACTGCAATGGTTTGGACATGTTACAAGAATGGAGGAGGATCCCAAGCCTAGACAGGTGCTGGAGGCCAGACCACAAGGCAAGAGGGGAAGAGGACGACCAAGAGTTCAATGGGAAGAGTATGTGGAAAAGATAGGAAAGAAGAAAGGGAAAACAATGCCGGAAGTCCGAAAACTAGCCTTGGACCGAGAAGTGTACCGGAAGTGGATGATGGAACCCGACAGGAAAAGAAGAAGAAGAAGAAGAAGAAGTAAGGGTATATTTAAAGCATAGGCGCCGACTGTATGGGGCAAGGTACTTTCTGCCCCCCCCCCCCAATTCTGCAAAAAGTCTAAACATTATATATTAAAAATAATTGTTGTCAATCTTGCTTCCCTAATATTTATGCGAAATTGGGCCCTTGCAAAAAAATTGGAGAGAGTTGAGAATATTTTGGGCATGTTGGTGGTGTGTGGATAAATTACTGAGAAATATACCGGGTGGTCCATTTATAATGATAGTATGGAATATCGCATGCAGAATGCATCCAATCGAAAAATTGCACAGAATAAAAGTTTGATACTACTGAGGGGGTAAGTCAATGCCGCAAAAATTTCGTCGCCGCCACCCACCCCTTAAGGGGGGGGGGTAAATTTGAAATTTCAAATGGAACACCCCCATTCGTTTTACATATTTGGATTCCGTGTTGAAAAAGAAGAATTTTTGGTTTGAAAAATTTTGTAAAACAATTGCAAACTTCGAACATTTATAAATATTTGGTAGTTTCAGATTCATTTTGTTCCCTTTATGTAATAACGGTTTTGGTTTCCGTTGAGAACATTGCATAAACGAATTTTATTCAAAAAAATGTGTGCAAGAATTCGGCAAAAGAAAATTGTTTGCAATTTATGTTTTTGTGTAACAATAAATAATATTAATTTGTTCCAACTCTTTGGTTTCAAGGAACAATTTCATATGAACAACAAAATTAAGTATGTTACTACAAATTAGTTATCATTTGAGGTACACAAATAAATGTTTAAAGGAGCAAATGTTCAAAATGATGACCGTTCTCTTCAATGCATTTCAAAACACGGTGTCTGAAGCTCCACACTGTTCGTCCAAAAATGTCAGGAGTGATAGAGGCACAAGCATCATTCGCGCTGCATGTTGTTGGAACTTCGTGGTAGCACTTTTCTTTAAGTAGTCCCCAAAGGCAGAAATCAGGCGACGTGAGATCGGGTGAACGAGCTGGCCAAGAACGGGTCCTCCACGTCCTATCCATCGACCAAGAAACTTTGTGTCCAACATGGCTCGAGCCTGAATGGAGTAGTGAGTAGTGTTGTTCACATGAAATTGTTCCTTGAAACCAAAGAGTTGGAACAAATTAATATTATTTATTGTTACACAAGAACATAAATTGCAAACAATTTTCTTTTGCCGAATTCTTGCACACATTTTTTTGAATAAAATTCGTTTATGCAATGTTCTCAACGGAAACCAAAACCGTTATTACATAAAGGGAACAAAATGAATCTGAAACTACCAAATATTTATAAATGTTCGAAGTTTGCAATTGTTTTACAAAATTTTTCAAACCAAAAATTCTTCTTTTTCAACACGGAATCCAAATATGTAAAACAAATGGGGGTGTTCCATTTGAAATTTCAAATTCCCCCCCCCCCTTAAGGGGTGGGTGGCGGCGACGACTTACCCCCTCAGTAGTACCAAACTTTTATTCTGTGCAATTTTTGGATTGGATGCATTCTGCATGCGATATTCCATACTATCATTATAAATGGACCACCCGGAATATAACACGGATATGACAATATCTCTACAGGCTAGATAAACGGAATATCTAAAGAAGGAAACTCACTTGGTGATGCCGATGAGTATCTTGCCTCCCTCCATGTGGAAGAACCCTTGGCAGAGAGTGGCCCACTGGATGCAGATGGCGGCGATCATCATGTTGAACCCGACGGCGCCGTAGCCGTACTTCTTCAGAAAGGTCATCAGGAATCCGAAACCAATGAATATCATCACGTGGACATCCTGGAACACTGGAAGAAAACATCAAAAGTTAACTCCGTACGATCAAGTTTCAGCAGGTCTGAAACTAGTTCGTAAATGGGATGTGCGCGGGTTCGATTCTGAAGCGTAACAACTTTTCTCCTGAAATTTCTGCCTGTGAATGTGGCCCCCCACCATCGTGAAGAAAATTGGGAAGTTACAAATGAGTAGCGTAACGCTTGACGCCCAGAGAGACGCGGCATGGAAAGTCCCGCTTCGGTTCCGAGCGTTTCCCTGTAGTGGGCGTTACACGATTTGATTTCAGTAGAAGCAGACAACAGAAGCTCTGTTGCTGCGTTTCTCCGCGTCTCAGTGGGCGTTAAGCTTAACCCGGGCACGAAAAACTACAACAAGGACTAGGTGTTCGTCGTGCTTACCACACTTCACCCCGTAACTGGTTGGAAGATCTCCCACCTCGGCACGTCGGAGTGAGGCCGGCAGTCGGTAGGTTGACCCTGGTCCTCAAGGGCTTTTGCGCCACGGGTTAAATATCAGTATTATTATTATTAAATAATGGGGCTGTTCATTGCCAAACTTTTCCGGTGGCGGCGCCACCCCTGTTGTGTCCCTAAATAATTTCGTTCGTCATTTGGTTGCCCTAAGCTTTACATTGGGGCGCGATGGGATGGCTATTCAAACGTTATTCTCAACGAAGGTAAGAATTTCTCGTGTAAATCGATAATTAAAATGGGTTTAGTAAAGTTTTAAGATTATGTAGCAAGTCATAAGTTTCCTAAAATTACATTCTCCTTAAAGTAAGAATTAATACATGAAATCGCAACGGCAGGGTAGCTCAAACGGGCAGAATATAGCATGTTTATGCAGGGTCATTCCATATCAATTCAACCAAAAAAAAGAGGTTTGGGAACCCACCATCTCAGATTTTTATGAAACTTTGTACATTCAATCCTTCCATGGTGGTAAGAAACCACATAAAATTTTTCGCCTCTAACTCATCTGGTTTCAGAGTTATGGCCTCTCAAACTTTCAGCCAAGTCTCGTTTTCCTTCATTTCCGAAGCCCTCATTGAAACCTGCAGTGCTTTACAAAAAAAATTCTATCTCGCTCACACATTATTCAATCCTTTTGAAATTTCACAACAATATTAACCAAACAATAGGCATTTCAGAAAAAAATATAACATCACATGATATCAATATTTTAGTAAAACAAAAAAATTAATAAAAAAAAAATTAGCGGGATTTTGTTGCCGAAAACATGCCTTGCTAAAATTTCAATTATCATTAAAAGGGAATGAATTAATACCAGCATAAGTATTTTTAAAATTAACCTGGATATGTATTCTAACTTACCCAGCAATAAAAGTTATGGTTATTTTATTCCTTCTATAAATATAATATACTTATGTCTGATATTTGGATGAAATTGCTTCCGGAGTATTAAAATATTTTGGTTAACTCAAAATCAATCAAATAATGTGTTATAAATTAATCAGTGAAGCAAACTCAAAATTCTATACTTTTGTTTATTCTTTGAGCATTGTTGTCTTATTATTTCCTTGTTTATTTATAAAATAATTTATCCATATATAAGCAAAATATATATGGTTCAAAAAAATCTTTGTTTAATGTTGTGTTCTTTGTAAGCAGCAGTTTGATGATATGTCAACATCACCTGAGAAAGAATAGCAATGAAGATGACAATAATGATAATAATAATAATAATTTATATTATTTTATTAATATGAAATCATCATTGAACAATATCAGTTATTATGGTATCACCTCCTGCTTCAACATTTGGTGTTTGATGATTTATCCATATAGATATTTAAATGTGATTGACCAAAACACAAGTTTAAAAATTACTGGATATTCCATATATTGCCCATATATATTTTTTACCTTTCCATATATGTGCATGCAACATCTACAAAAATTTACTTTGTGACACAAGTTGTATACTTTGACACGTTGGATTATCTTGTCCATTGAACTTAGAACCTTTTGCCATCCAGATGTTGTTTCTGGTGGATCAACAACAGCCAGCACATGGGGAATTGTTACTGCACATATATCTTCATGTCTTGGCCAATAGAATGATGGGGAAGGAGCATGGGGGTGAAGAAACTTTACAACAACATCTCCTTGATCTTCATCCACTTGAGATACCATTCCAAAATACTACAACTGATCATACTTACAAGCAATGTAACATCCAGGAAAGAGTTCATGTACGGTTACAATAAAAGATTGGCGGTTTTTCAGACTGTACTTGAAAGATGGGGTCTCATCTTGACTGATTCTTCTAGCCACAATGGTGCCTGCAGAATCCAGAGGTCTGAAATTGTGGAAACTTCTAGTGCCTGGAACTGTTTGTACATCTGTAAACCAGTTTTGAAGTGTCAAATGGGTTGAATCTACTTCACCTTTCTCATTAAAGTGAAATGCAATATTTGTAATTTTTTCCCACACAGAAATTGTAAAAATCCCCTGTTGTTGTGATCTGTCTCTCAAATGGTCTCTGTAAACTCTGTTTTCGTGCCAAGCGTTTTGCTGTTCCGCCAATCCCATTACATTCTGATTTCCCATGGCTTGTTGCAAAAAATGACCATTGTGCCTCTAGCTGGAAGTCCTCTTCAAGCAGACACAAGTTGAGAAAGTTATATTTGTTTTTGTATTGAGCAGCACTCCTGTCACGAAAATAGTGTATTTTCATGACATGTGAAAAATTTTCTTTCAGAAATCTCACGACTATTCCTTGAATTTTGTAAACCATGTTCACATCATGCTTCAGGTCATTATATATGATACAGTGTGATGAAACAATCTTTTCCCCAACAGAGTTCTTACAGTAGACTACCACAGGATGTACAGTACATGACTCAGAAGTCCAGTGGTAACCTTGGGCCTCATCTTGGATTGTAAAAGATTGGATTCAATCTTTTATTGTAACCGTACATGAACTCTTTCCTGGATGTTACATTGCTTGTAAGTATGATCAGTTGTGGTATTTTGGAATGGTATCTCAAGTGATGAAGATCAAGGAGATGATGATGTAAAGTTTCTTCACTCCCATGCTCCTTCCCCATCATTCTATTGGCCAAGACATGAAGATATATGTGCAGTAACAATTCCCCATGTGCTGGCTGTTGTTGATCCACCAGGAACAACATCTGGAAGGACATACCACTTCTCAGACATCTGCATGATATCAGTGCAGGAAAGAATCATACATTTGGATGGCAAAAGGTTCTAAGTTCAATAATCCAATGTGTCAAAGTATACAACTTGTGTCACAAAGTAAATTTTTGTATAAGTTGCATGCACATATATGGAAAGGTAAAAAATATACAGGGTGAGTCATAAGTCTCCATACAAATGGTGAAAACGGTGACTAATGTTTATTTTTTCTTTTCAGGCAGGTGAACCAATGAGAAAGAGATGACACTAACGAAGGAAGAACGGATTGACATCATTCTGTTGGCTGGGAGTGGTACCACCCGTCATGTAGCACGTACATGCAATGCAACACACAGAACGCAGGTAACCCATGACACCGTGGCCAAACTTATCAAGAAATTCAGAAGGACAGGTTCATTTGTTGCTGTTGTTTGTTGCTTTCGTCGGCGACGAACTTTGGCCAAAGTGTCATGGGTTGCATTGCATGTACGTGCTACATGACGGGTGGTACCACTCCCAGCCAACAGAATGATGTCAATCCGTTCTTCCTTCGTTAGTGGCATCTCTTTTTCATTGGTTCACCTGCCTGAAAAGGAAAAACAAACATTAGTCATCATTTCCACCATTTGTATGGAGACTTATGACTCACCCTGTATATAGGCAATATATGGAATATTCAGTAATTTTTAAACCTGTGTTTTGGTCAATCACATTTAAATATCTATATGGATAAATCATCAAACACCAAATGTTGAAGCAGGAGGGGATACCATAATAACTGATATTGTTCAATGATGATTTCATATTAATAAAATAATATAAATTATTATTATTATTATCATTATTGTCATCTTCATTGCTATTCTTTCTCAAGTAATGTTGACATATCATCAAACTGCTGCTTACAAAGAACACAACATTAAACAAAGATTTTTTTGAACCATATATATTTTGCTTATATATGGATAAATTATTTTATAAATAAACAAGGAAATAATAAGACAACAATGCTCAAAGAATAAACAAAAGTATAGAATTTTGAGTTTGCTTCACTGATTAATTTATAACACATTATTTGATTGATTTTGAGTTAACCAAAATATTTTAATACTCCGGAAGCAATTTCATCCAAATATCAGACATAAGTATATTATATTTATAGAAGGAATAAAATAACCATAACTTTTATTGCTGGGTAAGTTAGAATACATATCCAGGTTAATTTTAAAAATACTTATGCTGGTATTAATTCATTCCCTTTTAATGATAATTGAAATTTTAGCAAGGCATGTTTTCGGCAACAAAATCCCGCTAATTTTTTTTTTTATTAATTTTTTGTTTTACTAAAATATTGATATCATGTGATGTCATATTTTTTTCTGAAATGCCTATTGTTTGGTTAATATTGTTGTGAAATTTCAAAAGGATTGAATAATGTGTGAGCGAGATAGAATTTTTTTTGTAAAGCACTGCAGGTTTCAATGAGGGCTTCGGAAATGAAGGAAAACGAGACTTGGCTGAAAGTTTGAGAGGCCATAACTCTGAAACCAGATGAGTTAGAGGCGAAAAATTTTATGTGGTTTCTTACCACCATGGAAGGATTGAATGTACAAAGTTTCATAAAAATCTGAGATGGTGGGTTCCCTGGCCTGGTTGAACTGACATGGAATGACCCTGCACAAAGAGCACTGAACTAGACGTCATTTGGGTTGTCCCTACCTGCCACGGGTCGATAATACTAAAATTAAATTATTTGCACTACGGAATATGTTTTGTTTTTTTCTGGTTGCGCGTATGTGTAATTCAACGGCGGGGGTTGGAATCTGAAAAAGCATGAGAAACTCCCAAAATTATTTGCATGTAGGCAACCCTGGTACACCGAAGAGAAGTGCGGGGTAGAGTACAGTCCAGGATATCGGTGCCAAGCAGTATATACAACTTGACATAAACGTAAATGAATGAACCATCTCTTCTGTAAATACAGTACAGTGTGACAACAACCTACCTAGAGGAGGTGCTGGAAATGTCCTCCGTTGACCTCGAGGCACGTGTGCAGACGATACCACATGTTCTGAAAAGCACGGGCAAGGACATCCTGCGGGATGGCCTGGATAGCTGTGATAATGTTGTTCTGGAGTTTTTCGAGTGTGTGAGGGTTGTTGCTATACACCTGTCCCTTTAGAGCTCCCCACAAGAAGAAATCACAGGGCGATAAATCTGGAGAACGAGGTGGCCAAGATTGGTTCGTGCCACGGTTGATGACGCGATTAGGCGGGAACACTGACTCAATGCGCGTAATCGTTGCACATGCTGTGTGCGCCGTGGCTCCATCCTGCTGAAAGTAAGCGTTCCTTCGCTCATCCTCAGTCAATTGTTCAACAAACAAGTTGTATATGTTACTGATGTTGATTGGATTGATTTGTTGTTTTAAGTCCACTTTATGCACAGTAAGGCTAATTGGGACTGGACCTACAGTTTAAAGTGGGATCCCAACCACTATGTGCCTCCACCGGGAATCGAACCCGGGACCCCTTGATTACAAGGCGACGACGCTACCACTGCGCCATCGGGGAGGCCTGTGTTACTGATGTAACGAGCCGAGTTCACAGTCTCATGGAAGAATGCGGCGTGACGACACGGCACACCAGACACCGAGTTTCTGGGCGTGCAGTGCAACCTCCACGAACACGTGTGGATTGTCACCTGACCAGTGTCGCGTGTTTTGGGAGTTTATGTAGCCTGACAGATGGAACCATGCTTCATCGGATATGAACAAATAATCATCCTGCAGCACCTCCGGAGCAATATTGGACAGAAACCACTCACAAAACTGCACGCGAGCTGCCTTGTCCACATCCAACACATGATGCATCACGGTAACTTTGAATGCGTGCAAGTTCAAGTCCTGCTTCAGGATCCGCATAGCGGTTGACTGGGACACCTGCAACTGTTGTGCCAAACGCCGAGATGATTTTCGTGGACTGCGTAACATTAGCTGCGCTGCGTCGCCCAACTTTGCCTCAGTTCGGACAGTCTTTGGACGCATTTTTGGCCTATTCAGCACGGATCCGGTTTCCCGCCATTTTGCAATCAGTTTTTGCATTACTGATTTGGTTGGGGTCTTCGCTGGAACTCCATTCATCGCGAACTCCGTCGTAAACAAATCTGCACACTGTTTCCAAGAACCGAGGCGTTCACACGTCTCGACAACAAAGATACGCTGCTGCACCGTTAACACCATGCTGACCCACCGAACCACACTCACAACTTTCCTCGCAACTCAACTGACCTGCACGCTGCCTGCCTCAAGGTCACTACTGGACACTTTCTTTTCATTCCCCCTCTATGTCATGTTGCCGAAACTGCTTGGCACCGATATCCTGGACTCTTCTCTACCCCGCTCTTCTCTTCGGTGTACCAGGGTTGCCTACATGCAAGGAGCATATTTTCCACGGGGCCTCTTTTAACCGACTCACCCAGTATATATTACGTGCCTAAGCACATGATATTCATTATATTATACACTATGACACTATGCCCTATCCGTATTTTTTCATTGTATTTACAAGCATACATTTTCCCATGTATTTTCGTCCGTTTTTTGGAAACAATAATTTTAAAATTACAATTCCTGTAAATATGAAAGTCCTAGAGGTTGCGAGAAATGAAATAGAAGATAAAACATTTCTTGTAATAATTATTCTCAAAAAATGTGTATAAGAGGACCTAGGCACGCGGAAAAGTATGTTATCACGAAAAAAGAGTCTGTTATTAAAAAAAACTATAAAAATTAAAGTACAGTCGCGCGGAATTATTATGTATTATTCCTTACCGGATTCACAACAATAAAGCACTTAAATTGTGAATATTGCAAGTGACGTAAACAAGTGCTGTGCAAATTTTAAGGCTTTTTTAAGTTCCGATATCTTTTCTGTTGTCGACGATCGTATTTTCAAACATCTTACTTTTACAGCACTGATTATTCAACTATCATGTTCAGACATCATTTCTGAGGTTAAGATGATATTAAACTTTCAATTTAATGTAATTGCAGCACGTTCGGCATCAAATTCCCCATGTATTTATGTGGGAGAACAATTGCCGATCACAAGCGTGGGGACAAAACAGGGGTGCTGCCACCTACAATAGTTTGCTTTGACCAGGTCCATTGTATTATCAATAATACATTTTGTTGAGTTTTTACTACAGCACGCCATGTAATCACTCATTATCGATTAATTGATAATTTCGTTTATTTTACTTCGCTTTTGTACTTCTTTTGGCTAACCACTACGCCGCGAAGATCGGCCAGAAAAGGTGAAAAAATGATAAGAACATAACGCTATATATTTTCAGCGTAACCTTTTTCCCCGCCATTCTCCCTAAAGGCTATTAATAGCTTCTATCAGTTCAGCATGTTCTTCCTCTCGTCCATCAAGTGAGGGCTTGTTCTTACAATCAGAGCTGCCCTCTACTGACGAGTTGAGGCGTTTTTTACGTTAACATCTCTGCCATGACAGTGTCAGGTCACGAGTTAAAGATTGAGTCCAGATGTTTAAAAATAAAAAAAAGTTGGAATTTGTATGACATGCCCAACCCTTACAATCAGCCACTTATTCTCTGTTAACTTTAAAAAAGAAGCCAACGTAAACAAACACAATGGCTAGCGAGAAACCCTATTGGTTGTTGGAATGATAGCTGCACGACAAACTTGCGCGTACGAATATAGTTCATGTGAGCAAGCCATAGCCACGAACGTAGCTGGTATATTGATGTTGTGGGACCTTGTATTGTGAGCTTGCAGCTAAAACCAATGTATTCATGGGCACAGAGAAGGAACTATTTTTATCTGAGTAGGAGTTTATCCAGAGAAGTGTACATCGGTGGAGTGTAAGTTCGTATTTAGGGGCAAAATAACCATAAATCGGGCCTTGGTGAAATTTTTAGGGGGTGGATATATGTGCATAAATCACTGCCTCTCAGCATGAGCGTCACCAGAATTTTTTGTAGGGGCGGTCAGGCCTTTGATAAAAACTTTTCATGTAGAAATAATAATAATAATAATAATAATTTTAAAATAAGAACTATTATAATCAAGGCCGCGGGGCACACTTTGGAAACCACTGAACTAAGATGATCTGGGTCAGGAATATTTCCAGTCATTTCCCTGTTTCTGCGCGGCTTAGAGGCCCACCAAGCCTCGAATCATTAGGTACCTGGGGGGAAAGGCGACCGGGCGTGATGCTGATCACATCATCCCAACTATGGCCGAGATAAAGAATATGTGGAATTCTACCTCCACCTCTTTCCATATGCCTTCATGGCATGTGTGCACAATAAAAGTGAATCAATTTTATTCACCATATGGCTGATTATTCTAGCACAACTATTTTTCATTATTTTGTTGCAGCTAGTATACTCAAATGGAAAGTTATTCTATTACGTTATTAACTTTTACACACCTCGTTCAAGCTTTAAAAGTTAGGGGAAAATATTAGTTATAAAGTTTTGCTAGTGTCCTTTCATAAATTCATCTCCGTCGCCGCGATGACTGCAGAGGCAGAAAAGTGATGCGAAACAAGGAAAGTACAAATATTTTTCAACTTAAAATGAGGTCTGATCATTAACACATTCCCCCAGAGCCAATAGAACTTAGTTCTCGACTGCAAGACAGTGACGTTAACCACTAAGCTAGCAAAGTGTTACCACCATATTACGTGACACAAACCATGGGTCAGAAAACACGAAGAAAACAGGTTTTCCAGGACTGTCGGAAGATAACAGAAACAATGGTATAAAATTTCACCTGGCCAGTAAAAAAAACAAAAATCCATGCCCCCATGAATCACGCGGCCTTGAGGGTGAGTCACCCTGCGGGGAGAGATAGACACGTGACTCTCAGACGACCTTGAAACCCGATGTCGGTGCGTCGCTTGGGATTGTTTGCTCAACAAAGAATGCTGAACCCTTGCTTCATTCGCAGAAATTCTTATTCCGGCAGAGTTTGTTTTAGTAAGGACTCGATTTAGAGCGGGGTGGGGTGGGGGTTAAGCCCCGCCTTTACTGGTAAGAGGAAAGGCTTTGAAAAGATTAGGTGCTGGAATCAAATATGGGAAACACGGTGCTCGGAAATTCTTAGCTGGGGGATTCTTTGTAACGTTTGTTTGATTTGATTTATTTTACTTCGCTTTTTGTGCCACTTTTGGCTAATTTACGATGGGGATGAGTGATGAAATGATGAAATTGATGAAGGGACACTTACAAACATCCATACCCAGGCCAGGATTCGAACACGAGGCCCCTGGAGTCATAGCGCGATGTGCTAACCACTCCGCCACAGAGGCCGGCGTAACGTTTGTTTACCGATGCCGACGTATGCCCAATACGATCGCGCAAAGTGATTGACGGACATAATTAAATTAAAGAAAAGGAACTCGAAATGCAAGCAGTATAGATTGAAATGAATTGAATTGACTTTTTTGCTGTTGCAGTTATACCAACTAACCCCAAGAAGCACAGATTAAAATAAAGAATATTTGACAGAGAGAGCTCTCTACAATATTAGAGAATTCATGGAACAAGACAATACAAGGCCAATGTACTAAACAATATGTATTTTAATTGTATTCTTATTTCAATCATGCAACAATGATAATGTGTTTTTATTTTTATTGTAGTGTAATGAAGTGTATTTTTCAATTTTTACTTTGGTGTAGTGATGTAATGTACTACACAATGTTTCTTCTTTTTTGTTATAACTAAGCTAATTATTATTTCATTATGTATCTTGACGTTTTCCATGCCCTTTTAATCAAGGGTCAACGGAAGAAAATAAAATTCAAATTCAAATTCAAATTACAAAGAAATTAAACGACAAGGAAGTGCAATAAAATACAATAGGAATAAAATCATAGACACTCGGACAATTTGAGCAGTGAATTAGAATACAAAAGTAATTAAGTTGAAAGTGATATAAAAATAATTTCTGGCAACTCACAGTCAGTATTTTTCAAAAAAACTCAATATGCTGACCAAGGCAGAAATTTATTTTATTAAAAACATAAACTAAACGTAACGTTTCAACCTTCTAGCAAGGTCTTCTTCAGACTCTGCACCAAGTACAAATGTAATAAGGTAAAAAAAAAGAAGTTATTTCTAAGTCTGGAGGGGAGTAATTTTTGTGTATATATATATATATATCGTCCTGTTTTGTACCTTATTACATTTGTACTTGGTGCAGAGTCTGAAGAAGACCTTGCTAGAAGGTTGAAACGTTACGTTTAGTTTATATTTTTAATAAAATAAATTTCTGCCTTGGTCAGCATATTGAGTTTTTCTTATCATGGAAACAAGGCTTAATGGTGTTAGTATTTTTTATTATATTGACTTATCTTGTTTCTGATTGTTGATCAGTGATTCACGGAGCATATTGCTAAAACGCCTGAAGTTTTTATGTTTCGTGAGATACGACTTACATAACCGATCTTTCGTTATTTTCTCATTTTAGGCACTCAAAAAGGCAGTTAAAATAGGCACTTCTGAGTAAAATAGGCAAAATCAGACACTATAAAACTGATGTATTCCAATTAGAAACGGCTTTAAAACTTAAGAGCATTAGTTTTCTAGCGAAGGTAAAACTTTTGGGGGCAAATCCTCAGAACTGATAAACTAGGATCTAACCCCCTCTCCAGAACCCAAGGTTTCTGGTGAAACCTATAGCCCTTCCTTTTGATGCATCTTTTCTTAAAAATAAATCAGGGACATGAAGAAATTGTAAATTATAGTTCCTTTGAAATTCCTGGGCAGGACCCCATCAATTAGTATTCTCATTTATATGTCCCTTTTCTTCCACTATTGCCTAACTGCGACGATGAAGATGGAAGGTGATTGTATGAAACTGATGGGGACATACAGGACTCGAATCTGGTTCCTTCGTTAGCGAGACCATGCGTCGACTGTTCAACGCGCTCGGTCACTGAGGAGTGGGGGTGAGGGGTTGGGTTTCTTATATATAAACATCCCTTCTCTTTCCACAGAAAAGTTGAGCTACTTGATGAATATATCCTCCAACACGGATGTTCATAAAATTGGATGTCAACCTAAAATTATATATTCCGCACATATAATTTCATTCCAGCCATAGTAATTTATGTTAATTATTATAAGGGCGTTGCAGGAACATGTTAACTTCAGACTCGTTTGGCCACCCCTGGACAAAATTACTTTGCTTGCCCCTCCTTCAACACCACCAAGCCCTGCCAAACGTTTGTTGAGGATACCTCACTATAGTCACCAGAGATTAGTCCAGATTTTTTTTCATCGGGGGAGGAGATGTAAGTTCGTATTTAGATGTATGTTGTAATTTTAAAGCCAAAAATGCTATAAAATAGGCCTTTGTGAAAACTTTAAGGGGCATTCGACGTTCTAGGTTCGAGTTACTGCTAGCAAATGACAGTTTTATGTCCAGTTTATGCTCACATATGTAAATCGGGATTGGACCTACAGTTTAACATGAAGCAGTGTGCATGTGCATACGTCTGGAATCGATTGATTGATTTGCTTTATTTTACCTAGCTTTTGTGCCACTTTTGCCTAATTTGCGAAGATGGGGATGAGTGATGATATGATGAAATTGATGAATGGACACTCACAAACACCCATGCCCAGGTCGGGATTCGAACCCGGGACCCTGGGGGTCGTAGCGCGATGTGCTAACCACTCCGCCACGGACGCCGGCTCGTCTGGAATCGAACCTAGGTTCTTCGATTACAAGGCAAACATCTTTAGACGGTTGGCAGTGTGTCTCCATCTAGAAAACGCAATGGACTAGCTCTTTTAGCTCAAATATATATTTTGTAGGGTCTTAGATGGCGTGGTAGTAAAGCTGTCGTCTTGTAATCAAAGGTTCTCGACACTAGAGCCCGGTGAAGGCACATAGTGGCGTGTCCAGGATCTTCGAAAGGGAGGGGATATGTGTAGGGGTACATTTTTTTTAAAGTAGTTGCTCCTAATTTTACCATATTTTCCTGCCTTTGACGTTCTTTTTTTAGAAATACTGAACCAAAAGGGGGGTTATAACCCCACCAACCCCCCCCCTTAGGCACGCACTGCACTGGTTCGGATCTCCCTCTAAATTGTAGGACCTGTCCCGAATAGCCCATATGTTCATTAAGTGTAATTGAACTTTGAAGCACTATTGTATGGTATTTAGCTGTGTGGTGAAAAAAGAAACACCCCTTGCCTCCGTGCTATTTTTTTCGCTAATTTCGTGGCATTGGATTGCACCCCTACCCAAACAGGGCTCAAATTTCCTCAACGCCCTTTTTCTGGTCATTTTTTGTTCTAAATTTACCGTTATGCCCTAGTTTTGATCCGTCTTCCAGCCTCTATTCTTTCATTTTTCATCAAAAAGGAAAACGGGTCTGCCCCATGGCGTCGTCTCCTTAGAATCAAAGGGTATCGGGTTCGATACCCGGTCCAGGCACATAGTTGTTCGGATCTCACTTTAAGCTGTAGGGCCAGTCCCGAGTAGCCTATCTGTGCACTGAAAACAACTCATAAGCAAGGTTCAAGAAAAAAAACAAAAGAAAATGCAAATTCGTATTTAGAAAAAAAGAAAACAAGATTGCATAGGATGACTTACTTGGATAGGAGTGGACAAACTGATCTTTGATTGGCAGTCTTTCCTGTTGGGCAGGAAGACTTTCCACGTTCTCGTCTTCTGGTAATGAGTCATTCAGAGCAAGTTCTTCCCGCACTGATCTTTTTATTTGACTCTTTACGTCATCGTACTCAAGTTCCAGCTTGTTCAGTGCGTAGTCATTTACTTGGCTGAGAATGTCCGAGGATTGTTTCAAAGCGGCTCCCTTGTCGTCAAAGGAGGACGTTTCGTTGTCAAAGATTTCAACGTCAGTTTCGTTAAAGGCGTCCAATTCACTTTCCAGCACTTCGACACCCGCGTCATCTTGCGGGGGCGATCGGAACTGCATCCCCTCTGACATCGTACCGGGGCCATAATCCACGAAAGCTGCGAACAGGACAATGAGAATCACCTGCAGAAGCACGGCACCTTTCATGAACTTTCGACGCTCGCGCAACGTCACTCGTCGCACGCGTCGAGCGTCGCCGTCGTCGAAATCGGCCTTCTCTCGTCGTCGACGGATGTGGACGAGGCTGTATCGCACTCGACGCGTTTTCTCCTCCGATGTTTTGCTTTTCTTTTCGCCCATTTCCGTTCTCACTGCACTCCGCACAACAACATCTGACGTGAACACACCTTTCTTCCAGCTCGAGACTTGCTGGTACCCGCAACTTCCAAATCCGCCGGCACAAACAAAACACGACCGGCCACCGTTACACTGCAGCGCTCTTTCTCTTGACCTGACACTCGGAAGTTCGCTGAACGCCTGATCCGCGAGTACACTGGAAGCTGCGAGCAGTGTTGCCAAACCATAAGACAAAAAAAACCCTTTCACAAATAAATTCCCCATTTTCGCATACTGCCCGCTAATTAAAAGATAATTTAAAAGCGAAACACAGGATGTGGGACCTTGGGCATACACTACAGGCGGGCCCTGTAACAAAACTTTTTCAAAGTTCTGGAAAAATCACATTTTTTATCCTTAGTCTGAAGCACTGGTGTCCTAAACAATTAATTTACATAAATTTCGTATTTTTACCGAAGAGCAATAAGCATGTCGGTGGTTTTAAGTAAAAAATTACGTGAGGCTAATACAAATTTTTAAATTAGTGTTCCTTTCATTTCCGATATGCCACTTGGTGCAAAGTTCATTATATTTACACTGCTTCTGCTCCACAAAACTTAACACCAATGGGAACAGAAGGAAACGCACACAAAAACAGCAGTCACCGTGTATACCATTTTGCAATGTTGCTGATCATTTTCCTTGCCTGTTGAATCTGTACCATATTGGCGTTCATAAGCCCTGTTCAAGAGCATCCCAAACATACTCGTTAGGACTGAGGTCCGGCGAGCATTCAGGCCACTCAATACGAGTGATGTCTTCTGTTTCCCTGAATTCCGACACAATACGTGGGCAGGTGCGAGCGAACATTGTTATCCATAAACAGGAACTCCGTAACAAATGCTCCACGGAAATTGCGAATATATGAACGCAAAATGTTGTTTTTCTCAATTTCGAATGGGTCTGAAGCTTCATCAACCCCTCTCTCCGTACGCCAGTGTAGCGTGACAAAGCTTAAAAAACTTGGAACGACGATGTCCAGAAGAGATATTTTATTGTAATGTTATTCTCAAGATTTACAATATTCTCTAAAACTCTACTGCTCATAATCCCTTGGTGGTCCTTAAGTTTTGTGGAACAGTGTAAATACATTGGGTGTGCTCAATAGGAATCTGAGATAGTGGCAATTTTTAAACATATCCAGCAACATTCTCTATCATAATTCTCATTTGTTTATTTTTCTTTGAATTTTGACACTGGTGATTTTACATTGATTATTATAAAACATTTTCACTTTATGATTTTATTCTATAATTAAACGAATAGTGCATGCATATTAACAATTTTTTTATTCAAATATCTGAACACCATTTGGATATATTTAAGTTTGCCAAAACAATCCATTAAGTCAGGAGAAATCAGCTGAGTTGATTAATTGGAAGGCACCAGAGTCTTACGAACTCGTAACAAACCGTACACAATCAATTATTATTATCTATGTGGCTCGGGGTCTCGTACTGCCCCACCATAATAATAATAATAATAATAATAATAAAAGAGGGAGAATTCGGATTTTCGGACTCTATCTGGGACTTAAGTTCGTATTTAGGGCGTTGGAAGGGTAAATTTAAAGCCAAAATTACCTTAAATTGGCCCTTTGTGAAAATTGTGGGGGGAGGGGGGTATTAGGAAGGTTTATGAGTGTCGATAAATCACTACCCTGACTAAAAACCGACTCCCTGGAAATTTAAATCCACTTTATGCACAAACAGGTTAATCGAGGTTGGATTTACAGTTTTAAGTGGGATCCGAAGCACTATGTGCCTCCTTCAGGTGTCGAACCGGTGTCCGGTAAAAATGGCCAAGTAAAAATAGCAAATGGAAAAAATGGCCAAAGTGAAAAATTGCAAATGGAAAAATGGCGAAACTAGAAATCACAAACAGGAAGCAAAAGATAAAAAATTGATATAAATAATTCCTAAGTAAATTGTAAAGAAGAAAAATATTGATGCTGTGTATTTATTCATCTTTGATTTGATTTCGTCACTTTACAATAGGTACCGTATTTAATCAGGAAAATATTTATTCACGTTGGGTTTCAACAATATTTATTCACCTTTGATATCGTCACTTTACATGCATTGCAACTTTAAGTTATGTGCTACTCCTCGTAAGAAATCCTGCATTGTTCTTTTGTTAGCACTGTCGGTATAAATTATCCTAGTTTTCTTCTTTGGCAGTTGTCAAGTATATTGTATGAAATGTTCTCTTATACAGTTCAAAATCGAATCTTCTAGTGTTTTAGGTTCACTTGGATTGCACGGATGTTTATTTCGAATCTTCATATCATTAGAACACTTGCCTATCATTACAACTTCGGAACCAGGTGGATGATTATGGTTGTAGGAACACACATGATTTTGTTTCAATCAATTTGTTTTTAGAAATCCGAGATTTAACAATTTTCATCTTGAAATAGTAAACAAGTTCGTCTCTCTGAGAGAAATCAGTGACACAAATTAGTGCGAGGGTGTAGATAAGGGCTGGCTTCAAGCCCTGCTATGCTATGCTGCACCCGCTCCCAACTTAAGTTTCATGAATCACACATGCTTCAAATTATTTACAAAGGTTACCTTTTAATGTGATGCTATAGCGGCAGTAACTTCTGCCAGAAGAAATAAAGAAATAAACGGCATTATAATTATTTTTGGAAACGTCAAATAAAATGTATCCATTCGAAGACAAATTAATGTTAAAAGGTACCAAAAGTATATTAACTTTTAATTTCAATCTGCGAAATGCAAGACATATAATTTCTCAATTTTCATGAAAAATCAAAATATATTGTATTTGCAATTTCTATTCTCGCCATTTCTACCGTTGCCATTTTTTCCTTTGCCATTTTTACCTAAATTTGTCGAATCCGACTGTAGGTCGCTTTTGGGGGGAGGGTGTGAAGGCAAAATTCGTGACACAATTATCATAAATTGGGGTTTTGTGAAAAAAAAATTACGTTATGTTGCGAAAGAATTGGTAAGGTGTTTATAGGATTTTCGAAAAGGGGGTTACGTATCCTGTTTTTGTTAGCTAGGCCTCATTTTGCAATCATTTCCTAACTTGGCGTCTTTTTTTAAGAACACTGGGCCAAAGGTGGAAGTAAACCCCCAATCCCGCCTCTTGTGCACGCCATTGGGTGTGTAGATAAATCACGGAGTGTAACCGAAGCTTTCTTGCATAAAGGGAAATATTCTTCTCTTTCAGGGAATTTTCACTTGGGATTGCAACACTGTTTTGTTCACGCGCGCTACACACAAACTTGTTTCTGTTTTGGGGGCGTGGCTGGAGTCTCCCTTGGAACCCTCCCACTCACCCCAGCCGCGGTTCCTCCAGTGCCCCGGGCGGTGATGCTCTTGTCACGGCTGGGAAGGTAGCATCAGCAGTGTTGCCAAATCGAAGCACAGGTAACACAAAGGCAAGGCCTCCGTGAAGACAGGGAGAGAAGAGAGGGTTAATCCTGCACCAGTCAAAGGTCCAGAAACTCAGATACAATTCGCGGAAGAAATATAAGTCAGAGTAAATTTACGTTGTTATGGAATCAAAAATTCTTATAATTTCTATTAGTTTTGGACAAAAGAAGGTAAAGCATAATTTTTTCGTTACTTGGTTTAGTATCGTGTTAATTTCTTTCGTACTTGCGTTAGTGGCGTGTTACTTTCTAAGAAACGAAAACTTAAAATTTACAAAACAGTAGCTTGGCCTGTAGTATTATATGCATGTGAAACTTCGTCCCTTACATTGAAAGAGGAACATAAATTAAGAGTATTTGAAAATAAAATATTTATAAAAATATTTGGACCTAAAAGGGATGAGGAGACAGATGAGTGGAAAAGGTTACATAATTTAGAACTATATAATACCTGTATGTATTTATGTCCAGATATCAGAATAATTAAATCAAGAAGACTTAGATGGCAAGCCATGTGGCACGAATGGGAGAGGAAAGAAGAGTTTACAGGATTCTTGTTGGGAAACCTGATGGTAAGAGACCTGTAGGAAAGCCAAGACGAAGATGGAGGGATAATGTTGAGATGTACTAAAATTGGTAAGGATGGAAACGATTTGATTGATCTTGCCCAGGATAGGGACACATGGAAAAGGCTTGTCTTGGTGCAACCAACCATAAACCTTCGGGTTTCAGAAGGCTAGAGAGTTAGTTAGTTAGTTAGTTAACGCGTTACTCTTTGGTATTTGCGTTAGTAACGCGTTAGATTTTTCGGTACTTGAGTTAGTAAGGCGTTACATTTTTCGGTACTTGAGTTAGTAAGGCGTTAGATTTTTCGGTACTTGAGTTAGTAACGCGTTACATTTTTTTCGGTGCTTGAGTTAGTAACGCGTTACATTTTTCGGTGCTTGAGTTATAGCAACGCGTTACATTTTTCGGTACTTGCGTTAGTAACGCGTTACATTTTTTGGTACTTGAGTTAGTAACGCGTTACATTTTTCGGTACTTGAGTTAGTAACGCGTTACATTTTTCGGTACTTGAGTTAGTAAGGCGTTACATTTTTCGGTACTTGAGTTAGTAAGGCGTTAGATTTTTCGGTACTTGAGTTAGTAACGCGTTACATTTTTCGGTGCTTGAGTTAGCAACGCGTTAGATTTTTCGGTACTTGTGTTAGTAACGCGTTACATTTTCGGTACTTGCGTTAGTAACGCGTTACATTTTTCGGTACTTGAGTTAGTAACGCGTTACATTTTTCGGTACTTGAGTTATTAACGCGTTACATTTTTCGGTACTTGAGTTAGTAACGCGTTACATTTTTCGGTACTTGAGTTAGTAACGCGCTATTTTTGGTACTTGCGTTTGCAACAACGTTACCACTACGCCACCGGGGAGGCCCCAGGTTCACAATTGTGGGGTACTATTCCCCAGATACTTCTGTATAACGTTATTACAAGAATGACCAAGTGTCACTATCTTTTCAGGTATCGAACCCAGGACCTCTGAATCCACAGCGCCTTTTAACATTACCACTCGGCAACAGAGGCCAGCATATGGTAGATCTAAACAAGATCTTTGAATTCCACTCTAATTTCTCTGCAGGAAAAGGATGTTACGCAGAGGATGCTCGGTTGATTGGGTGGTGACAGACATCGTTGAACAATAGAGCTCTTTGTAGTTTATCCGACGACGACCATGTGATTCTTTTACTCTGCACCAGAGGACGAGAAAAAGGCTATCTGTGGGAGAGATTAGTCTTGATCGTGACGGAGAATTCTATTGGTAGGTGTAATTAAGGTCGTAGGCTTGGGTGAACGGTGAGGAGGTGACACGTCATATGGGGTTGCACAAAGGGTCCCTGGTTTTTATTGAAAATACCGTCAACATTTACCTGGAATGGTTGGGGTAACGATTTCACCGCCAAGAAAAATATATTGGTTCGAGTCCCGAGCGTCGCTGCATCAATTTCATCTCATCATCACTCATCCTCATCGTCGCGATTTGCTTAGACAGGAAGAGATGATACCCGCCCTCCATTACCTCCCTCCCCAGTCCGAATAAATTTATGAATAAAGTAAAGAATTTTCTGTTAGATGAGCACGAGTAACACTACACAATACAGCGTAGACTACATTCAAGCCTCGCCAATCCAATACAATCCTTGACAAATCTTCAACTATATTGTAATATTTACGTATGCATTGTTCTATCGTACCTCACAAAACTAGCATAATCATGTACATCAATATCAACATCCGTGCGTGAATGTCCTGCTCAGAAATGTTTAGTATGTGTGTGTGTGTGCGTGTGCGTGAATGTTTGATTGATTGATTTATTTTATTTTACTTCACGTTTTGTGCCTCTTGGCTAATTTGCGAAGATGGGGATGAGTGATGAAATTGATGAATGGACATTCACAAACAACCAAGCCCGAGCAGGATTCGAACCCGGGACTCCTAGCGTTGCAGCGCGTGTGAGTGAATGTGTTTTTCTCTTTCTTTTTTTATGTGTTGTCTTGATTTTTTAAAATCTTGTCTTTGTTCTTTCCTTGTAACCATTTTTTAATTTTTTATTTTATTTTATTCTCTCCTTTTTATGATTTTGTTTATGTACACTAGGTAAATGTCAAAAGGGGTTAGGTGGGAGAACAGCCACAGGCTGAACCTCGCCCTTTAATAAAGAAAATTTGAATACCTAGAATAAGAAAATAACAGCATTAATAAGAGGTATTCCAAATAGCATAGTAGATAGCGCTGTCTCCTTGCATTCTCTGTGCATAAGTGGTCTCGCTGGACCCAATGGGGGGTGCGGGAGCAGATTTTCTCGCATTTGTCCCCTGGATGACTGTCAAACATTTGAGTGGACTAGATCTATATATTTGCATTGCATTTTTATTATGAAATTTGCTTATTACATTTTGGGAGCGTGGGCCACCAAGTTAGGTCAACCCATTTTGGGCGAGCCATGGCCCACTTGCTCCCCACCCGTCCTTACAGCCGCCACTGTCTCGACCCTTGGCCTGTTCGAAATTCCCTCTCCTTTCGCAACGATATTAAAAAACCTGTAAAATTACATCTCATTAGAATTTCATTTCGAGTATGCACGTGAATTTCCTTGTAGTTGACCTTGTCTGTTTTCTAGATGAGTAAGTCATTCGGAGACACCCAACACTCCCTAACACCTAAGAACACCTATTCAACACCCCAAAAAGGTTTTCGCGAAGTTCCAATTATTGGATATTTTGTCTAAAAATTTCTCTTTAGACCCTAAATATAAACTTACACTCCCCCCTTCAGATGGCAAATTCTGGATACACCCATGGTCTAGATGCTTGTAGCCTATTTATTTAGACAACAACTAAAGAAAAACACACACTTGAATTCTCTATAAGAAATTCTAAGCAGATATATAATTGCTCAGAAGGAGAGGAATTTTCGTAGACGACTTTGCAGTCGCAAGCGAAAGATGCAGCGAAGCTTGTCTTTAATAAAAATATTTGAATATTTAATGATTAAAGCCCGCATCCAGTAGGTATACCCTACTTGGCGCTGGACTGGCTACCAATTTGCTAGTTTTCGCCTCACACGATACTTATCAGTAGAGCCCGGAAGTTCAGGCATTTATTTTCGTTAAAATAGGCAGGCAAAAAGGCATTTATAATGTGCTAAATAGACACTAAAAATGAAAAAAAAGGCAAAATAAACCGAAAAAAGGCACATTTAGAAGTCGCTTACTTTTATCTATAATTTCTGGCAAAATGTTAAAATCTAAATTGGGAAGAGCATTTCAATTTTCTCCGTCTTGATTGCACATAACTACAAGGTGCTTTTTAAGTTCTAAACATTCATTGATAGTTGTCTGTCAGAGAGAATGTTTTTCGTAATAGAAAATGATCTTTCTACTTCGACAGAAGTTATTGGAGCATACATAGAACAAGCTAATGTAGCTGGACTCATTTTGGTAACAGCATTTTCACCTTTTAGAATATCACAAATTGTTTTCAATTGTTTCAAGTCCTCATTTGCACTCACTACCCGTTAGCACTTTTCCGCAACAGCTGACCCCTTTTCTCCTGGCACTTCCATCATCTGCTGCACAGATTCCTCGAAGATTTTCATGGATGCTATAATTGTAATTGTCTCTGGCAATGCACCATAATGTGCAAAAGTAAACTTGAATAGCACAGGAGTTTTTTTTCACTTCACGAATTGAAGCCGCTTCATTTTCTGGAAGAGCATCGATCACCTCACTGATTTTTTGAAGGTTGTTAGCATAATATATAGCTGCTGATATCCAGGTTCCCTATCTCGTCAAGACTGGTTGCTGAGGTAAACTAAGTTCAATCGCAACTTCCTGAAATTTTCGGGTTCGAGAGGGAGATTTCAGAAATATCTTCTTTGTGTTCGAAATCAACCTGTCCACTTCAGCAGTCAATCATGGTCAAGGAAATGTTAACCGAAAGGCAATATCCTAACTCAGCATGAAATACTTTTTTCTCACACTTTTCTCCTTCAGCAATGTTGAAACATGCGTGAGTTCAATATTACTTAAATAAGGCGAAAATTATTCACGTAATAAACGGAAGAAAATTAAATGCCAACAACGTTTTTTGGGAGAAAAATAATTTATATACACATTTTTTTTAAAAAAAAATGTCAAATTTCATTGAAAAAGGCAAAAAAGGCATTATAATTAAAAATAGGCAGCGGGGTCCCAAATAGGCAAAATAGGCAAAATGAAAAGGCTTCAAAAACGTTCGAAACAACATAAGAAACGTATATCCGGAAAAATTTTATCAATATATGCAGTAGATAAAAAGAGGCATTTTGCCAAACTTCCGGGCTCTACTTACCAGCGTACTTGTCGATATACTTTTGTTACCATACGAGGGAAGTTGTAATGGCGGCCGCGTGAGATGTAAACAATGTATCACTTCACATTTTTAAAAACCGATAACTATTCAACCGAGAGGAATAACGTTTCGTGTAAAACGTTATTAGCTACAAAACAATGGCGCTGCTTAAATACATACTTTACAACGTTTACTGTATACGTATGGAAGAATAGTTTAGTTGTTTCAATTGAAAACACCGTGCACTCAGCATAGATGGTGTAACTCAACGCGCTTTTCATTTTTCATGCTGTATACGTTATACATTGCTGGAGTAACACTCGGAAACCACAGACAAAGCGCTCATTTGCACACTCACAGAATATCTTCACATGGTGAAACTTTGCTCTGATTGGCTGTTCCACAGAATCCAGTCGAGGAGAGCAAGTAGCAATTAGAACATGTCCTATTTCTCCAAACCAGTCAAGCAGTCAGCTAGGCAGCCATGATTGCTACCTAGAAAGTTAGTTCAGCGCCAACTATAGGGCATTCATACTAGTAATCCAGTTTCGTAGGGTCTTTAATATCCTAATTGCAAGCCCGTACGTACGTACCATACGGCAACGTGGCACTCTCATCAAAGCGTGATAGCGGGTGGCAAGATTTAGTAGGGGAAGCTCACGTGGGACAGGCGGAAGTAGAGTTGGCTGACCACGCAGTGGATAAACAGCGGGAGTGAAGTTTGCTGCATTAGCCAGGCAATTAGTTCCATCATCAAATCTTCCTTCTCTTAAGAGAGCATTTGTCATTAACCTCTAAAGCACAGAGCGCAATTATTTTCTTGAAGAATATTTACAAGTGTTCTTTTTATAAACGGAATTTACTTATGTCTGTGCAGAATATCTCAAACAAACAGAGCAGGACCACACAGAGAAAAGGATAAAGAAACGATGAGAAAGAGTTTAAAGCTCCACGGAACTGGATTTCTAGTAGGAGTGCCCTAGTTGGCGCTGAACTAACTTTCTAGGTAGCAATCATGGCCGCCTGGCTGACTGCTTGACTGGTTTGGAGGAATAGGAGGACATGTTCTAATTGCTACTTGCTTTCCTAGACTGGATTCTGTGGAACAGCTAATCAGAGCAAAGTTTCGCCATGTCAAGATAATCTGTGAGTGTGCAAAGGAACGGTTTTGTCTGTGGTTTCCGAGTGTTACTCCAGCAATGTATAACGTATACAGCATGAAAAATGAAAAGCGCGTTGAGTTACACCATCTATGCTGAGTGCACGGTGTTTACATTTGAAACAACTAAAATATTCTTCCATACCTGTACAGTAAACGTTGCAAAGTATGTATTTAAGCAGCGCCATTGTTTTGTACCTAATAACGTTTTATACGAAACGTTATTCCTCTCGGTTGAATAGTTATCGGCTTTTAAAAATGTGAAGTGATACATTGTTTACATCTCACGCGGTCGCCATTACAACTTCCCTCGTATGGTAACGAAAGTCTATCGACAAGTACGCTGATAAGTATCGTGTGAGGCGAAAACTAGCAAATTGGTAGCCAGTCCAGCACCAACTAGGGTATACCTACTGGAAATCCAGTTCCGTGTGATGCGGGATTAAGAGAGAAAGATATAAAGAAGGAAAGGAAGTGATAGAACAACAGAGGGAGGATGAAGAAAGATTGAGAAACGGTGAAACAAAAGGAGAGAAGAGAGAACAGAGACTAAAAGGAAGAGATAGGTAGGGGAAGAAACAGGCCCGTAGCCACGATTTTATTTCGGGGGTGGGGGGCTCATCCCTTTCCAGCACAGGCGTCGCCAGAAATATTTGTAGAAGTTCACTGATCAAACTTGATTACTAGAATTGATAATGACATTAATAATTATTAACACGGTTATAATTGTTATTTTACAATAATAACTATTGTAAGTTATTAAAGATATAACAATTTTAATCCAAATTAGTGAATATCCAACAAATTTCTTTCTTACATTTTGTACAGTTAGTTTATTGAAATTCATAGTTATTGTATTTTGTTATTAAGTTTTACACATTCCATTAAAAAAGGGGCTTTAAAAGTTAGGGCCAAATTTTACTCATAAAGTTTATATTATGACCTCTCACAAGAAAAACTTCAAGATCTAATTTTAATAGTGTATAGTGATATCCAAAGAATGAAAGGATCCACAAGTTTCAAAATGCTGTAAAATACAAATATAACCTAGTTTCTCTATTATACACTAAACTTTTATCGATCTAATGTTTCATTCTGCTAAGGAAGTAAAATTAATTACCACTATACACTATTTAAATTCGATATTTGCAGGATTTCTGGGGGGTTCAGCCCCCTTAGCACTCCCCCTGGCTACGCCTGGGAAGAAATATAGGAAGAAAGAGAAAACAGGAAGAAGAAATACAGGAAGAAAGACTGGAGAGAGATAAAGAGGACAGGAAGAAGATAATAAAGTTAGGAAGAGAGAGGTGAAGACATATACAGAGTGTTTAAAAAAGTTTCATCCGATTTCAAAAGGCTATATTTAGGAAACCAATGAACATATAATCTTGCAGTAAGTTGTAAAGTACATGTTGGGACATCAAGTTTTACTTACAGTAGGTTTTACTTTGTTGCAGGTAGATCTCTTCCAGGTACAGCTCACTCTTTAGTCCGCCATCAAAAACGCAACCCAGCAACATGAAGCATTCTGCATGCTCTGCTTCAAGAAATGTGAGTTCGTTACAACTGTGCAACGCCGAATACTGGGAGCAGTGTGATGTAGCACCGTATTTACGACGAAACTCACGCTGCACAGCTGTAACGGACTCACATTTGTTGGAGTGGAGAACGCAGAAAGGTTTCTGTGGCTGGATAGCCTCCTTGATGCGGACTAAAGAGTGAGCTATACCAGGAAGAGATCTACCTGCAACAGAGTAAAACCTACTGTAAGTAAAACTTGATGTTCCAACATGTACTTTACAACTTACTGCAAAATTCTATATTCATTGGTTTCCTAAATATACTTTTTTTCAAATCGGATGATTCTTTTTGAAACACCCTGTATATATGTGTGCATATGTATATGTATATGTATAAAGAATAAAGGAAGGGAAAGGTAGTTAAAGGAATATACGAAGATAGAGGTAGACAAGAAATAGCAGAGGAGAGAGAAAGTGAACAGAGTAAGAAATAAAGGAAGGGAGAGATAGTTTAATATATGTAAGAGGAAAGAGGAAAATAGATGACGAGCAAGAAGAAGAAATGAATATAAAAAGAGAGGAGGAGATGAAGAATTATAGGATGAAAAAGAAATGAAGGTAGGAAGAAGGAATAAATAAATACAGAAAGAGATAGAGGGAGAGAAAGAGTGAAAAAGAACACACGAAGATGAAATAATGATATGAAGAGGGAGAGGTAATGATAATTCAGGAAATGCATGTTACTTTTCTATTCATAAACTTTTGTCTTCTCGTTTAATATCTAAGAAAGTAAAAGTTAAAATATACAAAACAGTAATTTTGCCAGTATTATTATATGGATGCGAAACCTGGTCCCTTACATTGAAAGAGGAACATAAATTGAGAGTATTTGAAAATAAGATCCTTAAGAAAATCTTTGGACCTAAAAGGGATGAGGAGACAGGTGAGTGGAGAAGGTTACATAATTTAGAACTATATAATACGTGTATGTATTTATGTTCAGATATCAGAATAATTAAATCAAAAAGACAGGTGGGCAGGCCATGTGGAACGAATGGGAGAGGAAAGAGGAGTTTGCAGGATTCTTGTTGGGAAACCTGATGGTAAGAGACCTGTAGGAAGGCCAATATGAAGATGGAGGGACAACGTTGAGATGGACCTAAAGGAAATCGGTAGGGATGGAAAAGAGTATATAGATCTTGCTCAAGATAGGGACAGATGGAAGGCCTGTGTTGCTGCAGCCATGAACCTTTGGGTTTAAGAAGGCTAGAGAGTTAGTTAGAGGGAGAGGTGAAGAAATGTAGGAACAGAGAGAGGACAAATGAAGGTAGGAAGAGAGGAGAAAAGAAAGTATGAAAAGACAAACAGCACGAAAGAGAAAGAGAAGGATACAAAGATTGAGTAACAGAGGGAGAGTGAGATAGAAATGTGTAAAGAGATAGAGAGGGAGAGAGAGAAAGCTCCCCTGAAGATACCTCATCCACCCTTTTTATCCTACCAGAACAAAAGTCTGTGGTGATGTATTTAGCGAGAGAAGCCAAACATGGGAGCCAGCTGAATTGACCACCAATTCGATATAATTTTGCGAACCGAGGCAAGAATCCCGCCAAGACTGAAGCCGCAAGGCGAGGCAAGAGGCAGCACGCGAAGACTTTCAGGATTTCGCTGCTCAACCAGGCTTTTGTTGCGTGCCTTTGAAGCGACATGAAAACAGGGAACGAAGCAGCCAGACGATGCTTAATTCAGATCTTCAGGGCGGAGGCGGAATAATAAGGGAAGGCGTAAAAATCTTAAGTCCCAGAAGATAACAGAACGGGTTCTTATTCGGCATGAAGGTCACTCACTCGGTGGAAGAGAGATCTTTCCTTTGCTTCAGCGCTTCTCAAAGGTTTGGCAGTTTTAGCCCATTTTATGCTCAGATCGAATAAACAGGACTGGGAATCGAACCCTGGAAGGAGGCTGGATATTTGGGTATTTTAGAAAAGGACCACCCCTTACAATTTCAGACCGAAGCGACAAGCGACAGTAGGTTTCATATTGAAGTGACTAGCGACATATGCAACTTCAGTATATAAGCAAGCAATCACCGCCAATGCGCGACTAACAGACCGAGGAGACACGATGACCACCATTGAGGAAAAGTCCCAGTCCGAGCTACACTTTGCAGTTTGTTGTGTCTTTTTTGTTAGAAAGGTTGTGTTGATTACTGAAGGTTCGCTTCCAAGCCATATATGTCGCGTGTCGCTAAGTAACTAACTCTCTAGCCTTCTTAAACCCGAAGGTTCATGGCTGCAGCAACACAGGCCTTCCATCTGTCCCTATCTTGAGCAAGATCTATATACTCTTTTCCATCCCTACCGATTTCCTTTAGGTCCATCTCAACGTTGTCCCTCCATCTTCGTCTTGGTCTTCCTACAGGTCTCTTACCATCAGGTTTCCCAACAAGAATCCTGTGAACTCCTCTTTCCTCTCCCATTCGTGCCACATGGCCTGTCCACCTAAGTCTTCTTGATTTAATTATTCTAATAATATCTGGAAATGAATACAAATTATGTAGTTCTAGATTATGTAACCTTCTTCACTCACCTGTATCCTCATCCCTTTTAGGTCCAAATATTTTCCTAAGGATCTTATTTTCAAATACTCTCAATTTATGTTCCTCTTTCAATGTAAGGGACCAAGTTTCACACCCATACGAGGGCCACTATTTATATTTTGAGCCTTGGCAACACTGATTGAAGTTAGGCGCGATTTGACGTTTGCACGGAAACGTCTGGAATTATTGACCATAACGTACTTCAAATGTTTTGCCAATAGCTTCATTTGTGTTGTTTATGTTGCCTTGGAGATTGCGCGACAACAATAAAATTGAATTAACTCGTGAACATTTTCGTGCGATGATTTTTTACGATTTTCGACGTGGATTATCAAGACAAGAGTGCATCGATCAACTTACTTCCACATTTGGCGATGAAGCCCCATCCTTTTCCACTGTGAAACGCTGGTATAACGAAATTAATCGTGGCCGCCATTCGCTCACCGACGAGATTCGCGAAGGTCGTCCAAAATCAGTTGTTGTTCAAGAAAACATTGATGCTGTGCAAAACCTAATACTGCAAGATCGTCATGTGACATACTGTGAGAGTGAGGCAACCATAGGCATTAGTTCCACCAGCATATATAAAATATTACATGCAGAGGCGAAGATATAGTACAAGCAATGCAAGCACTGCTTGCATAATTCGAATATCATTTAATGTACTTAATGTTCTAACCGTATTTAGTTTCCATCGCACTCGATTTCGCGAAAAAATGCGGCCGCAAACTCCCCCAGCAGCTCTGTAGCAAGCACCAGCCTCAATGCTTGCTGCCGTTCTGCGGGAAAATAAGACCTCCGAAGGAGTCACATGGCGAAGCGTGAAATTTTGGTGGAACCCGTCCACAAAGCTTCTACAAAAAGCTGTGCTTTCCGAGCTTGCGTGATTCCCGAAAATAGCCGAGTTCAACCGAAAGCAGAAGGATTCATCTATGGGTACGTTGCGAGCAAAAACTAGTAACGAATATTTGTCTTCATGAACACGTAAACAAGATCGCAAATATAATAATAATTGTTAGTCATAAAATAACTAAAAGAAGTTATTATCACTGTTCTAAATTCCATATATATCATATTATATTACAA
The DNA here is from genome assembly GCF_977018435.1 of Lepisma saccharinum. Taxonomy (NCBI): domain Eukaryota; kingdom Metazoa; phylum Arthropoda; class Insecta; order Zygentoma; family Lepismatidae; genus Lepisma; species Lepisma saccharinum. Next base: position 14,231,586 of record NC_139256.1, on the reverse strand, counting down.
ATTATTTTAGATTTCGCGAAATGTAAAACGCGTAAAAAAAAAGTTGACATTGGGAGTTGGGGCAGTGGAATTTCTGCACCCCCGTGAAGAGTTTTCTCAGGGAGGGAGGGAAGATTGGACGGACCTTGGTCCTGCACCCTGCTTCCTGGTCGGTCCAGCTCAAATTACGCCAGAAGTGTTGACCGGTACCAGTGTTTGCAACTGCCAAATTATTTACGCAGTAATTCAAGTGAGCTCTTTCACAAATTTTACAATCAATAAATTGACTGCTTTTGAATAAAACTTGGGGTGAAAATAAAGCTATCTGAGAAAGAACTATCTACTGATATTTGTACATGGCATAGAAGTAAATCGTATACATTCTGCATATTATGAGCACAAGAATATGTTTTAATGATTGATTGATTGATTTGTTGTTTTAAGTCCACTTTATGCACAGTAAGGCTAATCGGGACTGGACCTACAGTTTAAAATGGGATCTGAAACACTTGTGCCTCCACCGGGTATCGAACCCGGAACCCCTTGATTGCAAGGCGACGACACTACCACTGCGCCATCGGGGAGGCCCGAATATGTTTTAAGTTCTATTATTATGACGCAAGTGGTGTTCCCAGGGTCTTTTTACGGTCCCCATTTTGTCATCTTTTCCTTCCTTTGACGTTTTTTCTTAGATATACTGGGCCAAAAGGGGGTTATGTCTACCATCCACCCCCCCCCCTTCGCCCCGAGCACGCCATTGAATGACACTTTATTACTTAAATATTAATGTACATACTCGTTCTGCTGAAATGATTCTGATTCCTCCGCGTAATTTTTATCTCCAAACTGATATATCTTTCCTTTGTGACGGATAAAATTAAGGAAATAGGTTGGTATCACTTTCTGTTGTTTCAGAGATTTTCAAAGTGATCTTGTGTGGATGCTTGCAGTTGTGGAAAGCGCGTGGGATAGTGTGAGTGTTTGTTGCTTCGTGTTTTGTGCTGTGAATTTATCGGAATGAACGCGTATTTAGGAACGGTTGATGTGAAGTGCGGGTGTATTATTGAGCAATTGAAAATTGCTTCGTTTAGCTCGAGAGAGATAAGTGTTAAAATGAAAATCGTGGAAGGGGGTCGACCAACACCGCATTTACCGGACTTAAAACAAGTTAGCCCAAGGGGCTTTGTGCGACATTTCCAAAGCAATTTGTACCACAAGTTTATTTGGCTAGCAGGTTGTGAAGCACGCAGTAGGTTGTACTGTTGGCCATGCGTATTGTTCGCCGTGCACAAGACGAACTCCGTGTGGTCAAGTGAGGGATACTGTGATCTGAATAACGTGCACAATGCATTACAGAGACATGAAAAAGCAGAATCTCACATAAGGGCATTTTTAACTCTGAAGGAATTCGGAAAATCTCGTGTGGATTTTGCTCTGGATCACCACAGACTAGTAACAATCGAGCGCCATAACAAAGTTGTTCGTCAAAATCGCGACATTTTAAAGCGTCTTGCAAGTGTAACAACCTTTCTTGGTAGTCAAGAATTATCATTCCGGGGACACAATGAAAGTGAGGCATCATTGAACCGTGGAAATTATGTAGAACTTGTAAATATGTTGGCAGAATTTGATACTTTGCTGGCAAGTCATTTGGAGAATTCTACAACATTTACTGGCTTGTCAAGTGAGATTCAGAATGACCTTATTAAAAGCACGAGTGGTGTCATAACGGACGCAATTAAGGCCGAGGTAAGTGAAACCAAGTTCGTAGCTATTATGATCGATGAATCCTCGGACGTATCACGGAAATCGCAACTTTCGACGATGTTTCGTTACGTGACGAAGTCAGGAAAAATTGTTGAGCGTTTCTGGGGGTTTGAGGATGTCAGCAGGAACCGAACTGCAGCTGTAATTGCTGCACACGTTGTTGAAACAATTCGAAAATAGGCTGGGAATCAAAATTGGTGTGTCAAACATACGACGGGGCAGCCGTAATGGCAGGGGATCTCTCGGGGACACAAGCACGAGTCAGACAGATTTTCCCTAGTGCAATATTTGTTCACTGTTTTGCACATTGCTTAAATTTAGTACTTTCTCAAACAGTGAGCAACATTAGTGAATGCAAAGTGTTTTTCTCGACGCTAAGTGGCCTTGCTTCTTTCTTTTCGCATTCGACAAAAAGAAATGCTGCTCTCGACGATATAGTTAAAGCAAGGTTACTTGAAGTGGTTCAGACCAGGTGGAACTACAGTGAACGGCTTGTACAAAAAACGTCCGAAAATAGAGTGAAGATAATTGAAATGTTTGAGGACATTATTGGCAATGCACAAGACTGGGACAGTGAAACAATTTCTTCTGCGGGTGGTTTCTTGGCATTCCTGGATAGTTTCGAAACCAACTTTTTTCTTCTCTTGTTTGGGGAAATATTTTCCTTGACGGGATATTTATTTAATGTGCTGCAAACAAAAACTATGGATATTGGATTTTGCCTCAAAGAAATTGAAAGTGTCAATAGTGACATTACCAAGAAACGAGAACAATTTGACATAATTTATACAAGGACAATAGATATTGCAGGAGTACCACAGCCGAGAAGGAAGAGGAACAATGTAGGCGACACAAAATCTCAGTACCAACGTATATATTGTGAAGTTATAGACAACATCATAAGCCAACTGTCTTCACGTTTTGAAAACCTTGAGGCCCTACGATTTGTTGAATTGCTCGATAGCGGGAAATTTCGCATGTATGCTGCTACATTTCCAGAAACTGCCTTCTCATCGCTTATGCAACTGTACATCCAGCATTTTGACAAAACCTTGTTGCACACCGAGCTCAGTATTGCCTATTCTCGGGATTGTTTCCGCAATAAGAGTGTAAAGGACATCTTGAAGTACATTGTAAACAACGAATTACAACAAGTGATGCCCGAACTCCACAAACTGTGTCTGCTAGTACTGACTATACCAGCCACAACAGCGTCAGTTGAAAGATCGTTTTCAACGCTGAAACGTATCAAGACATTCGCCAGGAACAGCATGGGTCAGGAAAGGTTGTCAGCCCTTGCTCATTTGTCCATTGAGAAGGAACTATTAAAGGAACTCAAAATGGATGAAACTAAATTTTACGATTGTGTGCTTAAACATTTTCTAGAGAAGAAAAGAAGAATGGAGTATGAATATCGTCACTAAGGGTGGCATCCAATGGACCAAGAGTTTGAAATTTATTGTGGTGAGTACATCGTCTATGCATGTGTTTCTTTGCTTTGAAATGATTTTTTTATTGTTTGTGTTTAACTTTTTATTTAGTGTTTAAGTTACTCCAATGCGGTTTTTAGGGTGCCCAAAAATACTAAATTACATCATGCAGCGTAAAATAAACAAATGATTCCCATTTTTTTTTATCTAAATCGGTTTGGTCACCGTTTGACCATATTAAATAATAATGAACAAATAAAGGTACTAATAAGTAAGTAAGAAATTCCGTCTCCCTTTAGTCGTATGCGGAAAGTTCGCATATGCAAAACGTTTAATATCATATGAATAACGTTACCTGGATTTTTTTTAAAAAGTAAATGTGACGTTTGCGGATCATATGGTTTATTTTTAGTACAATCACTTTATTACGATATTTTGACAAATCCAGCGACTGGGTAAATGAGGCTATAAACCTTGAATCTTTCCCCTCGGCATGTCGTTGTACTACATGTTTTGTTGTACTGAAACATTGCTTGCCTCCTTCGTAAGACTACGCTTCGCTACTGATTACATGATCATTTAGCTGTGAGAAAGGTATGTTCTCGTTGGATCCCACACAATTTGACAAGAACTGAAAAAGACGCTCGCGTCAATTGGTGCAAACAAATGCTCAATAAATACAATCGTGGTGCTTCAAAAGACGTAGATAAGATTGTAACAGGTGACGAATCATGGATATATGCATATGAGCCGGAACGTAAACAGATGAACCCAATCCAACAAAAGTTGTTCGCGCTCGAAGCACATCGAAACAAATGGTCGCGTTTTTTTTTTTTCGGGAAAACTGGTCATGTGGCAACTGTGCCTTTAGAGGAACGTAGAACGGTCAACTCTGAATGGTACACAACAATTTGTTTGCCAGAGGTCTTCGGTCAAATACGGAAAACAAACAAACGCCCTCGGATCATTCTTCATCAAGACAATGCCAGCTGTCACACATCTCGTCTAACAAGCGACTTTAGGAACAGTCAAAAAATCGAATTGATGGGTCATCCGCCGTACGGTCCTGATTTGGCAACCAATGACTTCTTCTTGTTCCCGAATGTCAAGAATAAATTGCGTGGACAACGATTTTCGTCGGCGGAAGACGCCGTTGATGCGTTCAAAAACCATATTATGGAGGTGTGTCAAGAAGATTGAAAAAACTGCTTTGACAAATGGTTCGAACGAATGCAAAAGTGTATTGACCATAAAGGAGAATACTTCGAAAAACAATAAAGCAGTTTTCAATGCCAAATTCCTGTTTTTTCATTGTTAGGCTCAAAATATAAATAGTGACCCTCGTATAATACTACTGGCAAAATTACGGTTTTGTATATTTTAACTTTTAGTTTCTTAGATATTAAACCAGAAGACAAAAGTTTATGAAGCGACAGGCGACAAACGAAATCATACTTCAGAAATAAATGCAACCTTTCGTACCGAGGTGCCACAACAAAGCCGCACGTGTCGCTTGTCGCTTGCATGTTGCTCGGAGTGACCTGTTTCTTTCAATATCGTACATCGTGTCGCCTCGGTCTGTTGGTTGCGAATGCGAAATGAATGTTTTTCTACAGACTGCATGGGGCCCGTGTTGCTTGTCGCCTCGGTCTGAAAGCCTCCTTACAAAAAGCTGAACGCTACCAATTTGGAATTGAAGTATGAATTCTTTATCATGCATAATAATAATTAAAAATAATAGTTGCATGGTCCATACATATATTTATAAAACTGAATCATTATTTAGACATTTAATTCCCCAGCCAACTTTTTATGGTGTACCTTGTGATTTGCAATGAAAATATATTATCTTGTGGTATTATCATCTCAATTCAATCATACTCCTTGACAGCTAGCCTAGAGTGGCAGTACAATGGCCTGCGTGAAGAAAGATGCGCAGTCGCATGCGCTGATGGAGAAAAATGGTCGTGTGGGAGGAGTTATCTGTGACGTCAGATGATTGTGAAGATACATAAAGGATACATCCACAATCTTGTGCAAACAAGCATTGTATAAATAGAACTACTGCTGCAAAGAATAACAAACTGCATGTTTCTGTCACCATCGGGTCTTAGGTTGGGTTACTAGATATGAACATTGTAATGAGAAATTCAACAGTTTAATTGACAGGGAGAGACAATGGAACGTGAATCTAACAGAAGACGTAAATTAATTGTTATTGTATGCAATCTATTGGTCGTTTATTCCCTGTCGTCGTAACCTGTAATCTATACTCTTTGTGTGTAACAGCAGGTGCTTTAATGATGAGTAGACAAATGACAAAGGACCACACCTTCATCGAGCCCACAACGAGCGAATCAGTGTTGCCACATGTGGAAAAATTTAACTACAGTGTTGCCATATGTGGAAAAATGCAGCTATTTTTCTGTAAAAATGGGGGGGAGTGATTTTATGGACAAAGTTCAACATTTCGGAGATGGAATGCATTCTGATAAGAGCTCGAATGCGCTTCAGCGATGTAGTTGTTCGATTCCATTGATATTTCAATGCATACTTCGCGTACGAATAACATCAAATTATTGAATTTGTATCTGCTCTTAAATCCACACAGAAAAGTTAATCGGAATGTGGGATCCAAGCATCAAGTTACTGAGAACCTCGCAATACCGTGATGTGCCTATTTGTATGCTCAGATCAATGCAATGGAAGTTTTTACAAAACGGAACGCTTTACTTTAAAATGGTGTTGTCTTTTTTGGTCTGATTACCACAATGCTCTGCTTTTATTTTAAAATTTTAATTTTTCTCAAAATTTCGGGAGGGGCTGCAGCCCCACCAGCTTTCCGCTGCGTACGCCAGTAACTCCTTGCAACATAACCACGGGTAAAGTTTCTTTGAAATTGCTTATGGACTTTCCATATGTCGTCGTGGTAACGTCGTCGCTTTGTAATCAAGGGTCCCGTGTTCGATTCCCGGTGCAAGTACATAGTGGTTAGGATCCCATCTAAAACTATAGGTCCAGTCCCAATTAGCCTATCTGAGGACAAAAGTGGACTTAAAGGAAAATTTGAAATTTCTTATGAATGAAGGGAAATATTGCAGTAAAGTGATTTATTTGCTTTGAAGGGATGGCTACACTGAAGTGAATTATGGGGAAAGGGGTGACTGTGGGAAGAGGTAACTCCCACACACCTGAATAAAAAAAGCCTCCGAGGTGGAACGGTAACAGTAGAAAAAGCCCCTCAAACAAATACAATAAATATATTGTTGTCATTTGACTGTTGCTGGAAAATACATGGGCGTTGTTCGGTGGAACAGGTGGGCCGGTGACGTCACTTCCTATTAATTCTGGCTTCCGCTAATTGCTACTTGTCTCGCGAATTGAAGACACGAACAACCAACCTCTACTTTCATTGCCTTTGTTGAATGCTTCATAAGTGCATTTAAAGTCTTCGTGAAAACTTCTTCACATGTTTCACAGATGTTGGAAGGCGAAAAGTAACAGTTTTTCACTGCTACTAAAAGGAAACACGACTTACAAGAGTATAAATTTCTCCACATGTTGTGCAAGTGAACGCGATTTTTCAAGTCGACTATATCTGCTGGACACGATGATTGAATTTTAAGATTCCCATGCATTCTTTATGGAGGAAAAAAAGGTAACAGTTCGTTATATCGGAGACACTTTTCTTCAAATTTACAGGAGAAACTACTTACTGAAATCAGTTTCTGTAGCATTGTCGAAGTTCTTCGAGGTATTTTCTTTCGCAGAAACTGAAAACTTCATCATAGAATGCCGCAGAACAAGAAATAATCACTTTTTATGAACTTGCATTTTCTGTAAAGCGACAACATTATGCCGTTGTTTCCATTATGTACCTGTAGATGGCGCGAGCGTCGAAAGTCACGCGGTTTCGCCAGTGTTTCCAAACGTGCCTTTTTCTACGAGATTTTTTAAACTATGCTTACCTAACCTAACCCAACCTAACCTAACCTTGGCGGAAATGGTCTGTGGGGCTATAGTGAATGGGTTTTGGGGCTATCCGTCAATGGTTCGGGGGGTTATCGTGAATGGTTTTTGGGGGCTATCGTGAATGGTTTTTGGGGCTATCCGTCAATGGTTCGTGGGGTTATCGTGAATGGTTCTTTGGGGCTATCGTGAATGGTTTTTGGGGCTATCCGTCAATGGTTCGTGGGGTTATCGTGAATGGTTCTTTGGGGCTATCTGAATGGTTTTTGGGGCTATCCGTCAATGGTTCGTGGGGTTATCGTGAATGTTTTTTGGGGCTATCGTGAATGGTTTTTGGGGCTATCCGTCAATGGTTCGTGGGGCTACCCGTCAATGGTTTCTGATGACATAATGAACACGAAAGTAGGTATTTTTCGGTTACGAAGGTTGAAACACTGCGCGCGATGATCCACAGCTGTGCGCGCCATATTGTATGTTCCGCAACGGAAGAAAGGAACGAAAAGAATTACTCGTAATGTAAAAAATCGATGTTATTTTCGTGTAAAAAGCATAATGGCACCTTCAACTATGTTCCGCAATACACAATTCGTAAGTACGAACCATGAGAAACACAAAATATCCGATTGTAATGTGTCTCTGATATAACGAACTATTACCGGAAAAAAAAAAACGTAACAACTTCAAGTTACGGCTAATCAAATTAGAGTTTCGACTTTTCCTAACACAAGCAAAATCTTCAACCCGTCATCTTTCCGTTCATGTGTTTTACTACGCCATTGGAAGTTTGGTATTTCCTAGAGAGCAAGTAAAATAACACTCCCTTAAGCGTAATGTTAAGTTTTCTCCCCCTCCTACAACCATCCAGCTCACCGTTGGGACAGGTCGGTGGAGAAGGAGCAGTTTAGGGTCCTAGCGTCTGGCTGGACACAAACTGTTCCTCCTGTCCGTAATGTGGGGGATAGAGTTTGTAATCTGTGATGACATGTGGATTTTATTGCACCCGGAAAATATGCTAGAAGTACGTTGAAAAATCCATCTGGAGTGCAACATTTTCTTTAGTTTAAGCTCACGTTAAGGCTAATCGGGACTGAACCTACCGTTTAAAGTGAGATACGAATTACATTGTTTCTCCACGGGCATCGAACTCGGCGCCTCTTGATTGCAAGGCGACGACGTTACCACTGCGTCATAGGGAGGCTCCTTGCAGTTACAAGTAACAGTTACTATTTATTGAGGTGTTCTGTTACTAGTTACTTTAACAGTAAGTAGCTGTAACAGTTACAGACTTACTATTCGGCAATAATCAACAGTTACTTTTAAATTGTTAATCGAGGATCATTAATTGTAATAATAATAATAATACATAAAGACTTACGTACAGTATTTTGAAAATTTGACCAGTTCTACAGCAACAACTCTTATTTATTGTACATATTTATTATATATTAATTATATCAGGAGCGTATATTCCAGGCTAGCTAGGCTATCTGCGAAGCCTGAAGCCTAGAGAGTAAAACACAGAAGATAAATCGATTAGAAACTGTGAATAAGACAAATGCGATTCATAGGAGTTGGCAACCTGAATTCTTAGGAGTTGGCAACTTGAATTCTTAAGAGTTGGCAACCTGAATTCTTAGGAGTTGGCAACCTGAATTCTTAAGAGTTGGCAACCTAGGGTGACCAGACACATACATTCAAAAAAGAGGACAGAGCATGGTGAAAAAGGAGGACAAAGTCATAGAAAAGAGGACACCGCAAAAAATGGCAACTCACTTTACCATTACTTACGATTTAATCAATATTAAAAAAAATACCAACACTTTGCTCACAGATAATTCTGATAATTTTCTCAATAATTTCCTCTTCCCTTTAAGCAACGAAAGCAAACTCCTAATCTACTATTTAACACATGACAATCATAAATAAGAATATCTATAATTTGTAGCACAGAATGTTACTATTTTTCCAATTCTTGGATATTAGAATGCAATACCCTCATAAGTGAATGCAAATGTAACAAGTAAGCTTCACTTTCACTTATTTCCAAAAACTGAATTAAAATTTTAGGTAGCTTAGATTGGGTCAAGAAATATGATTTTAATTCCAGGAACATTTCTAGCAGTCTTTCAACAGCAGGGGAAAGTGACAGCCACCTTACACTTTACCTCATATTCCTTTCTTCCATACTTGAAAAGCTGGATATATTCTTGCGAGAGCATTGTTGAATTTACGCTTTCGCTTCGTTATTTCATAAAAGTTAATATTACTTAATAATCAAAATTCTCACTACGCGTTTCTGTATCGCGTGTGTATGACTCGAAAATGAACAGGCCACCCTCTGTGGCGGAGTGGTTAGCACACCGTGCCACAATGCCAGAGGTCCCGTGTTCGAATCCCAGCCTGGGCATGGGTGTTCTTTGTGAGTGTCCCTTCATGAAAATCATCATGTCATAGCTCATCCTCATCTTCGCGATTAGTCAAAAGTGGCAAAAAGTGAATTAAAAGAAGCCATATCAATCAATCGAAAAGGAACTGCTCAGATTATATGTGTTTTAAAAGTCTCAGATTGCGAAGCAACGAGTTAGAATAATACGAACTAATGACTAGGGGTGTGCGGGACAAAACTGTTTTTCGTCGGGACGGGAAATTTTTTTTAAACCAGACGTTCAGGACGGGAAAAATTCGGAATTTCCAGACAAAGCCGAGAAATTTTCAGCTGTGGAAATCACGAATTTCGCACGTCATTTTTCCTAAAGTTTTTGCACCCTGAAATTTCTGAAATAAAAGCTAACAATTTCCGAAGGGGGGATGAAGACACTTTCAATGCAGAGAACATCAAGAATTAACCACTTTTGAAAATGACCATTTGAAGGTTCCCGACTGCTCGAGATCCCGAAAAGTCTGGAAACCATTTCGGCACGGGATATATTTTTTTTTTACCGATCCCGGTACTGGCTTGTCTGGATCCCGCACACCCCTACTAATGACTCAGTTTCGAAAGTAATAGTGTTCAGCTCCCAGATACTAGGTGAGCATTGCTCGAATACTTAATGAGCCCCAAGTGGTATGATGATCGTTATGTGTGCAAGCATTCTCTATGCAGCACATTTGCTATGGTCGATGCTATATTCTTTCCAGAAAAGGAGGACATTTAGATAATTCTAAAAAATCCGCCCGGACGCCGGACAAACACCTTAAAAGGAGGACATGTCCGGATAAAAGAGGACGTCTGGTCACCCTATAGCAACCTGAATTCCTAGGAGTTGGCAACCTGAATTCTTAGGAATTGGCAACCTGAATTCTTAGGAGTTGGCAAACTGAATTCTTAGGAGTTGGCAACCTGAATTCTTAGGAGTTGGCAACCTGAATTCTTAATAGTTGGCAACCTGAATTCTTAGGAATTGGCAACCTGAATTCTTAGAAATTGGCAACCTGAATTCTTAGGAATTGGCAACCTGAATTCATAGAAGTTTGCAACCTGCTGCCGTTGGGATGGCAACGTGGCTTCCTTAAAGATACAAAGAACGTGCAAAATGTGTGGGTCGAACCAATCATACCGGGGCTTTACTTGGACCTTGTCTTCTCCATTCCTCCATGGTCTAGGGCCATGAATTATAGTGAGATAGTCCAGGTCTTGGGCTCACTGACTTATATATAATAGAAATACTTGTAGGCCTTCATATATTTATTTTTTATGCCCTGCCTCCCCGATGGCGTAGCGGTAATGTCATCGCCTTGTTATCAAGGGATCCCTGGTTCGATACCCGGTGGAGACTCATAGCGGTTCGGATCTCACTGTAAACTGATTGATTGATTTAGTTTATTTTACATCGCTTTTGTGCCACTCACAAACATCCATGCCCAGGCCGGGATTCAAACCCGACACCCCTGGCGTCGTAGCGCGATGTGATAACCACCCCGCCACGGGAACCGGCAATCTTACTCACTTTAAACTCTGGATTCAGTCCCGATTAACTTTAGAGTGTATACTTTTTAGTATAAATTGGACTTAAAACACAATCTCATCATCACAATAAATTAAATAATTAATTTGTTTACAATTAATAATCATTGGCTTTGTTTGGGAAAAAACTTCCAACAGTAGAGGAAAAGGTCTAAATATGGGCCCCCCTTATTATGTTGTAATTTTCGGAGGAAAAAAATTAATATATCAAGCACCTGCCTTTAAAATGCATATCTATGAAATATATACTTAAATGTAATAGAATGCTAAAGTGTAGAAGGTCTCCATTTTTTTTAAAGAAGAAAGCCATCTCCAAAAAATGGTAAAATGATGTATTTCAAAATTGTGGTCTAAATATGGGCTACTAGTGGTAATATAACAAAAAGCAATTAAAATTTTAAAAAAACAGTCATTTATCGCTAAAACATTATAAAATTCATATGTATGAATAACCTGTTGTTTTGAAAATCACGCGGAATGGGAAAAATCGAAATTTAGAAAAACATCCAAATATTTGTTGAAAATGTGATCTCAACATTAGACCTCATGTCATAGCCCATATTTAGACCATCACGCTATTTTTCTCATTCAATTTATTTTCGCTCTCTATGGTACATATTTCAGAAACAAATCATGGCATTATAAAAGCCCACATTTGTTTTATGTACCGCTAATATCATAACCTATACAATGCAGATGAGAATTCAGAAAACGCTGAGTTAAAACATACCTGCAAAAAATTTTCGGAGGTCGCAATTCTATAACAGCGTTCAAAGCCGAAACTAACCACCACTTTCTCTTGCGAATTGGCGCCGCAACCTTTGTCCTTGACAGATAACCAGTTCCAATAGCCTCTGCCAGGCTGCAGCACCCGGGAGTGCTGATAACTCTCCAAAAACCATATTTAAACCTTCGCCCATATTTAGACCTTCTCCTCTAACTGTAATATTTTTTTCAAGAACAGTAAAAGTAACTCAATTACTTTTTAAAATGAGAAACTGTAAATGTTACTTTTAAAATGTAAGTTTCTGGATACTGGTATATAAGTGTCGCAATGTGACGTCACCCACAAAACATGTGGAAAATTAAATGGTCTGAATCACCACAGGTGGTGCATTAATTGTGAGAGCGCTGCACTCGCTAAAAGCCAGCCTCTCGCTTGGGTGAACCAGCTGAATGGATCAGAGGGCGGAAGGCCCCGGTGGAAATGGACATTGTTCCGGTAAGCACTTCCGGTCGGGCCGCTGACACGGATGGGGCGACAGGAAAGCAGGGCGGGGCTCTCTCTTTGCTCTCAAGGATGTCGAGGGGCGCGATTTCTATTCGCGTCTAAACTCCTAAAAAAATCCATTTTCCATTACTCTATTTTGGTTGATGTTTCTCATGTGTAATCAATGCACTGGATACACTACACATTATACGAACAATTATGAATCTGTGGTGCGTCACCTTACGTGGCAGAGTGATTAGCACAGCGCTCTACGACGCCAGTGGTCACAGGAAACAAATTATAATGCATTCTTTGTGAGTGTCCCTTCATCATTATCTCATCCTCATCTTCGCGATTAGCCAAAAGTGGCAGAAATTTGAAGCAAATTAAACCAAATCAATCAGCCTGTGGTCCGCAGATCTATGGGGTCCGCGAGAACTTCAATAAATATTATCGTAAAAGTTCCATGAAAATTGATTATTAAGTTATAAATAAACCAACTTAAAAATTAAAAATGAGACAATATGTTGATTGTTTTCCTTAATATTAGATATTATTTATTATACAAACTTCTTAATATACGTAGAATACACACTTCGAGATCGTCAGTACTCTGTGATAGTCAAATCCCTTGTGATACATCAATGCGATAAAAAAATATCCATCCGACATAACTTAACCTACTCTGATATGTAAAATTAATTATTATAACAGCAATAAATTTGCATTTCATATTTGTTGTTAACATTAAATGTGCAGAGAGGCCTAAGTGCAATGTCAATTTTCTCATATTTATAACAAAAATCAAAACTTTACCCCATTGGTCCAATTAAACTGTTGGTGCCCAATTATAATCGATTAATTTCCTGTTTCGTCACATCATTGCTAAGTAACAAAATAAATTATACATTTTCGAAGGCAATACAACTTCAGTTCTTTAAACATATCTCCCTACAAAAATGAATTTATTTATCACCAAACACCGTGCACGTATTAACCATTCTAAGAATAAGTTATTCAGTTAAGTATACTTCCTTTTTATCATGCGGAATGCAAGTCAAAGCAAACTATTGTAGGTGGCAGCACCCCTGTTGTGTCCCCACGCTTTTGATCGGCAATTGTTCTCCCATTTAAATACATGGGGAATTTGATGCCGAACGTCCTGCTATTACATTAAATTGCAAGTTAAATATCATCTTAACCTCAGAAATGATGTCTGAACATGATAGTTGAATAATCAGTGCTGTAAAAGTAAGACTTTTGAAAAGACGATCGTCAACAACAGAAAAGATATCGGAACTGAAAAAAGCCTTAAAATTTCCACATCACTTTTTTACGTCACTTGCAATTTTAACAATTTAAGTAATCTATTGTTGAGAATCCAGTAAAGAATAATGCATAATAATTCCGCGCGACTGTACTTATATTTTTATAGTTGTTTTTAATAACTAACTTTTTTTCACGTGATATCATACTTTTCCACGTAGCTAGTAAATATGGTTCTTTGTTGTATATGCACACATTTATCAAGAATAGTTATTACAAAATATATGTTTTCTTCTGTTTCATGTCTCGCAACCTCTAGGGCTATCTTATTAACAGGAATTATAATTTTAAAATTGTTGTTACCAAGAAAAAGAAGGACGAAAATACGAAGGGATAATATCTGCTTAACACAATGAAAACATACGTTAATATTAAATTATCGGATAGGGCATAATGTCAGTCATAGTGTATAATAATATATATCATGCGTTTACGCACTTAATACATTTTTCTTTATAATTTTGGGAGTTTCTTCGATTTCTACCCGCCGTTGAATTACCATGCACGCAACCAGAAAAAGCATAGTATAAAAAACTAAATTTTTGTATTATCGACCCATGGCAGCTAGAAACGACCCAAGTTTAGTGTTCTTTGAGCATCAACGTACTATATTTAGCTCGTTTTCGCAACCATTCCGTTTCGCTTTAATATATTAATACTTAGGTTCAGGAGAATGTAATTTTCGGAAACTTATGACTGGCTACATAATCTTAAAGATTTGCTAAACCAATTTTTATTATCGATTTACACGAGAAATTCTTACCTTCATTGAAATTAACGTTTGAATAGCCATCCCATCGCGCCGCAATGTAAAGCTTAGGGCAACCAAATGACGAACGAAATTTTTTAGGGACACAACAGGGGTGGCGCCGCCACAGGAAAAGTTTGGCAATCAGGCCCGTAGGCAGGAATTCTTAGTAGGGGGGGCGAAGTCAATCCTAGAGGGGGCAAATTTTTAATATATTGTGTTGCATTGGCACATATAGCAGGGTACACAGGGGCACTTGCCCCGTCCTTCAAAAGTGATAAGTGACAAGAAAGGGATGATATCTTGAAACTCCAACGAACAAAACATCAAATAACAATATTTTGATAATGTCTTTTCGGACTACCAAAGAATACAAAGATAAAGTTTAACATAAATAGACTAATCTGGACTGTATCTACTTTATACGTATTTACAGGTCGATAATGTTAATAGACGATTAATATGTACCAACAGCTTTTGGCTTCTCTGCAGAACTGATTAAAAAATCCTTTATAAATCGTGCTTCACAATGTTTCCTCTAGTTTCCAGTATGCAAGATTTTTACGCACAAAGCAATCTAACGATTATCCAACAACACAATTGTCTTGTGTTATGCAAGAAAAATCGAATTAATTAAATAATAATGGTTACATATTTTCCACACTTTGATGAATTGTGTAAAAATTTGTATTACTTTTTTGTAGGCCTACTTGCTAAAACATTAAAACATGGGTCCCTTATACTCCACCACGAATTCTATTTGCTTCAAATGAAAGAGTCTTGCATCACTACAGACAATGTTTGTCTACTGGTTACGTTAATCATTATGCAAAATATTGTGTTGTTGAAATACATGTGTTTGACACCCGACAAACAAATAGGAATCCCTTGATTGATCAATGACTTCTTGGATTATAGTCTCATCAATCATTAATATTTCATCTCAAGTTTTATAGAGGGAAATGTTGTATCCTCTTTACATTATGAAAAAAAATACCTTCCGTAATGACTAAGGTACGAAACGGAACGATATAAGCGGCCTCCTTCACCTTAACCCATTTCCACGGCATGAGGTCTCTAGGCCGCTTATCGCCACTACTTTTTGAGCAGAAGCGTACAAACCCCAAATATCAGTTTTTTTTATGATGATACTAATTTCGGCCAGTCACACAATGGCTTAAGATATATGAATAAAATTAAGAGAATCCACTCCACAGCAGAAGAGTTGACATAATTATTTGTCAACAAATTAGGTTGTGCCTGAGATACTTTAACAGACAAGGTCTGCTACAGACACAATGTAATATTATAAATATAATAAAATAAATATTTAAAAAAATTAAAAGATTTTCAATTGTATTTATTTCACTGAAGCTTTTCTCTACTTGTCATTTTCTTGAACTTATATTCATAGTGTGCCGTCTGATAACACCGACAACTTTCACAGTGTGTACAGGACATCAACACAAGCAACTTTTCTCAGTCACTATTTGCTCGTCTAATTCTTGTTTCGATGTATGGCATCTTCTGTCCATAATTTATGCATTCCCATTGATAGCTTCGCAGTTGCAAATGTCATTTATTTCTATACTGCCGTTTAAAATTCTGAGAGCAATGGAAATGATATCATGCAAACAGTCAGGGTTAAAACTTAACTTTCTCTTTATAAAATGGATATCATAACACACACCTATGTTGCTTATCATATTTGATGCGTTTGCGTAGAGAAATGATTCATAAGATTTGAAATTGATATTTACACTCCATAAGATGCTTAGTGTAACCCGTATCAAAGTACAAATTTTATCGCTTTCTAACCGAAATAATAAATGTAAAACATAATTTGATAATAATTTGAGCCAGTAAGCTGTCCTACATCTTTCACTAGCCGACCTCCATGGTGGGATGGTTACATAACACACTATGAAGCCATGGGTTCCAGGTTCGAGCCTGGGCATGAGTGTTCTTTATGAGCAGAGGCGAAACCACAAATTTTTATCTGTAGAGGGGGTTAAGTACCAGGACAAATGTGCCAATAATAATATTATTAATATAGTGCTGGTAGTGGTAGTAATAATAGTAGCATAAAAAGACGTTATTATCGTCGTAAATCATGCAAAAGGGGGCAGAAGTTGGTGCTAAAACATTTGTGTTTGAACAAATGATTTCAAATATTTTTTTCAACACGTTCAATTTCATATTAGCTAATAATAGAAAAGAAGCACACAAACTGTATTTTTGAAAGACAGAATATGCATGCATGACGAGCATTATTCTTTTTGTACATTTTACACATATGCAACATAGAGCGACGTAAAATAAGAAATACATATGCAACGCTAAATTGTGTTTGTGTACGTATTCAAAGTTTCTTTAAAATATATATATTATTTAAATACATTACATGATCAATTCATACACCAAATTGTCTCTCAAATGCTCAAGCATTTAAGCAGCAACAATCTGAAGTATATATATCTGGCCTTACTTCTCTCCCGGGTAATTTAAAATGCATTACAGAAATAATCATTGGGATCGAAGCGAGCAGGAAAATCTTTAGATCCAAATATTTGCAAACTGAAAACAATATTGATTTAATAGAGCGCAAATAATTCCACGGGGTGCCATGGCATTCTCTTTGACATTTCTTTTTCATTTAGATCGTTTTGTCCCCCAGGGCTGACTCCTCCCCCCCCCCCTCAGCTATGGATCTGAACTTGCACTATAAGAATAGCAGATATTGAAATTGCGAGCGAAGCGAGCAAGAAAATTTTACGAAATGTACTTTTATTTGTATAAAATTTGAAATCGAGGGGACAATTGCCCCTCTGTGCCCCCTGTAAGTGCCTTTAGCCGTCTGGAAGAAAAATGCAAGAAACACTTGAAAATTAATTCCATCTTCAGGATCCATTTGTCCTACTATTCTTAGATTCTGCTAGTCATGTTTCTTTACTTCAATGTTTGCCCCCCCCTAGATTGTACTTCAGTCCAATTCCTCTGCCCCTGCCCCTCTGTAGTTGCAGCACTGTTTGTGAGTGTCTCTTCATCAATTTCACGTCATCACTCATTGTCACGATTAGCTAGATGTGGCAGAAAAGCAACGCTAAGTTCTAACTGTTCTAGATACTGAAAATTGCGAAAACATTTCCCGAAGTCTGAATCTGGAAGGGAATTTTTTCCTCCATCCTGATAGGACATTATACGGAATCCCACACACCTTCATAAATCACAAAATCAATAAATGTCTTTGTTATGTTACTAGAGTAATACAAGATATAATTGTACAAATTAGTGAGAATTCCAGGTAGGAATATGTTCTGAATTTTTCACAGGGGGGGCAAAGCAGGCTCTCAGGGGGGGCAGTTGCCCCACCTGCCCCCCCTCTAGCTACGGGCCTGTTGGCAATGAACAGCCCCATTGCAAAAAAGTAAGGCGGAGGCAGTGGTATAGCTCGACCACAAGGAAAAAAACCTTCCGTCCAAAGCATTCGCGCAACTTCCCTGCCGTTATCGGTGTTCGGGGCAGTGTTGCCAGGTCAGATTTGAAAAATTCGGGAGATTGTTCCTTGGAAACCAGAAGTTCTGCTACAAAATCAGATGATCTAATAGTAGCGGATGAACGACGTTCTTGGGGGGGGGCATAGTTGTGCGCACTGGGGGGGGCAAGGGGAGTGGCGCGCATTGTTTACGGTGTAAACGTCACAGATACTTTTGTAACAATGGTGCTAAACCCAGCACCCTGTGTTTGGCGAAAATATACCGAAGATCTCCATTTCAGGAGTGGACATGTTTCAAACAAAAGAAAGTAAACCGCCCGAAGGAACCGACCAACATCTTTCATCTCTTTCGCATTTTCCGGTTAGAGGGTGCGTGGAAAACACCCTCAAATTTGCCCTTTCTCAGCACCGACACAAGGGTTTGCGATGCCTCTATTATCGCGAGGAATTTTTATGACAGAAAATGGTAGAAATGTGTGTTCACAGATGAAGCTAACGTGCCGCCTTTCGTTGTCGGCGATTTTGCACAATCTTTCAAGTCGAATGCTAACAATAACAAATCAATTTGCCTTCTGCTGGTGTTCGGTGTACAGCTATCGATAGGGGTGGGCACGCGTCCTGCACCATAATGAAAAAATGCATTACGTATGTGAAATATATTTGGTGAATTAGACAGCATGTCTTCCTCAATAATTCAAGATAGCAATGCTTATGCTAGGGTGCCACCCATCCTCCCCATCTGGTAGAAATACACACACACCCACAAACACATACATGTATAACATAATTTGCCCACGCTACGAAGTCAGTGTTTCTACCTAGTAAGGCAACGACGTTTTTCACTGTGTCTGTGTCATTTCATCCATTTCATCAGTTTTTCATTCATCCATATTGTCGTACTTACCGGTAGAGGCACAAAAGCGACGTAAAATAACTAAAATAGAAATAGAGTTTAGGGTGGGATAAAATACAGCCATCTAAAAATAGTAATGTAGTAAAAGTAATAAAATAATTTCCTAGCACAATTGAGTAGCGTTTGACATAATTTCACAGTTCAAACAGCACTTTTCACGGCTGAGTGGAGTTCCATTCCACATCTCCCCTCCATATTCAAGTAAAGATGAGCAGGAAACGTGTTTTTGAGCTGGCCGTTGGAGGTTCCATAGCAATAGGTTATTAAGGAATTCTCCCGAGAAATCAATAGGCCTGGCAACGCTGACGTGAGCCGGCTGAATGTCCCTTCCCCCCTGCCCTTTCCCGCACCCGCCGGCGCGATGTGCTTCTGCGCAGGTTTTTTTGCTTGTGGTTCCACTATAGTAGCGCACGTAGTTCGCACGTAGTTCGCACGTTTGCCGCAGATGTCACTACCTATTAATAACCTGGTGATGTCCCCTACCGCCAGTTCTTGGAACCACTTCGAGGTTGCGAGTGAATTACTGAAAATAATGAATGTGGGAGAAGCGATCCAAGAATATTGTTTGGGTATTTGATAAATTTCGAGCCTTGAAGATCCAAGTGTCTTCTTTTGAAGCATTATATTATATAAATTATACACAGAGTGTGTGAAAAAAAGAGAAAAAATATACGGACACTTTTGAATTGTTAAAATCGTTCAGTTAGTGTTAGTGTGTCTCACTCGATAAATATTTCCAATCAGAAAAGAAAAGAGGTGTACATTTCTCCTCACCCATGTGCCCAGGGGTTTGTACGGAATTTTACATCTGCTGGGAGGTGTAATTTTGTAATAAGGGACTTGTAAGGTTATTAATTAGAGCCAAAATGGCCATGAATTGGTCTTTGTGAAAAAAAAATTGAGGGGATGTTGGGGTGCCCATCCTCCTCAAGGCCAATGGCGCATCCCCCAATCTTGTCATAATCCCTATAAAGTATTTAATTACGACAGTGTGTCTGCTACTATTTTATTACTGACAGTAACTTTTTCAGCTTTAATGAACACTCAGTTTCTACACAGGAACGTTAAAGGGGGGAGGGGGCAAGGGGGGCCATGACCTCGCTTGGAAAACGAATGTCCACTTGAAAAATTATATATTTCAGACATAATTTCATTTCAATCACAGTAATTTATGTTAATTAATTATAAGTGCGTTGAAGGAACATGATAATTTCAAACTGAAATAGTGTTTTTTGAGGGAGATCACTATTATGGGGAGAAATGTGCCTCCTTCCCTCCCCCCATGAAATAAATTACCTTGCTTGTCCCTCCCTGGAAAAAAATTCTGCGGACGTCCATTCATCTTTTTCCTCATCTAACGAATTGAAACTGGTGCAAGTACATGCAAAAGCGACTTGGAACCAGGTAAAGTAAATGAATTACCTAGGAAATATATACAAAGGACTCCCTCCCCTCCTGCCTCATCCCACATGTTGCAGAATTGTGCAAGGGTGTAAACTTCTTAAATATATATTTTTAAAATATACAGGGTACCCACGGACCACGGAAACGTATCGAGGACATCAAAACAAACAACTTTTCTCAGTAACATTTTTCTCGTTGGTGCATCCTTTCGGCGCTACAGTCGTTCAAAAAAGCCCGTTTTGCCGCCTGAATGCTGGTAATCACACACAACATTTGATTGCATTTGTGACGTCATATCCCGTTGTGAAGCTATGCGTTCCATGGTTGCCAGGAACACACATATTCTGTGAAAAATGACATAGCTACAATCAGCCACATTATGTACAGTAAAACAACACGAGAAAACATGTTATGAAACCTAACAGGAAGTAAACAAACGATACGAAAAATGGTAGAAAGAAAATAGAATTCAAGTGGAAGTGGTCATATCGAATTTTATCTCAGCTTACATGTCAAATATTTGCAAATCTAGTTACCAAGTTGGCATCTACAATTTAGTCTATCCACTTCGTCCTTCTGATACTAGTTGTCTGTGACACTCAACAGATGGCAAAATAGAAATGAAATAACTCAAAATTCCAGAGGTAAGCAACACATAATACGCATAATGTATATTCAGGGCATTATGAGGCCAGTGAAAAAATGGTTCAAAATACAGGGATATATGTAGTAGTAATACAAGCTCACCGACGACTGTATTTAGCTATGTACCGGTTACACATGTAATAGTTTGCAACTATATTCGCTACTGATTCATAATTAGATTGTTACTGTGGTTGTACGTGTTTTAGCCGTAATGTAACAACGTGAACCTCGTATACTTCCGTTATCAGCACAAAAGTACCACAAGGCATCTGGACACAAACCTGTAGATATCAATCTTGCAACGAGATTTGCAAATATTTGACATGTCTGGGCGTAAACAGCCACATGCAAGCTGTAAATCCAATAAAATTTATTGTTGTTGATATTTGACATGTAGGCTGAGACAAAATCCGATATTGACACTTAATTTTGAATACGTTTTTACCATTTCTCATATCATTGGTTCACTTCCTCCTTCCCCTGAGATGACTGCTGATCTTCTGGCTGGTAGCTATGATGTTCGGTCCACTGGACGCGTTTCTCGCTTCGTTTTACAGCCAATAATGTGGTTGGTAGTTTGTCATTTTCACACAAAATTTGTGTGTGCTGTTTTGCCGCAGGAAATGACGTCACAGATACGATCAAATGTTGTGTTGGGTTACCAGTGTAACGGGGAATTTGGACTCCGTAGAAAAGTGACTGTACAGTCACTTTTCTACGGAGAAAAATGACTGCCCTTTTCAGTTCCCGTCAATTAAGCAGGGGGTAAAATATCCCCGTAGAAAAATGACTGCCTGTCAATTCCCACTTAAAAGAGAGGGTACAAATTCCCCGTAGAAAAGTGACTGCCCAATTAAATCCTGCTTATATTAGGAGGGGGTACAATTTCCCCGTAGAAAAGTGACTGCCCCCTTATATCCTGCTTATATTAGGAGGGGGTACAATTTCCCCGTAGAAAAGTGACTGCCCCCTTATATCCTGCTTATATTAGGAGGGGGTATAATTTCCCCGTAGAAAAGTGACTGCCCCTTTAAATCCTGCTTATATTAGGAGGGGGTGTAATTTCCCGTAGAAAAGTGACTGCCCTATTAAATCCTGCTTATATTAGGAGGGGGTACAAATTCCCCGTAGAAAAGTGACTGCCCCCTTAAATCCTGCTTATATTAGGAGGGGGTATAATTTCCCCGTGGAAAAGTGACTGCCCCTTTAAATCTTGCTTATATTAGGAGGGGGTATAATTTCCCCGTAGAAAAGTGACTGCCCTATTAAATCCTGCTAATATGAGAAGGGGGTACAATTTCCCCGTAGAAAAGTGACTGCCCCTTATATCCTGCTTATATTAGGAGGGGGTACAAATTCCCCGTAGAAAAGTGACTGCCCCTTAAATCCTGCTTATATTAGGAGGGGGTACAATTTCCCCGTAGAATAGTGACTGCCCCTTTAAATCCTGCTTATATTAGGAGGGGGTACAATTTCCCCGTAGAAAAGTGACTGCCCCATTAAATCCTGCAAATATGAGAAGGGGGTACAATTTCCACGTAGAAAAGTGACTGCCCTCTTATATCCTGCTTATATTAGGAGGGGGTACAAATTCCCCGTAGAAAAGTGACTGCCCCCTTAAATCCTGCTTATATTAGGAGGGGGTATAATTTCCCCGTAGAAAAGTGACTGCCCCTTTAAATCCTGCTTATATTAGGAGGGGGTATAATTTCCCCGTAGAAAAGTGACTGCCCTATTAAATCCTGCTAATATGAGAAGGGGGTACAATTTCCCCGTAGAAAAGTGACTGCCCTATTAAATCCTGCTAATATGAGAACGGGGTACAAATTCCCCGTAGAAAAGTGACTGCCCCCTTAAATCCTGCTTATATTAGGAGGGGGTATAATTTCCCCGTAGAAAAGTGACTGCCTCTTTAAATCCTGCTTATATTAGGAGGGGGTATAATTTCCCCGTAGAAAAGTGACTGCCCTATTAAATCCTGCTAATATGAGAAGGGGGTACAATTTCCCCGTAGAAAAGTGACTGCCCCTTATATCCTGCTTATATTAGGAGGGGGTACAAATTCC
Source organism: Lepisma saccharinum (assembly GCF_977018435.1). Taxonomy (NCBI): domain Eukaryota; kingdom Metazoa; phylum Arthropoda; class Insecta; order Zygentoma; family Lepismatidae; genus Lepisma; species Lepisma saccharinum. The sequence continues at coordinate 14,208,669 of NC_139256.1, read as the reverse complement.
CCGTAGAAAAGTGACTGCCCCTTAAATCCTGCTTATATTAGAAGGGGGTACAATTTCCCCGTAGAAAAGTGACTGCCCCTTTAAATCCTGCTTATATTAGGAGGGGGTATAATTTCCCCGTAGAAAAGTGACTGCCCCATTAAATCCTGCAAATATGAGAAGGGGGTACAATTTCCCCGTAGAAAAGTGACTGCCCTCTTATATCCTGCTTATATTAGGAAGGGGTACAAATTCCCCGTAGAAAAGTGACTGCCCCCTTAAATCCTGCTTATATTAGGAGGGGGTACAATTTCCCCGTAGAAAAGTGACTGCCCCCTTGAATCCTGCTTATATTAGGAGGGGGTATAATTTCCCCGTAGAAAAATGACTGCCCCCTTGAATCCTGCATATATTAGGAGGGGGTACAAATTCCCCGTAGAAAAGTGACTGCCCCTTTAAATCCTGCTTATATTAGGAGGGGGTATAATTTCCCCGTAGAAAAGTGACTGCCCCCTTATATCCTGCTTATATTAGGAGGGGGTACAAATTCCCCGTAGAAAAGTGACTGCCCCATAAATCCTGCTTATATTAGGAGGGGGTACAAATTCCCCGTAGAAAAGTGACTGCCCCTTTAAATCCTGCTTATATTAGGAGGGGGTGTAATTTCCCCGTAGAAAAGTGACTGCCCCCTTATATACTGCTTATATTAGGAGGGGGTACAAATTCCCCGTAGAAAAGTGACTGCCCCCTTAAATCCTGCTTATATTAGGAGGGGGTACAATTTCCCCGTAGAAAAGTGACTGCCCCCTTGAATCCTGCTTATATTAGGAGGGGGTATAATTTCCGCGTAGAAAAATGACTGCCCCCTTGAATCCTGCATATATTAGGAGGGGATACAAATTCCCCGTAGAAAAGTGACTGCCCCCTTATATCCTACTTATATTAGGAGGGGGTATAATTTCCCCGTAGAAAAGTGACTGCCCCCTTAAATCCTGCTTATATTTGGAGGGGGTACAATTTCCCCGTAGAAAAGTGACTGCCCCCTTAAATCCTGCAAATATTAGGAGGGGGTACAATTTCCCCGTAGAAAAGTGACTGCCCCCTTAAATCCTGCTTATATTAGGAGGGGGTACAAATTCCCCGTAGAAAAGTGACTGCCCCTTTAAATCCTGCTTATATTAGGAGGGGGTACAATTTCCCCGTAGAAAAGTGACTGCCCTATTAAATCCTGTTTATATTAGGAGGGGGTACAATTTCCCCGTAGAAAAGTGACTGCCCCCTTAAATCCTGCTTATATTAGGAGGGGGTATAATTTCCCCGTAGAAAAGTGACTGCCCCTTTAAATCCTGCTTATATTAGGAGGGGGTATAATTTCCCCGTAGAAAAGTGACTGCCCTATTAAATCCTGCTAATATGAGAAGGGGGTACAATTTCCCCGTAGAAAAGTGACTGCCCTATTAAATCCTGCTAATATGAGAAGGGGGTACAAATTCCCCGTAGAAAAGTGACTGCCCCCTTAAATCCTGCTTATATTAGGAGGGGGTATAATTTCCCCGTAGAAAAGTGACTGCCCCTTTAAATCCTGCTTATATTAGGAGGGGGTATAATTTCCCCGTAGAAAAGTGACTGCCCCTTTAAATCCTGCTTATATTAGGAGGGGGTATAATTTCCCCGTAGAAAAGTGACTGCCCTATTAAATCCTGCTTATATTAGGAGGGGGTACAAATTCCCCGTAGAAAAGTGACTGCCCCCTTAAATCCTGCTTATATTAGGAGGGGGTATAATTTCCCCGTAGAAAAGTGACTGCCCCTTTAAATCCTGCTTATATTAGGAGGGGGTATAATTTCCCCGTAGAAAAGTGACTGCCCTATTAAATCCTGCTAATATGAGAAGGGGGTACAATTTCCCCGTAGAAAAGTGACTGCCCCTTATATCCTGCTTATATTAGGAGGGGGTACAAATTCCCCGTAGAAAAGTGACTGCCCCTTAAATCCTGCTTATATTAGGAGGGGGTACAATTTCCCCGTAGAAAAGTGACTGACCCTTTAAATCCTGCTTATATTAGGAGGGGTACAATTTCCCCGTAGAAAAGTGACTGCCCCATTAAATCCTGCAAATATGAGAAGGGGGTACAATTTCCCCGTAGAAAAGTGACTGCCCTCTTATATCCTGCTTATATTAGGAGGGGGTACAAATTCCCCGTAGAAAAGTGACTGCCCCCTTAAATCCTGCTTATATTAGGAGGGGGTATAATTTCCCCGTAGAAAAGTGACTGCCCCTTTAAATCCTACTTATATTAGGAGGGGGTATAATTTCCCCGTAGAAAAGTGACTGCCCCCTTAAATCCTGCTAATATGAGGAGGGGGTACAATTTCCCCGTAGAAAAGTGACTGCCCTATTAAATCCTGCAAATATTAGGAGGGGGTACAATTTCCCCGTAGAAAAGTGACTGCCCCCTTATATCCTCCTTATATTAGGAGGGGGTACAAATTCCCCGTAGAAAAGTGACTGCCCTATTAAATCCTGCTTATATTAGGAGGGGGTATAATTTCCCCGTAGAAAAGTGACTGCCCCTTTAAATCCTGCTTATATTAGGAGGGGGTATAATTTCCCCGTAGAAAAGTGACTGCCCCCTTAAATCCTGCTTATATTAGGAGGGGGTACAATTTCCCCGTAGAAAAGTGACTGCCCCTTTAAAACCTGCTTATATTAGGAGTGGGTACAATTTCCCCGTAGAAAAGTGACTGCCCTATTAAATCCTGCTAATATGAGAAGTAGGTACAATTTCCCCGTAGAAAAGTGACTGCCCCCTTATATCCTGCTTATATTAGGAGGGGGTACAAATTCCCCGTAGAAAAAGTGACTGCCCCTATAAATCCTGCTTATATTAGGAGGGGGTATAATTTCCCCGTAGAAAAGTGACTGCCCCTTTAAATCCTGATTATATTAGGAGGGGTATAATTTCCCCGTAGAAAAGTGACTGCCCTATTAAATCCTGCTAATATGAGAAGGAGGTACAATTTCCCCGTAGAAAAGTGACTGCCCTATTAAATCCTGCTAATATGAGAAGGGGGTACAATTTCCCCGTAGAAAAGTGACTGCCCCTTTATATCCTGCTTATATTAGCAGGGGGTACAAATTCCCCGTACAAAATTCACTGCCCCCTTAAATCCTGCTTATATTAGGAGGGGGTATAATTTCCCCGTAGAAAAGTGACTGCCCCCTTAAATCCTGCTTATATTAGGAGGGGGTACAAATTCCCCGTAGAAAAGTGACTGCCCCCTTATATCCTGCTTATATTAGGAGGGGGTACAAATTCCCCGTAGAAAAGTGACTGCCTTCTTATATCCTGCTTACATTAGGAGGGGGTATGATTTCCCCGTAGAAAAGTGACTGCCCTATTAAATCCTGCTAATATGAGAAGGGGGTACAATTTCCCCGTAGAAAAGTGACTGCCCCCTTATATCCTGCTTATATTAGGAGGGGGTACAAATTCCCCGTAGAAAAGTGACTGCCTTCTTATATCCTGCTTACATTAGGAGGGGGTATGATTTCCCCGGAGAAAAGTGACTGCCCTATTAAATCCTGCTAATATGAGAAGGGGGTACAATTTCCCCGTAGAAAAGTGACTGCCCTATTAAATCCTGCTAATATGAGAAGGGGGTACAATTTCCACGTAGAAAAGTGACTGCCCCCTTAAATCCTGCTTATATTAGGAGGGGGTATAATTTCCCCGTAGAAAAGTGACTGCCCCATTAAATCCTGCTAATATTAGAAGGGGGTACAATTTCCCCGTAGAAAAGTGACTGACCCTTTTATCTTTAATATATTAGGAGGGGGTACAAATTTCCCCCTAGAAAAGTTACTGTTCTAATAATTAGTTCTTACATGAGAAATTGCATACAAAATGCTACGGAGAAAAGTTGCTGCTTACTTAATTTATTATTCACAAAACAGTAGGGGAATTAGATTTACTATATTGTCGTATAAAGCCTTTATAACTCTGGTATCTGGCTCATCATTGACTTAATTATTACGTACAAGTTTCTCATTTGAATGTTCATCAAAACATTTGAATGAGTCTACCATTTGAGTAGGGTGATAAAGGTGTCCTGGGTTCAATACCCGGTGGAGGCACATAGTAATTCGGATCCAACTTTAAACTGTGGGTCCATTCTTGATTAGACTTAGTGTGCATAAATTAAAACGCTAACTCAATCAATCCATCAATCAAGACATTTGAATTGCATTTCTCAACATTTTGTCGTACATTTCTTGGAACAAGCGAAGGAATGTCTTAAACTAACAGCATGTCCCGTACTCTTTGTTTTATCGGGTACTTATTGGCATCCGCTATTACGTCTCCATTTTGCTTTCTCTCTGTTCTATCGTGGGCGATTCAGCTGCCTTTTCCTTGAAAGTGTGGATTTTTGTGGCAATGCTTCAGCTGGTCGGCTCAAGTTAATGGGACGTCTGCCTTAATTAATCACGTTTGATATAGATATTTACTAGCTTGAAAGAAAATATACTTTATATTTAGTTAATGTGATCAGAGGATTGTAGTGATCAATGTTTTATGCAGCATATAAACTTTCAACGGATAGTCACAAGCCACAGCGAACATAACCACAACTCTATTTCATAATTACACGTACAGAAGGATGAGTTCCACACTGAACTGCTAGCTGACGGATGCCAGAAATTTCCACTATTACTATCAAAAAGATGTGACTCGTCACTTCCTTCATTATTGTCTCCAAAATCCATGTTTTCTAACGGTGCATGTACAGCCTACGTAGCGGGAAAGTGTGGCTTATGACTATATCACTACACAGATGACCACCTGGTTGGAGAGCCAAAAACTTCAGTGATGTACATATTATACTGCCATTCGAAAAGAAAAATGACAATGTCTCGCACTTTTTGGACAGTGGGTTGCTTATTATGCATGATGGTATGTTCAACAACAACAACATAAAAATCAAACATGTGGCTTAAGAATATCATCCACTGACTCCTTCATGTGTTAAACATGGTGAATAATATGTAATAGGTTAGTTGCAAACCACAACGAAATTATAAATGTCTGTATTTGATAAAGTTTTTGTATAAATTGAAATACATCACATATTATATTAAAATGCACTACGGCATTATTGAAATACATATTTAGTGAAAAGTGATAAATCATAATTCTCATGCTATATGCATTGTATATTATTTTTTGTTCAATTTTTTTGAAGTTAAAACAATTGTTTTATTTGACTTGTGTACTCCTGGTGTGTCTGAATCGTATTGATTCTGATCAAAATGTTACAATTAAAACTATAGTCTGTGTGTAGATGTATCTTGTTATTTGTTCCTATGAAAATATGATTAGTGTGTACATAAATTTGTTGGTGTGTGTAAGTATGTTTATATGTAATATATGTTTCTGTGTAACAAAATTATGATTTATCAACCTCATAACACGAATAACGTGTGTATTCGATTATTTTAAAAATTGATCAAAGATTCTATCGTAAAATGCATCAATGTAATTTTTAAATTCGAGAGTTACTACGGATATGTGGAAGCAACCACTTTCAATTATATTTTACAAGTTATAAAATATTTCCATGTTAAAATATCGCTTATACGGGCTCTCGTCGTGCTTTTCAAATAAATATAATTACCACAAGGAACAAAGTGTTTTACTTTTTGTTAGTTATGCATAGATTATATAAGAAGTATTTTTATAATGAGAAACCTATTTATTTGTGACAGTACACACACACATTGTGTACAAATTTGTTGTCCAAAATGTTTCAAGAAAATGCAATTCAAATGTCTTGATTGATGGATTGATTGAGTTAGCGTTTTAATTTATGCACACTAAGTCTAATCAAGAATGGACCCACAGTTTAAAGTTGGATCCGAATTACTATGTGCCTCCACCGGGTATTGAACCCAGGACACCTTTATCACCCTACTCAAACGGTAGACTCATTCAAATGTTTTGATGAACATTCAAATGAGAAACTTGTACGTAATAATTAAGTCAATGATGAGCCAGATACCAGAGTTATAAAGGCTTTATACGACAATATAGTAAATCTAATTCCCCTACTGTTTTGTGAAGTAAATTAAGTAAGCAGCAACTTTTCTCCGTAGCATTTTGTATGCAATTTCTCATGTAAGAACTAATTATTAGAACAGTAACTTTTCTAGGGGGAAATTTGTACCCCCTCCTAATATATTAAAGATAAAAGGGTCAGTCACTTTTCTACGGGGAAATTGTACCCCCTTCTAATATTAGCAGGATTTAATGGGGCAGTCACTTTTCTACGGGGAAATTATACCCCCTCCTAATATAAGCAGGATTTAAGGGGGCAGTCACTTTTCTACGTGGAAATTGTACCCCCTTCTCATATTAGCAGGATTTAATAGGGCAGTCACTTTTCTACGGGGAAATTGTACCCCCTTCTCATATTAGCAGGATTTAATAGGGCAGTCACTTTTCTCCGGGGAAATCATACCCCCTCCTAATGTAAGCAGGATATAAGAAGGCAGTCACTTTTCTACGGGGAATTTGTACCCCCTCCTAATATAAGCAGGATATAAGGGGGCAGTCACTTTTCTACGGGGAAATTGTACCCCCTTCTCATATTAGCAGGATTTAATAGGGCAGTCACTTTTCTACGGGGAAATTGTACCCCCTCCTAATATAAGCAGGATATAAGGGGGCAGTCACTTTTCTACGGGGAATTTGTACCCCCTCCTAATATAAGCAGGATTTAAGGGGTCAGTCACTTTTCTACGGGGAAATCATACCCCCTCCTAATGTAAGCAGGATATAAGAAGGCAGTCACTTTTCTACGGGGAAATTATACCCCCTCCTAATATAAGCAGGATATAAGGGGGCAGTCACTTTTCTACGGGGAAATTGTACCCCCTTCTCATATTTGCAGGATTTAATAGGGCAGTCACTTTTCTACGGGGAAATTGTACTCCCTCCTAATATAAGCAGGATTTAAGGGGGCAGTCACTTTTCTACGTGGAAATTGTACCCCCTTCTCATATTAGCAGGATTTAATAGGGCAGTCACTTTTCTACGGGGAAATCATACCCCCTCCTAATGTAAGCAGGATATAAGAAGGCAGTCACTTTTCTACGGGGAATTTGTACCCCCTCCTAATATAAGCAGGATATAAGGGGGCAGTCACTTTTCTACGGGGAAATTGTACCCCCTTCTCATATTAGCAGGATTTAATAGGGCAGTCACTTTTCTACGGGGAAATTGTACCCCCTCCTAATATAAGCAGGATTTAAGGGGGCAGTCACTTTTCTACGGGGAAATTGTACCCCCTTCTCATATTAGCAGGTTTTAATAGGGCAGTCATTTTTCTACGGGGAAATTGTACCCCCTTCTCATATTAGCAGGATTTAATAGGGCAGTCACTTTTCTACGGGGAAATTATACCCCCTCCTAATTATAAGCAGGATTTAAAGGGGCAGTCACTTTTCTACGGGGAAATTATACCCCCTCCTAATATAAGCAGGATTTAAGGGGGCAGTCACTTTTCTACGGGGAAATTGTACCCCCTTCTCATATTAGCAGGATTTAATAGGGCAGTCACTTTTCTACGGGGAAATTATACCCCCTCCTAATATAAGCAGGATTTTAACGGGCAGTCACTTTTCTACGGGGAAATTATACCCCCTCCTAATATAAGCAGGATTTAAGGGGGCAGTCACTTTTCTACGGGGAATTTGTACCCCTCCTAATATAAGCAGGATATAAGGGGGCAGTCACTTTTCTACGGGGAAATTGTACCCCCTTCTCATATTAGCAGGATTTAATAGGGCAGTCACTTTTCTACGGTGAAATTGTACCCCCTTCTCATATTAGCAGGATTTAAAAGGGCAGTCACTTTTCTACGGGGAAATTATACCCCCTCCTAATATAAGCAGGATTCAAGGGGGCAGTCACTTTTCTACGGGGAAATTGTACCCCCTCCTAATGTAAGCAGGGTTTAAGGGGGCAGTCACTATTTTCTACGGGGAATTTGTACCCCCTCCTAATATAAGCTGGATATAAGGGGGCAGTCACTTTTCTACGGGGAAATTGTACCCCCTTCTCATATTAGCAGGATTTAATAGGGCAGTCACTTTTCTACGGGGAAATTATACCCCCTCCTAATATAAGCAGGATTTTAACGGGCAGTCACTTTTCTACGGGGAAATTATACCCCCTCCTAATATAAGCAGGATTTAAAGGGGCAGTCACTTTTCTACGGGGAAATTGTACCCCCTCCTAATGTAAGCAGGGTTTAAGGGGGCAGTCACTATTTTCTACGGGGAATTTGTACCCCCTCCTAATATAAGCTGGATATAAGGGGGCAGTCCCTTTTCTACGGGAAAATTGTACCCCCTTCTCATATTAGCAGGATTTAATAGGGCAGTCACTTTTCTACGGGGAAATTATACCCCCTCCTAATATAAGCAGGATTTAAAGGGGCAGTCACTTTTCTACGGGGAAATTATACCCCCTCCTAATATAAGCAGGAATAAAGGGGGCAGTCACTTTTCTACGGGGAATTTGTACCCCCTCCTAATATAAGCAGGATATAAGGGGGCAGTCACTTTTCTACGGGGAAATTGTACCCCCTTCTAATATTAGCAGGATTTAATAGGGCAGTCACTTTTCTACGGGGAAATTGTACCCCCTTCTCATATTAGCAGGATTTAATAGGGCAGTCACTTTTCTACGGGGAAATTATACCCCCTCCTAATTATAAGCAGGATTTAAAGGGGCAGTCACTTTTCTACGGGGAAATTATACCCCCTCCTAATATAAGCAGGATTTAAGGGGGCAGTCACTTTTCTACGGGGAAATTGTACCCCCTTCTCATATTTGCAGGATTTAATAGGGCAGTCACTTTTCTACGGGGAAATTATACCCCCTCCTAATATAAGCAGGATTTAAAGGGGCAGTCACTTTTCTACGGGGAAATTGTACCCCGTCCTAATGTAAGCAGGGTTTAAGGGGGCAGTCACTCTTTTCTACGGGGAATTTGTACCCCCTCCTAATATAAGCAGGATATAAGGGGGCAGTCACTTTTCTACGGGGAAATTGTACCCCCTTCTCATATTAGCAGGATTTAAAAGGCAGTCACTTTTCTACGGGGAAATTATACCCCCTCCTAATATAAGCAGGATTTAAAGGGGCAGTCACTTTTCTACGGGGAAATTGTACCCCCTCCTAATGTAAGCAGGGTTTAAGGGGGCAGTCACTATTTTCTACGGGGAATTTCTACCCCCTCCTAATATAAGCTGGATATAAGGGGGCAGTCACTTTTCTACGGGGAAATTGTACCCCCTCCTAATGTAAGCAGTATTTAAGGGGGCAGTCACATTTCTACGGGGAAATTGTACCCCTTCTCATATTAGCAGGATTTAATAGGGCAGTCACTTTTCTACGGGGAAATTATACCCCCTCCTAATATAAGCAGGATTTAAAGGGGCAGTCACTTTTCTACGGGGAAATTGTACCCCGTCCTAATGTAAGCAGGGTTTAAGGGGGCAGTCACTATTTTCTACGGGGAATTTGTACCCCCTCCTAATATAAGCAGGATATAAGGGGGCAGTCACTTTTCTACGGGGAAATTGTACCCCCTTCTCATATTAGCAGGATTTAGTAGGGCAGTCACTTTTCTACGGTGAAATTGTACCACCTTCTCATATTAGCAGGATTTAAAAGGGCAGTCACTTTTCTACGGGGAAATTATACCCCCTTTTAATATAAGCAGGATTTAAAGGGGCAGTCACTTTTCTACGGGGAAATTGTACCCCCTTCTCATATTAGCAGGATTTAATAGGGCAGTCACTTTTCTACGGGGAAATTATACCCCCTCCTAATATAAGCAGGATTTTAACGTGCAGTCACTTTTCTACGGGGAAATTATACCCCTCCTAATATAAGCAGGATATAAGGGGGCAGTCACTTTTCTACGGGGAATTTGTACCCCTCGTAATATAAGCAGGATATAAGGGGGCAGTCACTTTTCTACGGGGAAATTGTACCCCCTTCTCATATTAGCAGGATTTAATAGGGCAGTCACTTTTCTACGGGGAAATTGTACCCCCTCCTAATATAAGCAGGAATAAAGGGGGCAGTCACTTTTCTACGGGGAAATTGTACCCCCTTCTAATATAAGCAGTATTTAAGGAGGCAGTCACTTTTCTACGGGGTATTTGTACCCCCTCCTAATATAGGCAGGATACAAGGGAGCAGTCACTTTTCTACGGGTAAATTGTACCCCCTCTTAATATAAGCAGGATTTAAAGGGGCAGTCACTTTTCTACGGAGATATTGTACCCCCTCCTAATATAAGCAGGATTTAATTGGGCAGTCACTTTTCTACGGGGAATTTGTACCCCCTCCTAATATAAGTAGGATTTAAGGGGGCAGTCACTTTTCTACGGGGAAATTGTACCCCCTTCTCATATTAGCAGGATTTAATAGGGCAGTCACTTTTCTACGGGGAAATTATACCCCCTCCTAGTGTAAGCAGGATTTAAGGGGGCAGTCACTTTTCTACGGGGAAATTATACCCCCTCCTAATATAAGCATGATTTAAAGGGGCGGTCACTTTTCTACGGGGAAATTATACCCCCTCCTAATATAAGCAGGAATAAAGGGGGCAGTCACTTTTCTACGGGGAATTTGTACCCCCTCCTAATATAAGCAGGATATAAGGGGGCAGTCACTTTTCTACGGGGAAATTGTACCCCCTCCTAATACTAGCAGGATTTAATAGGGCAGTCACTTTTCTACGGGGAAATTGTACCCCCTTCTCATATTAGCAGGATTTAATAGGGCAGTCACTTTTCTACGGGGAAATTATACCCCCTCCTAATTATAAGCAGGATTTAAAGGGGCAGTCACTTTTCTACGGGGAATTTGTGCCCCCTCCTAATATAAGCAGGTTATAAGGGGGCAGTCACTTTTCTACGGGGAAATTGTACCCCCTTCTCATATTAGCAGGATTTAATAGGGCAGTCACTTTTCTACGGGGAAATTGTACCCCCTTTTCATATTAGCAGGATTTAAAAGGGCAGTCACTTTTCTAAGGGGAATTTGTACCCCCTTCTCATATTAGCAGGATTTAATAGGGCAGTCACTTTTCTACGGGGAAATTGTACCCCCTCCTAATATAAGCAGGAATAAAGGGGGCAGTCACTTTTCTACGGGGAAATTGTACCCCCTCCTAATATAAGCAGTATTTAAGGAGGCAGTCACTTTTCTACGGGGTATTTGTACCCCCTCCTAATATAGGCAGGATACAAGGGAGCAGTCACTTTTCTACGGGTAAATTGTACCCCCTCTTAATATAAGCAGGATTTAAAGGGGCAGTCACTTTTCTACGGAGATATTGTACCCCCTCCTCATATAAGCAGGATTTAAATGGGCAGTCACTTTTCTACGGGGAATTTGTACCCCCTCGTAATATAAGTAGGATTTAAGGGGGCAGTCACTTTTCTACGGGGAAATTGTACCCCCTTCTCATATAAGCAGGATTTAATAGGGCAGTCACTTTTCTACGGGGAAATTGTACCCCCTTTTCATATTAGCAGGATTTAAAAGGGCAGTCACTTTTCTACGGGGAATTTGTACCCCCTTCTCATATTAGCAGGATTTAATAGGGCAGTCACTTTTCTACGGGGAAATTGTACCCCCTCCTAATATAAGCAGGAATAAAGGGGGCAGTCACTTTTCTACGGGGAAATTGTACCCCCTCCTAATATAAGCAGTATTTAAGGAGGCAGTCACTTTTCTACGGGGTATTTGTACCCCCTCCTAATATAGGCAGGATACAAGGGAGCAGTCACTTTTCTACGGGTAAATTGTACCCCCTCTTAATATAAGCAGGATTTAAAGGGGCAGTCACTTTTCTACGGAGATATTGTACCCCCTCCTAATATAAGCAGGATTTAATTGGGCAGTCACTTTTCTACGGGGAATTTGTACCCCCTCGTAATATAAGTAGGATTTAAGGGGGCAGTCACTTTTCTACGGGGAAATTGTACCCCCTTCTCATATAAGCAGGATTTAATAGGGCAGTCACTTTTCTACGGGGAAATTATACCCCCTCCTAGTGTAAGCAGGATTTAAGGGGGCAGTCACTTTTCTACGGGGAAATTATACCCCCTCCTAATATAAGCATGATTTAAAGGGGCGGTCACTTTTCTACGGGGAAATTATACCCCATCCTAATATAAGCAGGAATAAAGGGGGCAGTCACTTTTCTACGGGGAATTTGTACCCCCTCCTAATATAAGCAGGATTTATGGGGCAGTCACTTTTCTACGGGGAAATTGTACCCCCTCCTAATATTAGCAGGATTTAATAGGGCAGTCACTTTTCTACGGGGAAATTGTACCCCCTTCTCATATTAGCAGGATTTAATAGGGCAGTCACTTTTCTACGGGGAAATTGTACCCCCTTTTCATATTAGCAGGATTTAAAAGGGCAGTCACTTTTCTACGGGGAAATTATACCCCCTCCTAATATAAGCAGGAATAAAGGGGGCAGTCACTTTTCTACGGGGAATTTGTACCCCCTCCTAATATAAGCAGGATATAAGGGGGCAGTCACTTTTCTACGGGGAAATTGTACCCCCTCCTAATATTAGCAGGATTTAATAGGGCAGTCACTTTTCTACGGGGAAATTGTACCCCCTTCTCATATTAGCAGGATTTAATAGGGCAGTCACTTTTCTACGGGGAAATTGTACCCCCTTTTCATATTAGCAGGATTTAAAAGGGCAGTCACTTTTCTACGGGGAAATTGTACCCCCTTCTCATATTAGCAGGATTTAATAGGGCTGTCACTTTTCTACGGGGAAATTATACCCCCTCCTAATATAAGCAGGATTTAAAGGGGCAGTCACTTTTCTACGGGGAAATTATACCCCCTCCTAATATAAGCAGGAATAAAGGGGGCAGTCACTTTTCTACGGGGAATTTGTACCCCCTCCTAATATAAGCAGGATATAAGGGGGCAGTCACTTTTCTACGGGGAAATTGTACCCCCTTCTAATATTAGCAGGATTTAATAGGGCAGTCACTTTTCTACGGGGAAATTGTACCCCCTTCTCATATTAGCAGGATTTAATAGGGCAGTCACTTTTCTACGGGGAAATTATACCCCCTCCTAATTATAAGCAGGATTTAAAGGGGCAGTCACTTTTCTACGGGGAAATTATACCCCCTCCTAATATAAGCAGGATTTAAGGGGGCAGTCACTTTTCTACGGGGAAATTGTACCCCTTCTCATATTAGCAGGATTTAATAGGGCAGTCACTTTTCTACGGGGAAATTGTACCCCCTTCTCATATTAGCAGGATTTAATAGGGCAGTCACTTTTCTACGGGGAAATTATACCCCCTCCTAATATAAGCAGGATTTAAAGGGGCAGTCACTTTTCTACGGGGAATTTGTACCCCCTCCTAATATAAGCAGGATATAAGGGGGCAGTCACTTTTCTACGGGGAAATTGTACCCCCTTCTAATATTAGGAGGATTTAATAAGGCAGTCACTTTTCTACGGGGAATTTGTACCCCCTCCTAATATAAGCAGGATATAAGGGGGCAGTCACTTTTCTACGGGGAAATTGTACCCCCTCCTAATATAAGCAGGATTTAATTGGGCAGTCACTTTTCTACGGGGAATTTGTACCCCCTCTTTTAAGTGGGAATTGACAGGCAGTCATTTTTCTACGGGGATATTGTACCCCCTGCTTAATTGACGGGAACTGAAAAGGGCAGTCATTTTTCTCTGTAGAAAATTGACTGTACAGTCATTTTTCTACGGAGTCCAAATTCCCCGTCACGAAAACGGGGAATTTGGACTGCGTAGAAAATTGACTGTACAGTCACTTTTCTACGGAGTCCAAATTCCCCGTTACAACCAGCATCCAGGCGGCAAAACGGCCTTTTTTGAACGGCTGTAGCGTCGAATCGACGCACCAACGAGAAAAATGTTACAGAGAAAAGTTGTTTGTTTTGAGGTCCTCTATACGAATCTGTGGTCCGTGGGCGCCATTAAAATGACACCCTGTATAACATGATAAATTTTATATTTTTTATTAAACCTGCCTCCTCCCAAATGGGGCGCGGTTCCGCCTTTATTCTTCCCTGTAGGCACCCCTGGTGTGGATGTGTCGACAATGAGAATCAATTTTCAGGGCCAGGACTTATAGAACGACCTAGATTACAGCCTGCTTACCAGCTCGGAACTTGCCGACGGAGTTCTTCTCTGGATCGAAGCCACCCAACACAGGAAGAACGCTGTTGTGGATGTCGCTGGCATCTGCCTCCGCCTGGTACTGTGTGGTTGCAGCGAACACACATATCAGCGCCCCCTGCGCCACTATGAGGGAAAACACGAACACCATACGCTCGTCCCTCATTGCTTCGCACCACCCGACGGACACAGAAGTGTAAGATCTTGCACTGTTTGACAGGTATCCTCACAACAAGACGAATTCTGTTTCTTCTCAATTTAGAGATGAAAATACGTACATTGTGTGCCCTGCTCAAGTATGTATCATAAAGGATTTCCAAAGCATATTCTTTTGTGGTTCTGCCATTCAACAATGTGAGGGCGACTGGCCTCTTTACAGATAAGATTGTGACATTGTTACCTTCATTGTTGTTGACTGGCATCTCAGATGACCGTTGAAGATATGAGAACGCAAGGAAACACGTGGAAGACAATTTGAATTTCAATTATGTTGACGTGTGGATTTTGTCTTTGCATTGAGACGAGACAGACTCTTGGTTCATTTGATTTTCCTGTTATTTAGCGTCGTTTCTCTTCCACTTTGGGCTAATCGTGACGAAAAGGATAAGTAATGATTTGATTTATTGATTTGCTTTATTTTACTTCGCTTTTTGTGCCACTTTTGGCTAATTTGCGAAGATAGTGAAGATGTGATGAAATTGACACTCACAAACATCCATGTCCAGCCCGGGATTCGAACCCAGGAACTCCTGGCGTCGTTGTGCGCTGTGCTAACCACTACGCCACGGAGGTCGGTCAGAAATTTGGTGACCGAGGCTCTCTGTCTTGTTCGAGAGTTTGTTAAATTAATACGAGGGCTGTTCAGAAATCAAGTTCCGATTGGCTCGTGAAAAGTAACACATAACCGCAGCGACATGGCGCATGCGCGGTAGTCAGCAGTAATGTGTAATCGCTCGCATCTTCCACGTCTGAAAACCAAAACCACTTTAGACATACCAAGCGGATACCTACCCGATGGGTCATAGTAATTTCAAAGTGAGCCTGTACTGAATTATTTGCCTACATTCAGGATACAATTGTATTTTTCGAGAGTTCGTAGCGTCGAAACAAAGAGTTCCTTTATGACCTATAAACAGGGGCGGCCGGTCATAAGGACGATACGGACGCCGCACTGCCGTGTGCAACCACAAGTGAACAAACATTACATTAACATTTATATATTAGCTTTTACATTGTCTGAATTGCAAATATTCCATTGCTTTTAGATCGTTGGTTAGTCGGTTCTGTATTCATTCTTCCGCGTCCGCGACAATTGCAAAGTTTGCACGCCACCGTGCGGGGGAATACGGAACTTCGAGAGAAATCTGGCGGGGCGGCGTCCTCCCAGTTTACGAGACGTAGAGCATTCTCAGGTGCGGCTGCGAGGGGTAAGAGGCGCGGGAACTGTGGGAATAACACGCGCGGGACAAGGAATATAGCGCGCGGGATCTCTGGCTGGGAGGACGGAGGGTTTGTCGTCCGAAACCCACCCCCTAGGCGAAACTGGCCCTCTCTCTGGAGAACGGTAAACAATGAAGAGTTGCCAGAAGCAATGAAGTTAACATAAGAAAGAAAATTACCAACCGTTGAAAAAAGTATTCTGTATTTCATAATCTTATTCATTTATGACATAAGAGTAGAGCAATAAATAACTCAATTTCCAATGAGATAAGAAAATGTCGACAACTGGAAAAGTACAGACTCTTGCATGGTTTTTGTTATTTACCGTCGCTTTCTGCTACTTTTCGGTAATCACGACGATGAGGATGAGTGATGATATAATGACATTGATGGAGGGACACTCGCAAAGAACCCATATACTCATGCCGGGATTCGAACCCAGGAGCCCTGGCTTTATAATACGGTATGCTAGCCATGGAAGTCGGTTATAGATTCTTGTTACACGCAAAATTATCGTATATATGCGTTGTATTTTTTCTGAGTTTAGTGAAAAGTACATTTGGATTACAATGATGTGGAGTACATCATGTAGATTTAAGTATATGTTTTGATTAGCACGTTTGAAAAAAATCCTGATAATGTGACAAAGTTCTCCAATTTATTTTCAAGGCGGATGTTAAATAAATTAGAAACTCGTCATCTAAACTCACCAAAAGCCGCTACAGGAACCTGTGAACTACAAATATCTTAGAATTTGGCAAAATTGTCTGGCAACCCCGAAGCAATAAAACGACCGGATGGAAAGACAGTATTGACACTTGTTGTTTCTTCGTTTTCCATGGAAAAGTGAAGCCTTTTCGGTAGTTGTGCATTTGTCGCGATGAACAGTCTGGAGAAATTGTTGGTGCGAAGTTTTTCTACCAGAAGTCGAAGTCTGGATGAAAAAATAAACATAAAAAATCTAGTCCGAATTTGAATATAGAACAAGTGTCAAAGAAGGGAGGTCGTGAGTTCACTTGCAAATTTCGCGTTGAAGGACAGAAGGGTGAATTTCAGTTACAAGCATGTCTGAACATTTCTGGTAAGTTTGAAGTTTTTACTAGAGCTTCTGGTGACACAGATATCACCTTTCCAGTGAGATATATATTTTGGTGCCCTATTTCACAAATCAATTAGTCATGTTGGACAGGAGACATTTTCTGTGAAACTTTTTACTAGATATTTTCACGATCAATGCACGTAAATATTCGTCATTGTGCTTATCAAGTTGTGTAAAAATTAATATACCTTCTTCTCAATTTTCACCCCTGTTAAACGACTAAATCTGTTAGAATTATATTTCTTCTTCAATTTTCTTTGCATTACTGTTAAATAATTATTAATTTAAAACGTGTAAAACATGATATTCGGTAAACACGAACGTATCAATTTCTTATCACGTTGGCTGTTATACGAAATTCATCATTTAAACTCACATTACTAGTAGAGTGCCGGGCCCAGTGGCGGAGTGGTTTAGCACATCGCGCTACGACGCCAGGGTTTCCGTGTTCGAATCCCGGCCTGGGCATGGATTTTGTGAGTGTCCATTCATCAATTTCATCATATCACTCACCCCCATCTTCGCAAATTAGCCAAATGTGACACAAAAGGCGAAGTAAAATAAAGCAAATTTGTGAGCTATCGCCCCTCCACTTTGGATCACCACGAGCCGCCACTGCCTATAAACGTGGTGAAACAATATCGTCCTAGACAAATTTAATGTTGGTACGAAATGAATAGATACTTGGAAATTTGCATTACTATTGCAGGACTATTAGTCTTGACACAAGTGCTGCGTGGAAATTTTTGGGACACCAAGATCGATGAGAACTCTAGAGAAATATCAGCCATTATCGGTAAATAAAATCCCACCTAATTTTTACATTTGAATTTGGACATTTTACGTAGCTTTTCCCATGTCCCCAGGTTAAAAGCGACGAAGAGGTTCAATGATGAATTGGCGAAGCAACCAGCAGGCCTTTCCCAGAATTGGCTCCGATAAAACCGTCCCTAGTCTGTCGCACCAACCACCCGCAACGTATATGTCTACTCCTGATAACTGTGGAACTTGAAAACCCAATCCAATCGAACAAAGCACATTAACTTTGAGACTTCGTGCTTTCTTGTGGGCAATTTTCTCCTCGTTACTGTTTCATTCTTATTGATCTTTGGAAAAAAGGTCATTGGGAAAACATCTGTTCGAAATTTATGACGTCCAGGACGATTATCAACTCTTGCTTTGATTATAGATTCGTTCGAAGACAAAGACTCGTCTTCGTAATTGTCATTTCTTTGTCTCCAAGCTACGTTCTTTGTAACTTCAACTGTATATTTCGTTATGCTCGGCAGATTTCAGACACAGAGAAAGATTTTTTTAAAAGAAAGCCGGTAAATTCGTTTTCTAAAGTCGATGCACTGAATCCAACAATTTTACCCGTAAATAGTTGAGTTTTGGTTTTAAGTCCAGCTTATGCACAGGAAGGCTAATCGGGACTGGAACTATAGTTTAAAGTGGGATCCGAACCACTTGTATCAAACCCGGGACCCCTTGATCACGAGGCGACGTTACCACTACGCCATCGAGGAGGCTAATTGTTTAAAAACTGTTTTCGAGTTCCAACTGTTATTGCAGTGAAAACTCGAACAAAAGGCTATTTTTCCAGCTGTTTGCCAGCTCGGGCTGCAAGTAGCTTTACCCTTCCGGCCCAAATAGATGACGGCCCTATACCGCGTTTGTTAGAACCTGTCCCGTTTCCCGCGCTAGGGATCGCTCGACAGTTTCTGTGCCAATGAGAAACGAGGAAAAAATCGTCTTCTGGACAGCGAGGAGCGAATGTAAGCCAGAAGAGAGGCGCTTACGTAGACGCTGTTGCCACGTTGCGTATTTTAATTGGCTGCCTGGCTTTGACTTTCCCCAGCACCGAGAAAAGCCAGCCATCAGCTAGCGCGGGAACCGAGACAGATTGTAACAAACGCGGTATAAGGTTGAAATTCAAATTTGAAGGCTGCAAGGGTGAGAGTCCTGAATCAGCGGCTTTGATTTCTCATCAGGTACTTGCCAGCTCGTGCTGCAAGTCGCTAAGTTCAGGAGAACCTGTCGCGGCCCGGCGGTTGAGAAACACTGGATTAGAGCATTTAAACTGAAGCTGTAGCAAAAATATTCCTCGGAAAACTAGTCCGGTGTTACATTTGAGTGAAACAGGCCAACGCGCTTCAGAAGGCCGGGCCCTGAATCTAACCGATCATGCCGTTAATGCACGAAATACGTTTCATTTCAAATCACACTCGCGTTTCGAATCGGAGATAGTAAGGTTAGAACTTTTGAACAACGAATACAGCGATGAGTGTGTTCAACTTTACAAATATTGATATTTCCGTGATTGGAGGTAATACAAACAAGATTCCCTCAAGTGTCGACGATAATATGTTTCCACAAAGATACTAATATTGACAGTGCTCGAAATGTCGTCATCTCCCAGCTATTAAAATTATATTACTGGTTTCATTGTTCACCATTTGAACCATTCACCCCCAAATTCAATCCATTGCTGTCCTAAAACTCGAGTCAATATCTTCCAACTGTACAGTACGATCCATGAGTATTACCGTGTAAATTGCCCATGACTATTTTCATCAATTTTTCTCTTACGTCTCTTGTGTTTTTAAGCCATGGATTTTTATGTATGCTGGTGCAGAAGTTGTCAACAGCTTGGTTTGAGTTGTTTTTTTTATTCTTGAAGCTCTTATTGGGTCAAATAAAGTGCATGGACATGGTGATGGACAATTTGCATGGTAATACTCATGGATACCACTGAACCAAAGCCGTTGTGGTTTTCGGCGTCAACCCTCCCCTTACGTCTAGGCTGTTGATTCACTGTTGGAATTAGGCGATGTGATTGGTCACACGCGGGAGTTGCCTGTCCTACGCTTGGAACAGCCAATCAGACAAGCATGTTTTTTAAATCTAATGTTATTTGAGTCCTGGTATAACTCTGGCCGAACTTCAACAGTTTCCACTCACAGAACTAATTAGCGAAGGTATTCTTGCCCATTTCACTTCTTTATTATTTTGCATTAAATTTGTTTCATGTTGGTCCGAGCTTGATAACGCTTTTTTGAGTCCCTATAAATGCCTATTTTTATATTTAATGCAAATTTTGCAAAATCTTCCCTAAAAGTGCATCGTTTGCTTATTTCTACTTGCTTCAAATGTCGAAACAGATTAAAGTTAATGGGAACCAAGTCTCGTGAGTAAGGGGGGTGACTGAGTATTCTGCTCGTCTGCGGCAGGCATTGCAATCTGCGACGTGCGTGTGGTGGTGCATTATTATGTAACACATTCACCCAGTACCTGTCTTGAACCCCTTTTTCTGGTGGATTGCATGACGCAGCTTTGTCAAAGTTTTTGCATACGATGCACCATTAATCATGATGCTCCTGGGATGGAATTCGATAAGCAGTGGACCTTTAATGTTCCAAAAAAACAGTCAACAACAGCTTCCGTGTTGATATTTGATCTCTAGCCTTCTTGGGCGGAGGAAAGTTCACTGCATTGAAACCTTTTTCCCCTGTTACTAGGGAAAACAGATTTTTATGACTTCTCACAAATTCCAAATGTATTCGAAATGTTGTAGCGATCTTGTCTGTGCCGATACTATTCCCATCATCAAGTCTTCACTAGATATAAGATGAATTGTCGATTTCTCTCTCCACTGTTAGAGAGAGTTTTAATCTTCTGTCTGACGTCACTAATTCTTGTAATTTGTTCAGATTTTCCGGAGCACAGACAGCTCTCGGCGATGATGGATATGGTTAATCTTTGTTCCTCTTGAACTCGTTAACCCAATTGTAGACGGTGGCAAGGGAGGCCGAAGAATCCTTGTACACATTGACCAAAAGGGGGTGAATGTCCTTGGCTGGCAGCCCTTCCAACATCAATGATTGATACTTCAATTTCTCTTCCGCCATGATTTGCTCACGTGGCTAACTTTACAAAGTCACACCAAACCACGTGGAATGAGATAGAAAATTACAAAATATTGAGTTAATGTGTAACGGTGTCAACATTATTGTATCACAATAAGGCATATCTACACGGGTGCCAAAACTTGGGGGCAAGAGAGTTTACTTTGTCTTGGTAGACAAGGCTTAGCATGAAGAGACCATGGTTGGGTTTGAGTTTTGACTTTTAAGTCCACTTTATGCACAGAAAGGATGCCACTATGGCCTCCACCAGGTACCGAACTCGAGGCCTCTTGATTACAAGGCGACGATGTTACCACTGCGCCATCGTGGAGACCCTAACAGACTATGACGTGGGGCTAAAAGTTAGTGGAGACTGCCCCCATGTCCCCTAATCGTCGCCACTGGTCACCTTATATTCTATTCTAAATTCACCTTGGACTCAATTCTCGACTCACTCAACCAAAGGTTCTCTGTTCGATTCCTGGGGGCTCCTTTGCGAGGGTTCTTCAAAAAGCTAATTTAATCATCAGTCATCCTCATTGCCGCTGTTAGAGTAAAGAGACAGAAAAGATACCAGTTATTTTAAATGCAAATAACCCAACCATTCTGACCGTAGAAATAGTATCGCCAAAGAAAATCTTATCTATGAATATCGAATCCTGCAGACAGTATGCAGATATTTCCTAAGGCACTACGAAGCCATAGGTCCTAGGTTCGATCCCGGGTCAGAAATGGATGCATCGTTGCTTGTGTCGGATCAATCATTCATCGTCGCAGATAATCCAAGATGTAGAGAAGTGACGTAAAATAGTCGAAACAAAAAAAAAATATAATTTGCAAATTGTGTTTCAGTCCACTTTATTCACAGAAGGTTCGAAACGAATCTTAAAGGAGAAATATTGCTACAAGAAGTCACTTTGTTTCTCAGTATCATGACATGTCAATTAGGCTCGAAATTTGCATCTCTCGACATCGCGTCATCAATTTTATATAGTCATCGATTTTACATAATCATCGTTCATCGTTGCGATTTGCCTAAAGTGGAAGAAAAGCGGTGCACAATAAAAATACAAAACTCGAAATTTCAAATAGTATGATCGATATAGTCGCTACATCGGTGCCGGGTTCGAGTCCCGCCTGGACAATATCATCTTCATCGTCACGATTAGCCAAAAGTGGACGGATTGATTAATTGACTGAATTCTGTTATTTTAAGTCTTGTTTCTGCCACTTTTGGCTAATCGTGACGATGAGGATGAGTGATGATGTGAAATTCATGAAGAGTCAAAAATAACGCCCATGTTGGGATTCGAACCCGGGACTCCTGGCGTCATGGCTCGCTGTGCTGATCACTATGCCATGATCGGAAAACATTGAAGGACTTTGACGGCGATAGTAATTGATTTGGAGCAAATTTACAATACCGGACCACTCCCCGATTTTTGTAATATTTCGCATACTTACTAATTGAGGCCTCCTAATCACGAATTTGAAGTTAAAATTTGTAGAAATTTATCGCAAGATTTTGCGTTTCGAATACCTAAGGAACGAAATATATATTCCTGACATTACTACGACCTCAAATTTTACCTATGCTTGCCTAACCTAACCTAAACGTAAATGGTTCTTGGAGCTATCCGTCAATGGTTTTACGTTCCCATATTTGAACTATGTTTGCTTAACCTAACGTAACGTAACCTAACCTTACCGAGAATGGTCAGTGGGGCTATCCGTGAATGGTTTTGCGCTAATTGTGATAACGAAACGATAAAAAATCTTATTTTCGTAGTACTTTAATGGCAAACGTCCTTCATCGAAGACGCCATTTTCGTATCCTGCAATTTTACGATCGATGCACTGTTGCCAAACTTACCTGTAATCAAATCAGTCCACATGTTCTTCTACATCGTGATTGTCACTGTCACATGTAAGCACCTTCTTTGGGCAAAATACCGAAATTCATAAGTTTATTAATTAGACCACGGCCATCCTCCTGCACACTCCACCTAACGATCTACTGTTCTCTTCCGCCATTCCTACACGATCCATGCTCTCCAAGTATGAAATCAACAGTGTGGCAACGCTGTAGACAGCGTAACTAATTGCGAACGTCAATTGTTCATATCAACAAATATGGTTACCATACTTGCATACGGAGAAGCATTGCGAGAATAGACAAGCTTATTTTACAACTTCTACATGTTAATGAACAATTTCTACACCTCACCCCAACATGTTAACCTCAGATAAATCATCGCGACTAATTATTTGGTGAGTATAACCAGTAGCATAGAAATTACAGAAGGGTCCGGTATTGTAAATTCTTGCCATTGATTTCTGTTAAAAGCCGACCTGCATAGCGTAGCACGCTAAGACGGTGGTCTCGGGTTCGAATCTCGGTATGGACCTGTATTCTTTGTGAGTGTCGATCAATTTCATCATATCATCACGCACCCTCAGCGTCGCGATTAGCCAAAAGTGGCAAACAAGAGACTGTGCAATGAATTCTGTGCAAAAAGTAAACCATGAAAGCAAACTTACTTGGGTAGTATCTTTGTATGGGAGTTGTGTCCCCATGACCTCCACCGATGTTATTCTTAGCAGCTCCGGCGTTCGCATCTTCGCCATACTCCGTGTACACCCCGAACAGAACGACGAGAAGCACCTGGATACTCAGCAGGATGGCGACCTGCGCGGGGAACTTTGACGAGCTTTCCATCCTGGTTCAAACGTGCAAGGGTTATCGCAGGATCAACAGAGGAAGCGAACACTTGTCCCCGTCAAACTCAACGCCAACCCCACTGGTCGCGTGCTCTGAACAAACCACTCGCATCAAAGCGATTACGAACCAGCGCTGATGTAAGCTCCTAACAAATTATTGAATGGCAAACATGAGGAATGATCACGCTAACTGACCGACAGGGCTCAAATCGACGATTTCAAAGCCACGAGCTTTTGTACTTGTGTACACTCGATCACAAGATAAGAATTCTAGGACGCAATCGCGATTCTTCTTTTTTTTGCTATCTCCTTCATGTTGTCAGCAAGTCTTGTCTGGAAATAACCACACGGAATCTACAAGAATTTAGAAGAATTTGCTAATGAACAAGTTACGTCACGTATAGGCCTGCTCGATAGCCTTGTGGCTATTTATTTGATAGTGAAGCTAAGCTTAGCCATGATTTGAGCCTACATTGCACTTCTCATTCATTTCAAAGCCAAAATTCGCCTGTTTCGATACCCGTTTGAGCACAAATTGGTTCGGATTCCTCTTTAAACTGTAGGTCCAGTCCCGATTAGCCTTCCTATGCATAAAGTAAACTTAAACAAACAAATGAACAAAGCATAAACTCGTCTCATTCAGTACAGGCACAATAGGTGTGTTTCACGTACGTCACAATCTGTTGCATTGTGGGATCGAGCAGCCATGATTGAGGGCAGTTTTAGTAAACGTACGGAATTCGAGCGAGCGGGCGTAAGATAGTATCACAGACAGGGCCGTATCAAAGTTTGTGGAGGCCCCTGGGCAAAATGTTTTGTGGGGGTCCCCATTGTTTTACTAGGAGCTTTATTAGCTCAATATGTTAACCACCAATTTTCAGCAGTTGAAATGATAGACCTGATTATAGAATCAGTAGTCAGTCATTCACAATCCAACATATCGCAGATAGGTTTGCAGGGAGAATAGCGCAATAAAGTAAAGTTACATAACGAAAATTGTAGCGCTATAGCAGCAGTAAAATTCTGCGTCTAAATGTCTACAGTATATTATAAAGAGTGAACACCGTAACTACAATATATAGTAAATACTAAGGGGCTTCAGACGGAAGCAGAGTACTGAGCAGTAGACTGTACTTACGTACATAATTTATTATAAATGATATTATCTACAATTAAGAGTGAATATGTCACTACATATGCAAGGTACATCTACTGGACAATTACGGACAGGTTCATTGTGGAAATTGTAGTAACTACACTTTCTTCAAGAAAATTCCCAAAGGCTTAACAATTATAGTAGACACACTTTTCTTGCCTTTTTCGGCGAAAATTCATCTACTATATCATTGAAGTCCAATTCACGAAGAAGTTCATGTTCAATGCTTAATAAACAAAGATTGGATAAGCGATCCTGTCCCATGGCAGCACGAAGCCTGTTTATTTACTAATTTTCATTTTTGATGTTATTAACGAAATAAAGTTATGTACTTCGTAGGATTATTTATTATCTTAATCGTATCTGAGAATTGATTGTTTGAATAAGTATGCCTTATTTCTACACCACAGCCAAATCAATTCATGGTATAAAGTATACTGAGCTTCAGATATCTACAAACAGATCGACTGACAGCTGTGCTACAGTAGGATCCAGAAGAGTGTAGACATACGACAATATTGAAGTTTTTATTTTTATTTTTAAAATACAACTTCTTATGTAATTTTTTACAAGCATAGCCAGTTGATTAAAATATTTTTTTTTAGTGGAGGCCCTTCACAGCTTCCTTTTTTTGTGGGGGGCAATTGTCCCAGTTGCCCATAGGTTAATCCAGCCCTGAACACAGACATTCGTTATTTAAAACAAACGTGCAGTTTTTGCAGATAATGTAACGAACGCTAAGTGATGGATATTTCCTTGCAAACGACAAATAATGTTGACCGCAAAAATGGCGACTGTGCGCATCCTGACGTCACATGAAACCCACCTATTAATATACGGGATATTTGTCCAAGGTAATATTCCATTACTTCATGTAATTATAGTAATTAATTTTTAGTGGAAATGTAAACTTTTCTAATTAATTTTACAAAACATTAATACGATAGGTCACACTAAAAGTTTTTAGACACGCGCAAGTAAAACACTGGAGACCAAAAGTATGAATGCTATAATTTTTCAAAGTATTCTCCATGACAGTTGATACACTTGTTCATCCGCTCAAACCAAGTGTGAAAGCTCTGGGACTACACATCTGCAGGCACCTCTTGAATGCACTGAACGAAGGCGGTGACTGCCTCCTCGGGAGTAGGAAATGAAGAACCTCGTAATGTATCCTTGATTTTAGGGAACAGGAAGAAATCACAAGGGGCGAGGTCGGGACTGTAAGGAGGATGAGTCATTTCTTCGATGTTGGAGGCTTTGAAGAATTCAATTGTTCGTACTGCTGTATGGCTGCGCGCATTGTCTTGATGCACAATAATGCGACTTCGTGGGCGTTTTTCACGAACTTTCCGTACGATCTCCGGTAAACAAACCGTAGTATACCATTCAGCATTAACGGTCCGACGTCCCTGTAGCGGCACTGTTGCAATATGGCCCGTCCGACTGAAGAAAGTGGCAACCATTTGTTTGCCAACACTTCGTCCCTTCCTGACTTTTGTTGGTGGGTCTTCATCCGGGAAGATCCACTGCGTCGACTGTCGTTTGCTCTCGAGTTCATAACAGTACACCCAAGTTTCGTCACCTGTTACGATGTCATACACTGCATTTGATTGTCCTTGGTTAAATTTGTCCAGCATTTTCATGCACCATGTGACCCGTGCCTACTTTTGCTCCTGAGTAAGATGGTGTGGGATCCATCTGGCACAGAGCTTCCTGACACCAAGGCGGTCATGCAGGATCGTTTGAACCTGACTCATACCAATATCCAGTGTTGCACTAATAACTGCATATGTCACCCGGTTATCCTCCTCTATCATGCGACGCACTCTGTCGACGTTTTCTTGAGAAGTTGCTGTCACAGGACGACCATCACGTAATTCATCACTGAGTTTCTGACGTCCACGTCGAAATTCTAAAAACCAATTAAACACAGTCGCACGGCATGGGGCTTCCTCCTGAAATGCATTTCGGAGCATTTCATAACATTGCTGCTGCGTTAAACCTGCTCGAAAATCGTAAAAAATCATTGCTCTGATGTACTCCCGTGTTAAATCCATTTTACTGTACACACACGACAATAATTGACTAATTTCTGGCACACAACAATTAACAACTATAAATTCTGCAGCATTATCACACTTCACAGACTACTAACTTCAACATATCCTAGAGACTATGTATTGCTGCAATCAGTGTTGCCGCATCCAAAAACTTTTAGTGTCACCCACGTATGAATGCATCACAATTGTCCTGCATAAATTACTCAGTAGTACTACACTACTAGCGAGCACAAGAACTCAGGGTGTGAAAAAATAAGTGTGTCTGGGGGGGCGGAGAACCTCCCCATAAGACACAACTATCTCAGACAACAAAGGCAAATTATGACAATGACAAACATGTTTTAATCCTTCAACAAATTACAATAAAACAGGAGGAATTGTAACATTTCACAAATGTAAATTTGTTCAAACAATATCATTTCGAGTTTTCAAATATCGTGGGTAAAATCTTTGATAACTTATCTAATAAATGTGAAGCTGATAGTTTGTACCCAGTATCAATAAATACTTAATATTTCAAGTAGTTGTTCATGTTGGCGCTAAAGAAATTAATAATTTTAATTAGTTTGGAACAGATAGTTCATAAAACAAAAAAGATACGCCAATGTAAGGTTTTTTGTCTAGGTATAATAGGACGAAGTTGATTTTGGATGTTTATACGTACGATACGACCCAACAAATGTTAGTTTGTTTTAAATAATGGGAGATCGTTTTGATATTATAGTTATCTTATCTTTCATTGTTAGGTGTTTCTTATCTTACATGCAATCTTGCGTGTTATCAGTGGGTGTTTTCATTAACAATACTCTCCTCTGATGGGATTCTTGCGTGCACTACAAGGAGGGTTTCGTTACTCTTGACTCAAGATAGTCCCGAACAGATGTGAGTGGAATACAAGGGTCATGTAGTTGGATTGGATTGATTTGTTGTTTTAAGTCCACTTTATGCACAGTAAGGCTAATCGGGACTGGACCTACAGTTTAAAGTGGGATCCAAACCACCATGTGCCTCCACCGGGAATCGAACCCGGGACCCCTTGATTACAAGGCGACGACGCTACCACTGTGCCATCGGGGAGGCCCCAAGGGTCATGTAGTACACGAGTGTGTAGCCTGAGGTACGAAACCCATTACAAGCGGCCCGTTCGCTTCAGTGTGTAGAATGAAGATCCGGAGTGTCTCCCCGAAAGTTAAAACAGGTTGTAGGCGTTCATTCACAAGTACCTGCTATTTGTCTTGAACGGCCACAACCACTACCATCTTTCCTTTGCAACTTTGGGCTAATCTGGTACCGCGCCGTCCGTTCACAAAATGTTTGCTCCTTAAGACATACACACAGTACGGCCTAATCCGTAAGACCAGACCATTTCTGCCCACCCTTTCTGGCATATTCAGATATTAATTCACAATTATTGAGCCATGGGTCATTCCATGTCAAATCATCCAGAATTTTGTGAAAATGTCACCCACCATCTCCGATTTTGATGAAATTCGGCAAACTTATAGAACTTTTGATGCTCATTACAAAAATGACAACTTTTTTGAGATTGGTCAAGGGGTTCAGAAATTACGCGTTTTTAAAAATCTTCGTGTACACCACATGCGGCTCCACTTTGAATGACACGCATTAGGTTATAAATTATAGTATCTTCTCTCAGGTTTGCCGTAGAAACTTCAAGTTTGTTTTCTTTTGCTCAGGATAGTGTAAGCTTTCATTTAAATAAGGTTTCAGATCAGTGTATCAATAATCATGTATTTTATGTATAGTTTCATGTATTTTTTTAGAAAAATAAATGACTAACTTCAAGAGCGAATTTCGTGCAATGCCCACCCCCCCTTCAATTTCCGTCCAATTTTATATACAGGTAGCTCAGAGTGTGTACTAATGCTTGATGGAAAAATTGGGATGGGCGGTTCAGAGACAGGGTGATAAAAAATCATTTGCATTAAAAGTTAATCTTATTAAAAATGCTTATGTATTTAGCACAAAGTCTGAAGTACAATATGTTTTGAGGTATAATATTCAAAATTTCTGTTCACTATGTGTGAAGTTAAGCATAGGCGTAACCTGGCGGGGGCAAAGGGAAGCATTTCCCCCCTCCAAAATTTATAGATTAATTAAAACCTATAAGTTAAATATCTTTTGTGAACCTCCTGGCAATTGAGGAACAAACAAAAAAAGAGTAATTATTGTGATTTTTCAAATGTATTTAGCAAATAATCTTTGACACTATTTTTATGGGACGGAAAACTTTATGATTCTCTCAACCCAAAGATAGTTTCCAAGTTACACCCATGAAGATAGTACCGAAAAATACTTACTCGATTGTATTCTATGCATTGCCAAAATTTCATGCACTATAAATTGTTCCGTTCACATTTTCTGTTCCCAACTGTAAAAATAATATATCTGTACCTTCTCTGGATGCTACGTAAAAGGATTTTATTGGAATTGCTGACCTGTCAAGGAAGCTATGCTTTGTTGCATGCTAACTTCATCCACGCTTTACTTCAATTCATATCGCATTGTATGTGAAAACTTCAGTGTTTTAGGTGGAAAAAGTCATCGTCGAAGGATCTTGGAATGGAGGAGAAAGAAATAGGTGGAACCACTTCCATCACCACTTCAGTGACACCATATTCAAAATACCGTGGTCAGCATACAAATTAATTAAAATCGTTCAAGAAAGTTGACTCTTGTGTTTCATCATTTATTTGCAGTAGTAATGTAAGTATATGAAGACATATTATGTACTAGAAACGCAATTTGCAATTTTTACACAAATCAATGATCATTAACTGTTTCTTTCACAGTAACTGTAACTGAGTTAGTTTTTAAATGAGTAACTGAAACTCGGTTACTTGTAAAAAGTAACTTACCGAACACTGTAAATAGCATGTAGCCTAAGTTCAAAACAGTGCATACTTAATCTTCCTGGTGCTGTTGTATAGTACTTTGCAATCGCTGACACATTGTACTGCGGGTTGTTATCATTTCACCTTACGTGATTAATAAGAAATGTGTGCCTCTAATACTATTTCTATGGAATTGGTATTTCATTGCTGCACTTGTTACTGTTGATGTCTATACAAGTCTTCTAAGTGCTCCAACCACCCCACCACAAGGAGATTTTCTGTGGTATGTGTCAAGAAAAGCTCCATTTCGAAAAACTTCAATGAGCACAAATGTGTATTACTAATTCTTATTTCATATTACGTATCTCCGTGAAGAGTAGCAAAAAAAAAATCCATATTGAGATAAAATGCACAAGAAGAAGAATGCTCTCGAAGAAAATTTGCTAAACTTGGGAATGCTAATAATGATGATTATATTTTTTTAAAAAAAATTGAAGACAGTTGAAACTAACTTAGATACAGTGCAACCTCGATTTTACGTTGTTCAGGGGACCAAGCTGAAAAAATCTTAAATGCGAGAAAATGTAAAACCGAGGAAAATTTCTTAGCAATTTGCTATGTTGGGACCACCAAGATTGAATGTCAAATGCAGGAAAATGTAAAATCGAGGAACTTGAAATCGGGATTCCACTGCAATTATTATTTGTAGGTTTTAATTAATCTATAAATTTTGGAGGGGGAAAATGCTTCCCTTTGCCCCCGCCAGGTTACGCCTATGCTTAACTTCACACATAGTGAACAGAAATTTTGAATATTATACCTCAAAACATATTGTACTTCAGACTTTGTGCTAAATACATAAGCATTTTTAATAAGATTAACTTTTAATGCAAATGATTTTTTTATCACCCTGTCTCTGAATCGCCCATCCCAATTTTTCCATCAAGCATTAGTACACACTCTGAGCTACCTGTATATAAAATTGGGCGGAAATTGAAGGGGGGGGGCATTGCACGAAATTCGCTCTTGAAGTTAGTCATTTATTTTTCTAAAAAAATACATGAAACTATACATAAAATACATGATTATTGATACACTGATCTGAAACCTTATTTAAATGAAAGCTTACACTATCCTGAGCAAAAGAAAACAAACTTGAAGTTTCTACGGCAAACCTGAGAGAAGATACTATAATTTATAACCTAATGCGTGTCATTCAAAGTGGAGCCGCATGTGGTGTACACGAAGATTTTTAAAAACGCGTAATTTCTGAACCCCTTGACCAAACTAAAAAAAGTTGTCATTTTTGTAATGAGCATGAAAAGTTCTATAAGTTTGCCGAATTTCATCAAAATCGGAGATGGTGGGTGACATGGCCTGGATGATTTGACGTGGAATGACCCCCATGTTAATGAACATATTTCTGTTTTTTCCTGCAGTAAATGTATTAGATTAATTTGTGATAGAAGCTAGATCATACTTATGTGCTACTGCTAGTTACCATTCCCTACTAATAGACAATACTTGGGATTATCAGTACATAATCAAAGCGCTTCTGGTTCAATTCTTGGAAGGCAGTGGCGTATGCTGAGTCTAAGACCTGGACTTAGACTTAGACACTTGTTTGATTGATTGATGCATTTGGTGTTTTAAGTCCACTTTATGCACAGGTAGGCTAATCGGGAATGGACCTACAGTTTAAAGTGGAATCCGAACCACTATGTGCCTCAACCGGGTAACGAACCCAGGACCCCTTGATTACAAGGCGACGACGCTACCACTGCGCCATGGGGGAGGCCCCTATGACACCTGTTTCGAGGCTATGTAGGGGTGGAGAAGACTAGGCTCATTCCTGACGTCTTCAAGGAAGCCACGTTGCCATTTCAACGGTAGTCAGGTTGCAAACTTATAAAAATTCAGGTTGCCAACTCCTAAGAATTCGGGTTGCCAACTCCTAAGAATTTAGGTTGCCAACTACTAAGAATTCAGGTTGCCAACTACTAAGAATTCAGGTTGCCAACTCCTAAAAATTTAGGTTGCCAACTCCTAAAATTTCAGGTTGCCAACTCTTAAAAAAATCAGGTTGCCAACTTCAGAATCACCATTATCTTATTTTTAATATCAGGTTAATTCACAGTTTTTAATAGATTTTTCTTCAGTATTTTACTTTTTAGGCTTCAGGCTTCGCAGATAGCCTATGTAGCCTAGAATATACGCTCCTGTTGGAAGGTAAGGACGAGTGGAAATGTTTACATTCAAGGAAATAAAGAGATTAAAAAAGAGAAAGATATAACATGTATAAAATGTAATGAATAGTAATAACTTTATTCTTATCTTCACATGCTATTTTACAACGGAAAATCGAATATATAATGCCTTGAAGTAATGGGTCTCCCAGGGTTTCATTTAAGGAAGAAACATATTATGTATTTATTAGTTAGCAAAGTTATTATTTTGTTTAAAAGGCTAAACATTGAAATTAAATGTGGACGCATTTGACACACACAATCTCACTCCTTCGTCATGTAGCGCTCAGTATTGACTAATCACAATGGTTTTTACTACAACATGTGACATCGCAGAACGCCGTCAGCTCTGCGGGATAAAAATGGCGCACAATTTAAATCCTGCGTTACTTTTGGGACACCCTGCCTTTGTTACAAGTAAAGATAAGAATAGAGCAGGTTCTTGAATTCAAAGAATGTTAGAAACTGTACATGTAGGACGTGTTGTGTCCTAAGATTGCATCACTACTTTATTCGCTATCTCTTAGGGTTAATAACAACAGTGAGGGTGCAAGAATAAACAGATTGGCGCTGGCCGGGTCTCAATCCCGGAATTTTGGCGCCAAAGTGCATGAGTGTATCTGTTCTAGGGGTTGTGTCCTAATTGCGAACAGTCCTAATTGCGAACAACGGCTTAATCGTCCTAATTGCGAACACATAAAAGTGAGACATAATTTCATGTCCTAATTGCGAACACATGAAACAGAACAACCTGTTTGCAGAAACAGATAAGGTAGTGACGTAGAGAGACAGCTGGTTTGACTAACAACAATAGCCAACCTGATTAACTTATAATGGTCTTCTGCTTTGTAAATCCCTCCAAGGTAATTTCACCCTTTCAGTCTGTCGATGTAATCTGACTTTCATTGTGTTAATGACTCGAGAACCCCTTGGTGCCTTAAGTGATGTGGAACTGCTTCAACAGAAAGCACCGGACAAATAATGTAGTGGAGGGATGGAACCGCAAAATCAACAGTGAGGAAGTATATAAAACTTAAAGAGCATGGGCGGAGTTTGAGCTTTTGCTTTGGGGGGGGGCAGACTCTGGGAGAAGCATATGATGTACCTGAGGGTTATTGAATATCCCCTAGTTTATAAGGTGTCCGGGGGCCTTCCCCCGGAAATTAAAAAAACAACAACTTAAAAACACTGAGTTTTAGGCCTTTTAGATTTGAAAATGTTAATTTTCCTCGCTTAAGTAAACAAATATTAATTAGTACGAAGGTTGGGGAGTAAGTCATTGCAACCCAGTAATAATTCGAGAATCGAAGGATGTATTAAAAATTTGTTATATACAACTAAAAGAGCATCCATTATGGATATTTTGTTGGTAGGAATCATGAAAGAAAACCCAAGCAACCCTGAGACGTACACATGTATTAATGTACAAGTTACAAAAACCTGTCTGACCCTGTGACATACACATGTGCACATGTTACAAAAACTTGTCTAATTATGACAAACCTTCGAAATAATCTCCAGCATTGGACAAATTTTTAATACATCCTTCGATTGTCGAATTATTACTGGGTTGCCATGACTTACTCCCCAACCCTCGTATATTGGTTGTCAGTTTTAAAAGAAGCAAAACAGTACGATTATTGCATTTCATTATTTTTTTATTGACACAATACTCGTATTACTTTAAAAAAGTTACGGTACAATAGTAAGCTTCAGAAATTTTAGAAAAATTAAATTGAAAAGATATTTTTTGATGCCTCAGCAGTAACTGTTGACTCAACACAAAGTCATTTCACGTTTTTCTTTCTTCAAACTGTACACATCAATCAAATCGTCTAAGACCCGCTATTGCGGCGCAATTACAACACATGCCAACATGCCAAACGTCAAGATTTGCGGCATGGCTTCATAACAAAAATGTAACTGAACTTAATCATGTGTTATTTTTTTAGTCTTCTTTAAGTTGGGGGGCCAGGCCCCCTGGCCCCTCCAGAACTCCGCCTATGATAAGGAGATCGGTGGTATTCCTAAATTTTTAAGAACAGTGTCATATGTTTTGAAATTTGAATTTGAAATTGAGATAAAGTTAATAATTGTATTATTAAATGACGAACCTCTTTTCAGTTAAGAAGTGTGCAGTACGTTTTCTATAAAAAATAGGCCACACTTTTATTATTAAATTATGCTGTATATAGTTTGGCGACTAGTTTAATCATGTCGAATTTTTTATGATCCAACAAAACACTGACCAGTCTCAAGTCTGGAACTGAGTCCCTTTTTTTAATAAATAAATAAATAAATAAAACTCGTTAAATAGACTCGGGAAGTGTGAGAGAAAGTTGTAGGTCCTAAGGCAGAAAAATGTGTTCGCAGTTAGGACTGTTCGCAACTACGACTGTTCGCAATTGGGACTGTTCGCAACTACGACTGTTCGCAATTAGGACTGTTCGCAACTACGACTGTTCGCAACTACGACTGTTCGCAATTAGGACTGTTCGCAAGTAGGACTGTTCGCAATTAGGACACCTTTCTGGGGCTCTTTAGTTCCTCCTGCAGCAGCAGATGTGGTGAGGCGATGGTACAGAAGCTCCGCTAGAAGAACTAGGCAGCTGAGGGCGATGCAGATACTATAGAGAAGGAATGCTCCGTACAGATGTTCCATGCCGATGACTTCAAGCGCATCGTCCTCTGTCTCCATATCCTTTCCATATTTCTTCGCTACATAATCCAGCAAACCCGCTTCGTCCATCCTCAAAACACTGGAAGTAAAGAAAAAAAGAAGAAAAGCGTATTTGTCCACCATGTGGGCCAGTATGCTGCTTTGACATAAAAAAAATTCACATATACACAAGGTCACAGTTGCTAAGGTAAAAAGGATTAATGCCTCATGGAGTGTTAATGGCTCTTTTTTCCATGTTTGCAAGGTTCTTGTGGGCAAGACAAACGCATGAGTCTTGTGACTAAAATTAACCTTCCTAGAGGATAGTTTACAAGCACAATGAAGGTATAATTTTAGATATATTTGGCAGAAAAGTTAGCTAAAGTAAAAAACACGAATATTGTGAAAAATCACCCTGGAAAGTAAAAAGATAACACGGAGAAATCTAGGTTCATACACATAGTGAGTATCTGGTTTGGTTTTGTTAAGTCCACTTTATGATCATGCAGGCTTATCGGTACTGAATTTAAAGTTTCAAGTACAATCTGAACCACCAGGAACCTAGGTCTGGACCCCTTGAATGAAAGGCAAGAACGTTGCCACTAGGCTATCGGAGAGGCCCTGTGAGTAATGCTATGAGGCCAAGAGCCATGCATGCCTAGGCGTCACGTTCAAAGCAGTATTTGAAGTGTGGGGTTATGCTCGGCGATGATTTCCCCCAGCTAGGAATATTCACGCAAAACATTCCTCAGTTGCATTCATTGTTACCACAAAACTATATCTCTATTTCAGTCTTACGGCGGGCGCTCTATATGCCGGCAAGTGAAGTGGGGAGCGGGGAAGCGACCAATCCAGCGCCATTCGCGATTAAAATTACCACCTCAGCGCTAGTGTCGCTTCCAATATGGCCGATCAACGAAGGATAAATCTTTGTTTACATTCAGTAGTAGTACATAATAGCAGCGTGTTGTCATTGATGGTATGGAAGAGACGTATAAAATACGCGATATTTTTAAATATTGCGAATGCGATGTGAATTCCAGGAATTATGATGAAGGTGAAGCTGTGCTGAGAGGGAAGAATTTAATTATGATAGGCAAAAATAACATGTAAAACGGAGACGAAACTAATGTATACGCACCGGTTCTTCAAGGCAGTGCTGTTTCATCTGCACCTCGGTTGTAACTGGGGCTCTCAGAAATGATTTGAAAATAAAGCAATTCACCTGTATTGCAAAGCTTGGGCGGGAGAAAAATGTAAACATGCCGTTGCAGTTCTTTCTCCAAAGAGTTAATAACAATACAGGATAATAATAATAATAATAATAATAATAATAACAACAACAACAACAATTTTGAAAATTGACTTACTGAATGAAACAGCAACATTAGCATGTCAATTTCCTTTTTCTGACTTACCTTTATGATTACAGACATTAATTAATTCTCAAACCATTTTCATCTTAGCACTTAATCGACTTGCACCTGCTCCAAATTACATACATACTGCATTATTTTCGAAAAAAAATATTACATACATAAAGAACAATTTAAAACTTACTTTCATGGTAATAAAATCATCTTTCGGAAAATTAAGTGAACAGACTCTTGCGTTCTTCGTAATTTCCTTGCCGCATTTCAGTTATGCCAATCTTGACAATCAGTTCTGTTTTCCCTGATTATTTACAAATTTCATTTTGTTGGTTCCACGGGGTGGAAAATACATGTAAGCTTTCCCTTGTTCTGATCCACAAAATGATTTAGAGGAAAAAAGTGAAAAGTAGACGCTACTTTTTCGCATGTTTCCCATGCTTTGAACGGCTTCAACACAGCGAAGCGCAGCGATTTGTCCTACTTGGAGTGGTTCCTGAAAATCCCACCAAATGGCATATAATAATTTTAATCGCGAATAAGAAACGCAGCAGCCTGTAGAACGAGGCGAGTAGTAGTTCCTCTCCTCTACGTCATAGCCGCCGTTGTCTAGTTGGTCTGCTGCGCATTCTCCGCTCCCCACTTCCCTTGCCAGCATATAGAGCGCCCGCCGTAAGAGTAGAAAAGACCTGTAGCAATTTCCACTTCAAGGGTTAGGCCAAAGAAGACAAAAAGCCAACAGAGCGGTCAAATTTAGTTCTTTCTCTTGATCCCATTCAATATTATAGCAGTACCGCCATAAGAACCGACCCCCATTAACAGCGCAGAACGTTATTTTACAGAAATCCTGTTTCCCTGCTGGCTGCTTCGGGTATGAGGGTTTCAAAGGTTGCCGCTTGTTGCCCAAAGAGGAGGGCAGCAGTAGGTCTAATTGGCTGTTTGACCGCAAGTTTCTTCGTAGGTAAACGCGACAACAGAGGATCAATGCCAGAAAGGCGGATCCCGAGCCGGTAGTTACGGCGGTTTCACTATAGGTGTTAACAAAGTCACATTTCAAACACTATCTCATATAAGTAAGGCATAACTTACACCACATGCAATCATTTCGCTAAGTATCTTAAGTCCAGTTTAGTCATGTACTTACTTGTTTTAGATACTTAAGCTTTCGCCACATCCTGTGGCTTCTTCAAGAGTTGAGACAAGAATAGTCAAAGTTTAAAACATGTGAAGGTAAGTAGGGTTTAAAAGGGTTAAAATAGAAGGTATAAATACAATGTAGACTGCCCTGTCATTGCTTCCTACTCCATTTTAGGCTGACATGTTTTAAACTTTGACTATTCTTGTCTTAACTCCTGAAGAAGACACATGATGTGGCGAAAACTTGAGTAGCTGAAACAAGTAATTACGTGATTAACCTGGACTTGGAGGCTAACCACATATAGTTAATGATATATTAGGCGCATCCAGAAAGTAAGTTGCCCACTCGCCCACAGGTGGCAGGTCATGCGTATTGAAACCGGCTTGCGTGAGAGGCATATGCCCTGGCTAGTGAATGTCATAGAAGACTCCTCCCGAAAGTCCTCAGTAGCGTCGCGGCAGCGATGAAACATGGCGGCTCTTATTCCATCTCCCGCCGCGTGCGAGGTTCGTTCGGTCATCAAGTTCTTGAACGCACAGAACATACAGCCGATCGAAATTCATCGTCAGCTGTGTCAGGTGTATGGACGAGCTTGTGTAGCAGGTGCAGCAGCGCATATTGGAGGATCGTCGTGTCACGATCACGGAATTCAGCAGCCATTTCCCGCAGATTTCTCGTTCGTTGTTGCTAGACATTGTTACCAAACGCCTGTTGTTCCGGAAATTGTGTGCCCGGTGGGTGCCGAAGCAACTGACGCCCGAACACAAAGGAAAACGCATGGGCACGGCGCTGACATTTCTGCAGCGTTACCATGATGATAACGATTTTATTGACCGGATTATCACAGGGGATGAAACGTGGGTTGCATACAGCACCCCAGAGAGCAAGCAGCAGTCCATGCATTGGCGTCACAGTGGATCTCCATGCAGGACGAAGTTCAAACCGATTGTGTCGGCGCGAAAAGTGATGTGCACTGTGTTCTGGGACAGACAAGGCATTCTGCTCATCGAGTTTCTGCCCAGAGGTGAGACTTTGAACGCTAACCGTTACTGTGAAACACTGGGGACATTGCGACGAGCCATTCAGAATAGGCGACGCGGTAAGCTCAGTTCCGGGGTGAGTTTGCTGCACGACAATGCGAAGCCGCTTATGGCTAGGTGCACTGCAGCCCTTCTGGACAGGTTCGGTTGGGAGGTGTTCGATCATCCATCGTACAGCCCGGATCTCGCTCCCAATGATTACCACCTGTTCTTGCACCTGAAAAAGTTCTTGTCCGGTCAACATTTTCACAGCGACGAAGAGGTTCAGACGGCTGTCACACAGTGGTTAGGCACCCAGGCGGCGGACTTATACGACGCAGGTATACAGAAGTTGGTCCCACGCTATGACAAGTGCCTGAATTCCGGCGGGAATTATGTTGACAAGTAACTGCACAAGTGTTGTATCTGTGGCAATAAATCATTGAATGAAGTATTGTTTCCTTTTTGTGTACGACCCCAGGGAAACTTACTTTCTGGATGCGCCTTAGTAACTACTTCCAGAGACAACTTACCCATAACTGATGACAGGCCCATATGGAAAGTCCTTCCGGGTAGAGTACCCAGCATGGCGAGGGAAGTAGTCGTACTTCAGGGCGCTGTGGCTGCAGTTGATGAGTCCCTGGTAGACGTGAGGGATGAACAACACCACGTTCTCTGTGCACATCTCCTCTACACCGTGCGGGACAGTCTCGAAGAAGGCCTTCTCCTTCCACTCCTGCTGTTTCTCCCACAGACGTCGCAGAGTTCCAGAGGTCGCATGCTGGAGGGAGAACAGCAGTGGTAATACTTGATTCTACCGTGCGGGTGCGACCAAATTCTTATTTCCTTTTTGCATCCTACGAATTTTGATCAAGTTGTTCGATGCTCTACGTGGAGACACAAATATCTTGACAAGTGAAATACATAAAACTTTTAATAAAGTGTATGTACAGTGGTGGAAGAAAGTTCATCCCCATAAGACTTTAATGGCAGTAAATAATGCCGGAAGGGTAGGCAACACACATTGCACCATTAGGTGATCGGGTGATTCTGTCTGTCTCAAGAGCAACTCGTCTTTCATGCAAAAGCCAACAGGCACAGGAAATGTAGGAAAGTCACGTGAATTGTCAGATGGAATGTTGCTAGTCAGAAAATCGCCTTTTCTCAAGCCAGGTCGCAGAACCGACAAGAGCTACAAATTATATCTCCGAAAATGATTCCCCTAAAAACGTTGAACGAAACGCTAAAACAATTCTTGCCTTAATTACTGTATGTGCCGCAGTAGCACAGTCGTTAGGGCGTTTTATTACCATGCGAGAGATCTGGGTTCGATCCCCGACGGGGGATAATCGGGATTTTGTCCACCTGTTCAAGCTGCTTCGGTGCCCACCCAGCGTCGTATAAAGTGGGTACCTGGAGGAAACTCTGGGGAAGGGTGGGGGGGGGTAAGGCGGCCAGGGGCGTGGTGCTGATCACATCATTCCCATCTTCGGCCTGATGAAGAAAGCGTGGGGCCCTAACTCCACACCCCCTATACACCTTCATGGCTCGGTGCAAAGCACAAAGTAGGACTTTGCTTTTTAATTTACTATACATCCCAATTTTGTCGTAACAGAACTTCCCAATCTCTACGTGGGCATTCTTCCAAGTTCCGTAGGGATGTGAATAGGCTCCAATATTTCTTGACACAATTCATACATGTTATATTTCCTTATAAGAACAACAGCCGATATATTTTGTGTGCGTGTGTGTAGGGGAAGGGAGTATAATCCAAACATGTGAGGTGATCCTTTTCCCACTACCCACTCCATTCTCAGAAATAAATCGCAATTCCACACACTGAAAATGAAGCACTTTCTACGTCTTAGCATACAAATATCTACATAGTAGCAAAGTAATGTGTGGAAAGAGAAAAATTAACGATTTGTAACGGCACTCTGGAAATTTTTTAGTTTATTTTTTTTTCAATTTGAACTGACATTCATAACATTCATTAACTATCCCAATATTAACAAAAGAATAGTTTAGTCGTTCTGCTACTTTCAATTCTTCATTATCTTAGTCACCGTAACTCTCTCCCTCTCTCTCTCTCTCTCTCTCTCTCTCTCTCTCTCTCTCTCTCTCTCTCTCTCTCATCCTTCCCGATGGCGCTGTAGTAGAGGAGTCGCCTTGTAATCAAGGAGTCCCCGGTTCGATATCCGGTGGAGACACAGTGGTTAGGATCCCACTTTAAACTGTAGACGCAGTCTCGATTAGCCTTTGTGTGCATAAAGTGGACTTAAAATACCAAATGAAAATAAAAATAAAAATCACCGTAACTCTCTACAAAGTCAGAGGATCCATTTTTGAAACCTGTTGAGGCATAGATGAAGCATTGCATTCGTATCATTACCCATCATCTTCATCGTCGCGATTATCGCAAGAGGTAAAAATGCGACACAAAATAACCCAAACAGAAGCTTGGAATCAATCTGAATATTGGTTACGTTGGATACGTGGTAGAATTGTTTTAAATATCACTTCCTGTGATGTAATAGGGTTTTGATTAGAGACCATTTGTATAATACATACCATTGTGGCGAACAATAAGTAGTTTCACGTTCACCACGCTCTTTGGTTGTTTAGAAATCGTAAGGAACAAGGATCTCGAAATTTCCGCTTTCACATGTCAATGAAACTTTAAAATAAGTTCAGTGTAGGTCACAAAAGAGATTTACATATTGTTATGATATCTTTTAAACACCACGAAATCTAATTCCAATAGAATACGATACTACTCCTTACGTTCCTGTAAATGTTCACCATTAGTCTGGCGAAAAAAAGTAACGAAGATTTCCGTGTTTCCTTGAGGAAAGATAAGGCGCCTGCTTGTAGCAAGCAAGAAGCACCAACTGCTTCGATCAGTGACCTTCACTGCCAGAGTGACTCACAGCAGGCCTGCGCTCGTTCCAGTTTGCGTATAAAACAGGTATTTAATTTCGTTCCTTACAATCCACAGTTATATCAAGCTAACATTCTAATATTTTCGTAAAATATGTAGTAAACTAGTTGTATACATTATGGTCTTCCAGAGTGTTGTTGCCTGCTATTTACACGCGGGAGATGGGGGTGTTGTAAACATTTCTGAACCCAATGGTCGAGCACGAAGGAAAAGTCGTGTAAGCATTGGAGGTAATAACAAGGTAATAGAAGTTGAAGGAAATGCTGGAATAAATTATATCAGAAATTGAGTAAAAACAGTTCTCATCACACATAGTGCTATCAGATCACTCTTCAGAGAAAAGTAGGACAAATTGTCTCAAAATGTTGGACACGAACGCATTTGCAGTAAATATAATAGGTTACTAGGACATCTTAGCATATAACGAGAATATGACACATCTTCAGCTGAAAAATTAATGTTGAAGTGAACGGTTGAGTTCAAAATTCCTCAACTGTTAATTAATAGCACGGCTGTATGTGATTTCAACTTGTGTATGTAAGACAGAACGTTTTTCGTCGATATGGGGCCAGGAAGTGAAAACAATCCATGAATTAGGGAAGGAAAAAATTCACAATTTCGTAAACAAAGTCTGGAAGTTCTTGTTTATTAATATGTAAGAAACTACTATACACTGGGAAAAAACAGAATTGTGTGCCTTATTTCTCCAATAAGGACCGTTTATGTAATTTCTGGAACGAAACTTGTTACTTCGAACAAATTATTGACACTTGTAGTATCGATAAAACTTTACAAAGTAAGCATTTTTATACATATATCCGGACTTCTCCGGATCTAGAAAATCGGGAAGTAATATCTGAGCTGGGAATGCAATTGTTTTTCCGAACATCCAGTAGCAACCATGCACACTCTTTGATTTAAGCATACTTTTCCAAGGATTCACGTTGTCTCAGACTCCCCTCAGATTTTCTGTTTCTCCATCTAATTTGAAGTTACGTGATGCCCAAAATACGTATAAGACATTTGAGATTTCTTTCAAATTCCTTCCGGAGGCGAGACATAACTATAAAATGTAGGACACGTCCGGAAATAAGAATGATTCTTATAAGTATTTTTATTTTCTTATTTAGCTTCGTTTTTCTTTCACCTCTTGCTAATCGCGACGACGAGGATGAGTGATATGATGAAATTGATGAAGGGGCACTCACAAAGAACACCCATACGCACGACGGGATTCGAACTCAGGACATCAGACATCGTAGCGCACTGTGCTAACCACTCTGTCACGGACGGAATTCTTATAGCCCTAATCGTTCCTCAAGCATTTTTCCTATCTTTAACTACACACGAAACATAAAGAACAATCTAAATAAACAGGTGCCAGTTCACACTCTAACCGTAAAAAAACATATGCATGTGAAAATGCAAAATAATATTTATTATTAGGTAGTTGTGATTTATTATTGTATATTAAAGAAATATATTAGTGATAAAATGACGGAAGTAGAGGAACATCTCCAATGAAACACACATGCCTTATGGATATTTGTATTTATTGCCAAACAAGGTTCCGAGTTCGAGTTCCGACCAAAATGGGTTCATTGTGTATGTTCATTCGTGTCTTTAATGTAATCATAAATCGTCGTCATGAATAATTTAACTTCAGAGGAAGAAAACTGAGGTAATTACTAATAAAAACAATAACAAAACAAATTTGATCTTAAAGCCCTGGCTTTGAGCTACATATTCCATCACGGGGATCATAGGAGTGCGCCCAGGGGGCCAGGGGGAGGGCAAATGCCTCCCTAATCATGGACGTCTGCAGATATTTTCCACGAAGAGACAAGCATGGTATTTTTCCATGGGGCATATTGCCCCGATAATAGTGTTGTATTATCGCATTCCTGCATCCTCATTATAATAATTAATGTAAATTATTATGACTGAAATCAAATTATACATGTGAAATCGTACTTTTTGGTTGACATTCGTTTTCTAAGGGGAAGATGTGGCAATCCTTGCCCCCCTTCCAGACATCTATGCCCCTATATTATTATATTTTCACCTAGAAATTTAGGATAGATGAATCCTATCGCCGTTATTAAAGTATATTATACTCTTAAAGAAAATTAAGTATTTTCAAGCCGATGAAAGTTCAAAGCAACTACGGAGGAAGGGGTGCAGTGGCGAAACCACACACCCCCACAACATTGAACGGAAATCAATTTTAGGGGGCAAACATGGAAGTAAAGGAAAGCATGAGTAGCAGAATCTAAGAGTAGCTGGACAAAAGGATACTCAAGATGGATTTTGTTTTCACGTCTTTCTTGCATTATTTCTTCCAGACTGCCAAGAGCACCCTGCGGTGGGGGTGGGGAGGGACAGAGCTGCAATTGCCCCCTTGATTTCAAATTTTATACAAATATAAATACCTTTTGTAAAACGTTCTTGCTCGCTTCGCTCGCAATGTCTGCTTTTCTTGCAGTCTAGTCAAGTTCAGAGCCGTAGCTAGGGGTCGACGGGAGTTAACCCTGGACGCCAAACGATCTAAATGAAAAAAATTGTAAAAGACAATAATATGGCGCTCCATGATTTTTTCCCCATATTAAATCGACATTGTTTTCATTTTGCAAAAAATTGGATCTGAAAATTTATTGGTCGCTTCGCTCGCAATTTCTTTTCTGTAATGCATTTTAAATTACCGAGGAGAGAAGTACTGCTTCTAAAAGGTTTTCTCTTAAGTGCATGCACAATTGTTTCGAGGAAATGGAACGCGCAGATTTGAGAGACAATTTATATGATTTTTACTGTTGGTATATATGTATATATGTGTGTGTGTGTGTGTGTGTGTGTGTGTGTGTGTTGTATATATATATATGTATGTATGTATTTATATGTGTGTGGGGGGCGGGGGAGGGGTGTATATATAAACACACCCATCAATGCAATAAAATTTAAACAAGTGAGATGAAATTACATTATTATTTTCCGGCCTGAACTATCATCAAGGCTATCCCCCCTAATCAGAGGGTCTGTGCACGCCTATGACGGGGACTGACACTTTACGTAGGTGTAGACATGCTTCGTACAATTTGATGATATCGCGATTACGTAATGGATGTGCAGCCACTTAACTGAACCCCCCAAAATTCACATTTTATTACTAAATTCTAAATTAGCATAATATCACATAGTTTACCTATTCATAATATGCGCCGCTTTGGTGCAATTTGTGGATTGTGCATTAATCAACATCAGGTTAATCGCGGCCGGCAAAGTGGAGGGAAAATAACAATGAAACACAACGAGGTGGCCCTTGGTTCCCGATTAATGAAACTTTGTCTACATGCAACTGAGTCGCTGCGTGAAATCGCTGAAAATGTCATTTATTAATTTCTTAATTTTGCTTATTTTATATTGTTTTTCTAGCACTTGGCGTCAACAAAGGCGATGAGGATGATTAATGAAGTTATGAAATGGATGATAGGACATGATGATCCATGTCTTACACAAAATTCTAAGTTGGGACTAATGAATATCGATTCGTCTTATCATTTGTCAAGACGTTGTTTTTAACTCCAACCTTTTTCAAGGACTTCTGGGTTGACAGCATGTGTGTTGCCCGATGATGATTCGACGAAAACCACCATATCAGTGAACTTTATTGACAATGACTCTAATATCAGTAAAGAGAACATTTTCTTACGAATAGCTGTTGTAAAGAAACC
Source organism: Lepisma saccharinum (assembly GCF_977018435.1). Taxonomy (NCBI): domain Eukaryota; kingdom Metazoa; phylum Arthropoda; class Insecta; order Zygentoma; family Lepismatidae; genus Lepisma; species Lepisma saccharinum. Next base: position 14,164,060 of record NC_139256.1, on the reverse strand, counting down.
AATTCCTGAAACTTTTTCTGGTGGTCTCACGGCACCCAGCTGTTGTTTTTATGGCTGGGCCTGGGGGTATGACTCACGCTGCTGTCAAGACTCAATCATTCCCGAGAATCCAGGTCCGCCAGGCAAACCCAAGCGACAATTTTGTTATTTGGGTTGCATAGACAACAGGCTTTAAGATGTTACGATATCGTAGGTCTCGTGGCCCAAGAACTATTTTCCATGACTGTACTACTGAACCAGGTATATTTTGATTAATAGGTTCACCATTCATCCATTAGATTTTCATTTTTTTCATACATGGATTTTTACGTCCATCGAAATATTTCCTGGCTGTCTTGAGAATTGAATATTATTCTTTTCCCAGCAACAACATATAGGTGTACAAATTCATATCTGTGTGTCTAGGTTGACCGTTTTCACTTTATATGAGCTGAATTGGAAAAGAATCTCCGTTCCTGTGAACTGAACATTTATCTTTACTAAGAGTTCAAGATCTCCTTTTTTGTGGCTAAAGCTTCTTTGCTCCTGTTGCCACAATATTTTCCCTTCCTGAAGATTGAGATTCATTGTTCTAGTGACCTAAAGATTCTCCATTTCTGTGGCTGAAGCTTCTTTGTTGCTGTTGTGGGAAGATTTTCCGTTACTGAAGTTTAACATTAATCATTTCTGTAGTTGAAGATTATCTTCTCCCGTTGGCTGAAGATTTTTATTTGTAAGAGTTGAAAATTCTTCGTTCCTGTGAACTGAACATTCTTTGTTTCTGTGCATTGAACACTTCCATCCCTAAGAATGAAATATTCTCTGTTCTACGTTCAAAAGGGAGCAACTTAATGAGATTACCCTGCAAAATGTAGAACATACGATGTTCGTATGCATTCGGATGTAGGTAATACTTACCCTGGCTGCCCTATGTGCTGAGGACTCTGGGTAGGTCGTGATGCGGTGCGTCTTGGACTCCAGAATCTCCTCCAGGGAGTGGAACGGGAGGTGGATTCTCCTGGCGGTTATCCTGGTCATGAGGACGGTGTTGTAGGACATGTACATCACGTAGCCAAAGAGGAGAGACGTGAGAAGGAGGATGCGTCCGCCCGAGGAGGAAGGAACGACTTTGGATCCTGAAAGATAAGAAGTGTTGTCACTGCTCTCCACTGACTGGAGCGAGAGGAGTCAGTTCACAAAGTGTGTCGCCCAGAAAAAGGTCGAACTCGTGTGGCTTGCCCCTGCTCAGGAAGTGTTCAGCTGTAAGTTTATTAGGACGTGGATGGAAGGGATTTGGGAAATGAGACAACCTTCTTCTGTAATAGACGCCATTGTAAATGCAGTTTTATTTTTGTTATCTAGCGTCGCTTTTCTGCAACTTTTGGCTTATCATGGCGATGCAGATAAGTGATGATTAGATGCAATTGATGAGGGACAATCATAAAGAACTCAAGCGTGGACGTAAGTGTTCTTTGTGAGTATCAATTTTCATCATATCATCACTCATCGCCGCGATTAGCCAAGAGTGGCAGAAAAGGGACGCTAGATAACAAAATCAATCAAGTCAAACTATCCCTTTCTTTTCCTCTTTTTTATATTCCTGTCTTTCTAATTTTCTATTTTTTTCTTTGTCTGCTTCTTTTCTTCTATCTTTATTTCGGTAGCGTAATTGCCTTGTAATCAAGGAGTCCAGGTTCGATACCCGGTGGAGGCACAAGTGGTTCGGATCCCACTTTAAACTGTTGGTCCAGTCCCGATTAACCTTACTGTGCATAAAGTGGACTTAAAAACACCAAATCAACTCAACTTCTATCTTTATTTTATTCTATCTTCTATTTCTCTGTGTCTTTTAATTTTATTTTACTTTATTCCTTCTTCAATTACTAAATCCTCTTCTATCATTCTTTCTCTGCATGTATTTGTGATTGGTGCTGTACTACAAATGAACTTGAAGATTTGTAAGGCAAGTTATGCGCTCATAGGGGCTGTACCTTGATGCGTTGATTTTGGGTATAGTCTGGTCTTCTCCCGCGGATGATAAACCCTGTCCCGTTGCCAGCCTTGTCTCGACAAATCTCGATATGTTCTCGTTCTCGTATCTACAAATTCAACAAAGATGCTGTTACCTTGACAACACATATGGCCCAGAACGAGGAGGTAGGACCAGGAAAGGCTGCAGATGCTTTCCTCTTCACAGCTGGCTCTGGAAGCCACCAGAAGAGCCAGGAAGAGCAACAAGGGGAGTATGGCCAACTCGCTCAAGAGGAATGTCCACACGCCGTGGCTGAAGGCTTCCGCGTATGCTCTCCACGAGTATGTGAACTGGGGGCGGCGAAAGAACAACCGGAACCTGGAAGAAGAAATATGATTCTTGAGATTTGGCCTATCTCAGGTCTGCTTAGAAATTCTGACGTAATACTTCGGGTGCCAAATGCCTAAAATTGACATAACCTTGTTTTGAGATATGAACAAAATCTTTTGACTGACATTTCGGTTCCGATTGATGCTCTTTGTCAAACTTGAACATTTTGAGTAATTCAAGATGGCGTCCAATATGATAGACTTTCCAGTTCCTGACCTATGTATATCTCAGTAACCAATGGTTATAAGCCGAAAATCCTTTTTAAGTCTTGATCCTCATTAGATGGGCTACGAAAAAAGATTTTGCTCAGTTTTCGCTAATGTCAGTGGTTTTACCGTAATTCATAAAAAATCTTTGAAATTTTTGTAACACTTTTTGAAGTTTTTGCCTTGTAACCATTGAATAAATTAAATGAAAATAAATTTATTTGAATAAAAATGGTAGCCCAATTCATAACCTTTAAGACAATATAAGTACGTGCTTATCTCAGGAGAATCCAGAATCCATGTACGTATGTACGTGTAGAAGCCTGTTTCTTCTATTCCAAATTTCTAGACAACAGAGAATGAAATAAAGATAACGATTCTTCTAAATGCTCTAAGATAAATTCTAAATTAATGAGTAACATTGAAAGAACTGCTTTTGTCAGATTATAAACTGGGTTCGCTATACAACAATCCTCTGTACACCCAATTTAACAATAATAACAATAAATAAAACTAAAACTGTTATTCGCGTGTAAGGGGTGACTCTTTCTGAAGACACCCAAATATCATGGACTATATTGTTGCAGACTAACGAGGCACTGGCGACTTGACTCATAGCTAGTAATATCCTTTGTGGGGCTCGTGTTGCGTCGTCCATGTATGTTTGTGATTGGCCCATCATCCATTTCACTTATCTCCATTCATCTTCACCGTCGCGATTGGCCAAAGTGCAAGAAACACAAGATATATTAAAATGAATAAATCAGTCATATTACTGCTGTTGCACAAATAATCTTATTTCAAATTTTAAAATTCTAATCCATATACATAAAAATGGATGTATGTGTGTATGTTCCGCCATAACTCTCGAACGCCTGGAGCAATTTCAACCAAACTTGGTACACATATGACTTACAGTCTGGAAAGAAATACTCTGGGGGTAGGACACCCCTGGCACCCATAGGGGTGGGGCTGGGAAGGGAGTGGCATGTAAATAAATACCCGGGCAACGCCGGGTATTCAGCTAGTTGTTGATAATTAAAAGAGAAAATTCACTGTTCGTGTGCAAAACATAAAAAGTAAGCAAAGGAATATTACGCTGTATCAGCTTCATAACTTTACCCTGGTTGATATTTGAAGAGGGATTAGGGGAATTCCCCCCTTTGGTTACTGCATCCCCTTTTTGGTTATGAATTTTTTAGTCTTCGTGGAAGCCATATGTATAATTTATATAATGGAAAGATATTTCAAAAGCAGTTACTATAAAATACCCTTACTGGAAAATTTTCAAATACCACACACTCCTATCTGTTTGATTGTACCTGATGAGGACGATACTGTGGAGGAAATATGCCACGTCCTTCCTTTCAGAAGACTCTATGAGTCTGGAGATGATGACGTCAGCTTCGTTCCTCTGCAGGAGCCCAATCAGTCCGTCCCACGTTCCGTTCCTTGACTTCTTTCCAATTGCTAGAGGGAACGGTGGTTGGACGAAGGAGACACTGGATAAGAAATAAAAGATTTGAGAGAGCTGTACACTCTGCTCCAGGAGCATGTGAAGCAGCGAACGAAAACAAGTCCTCTGCGCAAGTGTGTGTAGTGTTTCTGTACATATTAAACGTATTATATGCTTTCAGTTGCAATTCATACACTCTAGTTATATCAATAATGATAAATTCTAGAAGGTGTTTCTCCTTTGCTTTGACAATAAACGTAAAATTAATAAACTTGATAATTGAAATTATACACTCATCAACTTATAGGTTCCATACTTTTAATACCGTAAAGTTGGTATTTGGACATTCGAGGTGACTTCAGACACATGCAAAACATTCCATTGTTGAGGGTCAGACGTAGGCCGCCACGGAAACGCAACAATGGGAAATAATCTGACCTAACCTTCTTACAATTGCATTATAATGGGTTCAAGGTTCAGCGGAGAAATAACACATTATTGTAGCCAGTCGGCTTTGCATTGGCTCCTGTAAAACCTCAATGAGCAGACGTTTGTGTTTGACATTAGTACCTTATGAGTAACGAAATACTATCTTAATTTATATCATTACTTGAAGCATGCTTTGTGGGATCATAACCGTGTATCGCTTCTATTTTAGGTCCGTTTGTAGTGAATTTCAGTGTATTGTGAGGTGACTTCGGACATGCCAAGGACATATAAAAATAAGTTAGGAGGCCGTTCCTACCAAAACTATTTTATCGGCAGCAAGTTTTAAAGAGGGTTCCAGATTTCAGTCCCGGTCTCACAGAAAATGAGAATGAACAACGCTTGACTGATACATTTGTCGAAATGCTTAGAGATGTTCGAAATGACAAGGCTCCAGAGTCTCAGAGACGAGGAAAGCGTATCAATATCGAACCCTGGAAAAGTGTTACGTGTAGCTTCCAGTCCTCATCACAACAGGATTCAGAGAATACAGACACTAGAGAATTTTCGTCATCAGAGGAATCGTCTGAAACCAGTGATTCTGACGACACCGAGTGCCTTCATTGTGGAAGACTGTAGTCAACAAGCAAGAACGGAGAAGATTGGGTCCAATGTCATAGTTGCAAGAGATGGGCACATGAAAAGTGTGCCAAATTTCCTAAGAAGCAGTATTAATGTGCTCAGTGTATGAAAAAAGTAAATTAAAAAGATGTCTAATTGTAATAGTTGTACTGTTTGAATAATTTTATGTAAACATTGATGTAAATTTAAGTACCACAGTGTGTGTTAAGATGTAATAAAGTGTAGTTCATGTAAAAATACACTGTTCAAAACATTGCTTATTTAAAAAAATCATAAAATAGATCCGAAGACACCTCATACATGCAGCATACATCGGACTATATGAAAACCACAAAATAAAAATTTATTTTTAAAATATATTTTTGGGTTTTAACACTTCGTGATTGTTTCCAAACTCTAATACATAAAATATTACATTTTGTGCAGATACAAGTATAATTTTGAATATTACCGTACAAAATGTACAAAAACGGTACTTGTATAATAGTGGCAGTGGAAATGAGATATATTATGTCTTTTCAAACTTCATGTCACCATTACAATAAACATGTGACTGATATAACAAATAACAGCCACAGTATGTACACCTAACGGCGAGAGAAACAGTAGGCGAATAGTCCACCACCATTTTCATTCGGGACTGAATTACACAATGTAATGACAATGAATTCAAATAATGATGTCAACAAGCAGAAAACAATGCTTGCTTCGAATCAACATAGTTTCATTCCTTTGAAACAACAACACAGGATGTAGAATAAAGAAGTTATGAAAATAGCGGTGGACAATTTGCCTATCATTATCTTTGCCGTTGACTGTACAAATGGGCCTTTAGAGCCTAAACTAAAAGTATATATACACCGCTACTTGCAAGTAGATAGATATTATGTATAAATACAAAAATTAAGATAATCTTACGTGAAGTTAAGCGCTTCCATCAGAGAGGCCAGCACGTGCATGTCAATTCCATACGATGAAATATCTTTGGGGTCTCTGATGACCCCGGATGTCTTAGCCTGTGGGGAAATAAATAGTTGAGTGGTAGCAGCGTCGATGATTGGGGGTAACGACATCAGTCGATGAAGAATCAATAGACTGAGTTCTTTTCGGAAATCATTCGATTCAGTTATAGTTAGAACCCGGATTTGTATGTAATTACGTATTCTATTCCTTTCTAGATACAAACTTTGAACAGGAAAATGTCAACGAATTATATAACTGACATGATTTTGCATAAGTTTTATGTTACATATTTTTACATGTTTGCCAAGATATTACATATTTTCTAATTTACTTTACATAAAACAACATATTTTGGTATTTTTTTTCCTATCTTGATCCTTTTTCCTTTTTTTTCGATCTCTGAAACATTAAGAGAATTTGTAGCTCATGTGATGTCATATTTTCTAAACAATGAGATGCTTAGTGTAATTAATAGTTGACAAAATTGGTTTCTTAAATATGTAAACGTTGATGTGCTTTTTTGAGTTTAAAAATTTGATACAAATTTTAATTTGAACAACTTATGTCCTTAAAATGATATTGAATATGTTCAAATAAAATAAATAAGTAGTGTAAGTTTATTGTTTCTACGCCACACTTTGTAGGTATGCATTTGTAGCCTCTTTTTTTTATCAATTGAATATCAGTTTTTGACACATTTTGACAATTTTTTGTCGATGTTTTAGCGTTTAGCGATGTTTTAGTAAAGTTTCCCTTTTTTCCCACTCACACTTGGTAGGTATGCATTTGTATCCTCTTTTTTTTATCAATTGAATATCAGTTTTTGACATATTTTGACAATTTTTTGTCGATGTTTTAGCGTTTAGCGATGTTTTAGTAAAATTTCCCTTTTTTCCCACTCACACTTGTAGGTATATCACGATCTTACGTGATATAACTTAACCTATTCATTTTTTTTTATTACGTGCTAAACTACACGAGAGCCTCTACGTGCCTTGACCTACTTTAGAGTAGACCCAAATAGACAGTTCTGCGCCCGAAAGTGGAGCTCGGAGTGGGGCTCGGTGGAGCTCGACTTAATGGTTTGCTCTTGTAAGGCATAAGCCCCATTTTCTCGCAGTGTTGCCAACACCTCACTCGATCACGATCTTACGTGATATAACTTAACCTATCTTACGATTTTTTTACGATCTTCAGTGATATAACTTAACCTATTATTTTTTTTATTTGCACACCGAACTAACTTACATTATATTTTATATAACCTAAGAAATGTGTTGATTTTTTTTTTAGTATGTGGCAATTTTTTTTTAGAAATATTTTTTAAAACTACTCCGTGACCCTCTCGTTCTTCACGTCGTGGATGAAGGACTTCTCTGCGACCAGGATGACGCTGCATAGAGTATCGGCAGGTAGCGCGTCGTGGAACTCGCAGACGATCTTGATGTTGGTGCGATCGTTGACCACCACCTGCTTCCGCTTCGTCGTGTTGATGACGAACATGGGTCTGTGGGTTTTGAATTCGCTGGGCGTGTAGTACATGTCCACGCTTCCCTCGGTCACGCGCTTGTAAGCCGTGTAAGCTTCGTAAAGTTTGAGGTAATCATCTTTGGTCATGTCGAGGTTGTAATTCTCGCGCGGGAACACTTCGTTCCTACCATTCTTGAGATAAACGTTCTTGATCTTGCAGTCGTCGAACTTGCTGGAATATTTTTCCTGATTCTTGTCCCTCCCGGTCTGAAAGAGCACTATGACGAAATCTGGCATGTCGAACTGTATGTTGTTGAACTGCGTCGTCACGTCGAATTCCATGTGACTTCCCGACGCTAACTTCTGCACGCACTGGTAACCGTGAAAGTGAATCGGCACCTGTGGACTTTTCAAGATCTCCGCTTTGTACTTGAGGGCGTAGTTCGTTTCGTATTCCACCACCGGCATTCTCAACTCCATGCTCCGGATGACGCACTTGGCTGCTTCGGGTAATGTGTTGGGCAGCGGCGTGATACCGTCCGCGTTCAAGTTGGTGTATCGCATCAGTGCGTCGTTGTCGTTGGCCGCTCTTCGAAATGTGATCCTCAGTCCTCCCTTCCACATGATCTCCTTGTAGTCCGAGAAGAATCCCGGAAGCAGACGCATGGGAAAGAGCACCGTGTGACTTCTCGTCGATATTTTCGTCCCCGCTTCGAATCCTCCCGCTTGATAGTACGCTGCGTCCGTTTTGGATAATTTCAATGTTCCCACTGCCGTCGACGTGATGCCTGGATAATCGATTCTGTCGATGACGGTGTTGTGTTTCCTCACCTCCACCTGCGAGAACAGGTGAGGCACGAAGTTGTCCACGAGTATCAAATTTGCTGCTGCTGCGGGGAACGCGTCTCCGCTTTCTTTCTTCACCACGTCGAATTGAAGGTAGAGGTCCGCTCTGTGAGGATGAACGAACCCGTCGCCTACGTCAACGTCGTATTCGATCTCCCGGTTCGCTTCGTTCAAATTGGCGAACGTGCGACGGTTGGGAGGGAAAGATTGCAATTCGTAACTTTCGATTTGCTCCATTTTTTTTTCACTATGTGTGTTATTTATTATACATTGATCTCCAGGACGGCCGTGGTCGTTGCACCTGCGAAATCCACCACGTCTCCTTTCTCGTTCGTCACCACCAACTCTATGTTGTCTATGCGGTTGCGACATACTGGAAAATAGATCGGCGAAGAGGGTGTGTAGATGATCGGTTCCATGAATTCGGAACTGGGTTTGAACGTGGCTATGATTCCCGTCTGCTTGTGACTTCCCAGCAATCCGTCCGAAGATTTCGTGATCATGCCTTCCGCCACGTTGCAGTGAACGTTCAGAGTTTCGATGGCAAAGAATTTAGGAATGTTTGCTGCCGTGTGCTTGATGCCAGCTTCGAGTTTTGTGTCGTTCTCGAAACCTAAAAGTTCTCCTATGGTGCCCAGGTCCACGGTCTCCGTCGCCGATACGATTTCGACTCTGTGCGTGACCGAATTTTGAGAAAGGTAGTTGCCTTTGGGTAATTGAGCTTGCAAAGTAGAAAGATTGTATTGACCTGGCGTGACGACGATATGTTCGCTTCCGACGCTAATTTTGTTGTTGTGCTGCGTGACGTTACGTATGAGGTACATGCTGTAGAATGCACGCAGAGCTACGGATTTAGGATAGACGATGTCGTCGTGCAGCGTGAGTTTCAAGATCGAAGATTCGCTCGTGAGATGGAACACGCCCATTGTCGTGATGCTGTTTCAGGTTCCACAGTTCTTTCTGGAAATCTTCGATCGTGGGGTTATTTATTTTAGAGAGAAACGCGAGCACGGAGAGGCAGAGATGACCGCAGTTCACGTCTCCGAAATTTTGAATGCGTTCGTCGTTGTAGTATATAGGATTGTTCTTTTTCAGATAATGAACTAAATTTGTAGGTGGAACACCTCCGAAAGAATCGAAAACGAATGCTTTATCATTTTTGTGGTAACATATCCAATGCGTGCCTGGATTTTATTGACTGTCCAAGTTGACTACTCCGCATTCTCTTCTTTTAACGGTTGAAGGTAACGAGTCGGACATGAAAACTCCTCTGAAGTGTTTGATTCGTAACGGTTTGATCAGAGATTCAATGTCTCGGTTGGTGAGTGCTGTTTCTTTTTTTAAACTTTTTCATCACGGCCTTCCCCTTCTTCTCCATGGCCAGGTTGTGACGTTTCTGTTCTTCCAATTCCGCCTTGTTCTTCTTCGAGTCGATGACGGTTTTCGCGATGGCGGCGCTACCGCCGGCCAAACTTCCAACGGCCCCCAATGCTGCCAGGATGGCCGGGATGCCGAATATGAAACCTCCGATCTTTAGCTGTTTCCGCGAACGCTGCAAGCGTCTCAATTGTGGAGTGCTGAGCAGCAATTTCATTCCGTGTCCTTTGGACAAGCAAGAACGTTTCTTCTCGCGTTGTTTCTTGGTGAGTAACCCATCCAGGGCACCTAGATTTTTAAGATTCGAATATGGTATCTGGTACACGACACCCTTGGGCTTCATGTTGATGCTCTATATGTTATTTTTTCACGGTATGTTATTTATATATATAAATGTTCTGAGATTTTTTTGTTTCCCTCTCGTGTAATTTTTTTTTTCAAGATATGTTATTTATATATATATGTTCCGAGAATTTTTTTTTGTTTCGTGTAATTTTTTTTTCAAGGGATGTTATTTTATATACTCCGCGCAGCCCCGTTATACAAATTCTATTACGTGCTTCGTTTTCTTACCAAGAAGTTCCTTTGTCCCCTTGTACACGATTCGAGTTTTGTTCTCGATTAAAATAGATAGCTTCTCGTCGGATAACATGTTAGCGTATCGATCTGGTAAAAATAGACTGTATTGTCCGTTGAGCAACAGACGCACCTTGGGACCATACTGGGTAGAAACAATTGAACCGGAAGTTATCGTGTAAGGTTTGTCGACTTCCAATTCCTGAATTTTTACATATTCGACTGACAAATTTAGCATTTGTTTTAATGCTTGGAGGTCACTCATTTTTTCAGTCATATCGAAGCAGAAATTTCAGGGTGTTATAGAAATTTAATTTTTTCACAATGTGTGTTATTTATATACCGAAGATTATTTTTTTTTCACGATGTGTGTTATTTATATATCAAGTTTTTTTGACTTGTACATTTTTTTTGACATGTATATTATTATTATTTTTTTCACGGAGGAAGAAAGTCCGTGCTTCTGAAAGCGCGATGATGTGCGTGATGATTTCTTCGGTCTCCTGTTTAGACTTGCGCCAATCATCCGTGTATCGTCTTCTTCCCTGCCTCGCCTCGTGAAGCTCGTCCATCCTCTTGTTTAATTTTTCCCCTGCAGCCGAAAGAAGAGTGTCGAGATCACCGCACCTCATGCCACTGATCTCCCGAAGATAATCCTTGACAACCATTTCACAAGGGATACGAAATTCCGGTGTTGATTTTGCTATGATTAAAAGTTTCCCTACATCTCCGTTTACTGCGTGTTTGAATATTTTACATAGCAGTTCGTGCGGTAAGTCGGTTATGCAAGACATGTTTTTGTTTTTTTTGCTGTGTTATTTATTTACACACCCCATCCAAATTTTTGTTTCGCGTTCACCCAAAGAAGCGTCTCTGCTGACGAATCTTTCGAAAGCGGCATGTTCCAATTTCTTGTCTGCTTCGTGACGTGCATCCAGATCGGTGCGAGTGTTGTTGTAGGCGATGTCGTGATCTTTGCATGCAGCGTCCAACGGATTCACACCCTTGTCTCCTCTCTCCAATCTTTTCTCGAGTTTGGTACCCGGACCGCAGTACTGGTAGCCAGGTAAATGCATCTCGAAAGGTAACTTGTTGATGATGTCGTTCACGAGTCCCTTTCCTTCGGCCACGTTCCAGAATCTCGGAGGCAGTGTGTTGATAATTTTGATCAGGTAGCCGATGCCCTTGTCGTCGTTCACGATGAAGTTGGAAAGTTTCGTGCTGATCATGTCCACGATGCCAACCTTCTCGTTGTAGAAATTACGATTGCCTGCATTCTCTTCGCCGGCTATCACCAACAATCGGTCCACGAGCTTCCTCACGTCGTCCACCCAAACGAATTCTTTGGGTAACGTGTTGTAGCGTTTGACGCCGTTTCCACTTTTCACCTCGTTCCAAATCGGTTTGATGAGATTCCTGTACTTCTCACCGCTGCTCGATTTCACCCTATTCTGCGAGGCGTCGTTGTTCTGGTACATGGCATCCGTCATGATTAGAATTTCCCTGTAACTCTGGTAATCTTCGTCGGTGTAATCTTTCGGCTGCTTTATTGCAACGAGTTCCCACAGTCCCACCGTACCCGGATACCTGGTCCAACTATCCTTCTCGCCTAAATTAACTTTAATGTCGTTGCCTTCGAAGGTGACTTTCGATTTCCCAATCTTCCACACGACACCACCTTCGTTGGTTTCCATGCTCGGATACAATCCGAACACTTCATCCTTGTCGAATTTCCCCGTGCTCAGGTAGTCTCGTGCCAAAGGTCCCAACTCGATTTTATCCGAAGACGAAGAGGTACTGCTTATGGCTTGACGTCGTGGTACGTCCTTCAGTTCGAACGGCGTCGAAGGAATGCTCGAAATGGGCGTGGGTACAGCGTAACTTTTAGCTGCGAGTGGTACGAGTTCGTTGATCAAATTTTTATTTTGTTCCGTGACACTTTTTATTTCTTTACCTGGACCGCTGATGGCATCGATCACAGGTTGATCCTGACGTTTCTTCTCTTCGTAGGATCCGCGATTCTCGGATTTCCAACCTTTGAATCGCTTCACTAGATATTCCCGCAACTTGAGATTGTCCTCTTCTTGAAATTGACGTTTTGACATTTTTCTATATACGTTGAAACGTTTCTGAAACGTCGAATTCTCAGCCTATACGTTCAGTTCCCGTAGTTTTCTTGCTGTCACCCGCTTGAGACTATCCACTTTTTCTAACACTCACTTTTTGTTGTAATGGTTATTTTATATATGCTTGTCAGACGTTTTAAAAAAAAGAACGTTTTTTCAAATTTTATTTTTTAGATTCTCGACCTTTGATTTTTTTTGGATTTTTTTCTTCTTGTTGCAAATCTGAAATTGTCCTCTTGTTAGCCTTTGAGACGTCTAGATAAACGTTTATTTTATTCCTATATTTTCCATGGTTTGCTTTTCGAGTCATGTCAATGGTCACGAATCCGAAATCGTCACTGTTCCAACAGTGGGAGCAGAATTTAGAAAATAGATTGTAATTTATGTCAGCCCCTACGTAGTCATCGTGTGCGTGTTTTAAATTGGTGTGGTCTTGTCGAAACAAGCAAATAAAATTAGCATTATCGCGTAGCAGTTGTTTCGGAACCTTGGAAAAAGTTTGTGCCAGGTAGAAACAATCTAATCCTTTGTGACGTCCTCGAGTGAAAAAATTACGAATCTCGTTTTGATTTTCCAAGAACATGTCGTCGAACACCACAACGGAATTCTCGAGACAATCGTCCAGTGGAATGATTTCAGATGCGAAAGTTGCAATTCCCAGTCCCTCGTACAGTTTCATAAGTTGCTGGTATTTCGGTTGTTCGAGAATACGTAGAGGTGTCTGTTTTCCCAGTCTAACCAATTGGGTGCGAGGATAAAATTATCAATGAGCAGTATCGCCTTTCCGCACCCCGAAGCTCCTACGATCAGACATCGTATGCTGTCGGGGAGCAATTCGCCGTTCCTTTTTTTCGTTTGACTTTCCGAATCAGGTAAACGTTTCACAAAGTTCCACGTACTCATAGAATCACTTCGTTCGAATCGATCCAACTTGTTCCCGGAAGTCCCAGCCATTTCAACAAAAGTTTGTCGTCTCTCTTACGCAAAACTTTTTCGATAAGGTACGTGTCGGGGTATTTAGTTTTAGAGAGTTCCTCCTCGTAGAAGCGCCCCAATAAAATTTCACCGCCACTGTCCTTTATTATATACGTGTGACGGTTCCCGGGTAAAACTCGAACCACGGTAAAAAGTTCTGTGCTCCAGTTTCGTGTGAAACCCTTGTCGAACGTTCGCTTCAATTTACTGATCCTCACCTGGTCTCCAATTTTGTATTTAGCTCTTTTTGTCGTGGGCGTGTACTTTGGGCAGTAAACGCTAGAAATTAAGCGCTGCTCGTCGGACTTGGTAATGTCAGCTGGCTTCATGCCTATCGTTCTGTGCACCGTGTGATTATAGTCGTTAACGAGTTCCGGAAGAATGGTGACCCACTTGTAGCTTCCCTGAAGCGTAAAGCGTGACCACATGCACGATTTCAGAGTGCGATTAAATCTTTCCACGATGCTGGCTTTGACGTCACTGAAGGTCGAGTAATGTTGAACGTCGTGTTTCCGAATAAACTTTTGGAATACGGCATTGTAGAATTCCTTCCCCTTGTCCGTGTGCAGAAACCGAGGTCGTCTGCCGCTTTCGCGAAAAATTAATTTGAATGCTTCCGTGACGCATGTTCCTGTTTTCGCCTTCAAAGGTAGAGCCCATGCGAATTTCGAAAATGTGTCTATGACGGTGAGGAGGTACTTGTTGCCCTTGTTCAATTTATGTACATTTCTTAACTTGCCGCTACTCATCTCCACGAGGTCACTTTCCCAGAGGTCATCGATGCCCTTGGTTACCACAGCCAAACGTTCGTAGTTGCGGCGTGCAGGTTTATGCAATTCTTCGACGATGGCTTGCCTAGACATTTTTTATTTAGAGATTACGTTTGAAGAGAAGCACGAGCGTGATGGGATTCAAAGAGGGTGGCACCTCGCTCGTGTTTTGAATGATCAGCTTATCGCCGGCACTCACGTCGAAAACGGTAAGATCTTCGTCTTCGTGTATTTCATATATGTTGTGCGTTTCGTTCCAACGTGCCAGAGGAATGTTTCCTGCTTTCTGGACACCACGATTCGATATCAACGTCATGGTGGGAACGCTAGCTTTTCTGCCGTGAGACCAGTACGAAAATTCGTTTATCTGAATCGTGCCATCGAGGAGAAACTTGTAGTACGGATGATAAGGATGTAACATGTACAGTTTTTTACCTTCGACGAACGTGGAGATTCTCTGTTGATTGGGTACGCTGTTGATTTCGATAGCTTGTAAGGTGAACAATTTGGCGATTTTAGTGTCGACGCTGAGCAGATTACTGTGAACGTGTCCAAGGTTATTTTCGATGGGCAACAAATGCTCGACTATGGTATCCGTTACGGTAGAAAATGACGGTTTGATTTTCACTTCCACGTTCAACTGCTTGTAGTTTTCGTTCAGTTCTTGCAACTTGGCACCGAAAGAGGCCAGCGTCGATTCCTGCGTGGATTCCAGCACTCCAACTTGATCTCTAGTAGTATAATTGATGCTATAACCAGGACACTTATAGCGTAGAAAAGAAGAGCTCATATGATTAAACAGCCCGATTTGGCTACACTTAAAACTATGCCAAGATGCCCCTATTCCCTATTTCTTCAAGTGTGATATGCTCTCAATCTCAAGAATCTTGATTTCTAGTGTAGAAAAGAAGAACCCTCAATAGACAGATTTGCCCACACTTAAAACTATGTCAAGATGCCCATATGCCCCAATCGGCCATGTGTGTACATATTTAAATCTAAAGAATTTTGAATTCTAGTGTAGAAAAGAAGAATCCCCCTCAGACAGATTTGCCCATGTGTGTAAAAGCTACATCTCTCAGTTTGTTGTCCATAAACTTGTCAAAAATATGCCCCCTCTTGATATTGTTTTGACTATACTTAAAACTAGGGCAAAAATGCTTGTAAGAGCTTTTGCTTACACAATAATATAATGTAATATATGCTTAAATACTTGTTACCTGGAATATGCTCAATATTTTAATTGGACACCAGCCACAACTCTTATATCTAGTACTAAGACAATGTAATATGCAAAAATCTTCTAGAATTGTTCTGTGACTCTCTCATTTCTTACATCATAAACATATGATTTTTCACCTATGAGAATAACACTACATATGGTGTCATCAGGGAGTGTATCGTGGAATTCACAGATAATTTTAATGTTTGTCCTGTCATTAACCACAACTTGTTTCCTTTTTGAAGTGTTGATGACAAACATGGGTCTCTGTGCTTTGAATTCATCTGGTGTGTAATACCACCACAAAATCTGGCATGTCATATTGTATACTGGAGAATGAATTTGTAGCATCAAACTCATAATAGGTACCAGCGGCAGGCTTCTGTACACATTGATATGTATAAAATTGTAAAGGAATCTGTGGATTTTTTATTATATCTGCTTTGTATTTAAGAGCATAACTGGCTTCATATTCAACAACCGGGATTCTTAGCTCCATAGTCTGAATAAGGCACTTGCCCTCATCAGGTAGGGTATTAGGCAGAGCTTCCCCTGTAGAGTTTAATGTACTGTACCTCATCAAAGCATTATTATCATTGGCAGCTCTTCTAAATGTGATTCTTAAACCACCCTTCCACATAATATCTTTGTAATCTGAGAAGAATCCTGGCAACAGGCGCATAGGGAACAGCACTGTGTGACTTTTAGATATAATTTTATCACCAGCTTCAAATCCACCTATTTTGTAGTAAGAAGCCTCGGTTTTCGATAATTTTAGTGTGGCCAAAGCTGTGGAGGTAATGCCGGGGTAATCCACTCTATTTATAACAACACCATGTTTTCTGATCTCAATTTCAGAGAACAGATGCGGCACAAAATTGTCTACCAATCTTATATTTGAATTTGCCGGATAATCTGTACCATCGAGCTTTACAACATCAAATTTGATGTATAGATCTGCTCTGTGGGGGTGTATAAAGCCATCCCCTACATCAAGATCAACCTCAATCTCTGTGTTGGGTTGATTTAAATTTGCAAAGGTCCTCCTGTTTGGGGGGAATGATTGTAGCTCATAACTCTCAATATTTTCCATTTTTTTTGTATGTATTTTTATTTAAATATTAATCTCTATGATTGCAGTTGTTGTGGCTCCAGCAAAATCAACTAATTCTTCTTTTTCATTAGTGACCATCAATTCAATGTTATCTATTCTATTATGGCACACAAGAAAATATAATGTTGGGGATGGAGTGTAGATGATTGGCTCCAAAAATTCAGAATTAGGTTTAAATGTTGCAATGATGCCAGTTTGTTTGTGAGTGCCTATGCCATTTGATTTGGTGATCATACCCTCGGCCACATTACAGTGAATATTCAGAGTCTCTATGGCTAAGAATTTAGGTATATTAATAGCAGTGTGTTTGATGGCTGGTTCAAGTTTTGTGTTGTTCTCAAAGCCTAACAGCTCTCCTATAGTACCCAGATCCACTGTTTCTGTAGCAGATACAATCTCTACTCTGTGAGTGTCAGAATTTTGAGTTAATACTATACCTCTGGGTAATTGAGCATTTAGAGTGGACAGATTATATTGCTCTGGAGTGATGACAATTTTTTGATCCCCTACTGCAATTCTGTTGTTGTGGTGTGTAATATTAGGGATCAAGTACATGCCATAAAATGCTCTGAGAGCTATTGTTTTGGGATACACTATATCATCATGTAATTTGAGTTTCAATATTGAATTTTGGCTGGTGAGATGGAATACCCCCATGATGTTTTAAATACCACAGGGCCTTTTGAAAATTTTCAATTGATGGTTTATTTATTTGAGACATATATCTAAGAACAGATAAACACAAATGTCCACAATTAACATCTTTGAAATTTTGAACACGGGCATTATTGTAATAAAGATTAGCTGATTTTAGATATTTTATTAAATTTTCAGGTGGAACACCTCCAAATGAATCAAACACAAATGCCTCATCTTTTAAATATTTAAGATAACAAATCCAGTGAGTGCCCTGATTTTTGTAACTATCCAAATTAACAATGCCACACTCTTTGTTGAGTGGCTGTTCTGGTAAAGAATCAGACATGTACACACCTCTAAAATGTTTGATGCCCAGTGGCTTGATTAAAGCTTCAGTATCTTGGTTTGTAAGCGGCTCTTGTTTTTTTTAAACTTATTCATGGCTCTCTTAACACCTTTGCCTTGTTTTTCCATGGCCAGGTTATGGCGCTTCAATTCATCTAATTCTGCCCTATTTTTCTTGGCATCTATTACTGTTTTTGCTATGGCAGCTGATCCCCCAGCCAAGCTCCCAACAGCCCCAAGTGCTGCTAAGATGGCCGGGATAGTAAATATGAAACCCCCCACATGTGATTTTTTCTAGATTGTTGTAATTTTTTTAATTGGGGGGTACTAAGCAACAATTTCATACCATGGCCCTTGGCAATACAAGATTTTTTTTTCTTGCGCTGCTTTTTGGTTAAGAGACTATCAATAGTTTTAAGAGATTTAAGACCTGCATAAGGTATTTGATACATAACACCCTTGGCCTTCATCCTAGTTTTATTATATATATATTCACAACCCCCACCCCAGTTTTTGTTTGGTGTTCATAGCTATGGTGGTCCCCAATGCTGCTATTCTCTCACTTAAAGAAGCATCTTTGCTTACAAATCTACCAAATGCAGCCTCTTCTAATTTTTTGTCTGCAACATGTCTCTTGTCAAGATCAGAATGTGTGTTGTATGCTATGTCATGGTCTCTACAAGCAGCATCTAGGGGATTAACACCAGGATCACCTCTGTTTAATCTATGCTGCAATTTTGTGCCTGGACCACAATACTGATAGCCTGGAATGTGTAGTTCAAATGGCAGCTTGTTTATAATGTCATTAACCAACCCCCGACCCTCAGAAATATTCCAAAATTTAGGTGGTAGAGTATTAATAATTTTTATAAGATATCCAATCCCCTTAGTGTCATTCACTATAAAATTAGACAATTTTGTGCTTATCATGTCCATAATTCCAACCTTTTCATTGTAAAAATTGTGGTTGCCAGCATTTTCCTCCCCAGCTATCACCAATAACCTATCTACAAGTTTCCTGACATCATCAACCCAGACAAATTCTTTAGGCAGGGTGTTGTATTGTTTGATTCCACTGCCAGTCTTAATTTGTGACCATATGGGCTTGATTAAATTGTTGTATTTTGCTCCACTGCTAGACTTGACTCTTTTTTGTGTGGGATCATTGTTCTGGTATAGAGCATCTGATTTTATTAATATTTCTTTGTAATGCTCATAATCTTGATCTGTATAGCTGCCAGGCCTTTTCCTAGTCATCAGTTCCCACAACCCAGGTGTGCCGGGATATTTAACAAAACCACCTTTTTCTCCAAGATGAGATCCATAAATGTTACTCTGAAATTGCCAATTCTATGTATGATGCTACCATCACGCTCTGTGTCAGCATATAAGCCAAAGACCTCATCTTTGTTGTCTTTAGGTGTGCTTAAATATTTTTCAGCAAGAAGACCCAATTCAATAGGATCCTGACTAGCTTCAATTCTTCGAGGAGCAACAGGACTAGGTGTATGAATACTAGAAAGTGGGGTGATTGGATAATCTAATATGTTCCTTGCAGCTACAGGTACAAGCTCTGTGATCAAATTTTGATTTTGCTCTGTAACAGTTTTGATATTTTTACCTAATTCACTAATAGCATTAATAATAGGCTGTTCTGTTTGTTTGTGTTGTTCATAAATTCCTCGGTTCTCTGATTTCCATCCCTTAAATCTTTTTACAAGATAATCTCTTAATTTAAGATCATCAATGATTGGCCTTTTCATGGTTATTTATATATGTTTCAATGTCTAGAAAATTGTTGATTTTATTTCTGTATTTGCCACTATTGGGTTTTCTTGTCATATCAATTGTGACAAACCCATAACTGTTTTGATTCCAGCACCTACTGCAAAACTTGGAAAAATCATTGTAGCTCAAGTCCCCACCTACATATTCATCATGTATGTGTTTGAGGTTGGTATGATCTTGATGAAACACACATATAAAATTGCTGTTGTCTCGGATCAGCTGCTTCGGTATTTTAGAAAAAGTCTGTGCCAGGTAGAAGCAATCAATGTTTTTGTGTCGGCCCTGTGTAAAGAAATTTCTAACCTTGTTTTGATTATCCAGTATAACGTCATCAAACACAACAACAGAATTATCGAGACATTCATGAAGTGGCTTAACATCTGATTCAAAAGTGGCAATATCCAGTCCATCATATAGCTTCATAAGCTGCTGATATTTTAATTGTTCCAAGCTCTTAGAGAAGACATACAAGTGCCTGTTTTTCCAGTCTAACCAGTTGGGTGCCAATAAAAAATTATCAATCATTAGTGTAGTTTTACCACAAGCTGATGGCCCAACAATAAGACATCTAATATTATCAGGCAGCAACTTGCCATTTCTCTTAATCTGCTGTTCAGGTTCTGGCAGCCTTTTTATAACATCCCAGGTGCTCATATTATCACTTTGTCTGCATCGATCCAGCTGTGTTCTGGAAGTCCTAGCCATTTGACAAATAACTTGTTGTCTTTTCTGCGGATGATTTTTTCTATGAGATATGTGTCAGGCTGTTTAGTTTTGTTGAGTTCTTCTTCATAGAACCGGCCTTTGAGAATTTCTCCTCGGTGGTCTTTTATTATATATGTGTTAAGGGTCCCAGGTTTAATTTGAACCACTGTAAATAATTCAGTGCTCCAGTTTCTTGTAAAGCCTCTTTTGAATAAGTGCTTATATTTGCTGATTCTTACTTCATCACCTTGTATTTGGCTTTTCTTGTTGTTGGCTGGTATCTAGGATAATAAACAGTCCTGATCAATTTTTGCTCATCAGATGAAGTTACTTCAGAGGGTTTCATGTTGATTGTGGAATGGACCGAGTTGTTATATTTATGTAGAAGTTCTGGAAGAATATTAAGCCATTTATAATTACCTTGAAGTGTAAATTGTTTATACATAAGATTTTTTAGGGTTTTGTTGAATCTCTCTACAATTGAGGCCTTGAGATCACTGTAACTCGAATAATGTTGTATTGACTGGCGTTTAATAAATTGTTGGAACACAGAATTATAAAATTCTTTGCCATTATCTGTTTGCAAATAGCGCGGTGATCTTCCACTCTGATTGATGATTGTCCTGAAGGCTTCTGTAACACATTTTCCAGTCTTGGATTTGAGTGGCACAGCCCAGGCAAATTTTGAAAATGTGTCTATTACAGTAAGTAGATACTTGTAGCCCTTGTTGAATTTGTCTAAGTTTTTCAGCTGTCCACTTGCCATCTCAATCAAATCGCTCTGCCATAAATCATCTATGCCTTTTGTGACTACTGGCAGTCTCTTATAATTATGTCTGGCTTGTCTGTGTAATTCATCAACAATAATTTCTCTAGACATAATATGAAAACAAGAATATTGCAACTATGGGGTGTTCAGCAGCTGATACTACTGGATTTTCTAAATATAATTTGTCTCCTATTTGTATATGAAATTCCAGAGAGCCATCATCTTCAGCATAAGATGTTTCTAATGTATTGCGATCTGTAAAATCCTCTAACTCTACACAGGTGATTTTTGGTTTGTTGTCAGCATTTGTTATTGATAAGGTGGGGTAGTGGTGTGCCTGTGGTTGAAGCCAATATTTAATCTTGATTGGTCTCAGTGTGCCCCCAACAAAAAACTGGTAATAAAATTGTGCAGGGGACAGCATATATATTTTGCCACCTGGTGTAAATGGTGAATCATATTCTTTGTTGGGGATGCTGTACAATTCAAGAATTACTGTATGTTTTGGATTCTCAATTATGCCGGTTATTTCTTTTTCTGCTCTAAGCAATCTGCTTGTTACAGATTCAAGGTGCTCATTGATGGTCCTAACAACATCATCATGGCCTGGCTTGATTTTTATGTCCACAACAAGTTTCTTGTATTGTTGCACAATCTCTTGAAGCTGGGTGGCAAAAACAGACAGAGCATTTGCTTGATTGGATTCCATGGTCCCTAGCTGTTGCTTGACATTAGCTACAATTTGCTGTAAATTTTCAACAACTGCCAATTTTGAATTTTGAGCAGTAAGATCATGGACCTGTCTTCTGATATCCTCAAACAGGGCATGCAGTTCATTAATATGTTGATTAGTTGGTAGAGTGGCCACTGTCTGAGTAAGTTGTTTGATCTCTGTCTGGATATTCTTGATATCTTCTGATTTCAATATGCGATTCACTGCTCTCTTAATATTTTTAAGTTCCTGTGATGTAGGCAGATTTGTTACAGTATTTTGCAAAGATTCAAGTGCCAATTTCACATTATTTAATTCAGAAGCATCAGCCACATTTTGCATAGCATTTTGGAGCAGGGCTATATCTGCCTGAGTGGGTGTTGATTGTTGTAAAATTTCAAGTTTTGTTTGGATATCATCGATCAAGTGATGAAAATGAGATAGCTCAGATTCAGTGTTGAGGTTTTCAAGCTTTGTGATCTGTTGCTGGACACTGACAAGTGTGTCTACAAT
Organism: Lepisma saccharinum; assembly: GCF_977018435.1. NCBI lineage: Eukaryota > Metazoa > Arthropoda > Insecta > Zygentoma > Lepismatidae > Lepisma > Lepisma saccharinum. The sequence continues at coordinate 14,142,079 of NC_139256.1, read as the reverse complement.
ACCAGGCAGGCGGGATTCTAGAGATTCTTGTACATTTGTCAAATCATTTTGCACTGCTGCTATTGTACCCTCAAGATGGGTTATGGTACTTTGAATTTTTCCAAAATCTTCATATGTTTCAAGTTGCAGCTTAATGTTGGCAACACTCCGAGTTATTGCACTCAAAGCATCAGAAGATGGCAAGTTGTTCATAAAATTTTCAAGTGTCTCAATTTTTTCTTTAACCTCGGCTATGGCATTGTTCAAGGGGTCCAGATTAGGTATCTGGAGTGATTGAATCTGTTCCTTTAGAGTGGAAATCACTAGATCAAAATCTTCTTGTGATTTTATGCTTTTGACAATTGTTTGGAGATGTGTCTGGACATTATTTATCTGCTCTTCCAATTGTTGTTTCAATTGCTCAGAGTTGGTGGCCTGGGTCTTAAATTTGGCTTGAAGAGCTGCTACAGCCTCTTCTAAACTTTGAAAATTATCTAATGTGGCCAAGTCAGTATATTTTTGAAGCAACAATTTGAGTTCAGAATCAATTTTAAGAAGAGGGTCTATGCATTGTGATTGTAAATTTGTAATTTCTAGTTGAAGACTGGCATTGAGTGTGGTTTGTAAAGCTTGTAAATCACTTCTTAATTTCTTGACTCTGACATCAAGCATCAGAATCTCATCACTGTGATCCTCATGTCTTGTATGGCCAAATATATCATTAGGCATTTTTGTTTTAGTGGTTATTTATTATTGAATATCTAATTCTTAATTCTATAAAAAAAGGTATAAGCTTGTCATAGGATCCAGGGACCTCAATATATAAGCAGTCACCAGCAGAAACAGTATATACAGTGCCAGAAATCATGTTTGAGTGCTTAATTCTATAAATATTTCTCCCTACTGAAATCTTGACATTACCCTCAGGGGTTGTAATAAATTGCAATTGACCACCTACAGGTAATTGGTAATGATTTAAATTATTGTTAAATATGTACAATGTTTTACCTGTTTCATCATCAACATCTGTAAGTATGCTGTTCAGATGAATAATTAACAAAGCACTTAGTTTAGATATCATATCAGAAGAGGGTTGTGGTGTTGGCAGGTCCATAATAGCCTGTTTTTTGAACCCAAATAAGTTCATAGGCATGTTTATTTATTTCAAATCATGCTCTGTAATTGGGCATTGATTACCACTTTTCAAATCACAATGACCCCATGGTAAAGTATGTATGCCACATGATAAAATGCATCTCTTATCATCATGTGGGTCCAGAGCCACTTTTCTTACAATATTTGTAGTCAACAAGTGATCCACACTCTGAATTCTGGATTCTGATGTTCTGATTGTGCTACATGATTTGAGGCAATTTTTGTAATCTTCAAATTCAAGCTCTTTGTCGACAGTCACTCTGCCAATGCCCTTGGCCTTTTTGGCAACAGCGACACTACATGTTTCAAAACTGTACATCTTGGCCCTTAACCCAGCAAATGCCACAATAACATCACCAAGTGTCTCATCTTTTAACTTGCCAGGCACCTTTTTGTTGTGGTGTTTAATTTTTGAATGTTCAGTGGTATCAAAATATTTAAACAATTCAGGCTGTGCTATATCTTGATAAACATCTTCTGTTTGAATATCAAGAACAAAACTATCTGTGTCCATGTACATCAGTTTTACACGATCCTTATAAAAAGGCTTCAACACATTATAAAACAATTTTAACATGTGAAATTTGGCCAATTCCAATATCACAGCCCCTACATAAATAGGCTTATCAAACTTAATCTTTGTTTTTTTCATGTTGAAAAGTGCCATATTTTCATCATAAATTCTTCTGTAATTGAAGTTGGGCTTTGCTATCAATTTTTTGCTCCGGCTGGGGTCAGTAATTAATTTAACATCAGTATATTTTCTGAAATTTACTATTGTTTTGCCATACACAGAATTGACCATCAATTTAAACAAGGTCTTATCAAATTGGCTCATTGCAGATGTTCGAAGCTCTGTGTTTGTATCAATATATGGTTTCAACCATCTTGAGTGCCTGAACCTCAAAACTTTTCCAACTTTGGTCACTTGGACACCATGATTTATTAGGAACTGGAGGTTTTTGTAATATAAGACATAACCCTGTTTTGGCTCTAGAGTCATCATCAATTTCTTTTGTTTAGAGCCAGGTGAGCACTCAACCTCAGGAATTGGGGGCAGATCAGAAAATGTGTTGTGTAAATCATCAGGAATTGTCAGATCAACCTCTAAGAACAGGCCATAGTTACTGTCATCAAAATCCTTAAGATCTTCAATATTGAAATCCTCAACCCCCTCAAGCCCTGCATATGGCAGTTTTTTCATCATAGCATAACCATAGAGGCTATTGGCATCTACATACAGTATATAATTTGATGGCAGTGCTGCATAATAATCAGGAATATATTTGTTATTTGCTCTGGCATATCTCTGAGAACATTGCACCATGCCTCCTCTTATACATTGTTCCATAAACAGATACATATCTTGATCCTGGATCAGATCCAATTGCATTTTAGTGTTTAAAAACATTGCAGACCATGCTAGGCCCGGAGCACTGTAAAAATACATTGGATCCAGCTTATAATTTTGCATGGAAGATTTTCTAAATGCCTGAAGTTTATCAGCTAAGAGGGTCACATCAAGTTTTAAATATGCCTTGTGATAATCACCAAATGTCTGGCATTTTAAATTGTTCCACATCAAGTGGGCATGGTGATAATCATCATCAGTAATTCCAGATGCTCTGATTTTGCTGTAAAACTCTTGTTGTGGTGGCAGAGAACACTCATCAAATTTAGAAAAATCTGTAACATAGTCATATGGATATACACCCTTCCGCCTAATTAATTTCAGGTCCTGATTTGGAAACAAAGCACATGTGATTTTGAATTGATCATCAGATAATTGAGTGGCCAGTGTAGCCAGGCTAGCAGACAGAATTCTGTATGAATCAAGAAATTTTAAGTGAATAGGAACACTATTAACTTTAATTATTTTGCTAATGGCAATATATTTCTCATTATTTTCAGCTAAAATATTTAAATTCTGCTTGTCAAACCCCTCGTACCTGATCAAATGATGAAAATCATAATTGGATGCACCATGGCAAAATATGGGGACAAATTTTGGTCTCTGGATCTTAATATTACAGCTATTACACAGGGCCATTAAGAATTTACCATCTGTATGAGAATGGTGATGTACCTTGATATTTGTATCTGGAAATTCAGAACCACATACCGGGGCATTTTTCTGCATTGTTGAAATCTTTAATCTGTTTCTCTGTTAAAGGCAATATGGGTTTTGATTTTAATAAAATATTAGATGCTATGTCATGGCACTCATTTTCTATTCTATGTGCAAATTCTTTGATGGCATCTGCTCCCATGTATAAATATTCTTTACTAACAACACCATCCTGTACAACAACATAATAAAAACTAGAAGGTTCATGTAACTGGTATGGTGTAATTGAAGATTCCTCAGGATCTGGGCTACAGAATGCAAGAGGTTTGAGATTTGATTCAAAAACACAGACTATATATGCTGGGTGTTTCAACCAGGCTTCAAATTTTTTGAATTTGGCATTTTCACTTGGATTAGGCATCACCATATGAACAGGTTTATGGTTGCCACAGTATTTCAGATGCTCAATTAACTTGTTTTTAGCAATTTCTGCATTTTTTTCACGAACCCCATTTACCATTTTTTGACCATCAAATACAGTTAAACATCTTCGGCACAACTTAAATGTTCTATTAAATTTGTCTAGTTGTGTTGTGACTAAAGCTTCAAGATTTTGTATCAGAGTATAATGGTGTGTATCATCCCCTTCAATTAAGAGCAGATCAATCGGAACAGCAGAATCATCATCAAATGTACTGATTCTGAGAGGTGCTATCAAGCAATTGCCACGGCCAGTAGAACAAATAAATACATTAATGGATAATTGTTTACCATTGATATTCCTGGCCTTTTTTCAAATTTAACAATATTCTGAACAGACATTGGATATTCTAAACCCTCCATTGCTTCATCAAAATCATTTTCATGTTGTTTATAATAACTTATTCGCTCAGGATGATCTAAAACTGGATACAAAGCAGCTAAAATACACCACAGAAAACATTTCTCATCATTATTTTTTATGTTAACCACGGCTCTTTTGTTTTTAATATTGGCAGGTAATGGCAGATATGTAGATCCTTGTAATGGGCTGAATTCAGAAATATTAACATAGAGCTTGTGTGGAGATCCACATAGGCTCCATCCAGACTCTTTTCCAGCAAATTCAGAGTGTTTAATATTCAATTGATCTATCAAACTGCTTATTATTTTGTCTGAATTTGCATTTGAATATACAGCTACAGTTTCTGTTATGTGGGGCTGTGTAAATTTTGTGCCATTTGGCTTCTTATATTGTGTAAACAATTTGAGGGACAGCTTATAAGAGCCATTTTGTGCATTTAGAATTGCCTGCACATCAGGATTTATACTGTTCAAAAAATTCTTAATGTCACATCTTGGCTCTGATTTAAAACAGTGATCCCTTAATTGGCCAGCAAAACTGCTATGGATAGGTGGTGCATAGCGTGGCTGCTTTGCTGCTCTAGCATTAACAGGTGCTTGATGCTTCCTTTTCAGACCAGATGTAGATAGTTGTGAGGGCAATATTGATGACTGTACATAACAAGTACACTTATGCCTTTTGTAATATGCCTTGCTTAATATTTTATGTCATCTTGGACACATTTTTGTGGCCTTTCTGCATTTCTTAGGGTCACAAATATGCCGGTGTCTAGACCAATTAGAAATAGATATATTTTTATTACACTGATTGCAATATTTTTGATTTGGCATTTTTATTGTTTATTTATATAAAATTTCCTGGTCCAAAAAAACAGAACTATGGATAATATGCCAAAACAATTATAACAGCAATTAGTGGCTGAACTGGTGCTTTTATACCCAAACAACAGCAATAACTAGTCTCTGGTGATCCCCAATATAAAATAGTTTTGCTCTTTTATGCTGTTGTACAACACACTTTACCAGGTTTCAGATCTGGGAGCTATCAGTTGTATATCAACTAGCAGTGAATATTCTCAAAATCTCACGTGTGGAGATATTATTTTGCCACATGTATTTCAATCTTACACATTTTATCAGGACTCAAACCCAGAGCTCTTGTTTACAAGGCAACAATATTAACACTTTGCAATCAGGGGAGGCCTCACATTTTACCAGGACTCAAACCCAGAGCTCTTGTTTACAAGGCAACAATATTAACACTTTGCCATCAGGGGAGGCCTCACTTTTTACCAGGCCTCAAACCCAGAGCTCTTGTTTACAAGGCAACAATATTAACACTTTGCCATCAGGGGAGGCCTCACATTTTACCAGGACTCAAACCCAGAGCTCTTGTTTACAAGGCAACAATATTAACACTTTGCCATCAGGGGAGGCCTCACATTTTACCAGGACTCAAACCCAGAGCTCTTGTTTACAAGGCAATAAGCCATGGGACTATGTCCATATTCTATTGGGCATCAGAACCCAGGAGTTATGAGCTCTATATCAGCTAAATACAATTCAAAGTTGGACTTTGAACTGTGCAATGAATATTCTGTAAGTCTCACTCGGGTATATATTATCAGAACAAGGCAAAACCTGAATCCAATTCAGGCATATATGACAACATGCAAGAGGAAAATGTTCTTTTTACTAAGAATTTCCCTTGGAGTCAATGACATGATGGCATGTATGGGGAATTTTCCCTGAAAGGGCACAGTGTAGATTTTATCTCATGCATGCAAGCATATAAAATCTCCCAGGCGTGCATAATTTATTGCTGGCCGGGACATGAAACTGATCAAAGATTAGAAAAAACATGAAACCAATTTGCTTGCCTGCCCTTGTCCTATTGTATTGATCTGTAAGTTGTAGAGGATGAGAATATAAGCATTTTTGCCCTAGTTTTAAGTATAGTCAAAACAAAATCAAGAGGGGGCATATTTTTGACAAGTTTATGGACAACAAACTGAGAGATGTAGCTTTTACACACATGGGCAAATCTGTCTGAGGGGGATTCTTCTTTTCTACACTAGAATTCAAAATTCTTTAGATTTAAATATGTACACACATGGCCGATTGGGGCATATGGGCATCTTGACATAGTTTTAAGTGTGGGCAAATCTGTCTATTGAGGGTTCTTCTTTTCTACACTAGAATTCAAGATTCTTGGGATTGAGAGCATATCACACTTGAAGAAATAGGGAATAGGGGCATCTTGGCATAGTTTTAAGTGTAGCCAAATCGGGCTCTTTAATCATATGAGCTCTTCTTTTCTACGCTATAAGTGTCCTGGTTATAGCATCAATTATACTACTATCTCTGATGTTGACGACAATGTTCTGAAGGTTCTCGACTTGATTCAATTTCGAGCTCTTTTCGGTAAGATCGTTCACGATGCTTCGCATCTCGGTAAACTGCGTGTGAAGATCCGTGACGCTCTGCGAAGTGGGCAGCGTCGACACCAGCGAACTAATTTCATCTCGAATCTGTTCCACGTTTGCCGTTTCCGTTTCTAGTCGTTTCAGCATTCGAGATACGTTCCTTTTCAAAGCGTGTAATTCTTTGGAGGTGGGGAGATTGGCCACCGTACTTTCGAGATCGCTCAATGAACTTTTGATGTCGCTCGAATCGGATAGTGCCGTCACCGCCGTTTTCAATTTTTCCAAATCTTCGCTCGAAGGCACGCTCGTCCGTAACGATTCCAAGTCACCCTGTATGTTGTCGAGTACGTGATGAAAATGAGCAAGATTGGATTCGAGGTTCAAATTTTCTTCTGCTGAACCGTGCTTAACGTGTCTTGAATGCTCGTCAACGCACTTGCTTGAACGTGAATATTTTTAATCTCTTCGTTGATCAATTCCAGAGACGCCTGAAGCGTAGCGATGGTGGCTTGAATGTGTTCAAAATCTTGATAAGCCTCCAATTGAATTTTTATGTTCGCAACGCTTTTACCGATGACCTGCAGTTCGTCTGACGATCGTAGGTTTGTCATTGTATCTTCCAAAGTCTGTAACTTGGATTTAATTTCTTCCAACGTGCTGGTGAATTCTTCTTGTAATTTGGAAACGACGACATGCAAGCGTTCTACATCGATATCGTTCACGACGGTTTGAAGTTCAGGGAATTTCTTTTCGATTGCGGAAGTTCGTTCTTCGATTTCGAGTTTCAATTTTTCCAAATCTTCATTTTTCGATTGAAATTGCTGTAATTTGGCCAAATCATTTTGAAGCGAATCCACGCTCAACTGTATATTTTGAACGTTGTCGTAAGAAGGTACGTTAACATAATTTTTTATGAGCGTTTTCAGTTCGGAATCGATTTTCAGAATAGGATCGAGACATTGCGTTTGGAGCGTAGCGATCTCCGACTCTAAACTTTTGTTTAAGGTCTCCTGCAAAGCGATCAAATCGCTCCTCAACTTTTTGACTCGAATATCCAACATGAGAATCTCTTCTGCGTGATCTACACGCTTGGTGTGGCCGAAAATGTCGTTAGGCATTTTTTGTTAACGGTTATTTATTAAAGGATAGACGATTCGTAATTCTACGAAGAGAGGAATGAGTTTGTCGTAATCTCCTAGGAGTTCCACGTAAAGATAATCTCCTGCAGACACATCGTACGCCATGTTAGAAAGTACCTTGTCGTGCTTCATTCGAAAAATGTTCTTGCCGGTAGAAATTTTAATATTTCGCCCTTCGTTCTCCGGATTCACGGTGATCCGAAGTTTCCCGTCGATATCGGAATTTCGTAGAAATGTAAATTGTTATTGAAGACGTAAAACATCTTGCCGACTTCGTCATCCAATTTCGTCCAAATGCTGTTGAGGTGAATAATCAGTAGACCGTTGAGTTTAGTTAACACGGAAGGTAGATCTGTCGTGCGGTGTAAAGTCTCCATGTTGATCTGTTTTCGGAAACCAAAGAGATTCATTGTTCTTGCTATTTATTTATTGTGTATGTGAGACAGTTTAAGTTTATTTTTTTTTCATTGCATTGCCTACAATTTTTACTAATTTCTAAACGATAGTGTCCCCAAGGCAATGTGTGGATTCCACAAGACAAAATACATCTTTTATCGTCATGCGGATCTAATGCTACTTTCCTAACTTTGTTTGTTGTAATCACGTGGTCTACACTTTGGATTCTTTGTTCTATACTTAGTATCGTCGATTGTGAGTAAAGGCAATCGATTTAATCGTGGAAGGTGAGTTTGTTCTCCACCGTATTCTTGCACACACCTTTTGCTTTCTTCGTGACGCTACTTTCTGTTCTCATGGCATACATTTTCGAACGCAAACCCGCGAACTCGACAATAATATCACCGTTACATTCATCTTTAAGTTTACCTAGGACTTTTTTGTTACGAGATGGAATTCCAAATCTGTTGGGTTGAGGATATGCAGAAGTGTCGAAATACTCAAGCATGGAAGGATTTTTTATGTCTTCATAGAGGTTAGGTGTTTGTATGCTGTAAATGAAGCTGTCGGTGTCCGTGTACAAAAGTGATATCTTATCATTGAAGAAGGGTTTCATCACGTCGTAATGAAATTCGAACATGTAAAGTTTCGACAAGTCGAGAACCGTTGCGCCAACGTAAATTGGTTTTCTGAATTTCATCAATTTTATATCTAGATTGAAAAGTGCCAAATTCTCATTGTAAATTTTTCTCGACTTGAATCTAGGATCGGCCACCCACTTCATGCATTTATTTTTATCAGAAACCAATTTCACGTCTACATGATTCCGCACGTTTTCCATCGTCTTGCGATACACCGCGTTATTCATCAATTTAAAAAAAATCTTTGTCTAAATCGGAAGTGGCAACTGTCCTATGTTGCGTGTTTCTTTCAATGTACGGTTTGAGCCACTCGGAATGTTTAAACCTGAGGACTCTTCTAATATTCGCTACCTTACCACCCTTCCCGATCAAGAATCGGAGATGCGAGTAATGAACAACGTATCTCTTTTTCCCCTCTAGAGTCAATAAAAGCTTGCATTGATTAGAATGAGGCGAAGATTTGAACTCGGATGCCGGTGGTAAATCGCTGAACAGATCGTGTAAATGGTCGGGGAATTCGATATCCACCTCTGCGAAGAAGCCATACTCACTATCATCGAAATTTTCTACATCTATTGATGCCCATTCGAATCCCCCGTAAGGAAATTTCTGTACCATGGCATGTCCGTAGAGATTATTAACGTCGGCGTAGAAGATGTAATTCGATGCTCGATTTGAATCATAATCTTCTTTCATGTGCACGTTGTTGGCTTTTGCATATCTCTGCACACATTGTACCATCCCGCCCCGAATCCCCCTCTCGATGAAAAGTAACATGTCCACGTCCGATATCAGTTCCAGCTTGACCTTTGTCTGGAATAACATTGCCGACCACGCTAATCCCGGTAGGCTGTAGAAATACGCTGGATCTAATTTATAAATATTCGTTGCCGTTTTCCTGAACGCTTGAAAAACATCCGCGAGTATCGTTACGTCTAATTTTAAGTAGGCATCGTGGTAGTCTCCGAGTGTCCTACATTCTAATTTCTCCCACATGAGTTGCGCGTGTTGGTATTCTTCGTCCGTAATTCCTTTCTCTCTGAGTCTGCTGTAAAATTCTCTTGGAAGTGGGAGAGCGTCGTCGTTAAATTTAGAATTATCACTAACATATTCGTAAGGATAAATCCCTTTACGTCTAACGAGTTCTATGTCTACGTTGGGAAAACTAGCTCTAGTTATTTTAAATTGATCGTCGGTAAGTTTGTTCGCTAAAGCATCCAGACTTGCAGAGAGAAATCTGTATGAATCCAGAAACCTCATCTCGATGGTATTTTTAGTCTCAGGAATCATAACTTTCTTACTTATAGAGATGTATCGTTCTTCGTTTTGAGCAAGAATATCTACTTTTTGTGTGTCGTATCCGAGTTTCCTAATTAAGGGGCGGCAGCTCATGGCAGCCAGGGATCGAGCCTACGGCAAACATCGGAGGGACGTAAAGCGCGGCCAGTCGGCAAGTGGCAGTTTCGAAAGTTTCAGAATATTACGAAATCGTTGTAACCAAGAGGTCAGGAAAGCAAAGCGTCGATTCGTGAACGATCTTCTGAATTATGAGAAAAAGTCGGATGTTATTTGGAAAAAACTGAAAACTTTAGGGGTTGGTAAACAAAAAAGGAACGATCAATTAAACTTCTCTATAGAAACGTTGAACGAATATTTCAGCGAAGTTCAAACACTCGACAATAATGTAAGAGAAGAAACAATACGAACGATTTCAACCACCGTTCACAGCACCGCACCAAAATTTTTCTTCTCGCCCATTCGGCCAGAACACGTTCAGTCAGCTCTCAATAAAATAAAATCCACTGCTGTGGGAATAGACGAAATCTCTGTTTTAATGATTAAAAAAATTCTCCCGTACGTTCTCGTTCCTATAACAGGCATTTTTAATTTCTCCCTGTCCTTCGGCATATTCCCGTCGATTTGGAAACTGGCTAAGGTTCGCCCTCTGCCAAAAACAAACAAAGTTCTCAGCCTCGGCGACCACCGGCCGATTAGTATTCTTCCGGCTCTGTCCAAAGCTCTCGAACACGTTGTCAGTAACCAAACGCGTAATTTCTTATCACGAAACAATCTAATGAATCCCCTCCAATCGGGATTCCGGCGCAACCATAGCACCTGCACAGCGCTCATCAACGTGACGGACGACATAAGACATACCATGGACATTAAAGAAGTAACTATTCTCGTACTTCTGGACTTTCGTAAAGCTTTTCAGACTATTGACCACGACATCTTGCTATCCAAGCTTTCCTTCCTGTACAACTTCTCTGACCCAACCGTAGCTTGGTTCCGTTCGTATATTAATGAACGCCAACAATGCGTCTTCAACTCTGGTGAGAAATCGTCGTGGCGATCAATCAGCGCCGGTGTCCCCCAGGGAACCGTCCTCGGTCCACTCCTCTTCTCTCTGTACATTAACCATATTCCTGACGCACTCGAACACTGTAAGTAGTGCAATCAGCCCGGTTCTAAGCCCGAAAGTGGGGCTCGGTGGGGCTCGCCTTAATGGTTTGCTCTTGTAAGGCATAAGCCCCATTTTCTCGCAGTGTTGCCAACACCTTACTCGAAAAAATCACCAAGGTTTTTTTCTTGGTCTAACCTAACCTAAAGCAAGGAGCTGGCAACCTTGCTTGAGGCTCCTTAATGGTTTGCTCTTGTAAGGCATAAGCTCCATTTTCTCGCAGTGTTGCCAACATTTTACTCGAAAAAAATCACCAAGGTTTTTTTCTTGGTCTAACCTAACCTAAAGCAAGGAGCTGGCAACCTTGCTTGAGGCTTGCCTTACAGTGCATAAAGCAAGGTTGCCAACCTACTGGTACTTTTGCCATGGCCTTTTACAAAAAAGAGAGAGGAGAGAGAGAGAGGGAAGAGTTAAACAACCGACAGCGCTGCCAACACCCACCTACAGCCTTTTTTTTTCTTGGTCTAACCTAACCTAAAGCAAGGAGCTGGCAACTTTGCTTGAGGCTTGCCTTACAGTGCATAAAGCAATTTTTGCCAACCTACACACACTGGGCAAGGAGAGTCGGCAACAAACACGCACTGCCGTAAAAGAGAGAGAGATGGGCGGATGGCAACACAGTATGTGTGTGCGTGTGTGTGTATAATATGTAGCATTATTAACTAGAGTGTGTTGGCAACCCACTTACAACTAAAAAAAAATAGAGATGTCAACGTTGCTGTAAGATGAAGAGAGAGAGAGACCTACGGCTGGCAACAGTGGTGAGCGAATGCGCCATATTGTAATTTTCCAACTCCGGCAATGTTTGTATATCGTGACCTTTGTAAACCTCTCTCGGGGGAACGATGTGCCACACACACACACACACACACACACACGCGCGCGCGCGTGCGCGTGTATTGTGACGCAAGCAAACAGACAAAATAATAATAATTGTTGTTTTTTAGGATTCCTGGCCCCCATAACCCCGCCAGGAGTGCGTGGTGCCCAACCAAAAAAGTAAAGGTTTTCTAACGGCTGCGGTTATCTACAACCGCACCTCTGTAGAGTTTCACGTGTTTTTTTTTTCTCAAACTTCCATGAAACTCTACAGAGGACCTCCGTAATGCATGCAACGTGTACTAACGACTCTAGTGTTATTTGATGTTGTAATATTTTTGGATATAGAGTTTTATTGTGAGATAGATAAAAAAAATTATGTTTATTATAATATTTTCTTGATGAAGATGGAGAATATGTGTGTTACAAATAAAGTTGCATGCTTTTTTTCTAGTGTGTGTGTATGTGTTTTTGATGTTTCGGCAGCATCTGAAACGATAAAAACGTGTAAAAACAACAACAAATTTTGTGCAAATTCTGATTGTCTCGTGCTATAGTGATGAAAAAAAAAAGATATTGTAACTGATAATTGATGAAATTGACATTTGTAACTGATCTGAACTAGTGAAATTTGTATTGTGCCATTGTAACTGATTGTGCTAGTACAAAAAATTCCTTATTGTGCAAGAAAAGATGTTAAAAAACCTGTTAAAACTGCTCTGTGACCCTCTCGTTCTTCACGTCGTGGACAAAGGACTTCTCTGCGACCAGGATGACGCTGCATAGGGTATCCTCGGGCAAGGCATCGTGGAACTCGCAGACGATCTTGATGTTGGTGCGATCGTTGACCACCACCTGCTTTCTCTTAGATGTGTTGATGACGGTCATGGGTCTCCGTGCTTTGAATTCGCTGGGCGTGTAGTACATGTCCACGCTTTCCTCGGTCACGCGTTTGTAAGCCGAGAACGCTTCGTAAAGTTTGAGGTAATCGTTTTTGGTCATGTCGAGGTTGTAATTCTCGCGCGGGAACACTTCGTTCCTACCGTTCTTCAGATAAACGTTCTTGATCTTGCAGTCGTCGAACTTGCTGGAATTTTTTCCTGATTCTTGTCCCTCCCGGTCTGAAAAAGCACTACGACGAAATCTGGCATGTCGAACTGTATGTTGTTGAACTGCGTCGTCACGTCGAATTCCATGTGACTTCCCGACGCCATCTTCTGCACGCACTGGTAACCGTGAAAGTGAATCGGCACCTGCGGACTTTTCAAGATCTCCGCTTTGTACTTGAGGGCGTAGTTCGTTTCGTATTCCACCACCGGCATTCTCAATTCCATGCTCCGGATGACGCATTTCGCTGCTTCGGGTAAAGTGTTGGCTATCGGCGTGGTGCCGTCCGGACCCAAAGTAGCGTATCGCATCAGTGCGTCGTTGTCGTTGGCCGCTCTTCGAAACGTGATCCTCAGTCCTCCCTTCCACATGATCTCCTTGTAGTCCGAGAAGAAACCAGGCAGCAGACGTATGGGAAAGAGCACCGTGTGACTTCTCGTCGATATTTTGGTCCCGGCTTCGAATCCCCCCGCTTGATAGTATGCTGCGTCCGTTTTGGATAATTTCAATGTTCCCACTGCCGTCGACGTGATGCCTGGATAATCTATTCTGTCGATGACGGTGTTGTGTTTCCTCACCTCCACCTGCGAGAACAGGTGAGGCACGAAGTTGTCCACGAGTATCAAGTTTGCTGCTGCGGGAAACGCGTCTCCGCTTTCCTTCTTCACCACGTCGAATTGAAGTTAGAGGTCCGCTCTGTGAGGATGAATGAACCCGTCGCCTACGTCCACGTCGTATTCGATCTCCCTGTTCGCTTCGTTCAGATTGGCGAACGTGCGACGGTTGGGAGAGAAAGATTGCAATTCGTAACTTTCGATTTGCTCCATTTTACATGTATGGTTATTTATTATACGCTGATCTCCACGATGGCCGTCGTAGTGGCACCTGCGAAATCCACCACCTCTCCTTTCTCGTTCGTCACCACCAACTCTATGTCGTCTATGCGGTTGCGACATACTGGAAAATAGATCGGCGAAGAGGGCGTGTAGATGATCGGTTCCATGAACTCGGAACTTGGTTTGAAAGTGGCTATGATTCCCGTCTGCTTGTGACTTCCTAATAATCCGTCCGAAGATTTCGTGATCATTCCTTCCGCCACGTTACAGTGTACGTTCAGAGTCTCTATGGCCAAGAATTTAGGAATGTTGGTTGCTACGTGCTTGATGCCAGCTTCGAGTTTGGTGTCGTTCTCGAAACCTAAAAGTTCTCCCATGGTGCCCAGGTCCACGGTCTCCGTCGCGGATAGGATTTCCACTCTGTGCGTGACCGAATTTTGAGAAAGGTACGCGCCTTTGGGTAACTGAGCTTGCAAAGTGGAAAGATTGTATTGGCCTGGCGTGACGACGATGTGTTCGCTTCCGACGCTAATTTTGTTGTTGTGCTGCGTGACGTTAGGTATGAGGTACATGCTGTAGAATGCACGCAGAGCCACGGATTTAGGATAGACGATGTCGTCGTGCAGCGTGAGTTTCAAGATTGAAGATTCGCTCGTGAGATGGAACACGCCCATCCTAGTGATGCTGTTTGAGGTTCCACAATGCTTTCTGGAAATCCTCGATCGTAGGGTTATTTATTTTAGAGAGAAACGCGAGCACGGAGAGGCAGAGATGACCGCAGTTCACGTCTCCGAAATCTTGAATGCGGTCGTCGTTGTAGTATATAGAGGTTTTGTTCGTTTTCAGATAATGGACTAAATTTGTAGGTGGAACACCTCCGAAAGAATCGAAAACGAATACTTTGTTATTGTCATCGTTTTTGTGGTAACATATCCAATGCGTGCCTGGATTTTTTTGATTGTCCAAGTTGACTACTCCACATTCTCTTCTTTTGACGGTTGAAGGTAACGAGTCGGACATGAAAACTCCTCTGAAGTGTTTGATTTGTAACGGTTCGATCAGAGATTCAATGTCTCGGTTGGTGAGTGCTGTTGTTTCTTTTTTTTTAACTTCTTCATCACGCCCTTCCCCCCTTTCTTCTCCATGGCCAGGTTGTGACGTTTCTGTTCTTCCAATTCCGCCTTGTTCTTCTTCGAGTCGATGAGGGTTTTCGCGATGGCGGCACTTCCGCCAGCCAAACTTCCAACGGCCCCCAATGCTGCTAGGATGGCCGGGATGCTGAATATGAAACCTCCGATCTTTTGCTGTTTCCGCGAACGCTGCAAGCGTCTCAATTGAGGTGTGCTGAGCAGCAATTTCATTCCGTGTCCTTTCGACAAGCAAGAACGTTTCTTCTCGCGTTGTTTCTTGGTGAGTAACCCATCGAGGGCACCTAGATTTTTTAGATTCGAATATGGTATCTGGTACACGACACCCTTGGGCTTCATGTTGATGCTCTATGTGTTATTTTCACGGTATGTTATTTATATATAAATGTTCTGAGATTTTTTCTTGTGTAGTTTTTTTTTTTACGGTATGTTATTTATATATTTTCACGGCCTCGCAGTCGTTACACAAATTCTATTACGTGCTTCGTTTTCTTGCCAAGAAGTTCCTTTGTCCCCTTGTACACGATTCGAGTTTTGTTCTCGATTAAGATAGCTAGCTTCTCGTCGGATAACATGATAGCGTATCGATCTGGTAAAAATAGACTGTATTGTCCGTTGAGCAACAGACGCACCTTGGGACCATACTGGGTAGAAACGATTGAACCGGAAGTTATCGTGTAAGGTTTGTCGACTTCCAATTCCAGAATTTTTACATACTCAACTGATAAATTTAGCATTTGTTTTAATGCTTGGAGGTCACTCATTTTTTCACTCGTCATATCAAAGAAAAAATTTCAGGGTGTTAGAGAGAAATTTAATTTTTATTCACGATGTGTGTTATTTATATATATATTTTTTCACAAGATTTTTTTTTTGTATCGAATATTTTTTTAACAGAGGAAGAAAGTTCGTGCTTCCGAAAACGCGATGATGTGCGTGATGATTTCTTCCGTCTCCTGCTTAGATTTTCTCCAATCATCGGTGTCCCGTCTTCTTCCCTGCCTCGCCTCGTGCAGTTCGTCCAACCTCTCGTTCAATTTCTCCCCCGCGGCCGACAGAAGAGTGTCGAGATCACCGCACCTTATTCCACTGATCTCCCGAAGACGGTCCTTGAGAACTATTTCGCATCCCATGTGAAATGCCGGCGTCGTTTTAGCTATGATCACAAGTTTATTAACATCTCCGTTAACTATCTTTTTGAATATTTTAGATAGTAGTTCGTGCGGCAAATGAGTTATGCAAGCCATGTTGTTTTTTTTACTGTATGTTATTTATATACCCCACCCCAATTTTTGTTTTGTGTTCATGGCGATGGTGGTACCCAGTGCGGCGACCCATTCACCCAACGAACCTTTCGAAAGCTGCATGTTCCAATTTCTTGTCTGCTTCGTGACGTGCGTCCAGATCCGTCTGCGTGGTGTTGTAGGCAATGTCGTGATCTTTGCACGCCGCGTCCAACGGATTCACACCCTTGTCTCCTCTCTCCAATCTTTTCTCGAGTTTGGTACCCGGTCCGCAGTACTGGTAGCCAGGTAGATGCATCTCGAAAGGTAACTTGTTGATGATGTCGTTCACGAGTCCCTTTCCTTCGGCCACGTTCCAAAATTTCGGAGGCAGCGTGTTGATGATTTTGATCAGGTAACCTATGCCCTTGTCGTCGTTCACGATGAAGTTGGAAAGTTTCGTGCTGATCATGTCCACGATGCCAACCTTCTCGTTGTAGAAATTACGATTGCCTGCATTCTCTTCGCCGGCTATCACCAACAATCGGTCCACGAGTTTCCTAACGTCGTCCACCCAAACGAATTCTTTGGGTAACGTGTTGTAGCGTTTGACGCCGCTACCTGTTTTGACCTGGTTCCAAATCGGTTTGATGAGATTCCTGTACTTCTCGCCGCTGCTCGATTTCACCCTATTCTGCGAGGCGTCGTTGTTCTGGTACAAGGCATCCGTCATGATCAGAATTTCCTTGTAACTTTGGTAATCTTCGTCGGTGTAATCTTTCGGCTGCTTTTTGGCGACGAGTTCCCACAGTCCCACCGTACCCGGATACCTGTTCCAACTATCCTTGTCGCCTAAATTGACTTTAATGTCGTTGCCTTCGAAGGTCACCTTCGATTTCCCAATCTTCCACACCACACCGCCGCCTTCGCTGGTTTCCATGCTGGGATACAATCCGAACACTTCATCCTTGTCGAATTTCCCCGTGCTCAGGTAGTCTCGTGCCAAAGGTCCCAACTCGATTTTATCCGAAGACGACGACGTGCTACCTATAGCTCGACATCGTGCCGGTGCATCCTTCAGTTCGAACGGCGTCGAAGGAATGCTCGAAATGGGCGTGGGTACGGCGTAACTTTTAGCTGCGAGCGGTACGAGTTCGTTGATCAAATTTTTATTTTGTTCCGTGACACTTTTAATTTCTTTACCTAGACCGCTGATGGCATCGATCACAGGTTGATCCTGACGTTTCTTCTCTTCGTAGAATCCGCGATTCTCGGATTTCCAACCTTTGAAGCGTTTCGCGAGGTAATCGCGAAGCTTGAGATTTTCGTCTTCGATTTTTCGTTTCGTCATGACGTTATTTATACACGTCGTTTCTCACAACGTTGCAACGTTTAGAAAGTCGTTGATTTTGTTTCTGTATTTTCCGTCGTTGGGTTTCCTCGTCATGTCGATCGTCGCGAATCCGAAATCGTCACCGTTCCAGCAAGTAGAGCAGCAGCGTTCCGAAAATTGATTGTAGTTCATGTCTCCGCCTACGTAGTCATCGTACGCGTGCTTGAGGTTGGTGTGATCTTGACGAAACAAACATATGAAATTAGCGTTGTCGCGTACTAACTGTTTTGGAATTTTGGAAAACGTTTGAGCTAGGTAGAAGCAATCCATTCCTTTGTGACGACCTTGCGTGAAAAAGTTGCGAATTTCATTTTGATTTTCCAGGATGGCGTCGTCGAACACAACAACTGAATTTTCACGACAATCGTCGAGTGGTTTTATTTCCGAGGCGAACGTTGCAATGTCCAGACCATCGTACAGTTTCATCAGTTGCTGGTATTTGGATTGCTCCAAACTTTTCGAGAACACGTACAGGTGCCTGTTCTTCCAATCTAACCAATTCGGTGCGAGGAGAAAATTGTCCACGAGCAGTGTCGTTTTCCCACACCCCGAAGGACCTACGATCAGACAGCGGATGCTGTCGGGAAGCAACTCACCGTTCTTTTTTTTTCTCGTTTGACTTTCCGGATCCGGTAGACGCTTCACCACGTTCCACGTACTCACAAGATCACTTCGTTCGCGTCGATCCAACTCTTTTCCGGAAGTCCCAGCCATTTGACAAACAGTTTGTCACCTTTCCTACGCAATACTTTCTCGATGAGGTACGTGTCGGGGTGTTTCGTTTTAGAGAGTTCCTCTTCGTAAAATCTTCCTTTCAAAATCTCGCCGCTACTATCTTTTATTATATACGTGTGTCGGTTTCCGGGTAAAACTCGAACCACCGTAAAGAGTTCCGTGCTCCAATTTTTTGTGAACCCCTTCTCGAAGGCGCGTTTGAATTTGCTGATCCTCACCTGGTCTCCAATTTTGTATTTAGCTCTTTTTGTCGTGGGTGTGTACTTTGGACAGTAAACAGTAGAAATTAAACGCTGCTCGTCAGACTTGGTAACGTCAACTGGCTTCATGCCTATCGTTCTGTGTACCGTATTATTATAGGTGTCGACGAGTTCCTGCAGGATGTCGACCCATTTGTAATTTCCCCGAATCGTGAATCGTTTCCACATGTGTGTTTTCAAGGTTCGATTAAATCTTTCCACGATGCTGGCTTTGATGTGACTGAAGGTCGAATAATGTCGAATGTCATGTTTTTGAATAAACTTTTGGAATACAGCGTTGTAAAATTCTTTACCGTTGTCCGTATGCAGAAACCGAGGTCGTCTGCCGCCGCTTTCGCGAAAAATTAATTTGAATGCTTCCGTGACGCACGATCCCGTTTTCGCCTTCAAAGGTAGAGCCCATGCGAATTTCGAAAATGTGTCTATGACGGTGAGGAGGTACTTGTTGCCCTTGTTCCATTTATGTACGTTTTTCAAATTGCCGCTGCTCATCTCCACGAGATCGCTTTGCCAGAGGTCGTCGATGCCCTTGGTTACCACAGCCAAACGTTCGTAGTTGCGGCGTGCAGGTTTATGCAATTCTTCGACGATGGCTTGCCTAGACATTTTTTTAGAGATTACGTTTCAAGAGAAGCACAAGCGTGATGGGATTCAAAGAGGGTGGTACCTCGCTCGTGTTTTGAATGATCAGCTTATCGCCGGCACTCACGTCGAAAACGGTAAGATCTTCGTCTTCGTGTATTTCATATATGTTGCGCGTTTCGTTCCAACGTGCCAGAGGAATGTTTCCTGCTTTCTGGACACCACGATTCGATATTAAGGTCATGGTGGGAACGCTAGCTTTTCTACCGTGAGACCAGTACGAAAATTCGTTTATCTGAATCGTGCCATCGAGGAGAAACTTGTAGTACGGATGATAAGGATGTAACATGTACAGTTTGTTACCTTCGACGAACGTGGAGATTCTCTGTTGATTGGGTACGCTGTTGATTTCGATGGCTTGCAGAGAATGCAGTTTAGCGAATTTAGTGTCGACGCCGAGCAGATTACTGTGAACGTGTCCGAGGTTATTTTCGATGGGCAGCAAATGCTCGACTATGGTATCCGTTACGGCAGACAACGACGGTTTGATTTTCACTTCCACGTTCAACTGCTTGTAGTTTTCGTTGAGTTCTTGTAACTTGGCACCGAAAGAAGCCAGCGTCGATTCCTGCGCGGATTCCAACATTCCGACTTGATCTCTGATGTTGACGACGATGTTCTGAAGGCTCTCGACTTGATTCAATTTCGAGCTCTTCTCGGTAAGATCGTTCACGATGCTTCGCATCTCTGTAAACTGCGTGTGAAGGTCGGCGACGCTCTGCGAAGTGGGCAGCGTCGACACCAGCGAACTAATTTCGTCTCGAATCTGTTCCACGTTCGCCGTTTCCGTTTCTAGTCGTTTCAGCATTCGAGATATGTTTCTTTTCAAAGCGTGCAATTCTTTGGAGGTGGGGAGATTGGCCACCCTACTCTCGAGATCGCTCAATGAACTTTTGATGTCGCTCGATTCGGATAGTGCCGTCACCGCCGTTTTCAATTTTTCCAAATCTTCGCTCGAAGGCACGCTCGTCCGTAACGATTCCAAGTCACCCTGTATGTTGTCCAGTACGTGATGAAAATGAGCAAGATTGGATTCGACGTTTAAATTTTCTAAATATTCGATTTTATGCTGAACCGTGCTCAACGTGTCTTGTATGCTCGTCAGCGCGCTCGCTTCAGCGTGAATATTTTTAATTTCTTCGTTGATCAACTCCAGTGACGCCTGAAGCGTAGCGATGGTGGTTTGAATGTGTTCGAAATCTTGATAAGCCTCCAATTGAATTTTTATGTTCGCGACGCTTTTACCGATGACCTGCAGTTCGTCCGACGATGGTAGGTTCGTCATGGTATCTTCCAAAGTCTGTAACTTGGATTTGATTTCTTCCAACGTGCCGGTGAATTCTTCTTGTAATTTGGAAACGACGACATGCAAGCGTTCTGCGTCTATATCGTTCACGACGGTTTGAAGTTCAGAGAAATTCTTTTCTATTGCGGAAGTTCGTTCTTCGATTTCGAGTTTCAATTTTTCCAAATCTTCATTTTTCGATTGAAATTGCTGTAATTTGGCCAAATCATTTTGAAGCGAATCAACGCTCAACTGTATATTTTGAACGCTGTCGTAAGAAGGTACGTCGACATAATTTTTTATCAGCATTTTCAGTTCGGAATCGATTTTCAGAATGGGATCGAGACATTGCGTTTGGAGCGTAGCGATTTCCGACTCTAAACTTTTGTTTAAGGTCTCCTGCAAAGCGATCAAATCGCTCCTCAACTTCTTAACTCGAACGTCCAGCATGAGAATCTCTTCTGCGTGGTCCACACGCTTGGTGTTGCCGAAAATGTCGTTAGGCATTTTTGGTTAACGGTTATTTATAATAGGATAGACGATTCGTAATTCTACGAAGAGAGGAATGAGTTTGTCGTAATCTCCGAGGAGTTCCATGTAAAGATAATCTCCTGCAGACACATCGTACGTAATGTTAGAAAGCATCTTGTCGTGCTTGATTCGAAAAATGTTCTTGCCGGTAGAAATTTTGATTTCGCCTACGTTTTCCGGATTCACGGTGATCCGAAGTTTCCCGTCGATCGGAATTTCGTAAAAATGTAAATTGTTGTTGAAGATGTAAAAAATTTTGCCGACGTCTTCATCCAATTTCGTCCAAATGCTGTTGAGGTGAATGATCAACAGACCGTTGAGTTTAGGTAACACGGAAGGTAAGACTTCATGATCTGGTATGGTTTCCATAATGATCTGTTTTTTGAAACCGAACAAATTCATAGGCATGCTGGTTATTTAAGAATACAGCCAAAGTTTTTTTGTAATGACAGTCAAAGTGGTTTTTTTTACTGAGTAACAAAATGTTTTTTTTTTGAGTTAGTGAAAATTGTTGTGTGTGGTGGCGAGTGCTAATTATTTGCACTGTGCGCAATTCTTATTTATTTCTAAACGACGATGCCCCCAAGGCAATGTGTGAATACCACACTCGAGGACGCACCTCTTATCGTCATTGGGATCCAGCGCAATTTTTCTAACTTTGTTTGTGGTGATGATATGGTCGACGCTCTGGATGCGCTGTTCTGCTCTTAGAACCGACGACCTGGTCTTGAGGCAATCGACAAAGTCCTCGAATGTAAGATGCTCCCGAACCACCTGTCTGCCGACACCCTTGGCCTTCTTGGTAACGCTACCCTCGGCTTTGATGGCATAGGCCTTGGCGCGAAGACCTGCAAACTCGAGAATTACATCACCGTCCTTCTCGTCTTTGAGTTTGCCAGGCACCTTCTTGTTGCGGGCCAGGATACCGTACTTGTTTTGCTGGGGATAGCCCGAGGTGTCGAAGAGGTTAACCAAAGATGGAACTGTGGCTATATCCCCGTACGCGTCGTCCGTGCGAACGTGGTACACCAAGCTGTCCGTGTCCGTGTAGAGTAGGCTGATATTGTCGTTATAGTGCTGGCGTAGTTCCCCATAATATATTTGAAACATGTGCAGCTTGCTCAGGTCTAATACTGAGGCACCAACATAAATTGGCTTGTTGAGCATCACCTCGCTCTTCCTCATATGCACCAGAGCAAGCTGTTCATTATAAATGGTCCTCGATTTGAATAACGGGTTTGCTACGAGCCTGCGACATTGTGCTTTGTTTGATATTAGCCTCACATCTACACGATTCCGTACATTCTCCATGGTTTTCCCGAACACCGCATTGTTCATGAGCTTGAAGAAATCCTTATCAAGCTCGGACGTGGCTGCGGTACGGTGTTTGGTGTTGACTTCAATATATGGACGCAACCACGGAGAATGCTCGAACTTGAGGATGCGGTGAACTGCGCGGACCGTGACCCCTCGCTGCATCAACCACCGGAGATTCTGGTAGTGCAGGACGTAATTCTTCTTGGGCTCGAAATCCATGACGAGCTTCGTCTGGTTGGAATCGGGTGGACACTTGAACTCGGGTGCAGGGGGAAGATCGCAGAACAAATCCTGCAGCTTCTCGGAGAATTGCAGATCAACCTCGGCGAAGAACCCATGTTCTGAATCGTCGAAACCTTCAACGTCAAAGTTGGAGGGGTCAGCCCACTCGAAGCCTCTAAAGGGGAGTGGCTGCATCATGGAGTGTCCGTAGAGGTTATTGACGTCCGTGTACATGATGTAGCTGGACGGTTGTGAGGGGTCGTAGCCGGTGGCCATGTGGTGATTGTTGGCGCGCGAGTGTCGCTGCGACACCTGGACCATGCCACCCCGGATAGCGCGTTCCACAAACAGCACCATGTCATAATCGGAAAGAAGCTCCAGCTCAATCTTCGTCACCAGAAACATGGCTGACCACGCCAGTCCGGGAAGACTATAGAAGTAGGCGGGGTCCAGCTGGTAGATCTTCATTGCGGTCGCACGGAACGTCTGGAACACGTCGGCGAGGAGCGTCACATCAAGTCTGAGGTAGGCGTCGTGGTAGTCCCCGAGAGTTCGACAGCCCAGCTCGCGCCACATGGACTGGGCATGGTGATATTCTTCGTCGGTGATGTTCGAGCCTCGTAGCTGACTGTAGAACTTCGCCTGGGGAGGTAGCGACGTCTCCGCGAACTTGGAAGGGTCTGTGATGTATTCGTAGGGATAGACCCCCTTACGCTTGAAGAGACCGGCGTCCAAGTTCGGAAAATTTCCGGAGGTAATAAGCATTTGCTCGTCGCTAAGCTTCCCTGCGAGAGCATCGAGGCTTGCTGGGAGGAACCTCAGGGAGTCGAGGAAGCGAAGCTCGACGGTAGAGCGTAATCCTGGGATTCGAACCCACTTGCTCAAGCTAATGTAACGCTCCTCGTTCTGGGCGAGAACGCTGATTCGCATGTCATCGTACCCAAAGTGAGGCACCAGATGGTGGAAGTCGTATCCCGAGCCATTGTGAAAAAACACAGGGATGAAGCGCGGGTCCCGGGCCATGAGGTTGCATCCGTTGCACCAAGGACCAACATACCTACCGTCAAAGTGATCGTGGTGTTGGACTTTACGGTTGTTGGCGGTGTACTCCTTGTCGCAGACAGGGCAAGCGATGGCCTCGTCGTGTCTACGTTGATCGTCGGGGGACAGTGGGAGCATAGACTTGGGGGCCAACAATACCTCCCCTATCTCGATGGCCTCGACAACCATCCTCTCGAGGAAGTGTTTGGCTGCGTCGGGGCCACGGTACACGTAGGGCTCGGGGGCGATGTGCTGGTCTCGTCGCACCACAACGTAGGCATAACTCGAGGCCTCGTGGAGTTGGTAAGGGGTGGTGGAAGAAACTTCGGGGTCGGGATCGCAAGTGGACAGGGGTTTGAGGAAGGCTTCGAAATCCGCGATGATGATAGCGGGATGCTCTACCATGGCACCGTGCATGTGGAAACGCTCCACAGTGCCAGGTTTGGGCAAGACTGCCACACCTGGCTCGTTGGCATTGCAGTAGCGCTTGTGGTGAGCGAGCTTCTCTGCAGCGATGTTGGAGCCTCGAACATGTTGGTAATTGTGTTGATCCCGTCCGTCGAACATTGACAAGCACCTGCGACACACCTCGACGTGGTGACTATCACTGCTCCGTTGGCTCGAAACAAGTCTAGAGAGGGAACGGATAAGGGTGTAGTGGTGATGGGTCTCGTCCTTGATGAGCAGAAGGTGAATTTCTCGAGCACCATCGTCGTCTACGTCGCTCACCCTGATGGGGTACACCGCATTTTTGTCAGTGAGACCGTAAACGTTGATGGCCAACCGCGCACGAGCCTCAAACTTTCGAATGTCCGAAAGCGCCACCGGGTAGTCGATCCCAGCCATCGCATCTTCCAGCTCTGGCTCGTAGGGTAGGTAGTGGCCAACACGAAGCGGATGATTTTTCCAGTCGACGGGGTGCAATGCTGCCAGCACGCACCATACGAAGCACTTGGCGTCACTGTTCTGAATGTTCAGGACAGCCTTCTTTGCCGCAATGGTAGGTGGTAAGGGGACGTAGCTGGAGGCGGAGAGAGGCACGAACTTACAAAGTTTGACGCACGGTTCGTGAGGCTCGCCACACAGCGAACCCCCCGAGCCTTTAGCTTGATGTTCTTCTTGTTTTGCCACCAGCTCCTCGGCAAACTGGTTGCAGATGACCTCGAGGTTGTCGACATCCGCCAGATGCAACGTCTTCGCCTTGGTGTTGTGGCAGAAGCTGTAAATTTCATCAGACGGCTTCTTGTACTGGCAACGTAGCGATGCGTAGAATTTGGTGGAGTGCGTTGCAAGCGCATCACCGAGGAAGGAAATAATTTTGGCTTGCACGTTCTCCAAAAATCTACGCACGTCGCATGAGCCCTACGAAGTGAGGACAAAGTCCTCTAACAAACGCTCGAAAACAGACCGGTCTGCTTTCATCACAGACTTGACGCGTTTCGTGGGTGGTGCATTGATGGAGGCTGCTTCTGCCTTCCTCTTGGTGGAGGTCGAAGGCTGGGCCCCAGATGTATTTTCGCTTAGACAAGTAAGCTTATGCTTCTTGGCATACGCAATTGTGATGTGTTTATTGCATCCGGAACATAGTTCAGTGGCAGCCAAATGCTTGCCTGGCACGCAGGTACGACAATGTCTTGCAAAATGTTTGCTTGATATGGTTCTCTTGCACACAGGGCAACTTTTCATGGAGCGCATTTTTTTTGGGGGGTATGTTTATTTATATGTAATCTGTTGGTGGTAGAGTGTTTACAAAAAAATGCCTTATGAGAAAAATTTTGCAGGCTAATTCTAATTAGTGTTAGTTTGAGGGGTTTATTTATATATGGGTGGTGTTGTTTTCCTCAAATATATGCTTTAATAAACCCTGTAAAAAAATTTAAAAAATATATAAGAAAAATATGATTGTAGATAGAAAAAAGCACAATAAATATTGTATGCATGTGTAATTCTATTTAGCTTATTTTTGCTAGACACGAATCTTCTTCAGATTTTATTGCCCATTAGTATATTTTTCTACCAATCTAGTAGAGGTGTGAAACTATGAAAATGTTCTTGTTTAAGCACTAATCATTATGTTTCCAATAGGACTCCTATGGGACGTAAAACCTTGTAACTTTGCTCTATGTATATACTTGTGCTTTTCCAACATATTCACAAAACCTTAGAACCTTCACAGGCAAAAAAATAAAGTTTCCCCCTGTGTACATGTATAATTCGAATCCCACTGTAGGTCCAGTTTCGGTTAGCCTTACTGTGCATAAAATAACAAATCCAACTTAGAGTATCAACACATTCAAAAAGATAAAGTTTCCCCTGTACACTTGTATAATTTTAATCTCCAAGTTCGATACCCGGCGGATCCCACTGTAGGTCCAGTTTCGATTAGCCTTACTGTGCATAAAATAACAAATCCAACTTAGAGTATCAACACATTCAAAAAAATAAAGTTTCCCCTGTACACTTGTATAATTTTAATCTCCAAGTTCGATACCCGGCGGATCCCACTGTAGGTCCAGTTTCGGTTAGCCTTACTGTGCATAAAATAACAAATCCAACTTAGAGTATCAACACATTCAAAAAAATAAAATTTCCCCTGTACACTTGTATAATTTTAATCTCCAAGTTCGATACCCGGCGGATCCCACTGTAGGTCCAGTTTCGATTAGCCTTACTGTGCATAAAACAACAAATCCAACTTAGAACCTTCACAGACAAAAAAATAAAGTTTCCCCCCTGTGTACATGTATAATTTTAAACTCCAAGTTCGATACCCGGCGGATCCCACTAGGGTCCAGTTTCGATTAGCCTTACTGTGCATAAAATAACAAATCCAACTTAGAGTATCAACACATTCAAAAAGATAAAGTTTCCCCTGTACACTTGTATAATTTTAATCTCCAAGTTCGATACCCGGCGGATCCCACTGTAGGTCCAGTTTCGGTTAGCCTTACTGTGCATAAAATAGACTTAAAACAACAAATCTAACCCAGAGTACACGCGTCAATACCATCCACCATGAGTAAACTAACATGATCATAATCATCGTCCCTCCCCTCCCTCCGATTATTACCTCGCTTTTATGTTATTCGCGATGAAGAATAGTTTTTTTCAAGCGCACGTTATGTATGCTCATATTTTTTTTGTTTATCGTAAATTTCGATGTTTAATCAAAACAACACTTTCTGTTCACTAACGCCACTCGTAATTATTATTATTAACACACACACACATGCAAAAAAATAACAAGAAACAAAACTTACCTACAAAAAGCTGCTAGCAATTTAACACTCACAAATGGTAGTATAATCGCGCACAGTCGCAAAAACTTCACTGTTCTGTCCAGAAGCTTCCACAGAAACGAAAGTCATCTCCCCCCTCTCTCTTCTCTCCACCCGTCGTCGCATCCGGTTGCGGTGACAATATAAGCAAAAACTAGGTCGTGTCAGTATTGCCAACTCACTAGGCCTCTGAGTTTAGGGCGACCCGAATTGTGCTGCCAGAGCGTGTTGCGCGCGGACCAGGTTCGAGGGCACAAACTCAACTGGCATCTCTCGCATTACTATTTCAGCGAAGCGTTGCAGAACAAGCAATGTTTGTGTTTCCCACGGCAGCATCTCGAGTATCATCACAAGCTGGTCGGGGGCTACGTACACCGTAACCCTCACATGAACGTGGCACTCAAAAACAGAACGGAGAATGAGATTATTTTGACATTGGACTTTACGTCACTCTACCCGAGCATCATGGTGGCAGCTGGCCTCTCCCCTTTCAACGTGAACTTGGGAGAGGCGCGAATTCCACGCCGCCGGAACGGACGTTCCGCCCGGTACGGAAGTTGATGTTTATCGCGGCGTCACGAATCCCACACCGGCTGCACGGAAGCTGATCTTCACGTGTATTTCTCACAGGACACGCTAAACGCCACGTGCATCCGTAAGATCATAGCCTTGTGTAAAAAATCAAAAAATAAAAACGATAAAATTTTACCACCGGGCAAACTGCTCGAAATGGACGCCAAACAGAACACGGCTAAATTAATAATAAATAGTATGCACGGGTAAATATACAAATTGAAAGACATCCCCGAAGAGATTCGCCCCCACGTCAATCAATTTTACGTTCGAAGGCCGTACGGGAAAACCTTTACTTTTTTGGTTGGGCACCACGCACTCCTGGCGGGGTTATGGGGGCCAGGAATCCTAAAAAACAACAATTATTATTATTTTGTCTGTTTGCTTGCGTCACAATACACGCGCACGCGCGCGCGCGTGTGTGTGTGTGTGTGTGTGTGTGTGGCACATCGTTCCCCCGAGAGAGGTTTACAAAGGTCACGATATACAAACATTGCCGGAGTTGGAAAATTACGATATGGCGCATTCGCTCACCACTGTTGCCAGCCGTAGGTCTCTCTCTCTCTTCATCTTACAGCAACGTTGGCATCTCTATTTTTTTTTAGTTGTAAGTGGGTTGCCAACACACTCTAGTTAATAATGCTACATATTATACACACACACGCACACCCATCTCTCTCTTTTTTACGGCAGTGCGTGTTTGTTGCCGGCTCTCCTTGCCCAGTGTGTGTAGGTTGGCAAAAATTGCTTTATGCACTGTAAGGCAAGCCTCAAGCAAAGTTGCCAGCTCCTTGCTTTAGGTTAGGTTAGACCAAGAAAAAAAAAAGCTGTAGGTGGGTGTTGGCAGCGCTGTCGGTTGTTTAACTCTTCCCCCTCTCTCTCTCTCCTCTCTCTTTTTTGTAAAAAGCCATGGCAAAAGTACCAGTAGGTTGGCAACCTTGCTTTATGCACTGTAAGGCAAGCCTCAAGCAAGGTTGCCAGCTCCTTGCTTTAGGTTAGGTTAGACCAAGAAAAAAACCTTGGTGATTTTTTTCGAGTAAAATATTGGCAACACTGCGAGAAAATAGAGCTTATGCCTTACAAGAGCAAACCATTAAGGAGCCTCAAGCAAGATTGCCAGCTCCTTGCTTTAGGTTAGGTCAGACCAAGAAAAAAAACCTTGGTGATTTTTTCGAGTAAGGTGTTGGCAACACTGCGAGAAAATGGGGCTTATGCCTTACAAGAGCAAACCATTAAGGCGAGCCCCACCGAGCCCCACTTTCGGGCTTAGAACCGGGCTGATACCACTACTACTGTAAATATCACATCTATGCAGATGATGTTCAGCTGTATTTGTCATTTCCTCCAAAGAATATTGAAAATTCAATTCGCGATATAAATTATGATCTGAACAAAATCAGTACTTGGTCAGCTAATCATGGGCTACTAATTAATCCTTCGAAAACCCAAACTATTATTATAGGTTCACAAAAAATGCTTTCAGCATTTGAAATTTCTTCCTTCCCACCCATAATGGTCTTAGGGAAAGCTATTAAATTAAGTAAAACAGCCAAAAATCTGGGCGTAATGTTTAATCAGCATCTCTCATGGTCAGATCACGTAAATTTAACTAGTAAAAGAGCCTTCGCTGCATTACATGCTCTTGTTCGGCTTAAACATTTTCTACCCGTTAGCATTAAAATCAAACTGGTGCAAGCACTTGTTTTTCCACACTTCGATTACTGCGATTCTGTCTATTCCGAATTACCAGATGATCTCGCTCAACGTCTTCAACGAGTACAAAACACCTGCGTCCGCTTTATTTTCGATCTGAAATATAGGGACCATTTATCCGTTTTCTTTACAAAGCTAAATTGGCTCAAATTAATTGATCGGCGAAAGGTACACAACCTCACCCTTCTCTATAGGGCAATCAGTTCAAAGGAACCGGCTTATCTCTCGAGCAGATTCTCAATGCTTTCCGAATCACACAGCCTTGACACCAGATCGCGAGGGAGAACTCAACTACTCATCCCCCTTCATAACTCAAATTTTTATTCAAAATCTTTCACCGTTTCTACTTCTCGTCTTTGGAACTCACTGCCCCTCGAAATCCGAAACTCATCTTCAGTATATGTCTTTAAGACGCAATTAAAACATTTTTTATTGGGCACAAATAGTTAGCACATTATATTTTAGTGATAAATTGCATACAGTTAAGCGCAGAACAACACTAAAAATCCTTATTCACCTTAATATTTCAAATCCCTGACTACTGTCATGAATATCTGATTGTGTGTGTGTGTGTATGTGTGTGTTTTGTTGTATGTTCGTGTGTATAGGTTAGGATTTTATTCCCGTATGTATTTTTTTTCTTATCATTTTTTTCTGTAATTTTTTCTTTGTAATTTTATATTTCTCTTTTTATATTTTAAAATTTACCTTTCTATGTAATGGTTTAAATGTTGTTGTAAACATGGTTAAGTGGTAGAAAAGGCTACAAAGCCTTAACTTCGCCATGATAAACAAGACGCAATAAATAAATAAATAAAAAGGGATGAAAGTCGTAATTAGAGCCATTGTGAAAAAATATGGGGACGAATTTTGGTTTTTGGATTTTGAGGTTGCATGCATTACAGATTCCGCTTATGAAGCGACCGTCGGTATGCGAATGGTGAAACACTTTACGATTGTCGTCTGAGAAGTGGTTATCGCACACAGGACACTTGACAGTGTCGTAGTAATTTTGAAGTTCGGTAGCAGATAACGGAAGCATCGGTTTCGATGTTTGCAGCATGCATCCAATTTTCCCAACCTCCTCGATCATCTTTTCGAAGAAGCGTTCGATTGCATCGGATCCTCGGTATACGTACGGTTCATCTATTTTATCCTGTCGCACGACAACGTAACCGAAACTGTTTGGTTCGTGAAGCTGGTAAGGTGTGGTGGAAGAAACTTCGGGATCCGGATCGCAGTACGAGAGTGGTTTGAGGAACGCCTCGAAATCAGCAACGATGATGGCCGGATGTTCCAACAACGCCTTGTGCATCCTAAATTCTTCCACTTCGTTCTTTTATTTGGGCATCAACATTCGAAAACCCGTTCTGGATGATTTGACCAATGAATCGGGTGAAGTTCCGCCAACACACACCAAAGAAAACATTTATCATCTATATTTTGAATGTTCAGCACGGCTTTTTTATTTTTAATATCCACTGGAAGAGGAACGTAGCTGGAAGCGCGAAGAGGCGAGAATTGGTTCACGTAAACGGTTAACGTGTGAGGACTACCACACAGAGACCATCCCGACCCTTTAGCCTCGAAATCGTCGTGTTTCTTAACCAGTTCATTTGAAAGATCAGAATAAAATTCGTCCAAATTATCGACGTCCGCCAAATGAAGAGCCTGGTTTTTTGTTCGATGATAAAAGACTCTTGTTGTACCATCGACTTTTTCGTATTCGGAAAATAGATCAACGTATGCTTTTATGGAATTATTTTCCAATTTATTTTTTAGAATATTTATCACGGATGTTTTCGTTTCACGCAAGAAACTAAGAATGTCGCAGCCTGGTTCCGAAGTAAAAGAGAAATCCTGAATACGGTTAAATGCAGATCTAATTGGTTTGCGTTCATCCGATAATTTAACTTGTTTGGAAGTAGAACCTTCCGTTTCTGGATCATCGATTTTTCTTTTCAATGTTCCTTGTTCGATCGATGGTTTGCAAATTTTCAGGTGTTTACTTAAATGTGCAATGCTGATCATCTTTCCGCATCGAGCACAAGGCTTAGAAGGTAACGAACGATTAATTCTCGAACCTGTTTCGCTACATCTTGCCCTGTGTACCGATAAATTGTTCCTTGAGATTAGCTTCCCACAAGTAACACATTCAGTTTTATCATTTTTACGATTGAAACTGGTGGTGGATGCCATTGCTTTCTCCAAAATCACAGAAATCAAAAAAGTCTAGCGATACAATTTTCAGGTATGTTATTTAATATAGAATTTCTTGGGTGTGAATACAAAACTCAATAATTCAATCTACTGTGAATAGAATTTCAGGTATGTTATTTTATATAGAATTTCTTGGGTACGAATACAAAACACAAGAATTCAATCTACTATGAATACAATTTTCAGGTATGTTATTTTATATAGAATTTCTTGGGGGTGATTACAAAACTCAAAAAATTCAATCTATACTGTGAATAGAATTTTCAGGTATGTTATTTATATAGAATTTCTCGGGGGAATACAAAAAATCAAAATTCAATCTATACTGTGAATATCATTTCCAGGTATGTTATTTTATATAGAATTTTCTCGGGGTTCATACGTTACTCTATCCGAGCGTCATGGTCGCAGCGGGGCTCTCGCCTTTTAACATAAACTTGGAGTGGCGTGAATTCCACACCGGAACGTCCGTTCCACCAGGCACGGAAGTGGACGTTTATCGCGGCAGCACGAATCCCCAACCGGCTGCACGGAAGCGGATCTCCACGTGTATTTTTCGCCCGATACGCTCAACGCCATGTGTATTCGCAAGATCATGACCTTACGTAAAAAAATCAAGGAAGTCAAGAATTGCAAGAAGACCTTGCCGCCGGGTAAATTGCTCGAAATGGATGCAAAACAGAACACGGCGAAGTTGATGATGAACAGCATGTACGGTCAGATGTACGAGCTGAAAGACATTCCCGAAGAAATTCGCGCTCACGTGAACCAACCTTACGTTCGAAGGCCGTACGGGAAAACGTTGGGGGCTCGTTCGTGTCGAAGAACCCCGCTTGCGCGTCTCTAGTTACTTTTCTGTCGAGAACCATCCTACTGAAATCGCGCGACGTGGTCGAAAATTTCCCCTCGAACCCCAGCGACCGCGCATGATGTACATGGACACGGATTCGCTTTTCATCCTCATGGATAAACGCGATCAGGCTAGCTTGATCGATCACCTGCACGAGCGGTTGGTTCCCGAACTTGCGGGTGAAGGTTGAATTCGTACTGAAAAACTTTTTCGCGTTGACCAAGAAAAAATACGTCGTGCAGCTGGCCGACAACGACGAGGTGCAATTCAAAGGGTTGAGGACCGCCATAGACGTGCGAGAGAGAAATTTTCTGATCACGATCCTGAAGAAAGCGTGGGGCGAATACTTCGACACGGGATATCGCACGACGGATTCGGTCGATCAGATCGTCACGAGCATCGTGTGGCCAACGGCGAAGGCCTACCTGGAGTTCGTGGAAAGACACGCGCCTCAATTCAACAACATACAGTTCGACATGCCAGATTTCGTCGTAGTGCTCTTTCAGACCGGGAGGGACAAGAATCAGGAAAAATATTCCAGCAAGTTCGACGACTGCGAGATCAAGAACGTTTATCTCAAGAATGGTAGGAACGAAGTGTTCCCGCGCGAGAATTACAACCTCGACATGACCAAAGATGATTACCTCAAACTTTACGAAGCTTACACGGCTTACAAGCGCGTGACCGAGGGAAGCGTGGACATGTACTACACGCCCAGCGAATTCAAAACCCACAGACCCATGTTCGTCATCAACACGACGAAGCGGAAGCAGGTGGTGGTCAACGATCGCACCAACATCAAGATCGTCTGCGAGTTCCACGACGCGCTACCTGCCGATACTCTATGCAGCGTCATCCTGGTCGCAGAGAAGTCCTTCATCCACGACGTGAAGAACGAGAGGGTCACGGAGCAGTTTTAAAAAATATTCCTAAAAAAAATATTGCCACATACTAAAAAAAAATCAACACATTTCTTAGGTTATATAAAATATAATAAGTTAGTTCGGTGTGCAAATAAAAAAAATAATAGGTTAAGTTATATCACTGAAGATCGTAAAAAAATCGTAAGATAGGTTAAGTTATATCACGTAAGATCGTGATCGAGTGAGGTGTTGGCAACACTGCGAGAAAATGGGGCTTATGCCTTACAAGAGCAAACCATTAAGTCGAGCTCCACCGAGCCCCACTCCGAGCTCCACTTTCGGGCGCAGAACTGTCTATTTGGGTCTACTCTAAAGTAGGTCAAGGCACGTAGAGGCTCTCGTGTAGTTTAGCACGTAATAAAAAAAAATGAATAGGTTAAGTTATATCACGTAAGATCGTGATATACCTACAAGTGTGAGTGGGAAAAAAGGGAAATTTTACTAAAACATCGCTAAACGCTAAAACATCGACAAAAAATTGTCAAAATGTGTCAAAAACTGATATTCAATTGATAAAAAAAAGAGGCTACAAATGCATACCTACAAAGTGTGGCGTAGAAACAATAAACTTACACTACTTAAATATCTAGCAGAATTCTTGAAATTGCTTGGATACTCGATTATTATTAAAATTACATATTCTTTGATACTACATATTTAGCTACATATCCTTTTGATAATACATATTTAGGTACATATTTAATCAATTGTTACATATTTATGTACATATTTTGGACTTTAATATTACATAAAAATCCAGGGTCAAGTTATAATAAATCATACCTCCCAGCTTGAAAGACCTATAAAGAATCAGTATTTCGTATTAAGAGGCTAAGAAATATGATACTTTGAATTAAAATAGTAAATTTCTTATTGTAAACAATATTATTTATTGTTCTCTGAATGTTAGTTAGCATGCAGGCACGTACGTGGAACTATATTTCGCGGAGGGGGTGGGGGATCCGAACCAAGTGCCTCACATGTAATAATAATAATAATAATAATAGGTAAAAAGGTAAAGGTCCCTGTGCATATAGCACAGTGCCATGAAGGCACATTTAGGGGATATAGGGGCAAGGACACGCACACATTCTCGATCTTGGTCATTTTAGAGATGTTATTATCCCCACGCTCCGGCCGCCTTTACCTTGCAAGGTTGATTTGGGGCTGGGTAAGCCCCAAAGCCGCTTTATGTGGGGACAAGGCTGGAGAAATTCCTACCTTAGATCACCCAGCCCGGGAATCGAACCTAGGTCTCCCGCGCGGTAGTCAGACGCCCTACCGACCAGGTTAATAAGATGAAAATAATAATAATATCAAAATCGGTAAATTGATATATTTTTTTACAATTGTATGAACAAATAGAAAGGAACATGCATTCATTATCTGGCTTATGTGTAATTAAGATCAGTATCATTTATATAAAAATAACTGCCCTACCAAAGTAATTATGTCAAATAATTTTAATGGAGTATTTATTAAATAAGTTAGGTACAGCTGATGAAAAGTAAAGCCCCGTTTCAATTTTTCCATGATGCATTTTTTTCTTATTTTGCTTACCTCTTTTGCTTACTTAGGCCAATATTAACAATTAGAATGATTTCATGAAATTCGCGAAGGGATTCGAACCTGGAACCTTCAGTGGAGAGATCGTAAGTCGACAGTGGTCCAAAAGGCACGCCCCCCGCATACATACATCTAATAATAAAATAAGAACATTTTTAACAACGACACAGTCTCACCAAAAAATGTGTGCATCTCACGTTAACTCCTTCCATGTTCCATCTTCTTTGAGAGAAGCTTCTTCCAGAAAAAAGGAAGTTTCCAGAAGTTCCAAGTTCGGCCACAAGTAATTGTCTTACTTCAGATGCATCATCAAATTGGTAAGTGTCAAAAATCAATGACATCTCCTTCTTTGAATCCGCCTTTTCAACATAA
Source organism: Lepisma saccharinum (assembly GCF_977018435.1). Classification (NCBI taxonomy): domain Eukaryota; kingdom Metazoa; phylum Arthropoda; class Insecta; order Zygentoma; family Lepismatidae; genus Lepisma; species Lepisma saccharinum. The sequence continues at coordinate 14,106,917 of NC_139256.1, read as the reverse complement.
ACGGAAGAATTGTAGGGTAGGTACATATCAGGGAGCTCTTTACCATTTACGTCATCAAAAACAAAAAGAGGATTCTTTTTGGAACTTCTTTGCACAAGCTGAGAAAGAAAAGCAAATACATTACCAAACTAATATCGTTTTGGTCATTGTATAAGAAAATGTTTGCTATGCACTGTTAGAAGTTAGCGTTAATTTAGTATTCTACTGTTAAAATGAACATACTGTCTGTTAATTTTCAAAACGGAATGCAACCGTTTTATTTTCCCCTAGCGCATGCGCATTTCTGTCGTCACCTCTTTGTGCTGTGGATAGAATGACAAGTTAGCATGGTGTCGGGAACACTTCTATACATGTTACGCTCGTGTGTTATATATATATATATATATATATATATATATATATATATATATATATATATATATATATATATATATATATATATATATATTTATATACACACACACAGATTACACCATTAAGACAAGCAGGAAATTCAAATTTAAGTTTCATTTGATTTTTTTTAACATTTTCCTTGTTACTTGGCGACGATTTTTCTGTTACTTTTGCCTAATAGCGACGATGAGTGATGATATGATGAAATTAATGAAGAAACATTCACAAAGATCACCCATGCACAGGTCGGGATTCGAACCCGGAACCCATGCGCGCTGTGTTTGCCAATCCGACACGGAGATCGGCAAATTTAAGTTTGAATAGTTTATTATGCATTAAGATAGATATTGGTCTTAAACAGCTATTTATCCAGTGAGCTTGTTTACAGGCCAGATGGGCTTTAACAATTAATAGACTTTTCGAACGAAATGTTACTCACCACTTCTATGCCAGAATGGAACGCAGACTTTGTAGTGGGATATTTTTACATATCTACTCAATATTAAGTCGAACCTTAGGGATATTTAAACCTACTAATTCATTACATCATGTTTATACATCTACCTGTTGTGTGACATTGTTGGAGCATCCATTCGCAGACAAGATGGCCGCGGCTCGTTCATTTTTTCCGGAATTCAGAAACTGGCTCACAGCACCTTCATGGCAGGTCATGAGTAGAATACATCTTTTCCGGAAGCTCTTCTGCATTTCAATCACCTTCTTCGATGACACCCAATCTGAAAACAAGTATTGTCATGTTTACATCATTATATGGAAGAATTAAATTGAAATTAATAACTCTTTACAGTTAAAGCACATACAAATAATTCAATAGAAATTCTAATTTAGAAATGTATGATTTTTCGTTTGACGGCGACTATGAAAGTGTATGAAATCCTCAGTCAATCCTCGTGATATTTCGAAAAATTATATTGTATTATATTTTGGTACGTCAACACTTTGGCTACACAAACAATTCTATTGCGCAATAAAATTACAAATCTTGGTATTAAGATTGACGATACAAGTAAACTTCTTATCAGATATACATAATTAAAAACTAGTTTTGATCTAGGACAACAATTAATACAAATCTTGTCCTAGATAACAGCTGAGGTTGTAGAGGGATGTCAGTAGGTAGATATTCTCCGAGCAAACGAGAGTTTTGAGCTGTCTATGACTACTTGGCACTTGACAAGTGGTTAGAATGAGGGTGTGTCCACCCTTGAACCAATCAAGGAAGGTGCCTTACTATATGCAACTGTCCCCAGTGTAGACATGTTTTTGCAATATTATTTGATATTAAAACAAAATAATTAAATCAACAGATGCCACACAAAATCACCATAACAATAATAAACTAAAGAACATCAATATTTGAATAAGATGTACACAACTAACTAACTAACTAACTAACTCTCTAGCCTTCTTAAACCCGAAGGTTCATGGCTGCAGCAACACAGGCCTTCCATCTGTCCCTATCTTGAGCAAGATCTATATACTCTTTTCCATCTCTACCTATGTCCTTTAGGTCCATCTCAACGTTGTCCCTCCATCTTCGTCTTGGCCTTCCTATAGGTCTCTTACCATCATGTTTTCCAACAAGAATCCTGTGAACTCCTCGTTCCTCTCCCATTCATGCCACATGGCCTGCCCACCTAAGTTTTCTTGATTTAATTATTCTAATAATATCTGGACATGAATACAAATTATGTAGTTCTAAATTATGTAACCTTCTCCACTCACCTGTCTCCTCATCCCTTTTAGGTCCAAATATTTTCCAAAAAAAAACCAACAACAACTGTCTAGCCTTCTTAAACCCGAAGGTTCATGGCTGCAGCAACACAGGCCTTCCATCTTTCCCTATCTTGAGCAAGATCTATATACTCTTTTCCATCCCTACCGATTTCCCTTAGGTCTATCTCAACGTTGTCCCTCCATCTTCGTCTTGGCCTTCCTATAGGTCGCTTACCATCAGGTTTCCCAACAAGAATCCTGTGAACTCCTCTTTCCTCTCCCATTCGTGCCACCTGGCCTGCCTACCTAAGTCTTCTTGATTTAATTATTCTAATAATATCTGGACATGAATACAAATTATGTAGTTCTAAATTATGTAACCTTCTCCACTCACCTGTCTCCTCATCCCTTTTAGATCCAAATATTTTCCTAAGGATCTTATTTTCAAATACTCTCAATTTATGTTCCTCTTTCAATGTAAGGGACCAAGTTTCACACCCGTATAATATTACAGGCAAAATTACTGTTTTGTATATTTTAACTTTTAGTTTCTTAGATATTAAACTAGAAGACAAAAGTTTATGAAGAGAGAAGTAACATGCATTTCCTGAATTGAGCCTACTTTTTATTTCCTCTTTAATATAATTTTCATTTCTTAATATTACTCCTAAGTATTTGAATTTGGGAACTGGTTCAAACGAGTTGTTATCAATAATTAGATTTTGATAATTACCTAACACTTGGTTTCGGCCTGTAAGCATATAGTTAGTTTTCTCTTTGTTAACTTCCAAACCTATCTCTTTAGCAGTTTTGAAAAATATTTTAGCATTATTCTTAATTGTATTTATATCATCCCCTAATAAGTCTACATCATGTGCATATGCTAACAACTGAGTTATACCACTTAATTTTAGTCCTTCGTTAGTTTCTTTTACCTTCCTAACAGCATATTCTAAGGCAAAATTAAAGAGCAATGGAGATAATGCATCTCCTTGTTTTAACCCATCATGAATTGTAAATTTGTCAGCCACATTAATACCCACACGAATTTTACTTTCTGTTTCACTGGTGCATACTTTTATCATACTAACAAGCTTCTTAGGTATTCCAAACTCGACTAATATATTATATAATTTATCTCTTTTGACCGAATCATATACTTTTTTGAAATCAATGAATAGATGATTATATACCCACTTTTTCTCAAGTTTCTGTCTGATGTGAAAAATGTGATCTGTAGTTGATCTGTTACGTTTAAATCCACATTGATAATCACCTATAATTTCATTAGGATATGGGGTTATTCTTGTTAAAAGAACACTCGTATGCATTTCCAAAAACTTCTTGTATTGCATGAATCAACTCTTTCATCCAAGCTTGAAGTTTCATACCAATGCGTACCTGAAGCATCTGGAAGATTAACAATGACAGCATCTAATCTTGTCTTTGACACTGCGCAGACGATCTTGTCCAATTGTTGAAGCGTTCTCTGCTCGTGGTGGGCGAAGATTTCCGGTGGTATTAAGGAAAGCACCACAAAGAAAAACATGATTGCATCAGCCGAGAGCAGCACACAGAGTACTGAAATAAGCAATCTCGCGTCAGGTCTATCGCCAAACTCTTTCATTTTTCACTCAAATTAAACAGTCAAGCTTCTTTTCAACTGCTGCCCTGTTTTCATACCTGAAAAGTAAACATCTGATTTGCATGTGAACTTTGTTTCCAAAGCTGTTCTTGATTCTCTTCTTCCTCTTCAACAAATCGTGCTTTCTATTTACTTACTTACTGACTCTTGTCATGTTTCGTGTACAAATTGTTGTGTTCGAAACTTCGAAGACAGGCCTTTATTCTGCATACTAAACTCTGCGTACAGCATACTAAACTACACCTCGCCCGTACAATGTACGATCGATGAAAAAAGTTTATGCCTTGCTAATAAAGAAGTTACTGGCTAACTAAAATGTTTAAGTAAACATAGAAAGCACAAATAGTCACCGGAAACTGCTGATGATTGATTAGATGGAAAATAATTCCAAGTCCAACTTCGGCACAGAGTCTTTTGTTTGCTATAGCTTTGGTCTCTGTTGCTTTCTAGGTAAATTGGCTTGATGAGTAAGAAGGGTGAGTGTAAACTTATAAATTATGATAATTTTTGCATTATACCAACTAAATTATGCCAGGAGCTAACCGGGGCCTCCAGATACCAGCTTCCGTGTCGTCAAAGGATTAGTCAAGTATGGTCTATTTACATTTAACAAAGTGTATTATAAGACTATAATATTTATTTTTCTGACTGAATAGTCATTTCTTATTCGCTCAGAACGTTGCTATCACATCAAGAACATTTCAAATGTTATGTGGCTATAGAAAATACGTAAATAATATTGTTAAAAGTAAAATCCAATCTTTACCGTTCTGCATAATGTACATTTATTTTCCAAATTACCAAGGGATAAAAGGCGATAGATAAAATTTTATACTACAATTGAAACTTCCTTTAGGTTCGTAATAATTATCATCGTTAATATATAATTGCTATTGAATTGTGGAATAAACACTTACGATTGAAGTTATGCATGCAAGATAATTTTGTAAAAGTTTACGTACAGGAGGTTGAGGAAACAACTTGTAAAATTAGAATTTCGTATTAAATAAACTTTCCAACTTTGGAAACTTACTTCCCGTGTGTAATTTGAATAATTTTTTTAATGTTCTAGAAATCCGATAAATATTTGACTTCACAAACTTGATTGGTTTGGTTGTAGGCTTAAAATTTTAAAATCAGTTTTCGAGTTCGTATTAAAAAATTTACATCAAGCAAAGAGAGAAAGCGTACACATACTAATGCAACAAACGTACTAGCCTAACCTATTCGAAATACCTGAATACTAAGAACACTAACCGTAAATGATCTAACAGTAATTCAAGCCTATGAGAAGGGATTTACGATCACACGGAAAATGATAATATTAATGCAAGCAACTTACTTTAATTAAGAAGTCCAATGCAAAAAGAAGGAGAACACAATAAAAAACTCTATGTTCTATCAGGAGAGTATTGTTAGGAGAATTTCGTATTCTAAAATCCTGATAATTATATCCCTCTTCGGTAGACAAACTAGATATAGTAAAAATCAAGAGACGAGTTCTTATTTCATGATAAGTTTTACGAATATCAGCGTGTTTCATTCAACGACAGTTTACTTGTAACTGGACATGTATTGAAATCCTACCATGTAAAAATCGCAGGCATATAAGTTGATAATTATATTCCCCCCTTGTACTTGTGTTATTTAGAACAGCTTGAGATAAAATCTCGCTCTCCTACTTTTATACGGAGCATAAATTTAAGTAAAGCAAATAGGTTACATGAAATCACAATGTCTGACGTGCAAGTGTACGAAACGAATCGTTATTCTTTCAATACTTGTAAATTTTCACTTTAGCAATTAGTCTACAGATTCTCGTTCTACATTTCCAATTACCTTAAATGCTGGTGAAAGCAAGTACACATTCTTTTTGGTAAATTTCTCGTATCGGACAAACGGATTTCTTCAAATTTACAGGAGAAATTACTTACCGAATGAAGTTTCTTTAGACTTGTGGAAGTTCGGGGAAGTGTTTTCTCGCATCGTTCATTCAATTTTGCCGGTAAATCATCTATTTTTCGATATAAATGTCTGACCGATGCACGAAAGCTCTTGCATCCATTTACTTCCAGGTGGATGTAGCCTGTGTCTGATGACGTAATCCCGGTCAGTGTTTCGAAACACGTGTTTTTGTAACTGAAGAAGGTACATTTCCGCAAATGGTTCGTGGGGCTATGTGTCAATGGTTTGTGGGGCTATGTGTCAATGGTTCGTGGGGCTATGTGTCAATGGTTCGTGGGGCTATGCGAGAATGGTGTGTGGGGCTACGCATATTTTTTTCGAAACCAATTTTTCACTATTGTAACCTATAGTGACCCTACCTAACCTAACCTTACCAGAAATGGTTCGTGGGGCTATGTATGAATGGTTCGTGGGGCTATGCGTCAATGCTTTGTGGGGTTACGTAGGTATTTTTGGGTGCTGTGGGGTGGAAACACTGCATGCCGAGTACGGTAGTGAAACTGTGACCGCCATTTTGCGTGTTACCGAAGGCAAAAAGAAACGAAGAAAACTTACTCGATATGTCGCAAATAGAGCTTATTTCCGTGAAATAAGCGAAATGCCACCTTCAGCAATGTTTCTCAATGGAGAATACGTAAGTACGAATATTCAAATTAAATGAACTAGCAAATTTCAGCCGTTTGTCCGATACGAGAAATTTACCCTTTTTTTTATAGTTCACTAACTACATCGCAATAATCATAAAGATTTCTTCGTAACAAAGTCGTAAAATTATATTAATGTACATTATATGTCTTTTACATGATGTATATAATTAAGATCATTATCCTTGTGAACTGTAACATAGCTTGAAGAAGTAAGTGAATATCTTCTACTGTGGCTAGAAAGAAAAAAAGATGTATAACACGTGACTTTTGAACTTTGAACTACACAATTTCAGACAACGTATGATCAATAATTCGGGCATACGTGTATAAATAAATAACTATCAACACTTTTTGTGTTAAATAAAGGAATATAATTAGTAGTTACAAGTTCGGCATTCGTGTAATTAATATTACCATACACAAATTCTTAAATGTCATACTTCGCATTGACTGAACTCACTTTTTTTACTAACATGTTATTAAATGTTGTATTACATAGAAAGGCATAAATTTACTTGTAACTGATCAGGACATAACTATGCTTAATTTGCGATAATAATTAGTATTCTTACTCTGAAATAAATACATTTGCAGGAACTCTTTTTCGAACAACTCGCTCATTCAAATGGATGTATTTCCACAAAACGCACGGCTAATCCTTTGACGTCATCAGTCCTTTTAATATCACAGGTTGCGACCCGTATACGGAGTATACACGAAGTATACACATCCATTTGTAGTCATAGACACTTATGTCCTACTGCCAATGGAATCACTACAACCCAGACGTGTCCGTGATTGTTTTAGGGTAATTCGAAAAGCATTGACCGTGGTTTTTTAAACTGACACTTCTGGATTGTAACTCTTCAAAGTTACAAGCCAGAAGTGTCCTTGACATTTCAGTTTCAGTGATTTTACCATAATTTTCCAATGCTTTAGTTTCATCGCAGCAATCATTGTGAATACTGAATAGTGATGATGTAAATGTGAGAAGTTGTGTCCTGCCTTTCTCTGGATTTGAACAGTGAAACGGTGAATTCGAAGCAGAACTTCGTTAATTCTTACACTAAAGTGTAAATCACCAACCCTGAGACCTTCTGTAAACAAACGGTCTCACCGATTCGATGTATCACTCCGCGTCAGCTGATTCATGACCGCAATCATTTGCTGTTACACTCATAGTTCATTTTATATAAGAGCCTCTGAATATGAGAACCCGCTCTGAAAACATCTGACGAGTATGCAGCCGCATACATTGTTACTCTCCCGGTCATTCTCTCTTTCGTAACCCTTAAAACTGCAGACACTGACACACCACTGCACTGGGATACCAACTTAACCACTTCATTTACTGGTTTCTCAGAATACCACTGACAGAACGTTACATAAATATTGAGTAGAATCTGTTTATCACCCCTTTTGAAAGACTGTCCTTGCTGGTGTTTTGAAAACAAGCTCGGAGAAGACGGAGACCTTCCCGCACACATAGAACTCGGCATGTTATTTTTCTAAGGATAAGTCAGGCAATATCAAGGTTATTAGAAGTAATATTACTAAGTTGCACTACTTCCTTGCTGTTCACATGATTATTCTTAGAAAATAACCAATGTTATAAAATATCATTATGTACACAAATCTCTAAGCTCATTGAAAGTTACAATGCATATTACTGCAAAATGTTCACACTTATCTTGCCTTGCCATGTCACCAAGTTATTTTACGAAGTGCACTATATTTGGCGGAACAAAAATCGTTATTAGGATGCTTGTCAAAGTTTCCAACCGCAATAAATTTACGAACTTTCTTTGTCTTGTTTTGATCATCATCATCAATATATTTATTGGACTTACAGCAATGCATATGGCTGTTTATGCCCATTATATATTTTATTTACATAAGATACAATTTACATAAAATCTACAAACTACAGCGCCTTGAATAACGTAGTGCGGAAAACGACCCAAGAAACTGGTTCCCCGAGACGATGACAAGTAGATGGCAGTGCGATCGGCACAGGTACTAATTTTGTTATGAAAGTAATGCGGCTTAGTTAGTTTTTGGAATATATTGTGTAGATTTGTTTCTCTAGAAAGGCGGTACGTGAATTGATGGAAACAGTTATATTTGTGGAGTGATTTGCAGTCACGAAATGGCATTAATTTGGAAAGAAAAGTAAAATAAAATTAATAAATAAATAGCATGCGTGCGTAACACAAGAACAAACATCGCAATGTGATTCCGGATGTCAGGTCTTGGACTGTGTATTAGAGTTTATTTTTCTATGTTATTAGAATATAAATAGTATTCTGAGAGATATTTCATACCGAGGCGACAAACCACAAATGTCGCTTGAAAGCGAGCAGTCGGAAATCAATGCAGCCTTTCGAACTGTAGTGACAAAAGCTCTGACTGCACCGTTTCCTCAAGGAGATTTTACACCAAAGCGACACGCGACAAACGATACGAGGATTTCAAACCAAAGCGACACCAAAGCGGTCAAAGGCAACTTTCATACCCAAGTGACACATGTTGCTTGGAAAGGAGCCAATCAAGAGCAACATTTCACATCGTAGCGGCATGACGAGAAGCACAGGCCAGCGTTCGGTTGGTGAAATCCTCAAGCGATAAGTGTCGTGTGCCGCTTGTCGCTTTGGTGCGCAATCTCACTAAAGCAAGACACTCATTGCATCGCGTATGCGCGAACAACAAACCACGGCAACATGTTGCAAGCTATTGAGGAAATGGCCCAGTTTGAGCGACGCAGAAGCGACAAAGCGACACGTGTGGCTTCTCGTGTCGCCTAGATCTCTTGTTGTAATGTGCGGTTTATCGTGTCGCCTATCTGTTGTTCGCAAGCAACGCTTGCTAATAGACTAAAGGCACCCTGTCGCTTGTCACTTAGTTGGGAACTCCCCCTGTAGCGCGTCGCTTCGGTCTCAGCACCCTTCCTTTAAGGAGCTTTCCGACCGAAGTAACAAGTAGCATGCCAATACGCCATATGAACGTGTCGTTTGCTGTTTGGACCCTCATGTGCAATGAATGCTATTTTACAGTCTGGAAGTGTGTGTCACTAGTGTGACAGTGTGAACATCCCGTGTCGCTTGTCCCATTGGTTTGAAAGTTGCCTTACACTCATGTCGATGGCACTAAGAAAGTTTTGTGGGGTTCCCCTTGTCGTTTCATGCAATCATCATTATCATCATCGCCGCGATTAGTTTAAAGCGGAAGAAAAGAGACAGTAAATATCAAAAATACAAATTCTTCAGTGTGTATATCTTTAAAAGAAATGATGATGATGATAATAATAATGAACCTATTTCATACACAAAAATTTAGTTGCCAAGAGCATTCCACGCGTATTTTTTCTCCCGTATTATTAACGAAAGTATGACGATAACAGGACGTGGTCGACTGTCTAGATCTAGAATGTTCGTTAATATCTTCGCGACCACTGTACGAAATATCATAGCAATTATCACATTCATAGAAATGCTTCATGTAAAAGAATCAGACGTTGCAGCGAAAACTCCATTCACTTCCATTATAAGCAGTCGAATACTAAGCACCGGTGTCAACACCAGCGCCTCTAGCGGATCATTTTCGAGTGGAACCAGCCAGGGAGTGCAGAAGCATGCCGTTTTCCACACTACGTTATTCTAGGTGCTGTACTACAAACAAATTTCAAATACACTCCTATGTATATCATCCTTAGAAATATACATTACCATGTTATATCATTTTGCCTAAAAAAATGCAAGTAAAATATATTCACTTCACATGCAAGAAAGAAGCCAAATTTATGGTAAATGATTACTGGTGCAAAGAGTTAACCATAAAGGTGAAGCAATAAGTAAAAAAAAGAAAGAGCATTGGGTGTAAAGTGAGACGTCATTTGCGGCAGTGTATCCCATACTACAAATTGGCCATTGTTTTACCTTACGTAATGAATCCTGTAACAACGCTGGATTCTCGTGTGGATTATTTTACTTCTATGAGTTTGCAATGCTTTCTGCATGCAGGTGGTTTTGTTTACAGAAGGTCTCAGGGTTTGTGATTTGAACTTTATATTACTTTATCCCTGCTGTGATTATGAGAATTGAAGTGCTCACAACAGGCAGGATACAACAATGTCTTGTAGTCCCAAGACAAGAAACAATACAGCGTATCCACAACAATAAGATGAAAACACGGGATATGGGTTTATCTACGCTATGGCACTAGCTAAATTAATGTTAATTTTCTTGTTGATTTCATTTGGTAATTTTGTGGAGTCCTGTGTTCCGTCAAATTTGAGAAGAATTCTTGGTGACAATTCAAAATCGGTTTCGTCGGACGATTCGTTCTCCAAATCTTATTTTCTCCCTTCAAAGGCCGGGAAATATGTTGCAGATGTTGTTAGTGAACTCAGGCATCACAAGCCTAGCGATGTCTTCATGCTTGCTGCCTTGGCCACTACTATCTTTGGGTGCTTGCTGCTCGTATGGGTGATCATACGCGATGAAGGAGTTAGGCTTCCCGACATAGAGGGGAAACGGGAGCTACTCCGGACACTCCTGGAAGTACAACACTTGGTGCAATACATAAAGGTTATGAGCAAGTCGCTATGCAGCTTCAGCGATAGTGACATTGCATCAGACGAGGAAGATGAATCAGCAACTCATCGGACAGAATCAGGACAAACCTTAGGCTCAGGTGACTTGAAAACATATCATGGAAAGGAAAGTCAGGCGTCCATCGGTACCAGAGTTCAGGAACTGAATGGCGTCGTGGTTGATATTAAACTCCCAGTGTTCCAAAAGCTGCACCGCAGTACCCAAACAGCAAGTCCAATAAATACTTCAGAGTCAGAAGAGATTTCAGTGAGTGAGTTTCAAGACGAGCACCATCCAGAGACCAGAGAAACGTTGCAAAGAAGTAGTGCTATCGAAGTATGTGACAAGGCATCGAATACTGACACCGTTTTACTTTGCGTATTCCATGCACATTTTAGAACGCTGCAAAGTGTTTTTGACTCTGAGACCGATGTAACAAATTGTGATAATTCAAAGAATCTAGCGATGTTGAGAACAGTAGACGATGGTGAAATAGTTCATTCAGAAGAACAGAAAGTCGTAAGATTTAAGGAACGACATACAAGTGACAGTACGAGGCAAAGTAGTAATGGCATGATTCCTGTAACAATCTCTGACAAGGTGGAACCAGAAGATAGCCACATCGAACTTTCTAACACAGAAGATAAAGTTAGACTGGTATCAGGAACAAGTGACGACGGTATGATCAAGACAAGGGATGTAAAGTGTTCCTCCAGTAAGCAAGAAGTGAAAGACCAAGACTCACCTTTCGGAGTAGAGAGAGAAAACCTGGACTATCTCCAAAATTGGAAAGACGACCAAGTGTTCTCGTCAAGTACTACAGAAAGATTCTCAGAAACCACTTCATATCCTGAAAGATCATCCGAAGGTTCAGAGTTCAGTGAATTAGGATCTGACACTGGGACAGAACCTGGACATTTGAGGAAAGTATGCTGGAACAACGATTCTTCTACGGAAACAGTCAATTCCAATGCCGAATATTCTGATGGAGTTGAGCAAACGGGAACAGAACATTTTACAAACGTTGATGCTAGTAAGGTAATGTCTGAGTACCGGTTAAAATTATCCCAAATTGCGACGGACAGGAGTAAGAAGTGTGGCAAGTCGAGGAACCCATTTGGACTGCACCTTCCTCCAACACGTGGTAACAGCAATACTTGCAAGCCATATCAACACATCAACAAGATGCTTACTATAAGACAGGAGAAAGAGAGACTGTCTCGACTAGAAAAAGAGGAAAAAACATCACCCTTACTTTGCGGTCACAAGCTACTGGAAGAGCTGTACAGTGAGTTAAAAACACCGGCTTTTGGAGACGGCAGCGAATTTGGTGCCGAGTGTGTTTCTTTGGCGACAGATCTCAGTATAGAACAGTTACTTCAAAATCTGCTTGATGAGATTAAAAGGAATCAGTCTTCTACAAAATTGTCGACAAATAAGTGTAGCACTCGTAATGAAGAAAGCAATTTTTCAGCAGGAGATAACGAACACGAACTACACAGCAAAGATACTGGGAAAGATGACGGACATTCTCCTTTTATAGATAATGTCATTTTCCATGAAGATCGATCTAATTGTCCTGGTGGAAATCTGTATGCTTCGGAAGATACAGCGTCTGGAGACGAAAAATATGACTTCATAGCTCCGGAACGACTCACAAATGATAACTTTGAACAAGAGGCTTGTCTGAGCAGCACTGAAGCTGCGGAAAGGTTTGCATGCAGTGAATACGAATCTAGTATAAGCCATTATAAAGCTTTATCTAACTCTGACAGCTTCTACGACATAGCACTTCTCAAACAAAACACATCAATGTACTCAAATAGCCAACCAAATGGGGGTTTTGAGCTAACTGCTAAATTTGAAAGAGAAAACTCGACAAAATCATACATTGCACTTGAATTCAATAATGCACAGATATCACTTAATTCTCGAGGTACAAAGCGAGAACATGACGATTCAATTGAAACTGTCTCCGACAGTGTAAGTAGCGAAGAACTTGATAATGGGACTTTGGAAGTCACTGAAGGTGCAGTGATAGATGCACAGGCTTGTACCTTTCTAGATAAAGATCGCTCCAGTGTTACTGTAGAAAATGTTGAATTGATGGCTTCACCGAAAGATGACTATGACAATAAATTGGTGGCAGGTTCTACGATCAAATCAGTACCAGATGAAAATAGGGGAGCAATTGTGAATGAAATAAAGTTTAATGAAGAAAATTCAAAGAGCAACCAAGAAAGATCACAGGAGAATATAGCCACAATAGAGAGCAAAAACTCTTCAAAGTTCTTCAGTGTTGAAGTAGAAAGCAAATCATCTCTCCGTAGTGTCAATATTTTATCGAGAGAAAATATATTCGAAAATAGCATTAACACATTACTTTCTGCAAACACAAAAATTATTGCTAACATCACTTTCTTTCCTCCGAATCTTTACAGCAACATTAACGACCGTGCAGAAATATTCTGTAAATATTTTAACGAGAGTTCAAGTAAAGATCTCGCAATAGTAAGTAGCGAAGCACGTTCAAATGCTAGTGATACTTACGTTGCAACCTTGTATTCCGGATTTGAATCCAGTCTTAGTACATCGTCGAGTGAATTTGGATCAAACACTAGTTTAGCAAAGATATCCTCCAAATCCTTTATCAGTCTTTGCAAAAATAGTGCCTCCTTGGCAGATGTTGTTAATGGCAAGGTCAAAAACTGCTTGTCAGCCCAAGGCAAGTCATCGGTGCATTCCATGAATGAGGAAAGACCCACCGGTGACAAAGACCACGGGAACAAGAGCGAAGATGTGGATTTGAGTGATTTGTCCGGTACAATAAGTGACATATTAACTCTAGACCTAGACACTAGCAGTGGTGAATCTTGCCGCCTTAGAAAGATGTCCGACAACAACCTCGTTGTCTTGCACGACAATCAAAAAAGCATAGTAACAGACACAAGCACAAGCACTGTGACAGACAGCAGCAGCGATAGACTCTTATCATTCTTTGACCCTGATAAGTGTGAATCAAATGGAGTAGAAGACACGCCAGGGAAAATGCTTCTGGGCAGAAAATCGTCGGTGCAATGCTTGAGCAAGGGACATCTGAGCTTAGAAGAATGTCTTAATATAAATTTCACCATGTTGAGTGAACATTTTCAAGAGGAAAGCAAGTCGTCAGATACCTATACTTCCGAAAGGAATACACTTTTGCAGGAGCAGAGAGAGGCTGACTCTCTTCTTCACAACACTGACACGACAATGGATCACCAAATCGCAGTCGAGGACACTGTCGAAACCATACACAGTGAAAGTGAAGCGGTGAAGAACTACAGTATAGAAGTTGAGATGACAACACAATCTGTGAATGCCGAAGCTTTAGAAATGAAAGAGAGAGAGGTCGAGATAACTGAAGATCTAAGCGCTTTATCAGATGACTCTCAAGACACTTTGGAATCAGAGATAACGCCATGGGAAGAAATTCCCGACGATTTAGAGACACAAATAATTAACAAGTTGGAATCTGCAACGGGTGATTTGAAACAAGAACTCGAAAGAAGTATACTTCGGGTATGCGAAGGGTATATGAACGAGATGAAATATGGTTCTCATGAAAGCACACATGATGGAATTAGGTATGTATCATGTGAGAAACCTCCAGGATTGCCAATATCACCAAGATCGCATAGTCCACGGGTACCTCTGAAGCAGCGAATACCAGACAGGAAAAGCATTTACTACTCCGATGTGCTTGTTTCGCCTCTGGAGACGTTCCAGGAGAGACACGGGGTTCCGTGTTGGGGCAGCGAACCGCTAGAGTCAGACTCTCAGATCCTTGAAGAATCCATCTGTGCAGAGGACGAGCTCCTTCTGGACGAAAGCGAGTGCAACGAGTTCTCCGAAGAACTCGAGGACGAGAGTGCTTCGGAAGGAAGCTCCAACGGAAACGAAGCGATTTGCGAGAAACTGTCCAGCACCAATGAGACCCTGAATGAGCAGACCGATTCGATTTTCGACCTCGACAAAGGGAGGAGCGAACGGACCATGATCAGCGGCGCATCGTATGACGAAGACGAGAATGTTGAAGTCATAAGCACGCCTGGTGTTATTGAAGAAGACAACTCTCACATTTGCCAGATATTCATAGATAAAGACGAAATGGACAACTTGAGCTGTGGTAAAGAGCTGGGCTCAGTATTGTCCTGCATCATTTCTTCCACTTCCAAACAGTCTCTAGAGAAACACAATCAAGGTGAATCTTCTCAGGTGCACCAGGACTCCTATTGGAGAAGCCCGTCGAGTGACAACAATGAATTTCCTCAGGTTTACTATAATTGGCAAGAGGGTTGCATGGAGGATATTGGGATAGTCACGCTTGATAAAGATTCAGAAGAACCCTATCCCTGTATTTTGGAAGTAATGGGAGAAGGATCCGATAGCGACAAAGAAGGTGAATATCTGCAAGAAATAATGTATTTACCATCCGAAAACCCTGAAGAAATGGTGCAACTCTGCTTTGTATCCAGTTCCGGCGACATTAAAACAATTGCTAGTAAAAGTAGCTGTGTAATTATTGAAGAAATCCATGAAGAGGAATCAGAGGACGATCCTCCTTCAAATAGACTTCAAGAGCCACCGAGTCCTACAACAGAGGATACTATTGAAACAAATCCTTCGTCAATTTTAGAACAAAGGATCGAGGAACAAATGGAAAATCGAACAAAAATTCGAAAATGCAAATAATGCATAGCAATGTAAAAATGTTTCCAGTAATGTAAAATTATAAAATAAACAACAGATCAATAAATTGAAGTAACAATTCTACACTATGTTGCTCTATTTAATATGATCTAAAAACTTAGTTAATTCCATTGGTATTGGAAAGTTGCAGTTAAACCCTTCTTATAGTGTACGTAAATGTATTTACTTAAACCTTATCGATTGCAACTCATTCAACACTATGGATAGAGCAAGGGTGATTCAATTTTTAGACTGGAGTATGTACCACTAAACCAAAATTCATACTTTTGCCGTACAATCAATCAAGCAATGTTATCGAGTTTTCCTTGTTAACATTCAAAATTGCATTATTATATTGTCTAAAATGAGCAACTAATGATTATACAACGACTAAAACTGTACTTATATATCGTTGTTTTATTAACATAAAACTAAGAAATCACTATAATTAGGTATTAACAATGAGTACAATTCATAATACAATTAGTTGACGAAAAATTTCAACTTATGACGTATTGATGTGATTAAATGAAGTATTGCAGGAAGCTTATGATATTGTTATTTATTGTAAACACACGCTAATTTGACTTCTATTCTACGCTTTAATCTTACAGCAAGCACTATAATCCTGTACGTCTCTTATTTCCCCTTTATAAATAATAAAGAAGTGAGACGTGGATTATATTATCGGCGCAGTGGAAGTTAATTATCATTCAGTAGGTAAAGCTTAATATTCATTCAACCATAACATTTATTAACAAATCAGATTATACTTTCAACATTTATATATGTATCACAAGGTTAATTCACAAGCCATCTAAACACCGAAGAACAACATTTTAGTTTATTCAACAATAATAACCATGTATAATCTCCCCATTAAATTGTATCAGTCCGTCCATTTACCTAAATCGTCAAAAGTCAGTACGTAACGGCTATATGAGTCAACTGCAACACCGCCCAAAACCCCCACAGCCAACATGACCTGGAGCAATCCACCTTCAAAAATTAAATATCTTCTTTAGCATTTTCAAAAGGTAGACATAACTGTATAAACGTTAGGCAAATTACACCAGGCCATGCAGGCCCAAAAAGATATGCAGTATACTCAGCCTGTGTCCAGTTAGTCCTACGTCTCCCCCAGTCGGCAAGGATCCGCCGCGCCAAACTCCTCGCTCACCCAGCTCAGAAGCCTAGCCAATGGCATACCCTACCTTAGTCACATGTATATTGCATCTTCAATACGTCACCAATATTGTACACTATGGGCTTACAGCGCTTACAGATTGTAACGAACCTGAGAGTTTAAGATTTTATATATATAAGAAGTTAAGATTTTTTAAATGTTTGTTATTTCAAATAATGTGCAAGTTGTCACAGATAATTATACTTAGACTGATACAGTTGTAGTTGCAACTTTTATACATGTTTATAAATACGTCAAAATCTGTTCGTGTTGACGTCACTTTCTAATCTCAGCCGAGGAAGTGAACTAACCTGAATGTTTCTCACCTGACGACAGACTGAGTTTGAAAAACAATTGAAGGTGAAAAATAATAAGAACTTGAAAACGGAGAGAATTGAAGTATAGATTTTGGTTTTTCGAGTTTTCTTCTTGCCGATAAGTTGAAAGTAAACAATTAATTATGTTCTTTGACTTTCGCTTTATGTGAGGGAATATACCAACGTTAGTAGTGAATGTTCTAGTGTTGTACTGGTAAGTGATTATGAAATACACGCGTTTATAAAACTGCGTTTTAACTTTGAAAACAGTGTTGTGTTTTCTTTTCTACCCAGCAAGCCCTGATGATTTGCAGATTCTCATGTTCCCGACTAAAGGAGTAGCGGAGTAACTTTCTGACGACTGGTGTCCAACTGGAGTACGTTGCAAGATCTACTTGTGTGGTGTCGCCAGTGGAAACTTCAATTGAATCCTAAGAAATGCTCCTTCCTCACCATTTCCCTAAAAAGTAACAAACTCGATTCTGCTTATTATCTTGAAAACAATCCCATCAAAAAGTTTCCTCTCAAAAATAACTCGGAGTTATCATCGACGAAAAACTAAACTTTAATGAGCACATTACGAACACTACTAAAAGAGCAATGCGTCTTCTCGGTCTTCTGTACACATTCACTGAAATCCAAAACCAATCATCCATCAGCATATTTTACAAATCCCTTATCTTCCCCATTCTTAAATACTGCTCTCCTATCTGGACCATGGCTTCAAAAACAAATCTTTCCCGAATTGATTCTGTCCTCAACTTTTTCCTTTTTCCATTGCTCTCCACAGAATACCTTATCTGAGGAAACTTCACAAAACAGACATTATGTCTGTCCTCAATATCCAACCACCACACACTCGTCGCGAATTAGCAGACATGAAATTTTTGCACAAAATCATGAATGGTAAAATTAAATGCGAATTTCTGCTCAACCAATTTCATCTATTAAGCTATTTCACAATCCCACCACAAGGCTCTCCCTTCTACAGCGGTCTCTTTTCTACAGGCTTCCTCACACATATAATAACCTGCCTCCAAATGTGGACATATTCTTGCCAGAATAAAGTTTTAGACAATTGTTAACGATGTATGTATAATTTTGATTTGTTTTCAGTGCCATCTTGTACTCTATTTTGTTGTTGTTATTGTTATTTTCCTGCTGTTACTGTTTCAGTGTAAAATGGTCATTCAGTACTGTATCTGAAACTTTATTATTATTATTATTTATTATTTGAAGTAGGGTTACACTTAAGCTTACAGTATTTTTACACGGATTATCTTACTAGAGAAACAGCTTTTTGCCCTAAATGGATTAATTTGTTATTATACAATTCTGCTAACTGTTTATAAATGTATAAATATGGAAAAATATAAGTGTGCCTATATAATTGAAACACACAAGGAATAGAAATACACAAGGAATAGAAATACACAAGGAATAAAAACATACAATAAATAGAAATTAAGTAAGTATATGTGAAGGAGGCAATGAGGCAAATGAGGCACGGTGTCAGTATTCGTAGATTAACATTCTAATTTGTTGTTTAAATTTGGCCAAATTTCTCTCCTTTTTCCAGGCTACAGGCAGTTGATTCCACGCCTTATTTGCCAACGATGATAAGGATTTTGATCCGTTTCTTGCCTTGTTACATTTTGGTACTCGGATACTATTGGTGTTCTTAGATCGCAGAATGGGATAATGCATGTTACTACATATAATCACCTTGTCGCTTAGTAAGTGGTTGTGTGTGTGAATTGCCTGAATGTGTGAATTTTGAGGAGGAACCCATATTTTCGTCTGAATTCAAGCGTGGGTAGTTGCAGTTCTTCTCTGCTCGATCGTGAAGTCCTGTGTGGTGTATTTCGTATACTATGAATTGCACAATTTTCCTTTTTTAAAAAAAATTATTGGTGTTATTTATGTTAATCCCATAGAGTACAGAGGAACAATATTCAAGTAACGGCCTAATAAATGCTTTGTAGCACGCTAATTTGTGAGCAAGGTGCACATATTTGCAGACATATTGAAACTGTTTGATTCTAGGTGCTGCACGTGCACACATAATCTTCACGTGTTGTGAAAAGGATAAATTCTTATCTAGGTACACACCAAGATATTTTAGACTCTCACTTGGTTTTATATTCGAATTACCTATTTTAATATTGTCAACTTGCGTGATGTTATTGTTTTCCGTGGATAATATTAATACTTGAGTCTTAGACTCGTTCACTTTCAACATGTTAGCTTGATACCACTCAAGAACTTCGGGAATGCTTTTTTCAATATTTGCAATTACTTTTTCTAATTTGTTAGATGCGCAGTACAGGAGACAGTCGTCTGCGTATAGATACAAATCAAAGCCAAATTTCTTGCTTGCGATATAATTTAAAAACATGTTAAAAAGTTTTGGGTCCAGAATAAATCCCTGAGGTACACCGAGAGATACATTCAGACCGTACGAAATCGAGTTGCCAACTTTTGTATCGATACTCCTATTGTGCAAATAGCTTTCAATCCAGTTGCATGCAGTAGCAGAAAAATTGAATTGCTGATATAATTTCTGTATTAATAACTTTGGTTGATCACTGTCGAATGCTTTACTGATATCTAGTGAAATTATGCCGATGTATTGCTTTCCTTTACGATCTAATACATGCCGCCAGTTATGTAACAGTTCATGCAGGAGTAGTTCTGTTGAGTGATTTTTCCTAAAAGCGAATTGTCTGTTAGTAATTAGGTTGTTACAATGTAATTATTGTTCTAATTGTTTATCTATTACCTTTTCAAGGATCCGACTTAATGAGGAAGTTATCGATATAGGTCGATAATTATTTAATTGCGTTGGGGACCCCCCCCCCTTTAAATATAGATGTGACCCTTGCGTGTTTCCAGCTGTTGGGAAAGATTTAGATTTTTATGGATGAATTAATTATATCGGTGAGAGGTTCTGTAATCCATGGGGCGAGCAGATATAATATGCGATTACTTATTCCATCGAAATCTGGACCCTTTCTGACATTAAGTTTTTGAAGGATTTTCAGTACGTCATCATGTGAGACGGGTGTAAAATTGAAGCTGGCTTCTCTAGATTGACTGGAGTTTTTTGCTTGATAGTTTCATTTTTCTTGAGCGTTAAATCATTTGTGAATATATTCGATATTGACTTTCCGAAATTAGCAAAGTGGTAATTCAGGACATTCGACACCCTCTGAGCTTTTGTAATTATTTCATTATTGTGTTCAATAGATGCGATGGATTGGTTTTTATTTTCATTTCCCGTTAAAAAAACTATTGTTTTTTGTTTGTTTGTTATTGTTGCCTGCATATTTACCAGAATAGATCTGTTGAAGGAAATAATTTCTTTTCGCTTCTTTTACTGTTTTTGTTACGTAGTTCCTTAAGGTCTTATATTGTTCCCACGTGTAATTATTATTATTTGAACTGCGTGCGCGCTTAAACATCCGGTTCTTGAGTGATATCAATCTAAGAAGACTACCAGTGATCCAGGGGCGCTTGTTGGCCCTGACGCGAAAAGTTTTTATTGGCGCATAGACATCAAGAGCTTCGGTTATTAATGACTGCAAATATGTTACCTTATCGTTTATATCCGGCATCATTGTTGTTTTGTGAAATGGTAGATAAGAACAATGATCAACGAATTGCTGTTCAGGGAAATTTTTAAATGAACGCCTTGTTACTATAGCTCTTTTCAGTTCTTACGTCGTGCGCTCTAGAAGCTGGCAGGGGAAGTGGGGAGTGGGGAACATGCCGCTGACCAACCAGAGAACAGACCACCTAGCGGTGGAGCCGAGAGTTACGCAGTTGCGGGAGGAAGCTGCAGCGCTAACTTCGTTCTGCACGTTGCTGTGTTGCCAATTCAGCGCGTTGCTGATGATCTTTTACCCCAGTGTTGATTCCTGTTTGTTATGAGCGGAATGTAGGAATAACATACGTGGGAGTAAGTGTTGTCGCGTATGATGGCGAACAGGAAAGAGGTAGTTTGTAGCCAAGGCAGGAAAATAATCAGTAGGGTTCATGGATATTTTCAAAAGGAAGCAGAAAACAGTGGTCCCTTGGTAAGTGTGCACAAAGTGCAACAGAGAGTGTCGGAAGCTTGTGGAGTGACGCGAACTGTGCAGCGTATTATTAGGGAAGGCAAAGACAGTCTTAAGGCGTCGGGTTCCAGGTCATTTGAATCACCGCGCAAACGAATCAAAAGGAACAGTATCACAAAGGCTATCGACGGTTGCTATAGATATAATAAGAAGAATTATCCTCGGGTATTATATAAAGGGTGAATATCCAACACTGAACAAGTTTTCGTTGATTTGCATACACAAATAAGCTTTCAGTGGGGAGTTTCGTCGTTGTGGAGGATACTGAAGTATATGGGGTTCAAGTACAAAAAGAGCAATGACTTTAGACGATTTCTGATGGAGAGAGCCGATATAGTTACAGCCAGAGTAACGTTTTTGCGAAAAATGCATCTTCTAAAAAATAAGGAACCTTTGCCCTATATAGGTATTTCATTTACATGAAACGTACTACATACATCAGAATTACGTTCCAACGAAAATCTGGCAAAATAAAGAGGGTACAGGGGGTTTAAAACTGCCCGTGGGTAAAGGTGTGCGCATTATTGTTTGTCACGTAGGTTCCAGTCACACTGGTTTTCTACAGGAATGTAAATTAGTTTTCAGTGGTTTTTGCAGTTTTTAGATACGCTTGACAAAAGGAACATCAAAGACGCAGTGATTGTAATGGACAATGCTAGCTACCATTCGGTACAGTTGGAAAGAATTCCTACAACGTATACACTTGATATCATACACTTATCGGTATTCTACTGACCACAAGATGGGGATAATACGCATTCTCAGGCCATACGCGAACAATGGGACGTCTGTATTTCATGGTTCTTTCGATTTCAACTCGCCTTTCCCGCTACTCTGGCAACGCTGCAGTCTCTCTCTCTAACCGGCCTGTCTCGTTGCGCTGGATAGGTCGTTTCCCCGCTCTCCACTTCCCCTGCCAGCTTCTAGAGCGCACGCCGTAACAACTGAAAAGAGCTATAGTATTCTAGGAGATCTTTGTGGCTTCAGGTTAATTGTTGTGCATATCAGAAAATGATCGCTTAAATCATGCATTGCCACAGCGGATTTAACATGTATTTCTCTCAACATGTAAAATAAATAAATAAATAATGTGAAGGTGTGCCTTCCTAACCAAGCCCAGTTTTCTTGTGTGTGGTTAAATATTTGTTAATGTTAGACATAAGTCTGATAAATACTTTTTTTTTCTGTTTTTGGTTATGTACATTAGTGGAAAACAATGTTAATGTTTAATAGGCTTACATAGACAGGAAACTATTGCAAATAACTAGACAACAGCAAAGGCAAACCACATGAAGATTCATGTGAGAGCTCTGGAAAGAATTCTAAGCAGATGATTTTTTCACATTTTGGAACATCACAGCGGTTTTTGGAAAAGAGAGGAAATTCCAAAAATGTCTGCGCTGTGGACAAAGGCCCAGCCTAGCCTTAGTAACCATGGTAACCAAGGTGCCCAAAAGAATAGGCAATTGCCAACTTAATACCTTCGGTTACCATTCTTGGACCACCCTGTATACAGCGATATAAAATTACTACATCACATATTAGATGATGGCCATTTAAACTTTAGAACTTAGATAGAAAAACACATTTTGGAAATAAATATTGTCTAGAGACCAAAGGCAACGAAAAATTGGTGGCACGAATATTACGAAGAATTTCATAAATGGACTATTTAGTACAGGACAAGCACGAGTGTGTGCTAAGTTAATCAATCATTGGCATTATTAGATCCGGGAACGACAAGAAAAAACAACTGTTACTTTCTCATGAGGGTTACTGTTATTGATAGCCATTTCTCATTTTTGTGTCGGATTGAGGGGAACTGATCGTAGTGGGCGAAATCACAAAGCACACATTATTTCGTGTCCGCTTATTACACAATCAACTAAGTGGGCAAGCTTAGCGCGCCCACTCATGACTGATTGTTGAAAATTAATGGTATCGTACGATATGGAGATGCTATCTATACTATGACTACTTATTAGATCGACAAAAGGCATTGACACCATAGGTGCTTGTGAGCTACAAGTGGTATCGCTTGAAAACAGCTATAAAGGTGAGTGTCTGTACTTCTGAAGTTTGAACATTCAATCATATTTTATTAGTAGTAGTAGTAATATTTTAAGTACTATTATTGTATGATATTATACCGGGTGTCCCAGAAGTCCCAGAAAACCGGAAATGTTCACAAATCAGGAAAAAGCTCAGCATGTCCTCTGGTATCACGAGACCCGGTCACCAATAACAGTGCAGAGGAACTTTCAAATGTACAGAATTCTATCGTCTAGAATGTCTGCCATCAATAAGTTGGTATTTACAAAATGGAATTTATCTTCATTCCCAAATCCTGTCAAGTCCAAGAAACATTGTATGGAAAGATGCTACCCGATGTCAAGAGCATTAATTCCGGATTCCTTGGCAGTGACACTGCTACACTAAAGCCACGTTACTGAAACCTGCAACAAATAAACTTGGTTAATTTTCCAACATTTTGGCACCACTTTCACATCTCTACATTGCATATAGCGGATATGAATAAAGTTTGTAATCAGAGAAAGACTTCTGGGACACCTGGTATTATTACTATAATATTAATAAAGGTAAAAGTAAAAAGGTAAAGTTCCATGAAGGCACATTTAGGGCATGTAGGTGTAGGGCCCCACACATTCTCGATCTCGGCCACTTTGGAGGTGATGTGATCAGCATCACGTTCTGGCCGCATTTAACCCTCAGGGTTTCCCCAGTTGCACATTGATTTGAGGCTGCGTGAGCCGCTTTATGCGGGGACAAGGTCGGAAGGATTCCGGCTTAGATCACCCACCCCCGGAATCGAACCCAGGTCTCTTGCGTGGCAGTCAGACACCCCACTGACTAGACCACAGCGGCTCTATTATTAACAGTAATAATAATAATCATTATATTTATTCGTCTCATTGTTTCACTTCATTGTCATTAACAACAATATGAACACCGATAAGACGAAAGAATTTACAAGAAAACAGGATTTGTAACCACATCGGTGGCAGAGCGCGCCGAGAGGTCGACTCACGAGTCACGATCGCGACATTTAAGGTTCCAAGTTCGATTCCCGGTATGGGCAAGGGCGCCCGCAGAGGGGGCCAGGGAGGCGGCATTAATGCGTATTCAGTTCACATATCTAAATCAAAATTTTCAAATTGTCATTCTGAAAGATCCATTAATTTCTAGAATGTACGTTGTAACCAGGCGATAATAAAAAAATACAAATATCTCCATGGAGAATATTTCGTGATGTGCAAAATCTGAAAAAAATATGTCACAGTTTTCAAGTTATGAGCAGTCAAACGTAGGATTGCTTTACTTTTGAAAGCACCCCTATTATGTTATTGTATGTACTTTGTTGATACAAAATATTAATTCATAACAAATGAACTTGTAATTATTAATTATTGTTTCCAGAAAGTGTACAGTTAATGGATAAAAATTATGAAATATTGGAGTTTTCTTCAAATGTTTTGTGTAGTTGGAAGATTGGAATCCACGACTGTTGACGTCATTGGACACTTGGAAGATTTTATTGTTACACTTCAATCGCGATGGAATTTGAACCGCTTTTGCATTGTACATGACGATTTCAGATTTCAAGGTATGTTGAGTTTTATATATTAATTAAATTATGTATTGTCGATAAACTTTGTACGAATGTACAATTGTTTAGTGGTGTATGTTTGAAATCATTCCTTTTTCAGTAATGCCCTTGGGACATTCCTGTTCTACAGGTACAAGAAATTCACTCAAAATAACCCCCCACCAGAAATTCAGGGGGGTGCGTTTAAGATATACCAGGATATCCGTTTCCCAGAATATCTGCTCCCCTGTTTTATGTGCCAAATTTTATTATTTAGTTCCTTTTTAACAAAATTATTTATAATATAATTATAGTTAGCATTCTTACGTGAGGTGCCAGCGAGTTATGGAAACTTGATCAAGTCATGCTTACAAGAAATTGGGTTAACATAAAACATTGATATACACGATTAAGTTTAAACTGAACTGCAACATTTATAATTACAAGATTTAGATAGTACAAAGGTTTGTGCAAAATTAGTACACGGAATGCACAATACAGATGAATACAAGTATAGACATATGCGTTACATTACATTACGTGGTAAGTACATACATTTTTATGGTTCAATTAGTTTGAGGAGAATGAAAGCAAGATTAATACTATAATTACTACTAGATTAATACTATATTAATAATATAATATACGAATTAGTGTTGCCCACGAGACGAGACTTTGGCCTGTCTCGTCTCGTGGAAATGCTGTCCCGTCCATGCCTCGTCTCGAAAATATTAGTTTGTCTCGTCTCAAAGAGCTTTGTCCCATCCCGTCTCGTCTCGTTTTGTCTCGTCTCGTCTCGTAAAATGAATGTAGGATATCATGCCAACAAAAGTTAAGAGTGGGAGAAACATTATTCCCTAAAGTGGGTTAAACCTTAATAACATTTTGTTCACTGTACAGTCAGAAAAAATAAGGTTTGTTAATAAGGACATTAATATTTAGTCTAAAATAAAGTATGATGATTACCAATAGCTAGATAGTTTATGAAATCTGCCCTGTGTTTCTGACGTCCATCCATTCTTTATCCATCGTACACTAAGGGAGCTTTCATACCGAAGAAACACGCGACAGGAGACAATTCGCAAGGTGGGGTTGTAATCTTACAAAGTTACAAGCGACACTAACGAACCCGTTCCGTCTAGGCAAGTATTCACCGCATATGCACCAGCAACAGACCGAGGCGGCACACCACACAATGTTAAGAAAACGACTGAGTTTCAGCTACACGTACAGCTTGTCGTATTGCTTCGGATCGGAAGGTCACATTTACTGAAGTTTCGTTTCCAAGACCCTGTTGCTTTGGTCTGCAAGCTCCCTTAAAGTGAGAGCGAAGTGACAAGCGACACGGTAGTTTTACACTGAGGCGACAAGCGACACCCTCTTCAGTTTATAAGCAACTTTCACCGCGTATGCACAAACAGCAGTCCGAGGGAACACAACACACGGTATTCATAAAACGACCTAATCCGTACAACACGCAAGCAGTTTGTTCAGTCGCTTCGGTTCGAGAGATTTCATGTAAGGGAGATTTGACACCGAAGCGACACGCGACACATGCCGCTTGGGAACGAGCCCATCAACAGCAACATTGCACACCGTTGAAGCACGTGAGGTTGCACAAACCTGCGTTCGATTGGTGGAATCCCCAAGCATCACGGGACTATCGCACCAAAGCGACACAATCTTATTTAGTCTATAAGCGGGCATTCCCCGCGCATGCGCTACCAATAGACAGAGGCGACACGATACACTATAGTTATTAGAAAACGGCCAAGTCTGAACGACAAGCAACACGTGCCGCTCGTCGGCTCGTCGTGTCGCTTCACTACGGAAGGTTGCATTTATTACTGAGTGTTCATTTCCAAGCCGCAGATGCCGCTTGTTGCCTGTCTCATGATTCTTATTACTCCTTTGTCTTCAGGCAATATAGTTATTCACGTCAACATACAGTATCTAAAGCCCGAATCACACGGAACTGGATTTCCAGTCAGTGTTGCCACATGAAGGGAAATTTCCCTTTTGCAGGGAAATATGGACCGAAATTTTAGCCAAAAGGGAAAAGGGAATTTCGATGAAAAATATCACAATTTCAGGGAAATTTTAAGACTTTTGTCTTTACATTATTACAGTTTATGTTAAGTTCCAGTTTCAAAATTTTTATTTTTTATGATCCTTGCTACCTTGCATATAAGCCTGCATCTATTTATATTTCTCTAAGTTTATTGTACGTCGCTTTTCTGTATCTTCGGATAATTGTAACGATTTAATGGATTCCTGACCATGATTTTAACCTGGGGCATCTGACCAGAAAGCGATGAAGTTGACATGTATATGAAGAATTTGTGTATAATTTTTTATTCATACGAACATGGGACAACTACCACTGCTAATAATAATAATAATTATTATTATTATTTTTATTATATTTGTTTAGATCCGGTGTAGGCACATGGTGGTTCGTATCCCACTTTAAACTGTAGGTTCAGTCCCGATTAGCCTTACTGTGCATAAAGTGGACTTAAAACACCAAATCAATCAGTCAATCATATTTGTTTAGGTGAAGGCAAAAAAGAGTCCAGAAAGGGAAATTTTGCCCCTTGGAAAGTGAAATTGTGCCCTCAGATTGTAGCAACACTGTTTCCAGTTGACGCTGGACTGGCTACCCATTTGCTTGTTTTCGCCTCACACGATACTTGTTAGTTGTTTTGTTACCGTACTTGTCGATAGTCTTTTGTTCCCATGATTCATTGCGCAGAGCAGACAATCTGTAAAGATGGACGAGTAATTTGAAGAATACTGCTTGGTGCTTTTAGCAAAAATTAAGAGAAAATCATGGACTAGAAATTGGCTCGAAAAGAAAATGGTAATTAATGCGTACCGAACAAGCTTTTTGATGAACCAGGTTCATTCTGAAGAAAGAAGAAAAGAAAAAAAAAGTCACGCACATATCTCATCGCTTTGATATCTGAATCGGTATTTTAGTAATGTACTTGAAACAAAATTATTAAGCTTCATTCAATACATTGAAAAATGGAAGTAATGCTGGATTTCGAAAGTGTGTTAAAAATAAGTAGGATGTTTCAAATAAAAATACTGTATTCGGAGTAAATTATTATTTGCAACTGATTAATTATTTTGTTTCTAATTTTCCGAGACTTCCGAGACGAGACGGAACATGTCTCGTCCCGTGGGCAACACTAATACGAATACAACATAAATATTACTAATATCATGATCGTTACCGTTATGTTATGTGTTTAATAAGAAATATAATAATTGGTGTGTTAGTTGTGGGGATAGGTGGAAGACAATAAAATGATATAGAAGTGAAAAGGTATGGGTATATAAATTATTATTGTAAGTTAGGAATTATACAATAGAATGTTATTATTCGAAATTATGACCAGCTTCTTATTGCACGTCTTTTAGAATTATTTACTTAAGAAATATTGTCCTTTAACCAAGAAACAAATTTACAAAAAGCAAATTATACAATTAAATCTTTACATGATGGTGTATTTCTTACTAAGTCCCAACGACTTCCTCATACTTTATTTAACCAAAAGGGATTATAGTAATTTCAATTTAATACCCAATTTTAATAATCATTTTCCCTAAAGGACCTATCTCAGAATAGAACAAAGTGTGCTGTTAACTAAAATAACTAAATAAATACACTACATAAATCAACTTAAAATACAAAACCACTACAAGAACAGCCACTCCCTGGTTTTTGTTCAAATCCGAGTATGTCCCTTTTTACACTTTAACCTCACAGTAGCGTACGCAGGATTTTTAACAATTGGGGAGGTTATTTATAAAACTTTCTCCAAATTCACATTACCATTGTTTTATTATACCTTAATTAAATAATAATACACATAATTCATTAATAATACTTATAATTAATTAATTAGCTGAATTACTACTAATACCACTACTACTATTGAGTAGTAGATATCTACATAAATATAGTATTTATGAAAACAATAGAACGAAATTACTTTGTAGTCATTCGATTTTTATCAAATTCTGGAAGCATTTTTTTATTTCTTAGTTACGAAATAATTGTCTGGTCAACGAGGTGAGACATTTTAAATGTGAAGATAATACATAAAACAAGAAAATATATTAAAATAAATTGAAATAATCAAAGAATGGAACTCATCCAAGGAGCTGCGGTGGTCTGGTCTGTAGAGCGTCTGACAACCACCCGGGAGATCCGGGTTCGATAATCGATTCCCGGAATTGGCTGGAATTTTTCCGGCTTCTTCCTCGCATACATGTACCCGATAATTCACATCTGATTGTCTCGTTGTTCTTACCAACAAAACATTTTCTAATAGTTAAGCTTATTGTCATTTAAATAATTGTCTAGTCAACAAGGTGAGACATTTTAAAGACATTCAAACGTGTTGCGGTAAACAATGGGAAGGCGGACTGGTGACTTTATTCTTCTCCGCCTACCAATTGTCTATACATTAGCCGCTTACAACGAACCAAGAACTTTCTTTAGTTAATTCTCATTGTTCACACACAAAAAAAATGTTCATTGAACACTGGCGTACGTAGAGGGGGCTGATGGGGTTACGGCCCCTACCGATTTTAAGAAAATCAATTTTCAAATAAAAATCCGTTAAGAACTTTAAAAAATCAAAATGGGTAAATGTGAAACCTCTTTTAAAGTGAGTCTCTATTATCATTTTTGTCTTTGAATACAGTTATTTTAATCAACTGAAAAGCTCCAAAGTTAAGAAATATTTTATTATGCATCCTGCCCTCCAAAACAAAGTCATGAACTATCCACATTTACTTTTCCAGCCCCTCCCGAAACAAAAATCCTGGGTACGCCAGTATTGAACATTGTTGCAACTGAGATACAAAACAACTTTTCTCTTTTTTAAATCATAGTTGACCTCATATTTTATTTTCAAGAATTCATGTTAATTTTCAAGGCATTCACTCTGCAAGACGCGTCTGTTTGGAATGCTGTGCTTTTCTCCGTGCTGTGAAATAATAATTCAAATTATTATTATTATTATTACTATTAGTAGTAGTAGTAATAGTATTGTCCCAGATCTTTGACAGTGATAAATTGGCCACTTAATTTTTTTCCCACGGCATTTTTCATAATATTTCACAAGCTCAAGGGGGGTTAAACCCCGTAACCCCCCCCCCTTGCGTACGCTACTGTAACCTCAGCTAATCAGTGGGAAGTGAAGATCCCACCGGAGGCTCGCATTTCTCTGACTGGTAATTCCTAGCCACGTCCCTTTTCTCTATTCAGAGCCATCTGGTGGCAAACCAACCAAACATTTCCGTTTCTGCTTTTTTTCACTCAAGAGACCTTGCATGTGGTTATAAAATGTGCGCATGATTCTTGAAATCGAAAATACATTGTTGAACAGTTCGAGTTAAACCTGCAGGACGGGTAATCAATTATAATTTCCGGGCCTTTTCTTTCCAGATCTATCCTATTGGAGCACCATATCTAAGACCCAAATGTCTCTACAGGCAAGAGGAATATATCTTCGCCACCTCCAACCAAACTCCACGAGTGAAGTAAGGAGACTCAAGGACAAGGAAACATTTCTCATTTTCTACTTTAAAACATGCGCAGCACGGCTATACATCGAGGTACTTGTTAGGTGACTCAAAAATATCAAGGCAAAATTTCTGTTACTTTTGGCTAATCGCGGCGATGATGGTGAGCGGTGGTTGGATGATATTGTTGAAGGGATATTGAAAAGAACAATAGCGTGTTTCAAAAAGAATATACGTATTTCGCATGCATATATTTATTAAACTTTAAGACATACGAAGATGAAACTTGACACACATACTTACGAACCTCTCAAGTTCAGATTACAGATGTTCAATATGTCCTCCAGCAGTGACACGAACAATATCACATCGATACTTAAATTCCTCCCATACTTGGGCAAGCATGTCCTTCGTCACTGATGTCACGGCAGTACGGATCCGGTTCTTCAACTCTTCCAGATTCTGTGGGAGTGGTGGTACATAAACATTGTCTTTAATGAAACCCCACAGGAAGAAGTCACAGGGTGTCAAATCCGGTGACCGTGGTGCCCAGCTGATACATGCTAAGTCGCCAGCTCCTTGACGCCCAATCCAACGGTTCGGTAAGTTTCATTCAGATAATCACGCACTTGGCGACTCCAGTGAGGGGGTGCCCCGTCTTGTTGAAAAATGAAGTTGCCTTCGTGCAGCCTCGGAAACAACCAGTTTTGTAACATAGAGAGATACTGCTGACCGTTAACCGTGTTTCCATCAAAGAAGAATGGGCCGTAAACAGATGATCGGGATATCGCGCAAAACACATTCACTTTGGGCGAATCTCGTACATGTTCAATGAATGCATGTGGGTTCTGTAGGCCCCAAATGCGAACATTATGTTTGTTTACCTGACGACTGACATGAAACGCAGCTTCATCACTAAACACGATGCGTTGTGCGAAAGTGTTGTCATTGTCAATAGCATCAAGAATCTCGTTACAAAATGCCACACGTTTGCGTTTGTCATCAGGACGCAGAGCTTGTAACAGCTGTACCTTGTACGGCTTCATAACCAGCCGACGTCTCAAAACACGCCAAATTGTTGTTGTAGGAAGTTGTAACTCCCGACTGGCACGACGAGTTGATTTTGAAGGGCTACGTTAGAAAACAGTTTGAATTCGTGCAACATTTTCTTAAGGAACACGAGGGCGGCCAGGACTCTTTCCTTTACATACACATCCTGTATCTACAAACTGTCGATACCATCTGCGAATGTTCCACCCATTCGGAGGATCAATTTGGTACCTCAACCTGAAACGTCTTTGCACTGTAATCACGGAATTGCACTTCGCAAACTCGAGAACACAAATGATTTCTGCTGCGGAGTAGCCATTTCAAACAACTGACGGTTACCAAGCAAAACAGAACACAACTGACATCTAGCGGCTATTATATATACTAGACTATGTATTCGTTTCTCTAATAGCCGAGCCGGGGCGCAGCGATCGATAGTTTGGACAAAATAATACTTTGTAATACGTATATTCTTTTTGAAACACGCTTGAGCAGGGACGTCGTTAGGGAGGGGCACGGGGGGGCACCGGCCCCCCGAAACGTTCACGTGGCCCCGGCAAACTGTTCTACATTTGCTAAAAATTTTACATTCATGACAAATATTGCAAAATAGTGTTTCAGTACATTTTGCTTTCAGTTTGAAACACTGTTCTTGAATTTGAGTGGCACGAACCCCAAACATTACATTTCTTTCTCGTTTCCCTGGTTCTAGCTATAGTGGATGTCAGTGTAGGAACCTAGCACTTCGATGTTTCTCGGAATTTTGAAGGAGCGGTCTTTCCACCCCTCAACAACAGGCAGGGTTGGGCGTTGGATGTTGTATTGTATTGTATTTATTTACATTTTCCTTGTGCGAGCTGTACGCTGTACGCACTACATTAATTTTACATTACACACACTTTCTCTTCCCTCAAAGTCATGTATTAATATTGTACCTTCTTTACGTTAGTATACAAATAACTCTTAGCAGTTGATCAGATACAAAAGAAAAAAAATTAAACATAATTAGTATATTTTAACAATCGAAATATTGCACATGCAAATAAATTTGTGTGTCCGGTTCATTCGGCCTCCTGTCTGGAGACTTACTTGAATTTGAATTTCTTTGTTGAATAATGTGAAAAACAAAACAGAACAAAACAAAACAAAACACATATACATTGCACACTGCTCGACCCACAGTACACGTATTACACGCTCGGTTCACTTTGTGCGGTTTCTTCGTTCTTATCGCTGTCCGCTAACGCCTTTCCTCGTCGCTCCCTCACTTCCCACAAATATCTTCCCACTCGTTGCACTATCTCACTTATGATTCCTCTTCTGTCTTCTACCACTTCCATTATTTCCCTCTCTGTTACATTCTCAACCCACTTGTCTCGTAAATCACGCGTAGAGGGGCAGGCAGAGAGCAGATGCTCGCCCGTCTCTCCCTCCCCGCACAAAGAGCATATAGTTTCCCCTGCTTCATTCTTAATTTTTACTTGTTTCCAACCCCCCAGTCTGAACCATGCTATCCCTCCCCTTTCTTTTTTGCCTACCAAGTTTATGTATCTTGCTTTCCCCCAATCCCTTGATTTCAAATGATCTCTTAGTGAAGTCTTCGTCTGACAGTCGGCTAGTATTTCTTGTCTGTCTATGTCCATAAGTCTCCCTCTAATTTGATTTTCAACTGATGTATCTACCCTCCCTCCTGCTTCCCAAACCCACCCCATCCCAATAGAGTTCAACATGTTTTTTATATCCCTCGCCCAGTTCCGTGTATTTTCTTCTCTTACTTGCATTATCAGACATTGACCCTTAAGTGTCGTGTTACCCTCCCTTGCTAGCTGAAGCCAATACTTTAAAGTTCTCATCCTAGCTTGTACTGTCTCCTTGCTTAGACCTAATTCTTTAAGTACCCCACAATTGGCAGTACTTCTACTTACACACAACACTTTTTTGTAGTATTCTGTTTGAATGCTTGCGACTGTGCTCCCTCCTCTTGCCCCCCACAGTTCAACCCCATAGTTCAAAGTTCCTGTTATTATTGACTTGTACAAACCCTGAATCACTGAGAACGGCATTTGCGGTACTTTACTTATGGTACGTATTACTTGGTCTATTGCGAGCTTTGCTTTGCTTTTTCGTGTCTGTATATGTTGCGTCCAACTTCCAGTCATAGATAATGTTACTCCTAAGTACGTGAAACGCTTGACAGGCTCAATTACTTCCCCCCCGTAATTCCATTTTTCTTGTTTGCTGAAAGTATACCCATTTTTGAAAGCCATGATTTTAGTTTTTTTAATGTTAACTGTCATTTTGTATTTTTGGCACCCCTCGTATATGCTATTTAATCCCCTTTGTAGCCCCTCTATTGTCTCCGACATGATGACTATATCGTCCGCATACAAGAGTACAGGTATCTCTTGCTCCCCTATAGATGGGGTTGCGCCCTGCTCCCATGATACTTCGTTCGCCACCCAATCAATGAAGAGAGAGAATAAAATTGGCGACAGTATACATCCTTGTTTTAACCCGGAATGCGAGGGTTGTAATGATGATACTCTGTGGCCATCGCATCTCACACAAAATTGTACGTTTTCATAAATAGCTTGTAGCGCCCTTATCATGCGCGCCGACATTCTTTTTTTCTTGCAGTTTCCCCCACAAAATACCCCTGTGGACTTTGTCAAACGCCTTCTCGTAATCAATGAAGCACGCGTACAACTTTTTTCGTTTCTCTTTAATTCGCTCAAGTACTAATGTGTGCAATATGAATATATTATCTAGGGTACTATGCCCTTTCCTGAATCCTGCTTGTAAAGGGGAAATTTTATCAAATATTTCTGACCACTTTTGTATTCTACGGTTTAAAATATGCGTATATATTTTGCTCCATATTGGAAGTAAAGAGATACCCCTAAAATTGCCCGCGTCGCTCCTATCCCCCTTGCCTTTATATATAGGGCAAATTATTGATGTGGCCCAGTCCTTCGGGAAATGTCCCTCTTTGAAAATCTTATCTAGTAGTCTACGGATATTTTCTAACATATTAATGTCTTCTCCAATTGCTTTAAAGAAGTCCGTTCCGATATTATCCAATCCAGCCGCTTTCCCTTTTTTCAATTTCCCAATCGCCATTCTTAGCTCATCCACTCGTATATCCTCATCAAGTATCGGTATGTAGTCCCCTAGGAAGTAACGTTCCCGTGCAATTTCTGTTCGAGATGTCTCCCCCTCCCCTCCAAGTAAAGAACGACAGTGAGATTCCCAAATATGTGGCTCAATATGCACCCAGTTGTTTTTCTGACCCCTCAATGTGCGTAGAGCTCCCCATAATGCCGAAATATTCCTCTCCGAGATTGCCTTTCTAATTTCTTCGAATTTTTCAACTTGCCATTTTTCTTTTTCTTGCTCTAAAGTGTTGTTATACGCTCTTCTGACCATGAGGTAGTTATTTCTGCCCTCTTCGCTATTTGTGTTTCTGTAGAGTTTCAAAGCTCGGTCCAACCTTTTCTTCATTATTTTGCATCTCTCGTTGTACCACCCCCCCTTAACATGTTTGCCCCCCTTCCCCTCTCCCTTTATCATATGACTTCCGGCCCTTTCGAGAATATGATATCCTAATCCCACTGCTTCCTGTATATTATTTCCCTCGATGGCTGTTTTAAAACGCTCTTGCAACATTTTTGTTACGTCATCGGTCATAATTATCTTGTATTGTTCCTCCCCCTCTTTAGTCCACACGTATTTGCGTAATATTTTCTCGGGCTCCAACGCGAGTTTGGGAGTGTCTACGTTACTATGAGTATCCCACTGAACGTCGATTTCAAGTGGCATATGATGCGATTGCGTTTGCGCCTGGACATGAAAACCCTTGATTCTTTGTAACAGTTCGAGGGAGCCAATAGCATGCCGTTGCGTCCAAACAATGTTTCGAGCTTGAGTAGTTTGTGACCAGATTGAAGAACAACCGCCTGGCTGCGGGAAAGCACATATATGCAAACAGTTACAAGTGGTCCCGAATCAGAGCGAAATACAAGCTAAAATCAGTACCATAATGATGGCAGGATGCCTATGTAGATTATCATATTTTCGGGTAAGTAGTATTCGCATCAAATAACTATTCTACTATTGGGACAGTCTAAAACACGCAACGTGTTAAAAGTAATTATCTTCACAAACTGTACGATTTCTTGAGTCGCATATTTTTCTCGATTTCGTGAAGACCAATTTTGAGAATCCTCCTTAATTGATTGATTTAGTTTATTTTACTTCGCCTTTTGTGCCTCTTGGCTAATTTGCGAAGATGGGGATGAGTGATGAAATGATGAAATTGATGCATGGACATTCACAAACAACCAAGCCCGAGTGGGATTCGAACCCGGGACCCTTGGCGTCGCAGCGCGATGTGCTAACCATTCGGCCACAGGGTCCGGCGAGAATCCTCTTTAACAAACGATGCCTCCCAGATGGCGCAGTTATATCGTCATTACCTTGTAATCGAGGGGTCCCGGGTTCGATACATGGGTGGAGGCACATAGTGGTCCGGATCTTACTTCAAACTGTAGGTCCAGTCCCGATTAGCCTTACTGTGTATAAAGTGGACTTAAAACACCAACTCAACTCAACTCCTTAACAAACGTTTCGAAGAATAAAAAATTAAACAAGAATAAGTAAATACTTTTTTGTCATTTTGAAGTAAATTATTATTATTATTGTGGCTATTTTTGTTCGTATGAATCTGTCTCACACAGTAAGTTTATTTCATTGAGTCAAGTACAATACCCAACCCTTGCAATAAGTCACTGGAAAGACATGTGTCGTTGCACATATATTTAAGCATCTATAAATAAATAATTACCCATGGTTCGACAGCCCTGGAAGAGAGCCTTGGCCTATCTTCCGACTGCCAGTCTCTCTCCCAGAATCCTACGTAGAGGTGTGGAGGTCTTTAACCAGTAATGGGGTGACGTGGGGTCAGCACGTCGAACCCCCAACCGTTATAGGGGATATCCGTAAAGAATAATTATATTCTTGTGGTAAGGAGTCGTTGTAATTTAACAAACTTTATTGATTTATTCCATCAGCATTATTTAAAAAAAAGTGCCATACTAAACTTATCAACTTGGCAAAGGCACATTGATTGCTTAATGAGACATTTTCCTTGTGTTGCAGAGCAGGTTCAGTTTTTGTAGTATTGCAATGTTTTACACAGTCCGTTCGAAGAATTTTGAGAACATTGATGTTTTGTCAGAGGGACCACAGCCGAATAAATATCTTTGGATGTTTTACAGGTTTCATCGTATTTAAGAAGGTAATTTTCCGGTGCAACTTTCCTCCGTACAACATGTATTTTGCCACTCAGGCTGAAGAACCGATTCATAGGTGGAACGAACTTGACGATTGGCTCCATGTTGACAACTGACTCAAGAAGTACCGCAACCGACAAAACTCGAAGCGCTCGGATCGTACTGTGACATACACTTTGGTTGAACACAAACAGATGTGTTGGTAGGAAATGCGGTGATTTTATGGGCCCTCCGTTTCTGGGAAGTCGGGGACCTTTTGAAAACATACTTTCCCTTCATGCACACCAGAGGCCTAAGCCAGGTCACCCCCTCCCACAAAATCTTCTCTTCATCTGGCTCTGGTTATCGGCTGCGCACAAACAAGAAGATTTAGCTGCAGGTAGCTAGGACATTTCTGGGTTAATTACTTTATGGTTCAAGATGGACATATGCTTTTCAATTTGCAAGAGACAAAATTCTATTGTTTGTCCCTTTTCTGGCGGGAGATGAATGACAAAGATGTCGCGGTTCCCTCAGGTTCCCACACTCAACCCTTGTGCTCATAACCTGCAATGAACCATAATAAGCCTTTGTATTGTACCGACTCCCTTGGTAACTTTCCACGCATTTTCAAGAAACATCGCCCTACTGTGTTGATTGGTAGACAATTGATGATTGTCAGGTAGTTCGAAGTACAGCTCCATCCGAGAAGTGGTTCCATAGTTAGCTTCTGTAAACGCGAGATTCCGGTAGGATCACGGAGTGCTTGTGATCTCGTTTTCATACATTGCGAGTGAAATTTTGATTGATTTGGTTCATTTTACTTCGCTTTTCTGCCTCATTTGGCTCATTGCGAAGATGAGGCTTAGTGACGATATGATGAAATTGATCAATGGACAATCACAAACACCAATGCCCGGTCCGGGATTCGAACCCGGGTCACCTGGCATCGTAGCACGATGTGCTAACCACTACGCCACGGGGGCCGGCGACGTGAAATCTCGAGTGTGAAGCTGCCAGCTTGTTGTCCTCCCGAAAAAAATGATCGACCAAATGTCCAACATATTGACGTTCTAAATTGGTGTCCGGCTACCACACAGGAGCAGGGGTTTGACTCCCAGGGCAGTTGATATCACATGTGATGAAGAATAAGTCACGTTTCATTTATGGAAGGAAACGAGGTATGAAGTAAACTTTTTATAGTAGTGTGTATGCTATAGAAATATTACGTTTAAAAATGCTGCATATTTTTATGACTTTTTGTGACTTTTCTTAATTTAGACCAGGGTTGTCAAAGGTCCAAGAAGCCATAAGTTGTAATAGATTTTATTGGGTTCCGTTGCAGGACCGGAACCATTTTTCTCGCACAATTTAAATTCGGTCCAAGTAGGGTATTGTTTCATTAAGAAAAGGTTACTGGATCGTATTTAAATTGATCCGGAAAAATATTCCTGCACCGAATTTTAATTGATCCGGACAAAATGTTTCCTGGACAGTGTTTAAATTCAGCCGCAAATAAGGTTCCTAGACCGTATTTAAATTCAACCGGAAAAAGAGTTCCTACACCGTATTTAAATTCATACGGAAAACAAGTTCTTGGACCGAATTGAGGCCTAGAACCCATTTACACTTGCCGATTTTTTTTTCTCCCGGATGGAAAATGAATTTATTTACAATTCCTGGACCATTAACAACCCTGGAATTGTTAAAGATCAAGGAACGCATACATTCTAATTTGTTCTATAGGGTATCGTAACAGGACCGGAACTTTTTTTCTCGCACAATTTAAATTCGTACCAAATTGCGAATTATTTCATTCCGATACGGAACTTGGACCCTATTTAAACTGATCCGGAAAAAAAATGTTCGTTGACCGTATTTAAATTTATCAGGAAATAAGGTTCCTGGACCGAATTTAAATTCATCTTGAAAAAAATATTCCTGGACCGAATTGAAAACTTTACAGATGAGAAGGTTCCTTACGGTCCAGAACTCATTTACGCTTGCTGATTTTCTCTCCTGGACGGGAATTGAATTTAATTAAAATTCCTGGACCTTTAACAACCCTCGCCTTCACCCGCAAATGCAGACGCTGTGGCTGCTGCTTAGGCGGGAAAGTTGACTACACATACAAATAGAATTAATCCGAAGTTATATAACAAATAATTGTTACTTACATAATAATATCATGAAATATGGATAGCCAAAATACTTATCAAGCATTTCCTGTTATTTACCTCTAGTGGGAGCGAAAATCTTTTGCCCTTCGTGGTGAACTCGGCTCCTGCAAATGTCTTCTTTGTGATGGTCCTTTCATCAATTTAATCTTAACTCATTCTCATTTTCACGATTAGCCAAAAAGTGTCAGAAAAGTGAAGTAAAATGAACCAAGTCAATCAATCATTTCTATTTCGTTATTTTACGCCACTTTTCTCTTGGTTTAAATGCGACGATGAGATTGAATGATGATTCGAAGGAATAGCGATGCGAGAGACATGTTGCAACCACACCTGTCCAAAGTCCGAAACTGGGACCTGTGGTTTCGTAGCGCGTCATGCTCATGCTTCGGGAGTAGAATCCTTTGAATGAAAAACTATAAAAGTAGGGTGAAAGAAAACAACATTGTACTGCGCAAAAATGCCATGTTTAGGTCCTCTAAAGAAAACTACAATTATTCAGTAAAATTAATTTTGAAGGACAAAGCCTCCGAAGTGTTTTTCCATTCGGTGACGCGTGGTCATCATATCGAGTTCCATCTAGTTTTGAGAGTGGAATTCGCTTACACATTGATTTCAACTAGCTTCCCAATTGTCCTCACGATGTTTGACCATCACAGAAATTTTGGAGTTCCTACCAGGGATCGAACCTTGAACCTGTGTTACCAAAGACGAGAGCGCAATAACTTTAGCACGCGGGAATTTTGTTATTTCTATTGCCATCATATATTCAGAGAAAAATAAGATAACTTTTAAGAAATTAGATGTGTGCATAAAATTTCTTATATATCGTCATCATTCTCCAATGTGTACAGTACGACGCCACAAAAGACTCGGGCATGTCCCATAGAATAGTGGTTAACGGTGTCGCCTTGCACTAAAGGACACCGGATTCGATTCTGGTATAAACAATATACATGGAACGCCTATCTTGAACTCATTACACAAACATTTCATTTTCGCACCGTTGTCATACTTGTACACCTGATTCCAGCACCCTTTTATATCTACACCCACGGAAGAGGGTTTTCTCTAGTTCTCAATTTTCTTCGAGCAAATTTACAAATCTCAGGAGTAAGGACTAATGACATTGTTCTTGGTGTCTCAAATCTGACATAAGAGAAAATACATGGATTTTTAAAGACTGTCTAGATGCCATTAAGTTAATGAGTTCATTCTGCATTTAGATTTCCGAATAATGGCCGTGGATTTCGCGAGTCTATATTCGTAAATTTTGGGGGCTACAGGAGAAAATAATGTTCTCTTCCAAATAGGATATATATATATATATATATATATATATATATATATATATATATATATATATATATAAGGCACACACACATACTGTACTTATATGTACTTATATGTAAGCCTATATGGTATATTAATAGTTTGTTAGTTTTTAAAGGTCTGATAAAAAAATCTTAAGTTTTGGGCCCCCCCAAACTGATCAACCTAGCTACGTCCCTGCGCTTGAGAGACGCAGAGTAGCGAATTGAAGGGGAGAGAACAAAATAATAATAATAATAACAATAACAAAAGGGTATTTTTAGGAAAAATTATGAAAGAATTATCACTAAATGTAAAGTAGAAGCTATAAAGGAGCATTATTAGCGAAAGAAAGCAAACGAAATGAAAACTTTAAGGAGCTTTCAGACGGAAGCGACAGGTGACAAGCGACTATAGGGGATTCGCATCGAAGCAGCAAGCAACAAGCGATACAGCCCTTTCAGTCTAAAGTAAAAATTTCACCGCCAATGCGCGAGCAACAGACTGAGGCGACACGATATTGAGGAAACGGCCAAGTTCGAGCAACACGCAAGCGACAAGCGACACGTGCAGCTTGTCGCTTCGGCTCGGAAAGTTAAATTTATATCTGATGGTTGGTTTTCAAGCAACACGTCTCTTTTGTCTCTTGTCATGTGTCGATTGATTCTGAAATATTCTGTAAAGCCTATATTTTAATAAAAGGACTAGATAAGGCAAGGCAAAAAATCTAGCGCTACCACTTCTACCTATATGCATGGGCGTCCGGAAGGGGGGGGCAAGGGGGGTCCGTGCCCCCCTGGAAAACGAAAGTCAACCAAAAATTAAATGTTTCACACATATAATATAATTTCAGCCACAATAATGTGTGTTAATTATTGCACGAACATGATAAATTCAAATTTAAGCAATGCTTTTGAGGGATGAACACTATTACTGGGGAAAATATGCCATGTTGGCCCCCAACTGGAATAAAAATACCTTCCTTGCCCTTCCCTGGAAAAAATCCTGTGGACGTCCATGCCTAAATGTGGTATTAGACGCTTCACAAAACAAAATTCGATATGGATGTTGATTTGGTGTTTTAAGTCCTCTTAAAGGCTAATCGGGACTGGACCTACAGTTTAAAGTGGGATCCGAACCACTTGTGCCTCGAACCCGGGACCCC
The DNA here is from genome assembly GCF_977018435.1 of Lepisma saccharinum. Lineage (NCBI taxonomy): Eukaryota > Metazoa > Arthropoda > Insecta > Zygentoma > Lepismatidae > Lepisma > Lepisma saccharinum. The sequence goes on along the minus strand of NC_139256.1, from coordinate 14,065,462 downwards.
TTGATTGCAAGGCGAAGACGCTACCACTGCGCCATCGGGGAGGCCCTAGATATGGATGACTTCGGTGAGGAAGCTTAACATTATTGTTATTAATTTATTTTGCAGTTGATAGAGAAGACGAAGCAGGGATATCAAGTCTTCATCTTCAACATGCAGCAAGATTACTGCAAGTTACCATTGGGAGTGTCGTATAACTCTCAGCTGTACCTCGTGGACCAGAATGGAAATGAACTTGTTGTAGAAGAAGTTTTCCAGATTTCAGAAGAGTCAGAGGTCATCCACCATGTGGTCGGTCGAAAACAGATCAATGGTGGATGGAGACTGAACATGGATGGCGTGTGGGGGAGGAGGGGCAATCTCCAAGGGAAAACTATCAAAGTGTTCATGCCGTCCGTAAGTCAAATATTCAACTGTTTGTGCCAACTCTTTCGATTAATGACCCGTAAGTCAAAATTACATGGGCACGTTCGGGAAACTGCCACGAAAGGCGTACAGTATTAAGGTACAAAGAAGGTTTGGATGAATGTTACCGGCACGCTAGGTATAAATTAAAGTGTACTTTTTTGACCGATTCTTACGAAATGACATGTGTGTAGAAGTGCTAGTGGGAAAGGAACGCTTGAACTTTGCAAATAATAACTTTCGTTCGGTCAACTTAACTTTGATAGACCTATTTGCAGTTTCACTTCATCTCCAATTTATTTGTTATATTTGTTTTTCTTTTCCCCCTATCTGTGTTCTGCTTATCCTTTCCTAGATTTTTCTTCCTCCCCATGCCTTAGGTTCTAATTCTTCTTGCTTCTCCCTATCTCTTTCTTATTATTTACTGCCTTTTCTCTTCGGTTCTTGTCTCATTCTCTGCTATATTCTCCTTACTTGTCATTTCTTTCTCTCTCTCTCGTTTCTTATATTTTGTTCTCTTTTTTCCTCTCTCATTATTTCATTATTTTTTATTTTCTCTCGCTCTCTTTCTATCTCCCTCTATCATTCTCTTTCAATCTCTGTTATCTTTGTCTCTCTCTCTCTTTTTTTCTTTCTCTTTCTCTCTCTATCTCGTTCATTCTCTCTGTTTTCTTGTCTCTCTCCTTCTTTCTCTCTCTCCTTCGCTCTCTTTTATTCTCCCTCTTTTTCTCTTTCTCCTTTTTCTGTTTTTCTTTCTCCCTCTCTTTATTCTCTTTCTACTTCATTCTCTCTCTCTCTATCATTCTCTGTTTTATTTGTCTCTCTCCTTTTCTCTCTCTTTATCTATGTTTTTCTTTCTCTCTCTCGTCCTATCTCTTTCATTCTCTCTCTCTTTCTCATTTTCATTCTTTCTGTTTTCTTTCTCTCGTCTCTCCCTTTTTCTCTATGTCTTTCATTCTCTCTGTTTTCTTTGTCTCTCTCCTTTTCACTCTCTCTTTATCTGTTTTCTTTATCACCCTCTCTTGCTCTTTCGTTCTCTCTATTTTTCTCTCTACATCTTTCTCTAAGTTTTTCTTTCTCTCTCTCTTTCATTCTCTGTTTTCTTTGTCTCGCTCCTTTTCTCTCCCTGTATCTATGTGTGTCATTATCTCCCGTTCTTCCTCTTTCATTCTTTCTCTTTTTCTCTCTACATCTTTCTCTATGTTTTTCTTTCTCTCTCTCTCTCTTTCATTGTCTCTGTTTTCTTTGTCTCGCTCCTTTTCTCTCTCTGTATCTTTGTTTGTCTTTATCTCCATTTCTTCCTCTTTCATTATTTATCTTTTTCTCTCTACATCTTTCTCTATGTTTTTCTTTCTCTCTTTTTTTTATTCTCTCTGTTTTCTTTGTCTCGTTCCTTTTCTCTCTCTGTATCTATGTTTGTCTTTATCTCCCTTTCTTCCTCTTTCATTCTTTCTCTTTTTCTCTCTACATCTTTCTCTATGTTTTTCTATCTCTCTCTCTTTCATTCTCTCTGTTTTCTCTGTCTCTCTCCTTTTCTCTCTCTGTATCTATGTTTTCTTTATCTCCCTTTCTTCATCTTTCATTCTCTCTCTTTTTCTCTCTACATCTTTCTCTGTTTTTCTTTCTCTCTCTCTTTCATTCTCTCTGTTTTTTTGTCTCCCTTTTTCTATCTCTTTCTGTTTTCCTTTCTCTCTATTTCTATCTCTTTCATTCTCTCTTTTTCTCTCTCCTTCTTTCTCTGTTTTTCTTTCTCTCTCTCTCTCTCTCTCTTGTTTGATATATATATTTCTTCCATCGCCCCTGATCTCTCTATCTTATTCCATTTATTACTCACACTTCCTTTCTTTAACTCCACCTTCTTCCTCTCTCATATAATTTAATATTCTCTTCTCTCTCTCGTTGCAATTGTTACTCTCTTTTTCTCATTCATAATTTATTTCTGTCTTTCTTTCTTCCCCTTGCTCCCTATTGAGCTTCTATTCTTTATTCCGTCTTTCTCTTCCTTGTTTTTATTTCTGTTTCTCCTTCTCTCTCATATGTGTGCTTATAGTGTAAGTGATGTTTCGCTCTAGAAAATCAGATAACTGCGGCGATGGGAATCAATGCCACTTGTATTATACCATCGAGTTTAGTGTTATGTGTGCCTACTCTATATATTATTTTAGACAGTTTACAAGAAATGAAACTTACAATTAAAAAGATTATGGAAATAGAAATCCAATCTCAGAATGCTAATGAACATATTTGTTCATGCAATAAATATAGTTATTATCAAAATAATACATAGCCGTACCTCGTGATTGTTGTGAATTTTATTTTTAACTGTTCCATGATAATATGATAGTTGCAGTAAACTTACGCACAGATTAAACTTTTGAACGCAAGGAATTTTATTATTTGTTTGTGAATGATGTCAGCAATCAGCAAATACTCTCATTACCCGTTTCAGGTGAAGAGGACCACCTTTGTCACCAAACACAACTTCACCGGCAGGAAAAAGTATGAGATTTGGAGAACTTTAATGACGAAGCTTAATTTCACGTAAGTGTTAATTTCACCTTCTGGATCGCAAGACTCTACGCTCCACACAAAAGAAGTCCTTAGTCCCATTCTTAGTTGTCTGTCCAAAGGTCTACAACACAAACTACTTTTTCTATTAAAGGCTTCCTTTTATGTAACTATTCTCGCTTTGACTTCCTTTGATTTTGATTTGGTTTGATTTGGTATATTTTACTCCACTTTTCTGCGGAGTGGTTAGCACATCGCGCTACGACGGTCCCGGGTTCGAATCCCGGCCTGGGCGTGTATGTTTGTGAGTGTCAATTCATCAATTTCATCATGTCATCACTCATCTCCATCTTCGCAAATTAGCCAGAAGGGGCACAAGAAGAGAAGTAAAATAAAGCAAATCAAAAATCAAAACAACACCTATGAGCAGACCGAATCCCCTGGCGTCGTAGCCGTAGCGCGCTGTGCTAACCACTCTGCCACGGAGGTCGGCGATGACATTTGTATTTGTTCAATTGCAGCAATTCCTTCGTTTGCTTTCAAAGCTTCAGTTCCACTCACAAGGGAGGTTATCTAAGTGTCCCCCTCCGATTTCCATGAAACTTGGCAGGTGTATAGAGGGTCCCAAAGGAAGAAAAAATATGTTTGTTTTTTTGTTTCGGCTAAAAAACTGTTTTAGGGGCAAAACCCGCCTCAAATGTCAAGATGAGGAGAAATTTACGTGGGGATCTGACCCTTGTGCCGCCCTCCGATTTCCATGAAATTTGGCAGGTGCATAGAGGGACCCTATTCCCTGTTTCTTCCTATACCATATTTACGTGGTTTCGGGGTCAGATCCCCACTTCAATTTCTCCTCATCTTGACATTTGAGGGTGGGATTGCCCCCTAAAACAGTTTTTTAGCTGAAACACAAAAACACGTATTTCTTCCTTTGAGCCCCTCTATACACCTGCCAAGTTTCTTTAAATCGGAGGGGAACACTGGGGTCAGATACCCACTTCAATTTGTCCTCATCTTGACATTTGAGGGGGGTTGCCCCCTAAAACCGTTTTTTAGCCGAAACAAAAAAACACGTACTTCTTCCTGTGGGCCCCTCTATACACCTGCCAAGTTTCATGGAAATCGGAGGGGGACACTTAGATAACCTCCCCTGTCAGTAACATTAAGATAGATAGGTTCTACTGCCCTAGGCGTAAATCTGGCCTGGCCACCGGAGCGTGGTGCTGATCAATGGACTTACACCATGAACAATATCGAAAATGTGTGAAGCCCTATCTCCACTTCACGTTCACTATATGCCGTCATGGTGTGGTCAATGCTCCGTAGGTGTACTTATATATAGAAATAAAGATAGAAGGGGGGGGGAGAGGAGAGATGGTGTTGTTAACACTAACATTTCCCCTCCAACTTCGAAAGGTGCTAAGGAGAGTAAAAATGTTTTCTGCTTACTACCAGGCATCTGCGTGATGAAGAGAAATCCAGATAAAAGTGAAGACGTCATTAAAATAAAAGGTTTAAAAAAAATGGGGGGAAACTTGTAACATGACGAAAGCGTTTCGAAAGAAAGTTGGCCTCTCCTGAACGTTGTCCAGCGAGGCTCATTTGGCGCTGGGATCTGTTTCTCTCTCCTTGAAAACATCCTTTGAGAAACCAGAATCACGTCCTGCAACTTTCTCTCCCTATGCACCGGCTTGCTCGTTCACATATGCTTCACGCGATGCAAGAATGGTTCCAGGAATCCTCAAGAGGAATCCTCTCCAAAACAATTTCAATGTACAGGGTGGCCCGTAAGTCCCTACCTATTCATATATCTTATGTATCTAGTGTATAGAGTTTTCTATGTGCTGTTGCGCATGCGATGCCATGTTCTGCGACACATTTTTCTCATATCTCAATACATTACAACAATGATTTATACCGAAAATCGATTAACTTGGAATCAGAGATGAGGTTTGGTTTCAACAAGATGAGTTGAGGGCAGCTGTTACAGCGGCATTTGGAACAATAACCCCTGCGAAAAATGTCTCACAGAACATGGCGTCGTATAATATTATGCGGCAAGAATGAAGGACAGCACACAGATACACTGGAAACATAAAATATGTGAATAGGTAGGGATTTACGGGCCACCCTATAGAGTGACTATAACTGAAGTCCAATAGACAGAACAGGAAGTGTCTTCACGGATAGCAGCGGATATGAGGAAGTTCATACATTGATTGATTTCGTTCATTTTACTTCGCTTTTCTGCCAGTTTTGGCTAATCGCGAATTATGCGTCATAGGGACAAAGCTACACTCGGTAAAATATGTTAATGCGAATCAGAGCTCCAGCATAAATTGAATCATATTTCCATTTTGCTAAAGCAGTGGTCTAACTTTATATACAGGGCGATTCATAATTCCCTCCGGGGTTTCGAATGTTTATGGTACAAGAACTAACACATACAGCCAAAAGGTGCTTATCAGTACATATAGACTCTCTCGAAGTTTGATACGTACCTTACAGATGCTCGATATGTGCACATCTGGTGACGCGGCAGATACCAATCTTGAAATCAATTTAGTTTTGCATCGCACAGGCAGCCAGTCTTCTTGAACTTCCTGTACCACGCACGAACTGTCTTGCCTCTAGGTGCTTCTGTTCAATATATCGTACGAAATCTCCGTTGTACAGACACAACAGACTCACATTTAGCAAATTCTAAGACCCCCCCCAAATGCTTTGTATTCACCAGTGCTCGAAAGTTTGCTTTAACTGCGTTATACTGCCACCTAGCGGCTAAATTTACAATTACAAGATTACGAGTGCAAATTTGGAGAGATTCTTTATGTACTGATATGCAGCTCCTTTCTGTTATTCTACTATAAACGTTCGAAATCTATGAGGGAATTATGGATTACCCTGTATATCCTTTGCCGTTATGGCCCCTGTATTCTAGCCTTAGCCATTTCTACAATGCCAGTCCATTCCTTCCAATCTTGTAACTACAATGCAATGAAGCTAACAAATAGGTTGGACCTACATGATACTGTTAACTACTTAAATGCTACAATACTGTATCAATTCTTGTATCATTGTATTATATTGTATGCATAATTTTGCAAATGAAGAAGGACATACACCATTTTCTCTTTACAACAAGCAAGATTTTGACTTTGCCACATGCCACCACTCGTAACTCCAGGATATGGAGATCCGAATTGGCAACACACCGCTCCTTGCTCCGGCTGGTCAGTTGGGAGCACCAGTTCTCACCCAGGGATCGGGATTAAGACGATCCACCCTTCCTCTAGGAAGGAAACCACCGAATTGCGACACGTGACAGTAAATAAAATTCCAAATACTTTATAATTAAATTGTCCAAAATCTTTAATCACGAATCGCGCGCGTACATGCTGATTCGCACAAGTTAAAAGTTATAATTTGTTGGGTCATGCACGCTCGCAAGCAATGATAAGCAATTTATTTAACACGAGAGTCCGCGCACCGCCTTCACAGTTAATAGCAAGACCTCAACTGCTACCTCAAGTGCGAGGCGCAGCATAACAGATTGTTCTAACTTACAATACAAACTCATAACATAAAATAACACAAGAAAAACTGATAATTTATACAACACATCAATGTTAATTAGCAATATTAAGCTAAAGTTCAGGTTGGCAACAATTAAAAATGCCAACGTGGAAGTTTTTACATCGCCAAGAACACGAAGCGTGGTTCCCCCACTCCTAACATAAACATCCAATAGGAAAACGATATTTTATTGAAAACGAGGGAGAAATACTTTGCTATAATATTACAATATTAAACTATATAGAAATAACTAAACTTATTTTATCAAATAAATCATATTTGCCCTTGCACATAAAAATGATTAAATAAAGATTTAGTTTATAACGAAGACAAATTACTTCAATCTTGTACATTGTTGAACAAAAATCGATATTAAGAAGAGATGTATTTAACTTGTGCTTAAACAACAAAATTTGCTTGAAAGATAGTAATAATCCTAGCCATTTTGGATTTGAAAAACAATGAAAACGTTGCATATATTATTTGGGATAATTATTAGCCTATAAATTCTGAATATATGTTGCAAAAATACGCGAATAATATTATAACATAAGATAAAACGTAAATATATACATGAATTATGAAAATAATTAAGTATAAATAATTTAATCCAAGTTCTTAACTTGAAAGTATACGAATAAGGTAAATGCCAATATACAACTGAAATCTGCCTAACATGGCGGTCGTTACAACTTGTAAAACACGCGGCTCTCATTACAAGTATCCTCCCTACACTGCATAACTAAAATTTGAATTTGTACTATTGTTATTTTGCGTCTATCTTCTGGCTAATCGTGACGATGATGATGAGTGATGATATGAAGCAATTGAGGAAACGACATTCACAAAGAACACGAATGCTTACGTTGGGATTTGAACCAGGAACTTCTGTAGCGAGATTGAAAGTCGGCCACTTAACGCGCTCGGCCAACCAACTGGTGAATTTTGAGTCTCGTTGTCCAAGGTTCTCAGTTTGAGTCCCGGCTAGAGCCCCATTCTTTTTGGTAACAACGCATTTCTCTTCATCCAGCTCCACACTGCATCCAATCGTCTTCAGGGAATTCGGAAGGAGGACGCGAAACGGAAGCTGGACGGGAATTCTGGGAAGACTCAACCGGAAGGAGATGGACGTGTTTTTGCCGCCGACGAAAATGACCTTGAACAAGAAATCAGCCGTCGATTACTCCTATCCTTACACAATGACAAGGTGAGATACAGTTCTGTCTACTTTATCATTTGCAACTACCAGATTAGATTTGGCATGTGCATGCCAGGCTAGTTCATTTCCTCTCAAACGTCCTCAAAAGGGGAGGGTCCTAAAATAATATAATTGAGCTTTCAATAATATACTTTTTAAAAATACATATTTGTTATGGTTTATGTACCACCATGGGCGTCTACAGGGAGGGTAATGAGTAGGGAACGGAAGTTTAGGTAAATAAATGTTTTTAGGTCCTCGTTTTTGCCAAAATTCTGATCATAGCCTTATATGTCAACACAGCAAATTTTATTTTACATAAAATCACATATTTTCCAGTTTTCCGTATGTGAATACATATTTTGCAAATTTTCATTTTAAATACATAAAATCGCTCATTGACTTCAGCTACCTCGAAACCCTCGAAGGAAAAACGGTTTATTCTCGGCACCTTTTTCATATGGAGAGTGTCAGGTTTATTTTGTCTTTGAACACGCACGCTGGCAGACTTCTGGCGGCTCGCCTACTATCCTATTGGGGGAAAATATTACCCCCACTGGATCTAACGCACAAGTGTTAATGTCTAAATGTACATAAATTTTTGGGGAAAACCAAGGTTTTCAAACTTTGTGCCAAATTGCACGTGTTTTGGAAGGTGAAGAAGAGGAAGCGGAAGCTTTGGAAAACTTCAGCGTTAGTGGCATCTCGTGCTTCAAATATGCAGGAATTGTTTCTTGTGACGTGGAGCGATCTTTCTCACAATATAAGATGCTTTTTAGAGATAATCGTCACAGATTTACAATGGAGAATTTTGGAAAAAACGATGGTGATTCACTGCAACTCTTCCAACAAATAGCTCGCTAAGAGGTAAGCATTTAGAAACTGATTTCAGGTGTTTAAAATGTATGTAATACTTTGTTTTTGTTACCAAATGTTTTTTTTTGTCACATATTTTCCTGTTTTTATCACATATCTTCAACATTTATGAGACATAAAAAAAATATTTCTGAGTTTTTTAGCACATAAAGTTCCGTTCCCTAGCTAATGAGGGGTCACTTGACTCATCTTGGAAATGAAAAATTGCCTACTTCTCTTTTCTTCTTCTTTCTACTTGTAATCCATGTCTATTTTTCATTTTATCTTCTGTCTAGCTTTATATCTTCTTTAGTTACTTCGTCCATGTTTACTTGCTCACTTCTTGATCATTTCTTTTTCCATGTAACAATAAGAACATGGGGGATAAATGGTGGGCTTGTTTTAATAGTAGCTCATGGCTCTTGCACAGTTCCTTTAATTAATTAAATAGATATACTCAGGGCTCGAAAAATCCCGGTCGCCATGGTGACTAAAATTTTCAGCCTGGCGACTGTGATCTTTTGCTGTGTTATGTACAAAATTTTGAAGATTCTTTATTTTCGTGAGCGACGTTCAGCCTGAGGCTGTTCTGCCACCTAACCCGTGACCTGGAGTATGGCCAATATTTAAGCACATGTTGCGTGCGTCTATTGACAAAATTTCGACCTGCTAGTGTTGCCATCTACGGAGGATATGAACAAAAAAATGGCACTTTTTCACCACTCAACCCATAAAATCTCCAGTCAAAAATCTCTCAAATGCTGCACATCAATAGGTCGCAAATGACAGACTGACATGGCATCAGACATCTAAGTATGACCCTTTGATAATTTCTTACATATTTTTCTCATTCAAAAATGCATTTCTGGAAAATTTTTAACACTGCCTTTCGCCAGTTATTAATTTATCTAATTTTCTATGTGGCTTAAACTGATATTTTTTAGCATTGAAAAATATCTCAATGGATGAGGCTTTATAATGCAGAAAACCCGGTGTAAATATCTCTTACGCTTTTCAAGATATACATTTTCAAAGTTTTGATTGCGCGACTTTTCAAACACCGTATGCACAATTGCTAGTAGGTGGTTTCCTGGCGTCTGATATTCAGAGCTGGCGCCTAGCTCTGAAGAAGATTTTTCGAACACTGGACATACTAGAAACATTATACGAGTAATTTCCAAATAAATTAAATTAAAATAAATAATTAAGTAAACTTTCCTCCCTCTCACTTCTGTTTAGTCTATATATTTTCTGTATATCGACCTTTTTACGCTATTCCTCTACGTGCTCTATCCCTTACTGCTTGTGTTTCTTTTTCTCTCTCGCTTCTCTATATCTTTGTCTTCTATTTTGTTTCTTTCTCTCTTGTTCCTCTCTTTCCTTTTTTGTCTTTCCCCTCTCTGCATATGTATATTAGTCTCACTTCTTCATTTCTCTTTATTTATCTCTCTCTCTTATGTTTCTCTTCTCTTTCCTTTTCTCTCTCTGTGCCTGGTTCTCTAATTCTCTTCCTTTCTCTCATTCTACAGCTTCTTTCATTACTTTCTTTCTTTCTTTGCTTCTAATCTTTATTTTGAGTCTACTTTATGCATAGGCAGGATAATCTGGGCTGGATTAAAGTGGGATTTGATAAGTCTGCAATGTGCCTCCAACAAGTATCGAACCTGGCACCCTTTGATTACCGACAACGTTACCACTATGGCATCGGGAAGTCCTTTTTTTCCTTTTTAACTTCTTATTTTCAATTTAATCATTTGATCACTCTTCTCGACTTTGCGATAAGCGAAAAGTGGCAGCATTGCTAAGCAAAATCTTTATTATTTTGACAACATGTAAATATCATCTTAATATTATCTAACTTGGAAAATTTTCTGCAGGTGACCACGTCTACTTCTTATATTTTTGTAAAAAAAAATAAATAAATAGATTGCTTGATTCTCTTATGTACTATGTTAACTTTTGTGGGAGGTTAGGCACTCCAATTACCTATTAATCATCACTCATGTTCATTGTCGCTATGAGCAGCTATGTGTAGCTTAACAAGAGAGTTCTTGTAATATCGCAATATCTCAGAAAGGTATAGAGAGGTATATGGCATTAAGGTGATATACGACTCATCTTTGAACTTATGAATAATACATTTTCTTCATATTTATACAATATGATTAGTGGGGTGGGGATGAGTTATAGCAGTAATGTGATTGTGATCACTACCATCCGATTTGTCTATGCTTATTTTTTTAAATTTTTGTTGTAGTGCTAAGTTATTTGTCAGACGACCCAGATATTACTATTCATGGAAATCCTTCATCAAGGGTCTCTCCAAGAACATCTGGATGTCATGTTTTGGGACTTTGCTCCTTCTGTCCCTTACTCTTGGCGTTGTGAATTTTGTGGCGGGGAAAACCGGATTTGGCGCCCCAAGAAGCTACGATCCAGTGCAGAGCCTGTTGCAGGTTTTTGGGAATGTTCTCATGCAAGGTAGTTAAAGCTTCTTATCTTTTTCTTTTTAAATAAATCTGTTAAATGATCATTGGATTGTGTCTATTGTGCGTTTGGTCTAACGTGTCTTCCCGCCACAGGATCTGCTTGTGAGTTCCTGCCAATTCGGTAAGGAGTTGCTACGTAAAAGGCCAATCAGAACGAGAGAAGTAACGCACCACCGTTGCCACATTGTGCCTTACACATGCCTATATTTTACAGTATTTCTCTGGTTAATGGTAAGGAGAATAAAACACACTATAGAAATCGTGTTAGGAAACGTCATCATTCTTTATGCACCGGAACATTTCAAGTGTTGACCAAACGTGCTGTAGATACCAAACATTATTTTAGAACTCAAAGGTAAAGCTACAAATTTATATTGGGAAATTCAAGTTCTTTCTTGATTCATGTTTATTGTTGTTATTATTAAATAATGTATATGATTGTAGTAAGGGGTACTTGTCTCCTTCGAAAGGGAAAAATTGCCTACTTCTTTCTTCGCTTCTCATTTTAATTTTTAGCTCTATTCTTGCATTATCCTTCTACGTTTTTGCCTCCATTTCTTATTCCTAGTATCTCTTTCTTCGTGTTTATTCCCTCTCTTTTTGCAATTTGCTTTCCCATGTTTTCTGTTTCTTTTTGTTTCATTTTCTTCTTTATTCTTTTTCCCTCTCTACCAATCTTATTTTATGTCTCTTTCTTTGTTTGTCTTTCTCTGTTTAGCTCATTTATTTCTCTCCCTCTCTCTCTTCATTCCTTTTCCGTTATCTTTCTCTCTCTCTTCTTTTCCCCATTCTCTAACATTTATTTCATGTCTCTTCTTCTCTCTCTCTTCTCTCTCTCCCTCCCTGAAACGTTCCTCTCTCTTGACGATACGTAGGCAAACCATCAATATATCCAGTGTGATATTTGAAAAATTTCCAGTTCGGGAATCCAGCAATTTCTTTCAATCAATCGGGGTATTATATATATAACAATTGACAGAGAAGAGAATTCGCGTACAAATATCAAAATGAATACATTTCACTTGCAGTTCAGGACAAACTTAAAGAAACTCTAACTTTAATTTTCCTCACAATCTAGACGAAGTTTGGTCATCTCATGTCCTTTCAGTGTTGCCAATCTTGTACGGACACCCACGTGGACAAGGAAGAGGAAGAAAAGGCCATAATTTCTTCAAGTTTATCCTGAACTTTAGTCATGCTTCAAGTACGCAGTTTCACGATGTCAAATTTCTATTTTTCTAGGTTCGAACACAGCTGTAGTATCGTATTCTGGTCGTTTGATAAGTCTCATTTCGCTATTGTTTGGTCTTCTGATGTTTATGTCCTACTCCTGCATGCTAACATCCCTCATCACCAGCAGACGAACGCACCTGCCCTTCCAGTCTCTGGAAGAGCTGCTGGAGAAAAGGACCCATGCTTTGATGGTGCTAAGTGGGACAGCTGTTGAGCAAAACCTAAAGGTATGAGTGATCGAATCCAGCAAATTTAAATAATGAATTTTTGTATTTAGATATTTAAGGGTAAAAACACAGTGAAGCACCTCCCTCATCGCACATCGCCAGAAACTCGCAGGGACAAGTTTCCGGTAATTCAAAACCATGGAGTTAAACGGGGGGAAACATAGTAGAGCCCCGCTCATCGCAAAAGGTTCCCAGGAACAAACACTGTTTGAGCTTGGGTCCCTTGTTTCAAGTTGAAGGCTCTGTGATTGGTCCACTAAGGGTCACTTCTCCCTTTTTTGGAAGACACCCTCCTTTTTCCTCACTTTTTTTTGAACGAATTGTCGTTTGTAAGCTTGTTAGATGGTGGTCAAGGTGCCTGTCCGACAGCCGGTTCATTCATTATACCCTGACATTTTTATGGCTTGACCAACTTGGCGATGAGCAAGGGTCCCTGTGCCTCCCTGCGAGTTTCTGGCGATGAGCGATGTGCATCACTGTGTTTTTACCCTAAGGCGTTGAACGAGAGAAGGGGCAAGCCACGTGCGGTTTGGCACATTCTCTCACCCCTAACAAGGCTGCACAAGCCAAGCCACAACCTTACTGTTAGCGAAAATACGAGGGTCACTATTTATATTTTGAGCCTTGGCAACACTGATTGAAGTTAGGCGCGATTTGACGTTTGCACGGAATCGTCTGACATTATTGACCATAACGTACTTCAAATGTTTTGTCAATAGCTTCATTTGTGTTGTTTATGTTGCCTTGGAGATTGCGCGACAACAATAAAATTGAATTAACTCGTGAACATTTTCGTGCGATGATTTTTTACGATTTTCGACGTGGATTATCAAGACAAGAGTGCATCGATCAACTTACTTCCACATTTGGCGATGAAGCCCCATCCTTTGCCACTGTGAAACGCTGGTATAACGAATTTAATCGTGGCCGCCATTCGCTCACTGACGAGATTCGCGAAGGTCGTCCAAAATCAGTTGTTGTTCAAGAAAACATTGATGCTGTGCAAAACCTAATACTGCAAGATCGTCATGTGACATACTGTGAGATTGAGGCAACCATAGGCATAAGTTCCACCAGCATATATAAAATATTACATGATCATTTAGCTGTGAGAAAGGTATGTTCTCGTTGGATCCCACACAATTTGACAAGAACTGAAAAAGACCCTCGCGTCAATTGGTGCAAACAAATGCTCAATAAATACAATCGTGGTGTGGTGCTTCAAAAGACGTATATAAGATTGTAACAGGTGACGAATCATGGATATATGCATATGAGCCGGAACGTAAACAGCAGTCGACTGTATGGGTGTTTCAAGATGAACCCAATCCAACAAAAGTTGTTCGCGCTCGAAGCACATCGAAACAAATGGTCGCCTGTTTTTTCGGGAAAACTGGTCATGTGGCAACTGTGCCTTTAGAGGAACGTAGAACGGTCAACTCTGAATGGTACACAACAATTTGTTTGCCAGAGGTCTTCGGTGAAATACGGAAAACAAACAAACGCCGTCGGATCATTCTTCATCAAGACAATGCCAGCTGTCACACATCTCGTCTAACAACCGACTTTATGAACAGTCAAAAAATCGAATTGATGGGTCATCCGCTGTACAGTCCTCATTTGGCACCCAATGACTTCTTCTTGTTCCCGAATGTCAAGAATAAATTGCGTGGACAACGATTTACGTCGGCGGAAGACGCCGTTGATGCGTTCAAAAACCATATTATGGAGGTGTCTCAAGAAGATTGGAAAAACTGCTTTGACAAATGGTTCAAACGAATGCAAAAGTGTATTGACCATAAAGGAGAATACTTCGAAAAACAATAAAGCAGTTTTCAATGCCAAATTCCTGTTTTTTCATTGTTAGACTCAAAATATAAATAGTGACCCTCGTTTCAATAGAACATGAAACGATGTTGGCAGGCTCATGAATTCCAACATACATAGTCGGCCCCCGTGGCGGAGTGGTTAGCACATCGCGCTACGTCGCCAGGGGTTCCGGGCGTGGATGTTTGTGTTCATCAATTTCATCATATCATCCCCATCTTTGCAAATTAGCCAAAAGTGGCACAAAAAGCGAAGTAAAATAAAGCAAATCAATCAATCATAGGTTTGGGGCTTACCCCTTCTCTCGCTCAACGCCTCATTTGTTCAAAACGTTATGTATTATATTACCAATTGCATTTTTCATCAATTCATTATTGACTTTAAAACAGCATATGATTCTGTTAAAAGAGATAAGTTATATAATACAGTGGTGCCAACTAATATGGGCCCTTGGGGCTCGAGCCCACCCAGTAATTAGCCTTGTTATTTATTTTTTACAAATAAAGTCCCCGCGCTTTAAAAAACAAAATGTTTCATCATCATCCACTCAAAGAATTCTCACAAATTAATTACTGACTGTTATCGAAACATTTCATAAGAGATATAGTTACATCTCTAATATGATACTTTCCTGTATCCTGTATCATTTACACTTTCCTTGGTCATATGGTTATTACGAAAGTAAGGAAGAATAAGGTTTATATCCAAAATGAGGAACGATGGGCTTTAAAAACTCTCAAAATAGGTAGAAACAAAGCACCGAATGTACAAGATAGGCATTAAAATTAATAAACATCGAAAGATTTTTCTCATTTTTCAGGATCAGGCGCTGAAAAAGCAAAAAGCAGTTATCTTCGATGACAAAAAAAAATAAAAAAATCATGCATTCGTCTCACAAATCACTTGGAACTATTTTTAAAGGTAAACGTCTACATTTTTTGGCCATGGAACAAAAAAAGCATATTAGAACAAATCCTCGGTCTATATATTAACTAACTCTGTAGCATTCTTAAACCCGAAGGTTTATGGCTGCAGCAACACAAACCTTCCATCTGTCCCTATCCTGGGCAAGATCAATCCAAACTTTTTTATCCTTACCGATTTCCTTTAGATCCATCTCAACGTTATTCCTCTATCTTTATCTTGGCCTTCATACAGGTCTCTTACCATCAGGTTTCCCAAACAAGAATCCTGTAAACTCTTCCTTCCTCTCACATTCGTGCTCACTTAAGTCTCCTTGATTTAATTAGGAATAATTTACAACATATATTATTACATAAAATTACAAAAGAATTCTCCGACTTCAGTCCACTCAATTTTTTGGTGTAAAATTTTCGCTCATTGGTGGACTAGATTGCCACAATAATAACTAAATAACATCCCGATGCAGAGAGATTCCTATTATATCTTCCGCCACAGATACATCCCTGGATGATCCATTTGCCTCTCAAGAAATCTGCCGTATCATCAAAGCCCCTTGCGCCGATTTCACTTCCTGCCACTCCGCCACCTGTCGCAAGCCAATTAAGAAGCAAACAGGACCTCGATTATTTAATCTGAAGAAGAGCATTCACATCATTGACACGTCATAAGGACGACGCTGGTAGAAATCCTCCACTGTGCTTTTTTGTAACCTCAAAATGTCGGCCGTTCTTTTCCGCTGTCCAATATTACGTGACCGCCATGAGATGTTAGTAAATTCTCTTCTTTCTCCGTTCGGAGCACTTTCTCCTTCGTTCTTCTTACAAATCGTATGGAATTACTTTCACCTTTCCTTACGAAATGGCCTCGCAGTTGTTGCTCGTACTTTCCACAATTGCATCTGTTTTTCATGTAACAAGGGTTATTTGAGACGATAGGTCGTTATCGCTGTAGAAAGTCCCTTTTGTACCCTTCGCACATTTCTCCTGAAAATATGGCGTTATTGATCGAGAATAATACCGGGTGTCCGAATTGAAACGCCCTAATTTAAAATACTTATAATAAACCTAATATACAGGCAAGAACAGTGTGGTAGGTGGTATATGGTAGCTTAGCTGTGGAAATTATAAATAGGTAATGAATAGTTAGGATTCGTTTATTTTGTATCGTTGCAGGGTGTGAAAAGTGAAAATGACGACCAATGCTGAAAAAGTGCAAACTGTACGCTGGTAAGCAGAATTGAGATCCATTATTGCAGTTTCGTGCAGAGTATCACAGAGACCCTCCCAATGCCTAGATTTTTATTTATTTTTTTATTTTGATTTACTTTATTTTACTTCGCTTTCTGTGCCACTTTTGGCTAATTTGCGAAGATGGTGATGAGTGACGACATGATTAAATTGATGAATGGACACTCACAAACATCCACGCCCAGGCTGGGATTCGAACCCGGGACCTCTAGCGTCGTAGCGCGATGTGCTAACCACTCTGCCACGGGCCGATGCCAAGAGAATCAAGGCGTGGAAAGCAGCGTTTCTAGAGACAGGATCTGTCGCTAAGAGGCATGATGGTGGCCGATCACGAACATCAGAGGAAAACGTTCAGCGCATTGCAGATGCGAAGTCCCAAGAAATCCGTTCGTATGGCGTCACGTGAGATTGCTCTCCCAAATTTTATGCACGAACGGATTTCTTGCAATAATGGATCCCAATTCTGCGTACCGCCACACAGTTTGCGCTTTTCCACTTTTCACCCCCTGGAACGATACAGAATAAACGAATCCTTACTATTCATTACCTATTTAAAATTTCCACAGCTAAGCTACCATATACCACCTAGCAAATCGTTCTTGCCTGCATATTATGTTTAATATAAGTATTTTAAATTAGGGCGTTTCAATTTGGACACCCTGTATATTTACTTCTGTAGTTTTGGGAATTGGGATTTCGAAAAAATTACGTCGTAGCTTTTTGTTTATACGTAAAAACGGTGAACATTTGTGTTTCAGGCGCATAGAAGTAATTGTGTGTAATAAATACAAGCCTCTACATGGACTGAACAACAAACTACTTACGTGGAAACTTTCGCAGTTTTGTTTTACGCTCACTTCCAATCGTGACTGGACCTGCAGTTTCAAGTGAGATCCGGAAGACTATACGCCTACACTGGGTATCGAAACGGGGACCCCTTGATTACAAGGCGATGACGTTACCAACACCCAATCAGGTCGTGCGTTCAGATTCTATGCTGTGACTAAAATGAGAGGTTGCATGACATTGCTCACCGCTTGGAATATTAAACAATCATACATGTTAACTTTAACATTTAACTCTGAATATTTTATCATGCATAAAGGTAGAAGATAATTGTAAATTGCAGTTGTGTGCACCATAAATATATTTTTCGTTGATTGGTTTGCTTAATTTAATTTATTTTACTTGGCTTTTCTGTCACTTTAGGTTAGTCACGAAGATGAGGATGAATGATGATGAGATAAAATTGATGAAAGGACGATTACACATGGACAGCATAGGGCCTCACAGTGGTAGCGTCGTTGCCTTGTAATCAAGGGGTCCCGTGTTCGATATCAATGCAGGCACATAGTGGTTCGGATGCCACATTAAACTGTAGGCCCAGTCCCGATTAGCCTTACTATGCATAAAGTGGACTTAAAACACCAAATCAATCAATCAATCAAATTGACAGCACGTAACAAAAGTAC
The DNA here is from genome assembly GCF_977018435.1 of Lepisma saccharinum. Lineage (NCBI taxonomy): Eukaryota > Metazoa > Arthropoda > Insecta > Zygentoma > Lepismatidae > Lepisma > Lepisma saccharinum. The sequence goes on along the minus strand of NC_139256.1, from coordinate 14,047,504 downwards.
CACAGAGGATCGTATTGCTGTGGGTGCAGACGCCAGAGCCTCGTTAGTCTGCAACAATGCAGTTCAGGGTGTACTACGTGGAAGAAAGGTTGACATTTGGGTGCCTTCCGAATCACCTCTATGTGTGTGTGTGTGCGTGTGCGTGTGTGTATCAGGAGCGTATATTCTAGTCTAGCTAGGCTAGAGAATAAAATACAGGAGGAAGATCGACCAGAAATTGCAAATAAAATTACAGTGAAATGATGATGGTGATTCTGGAGTTGGCAACCTGATTTCTTATGAGTTGGCAACCTGATTTCATATGAGTTGTCAACCTGATTTCCTATGAGTTGGCAACCTGATTTCTTATGAGTTGGCAACCTGATTTCTTATGAGTTGGCAACCTGATTTCCTATGAGTTGGCAACCTGATTTCCTATGAGTGGGCAACCTGATTTCCTATGAGTTGGCAACCTGATTTCTTATGAGTTGGCAACCTGATTTCATATGAGTTGTCAACCTGATTTCATATGAGTTGGCAATCTGATTTCTTATGAGTTGGCAACCTGATTTCTTATGAGTTGGCAACCTGATTTCCTATGAGTTGGCAACCTGATTTCCTATGAGTTGGCAACCTGATTTCCTATGAGTTGGCAACCTGATTTCTTATGAGTTGGCAACCTGATTTCTTATAAGTTGGCAACCTGATTTCCTATGAGTTGGCAACCTGATTTCCTATGAGTTGGCAACCTGATTTCTTATGAGTTGGCAACCTGATTTCATATGAGTTGGCAACCTGATTTCTTATGAGTTGGCAACCCAAATTATTAGGAGTTCGTAAATTTATTTCTATTCATAGCCTAGGACCACGTGACATAGTGGGATAGCCCAGATCTTGGACTCAGTATCACCACTGGTGTGTATATACACACACACATCATACGCGGCGTGAAGGGCATTCTTGCATCAAAATAGCCGTTTTTCGGGGGGTTAAAAAAAATCACCTCTGATTTAAATCAATCCACAATGGTTGCAACTCAGAAGAGTCCGTGACTGTACATGTCTGCCTATCGGCGTCCCGTTGTACCTAATTAATACATCTCATTAAGACCTGACATATATGAATTGAAACAGGATAATTAACTCGTCGGCGGACACGCAAAGCGAATTGGGCTGTCAGTTATTCTATCCCAGATCCTTTCACTGCAACGAAAGAAAAGGTTAACAATCAACGAAGCAAGAACATGGCATTTTGTATTTATTAATCTAATATTCCGTGACGGGGAAAGTTCGGGTTGTCGCGGACAAAACCCTAGAGAAAAGCAGATAAATTCCTGTCAAGTTTTTTTTTCCCCCAAAGCAAGGTTCGTTAAATTCAACATTACAAATTCGCATAAATGGATAATCGTGTCGTGTCAGCCAAAAAAAAATAATCTAAAATAAATATTTAATTTCTTCCGCGTTCATGAAAGTCAGGGTGGGTTTATTTTTGTGCGACAAGGCTGGAATTTGTTTAGGTGAAGGGTAAAGGACGGCTGGATAAGAAAAAGTAATCGAATTTGAAAAAGTTATTATCGTGCGTTTATCACAGTTGGGTCGTTTCACCTTTTTTTTTTTGCATTGCTTGCTCCTACTTTCTCCATTGGGAGGAAAGATTCCTCGAGGTCTTACTTGAAGATTTCGTTTTCGTATTCGCCGTGGCATTATTCCCCACAGCTTCTGCCAGCTCCCTGTGGCATACTTTTATTTATTTATTTATTTACTCAGAGTTTCAGATACAGTCTTATTTGGCCATTTTACACTGAAGCAACATAAAGTAGAAACAAAAAATAACAAAAGATAAAAACAATAACAAGATGGGATAGATTTACATCTTTTTGGTCAGTAATACGTTCTGGAAGGAAAATTTCTACATTCAGGGGAAGTTTGTTGTAGATTTCTGGGAGCCTGTAAAACAAGGAGCATTGTAGAAGGGATAGCCCAGTGGTTGGGTTGTGGAAGAGTTGCAGGTTGCGCGTTTGCTTTTGGGGTACCCTAAGTGTGAATTCACTGATTAGGAGATCTGTTCTGATTTTGCCATTTATTATCTTGTATAAAAATTTCATGTCAGCTAGATCACGACGAAAGGATGGAGTGCGAATATTCAGAGCAGCCATGGTGTCTGATTTGGATACATGTCGAAAGGAAGGTATTCTATGGCGAACAATTGCAAGAAAGAAACTGAGAACAGAATCTATTCTGGTGAGATTGGTTTTTGAGGCGATTGCCCAAATTGGGGAACAGTATTCAAGGATGGCGACATGAAGGATTTAAAAAATAAAGCAAGAGATGATGGGTTTTGAATTTCGTTAAATCTGTATAGAAGACCGATAAGGCGCATGGCTTTTTTAGTGGTAGCTATAATATGATAATTAAAAGTGAGTTTTTCATCCATACCTAGGTCCTTTTGGGTGGAAACGTTTTGGATTGGATTGTTTTCAATAGAATAAGTAGACAGCACTTTGTTCTTTTTTAGGGAATAAGTAAGGGAAGAGCATTTCTAAGGGTTTAGTTCTAAATTCCACTGACGACACCACTTAACAAGTTCCGTGAGAGCATTTTGAAGAATCATCATGTCATGATACACATAATTATACACAAAAGACATAAAAAACAAATACTGTTTGTAACACTCATTAACCTTTAAGAGGCCAACTATCTTAAAAGATAGTTTTGCCTGTAAGCCCCAACTGCCCAAATATCTTTATAAAGATAGTTGGTCATGTTCGTAGTTATGACGTCATAACGTCGCTAATATTTGCTGGAATTGCGATTTTGTTCTTGTATATTATTGTTAACACATATATTCCACCGTAAGGACTCTTGCAGGTCTTGGTGTTCCATAAAAAGGCGGGAAAATGGCGGCTTCCTTTGTAATGAAATAGCTTTCGTACGAACGTAGGTTTTCTTTTTTACAACAATAATCCGCTTGAACCTTGAGTTGGGGAAAGTGTCGTTGCTGGTTGCTGGAAGTTTCGAAAGATTTTTTCTGGTAGGAGGGGAGGGATTTTGACAATGTCCGGTACTTTGTTGTCCGGGGGGAGGGGGGCAAACCCCCTTTTTCTCAGAACTTTTGGATTTTTCTGGGTTCTGCCCCACTCCCCTCCATGGATGTGCATAAATTTTATATAGTTCGATTCTATGGTTCATTCCGCGTACAACGGTATGTTATTCATCTCTGTAGCGCAATTAGCCTCCGATCAACAGTCATCTAAATGAAACTCTGCATTTTGCTAAAAATTGGGCCAGTCCCAAGGGGCTTGGTCTCCTAAAGGTTAACTTCCAATGGACTCGTAACAACCCAGAAGAAGATTGATTGATGTTTATGTGAGCACATAGGCACCTAGGCTAGTGTTTTCCCGTGACGCAATACAAGGATAAACAAAACTGAGGACACACCCCTAACAACAAAATAAAATATGTCTTTTAAAAATCTACCTCACTCCATTAAAAAAGTGAGAAATCAGGCAAATCCAGCTCTGTCTCGGTAGCTCATATAGAAGAAAAACGGCAGGTATGCTAGAGACCCGGATTCGAGTCCTGGTCGAGCTTGAATCTATCGCTGAAATTTCTATATGTCTTCTATTGTTGCTCTATATGCAATATGAGAAGTAGAAATTTCATCATACCCATAGCAATCAAGTCTGGACATGTAATTACACATTTGATTGATTGATTTGGTGTTTTAAGTCCACTTTACGCACAGTAAGGCTAATCGGGACTGGATCTGCAGTTTAAAGTGAAGTCCGAACACTATGTGCCTCCACCGGGTATCGAACCCGGGACCCCTTGATTACAAGGCGACGACGCTACCACTGAACCATCGGGGAGGCCCAAGTAACTACACAGGAGAGACATTTGTGGACTTGACTTTTCTGTTGAAATCTACACTTATGTTTCCTTCCATTAACATGTAAACTGTGTTGTATTTCAATCTACTAACAATAAGGAAGAACACTAAATATATTTATGCGCCCTTTTCTTGACAGACAGCCAAGAAGGGTTTGATGCGAAGGGTTTGGAGAGAAATGTTGAAGACAAATTCATCGAATGTTGTTACGAATATTGATGAGTTGGCAGGGAAAATATGCAACCAGGAAGCCACCTTTTTTGGAGGCGATTCTTTCGTGGACGTCTTCCGGAGCAACCCCCTCTGCCACATCCTGGGTCTTCCCCGACTTTACTTCCGAACGGCCGCAGCTTCCCTTGTGAGTCCAGGGTTCCCATACCTGCAGCTGTTCAACCATTAGTAAGTATATATTTAATTAAATTGAGAATTATAGGAAGACGGTTTCGTGGACAGTGAGATCCATGAGTATGACCCTGGCTAAACACCCCCCCCCCCCTGCACAGGTTGGGATGAATAAATAGAGCAGTCGAGTTGTCCATCACCGCGCAAAGTGGAGTTGAAGAATTGAAACAAAACACCACCGAGTCAGTTGAGGTTGTAAGAGAAAGCAACTTAAAATAGTAATGGACAATTTGCCTCTTACAGTGGAATCCATGAGTATTACCGTGTAAATTTGTCCATGACTATTTTCATTAATTTTTCTCTCACATCCTATGTGCTTTTAAGCGCTGGATTTTTTATGTATGCTGGTGCAGAAGTTGTCAACAGCTTGTTTTGAGTTTTCTTTTAATTCTTGAATCTCTTATTGGGTCAAATAGAGTGCAAGAACATGGTGATGGGCAATTTGCGCAGTAATACTCATGGATCCCACCGTACCTAGACCTAAGCATCTTTGGCAACGAGGGCATATTTTTATCTCTGACGAGGGTTACACTATATTTTTATCCAATAAATCCTGTCCACGCAATGTTTGTAAAGTTGGCGTTTCTGAGGTGTTGTTTTGAGTCCAATTTATGCACAGATATGCTAGTCGGGACTGGACCTACAGTCCTAAGTGGGATCCGAACTACTATGTGCCACCACCGGGGATCGAACCCGGGGCCCCTTGATTAGTTTTTTAAGTTAACGCCACTGTTTTCATCGTACGTTGTTCACACTGGCGCACGCAGAAGGGGGCTGATGGGGCTACAGCCTTCTACGAAATTTTCAGAAAATCAACATTTTCTAATAAAATTGAAGAACTTCGGAAAACGAGAGTGGTAAAATGGCCCCCGATTTACGTTTTAGAGAATAGAAAGTTCTAGATAAAGTTCTAGATACACAAATTATATTATTGTGTATATATCGTCCACCTAGAAAACAGCTATGACCCAGGCGACTGGCCGGAGAGCCCCCCCCATGAATAGCACCAAAATCTTATTCATGATCACTTAAGCCTGTAAATTTGTTTGTAAAAGAGCTGAATTTTGTGTAGACAAAAAAATATTTGAAATTACTGCTGCATAACAGTAATAAGATATTACTGTTATTTTTATGTCATGATGTAGACATTAAATCAATACATATCTAACAGTAACACTTAAAGTATTTAAAAATATAGAATATTATTATTTTTCGTTGAAACTGTAAATATATAACATAGTTATATAATTTGTTGAGGAGTGGTGGAAAGTTAAGGGGTGGCATGGTAGAATTTTTGGTGGGGGTAAGTTAAAATTCCACCTCGCCGGGGTAAAAAAAAATATATATCTTGAGCCTCCCCTGAGTTATGGACAATGCACCTTTACAATTTCAGCCCCTCCCGAAATAGAATCCTACGTACGCCAGTGGTGGTTCATATAGCTCAGAGTCATAGTGATCTATTTCCCTTTCGAGATAGGGTCGATGTTTGGACTAGGCAATGCTGTTTGTGAAGCGTTGCCATATCGTGCGTTGGGGCTATAACCCAGTAAATGAAGGTAAAAAAAGTAGAATGTCTGGAATAATTCCGTAAAATCTGAAATTTTGGTCAGTTCTTAGAACACTATTAGCAGTAAAATTCCAAACGTTCTAGCCCCTCCCCGCGGTGCTCCCCCCAGCACCCCCCAAACATCAATATCGTAGTTTCTCAGTTCCTAAGCTATATCTCCGTACCAATGGTCATAGGCAGATAATCTTTTATTAATCTTGATCCTCATTAGATGGGCTACAAAAAAGGTTCTATTTAATTTTTCCATAACGTCAGTGGTTTTACCGTAATTTAAGAAGTAAACCTTAAAAAGTGAAATTTTTCTAGTATTTTTTAAAGTTTTTGACTTGTAAGTTTTAAACAAATAACATGACAGGAAATTATTTCGAATAAAAGTTGTAGCTTAATTTATAAGCTCTAAAACGATATAAGATTTAATGTATTTTAATTAAAAATACGCTAAAAAATGTGTCTCCAAATGGAGGATAGTACCAAAAAAGTGTGTCTATCACAGTCTGGCCATTATGTCCAGAATCCTCGACATTTTGCTAAAAGCAAGGGGAAAAAAAGATATTTTCAGTCGAATAGCTAATAGCGGACGCCATCTTGAAAAGAGTCCGCCATATTGGATATTTTTGATTTGATATATATCACGAACGGGGGCGCCTATCACAGAACTGCTCCGAAGAGTGTGAACTTGCATAATAAATCAATACAATTATTTGTGAAAAATTAAAAAAAAATAGTTTTGTAGAAAAACTCACAATTTATATAATTTAATATGAATAACTGCGAGTGGACGACTTAATATTTCTCGAACCAAACAATAGTATTTTATAAGGCTGCGAGACGTTAGTTACAAGACTTTATGCAAACTGAACCCTAAAAATGATACTTTTTTGTATTTATAAATTCACCTCAAGTAACATTTTTAGGAGAAACATAATTTATATACAACCCAATTTCTTTTCCGAAATTAAGAGTGATTGACATTTATACAATATTAAATTGTTTTATTATTTGAAGGAAAAAACACATATTTGTTAAAAAACTAAATATGCTGACCAAGGCAGTAATTTATTTTATTAAAAACATAAACTAAACGTAACGTTTTAACCTTCTAGCAAGGTCTTCATCGGACTCTGTATCAAGTACAAACTTTTGTACTTGATACAGAATCTGATGAAGACCTTGCTAGAAAGTTGAAACGTTACGTTTAGTTTATGTTTTTAATAAAATAAATTACTGCCTTGGTCAGCATATTTAGTTTTTCATAATTATGGAAACAAGGCTTAATGGTGTTATAACATATTTGTTGTAATTAACGATACGAAAATAGTGAAAAATTGTTTTACAAAATATTTTTTGTTATGGATTTCTCGTTGATTCTTGTCCTTCCCTCACTTTACTTGTTCCATATGTGGCGTTTCATTCGGTGATCGCTGCTAAAGTGTGATCCACTAGTATTGCTCGGAAAAGTGTCCATGACTATTTTCATTAATTTTGCTTACATCCTGTGTGATTTTAAGCTATGGATTTTTATGTATGCTGGTGCAGAAGTGGTCAACAGCTTGTATTGAGTTTTCTTTTAATTCTTGAAGTTCTTATTGGTTCAAATAAAGTGAACGAACATGGTGATGGACAATTTGCACGGTAATACTCATGGATCACACTGTACAGTCATGATTTTCTATTCTTTCCAGTCTAAGTAAGATGAAGGAAGGAGGTCTCTTTGACTATGACAACTTAGAATGGCCGTTGGAAGTGCCTTCAAACGAAAGCGACTTGGAAGTGATTTCATTGGAGCATGTCTACCCCATATTCTTCGTATACGCTTGCGGTGCAGCACTTTCATTACTGATTCTTGCTATGGAATTATTTATTAAACATTTCCATAGACTTAGTCGCCTAACAGGAAAACTGCAAGTTGCAGGCACAGAAATGTCCCGTCATCAATGCTGATAGAAGGTAGCTGGTATTCTCTTGAGTGTGCTTGTAATTGATTTCCAATGACAGCTTCTACCACCGCCGTAAAGTTAGGCAACACACATAAGTATTTCAGGATCTATGTGTTCTGTTTTTATTGCCGGTGAGTGTACATGTATTCTCCTAGAAAAGGTTTGACGCCAGAATATTTCCTCAGATGGTTGAGTAGACTGGCCTCAATGAGTAATGCTGTAAATAGATTCTTTATAGGTCCACGGTGTTCAATTGCTTCTAATTAGAATTTTACATTACTTCATGTGATTGAGTGTATCAAAATTGTACTAAATAAATTACACAGTACTTTAAAATGAGCTGACTGTACAGGTATTCTCCATGACAAGGTTTGACGTCCCTCTCTACATCTTTCATTCTCGAGCTCATTAAAGAGAATCTTGAGAACGCCTTGGTTACCATTTAATCTTTCGAGCCAATTTGTACCACGTATTTTTCTCTTTCCTCTTACATCTCTAATTTTGGCAACTGTGTGGAAAATAGCAGCAATAGGTATTCTGTTACGATGTTCCTCGTCTCTCGTCCATCTTTTTAGCTTCTTTGCTCTGCACAATGCCTAGTAGGCACATAAAGTCTACCAACAAGTACAGTAACCAGTAACCGAAAACTAGCAGAAGAAAAAGTACCACGCCACCAGTCCAAGTTCATGCAGCAAGTCTAGCCAAATCGCAAACTGTGAAATGCTATCAGTTCAGAAAGTTGGCGTCACTGCTGAGGGGCGCCGACTCGTCAAAATTATTGGGGGGGGGGGGAGTGGTGGCTCTGATCACTGAAATAAATTAATGAATGACTCACTCCCTCCCTTTTTAAAGTTTTGACCTCAGTGTTCAGAATCTCGTAAATGCCTATGAATTCCTCAAAAATATTAAAATTTTCATTTACAGTTCGAATGCAAAATTTCAATTGTTCACGGATGGATATGTCACAAGTTTCGTCAACCATAATAGCAAAATATTCCCGACTTTTAATATCTGCTACCACGGAGTGCAAAACAGATCTCCCTCATATATCAATGATCTCGTTCTGACTGTCATGTGAGAGCCATTTGTAGCCCGAACGTCCCATCCACTACCCTAGTTCATGCACATCTTCTTTTGAAACTCTTTTTAGTAAAAATGTTAACAATACTCATAATTATATACGTAGTATATAGTAATAAGTCATGTGTTTTGCTGTCTCTGGTCATAGCCCCCCCCCCAAGTTCATGGTTTAGCGGTCTAACCCCCCCTCCAAAGTTGATGGTCTAGAACATTTCAAATGTGTATTTAAAGTTAAGTTCATGTAACACAATTCAGAGTAAACTTTACAAGAGAAGCAAAATAATACATTAGATTATCTTAAGCAAAATTATTTGGGGGGCTCTGCCCCCACATCAATAACATTGGGGGGAGGCTCGAGCCCCACCAAGCTCCATGAAGTCGGCGCCTATGCTTCTGAAAGTGAGTAGTAGTAATCAAGTGATTCCGGGTTTGATCTTACATTTCACAATAGTTCCAAAGTCACCTGAAAGTTCGGCCTCACCGATGGTGCAGTGGTAGCGTCGTCGCCTTGTAACTGTATGTCCAGTCCCGATTAGCCTTACTGTGCATAAAGTGGACTTAAAACACCAAATCAAAGCCACCTGAAAGTTCACTTCCGATTGGTCTAAGTGGACTTGAAACGAACCTGGACAAACTTTTAGGCACTGCTAGTATTATGGGACCACGTTGAATACTTCCTATACCTAATTTCAGAAGGAGGGTAATGAGGTATCACTCAAATAAGAAAAAAACAAGATAAGTATGGAATGTAAGAAAGACGATATACCACAGACTAATAGCTGTAATTACAGTCGCCAGAAGCTTGTTAGCCTCCATTTGTTTGAGGTTTCAATGATGGAAAGTTTAAATTGCCAGTTCGAAAATAAACCTCACTCTAAGGCGACTCACCTTTTTGGTTTTCAGTATTTGGTTGCAACAATTATAATTTCTAAACCCTTCAAGTTTTCAGCGAAAAGTAATACAGATGTTTCTATTGGCAGAGAAGGAATAATTGGGTTAACCTACAACTCTCAAGAACATCTTGCACTCCTTGTTCCTAAGAACCTTGGTGATGTGCTAACAGTACTAATTTCTTGCTTCTATCATCACACGTGCGCTCGCTTTCTCCTTTCCTGCATGTTCACTTTGATCTTAGCGCAATGACAAAATAGGAATCAAGAATATATAGTTCAGGAAAATCTTAAAGAGACTTGTGCCCTTCGATATTACCAGTTCTTGTACGGAGACCCACGTTGACATGTGCTGGCCACACACCTCCTTACGCCTCGTAAATATTATAAGGAAGGTTAGATACAGTGGGATGTACAAGTATTACCAAGCAAATTGCCCACCACCAACTGAAACAAAACGACAGACAAGTTCCTGACAACCCCTGCATCAGCACACTTAAAATGATATTCCTTAATATCATGTAGGGTGCAAGAGAAAAAATAATGAAAACGGGCAATTTGCCGAGCAATACTTGTGCATTCAACTGTACAAGTTCTTTTAAGTTTATCCGGAACTATATTGACTATACACATTCCAAAAAAGCTAACGCTGCATGCACAATGCACTATTTTGTGAATTTATAAGACGTAATATGGAACTTAACATTGATTAAACAACACCATCAGGAAGCAGAACATGGCTCACAATCATAGGCGGATCCAGAATCGTTTTCTTGGAGGGACACAGAAGTACGGTTATGTACTAACATTATGAATTTGATTTTGTAAGCCTGTCAAATAGACGTGAAATTTCTCAACAAATGTTTCTGTATAAAATAATAAATGGACATATTGATAGTAGTTCTATACTAGAGAGAATATGGTTTAATGTAAGACAGGGTAATTTACGTAATAGACGTTTGCTCTCATACAAAATCCCAAGAACAGAAATGTATAAAGGTTTGCCCATACAAAAAATGACACTTCAATATAAAAAGATCTCAAATCATTTGGTGGACTTGGATTTCGGCATGACACGAACCAAATTTATGAATATGTTAAAGGGGTATCTCTCTTAATAATGTACTTATTATGAGAATTGGATTTGTCATATTGAAGTTTGTTGTAATGATATATTGTATCAGTGTTTGTGATACTTGTTTTGTGTAATTCAGATTAAATGTGTAAATATATGATAATTTCTGTTGTCACAGTTAAGCAGTAAACCTGATCTGTCACCAAGATGTCTGTATATATATATATATATATATATATATATATTATGTATTATCTGTCTATGTTTGTGAATATGTGTGTGTGTGTGTGTGTGTGTGTAAAGGAGGAAGGAGGGAGAATGTGTACGTGTGTACATACAAGTTGCAAATGAAAATGTAATATTTTGATATTACCTTTCTGTATTTGGAGACTTGTCTCTGTTGAAGGGAAATAAATAAATAAATTACTTTCTGGAGGAGGGTAAAGGTTGGCAAAGTTTGATTGAGGTCAACTCTGTGTTGACGAAGAATTGGGGACTAGTCCTTCACTGTCAAATTAAATTATTATATTTAATGTAATTTTTATATTTTTCTTTCTTTCTTTTGTCAATATTTCAATATTCCACATTCGAAAATTTTTGTAAACATGGTCAAGTGAAAGAAAAGGCTCCACAGCCTTAACTTAGCCATATAAGAGAGGACGAAATAAATAAATAGAAAAACGTTTTTACCCGAAAACGAACCGGGAGCTCTTGGCTACAGTGCTTGTGTTAATAAGGATTAATACAAGAAAGATATAAGCTGATCTTCACATTCTCGGGAAATTTACTCTATGATTGTAAATTTACATACAGTATCGTTCACTACTTTTTTTTGTGGACATCCCCAATGGCACATTGTAGTGTCCAGCCCCTATTAGTCTATGTGCTAAACTTCTTTTTTTTTTGGTCTATTAAAGTATATGTACAGGGTGTCTCAAAAGTAATAGCGCAAACTGACACAGGTGAAAGTACACGATAATAGAAGCAAAAAAGTCTCAGTAAACATGGGTCTGCAAACAAGCCCTTTTCGAGATAATCGCGAATGTGTGGTTACAAGCCGCCACTAACTTCATTGTTTGTAAACGTCGTCCTAGTTGCTAAAATGCTAATAATGTGTGCGAATGTTATGTTTGATTGCAACGCCACAAAATGCAATCAATGACGGGTTGTACCCACACATTCGCGATTATCTCGAAAACCGCTCGTTTGCAGACCCATGTTTACTGAGACTTTTTGCTTCTATTATCGTGTACTTTCACCTGTGTCAGTTTGCGCTATTACTTATGTGACACCCTGTACATATAGAAGGTAGCTGTGGAAGGATTCCACATTAGGTTCCATAACACTTCATGTTCCTTTGGAAATATTATATCATGACTTTTCGGAATATTCGTCATTCCTTTTCGGAGGAGAACGTGCCCCCGTGGCCCTTCCGCTAAATCCGCCAATGCCCACAATCCTTTTCCACAGCTAATTACACGTTGATTTTTCAACGCAGCAAACCCATCTCTTAGAGATTTCAACCCAGCGACTACGGTTGTTTGATTTGATTTGTTATTTAGCGTCACTTTTCTTCCAGTTTTAGCTAATCGCTAAGATGATGGGATTCGAACCCAGAACCCTTGGCGTCGCTGAACTAACCATTCCGCCACGGAGGTTGGCGTAATTAAGGTTGTAAACGATTCCCTATACCAAGAATGTCTCATGAATGAAGAACAACTTTTAGAAAATAAAATGTGCACATTTATTTTTAACGAAATATTTACAAAATACTTAGAGATCTAAAAATAAAATATTATAAAAAGGAACACATAACAACAGAAGACAGAACAACGTGCTTTCTTGCAAGTGCCTCCTTCAACGCATCATCGTCGATTGGTCCTGGAAAAGAAAAGAACAAAATATGTAATTAAGCACCTAACAAACAAAGGAAGAACACTGTATTCTTGTTACTACGGAACAACTTAAATGAGTATTCAATATGTTTTATATTAATAGTTAAAATGAAATAATGCAATGTAAATATATTGTTACATGATACATCGTAATAATATAGACGATATGAACCTTACTGGAATGATCTTATTGAAATGAAGGGCCGCTCAGGTGTAATACAGGTTACTGTAGGTAAATTGTTTTCATGTTGTGTTTACCAATTTCAGAAGGCTTCACTGAGTGAAATGCAAATTCTATGACATGGCACATATTACTTTGTAATTCAAAAATGACCAAAATTTCACTTACCATGTTTTACACCTGAGCCTTCAAATATTGTTTTTGACAAACTAGGTTTTCTTATTGCTGGAAGCATTTAGAAACGAAAAATCTAACTCCCCTGTGGATAAATAACGAATGTAAATTTGATCGTAGCTATATGAGAAGAGGGAATATTATTTTTCAATTGTCATTTTTTCGATGCCTTACAATTTTTCTCAGAAGGTAAAAAAAACAAGCGGTTATTTTTCGTAGAGTGAGTGTATATGTCATATAACACGTAGGAACCCTTTTCAACCCTAAAGTTCCGACGTTGTCTGAAAAAAATGCTTTTTTATAAACTTCCGTCGTCTTCTTCCAATCACTAATGCAAAATTGCTTTATATGAGCATTTACATAATGTACATATAGCCTAATCTGTACTGAACAAAACGAGATGTGATTCAAACTCTACCCCTGCTAGTTTCCAAATGTTATTGTTAAGTGTTATTGAAAGCGGTACAAAATTTTAAATTTGGCGCTGAAATCGCGTTGGACGTTGAGGCTAAAACCACAGAAAGCAGCCTGGGAGTTTAAGGGTTGGAAGAAAAACGCACTGTTGGATTTATTAAAGAAATATAGCGCATGTAAAATGAATGGATTATGAAAGAGCAGTCACATTATTTAGTTTGCAGTGAACGCTACGATTTAGGAAATGTGGAGAAGTGGACCAAAAGAACTGAAAAGGTCCAAGAAATAGAAAACAATGATATAAGGAACTGGAAGATAACCGTGAAAGGGGATAGATAGTTGTTCAGAAACGCAGAGGAAAAAGATGGACTAAGTTATAATTATATATATTAAAAAAATGCCTGGTGCTTACCTGAGAAGCATTTTAAGTTATTGCGTGAGTTAATGGTGTCCATGGTGGTGTTCGTGTCCATGGTGCTCGTGTCCCTTGTGGAGATGAGTGGTCTTGTGTTCGAAATGGTGGTGATGGTGCTTGGTCTTGATGATAGGAATGTGGACAGGGACCTTCTTCTCGACGGTGTAGGGAACTGGCTTCGGAATGTATACTGGGAATGGCTTTGGAACGTGCACTGGTTTCGGGACCGGGATGTGCTTCTCCGTGTAGACTGGATATTTCTTCACGACCTCCACGGTGTAGGGCTTCGGCACGTGGACTGGGTAGTGCTTCACGACTGGCACGTGGACGGTTTTCTTCACTGGAACGTACTCCTTCTTGATAACCGTGTACGGCTTGGGCACATCGTAGGGAACGTGGATGGGCACTTTCTTCTCGACGGTAACGTGGTAAGGTTTGGGGACCGGTACATGAACGTGCTTGATGACCTCTACGGGAACGTGCTTGATGACCTCGTACGGAACCTTCTTCTCGACGGTTACGGTGTACGGAACGTGCTTCACGATGGTCTTGGTCTTCTCGCCGTGATCGACGTACTTTTCGTGACCGTGACCTCCGCCGTAACCGCTGCTGCCTCCGCCGTCGCCGCCACCGTAACCGCTGCTGCCTCCGCCGAAGCCGCTGCTGCCGCCGCCGTAACCGCTGCTGCCGCCACCGTAACCGCTGCTGCCTCCGCCGTAACCGCTGCTGCCGCCACCGTAACCGCCCTCGTCACCGCCACCGAAGCTGCCGTGACCGCCCTCGTCACCGCCGCCGCCACCGCCGCCGCCGAAATCGCCTCCGTAGCTGCTTCCGCCGCCGATGTCCCCACCGTGGCCGTATCCGCCGCCGCCGAAACTGCTTCCTCCGCCGTAACCTCCCTCAAAGCCACCGCCGTAGCCCTCCACAGAGATTCCTCTCTTCTCTGGTTGACCCTTCTCCTCTACATTCTGGTTTTTCTTTGCATCGTCGTCAGCATAGACGAAGACGGCCAGAGCCAGCAGCGAAGTGCCTAATAGCTAGACAAAGATAAAACACAGTAGGTAAGACATTAAGAAATAGGCATCAACATCATCATTACAAAACATTTGGTAGCCTTTACTAAATTTGAATTTTGACCAATTCTTTGGTAACTGTAAAGAAACGTACACGTTGCTAAAACAATTGAAGGTCATTTTGGTCATTTCTGAGTTCATAAAGAAATAAAGGTTATTAGAAGCTATACTGTAGATAAATTGTTTTCGTGTTGTGTTTACCAATTTCACAAAGCTTCACTGAGTCCATGCAAATTGTATGACATGGCAATTTCACTCGAAAATTGAAGGATGGTACATTTTACTTTGTAACTCAAAAATGGCCAAAATGTCTCTTTTAGACAAATGTTTCGTTATCAAATACTATATTTTGCTAATTCCAAACAAATTTTCTCCTGTGTACCTCAAACCAGCGCATAAACCTTAGAAATTTTAAACAGGAACAGTTTACCACGAACTCACAATTGTCGATAATGACGAGCGGATTGTTACATACACTCCCCCCTTTTCAAAATCCTTACATTATGACTTGGCTCAAACGGGAGATGTACTACGTAGAAACTAAAGCGGGAAATGGAGTCTCGGCCAGGACTCGAACCCGCGTCCTTGGAACACCGTGAGATTGTTTCACGAGCTGAGCTGTCAAGCAATTTCTTGTTTCACCTGACTCTTCCATTTCGCTGTCAACGAGAGCTGTTGCCTTAGTTTCTCCCAGGGTGGAGCTGCATACTACATCCTCATTATTTGCCACTCGCGGGAAATTTAGGTGAAAATGCAGGGTCGACTAGGACCCAACCCATGGTCTGACATACCATGCCTTTGCTCTACCAAGGGCTGTTGCAATATCACTGACAGAGATAATTCCAAGCAGGAAATACGCCAGAAGCGAAAAATTTAGGTGAAACCAGAGCTGGATCGGTATCACCGTGACTGACTGGTCAAGTCAAATATCTGCGACGCCAGGGGCCTAGGGTTCGAATCACAGGTTAGACATTGATGAAAATTGAGTGATATAAGAAAATGCTGATGTTTCAGGACATGAACACGGAAATAGATATTTTAAGTTTCGTCTATGTTACGACTCCCAATAAATAATTAAGTGTCATAAACAAACATCATTGCATCAGTAATTGACTACAATTTATATATGGGTCATGCTGTCCGTATTGTTCTCAAGATGCTCTCTTGGCAATAATAAGAGTTGCTTGATGTTCGCTTTTTAAATGTTCAGTACTTTCTGATAGTGCAGTAGTTGACGAGACGCCATGAACCTAGTGTTAAGACATTCCACATTCGATATCTGGTATTCGGAGATTTGGATCAGACTGTAGCCTGTAAAGATATAAAGGACTCAAAGGAAATTTTTCCGAAGATAATTCTCAGGAATCAAATCCCGGAGGCTTTCGTGGTAACATCGTTGCTTTGTAATCAAAGGGTTCCGGGTTGATGTCCAGTGGAGGTATATAGTGGTTCTGATCCCACTATAAAATGTAGGCCTAGTCCCCATTAGCCTATCTGTACATAAAGTGGACTTAAAACATAAAGTCAGGCGCAAATACCAAAAATGATTTTCAAGAAGTTCTCAAAGTTATGAAGTCTGAAAGTTATACTGCCAAGTTAGTTTCTAAGTTCGTGGTACCTCATAGGCCGATGCTATTAAAGAGGAACAGATTATGTGCAGGATTTATCAGCGTGGTTTAACGATGTGAAACTGGAGAGGAAGTAACAAGCCGGAAGTATGTATGATGTCCGGCACGCTATGCTTTGAATGAGTTGTTTACATGACGGGGCTTTCCAATCTCCTTGGGGAAGAGTTGAGTACATTGGAGAATCCAGTACATGAGTTTCTCGTAATCACGTAAATCACGACAGTGATTTCTTCCTGGAATGCACAGAAAGCTTACATCACTTTCCATCACCATTGTCCATTGTCTGGAGCCGGTCTCCAGAACAGAGAATTCCAGAGACGGGAAGAACCGCTCGGTTGCATAACTGTTCACTGACCATGACCTCCTGCGGCTGGCATCAAAGGAGGCCGAACAAGAAAAACAATTGAATGGAAAGTTCTTTTCAGAAATACCAACTACATATAAAATTCAGGAAAAGGAATCTGTCTGCGGATTTCAAGTTCTTGGTTCCTTCCTCTGCTTAGGTAAAAATATGGTGTGTCTGCTAAACTTCTTTAATTGGACTCATTGAGGCTCAAGGACTACCAGTTGACCAACTACTTGTTCCAGAAGTTCTTCAATCTTCCTTAAGAATGTTCCGGCTTCTCCGATGGCGTAGAGGTAACGTCGTCGCCTTGTAATGAAAGGATCCCGGTTCGATAGCCGGTGCAGTAGTTTGGATCCGATTTTGAATTCTAGGTCCAGTCCCGGTTAGCCTATCTGGGTAAAAAGTGAACTTAAGAATTTCCCGGAATCAAGAACAAAGGGTTCTCTAAGTGGTTTGATTGATTGAGTTGGTGTTTTAAAAGTCCACTTTATGCACAGTAAGGCTAATCAGGACTGGACCTACAGTTTAGAGTGGGATCCGAACCTCTATGAGCCGGGAACCAAACCCGGAACCCATTGATTACAAGGCGACGATGCTACCACTGCGCCATCGAGGAGACCCCGGTTCTCTAAGTTGGAGACACAGCCTCTCGAAGTATCTGATTATTACGTTTTGCTCATTTCATCGCTTAATGGAAATAAAGTAGAGTAGTGGTGGTCTAGACTTTATGATAACCTGTTATGTAATCACGAAATACAGTTTTTGCACATAATATTGGTACAAAATTAATGGAAACTTGGACTTTCCATAACTTGTAGGTTAATTAGACTCCACGGACGATCAAAACGCCGGAAAAGTATCGGTCAATAAAATCGATACATTCCGATACCAGTAACTGGTATCGACGATACCGATACATCGACATCGCTATCGGTTCAGCCCTGTTGACAATGAGACAGCTGTGGGGGATGAATTGCGATAATTTTGCTAGCTGCGGAAAACCACCCAGTCCCGTAGCCAAGTAAGAGCCAGGGGGCTGAGCCCACCTTGGCACTGCCGTCAGCCCCTCTGACATTAGGTAAAACTATTTTGTGTAATTTGTTTGCAGTAAACAGTGAAACTGTAGAAAGCAGACATTATTTTGCTCACAACTTGTGAAGGATAACTTCACAGACAATGACAGCAGCTATTATATTCGTTCATCTTGTCTACGAGCTGAAGTCTAAGTAGATGCAAGTATTTACAAGATTCTGCCTGTTTTCCGAAACCCACGTGCATCTGTGACTTTGACGTCATCATCCACATTCCTTCCATATCTGCATCAAATGTCAACAGCTCCCAAGTTTTGGGAACGAAGAGGATTTTCATTGCTTCGGCCGGGGGTGGAATGTAGGGTAGGCACTGTGATTGAATATTGTGCATTTTTCTTGTATGATACAAATATCTGTTTCATCAATAGCAATATGGAGTGTGTAGGAAGGGGTGATGGCAGTAGCAGTCAATTACACTTCAAGATATGTTTTAGAAGATGTACAAATAAACCCTTCCCCCCAGGAGATCAATTCTAGCTACGGGCCGGATACCACACCCGCATTCCCCTTCACTTCCTGCAATGGGTGCAGTGAGTCCTTGCTATTGTCGACAAGGTGGCGTTCGTGACCGAAGTCCAGAAGAGCGATTTAAAATGCACGGAACCTGTCTCCCAAGCGACCCACTTCTCTCCTTTCCAGCTGCCCACCCGCATGTCAACACGCATCCTTCCACACTTTCGCTGCCGCTCCTTTTAATGAAGCCGTTACAGCGAGTGCTCGCGTATGCCGAGGATGCTGGTTGGAGACTTCGGTTTCTCTTTCCGTTGAGGGTTATGCCAGATCAGTGACCACAGTTACAACCAGTTTTCTTAATATTCGCCACC
Source organism: Lepisma saccharinum (assembly GCF_977018435.1). Lineage (NCBI taxonomy): Eukaryota > Metazoa > Arthropoda > Insecta > Zygentoma > Lepismatidae > Lepisma > Lepisma saccharinum. The sequence goes on along the minus strand of NC_139256.1, from coordinate 14,028,645 downwards.
TCTCCAGAATGAAAGTGATGAAGGGACAATCGTAAGGGAACATTCCTGCTCAGGAAAGAACTCGAACCTGGAACCAATCGGTTTTCTTCTTTTGGCTAATCACGACAAAGTGGCAACCACTCACAAAGAGCACCTATGCCCAGGATCCCTGGCTGAAGATTGCATTGATTTTGCCCAGGATATGAGCCAATGGAAATAGCTTGTGTTGCTCGGTTGCAATACGTGCATGGTTATGGATGACATAGACTTTGTTGTAGTTTGTTTTGAAGCCCACTTTATGCACAGAAAGGCTAATCGGGACTGGACCTACAGTTTAAAGTGGGATATTAACCACATCCATCGTGGAAGCTGAGACGGGAATGCCATAGATTTACAAGACTGTTGAACTTGAGGTTCAGTAGACGCATGGCCATAATTGACGTCTTTCTTTGCACAACTCATTGCAGTCAAGTCAAAAAGCATGGCAGCGAACCTACTGCACGTGCATCATATGTATGTCTAATTGGTCTTCGATGGTTGGCAAACGTGACGGGGGTGGAATTAACTCACTGCTCTGAACGAATGTTGGATTCGTTAGGAATACCAACGCACGTGAGCCTCACTTAAAATTCCGTGCGGAGAATGAGAATTTCACGCATGACCTGTGAGCATTAGTCACGCCGCACCATGAGTATCTGAGGTGAGCGGCGTTTCTGATACCGTGGCTTCCCCATGAAATACAAATGATGGGAAACGACTTGGACACCAACTTCTTGTCGTTCTGCTCAGACTTGCCATAGAAGTGGATTTTTCAATAAACAAGGAACGCTGATGACAAGCCAACATTGTGAGTTAAGCTGATGTGGTATATACACATTTGGACATGCTCAATTAACCTTTAGGTATGTTCTTTTATTGGCTCCTGAGCAACCAATTGTCGACCTCCGTGGCCGAGTGGTCAGCCCATTGCGCTACGACACCAGGGGTCCCGGGTTCGAATTCTAGGTAAGACATGGATGTTTGTGTTTGTCCTGAATAAGAAAAATAAGAATATTGAGTAAGAACTGATGAGGAAAGCAGAGACAAGAGAATAGAAAAAATGGCTAGCTCTTTCGCCTTTGGTGCGAGCGGTCCCGGGCTCGATTCCCGTAAGAGCCCCCAAAATTTCGGCGTCGACCCAGCATCGTCAGGACAATTAGGACGTTAAAAGAAGAAATAGTGGGCTCCGGCCTCGAAAGCCAGAAAACAGCGGCGATGGGACTCGACCACGCGTCACCAAATGACGTGGCATACCCTGGCCCTTAGAGGGCTGGTGCACCATGAAGTTTTATTCATGTTCTTTTATTACCCTGTCCTATATTTTGCCACATTTTCCTGCATTTGACGTTCTTAGGGCTCTTAAAATCCTAAGACAACCCCCCTTCCCCTTGGACACTGCCTGCAAAATGTTTCTGTATATGATTAGAGACACCCACAATTTTATCTTCCAACCACTCTGTTTAACCAATTAGTATCATTGTCATACTAAGCTCTTCCAGTCAAGAAACTCCATAAGAACGCATTCTTTCCTTGTCAGCAGGTGAACCGCCAATGGGGAAAGTAATTACTTCTGGCAATATAATATTTTGCTATCATCCTCCCCTTATATTTCAATGCATTTCTTCATCTGCACCAAAACCTGGCTTTCCCCAGGTTAATGACGTCTGCATGCACACTTATTGAGTAACAGTTTCACGATAAAACTGTTTCCTTGTGACAATATATGAGCTCCCGTGGAATTTCTTATGGTACATACAGTAAAATGAAAGGTGAAAGATATACCTCAATTGTTTTTCCAGTCCCAATAAGCAGATCTGGGTAATTTACTAAAAAATATAACGCTTTACGGTTCCCGTTACTCTAGTTCCAAAAGTAACAAGTTATCATTACTTCGTCATACAGTAAGAACATTTGACTGCATGGATGTCCGGAAGGGGGGGTCAAAGAGGGGACACGGTCCCCCTGGAAAATAAATGTCCAACTAGAAATTATATATTTCACACATAATTCAATTTCAGTCACAGTAATTTATGTGAAGAAACATGATAATTTCAAACTGTAGCAGTGTTTTTTGAGTGGGCATCACTATTATGGGGAAAAATATGACTCCTTTGTCCCCCCCTGGAAAAAAATACCTTGCTTTCCCTCCCTGGAAACAATCCTGCGGACATCCATGTTTGACTGTTGACTGTTTACACAGAAAGTAGTCCGTCTGTTCACTGCACACGTTTACATGCACAAGTTTAAAACAACACAATAAAGCATGTTTTGTCCTGGCAAATAAATCCTTCGGTTTGGAATTTATCAAGATAATGCAAAATAACGAGGCACAGTTACATTTATTAGTCATTTGCTTTCGGTAAGGCGTTCTTAATGCAAGTACGGATGAAAGTTACACTTTACCAAAATAATGCGTTATGTTATTGCCCAACTTATCCGATTAGACTCTGGGTATAAAATGGAGTTTGGAACAAGCCAATGACGTTTCTACAATCAAACTATTTCGATTTGAGCAAGATTCGTGTCTATGAAAGATTATAAATGTATTTTTTTCCGGAGTAAATTCAAGCACAAAATATCCCTACAAACACATTGAATATCATTTTGTCTTTGTGTCGCGGGAACGTACATTCAAAATTTCAGTACGGAATCTAAAACACCTTTGACCGCAATAATAATAATAAAGACATGTATCATCGAATGAAAATATTTCGGTAGTAACTTTGTACAATATAAATTATTGTTGCGGCCCCTACTAACAGTGAGTTAACCTAAGAAGTGAAAAACCGAAATAGAATAAGCAAAAATACTTCAAAAATACTAAGGCACATGAATAAGCACCAAACACATGCAACAAACGTTGGTAAAGATTTAACGACTATTATGTATGTTTTTATGAAGAATTTAGTTCATATTACAAGTTTGTCAGTTTTCATTTTGAAATATTACATTCCAATTTTTTTATTTAGTAATTCAACATATGAAAATTCTACCAATGCAATTGTTTAAAATCAACTGTAATATTAATGTGATAATGATTAAAAAATTAAATAAGAAATGTCCAGACAAAATTGGAAGGAAAGACTAAAATATTTAAATCAAATTAGTAGCCTGTGCTTTTGAATCGAACAAGTGACATGATAATAAAATTATTAGATGATACATTTATATTTGTGACGGAAAACTAATTTATGAATGCACTAATACAACCTGTTGCAGTTGTAAGGAATATTCAATTATAACACCATTAAGCCTTGTTTCCATGATATGAAAAACTCAATATGTGACAAAGGCAGAAATTTATTTTATTTACAGAGTCTGAAGAAGACCTTGCTAAAAGATTGAAACGTTACGTTTAGTTTATGTTTTAAAATTAAATAAATTTCTGCCTTGGTCAGCATATTGAGATTTTCATAATATTCAAGTTCAAATATAAACTTTTCGCTATTTGAATAATTAAACATGAATTTAAAAATATAATGTAGGATTATTTTTTCAGTTTCGTAGACGAAAATTGTTGTTTCACGTGTATATACATTTTTCAAAACATCTTATTTTACGAATCCTTATCTTATTCACTCAAATATTTAAAGTTAATTGAAAGAGATTAAATTTAGATTTCCGATAGTAACCTTTTTTAAACACTAAGTTACACCAAAATGTTATTGCGTTTCGTGCAAACAGAGGACGTTAAGAAGAATTTGAAATCCTGCTTCAAAGCGGCGTGACGTTTCGGGAACACTTAAAGTTTCGTCGGAGAACACTTTAGGTTTTGCCGGAGAACACTCACCTTTAACTTCATGTTGCAGCGTGTGTTGCGATGCTCGTGAGGCACTTGCTGCAAGAAGGAGAGGAACACTGTTGCGATGACCAGGGTGCGCGGTGCCTTTATAGTGACGGCGGCCGCCCCTTTGCTTTCACTGGAGCTTTCTCCTCCCAGTCTCGCAACCGTACACACATTCTACACGGCTCGTCCCATGCTCTGCGATTGTTCTCCTCCGTGTATGCTCCAAGGGGCATGGAAAATGAGGAATTCCCTAATTGCGCTTATCCGAGGTATCAAATCGTGACCGAAGTTTTATTGTTCCAGCACATGATGCTAATCTGTATCGTATTGCACGAGAGAAGTGCAACAAGGAAGTGGTACCAATGAGGACCTCTGGTTTCGAATTTCAGTGTTCATGTTACAAATTATGGAGCAACAGATCTTCGTGGATTTGCCCCCACAAAACATTTTATCCCCGGCAAAACAAACTTACCTTTATCCCTACCAGGAATGTTTTATCCCCTTCAAAGATTGATTGAATTAAAGTTTTTGGGTACGTCGGCACCTCAGGCCATTTTTCACCCTTCAATGAATGCGGGGAAGATCCCCTTATCTAAAACCCTTACCTTAAATTTAAAAAGATAAAAGAAGGGGGTGTAAAAATCCCTTCAAGAAAATGGAATTATAAACATATGAATGTAAAAATACAAGGTGTTTCTAAATTACGTGTAAATGTTACTCAAAAATGTAATGCCCTAGGTTAGAACCAATGTTTAGAACTGCAAGCCAATAGTTTAATTTACTGGATGGCAACATAAATACAAATTTGCACAGTGACTTAAAAACAATACAATCAGCTACCTCATATAGAAAGCATGTTAAAAAATACGTACTAGATCATTGTTTTTATTCTGTTAAAGAGTACCTGACAATAAATTGCAATTGTCACATCTTAAATGAACTCCTAGGACGTATATGTATGTATTGATTTTATCTATTGTGTGTATGTAAACTAATGTAAACATACCCTGTAAGTAACATTAGCAAATACAAGAATCCATAATCAAACCAATTATGATTCAATCATTGTATTTGAATGTTATGTATATCTTCACACATATATATGCTTGTACCTATTTGAAAATAATTATTAACTGTAATGTAATGGACTGACTTGTTCCATACCATGTGTGGAAGACAACCACTGTACAATGCAGTGGCGTATGCTGAGTCTAGCTCACAATGATACCTGGTCCTAGGTTATGGAGGAAGGTAGAAGACTATTAGTAGACTCATTCTTGACGTCTTCAAGAAAGTCACGTTGCCATCCCAACGGTAGTCAGGTTGCCAACTCCTAAGAATTCAGGTTGTCAACTCCTAAGAATTCAGGTTGCCAACTCCTAAGAATTCAGGTTGCCAACTCCTAATAATTCAGGTTGCCAACTCCTAATAATTCAGGTTGCCAACTTCAGAATCGCCAATATGTTCATTGAAATCAGATTTATTCGCAATTTCTAATCGATTTTTCTTCAGTATTTTACAGTACTTTCTAGGCTTCAGGCTTCGCAGATAGCCTAGCTAATCTGGAATATACGCTCCTGGTACAATGGTTAAAGGAATGGAATAAATCATATCATGTATCATACAAAAAAAAAACTGCTTCCCAAAATGAAATTACAAATACACAACTGAGTACGTTTCACCCCCCCCCCCAAGCAAAAAAAAATCGCACAATGGTGTAAGCTCATATTTAGGGGGTGTAAGGGCATATGTAGAGCCAAAATTATATAAAAAATGGGGCCTTTGTGAAAAAAATGGCGGGTGTTGGGTGTGTAAATCAATGCATGGAATTCTCCCTGTAGGTAGAGGCGCACTGGACATTGAGTCTTTGACTCAGGTTTGGTTTCTTCCGCTCCTTACTAATTGCAAGGATGAGGATGAAGGGTGATAAGGTGGAATAAATGAAGACACAAACACATATGCACAGCACAAAACACAAGTCACACACATGGTTATCCTGGCTGCAGGTTCAGGCGCCAGAACGTCGTTGGCCTGCTAAATACAATCCAGAGTGTGCTACGTGGAAGTGAGGTTGGCATTTAGGTGTCATCAGATAGAATCACTTCTTACACTCCCCAGAGTTGTATTATACCCTGGAGCATGTTGTCTGTAACAAAGCAGCAAGAATGCCTTATTGGAATAATATTTCAAATTTAAACTGGCAAATTAAAGATCTGGAGTTTTTGTGTAAAGTCCACTTCATGCACAGATAGACTAATCGGGACCGGAGCTACAGTTTAAAATGGAATCCGAACCACTGTGTTATCACCGGGTGTAACTTTCCATACCATCTGTGATATGTGCCTCCACCGGATATCGAACCCGGTGCCCGTTGATTATAAGGAAACGGCTTAGCCACTACGCCATCGGGGAGGTTGAAAAAATTGTAATATGAACTAGATTCTTCATAAAAACTTACGTGATACATACACCTTAATACTTCATGAAGGTTGTTCAATGTCCGAGTGTTTTATGCTCATTCATGGGTCTGTTAGTACTTTTTAAAGGAATTTTTGGTTAATTAATTAAAGTTTTCCACATCCTCGCTGTTCGTACAACAATTTCCATTGCACAAGTTACTACTATCATTACGACCGTTACCTTGTAAACAAGGGGTCGCTGAAAGTTTCAAAGTACAGCCCCACATCACAAAGATTCCATATTAAAAAGAGAACGACAGTCTTTGTTTGTTGACATATATTTTGTATTTACATGTAACATCCTTCGACCAGAAAAATATAGCCAAGCCAAAACGCAAATTAAGAAACTTTGAGTCCATTTGCTTAAACATTAGCGCACTAGAATTATTTATAAATTAAGAAAAACTGTAATAACAACAAGGTGCTTATAAAAATTATACAAACATTGGATGTAAAGTTTTGAATAAAATCTTTTTGAAATTGTATTGAGAGTTCAACGGCAATGTTAATTTCTTCTGATGGTACGTTGTACTGGCATCTCTTTATAGGTGAGAATAAAAATAATACTTTATTTTAACGAAACAAACCTGTGTGAACATATTACAATATTTTATGTACCTCTCACATGAGCGCCTAACAAAATCGTAAAGCTGTGCTCTTCAGTTAAATATGTCGACGTCATATTTATGTCAACATAAGAAAGAAGTTATAACACCATTAAGCCTTGTTTCCATGATTATGAAAAACTAAATTACTGCCTTGGTCAGCATATTTAGTTTTTCAAGAAAGAAGTGTTTTAAGGGAGTCTGAAAAATATAAAATCGAATGAAGTGATAGAGAGTGAGAGAATGGAAGAGAGTTAAAAAGCTGTAGAAAGAAAGAGAACAATAAATAAGCGAGATAGAAAGAGGGACATATGGAAACGAAAAAGAGAAAGAGACAATAAGAGAGAGAGAGAGAGAAACATTAGCCATGGATTTATAGAGAAAGACAGAGAAGTGACAGAGTGAGAAGGAAGAGAATTAGCAGAATATCGATAGAGAGGAAGAACAAAGAAGAAACAGACGGAAAATCGGAGAGAAAATATAGAAAAAGAAATTATCAAGAAGAGAGGATGTAAACACGAATGAATAGGTATCAAAACAGTAAAAGGTAAAAGGAAAGAATGATACTAGAGGTTTAGAAATAAAATGGAGGGTGAAACAGGCATTTTTTTCTTATTCCAAAAGGGGGGGGGGGGTCAATAGACCCCCTTGACTCTTCCTGCAGATGCCTATACGTTCTTATGATCAACACAATAACAAACTAAGTAGAATATTACCGGAACCTTTCCCCCTCCCAAAAAAAGCAGTGTATATATATATATGTGTGTGTATATACAGGGGATGGACAAAAATATGGAAACACCACGACATTGGAACGGGTGATATCGACGCAATTTTTCCACTTGAAATCGGACGCGGTGCGACATTCTTTCGTTTCACCCCCGTGAGATAGGACCCTGTCGGAATGGTAGAAGTCGACAGTTGCGCTGTAGATAGCGTGCAGTGCAGTTGATACTGAATCATGTCCGAGCTTACAGTGTTTCAAAGAGGGCAAATTGTTGGTGCCCGCCTTGCAGCCGCCTCTGTTACCAAAGTAGCCATGACTGACAGAAACAGGAGGATGCTGAGAGGGATTGTGACCATGTTTTGCATGAAGAATGGTGCAAGATCTCATTATCCACCATCCAGGAATTGTATTTGTCCATTCCTCGGAAGCATTTTGGAAGCTAAAGGCTGTCCTGGACCTTATTAGCTACAGCATTCTGGCATTTCTTCGCAGGAGTTTCCATATTTTTGTCCATCACCTGTATATATATATATATATATATGTTAAATAATTTTAGGATATGATCTTAACTGATATTCAATCAAGAACATTAATTTTGACTATTTTTGTTGATATTTCACACTGCTCTTATACCTCATTAGAGCAAGGATGGTCCATGATGGAAGGGAGTCTGACAACCACACGTGAGACAAGGGTTCCATACCGGGGTGAGCTATTTCAGGTGAGATTTTTTTCCAGATGAAGCGACTCGGATGAACCCAACCTTTAATGAATGTCTACCGTGGTGGGGGGATAAAGGCGGCCGGATCGTGGTACTGATCACATAACCTCCTGAAATGGCTGATTTGTCGTCGCTTTGTAATCAACAGGTACCGGGTTTCATACCCTGTGAAGTCACATCGGATCCCACTTCAAACTGTAGGTCCAGTCCCAATTTGCCTTTATATGCGTAAAGTGAACTTAAAACAAACTCAACAAGAATTATATATATATATATATATATATATATATATATATATATATATATATATATATATATATATATTACACAAATGTAATGTATCTCCTTGCCCCCCCTCTCCGCTCCACTTAAATACCAACCACTCGAATTTTTGGTGAATGGTGCGTGCGGAAACGCATAAAACACAAGAAAGTGAATGGCTTATACAAACACGTCTTCCTAATATCAACATGAAGCTTAACTTTTCATTTTTCACTATTGTCCAAGAGAACAAAAGAATTAGAATTAAAGCACTCGGTCCGTTCAATTAATCAACATTCCTCTTCTTTCCGATTCAAAGAACTCAATTTCCGTGAAATGTGATTTCACACATCAAGGAATACGGAGCAAAATGGTGTGGAAGGATCAAATTACAATCATTTAGAATCATTAAGTGTGACACCTTCACGTTCTTTACGACTTGTCGTTATACTACACTATAGCACATTGAATAGATGCAACTGCTTGTTTGTAAGGTGTTATCCTTGATAGCTTTGGTGCGTTAATCCAATACTAGATATAATTTGTATCAATGTCTAGTCTAGTTGTATTGTCTTGTGTCTATATCAATGGGATTTTTTGTTTCAATATTCTCGAATTGCACAGCCGTATTTTTATGAAAATAATGGAAGGGTTTGAATTTTCAGTAGTCCGAGGATAGTAAAATCTAAATACCTGCAATATTAATAATAACTATTGACTATGAATGCTTTTCACTCATGGTAAACTGGTTAATAATTACATTATTATTGTCTTTAAACAGTTTAGAATTAACATTTCTAAATATTGCAGTGAGCATATCGACATGCACTAATTGTATTTACAATTACAACATTATTTTTCAATATGTACATTTAGATTTTTATTTTCAAATTTTAAAAATTATATCTGTTAGTTTTTTATATGTTTTTGACAAAATTAAACGAGTTATTGCCAATTTACCGTTTATTTCTAACACGATGATAGATAATGAAGATATGAGTAAAATAAAATTATTGTATATGAAGAATATAAGATCATTCATCATGTCTGTAGACGGCGTGTAAACCATAAGTTATATTTTCAAAGTTATTTCAGTAGTGAATTGATCAAATGTTGATGCGATTATTCAATTAATGTAAAATGTTTATTAGAGCAGAGGGTAGAGGTTTGGATCTGTTGAACCCTCCCCTTATATACAGCCATGTCGTAGTGTTTATCTGGGGTAGGGAAGGGGAAATCGCTCTATTGCCCACCCCTCTTCCACGTAACACACCCCGGAAACTGCATTCTTGCAGGAAAGCGAGGCTCTGGTGCTTGGATCGACACATTTTGATGAACGTTTAATCTCGGTGGTGTTAAAATGGTGTTGATTACAACCACTTATCTGTGTTATTTTAACTCCACTGAGGTTAAACGTTCATTAAAATGTGGTGTGGACCTCCTGGGACACTGTCTGGATCTCTTTAATCCATTTTTTTTTACAATGTGAGGGCTTGTAAATTCAAAATTTGTTTTAATTCACTGTATGCTCAGATAGGCAAATGTGGACTGGGTCATCAAGGAGGCTAGTATTCTATGTCCTGTCCATTTGTGTTCTAATTGTCCCTCCATCCACCTCATCCAATCATCGTCATCTTAGCAATCAGTGGCAGGAATGCAACGTAAAATCACCAAACACAAACAATATGCATTTGTTTCTCCGTGTATATGAATTGCTGTAGACATTCCATTTTCACAATTCTTAAGGTTATAAAGGCGAATATCTGAGCTTGTTGAAAACATACATATGCAAATCATGCAATAAAAAGAGCCATGTATTTTCATAAAGGAAGGAAATGAAGTCAGCTGGCGTTGAGTAACAATATGTGGCTTACAGTGAGCAATGTAGCACCATGTACCGCTGGAACGCCGATATCGTTGGCTTCTGTGGAGCACAGGATGGAGTGCACAGTTACTGGCCTGGCATACAGGTTTATTTTCAATTTTTGATTATTGTGTGAAGTTAATCCAGAGGAATTGGTTCCAGCTGTTCTAAAACTATTTCTCACTGTACCCTTTAGTCGTAACTAAACGTCTAGTGTACCCCCACCATAAGTTTTCTTAGAATAGTGGGTTTTGGGGGAGTTTTTTGGCTGCCTGATGGGTGGGGCGTTTTTGATATGTTGGAGATGTGTATCTGCAAGAGAGTAAAATGTCATTCGGGCTGCCTGTGGTAAAATGGTAAACAAATAATCATTAGAATCCTACGTTCATTATTTATTGGGCACGTTTACAATATTTATGATTAGTTACAAAAATATAAATGTGAAACCCATGTATGGTAAGAAGTACATAAAAGACATCAATTTTCATATATTTTCCCCCCAGAGTTATTGAAAAGGAAAGTAAAGTCCTTACTCAACTGTTGCATGCTCAATCTAACAATGCGCGTGCACGTTTGGCGCCAATAGGTATTACTAGGAGTTACCTACCACCTGTATTATTAAATCATGCTTATAAACTTCACCAACAATATACCCAGCCGTCCTCGTGACGTTTTTACACTTTTACAAATGCTTGTGGGTTTTTGAGTTGAACAATGAAATGGGTAGAGATTTTGAATGAGTATTTTATTTCAAAACAATGAAACAAACATAAGTATGTCTGTGACAAAATCAGCCTTATTTTTCTATTGAATGTTAAAGCTATGAAATCTGCTCTACACACCTGCAGCAAAAATAGTGTCGTGTGGGTATTCTTGACATTTCTCTTGCGAGCTGATCGCGTACCTCCTTCAAGTCGTTCATGTACCCCTGGGGTACGCGTACCCAGAGGCGTCTCGTGAACGCATGCGGTGCATGCTGCGCATGCGTCAATTGTGGGAAAAATGACAGCTTGCTCTGCGACGATATTCATGAGCATTTCTACATTCTAATTTCTTCATATAGGAGAAGTGTTTCTTTTACACGAGAGCGCTGTGCACTCCACAATTGATGCATTCGTCACTTCAGATCCAGGAAATGTAATATAAGCTTAGTTCAGCGCTCTCGTGTAAAATAAGTACTTCTCCTATATGAAGAAATTAGAATGTAGAAATGCTCATGAATGTCGTCGCAGAGCAAGCTGTCCTTTTTTCCACAATTAACGCGCATGCCCAGCATTGCACCACATGCGTTCACAGTTTCAGAACCACTGGGTTACACAGTAGCAGAGCATGTGTTATTCGAAAAATGCATCGTCGAGTTCAATCCTGCCTGGACAGCTGTGGTGAACATTTTCAACGCCTTTTGTAATACGAACATATTTATCATTCGTATATATTCATACAGCTATGAATGCTATAAATTAAGTGCATAGCCTTTGAGATATTTGCATTTTCTATAGCGATAGAATCGTCCTGGAAGAGTCCCGTTGAATAGTAGCTTTTCTGGCCTCTGCATAGTGGTGACGCTGTCGCCTCGTTATCAAGGGGACCTTGGTTCGATCTCTGGTAAGGAAAGTAGTGGTTCGGATCCCACTTTAAACTGCAGGTCTATCACCGATTAGTTTATCTGTGCATAAAGTAATTTAAACTTTAATTATAGTTTTAATAATAATATATAGGATAAAGTATTAATATTTTGGTAGTCCATTATAAAGCAAAGGAACTACAGTAATCCCTCGTTAACACAAACTCGCTTAAGACGAACACTCGGTTAACATGAACAAAATGTTGGTCCCGGCAGGGATGTATTATTACCACGAATTACGAATTGTTTTTTAGTCCGTTGCGTCATTAGATCTCATTTAACACGAACTTTCATCAAAGTTTTTCATTTTTTTTCCTGTTGTTCCTCTGCTATGTACGAAATCGCTCAACAATCTCTATCATCTTGTCAACAATCAACTTATACAGTATTGTAACCAACAGATTCAGATCTACAATGTGTTCAAATGTGTTTTTCTATTCTTTAAAACGTAGCCAGTACGAGTAACATGAAGTTGCAAACAGTAAGACGGGAGTCGCCAAAAGGAAGCAGACACATATGTAGATCTGCAAACAAAACTGAAAATCCTAGAGGAAGTAGACCGTGGTGCATTGAACAAAACGACAATTACTGAACAGTATGGAATTGCCAAATCTACATTATCTACAATGCTTAAAGATCGTGACATACATAATACGTATTGTAAATTGTTAATATGTAGAAAGAACTGTATTGCAACAATAAAATTTGAGTCCCCGGTTAGCACGAATTTTTTTAACACGAACTCTTGATTTTTCGGTCCTTGGGATTCGTGTTAACGAGGGTTTACTGTATTATCTTCTGAAATCACTAACAACGCCACAAGAAAAAAAATGGATGAAGAGGAGAATGTGAGAATATTTCCTGAGAGAGCGGTCACATTTCATATACTACCCAATTTGGGCTAAAGAAGCATTTATTCATCTAGGTTCGCTTCTTTGCTGTTGGTGGGGAGGGGGGCTTTACACCTTCTTCTTCTGGCGCAGTCATTGTCTGAAATACGCAAATTGTTTGGAGTTCTCACTTGTTAGGACTCATATATGATTTTCCTCATTAAAAGCCCTTTCCAGAAGCCAGAAAATTCGCTTCACAGGAGGAAAGAGGGATCAGCTCACTCAAAGTAAATGTTTTTAAAAATATAGTCGTCGCCTTGTAATCAAGAGGTCCGGGGTTCGATACCCGGTGGAGCCACATAGCACAGTGGTTCGGATCCCACTTTAAACTGAAGGCCCAGTCCCGATTAGCCTTCTGTGCATAAAGTGGACTTAAAACAGCAATCCAATCAATCAATGTTCTAAAAAATTGGCTAAATGTTTACAGTAAAATTGAACACACTTAGCAACAATGAGTACAATTGTAAGACAGGTGATGAATAATTAAGTCATTACTGCTCATCAAAAGATTCTTCTCGAAGGGAGACTGAAGGAATGCCGTAGTTACTCCTGAAACAATTGCTGTAGAAGACAAGGCGTTCGTATTTTAGAACAAACAGAATTCCATGTAAAGGTTGCCTCATATCCAGGTGAGACGTGCATTGTAGTGCAGTCGTTCGCCACGCTCCGTGACGCAACAATGCGATTGTGTGCAGTGATAGGGCGCGTGGGTGCAAAATATCACGTGATGATCAAATGTATGTAATTACCTAATTCGCTGAGCACTTACAGTCTTCTACTCTAGTTTCACCTCAGAACATAGGCGTTCGTAGACCCTCTGATTGGGGGGGGGGCGGGGGCAAGTCCCTAATGAAAGTTCAGGGGCAAGAAATTCCCAAAGGTCTGTAGTTCAGATACTAATTTACATATAAACATGTAGCGTCGTCGCCTTGTAATCAAGGAGTCCCGGGTTCGATACCCGGTGGAGGCACATAGTGGTCCGGATCCCACTTTAAACTGTAGGTCCAGTCCCGATTAGCCTTTCTGTGCATAAAGTGGACTTAAAACAACAAATCAATTCAATACATTTAAACATGATTTCTAACAACATATTAAAAATGAATTAATTTCCAGCTGTGACGGCGCTAAAATCCGGGGGGGGGGGCGAAGGCAAGACAAGGCTGAACATTAAAAAGCCACAGTTCGAGCGGGGCAAATGCCCCCACGCCCAATACTTAATATTCTCTAAGAGTATAATACTGCTCAATAACGGCGATTAGATTCCTCTACACTAAATTTCTGAGTGAAAGTATAAGGGTATGACAGTCAGATTTACCGTCATTTATTATCATTATTATTCATGTATGTAGCGGTAAAAAGACGTGTTGATTCAAAGCGTTGAGAGTTTTAAGTTGTAAGAATACATATTTGATTTTTGCCAAGCCGACGGGAGGAACGAGAGATTCGCTTGTGTTAAAGGTGAGCACCTGAAGGGTCACGCTATGCGTCTAAAGCTTAGGAAATTCGACCGTAATGACAAACATTTAAATATCTCGGTTTCCAACGGTCAGATTCATGTGAAACTTATACCAGCGCAGCGGCATGTGTGCAAGGACGGATATGTGGAGTTTCGTCACGATCAAGCGACAATTACGGACGCCAGATCAAATCGGTTCTAATTGATCAGTTTGTGGACAGCGATTGCTATTGAGCTATGGGCGACAGCCAGGCGAATGCTTAATCCGCACAAACTCAACTTCAAGCACGGCTCGTCCCACTTGGGAGACAATAGAGCAAAGTGGACTGACCCCTTCGGAAGCGTCGCTTCAACGATCGCATAGCGTCGTTTTTCAAAATCTAAATAAAACGAAGGACATGGTTTTTCGATATACAGTCTTACCGCGATCTTTGTAGGGAGAGCAGCTCCGTGCTACCTCTCCATATACAGTTTTGCCGCGATTCTTGGAACGAGAGCACCTTCGTGCTACCTTTCGTGTACAGTGGACTTTGTCGTGTTGTGCGAACACCAGTGTGTGATAGGCAGTAAGTCTACACGAGTGCGCCTACCTCAACCGCTGGGGGAAGTTGAAGCGAAACTGTTTCCGTGATTACCTTACGCCATTTATAATTTTTGAGAAACGAGGAACACCGGAAACTATGGCGGGCTAGAGGGAGAAGAGAGATGAGGGCGTTACGTCGATTCGCCTGATGTCAGAAGAAGCTACGCCGACGATGCCTATCCGCCGCCATGGAGAGAGAGAGAACGTCGAACGCCGCCCTATTGATACGCCGACGACGCCTACCATCCGCCACGTTGACGCCCCGACGACGCCTACCAGCCGCGACAGAGAGACGTAGAGAGAGATGTTGACGCCCCGACGACGCCGACGACGCCTACCATCCGCCACGTTGACGCCCCGACGACGCCTACCAGCCGCGACAGAGAGACGTAGAGAGAGATGTTGACGCCCCGACGACGCCTACCATCCGCCACGTTGACGCCCCGACGACGCCTACCAGCCGCGACAGAGAGACGTAGAGAGAGATGTTGACGCCCCGACGACGCCTACAACGACCGCTCAGATGCGACGTCCGAACCGCGCCATACCACGGAGATCCACCGATCCCGAGAGGAAGAGGAGCCGGGAAACTAGGTGTTTGAATCCTTCTCGCATCTTCATCGTCGCGACCAAAGGAACCTTTCGCGTGGATACTATGTGTTTCAATCGCCCATAAAGACGCCTGGATGCACCCCGGAAGCTGAGAGATGGTAAAGTATTCATCTGTGTGAACCTTAACACGTGACGGCCCGATTGATTTAGAGAACGCCCTTGAAATTCGTCGACATTTTGCAAACGCTCACTCAACTCGAAATTTTATATCGAACTCCCGTCGCGCTTGTCATGTGTAATCTATCCGTCTCAGGTCAATTTTTCTTATTCCTTGTGATATTTTTTTTTGATCTTAAATTCATTGTTGTTTGTGCTCCTTTGTATTTGTTTAAAGTGCGTACTATTAGAGTAAAAACGCCGCCCACTTAATTGTTTAACCTACTGGAGGTTTGTTCATTTTTATGTGTCAATGCTAGCTATGTCAGGCCGCATGTGTGATTATTTAGTAAAAGTATTTGCCTGGTAATGTGAATTGCTCGTCGCGGCGAAGTGTTTAAGTCCCGCCTGCTAGCGAGTATAGGTTTACGTCACTCAACGGAGGTTATTTGTTATGTTTGGAACCACGTGAGGTCTTGTAAAAGGAAAACGTCCGCCCACGTGAATGTAATTGCCGTTGAGACGCCTTTGTTTATATTGGTCAAGTAATGTATGGTCACCGCGCCGACTAGTTTCTTTTTTAAAAACAAAAGGTGAACTTAAGTAAGGGCTGGCTAGGATTTAAGTAGCACTGGAGCAAAATCACAAATGACCTGATTAGACAAAAAGTAAGATAAAATTAATTGAGAATGCAATAATTAGGGCTTGTCGTCATAAAACCTGTACATGTCATGTATAATTTCTTGTGTCGATGACCCCATGAGGTTTGAATCTGAGAGAGAATGTGAGAGTGCAAGTGTGGGGACCTGTAATGATTCCATTTTTGTTGGTTATGAATAGAATATACTTTTTATTTTCATGTTAATTTTGGGCTATATCATTTTCGTATGCATGTCGCTACCCGTGTTTTTCAGGCATGCAGCTAGCCGCTTCCCGGCTACAGGTAAAGAGGTGGTAATTTGAAAGTACATATGTCTTTGTTTTTATTCGATAAGGCGTATCACTATGCACTGTTGGTCACCGGTTCCTACACACGAACTTAACCTGGACCGTAACGCTATTTCGCTTGTCCGAGGGAGATTTTGCCGCCTCTATTTAGGTAGTGGTAGCATTTGTTTTCCCGGGCAAGGGAGGGCGTTTCATTCTATCATACATTTTTGGCGCCGCGAACAGGGGACCGGTTTTTTTTAAATCGAAAGCACCATCAGTGCAGGTGTTCATATACATTTTTGGCGCCGCGAACACAGGGACCGGTCTTTTTTTTAAATCGAAAGCACCCTCAGTGCAGGTGCATATGTCGTTTTTGTAAGGGCTACGTCAGGCGTATTTTGGTGTCATGTAACTGTGTTTCATTGTGAGACTTTATTGTTTCATTTTGACGTAAGGTGGTAATTTAGACATTAGGCGTTTATTTTTGTCAAGGTAGTAGGGCAGCTACTTAAGGCGTTAGGCATTTTAAAATTTTTGTTTGGCATATGGCATTAGGCGTTAAGTTGAGTTCTGGCAAAAGGGGAATCGACCGCCCTTATCTTTTTTCGTTTGTGAATTGTTTAAATATAAATATTGGTATATATTGTGAGCGCTCACGTTTACGCTTGTCAGCGAGCATTGAGAATCGACCGAGGGTTGAATATTTGATTTCATGAAATTGCGCAACCGCCGCATCGAGAACTTAAACATGAGTGACGTAAGGGTGATTTGCGATGTCTGCAGCGAGGAGTTCCCAGAAAGTGAAAATGTCGGCACAGCTAGCCTCGTTTGCCCCCGGTGCGATGTCCCGTTAAGTCCGCGTGAAGAAACCAGTCTACCGAACAGCGGGGGGCAAGCCAATGAGACCAGCGCGCAACAGGTTTCTCCGGGAGGTGCAGAACGGGTCGACGAAGCAGCTAGCCTCAGTGGTACCAGCTCCCAACAGATCATCGAGATGCTACTGCGGATAGAAGCCAAGATGGAGGCTACGCGAAGCGGAATTGAAGCCTCGCTCGAAGCCAAGATGGAGGCGACTCAAAGCAAGATAGAGGCCATCAGCACCCAGATGCGAGTGACGGAAGACCGCCTCCAGGAGACCATCCGTACTTCCGGTGAGTCGATTACACAGGAACTCGTCGCGCGGGTACAGGAATGCGAATCCAGGGTCGAAGCCAAGATCGCCGGAATGAACGTGCGGATCGAGGGACAAGAGAACCAGATGGCAACACTGTCTCAGAGCGTGCGCGACCAGGAGGAAGGTATGCAGCAGATGGCCCGACAATGCATGCAGCTGGAAGCGACATGTGACCGTGGCATAGACACCCTGGGGCGACAAGTCAGAGAAATTTCGGGTCGAGCCGAAGGAAACTCCGATCGAATTGAGGACCTCGAGAGGAAAGTGCGTCAACTGAGCGTGACTAGCAGCGGCACTTCACAATCGTCGCGGGAGCCCAGATTGACGTCACCACCGGCAGCCGACGTCGCCACTTGTTCGAACGGGGAAAGCGACCAGCGAGCTCCAGGAACGCCCCGCCCCCTTCGAAGAGAAGACGCTGCGTCACCACGGTTGAGTCCGCGCCGCGAGCAGGGAGACGAAAATTTACAGTTACTACAACCGTCCGCCAGGAGAGCTCTGTTTCCGCCCGAATACCGGAAGCACTTCAAAAAATTTTCGGGTGCTGACAGAATCCTTCCTTCCACGTACCTCGAGGAATTTAATTCTACCGCCCGTGAGTTAGGTCTGACAGACGAGGATAGGCTTCTGATTCTGAAAGGTTTAATGCAGGACCGGGCCAAGAACTGGATGGACAGGAACGAGGGGAACTTCAATTCATATGAGGAGTTCAAAGAAGCGTTTCTCACTTATTTTCAACGTCCCCTGCAGGTCGAGAGGATGCTGATGCAGGTGCGAAACGAACGATACGACAGGGGCGGAGGACTCACGTATGCCCAGTACTTTTGGAAACGGTACAATGAGTTCAAGTCTCTGCAACCCCAAATGACTACGGCGGAGATAATAGCCGCTCTGGTGTACCATTTTCCACACGAAATTCGTCGTCACCTCAATGGAGCATGCGTGTTTGACGCCGACGCGATGTCCCTCACACTGGAAAACCTGTTTCAGTGCGAGGAGGAGAGGCAGAAAACCAGGGGTGAGAAGTTTAGCAAGCGGCGCCGACCGGAAGATGATTCGTCGCACCGGAATAAACACCCGCGCGTTCATCTAGTCCAGCAGGGATGGAGAGGACAACACCACGCTCCAGGGGCTGAAAGGAACCGCCAGCTGCAAGATCCACCTTCACCGCAACGAAGACGCCCGTTCAGAGGCAGGAGACGGCGTGGAGGTCCGACTCGTGCGTCGCCAAGGAGAAACGACGGCTTTTTTCAGAACGGCCAAGTCCGAGATGGCTTTTATCGGCGCAACGCGCATAGCAGATCGGTCAGCCCGGAGTCAGATCGAACAGATGCAGGACGCCGTGGAGCAAGAATCCCATGGAGCCCAGCGAGAGACACGAACAGGCCAAATTCGAGACACG
Source organism: Lepisma saccharinum (assembly GCF_977018435.1). Classification (NCBI taxonomy): domain Eukaryota; kingdom Metazoa; phylum Arthropoda; class Insecta; order Zygentoma; family Lepismatidae; genus Lepisma; species Lepisma saccharinum. The sequence goes on along the minus strand of NC_139256.1, from coordinate 14,009,436 downwards.
GTTCGCCCAGGTACGAGAGAGAGAGCGACGTAAGAATGCAAGCTGACACGTAAATGCTCACTTCTTGTACTTGTTTTGTGTACATACTCTTCGTGATATGTTTATATTCAGGGTGTTATTATATATGTTATGTATCTGGAAGGTCACAGTGTCCGTGCCGTTCAGAGAGTAAATTCTTATATACAGGGTGTTCATGTATTTGCTTGTCAATTTTTATATACAGGGTGTTCATGTATTTGTTGGTCTATTTTATATACAGAGTGTTCAAGGATTTGTAAACAAAAAAATTTCTGTCCCTGTGTAGAGCGAATTTTTCGCGCTTACGAAATCCTTGGAAGAAGGAGAAGGGCGAGGTTATGACAGTCAGATTTACCGTCATTTATTATCATTATTATTCATGTATGTAGCGGTAAAAAGACGTGTTGATTCAAAGCGTTGAGAGTTTTAAGTTGTAAGAATACATATTTGATTTTTGCCAAGCCGACGGGAGGAACGAGAGATTCGCTTGTGTTAAAGGTGAGCACCTGAAGGGTCACGCTATGCGTCTAAAGCTTAGGAAATTCGACCGTAATGACAAACATTTAAATATCTCGGTTTCCAACGGTCAGATTCATGTGAAACTTATACCAGCGCAGCGGCATGTGTGCAAGGACGGATATGTGGAGTTTCGTCACGATCAAGCGACAATTACGGACGCCAGATCAAATCGGTTCTAATTGATCAGTTTGTGGACAGCGATTGCTATTGAGCTATGGGCGACAGCCAGGCGAATGCTTAATCCGCACAAACTCAACTTCAAGCACGGCTCGTCCCACTTGGGAGACAATAGAGCAAAGTGGACTGACCCCTTCGGAAGCGTCGCTTCAACGATCGCATAGCGTCGTTTTTCAAAATCTAAATAAAACGAAGGACATGGTTTTTCGATATACAGTCTTACCGCGATCTTTGTAGGGAGAGCAGCTCCGTGCTACCTCTCCATATACAGTTTTGCCGCGATTCTTGGAACGAGAGCACCTTCGTGCTACCTTTCGTGTACAGTGGACTTTGTCGTGTTGTGCGAACACCAGTGTGTGTGATAGGCAGTAAGTCTACACGAGTGCGCCTACCTCAACCGCTGGGGGAAGTTGAAGCGAAACCGTTTCCGTGATTACCTTACGCCATTTATAATTTTTGAGAAACGAGGAACACCGGAAACTATGGCGGGCTAGAGGGAGAAGAGAGATGAGGGCGTTACGTCGATTCGCCTGATGTCAGAAGAAGCTACGCCGACGATGCCTATCCGCCGCCATGGAGAGAGAGAGAACGTCGAACGCCGCCCTATTGATACGCCGACGACGCCTACCATCCGCCACGTTGACGCCCCGACGACGCCTACCAGCCGCGACAGAGAGACGTAGAGAGAGATGTTGACGCCCCGACGACGCCGACGACGCCTACCATCCGCCACGTTGACGCCCCGACGACGCCTACCAGCCGCGACAGAGAGACGTAGAGAGAGATGTTGACGCCCCGACGACGCCTACAACGACCGCTCAGATGCGACGTCCGAACCGCGCCATACCACGGAGATCCACCGATCCCGAGAGGAAGAGGAGCCGGGAAACTAGGTGTTTGAATCCTTCTCGCATCTTCATCGTCGCGACCAAAGGAACCTTTCGCGTGGATACTATGTGTTTCAATCGCCCATAAAGACGCCTGGATGCACCCCGGAAGCTGAGAGATGGTAAAGTATTCATCTGTGTGAACCTTAACACGTGACGGCCCGATTGATTTAGAGAACGCCCTTGAAATTCGTCGACATTTTGCAAACGCTCACTCAACTCGAAATTTTATATCGAACTCCCGTCGCGCTTGTCATGTGTAATCTATCCGTCTCAGGTCAATTTTTCTTATTCCTTGTGATATTTTTTTTTGATCTTAAATTCATTGTTGTTTGTGCTCCTTTGTATTTGTTTAAAGTGCGTACTATTAGAGTAAAAACGCCGCCCACTTAATTGTTTAACCTACTGGAGGTTTGTTCATTTTTATGTGTCAATGCTAGCTATGTCAGGCCGCATGTGTGATTATTTAGTAAAAGTATTTGCCTGGTAATGTGAATTGCTCGTCGCGGCGAAGTGTTTAAGTCCCGCCTGCTAGCGAGTATAGGTTTACGTCACTCAACGGAGGTTATTTGTTATGTTTGGAACCACGTGAGGTCTTGTAAAAGGAAAACGTCCGCCCACGTGAATGTAATTGCCGTTGAGACGCCTTTGTTTATATTGGTCAAGTAATGTATGGTCACCGCGCCGACTAGTTTCTTTTTTAAAAACAAAAGGTGAACTTAAGTAAGGGCTGGCTAGGATTTAAGTAGCACTGGAGCAAAATCACAAATGACCTGATTAGACAAAAAGTAAGATAAAATTAATTGAGAATGCAATAATTAGGGCTTGTCGTCATAAAACCTGTACATGTCATGTATAATTTCTTGTGTCGATGACCCCATGAGGTTTGAATCTGAGAGAGAATGTGAGAGTGCAAGTGTGGGGACCTGTAATGATTCCATTTTTGTTGGTTATGAATAGAATATACTTTTTATTTTCATGTTAATTTTGGGCTATATCATTTTCGTATGCATGTCGCTACCCGTGTTTTTCAGGCATGCAGCTAGCCGCTTCCCGGCTACAGGTAAAGAGGTGGTAATTTGAAAGTACATATGTCTTTGTTTTTATTCGATAAGGCGTATCACTATGCACTGTTGGTCACCGGTTCCTACACACGAACTTAACCTGGACCGTAACGCTATTTCGCTTGTCCGAGGGAGATTTTGCCGCCTCTATTTAGGTAGTGGTAGCATTTGTTTTCCCGGGCAAGGGAGGGCGTTTCATTCTATCACACAAGGGGGCAACTGCCCCCTTGCCATATAGAAAAGTCTACCATATAGAAGAGCAGGTTTTCAAATTATGTTTGAATTTCTTTTGTAACTTGTTTTCGAAAATTTGTTTTCAAAATTGTAAATAGAATATTATATTTCATTGAATTTTTTCAATATCTTTTTGGTGTTCGCTGTGAAATATGGCTTCCCAAATGTACAAAGTCTATTCTCTAAAATGTTCATGTTATAATTTGTAAGAATTGATTGAAGTTTGAAAACAGATCTTTGTTTGCTTATCACTAATTTCGTCTCATGGGTCATATCGTATCACGCCTAGGGTTTTTATACGATATCATTATTATTATTATTATTATTATTATTATTATTATTAGTTAACCCACAAACAACCTAAATTCACAGAAATGCTTGGAGTTACTGAATAACAGAAAATGAAGATTATTGATATCAAATTCTACACTTGAGGAAACTACAAAATACAAAAGAATTGATAAAATTTAATAATTTCAATACGTTAATTATTTTGTTTCTTTGATGGGTGTAAATTGAACGACTAAAGAAGGGGGAAAGTACTTGAAAGGTATTGCATGTAATATATAAAGCTGATATCTTAAACTTTTACTACAATTTTGATATCTTCCATAAAATTTCTCTATTCCCTTTTGACATAAAGTTTATCTTGATGTGCAACACTGCAACGGACCTGTGATTGACTATACATATATCCGGTAATGGTACTCAGGCACGTATCTAGAAATATATTTCTGGGGGGGGAGGGTCCGAACCAAGTATCTCAATAATAATAATAATAATATAAATGTTTAAATTAAAACAATTAAGTCATAATTCAATTAAATATTAATTAAAATATGTGAAGTTATTAATATTGCATTTTATTATTACATGAATATGTAAAAAGATGATATAAGAATATAGATATAACCTCAAATATTTATTTTCTAGCTTGCGTGTTCTTAAGATCGACAAAATTGGTATAAAAACAAGAAAAATTAATGTCAAATCGAATAATAAAAGAAGTATGTTTGTAAAGTTTCTGATTATTATTTTATGCATATTTTCATGAGTTGTAGTATGCATAAATCTTCTTTGGTACTGTCTTCAAAACAGTATGTTTCAAATATAATAATAATAATAATAAATATAATAATAACCCGTGCATTTCAAGTTCATAGGAAATAAATAGCGATCGATTATAGTACAATCGTGTACAATATCATGCTTAAAAGTGCATTTTCATTATTTCATTACATTACTTGGCAAGTCTTTCGGGGGGGTCCGAACCCCCTGAACCCCCCCTAAATACGTCCTTGGTGGTACTATAAATCGTGGAGTAGTTGGTTAGGGCCTAAAAGAGTTAGAGAATCGGCTTTAAATAAAGAAAATATAAGTTCTGGGAATTTAGATAACAGGAGATATCTGGTTGACGTTAATACAGGCTATTTATTGTTAAACTGCAAAAGGTCTTACTTATCTTCAAAGGGGAGGCCATAGACGATAACCTGACCGCTTTGATCTAGAACTCAGTGGAAGCACTTTCTCTTCGTCGCGGAGTTTTTATTTTGTAGGCCGTTGAAGACAAACAACGCTGTAGTCACTTTGCTTCGCTTGTTTTCTTTGGGTTGCAATTGCACCAAAGTTCATCACGCGAAGATTCTAAGTTGTCAGAGGCAGCCATTAATTCTATCACGTTCAAGAAATACCTCGATGTGCTCCAATGAGCCTATCACCGCTAATAAGTTCTTTAATCATCAGCCGTAAAATCAGTCATTATTATTACTCTTCTTCCTACTTGTACGAATTACAGGATCATCACCCGATTCTCCGGTATGTGGTATTACTTCCTTGAATGGTAACTCTCCGCGGTATATCTTCGAAACGAAATACACTTTCCCAATATACTTTATGATCCCCTGATTGATGATCAGAAGCAAATTAAGAATACATTCGATTCGAGCTGAAATTTCAGTGAGAGAGTTTTACATTCCTGGGGGTTGGGGAGGTAAGTTCGTATTTATATGGGGGTGTAAGTGCAAATTTAGAACAAAAATGACCTTGAATTGGTCCTTTGTGAAAAATTTTAGGGGGATGTTGAGAAAATGTGTGTGTATGTCAATATAATCACTTCAATGGAACTTGAACTTTTATTAACTTTATTATTCTCTTATGTTACACACACACACACACACAATATATATATATATACACCGTGCGTTCATTTCGATCTGCAGCCGAGAGATCGGGAGAAGCGTAGCGGGCGGCGCTGACGGAGATGCCGACATTTGCGGCCTGTAATGCCCGCTTATTTTTATAGACATATGCAGACATTTATATAAATATTGCAAAACGATCACTAACCTGTGTTATAACACGCAAAAGTTCTTCTGTAATTCATCCAAGTTCTGCTCTTATATACACAAAAAAATACGCTTTAGAAACGATGTTAAGAACCACAGATAATAAAACATTTTAATCATAGTTTTGACCAGTAACGTCCTGCTTAAGTTTATATCCTTGAAAGAGTTTTGTGCCGATGGGGATCGTTTGGAGGTTTTGAATGTGCAACACTGTATCAAGATTACGCTGTAGAAGAAACCGTTAAAAGTCAATAGTGTTCGTGAGCTTCCTTGCAATCCGAAATCTCCGAGCTCGAGTTTTTTGTTCCTTCGCGATTAGATGAAGACAGAGTTGTAAATATAGTGGCGAGCAATGTAAACCAAGAGCGTGTTAATTTCGTACTGTGCGCAAGATGGTTACTTGCAGTTACTTGTTTGTGTTATTGTAGTGTGTATGTGTGATGTGTCAGTGAGACGATTGGAATGCCAGCCGCAAGATTCACGTTAGAACAAAGATTTTTTTATGTATGACACGTACCTACGTGAAAACAAACTCGTGTCGAGACGTGTGTAGGTAATTTGTACAGAAATTCCCATGCGTTTCAACTCCACACAGAGATACGGTTAGATATCTTGTCCTTAAATTACGAGAAACTGTATCGTTAAATTTTAAAACACCTAAGCAAAAACGACGGATTCTAACCGAAGCAAAACTCGATGATATTGGTGCAGCGTTAGAACGTTCTCCAAACAAACCTCTACGCCGTGTTTCACAAGAGGTGGGCGTGTCAAAATCATCGGCACATACAGTCACTATGCTACTAAAATTAAAACCATACTCTTATAACACAGGTTAGTGCTCGTTTTGCAATATTTATATAAATGTCTGCCTATGTCCATAAAAATAAGCGGGCATTTCAGGCCGCAAATGTCGGCATCTCCGTCAGTGCCGCCCGCCACGCTTCTCCCGATCTCTCGGCTGCAGATCGAAATGGACGCACGGTGTATATATATATATATATATATATATATATATATATATATACAATCTGTTTTCTTTGTATATTATTTTAATAAGTTTTCTTGTTGTTTCATCCATGTAGTATTTAATAACCTTGACACGTACTTTCCCATTGCACAAATATTTATTGTTATTAATTATCTTTTCTCTTGTGCAAATGTTTATTTTTCTTTAATATTAATTTCTGTAATTTACCTATCACTGATAATGTCAGGATAGTGACTAACCTGCATATACTTATCTTGTAAGGGCTGTTACCATGGCAATTACGAGTGTCTTTTGTGTGGACTTGGAAGTTCGGGCTCGGTTTTTTTGAATAGAGTGATCAAGTTGAATTATAAGAAGTTTTATTTCTTTGAGTGACATGGATTATATGTTAGGCATATAAGTATTAAGTTTGCAAAGAAGTAAAATAGACTTCCTTTTTCTTAGTGCAAACTTAACTTTGATTTTTATTTGGTTTGAGCAACGAAGAGAGATATTACCCCATACCCTGAGAGGCATCACGTGTATGCTTTCGAGTCTTTCATGTGAATTTATTATTTGCTCTGGTAGTTAAATCATGTTCTTTTGACCAAAGAACGTGTCACTGTACAGTCACGGACACTGCTGGGTTGTAATGATTCCATTCAAAGTCAATGCATTCATTACAACCCAGAACTGTCCGTGACTGTACTACGTTAGCTTTTGTTTAGAGAGACATACATCAAATTAATGTTAAATAAAGCAATTATAAAAACTAAATATTTACTGCCTTCAAATAAGTTCAGTGGAAATAAATATCACTCGATTGTAAAAAAAAAATATTAAACAACGTATATTTTCAATATTCAATTTTTGCACTTGGTAAGCTGGACCCCCTGGACCCTTCTAAATACGTCCTTGCGGGGGTAGATACCATCCCCTCACTTCGAGCACTGACCAGAATGGGGTATGCGAGTATCTAGAGGCGGGGAATCCCCAATCTTTCTTACAGTTACCGCCCCGGAGGCGGGCTATGACGCTTCGCCAATGATCTCTTGTGAATCGAAGATGAAACTGATCCGTGTCGCTTTTCGAATCTCTGGGATAGCCTCATTCGAGGTCGTTACCTTCTGGAAGCTCCAGCACGGAGACACAAAGAGAGAGAGAGAGAGAGAGAGAGAGAGAGAGAGAGAGAGAGAGAGAGAGAGAGAGAGAGAGAGAGAGAGAGAGAGAGAGATGGTGGGGGAAGGGGGAGTGGTTCCTCCTTACATGCGTAATGGTAGGTCAGCGCTGCTCGGAGACAAGGAAAGTGTAGCAACGCGCAATGACAGGTCAATGGTTTCCACTTTTAACAGGTAGAATGGGTCCTCATCAGTGTTGCCATCCGCTTGCCTAATTTCCCATGGGCGCCCAAAAATCTCTCTTTTTCCCCACATTTACCCTTCATTCAGTCCAACAATTACATTAACATTGATTTTTGAACAGTGCATATATGTATAATGCATCTGGATAATATTTGTGTTTATATATATATATCTTACTTTAGTCAGTATTATATTTCTTTAAGACGTCTCGCCGAACTCCTTGGGGGAATGATTAGCACAGCGCGCTACGACGACAGGCCTGGGAACTGGAGTTCCTTGTAAATGTCAGTTCATCAATTTCATCACGTTATCACTTATCTTCATCGTCGCGATTAGCATAAATCGGCAGAAGAGTGACGCTAATAACAAAAATTTAATATAATGTAGTCTAATCGTCACGAAGATACCGACAATGAAACATGTTCATGTCCGACCGAGACTCGAACTCGCGATCGCCTGGGAACCGAGCTTGCAACTGTACGGTAGGGTGTAAGGTGTGACCTTCTTGGAAGGCACCCAGAAATCCACTTCACTTCGACGTACACCCAGGTAATTACAATCTTGCAGGCCGACGAGGATCTGACGCCTGGACCACACGGTTAGTATTTTGTTCTGTGGGATTTTGTATTGTGGCGTCCATATTACTTTTGTAATTATCGCGATTAGCTAAAAATCGGAAGAAAAGCGACGTAAATAAACGAAATCGACAACGACGGTAAAGGTTAAAAGAAAGCAAATATATCTCCGGCGCACCGTGCTATTAAGGCACGTGAGATAGAGCCCAACACATTCTCGACATTGGCCACACTAGAGGTGAAGTGATCAGCACCACTCTCCGTCTACCTTTACATACCACCCCATCCCTCCTATAGGTACCCATTGATTAGAGAGCCTACCTCGGTGGCAGAGTAGTTAGCACAGTACCCTAAAACGCAAGAGATCCCGGGTTCGAATCTCGGTCTGGGCATGAACGTTCCTTATAAATGTCTATTCACCAATTTCACCATATTACCACTCATATCAAATCTAACCATTGATTATAGACTGTGTGAGCCTCATGGCACTTCAAATCTGATATATTGTTTCTTAATCTCACCCTGGGAATCGAACCCGAATCTTCCACATCGCAGTCAGGCACCATACTTAATTTGTCTACCGTTAAGTCCCATTACTTTATTCGCGATAACTGATACGTGGTAACGCAATTTCTGAAATAATCAAATTAAATTAGAGCTTTGATCTTGAACATCGAAAGAGAATATTTGAAATCTTGGGTGAAATTTTCTGCATGAATTTCTCTTCATTGGCAACACTGTCGCCGAGAAGAAAAGTGAAACCGGCTCATCTTCGGCGAAAATATCTTCTGTTCTCTAAAGCTATAATTTTCCTACGGAGAGCGCAAAAAATAAAAACGCCTAAGACCATTATGTTTTTGTAAGTGATACTGGAATTAACGCCGAGAGATTTCATTCCCCTTACATCGTCACGACTTCTCCACTTCGGCGGGGCACTCCTGAAAAGACGAACGGAGATAAACAATAAAAGAACTTCCTGAAGAGATATCCTTTCCCGTGGGCTCTCAAGTAAAGATTCACTTCAGTTCTTCTATGCATACAGAGGTAACACTGAATTTTAATTAGCCCTGCCACCCCAGACCTATGTTTTTCTTTCTCATCTTCAACCATTTAATCCACAGAATAATTACTTCAACATTTTTCAAAATTCCAAAAGTTAAAGTTTCATGTGAGAGCTTGGTATGGGTGTGTGTGTCCATTCATGATTTCATCATATAACCAATCATCCTCATCTTCGCGATTAGCCAAAAGTGGCAGAAAAGCGAAGTAAAATAAAACAAATCAATCAAATCATGCAACAAATTTTATGACTAAAACTTCTATTAACTATTAAAGCTTTTAAGTGCACTGGGTGTGTAAAAGTTAATAATAAAATAGAATAACTATATATTTCAGTGCACTAACTACATGAAATGTTAGAAAAAACAACAATTGTACTGGATATTCATTCACTCACGGTTAGACCTAGTAGAAGAGTCTCCCAAGGATAGTAATAGAAAATTTAGAATAATATTAGTTCATAAGGGTTATTATTGTATAATAACCTTAACCTTAATGATGACAATAATTATAATTTCTACTATTCAAGTTTTATCAATGAACTGATAGCCTCCTCAAAAATTCCTGGCGAAGTCCCTGAGTATGATGGAGTAAAATACATAAAAAAGGAAGAAACAGAAAAAAAGAGAATGGGAAGAGAGAGCTAAATATAGAGAGGGAGAGAAAGTGAAAGAAATAGGAAACAGAACGAAGAGAGGGCGAAACACAGACACTCACACACACCCAGAGAAAGAGAGAGAGAGAGAGAGAGAGAGAGAGAGAGAGAGAGAGAGAGAGAGAGAAGAAACAGGAAAAGGGAATGACAAGATAAGTAAACAGAAAGTGAAAGGGAAGAAGAGAAAAGAAGAGAGCTAAACAAGGAGAGAAAGAAAGAAGAAGAAGAAAGAGAAAAGGAAAAGAACGAAGAAGAGCGAGATATAAATAGATAGCATGACAGATAGACCCATACATCACAAATATTCAAGGGATATCCATTGGATATCCACAGGATATCCACAATGCCCAAATCAGATCCATTTATATTATGGATATTCATTTCTGGATATCCATTTCTAGATATCCATTTCTGGATATCCAACTCTGGATATCCATTGGACGTCTATCAGATATCCAGAACTGGACATCTGAAACTCGACCAATTCTAGATATCTAATACATAACCCAAACATGTATAGAAGTGGCAGTCAGAAACATTGTCCAATTCCAAATATCCAATACGTCTCCAGATCTTGTTCAAAACGGGATATTCAAAACACATCCAACTCTGAGTATCCAAAGCACATCTACATCGTGTCCAAAACTCAATATCCAAAACTCATCCAAAACATATGCAGATTTTGTCCAAAACGGGATATCCCAAACACATCCAACTCTGGATATCCAAAACCTGTCTAGATCTTGTCCAAAACTGGATATCCAAAACACATCTAATTCTGGATGTCCAATACATAGCTAGATCTTGTCCAGAACTGGATATCCAACAATGAACATAAATAGGAACTGTTTCGGATATTAGAAAATAATCATACTATTTCCGTTATGCATACTTTATCGGATTGAAACAATAATTGCATTGAAGCACTAGCGTTTATAAACTTATTTACCTGTTATTTAGTGATTTAATTTTTCTTCTTAGAATCAGAAAATTTCGATTTAGCCTTACTCAACGCTACAATACAATCCAGACTAAAATCTTGTCAATCACAAGTCAAGCAGGAAAACCTGTTCCTAACATTTAGCATAGAGAATTGTTGTGCACATCATTTCAGTGCGTGTGTTTTACTCCTGAGGCCTGAGTGAATCAGAAGTTTTCCTTAGGGTAGAAAGGAAAGAAATTGAGAACGAAGAAGAGGGAGCTAAGTGAGAGAGAGAGAGAGAGAGAGAGAGAGAGAGAGAGAGAAATGAAAAAAAAAAGAGAGAAAGCAGTTTCAATTTGTCTGCAAATATGTATACCTTGCCCCCAAATTCGCGTTACTTGAATACTTTTCCTCTGTACTTTATGGTATTAATAGAAATAACACCACGAAACTAGAGAAAATGCAAAATTGGGCTATTCGTAGCATAAGAAATACGGCGCACACGACCTCACGTGCGGGGTGTAAGGGGGTGACCTTCCATGTAGGCGCCCAAAAGTCAACCTCACTTCCACGTAGTGCACCCTGGACTAAAGACTAACGAGGCTCTGGCGACTGGCACTATGGCCAGTATAATTTTGTGTGTGTTGTCCTGTTTGTTGTCCTTGTGTGTGCTGAGTGCCCGTTTACGGCCTCAGCTTTTAACAGAAGTCAGAACATTTTAACATTTTTAGTTATGCAACGCTTCAGTTGTTATTTGTAATGATAAGGGGCTGGCCCCCGTATAATGTGACGGGAGCAAAATAGCCTAAGTGCTGACGCTCCCAAAATTTTAAATTCAAATTCAAAATTCAAACGACCTCACGTGCAAGCAGAGAAGAGCTCCAATTACCCACGCTGGAATCCAGACGAAAATATGCATTTCTACTAAAAATTCACCAGGCAATTAACACGCACCACCACTTATTAAAGGACAAAGTAATGATATCTAGTAACATACATTATCCCAATCTGCGATCCAACAACACCAACAGCATGGCCGTAGGCAGGAAATGATTTCGGGGGGGGGGGTTCACTCATAATTGTTCCCATGCGCATCGCAAGAAATTTGAATAATAGAAATAATAACAATAATAATTATTAATTAATAATAATTAAAATTTCATTATAAATAACTGAGACAAACGTATTATTATTATTATTATTATTATTATTATTATTGCTGTCCTTATATCCTTGAGGAGACTTTTTTACTCTATCCATCAGAAGTGTGAATATGCAGCACAAATGTTTTTATTATTATTTTTACGTTTCATGCAGTGTGTACTGAGATGCACAGTTATTATATTTTGTTATTAAATTTTAGGTACCTGAAGAAAAAGCTTTAAAAGTAAGAGAAATTTTAGTCATAAAGTTTATGTTGTTTGACCATTCACATAAAACTTATTTTTTGGATTTTTGAAAACTGTGGAACCAGTTATTCTTTGGATTAAATGGTAAAACATAACATGGTGCCTGTATTGTAACCTCAATTTTTCGATCTAACGTCATTTTTCTTTGGTTATTCTGTTCGAGTACTAACTGGACATTATTTTCGTTATTAACAATAAAACTAACAAACGTTCTGCTATTTTGTAACTTGCAATAAACAATGTCAATTTGGGGAGAGAGGATTCTATGGACCAGTTCGATCCCACTTTCCGACGCTCATGTTGTTCCTATATTTACCAAACAACATTATATACAACCACTACACACTATACAAGTATGTCCTTTATAGGACCGCATATAGGTTAAATGTATGTACTATATCGACCGCTGGGTGAAGAGTAGTGAATGTATTGCGCTACGAAGCTGGATATCCTAGGTTTAAACTCTTATAAAGGGGCTTTTAAACTATTATCGAACAGGGAATTTTAAAGTTGGAACGGGAATTTTGGGACAATCACAAGGGAACTTTCAGTCTGATCCAGGAATAGCACTGGAAAGAGGACAACAGAAGTGAAAATGAAGGGGTCGCGGATGGGCTGCGATTCTGAGAATTAAACCCGTTTCGCTCAAATTGAAGAATTCAAAATGTTTGAAAATTCTAGCTCGATCATTTCAGAATTGTCTCGCTGTTGTATTTTTGTGAAACTGCAAATAATTTTTTGAAAATGTGTCAAATTTTGGTTTCTAAGCTTCCATTAATCCAATATGCCAGAAGTTTTGGGGGGTTTGAACCCTAAAAACCCCCCCTCTAAATACGGCCATGACCAACAGTATCCGAGTACCAAAATGGAACAAGGCAAGACACGGATCAAAATCCCTGTCATCTCTGGCAAGTAAAGCGTGGAACGAACTGCTTGTAAGTTGCAGATAGGAGAGAAATTTGGCCAAATTTAAACAAGAGATTAGGATATTAATCTATGAATACTGACACTGTGCCTCACCTACCTCATTGTCTCCTTCATATAACGTAGCTGCAAAAATGTTTATTCTATTTCTTATATTTTTCAATTATATAAATTTATAATATTCCATTTTATGTATACTTATAAACAAATAGCATAACTGTATATTAATTCATGTAGGGCAAAAAGCTGTTTTTGTAGTTCAGAATCAATGTAAAGAAAATTGTAAGCTTAATTGTAACCCTACTTTAATAATAAAAATAATAATAAAAAGAGAAATAAGTGTAAACGCACACAAAGAGAAAGGGGAAGAAAAAACAGGAAAAAGAGAACGGAAAGAGAAAGGAAATGGGAAAGAAAGTGAAGAAGGGTGAAGGAGAGGAAGAAACGACAGAAATAGAACAATAAAATGACCATGACCACCAAAAGTAGAGCCGAACTGAAAATATTTCGATCACCCTTGAGGAAGGAAATTGTCTGACGACACTACGCAGTGAGAATGAATGCTCATTAAATCTAGGTCCGGCTGTGATCCGAGTGTCATTGAAAAGTGGGGAAACAACGGCAACGATGTCCTGCAGAGCGACGTCTAGCGGCCCACTAGGAAGCTTCTGGAAGATTTTCACCTGGACGCAGCGAGGCGTGGACGCCACGCGACCCCATCCCGTGACCCCCGCACGCGAGGCTCAGCCACGTGCCGTTGTGAAAGGATTGCATTGTCTGCTACGTAATGCTGTTCCTTCCACGGTTTGGGAAAACACCCATTTCCCTCAGTCATCAGTGGTGAAAGGAGGACGCAAATATCTGAGTGGACTTCCATGCCCTAAACCTTCCCGATCGCGCAGTGGTAACATCGTCGCCCTGTAATCAAGGGGTTCCGGGTTCGCTTCCCGCTGGAGAGACACAGTGGTTTGGATCCCACTTTGAACTGTAGGTCCAGTCTCAATTAGCCTATCTGTGCATAAGATGAACTTAAACCAAAAGGACTACAACCTGGAGGAAAATATATATTTTAACTTAGAATATCAGTGTTTAGAAGTAAAAGGCTACATTTAACGTAGATACAAGCAACAATTTTTTTTTCAACTAACAGCAGCTGTAACTACTTACTTTTTGAAATAAACTTCTCTCAGGTAAGGAGTATTGAAATTAACTGTTATTTTTTTTACATTTGGGAGTAGTGTCTTGATAAACATTAGGAATACAATATTAATCCTCAAATAAATATTATATGTGACGTATTTTTGCAGTCAGTCTCCCAGATGGCGTAGTGGTAACGTCGTCGCCTCGTAAATAAGGAGGTCCCGGGTTCGATACCAATGGAGGCACATGGTGATTCGGATCCTACCTTAAAATGCAGCTCCAGTCCCGCTGTGCATAAATGAGCTGAAACCAAACTTCAGTGAATTTTAGCTAAGGCTCTGGCGTCGCCAGAAATTTTTGTAGGGAGGGGGTTCAGGCCATCAACTTGCATAATAGAGATGATTATTATCACGGTTGTGATAATTTTTATACAATAATAACTAGTATATATATATATACCATATTTTTGTATTAATTATTAGTATATATACTAATAAAAATATACAAACTTATATTCCATGGTTACTATTAGTACTACTATATACTTGGTAAGATTTTGCTATTCGTTCCACCACATGAGTGAATGTCCAGCACGAATGTTTTCGATTACTTTTCTTATATATTTCATACGGTTACTGTACTGAAAGGCATAGTTATTCTATTTTGTTATTAAGTTTAGTACACATCGTTCAAGAAGAAGCATGAAGAAGTTAGGGGAATATTTAAGTCTTAAAGTCTATGTTCAGTAATCTCTTAAATAAAAATCTCAATTTGGAATTTTGAAAATCGCACCATCTATTCTTTGGATTAAATTTTGGAATACAGACACACAATAATAACAAATTTTCTGCTTTTTGTGAATTGAAATGAACGATGTCGATTTCCAGGGTGGGGGGAAATGCCCACGGACCCTCCCCTCCAGTCGCCCATGCCGTAGCATCATTGTGACAATGAAAGAGAATGATTTCTTGCTTTAGGGCATGCACGGACACAACACAAAAGTGTCTTTTTTTCTTTTCCATGTAGAAATCACATGTTTCATTCTTGCATCATCGTGACTAGCCTTCACAACATGTGAATATCGAACCAGTCGCATATTTGCAGAGATCGTTCGTTAGCTTTGCATCCCGAACCACGCTTTCTGTTCTTGGGAAACATCATTTATCATACTGGAGACTAAAGAATCATTGTCGAGGGATATTCCTGGTTCATTCAACCCGCTTAACGAGAGAAAAAAGATAATTTCTCCAACCTTTCTCTAGCCAGCTCTTCCTAGTGTCCAAACAAGACACATGTCGTATTTCAACAACTGGAACCCTTGCTCCAATTTCCCTGTTTCTAAGGATTATGGGAGAAATCCCACAAATTTGGTTCCCCTCTCAGTTTTAGAAACAAAATATTTGTACTGTCAATTTTTTTCATTTATTTGCTATCAACAGAGGAAACATCCAATTATAGTGGCAATACATTATAACTGGAAAGTAAAATATTTATTTATTTATTTTAATTGAAACACAACAGGCGCATGCCCAATTACAGTGCTCAATATGGGATGACACCATTACATAAACAAGAAAATAACTAAGAAAATTAACAAGAAATATGAATGACGCAATATACATTTTACTTTTAAGAACAATTGTGAGAAATTAACTATTAGATTATAGAAGCAAAGGCAACACAGAGACAAAACAATAATAAATGACGCTAAACTGTTGGATATAACCTTACAAGCTGAATGAAAACCAAAATTCAATGAACAAAACAAAACAAAACATACAGAAATTCAGCGAATAGATCTAATGTTACAATTACATTTAAATATGTATAAATATGTTACGATTGATTTATTGATTTGGCTTTAATTTACTTCGCTTTCCTTCCACTTTTGGCTAATTGCAAAGATGTATTTATTTATTTGCCTTCTACAGATAAAGGATATCTCCAATTACAGAGGCATTAATATAACATAAAAAATATGAATATGAATATAAGTGAGATTAATTAGCATTCATACATATTACATAGTTATTAACTATAACATAAGTACGCTTATATAACGTAGAGTAATGACGTGCTCGCACAAATATATATATATATATATATATATATATATATATATACAACACACATAAATTATCCATATATTCACAGCCAATATTATCACATTTCTCATGAATGTACAGAATAAATATGACCATAATCGGATAGAAACAATAATGAAATAAATACATACACATATTGATGCACATATCCTTAAGCTTATCCACATACATATATTTACATTTTATATACACTCACACACACACGATGAACATGAATGATGATATTATGGAACTGATGAAGGGACATTCAAAGAACACCCATGCCTAGGCCAGGATTCGAACCCGGTACCCTTGTTTGCAGGAGAACATCATATATACACTACAAATGTTACACTGACATATAGACATTATTATTATTATTATACACACACTATGATCAAGACCAGACTGGGACTGGGACAGCCAAGAGGGCGGTGGCAATTTTCCTCAACAGGACGCCCAATTGTGGGTAAAAATTGCGTTGAATGCCTGTTTTCGGAAGGGCCCTGTAAGGGAGTACCGGGATTTTGCCCAATTGGGCCGGTCAGCCATTGACTATAATACAAAAACACATGTCATTCATTTATATTCCATCAAAATCATAATTAAATGTTATAAAATACTAACAAATATTAAGAAAATTTATTAATGTAACAGCAGCAAAAGAAAAATTTGTATATAAATGGATTTTGCATACCCATATACCTAGTCTTACCATAAATACTGTCACAAAGTTTTAAGTAAATTGACACAAAATGCTGAGAGATAATGTAATATCCTAATAACATTACTGAAATGGATGCATGACAAATCAAAATCACAAATCATTATTCAAAATGGGCACGCTTAGCACGCACACATTCCGTAAGTCTTTGTGGCCACGCATCAATTGAATTACGCAACACATCGACTGGAAGATGAACAACTGCCTTCAGAAGAGACCGCTTTAAACTTTCAATATTGGGATGTCTCTTCTTGCAAGCCATCTCCTGAAGCTTGGGCCACAATTTGTAGTCCAAAGGGTATAGTTCCGGACTTGCAGAAGGCCAATCCGAAGTGGAAATTAAGTCTGGTACATTTGCCTCCAGCCACTGCTGTACTGTTCGGGCCCCATATGTTGGGGCTGAATCCTGCTGGAAGCTCCAGTTCTGACCATGGAAGAGAATGTTGTTGAGATTCTTGACTAGTCTCTCAAGCACTGTCTGCTGGTACACTTTGGCTGATGTTTTTACCCCTTTTTCACAGAAATGGAGCGTGCCCTCATAGCAAATGTTCCAGACTTCATTTCCACTTCAGATTGGCCTTCTGCAAGTCCGGAACTATACCCTTTGGACTACAAATTGTGGTCCAAGCTTCAGGAGATGGCTTGCAAGAAGAGACATCCCAATATTGAAAGTTTAAAGCGGTCGGTCTCTTCTGAAGGCACTTCTCATTTTTCAGTCGATGTGTTGCGTAATTCAATTGATGCGTGGCCACAAAGACTTACGGAATGTGTGCGTGCTAAGGGCGGCCATTATGAATATTGATTTGTGATTTTGATTTGTCATGCATCCATTTCAGTAATGTTATTAGGATATTACAATATCTCTCAGCATTTTGTGTCAATTTACTTAAAGCTTTGTGACAGTATTTATGGTAAAACTAGGTATATTCAGTGTTGTTGGATAATTTCTTACAAGAGAATTTTATATACCTCCACCCGTCACTCAGCTCTCTCGACATCCTCTGGCGTCGCTTTGGAGACCGAGAGGGACATTTGTAACTAGAAACAGAGAACGCCGTTTCTCGGTACCGTCCCCAGTGGCTAATTTATTTATTTATTTTTACCCTTTCCCAGTGACGGATCTACAACCCGCAGCAGTGGGGTGGGGGGGGGGAGACAAGTAAAGCCTTTAGGGGGCCCTCAGCAATTGACATAGTAGAGGGTTCGTATATGCGTATGTAAGAAACAAACTTATAGTTACTCAGGGGTACAGAAACGAATACAATATATACAGGTACAGTTAAAGTTCCCTTTGCATATAGCACCGTGCCATGAAGGCACATTTGGGGAATGTGGGGGGTAGGGTCCCATATATTTTCGATGTCGGCCAACTTGGATGTGACGTGACCAGCACCACTCTGCGGCCGTGTTTACCCCTCCACCCCGATACCATTTGATTTGAGGCTGGGTGGGCCCTATAGCCGCTCTATACGGGGACAAAGCCAGAAAAATTCCGATCTTAGATCTCCAATACCAGATTTCCCGCGTGGCAGTCAGACTAGAATCAAATCAGGCTAGAATTTCACGAGATATGCAGGGGGTGAAGATTTCTTTAACCTATCTTTAAGCAGGAAAAAGTTATGACTGTATGATTGTAACAAATAAATCATTTTGTAGGTGTGAGAACACAGTATACTATATATATCACTTAACCCCCTTCCCACTTAAAAAAAATTGAGTTGGTTGTGTGTGTGTGGGTGTAGGTAGAGGGGGCCTTTGGTAATATTTTGCGGGGGGGGGCAAGACTTGTAGATCCGGCACTGCCTTTTCCTGAATATAACTAGGCAGATCTTATTTTTTGAAAATTCGGATATTGGATCCATAATCCGTAGTTCGGATAACGAACCCAAGATTCATGATTCGGACACCGGATTCAGGATCCGTGATTCGGATAACGAATCAGGATTTTGACATCGGATCAAGGATCTGTGGTTCGGATAACGAATCCAAGATTCGAATTCAGGTTTGAATGTCGATTCAAACTCTTCACCCGGAATTGATAAGAGTTTCGGCAGTGTTTTGACGCCAAATAGGAAACGTTCACGGGTGTCGAAGACAACAAAGAATAAAAAAAAAAAGATGTACGGAAACAACATACGCAAAGGGAGAGAAGATATCGGAAAACTCTCATACACTCGAAGGAAGATTGTGATAAACACACGGTGTCACCTTGTAACATCCTGCGCCATTGTTGCGCTTACCAGGAACGGGCAACTTGAACCCACCCCGAACATCTTTCTGCCAAGACACTGTGACGACGCACTGCGAGGAGAAAGCCAGCCGGAAATGTTGTTGAACTTGACTTTCTGATGTTGAGTTGTGATGTCAGCTGGCACAACAAACACGGATGTTGAAATCTTGAAAGTTAACAACTGAGTAACTCCCGGAGATGTTGAGGAAGCATTTTTACGAGAGTATTGCCCATTAACTGAAATTAAAACTTCATTTTTTTTTACAGCTTCCTATGCGGTAACTTATTCCTTCGTCGGCGAATGAACTGGAGTGAAGACGGATTATGGTCTTGTAGGACGAATGGTGTCTGTTTACAATGAAAGTTTACCCAGTCACGGTGAAGGCTGGCGAGTGGTATTGTCTGTGAAGCAGGAAACAGGCAGTAAGTGTGGTTCTTCAATGACTAGTCAATCCAGCGAAAGGAAAGGAAATATATGATTACCTCACTGCATCATGGTGCATTGTCACCGGACTTGAGGAACAAGACGCCACTTTTGGAAGCAAAATAGTATAATGGTACCTGTGAGCAATGTGAATTGATACAAAATCTTCAGGCATATGTTAGAAAAATACTATCAAATTTAAATAATAATAAAAATTACTGAAATGCTACGAATCGCTTGTTACAGTTGGACGGGTTAAGTTGCAGTGGTGTAAGTCACTTTTTTTATAATAAGCAAAGAGTCTGACTCACAGCACTCTGCTGATCAACACAACAGCTGTTTCCTTGGTGTCGTGTCGTTTGCGCGGAGTCATTTGCGCCGAGGCATATGTCAAGACCTTCCACGGCTGTTTTTCCCACAATCCAGAGTGTCATCACCGCCGCGCGCACGTGTGTTTATGGGCACATGGTGCATAGTGCATAAAGTGGACTTAAAACATAAAATCAAACGTGTGTTTATGACGTTGCACAGCTGTGTTTACACTGAAATGTTAAACCTATCCACAGAGTCAAATATGACTTTATATACTTATTTCAAAAGACGTTACACAGGATTACTTGTATCAATTTTATTCCACAACACAAAGACATAAATCAGCATCAGCCTATTAACTATTAATCATTTATCGTTAATCGTCAAAAAAGCATTGTAAATACAGTATTGTTAAAATATTGCAAGTATTCTACAAGTACTACGTAAATGTACACTTGTTATGTTATTTTTGGCAAACATTATATAAGTAATAGCTACGTATATATAAACACAATATTTCGATACACTTGCACAAGAAAAGTACAAACGTTATTTTAATTCTTGTAGATATGCAAATGCTCGAAGGCATCCTCGAAGATCGCCTGAGCTTCTGTACTTTGAAAGAACACATTCAACACATTTGTCCATTTCGATGTATTACAAGTCTCAGTTTTACATAAATACTAATTTCCCAATGTATTAGGTCAGTCAAAAAGTAAATGCAATCATTTTTTTAAAATTTTCACAGCAACAATAGAAAACTTACAATGATATAATTTTCCAACATAGTCCCCCTGCACTTCAATAAACTTGGTCCAACGTTCCACAAGCTTTCCGATACCCTGAGAAACAAAGGTTTTCGGTTGAGCAGCAAGCCACGTATGCACCGCTTCCTTCACCTGTTGATCTGTGTCGAATCGATGGCCTCTTAAAGCATCTTTAAGTGGACCGAACAGATGGTAATCCGACGGGGCGAGATCGGGACTGTATGCAGGATGCTCTAACACCTCGAAGCCCAGATTCTGAAGAGTTTGAGCGGTGTTGACGGCGGTATGGGGACGCGCGTTGTCATGCAACAAAAGAATGCCTTCCGACAATCGACCTCGTCGTTTGCTTCGAATTGCAGGCTTCAACTTGTTCGAAAGCATATCACTGTATCGTTCACTGTTTATTGTTGTCCCCTTTTACACATAATGTTCCATAATTACCTCTTCTGAGTCCCAAAAAAGTGTGAGCATCACTTTTCCTGCAGAGTGTTGACGCTTGACTTTCTTTTTCACTGGAGATTCAGGGTGTTTCCATTCCATGCTCTGGCGTTTGCTCTCAGGTTCGAAGTGATGGATTCATGTTTCATCTCCAGTGATGATTAGTTTCAAAAAGGCTTCACCTTCGTTAGCATGTCGGTCCAATAATTGCTGACAGATTCTCACACGATTTCGCTTGTTCTCGTCAGTGAGTTCTTTAGGGACCCATCTCGAACAGACTTTATGAAAGTTGAGCCTGTTATGGATAATTTCATATGCAGAACCATGACTAAAGTGCATATGGTTTGCCACTTCATCAACAGTCACTCGTCGGTTATTCAGAACCAGCTCACGGACTTGCTCAATGTTGTCATCAGTAGTGGATGTGGCTGGACGACTTGCTCTTTCCTCGTTCTTCACATTTGGTTGACCGCTTTTGAACTTTTCATCCACTGGTAAACACTTCGCAGCGGTAAAACATTATCACCGTGTTGTGCTGAAAGTCTTCTATGGATTTCAGCTCCTGGTACACCTTCAGAGCACAAAAAACGGATTACAGAACGCTGTTCTTCTGTGGTGCACACGAACAGTGGCGCAGCCATGTTTACTTGGCAACACTGCAGAGCGAACTGAAGTGATGACGCTGTAACCTGCCACAGGCGAAGACAACGGTACTATCTATCGGCTTGCGAGCGCAGAAAGCTGTACAGCCAACATACGGAAGAAAATAAAAACATTGCATTTACTTTTTGACTAACCTAATATTATAGATCCCTTATATATACTTTCATCTTACATTCATTTACCAATCACCTTCCTTTTCGATCGAAGATAAACGTCATAAACACAGCTGCGCGCGCCGGTAATGACACTCCGGATTATGGGTCTTGACATAAGTCGCGGCGGAAATGAACCGATAAGAAGCCTCAGCGCAAATGACTCCGCGCAAGCGACACGGACTCGTTTCCTTTATCACTAGAACTTCAACTGTCATCTGTTGCCAGTTGAATGAATCTCTGACTTACTTCACGTTTTCTGTTAACAGATTGACTTATCTCGATCTGGTTTCTGTGTCTAAGTTTTGTTTTAACAGTAACTCTAATCCGTCCAGTTCATGATGTGACAGCGTGCATTTGTTGCTTAATGCAGAGTTTCTCAAAATGTTCCAATATGTTCACTGAAATTACACTTACTTGTAAGTCAATGATAAGATCGTTCCAAATATTTATGCTTATTAGTACTTTTTACACATAAAATGTTTCTGAATTTGAAATGTGTGTTTATTTTTTAACTTAAGATAAGCAACCTAGCCACACTAGCTGAGCGTTGCAAGTATTATATAGGCCTACATTCTGACTTTGTTCGCCACCGATAGATCATGACACACTACGAGCGCCGTGAAACGAAAACGTTTGGGAACCTCTGGCCTAATGCAAGCGTAAACGATCATTTCCGAGTTTCATTAAAATGCATAACACAAACAAGCACAGATTCCAACAAGAAATTATTTTATTCGTAGATTATTTACAGCGGCGAGGCTTCTAAAATCAGACTGCCACCTCCCGGTTTATTTAAAAGATTAAATGTTTGACGTATTCAGTCAAATTGTAACGTTTCACTAGAATTTATAACTGGATAGAAATAGAATATAGTTCTATCGCCAACAAAAATTAGCCTTTTCCATCTATATTCTCACTTCTGTGTATTACAATTTGCTTGTGTATCAATTCACAAGGAGCTCGAGGCCCCGGGCGGTTGCCCACCACTTGTTACGCCTGTGCCTGCGAGTGAATTGTATGTAAAGAAGGGTACAGGGGTAGAGTGTACTCCCTCAAAATTTAGCAGGTACAGAACCGCCTAAAGGCATCAATCCACATTGCATCCTCCTGAAAGAACTATACTTAATTGTAATAACTTTATTATCATTTTGTGTATGTATGTATGTACGAGGGTAAATCAAAAAGTAAAGGCAATAAATATGCTTTGTGGTGGAATAACTTTATGCACATGATCAAAAACTTACCAAATTGTTCAGATTCAGGCCTTAGCATTCACAAAGTGTTCAAAAATGACTGTCACAGCTTCCGCTGTCTTGTCATATATCGGCATGAAACAAAGGAAGTCTTCTCGAATACAGCTGGATCACGAAACAATCTATGCACAATGAAACCTTTCGTTCCCAACACATCTAATGTTTCGTCTCCCAGTATGATCAAATGCTTATTCATTTATCTCCAGTGACGTGCCCAAGGGAGGGTTGGTGAGGTCATAACCCCATTTGATCCAGTATTCCTTTTCTTTAAAAAAAGAAGAACGTCAAAGACAGGAAAAAATTGGCAAAATCAGGACTGACCACCAAAAATAGTATGCGTAACCCCTCTCCCTTCTGAAAATCCTGGGCATGCCACTCTTTATCTCGGACACATTTTTAAAAATCAACTCACCAGAAGTTTTTATCATTCCGTATTGGAGATTGAAGTAAGATGCGTTCTTCCTGCAGTTTTGGATATGATCCTTTGCGGTGCTGTCTGCCTGCCTTCACACCTAACCTTAACAAGGCCCTAATTTTCCATCCTTGTGACTTCGATTTTGAAGACTTAGGAAGGTTTCAGACCGAAGGAAAAGGCGATACATGTCCTTTGCAATGGGCCAATCAACAGCAACGTTTCACACCGTAGCGACACAAAAGTCCTCACAAACCTAATTTCGAATTGTGAAATCCTCAGGCGACACGGTGTGAAATCTCCCGTATTAAGCCACTGTCATTGTCACCTCGAAATAGTAGCTCTTGTTGACCACAGAAGAAAAAAAATTCTCCTCAACCGGTGGGAATGCTCCTCAGTTTTCTTCTCTGTCCTATATTTTCTGTGCTTGTTCACTATACAGGCAACACCTTACGATTTGATATACACAGGACATGTACTATGTAGACATTTTAACGAAAAATCGGTTGAAGTCAAAGAAGGCTAGGTGGCTCAGTTGGTAGAGCCCTGATTCGGGTCCTGGTAGAGCCTGCAATTTCCGTCTAAAATGTCTACATATGCAACGTTTTCTTGCTTTCTCTTCTTGACATTCATAAAATTTTCGGCTGTCTCTTTATGGTAGTTAAGTGTTTGAATGTGTTTCGAATCCAGTAGGCTTAAACAAAAGTATTTTTTTATACCATGAAATTCTCGGACTGTAAACAGAAACATTTCCTGAAGGGGGGCTCGAGCCTCCTGATTCCCACCTTGGATGTGTGCTATTAACATTAATAGGGTTATAGAACAGTCTCCGTCTTGTCTCGATAATTATTTCTCTCAGATTTATAAATCACATTATTCAAGACGCCAAAAATCTAATTTTATCTAGTGTAAATTGAAAAATTTTCTGAGGGGTCCTCGAGCCACCTCATGCCCACCTTCGATACGTGCTATTAACAATAACAGGGGGTATAAAATATTCTCCGTCTTGCCTCGATAATTATTTCTCTCCTTAAATTATTTTCACATTATTCAAGAAGCCAAAAACCTAATTTTATCTAACTTAAACTGAAAAATTTCCTGGGGAGAGGGTCGAGCCCCCTGTGCCTCATCTTGGATACGTGCTATTATCAATAACAGGGTTACGGAACATTCTCCGTCTTGCCTCGATAATTATTTCTCTCCTTAAATTATTGTCACATTATTTTATTTCACACCACAAGAAACCAAAAACCTCATTTTAGTGTAAACCTAAAACTTTCGGGGGGACTCGAGCCCCCTAAGCCCCCCCTCTGGATACGTGCCTGCAGTCAGCAACAATAAATATGGGAAACATATATCCTGAATTGCCCGGTTCCCTGCAATGTGTTAACTACTTCTACGGAGACGAGCTAACTTCAATAGGAAGTTCTGCTATTACCTCAGGGAAAGCAGTAGGCTATGTAAACAAGGCCTGTTCTGGCTTCCAGAACAAGTCCTGTAATCAAAATACATAAACCAAACAATGTTCAAAGTTATTAAAATACATGTAATAACATACACGTAAAAGAAAAACGGGTAATCGGTACATTCGAAACAAAAGACGTCCTGGTTTATATTTAAGGCACCAGCTCTTAAGCGCACACCCTCGCATGTATGCGGGTGGAGGAGGGCTACTTCGGGAAGTCCCCCCCTGAAAACTTGTCTGACATACATACATTGGTTAACGAAAACGTTTGAAAGTAGGTAGCTACTACTTTATTATTACGAAATATTTTGTGTACCCTGTCCCACCCCTTTTAGAACGCAGATATCTATAATATCTACCTTTAGAATCCCATTCTCATCCGAAAAAAAAATCCGCGGACACTAGTGCATACATGCTAAGTCGAACATCTGGGATATCTCACTATGTCACGTGGTCCTAGGCTACGAATAGAAATAAGTTTGCCAATTCAAAGGAAATCAGGTTGCCAACTCATAGGAAATCAGGTTGCCAACTCATACGAAATCAGGTTGCCAACTCATAGGAAATAAGGTTGCCAACTCATAGGAAATAAGGTTGCCAACTCATAGGAAATAAGGTTGCCAACTCATACGAAATAAGGTTGCCAACTCATAGGAAATCAGGTTGCCAACTCATAGGAAATAAGGTTGCCAACTCATACGAAATCAGGTTGCCAACTCATAGGAAATAAGGTTGCCAACTCATAGGAAATAAGGTTGCCAACTCATAGGAAATAAGGTTACCAATTCATAGGAAATAAGGTTGCCAACTCATAAGAAATAAGGTTGCCAACTCATACGAAATCAGGTTGCCAACTCATAGGAAATAAGGTTGCCAACTCATAGGAAATAAGGTTGCCAACTCATAGGAAATAAGGTTACCAACTCACAAGAAATCATATTGCCAACTTCAGAATCACCATTATCATTTCACTGATATGAATAATTTATTTACAATTTTTGATCGATGTTCCTCCTGTATTTTATTCTCTAGACTTCAGGCTTCGCAAATAGCCTAGCTAGCCTAGAATATACGCCCCTGCAAGAGACACATTATTATGTTTTTATTCAACTTCTTCTGTATGCCAACAAATACAGTAGCTTGTAAAGATTAAAACTTATTGTAATCTGCATGCAAATTATAATTTGGAGTTCTTTTTTCAATGTTAAAGAATAATTATCTGTAACATAATGACAATGTTGCGGGGGGTCGTGGGTACCGCGGCTATATGCACCGAGAATGGAGATTTGGGTCTCTGTGGCGGATTGGTTAGCAGGACGCCAGAGGTCACGGGTTCGAATCCCGGATTGCGCATGAATGTTCTTTATGAGTGTTCCTTCATCAATTTCATCACATCTTCGCAATTAGCGAAAAGTGGCAAAAATCTAAGTAAAATAAACGAAGTAATATCATAATTTTGGGTGGTGTCAAGGTGGAGTTTGTAAGAACTAAAAAGAGTTTGGATTTCAAAGCAGAAAAACTGAAGGATGTAGCTGGCCTCAATACAATCAGTTCTCACGAATTGCCAACTGGTGCATTCTCCAATGCATCAAAGGTCAAGGGCCAGGAAAAGAGAAACAACCGGAATAAATCTGTGCCCAAGACACTTCCAGAAGGTTTTATATCTGGACGCACGATTTCTCCCATCTCCCTCGGGCGGCCATTCATGACCCAGATGGAAAAACTGGTCGCTGCGAGGATAATTACCAGGTGAGAAGATTGCAAATAATGGATTCTCGACAAGCAAACTATTATTTTGCCCAGCTTTCAATTTCACAAGTTACGGCCGTCATACACATCATTAAGGTTGTTCTCTTTTTCTGCAGCCACATTAGGAAAATGCTATCTAGTAATAAAGAATATTTTGTAGAGGGAGCAAAATGCTTAGAAAAAAAGCGAGGGCATGAAGGGAGTGTGTTCAATGGCAGCGATTTATCCGCACACACCCAACACTCCCCCAAAACTTCCTCACGCCCCCTAAAATTTTTCAGAGGTCCACTTTTTGTTCATTTGGGCTCTTAATGCCCCTTACACCCCTCTAAATACTAAATTGCACCCTCCCAGGCGTTCAGTGGTAGACTCAAAATCTCACTATGGGAGGTAAATTGTGGAGGTTTCTATGTTTCATCCTAAAGATAATATTAAAGAGAAAATATAAAAACAGACTTAATTCAGGGAATACTTTTACCTTCATAAACTTTTATCTTCTCGTATAATATCTAAGAAACTAAAAGTTAAAATATACAAAACAGTAAATTTGCCTGTAGTATTTATATGGATGTGAAACTTGGTCCCTTACATTAAAAGAGGAACTTAAATTAAGAATATTTGAAAATAAAATCCTTAGCAAAATATTTGGACCTAAAAGGGATGAGAAGACAGGTGAGTGGAGAAGGTTACATACATAATGTAGAAGTGCACAATTTGTATTCATGTCCAGATATCATTAGAATGATTAAATCAAGAAGACTTAGGTGGACAGACCATGAGGCACGAATGGGAGAGGCAAGAAGAGTTTACAGGATTATTGTTGGGAAACTTGATGGTAAGAGACCTGCAGGAAGGCCAAGACGAAGATGGAGGGATAGGATGTAAAAGATTGGATTGATCTTGCCCAGGATAGGGACAGGTGAAAGGCTTGTGTTGCTGCAGTCATAAGCCTTCGGGTTTAAGAAGGCTAGAGAGTTAGTTAGTTAGTTATATTCTTCATCCTCATCGTTGAAATTAGCCACAAGTGGCAGAAAAGCGACACAAAATAAACACACACACATCCTCCCCCCACAATATATTTATATAAGTAGTGGTCGAAGTGCGTGATGGAACGGAACTTTTTGTGCTAAAAAACTCAGAATTTTTTTTGTTTGTCATAAATGTTGAAAATATGTGATAAAAACAGGAAAATGTGTGACAAAAATAAAAATCATTAGGTAAGAAAAACAAAATATTACATGCATTTTAAACACCTGAAATCAGTTTCTAAATGCTTACCTCTTAGCGAGCTATTTTTTGGAAGAGTTGCAGTGGATCACCATAGTTTGTTTTTCCAAATTCTCCATTGTAAATCTGTGACGATTATCTCTAAAAAGCATCTTATATTGTGAGAAAGATCGCTCCACGTCGCAAGAAACAATTCTTGCATATTTGAAGCACGAAATGTCACTAACGCTGAACTTTTCCAAAGCTTCCTCTTCCTCTACTTCACCTTCCAAAACACGTGCAATTTGGCACAGTTTGAAAACCTAGGATCGTAGGCGAGGTGCCAGAAGTCTGCCAGCGAGCGTGTTTAAAGACAAAACAAACCTAACACTCTTGATATGAAAGAGGTGTGGAGAATAAACATTTTTCTTTGGGGGATTTCGAGGTAGCTGAAGTCAATTTTATGAAAATTCGCAAAATATGTATTTACATACGAAAAACTGGAAAATATGTGTTTATGTAAAATAAAATTTGCTATGTTGACATATAAGGCTATGATCAGAATTTTGGCAAAACGAGGGTCTCTATCTTATCACAGAAAAAAAATATATTTACCTATATTTCCGTTCACTAGTGATGTTATCCTTTAGTTAAGGACATTTGTGTATAACGTACCTCTGATTAGGATAGTCCTGCATCCCCCTTCCTCCCAACTGCTTCATTGTATGGCCTCACCCTATCCCCAGACTCAAATAAGCATTTCCTCACCTAGAAATTTCCAATTGGAGCAGGCAAAGACAGGAGAGAAAGAGGGAGTATGTGTGTGCAAAGCAAAAATGTCTCCGCAAAGATGGGACTGCATATGAACCATTTTCGAGATAATTGGGAATGTATTGTTGGGATCCGCCACTCATGTCCTTTATATTTGATGGCAGACCTGCATATTTTGCTGAAACTGTGCGACGGCATCTAACGCGAAGATATGGTGATCAATGGACTGGTCGAGGTGGGCTTCTACCAGGGCCACCCACCACGGCCATACAATATAACTAGGCTTATAACCAAGATCTTTTTAGAGGTCTAAAAATATCAGACATCTTTATTCTTAGTCTGAAGTATATGTGTAAACCTGATTACAACAAACAAACAATTTACATATTGTGTATTATTACCTAAGGGCAATAAACAGAACATGTTACGTTGGAAACAATAAATAATGTTTTTTCCCGATGTGATGCTCATTATTTGATTACACAGCTGAGTGTGTTCAATCACAAATTATTATTTTATCTATCTAACTAACTCTAACTCTCTAGCCTTCTTAAACCCGAAGGTTCATGGCTGCAGCAACACAGGCCTTCCATCTGTCCCTATCTTGAGCAAGATCTATATACTCTTTCCCATCCCTACCGATTTCCTTTAGGTCCATCTCAACGTTGTCCCTCCATCTTCGTCTTGGCCTTCCTACAGGTCTCTTACCATCTGGTTTCCCAACAAGAATCCTGTAAACTCCTCTTTCCTCTCCCATTCGTGCCACATGGCCTGCCCACCTAAGTCTTCTTGATTTAATTATTCTAATAATATCTGGACATGAGTACAAATTATGTAACCTTCTCCACTCACCTGTCTCCTCATCCCTTTTAGGTCCAAATATTTTCCTAAGGATCTTATTTTCAAATACTCTCAATTTATTTTCCTCTTTCAATGTAAGGGACCAAGTTTCACACCCATATAATACTACAGGCAAAATTACTGTTTTGTATATTTTAACTTTTAGTTTCTTAGATATTAAACGAGAAGACAAAAGTTTATGAAGAGAGAAGTAACATGCATTTCCTGAATTAAGCCTACTTTTTATTTCCTCTTTAATATAATTTTCATTTGTTAATATTACTCCTAAGTATTTGAATTTGGAAACTGGTTCAAACGAGTTGTTATCAATAATTAGATTTTGATTATTACCTAACACTTGGTTTCGGCCTGTAAGCATATATTTAGTTTTCTCTTTGTTAACTTCCAAACCTATCTCTTTAGCAGTTTTGAAAAATATTTTAGCATTATTCTTAATTGTATTCACATCATCCCCCAGTAAGTCTACATCATCTGCATATGCTAACAACTGAGTCACACCATTTAATTTTAGTCCTTCTTTAGTTTCTCTTACCTTCCTTACAGCATATTCTAAGGCAAAATTAAAGAGCAATGGAGATAATGCATCTCCTTGTTTTAACCCATCATGAATTGTAAATTTGTCAGACACATTATTACCCACACGAATTTTACTTTCTGTTTCACTGGTGCATATTTTTATCATACTAACAAGCTTCTTAGGTATTCCAAACTCTACTAATATATTATATAATTTATCTCTTTTGACCGAATCATATGCTTTTTTGAGATCAATGAATAGCTGATGGACATTTTGATTATATTCCCACTTTTTTCAAGTGTCTGTCTGATGTGAAAAATGTGATCTGTAGTTGATCTGTTACGTTTAAATCCACATTGATAATCACCTATGATTTCATTAGCATATGGGGTTAGTCTTGTTAAAAGAATGTTAGACAATATTTTGTATGTTGTTGAGAGTAGAGAAATTCCACGGTAATTACTGCAGTTCATTTTATCACCTTTTTTAAACACAGGAACAATTATGGATTCCTTCCACTGTTGAGGGATTTCTTCTTTATTCCATATTAAACAAATTAATTTATGAATTTGACATATTAATGAATTTCCACCATATTTAATTAACTCAGCTGGTATTAAATCAATGCCAGGTGCTTTGTTATTCTTTAGCCTTTTAATAGCATCTTTAACTTCAGTCAAGTTAGGTTCTGGAACTAAAGGTTCTGCTGTGTGTACTTCATTTACTTCTGATTTATCTCCTACATGAACATTTAAGAGGTCATTAAAGTAGTTCTTCCATCTATTTAGAATATCGTTTGGTCGGCTAGAAAATCACCGTCTTTATCTTTTATCAAGTTTACTTTAGGTTGCCACCCCTTTCTAAACTCATTTACACCTTTATATAAATCTCTGATATTTTTATTTTTGCTGTTTGTTTCAATTTCGTTAATTTTGCTTTTCAAGTAATCTCTTTTTTTACTTCTAAACGTGCGGTTAACTTCTCGCTTTATTCTATTATAATTGCTTAGATTTGTATCATCAGAGTTATTTAACCACCTAAGTCTAGCCTGATTTCTTATTTCTATTAGATTATGACATTCATTATCAAACCATGGCTTACTTTTTCTTGGTTTATGGTATCCTATACTTTCTTTAGCTGCTGATTCTATTGCATTACGTATGTGCTCCCAATTCTTATTTACGTCTGTTTCATTTATATTTTCATCATCATTTAAATCCTGGAAAACATCAAATCTATTTGACAGTTTAATTTGGTAATCTTTCTTAATTCTTTCATCAGCAAACTTTCCTGTATCAAATTTTATAACTTTTAGATTTTGTTGCTTATGATTTATCACTGAGAGTCTTTGTCTTAATTTAGCAATTACTAAATAATGGTCACTGGCACAGTCAGCACCTCTATGTGTACGAACGTCAATTATACTAGTATGCCTCCTCTTATCAATGAGAATATGATCTATCTGATTATGAGTTTTACCATCTGGAGAAGACCAGGTATATTTATGGATATCTTTATGTTTAAAAGTGGTACTTTTCACAATTAAATTCTTTGAGGTTGCAAAAGTAATCAATCTTATACCATTATCATTACTTAATTCATGAAGACTTTCTTTACCAATCGTGGGTTTAAATGTCTCTTCTTTGCCAATCTGTGCATTACAGTCACCTAACAGAATTTTCATATCATACTGAGAAAATTTATCAAAGATCTGTTCTAACTCTGCATAAAAATCATCTTTAGTATTATCATCTTTATCTTCCGTTGGTGCATGTATGTTTATTAAAATAATTTTACACCACCTACCCTGTAAAACTGCATATGATATCCTATCATTAATAAATTCTACTGTTTTAAGAGCCGAGATAATTCTATTATTTATGAAAAAGCCTGTTCCAAAATTATGATTTTCAGTACCACCATAGAAAAAAAGTATAATTTTTAGTTTTACAATTCCCTTCTTTTGATTCCTTTTATCTATCTTTAATAATAAATATCCAATACCATTTTCTTACATTATTATCTTTTACTTTTCATTGAATTTTGATACTGCATATATTTAGGTATATGTATCATATAAAATATTCTATAATTGAATGCACATGCACATTGCTAAAATATTTGAACATGAGTTTTATGTAGTACTTTAGAATAGGCCTGGGCAAATGATCTTAAATGTGAAATAATACTTTTCTATGCACATCTGCAACTCAGAGCAAACAAGTCAGAGTAGTGTTGTAAGATGGGCACGCACACACTCAAATTGAAAAAGCATCCATATTCACAACATCAACGGCACAATAGTTAGTGGATGGCTGTCGACATGGGGTATAATATTTAGGAATGAAAGAAATTTCTCATACTAAAATTGGGAGAAAGCAATACATTTATATAATTTTAATTCCACTTTATGCACAGATAGGATAATCCGGACTGGACCTATAGTTTAAAGTGGGATCTGAACCACTATGTGCCTCCACCGGGTATTGAACCTGCTGCCCCTTGGTGATGGCATTACCACTACTCCATCGGGGAGTCACCCATTTACATAATTCAAATTTGCAAAATAAATTCTGCATTATTTCCATTGGTCATATTTCTCTAATTTTTTCAGGTAGTCTTACAGGGAAATTGGAGGGAGGGAGTTAAGTGGAAATGTCAATATCTAGTAATTCAAAGTTGACCTGTGTTTTTTACATATCTTTTCGCTGGGCTCTCTGGCTGAGTGGGTTAGCAAAAGTCACTAAAAATACAAAGGTTCCAAGTTCGTATAATGGATGAGTTGATGGACACTTAATGCTCAAGCCAGGACTTCAATCTGGAGTTCCAGGTGGTAAGAACCACTCAATGCCCTTGGTCACCAAGGTGGCTCTGTGGGTGTATCACTATGCCCATTATTTATTTATCATTCATCAATGTTGCAAATTGCCCAAGAGTTTTAAATATTTTTTAAAGGTAAATTCTTGGATGCTAAAATGTACTTTTTAAATATTATAGAGTTTAAATTCATAACTTATGGTTGTGTGAATTACTCACTTGTTCAGATTAATACATATTCTCAAAAATATTTAAAAATACAAAACTTCCTGTACCTAGGTGAGTATCTATTTTTTCCGAACGACGTTTCGGGAAACTACTGTTCCCTTCCTCGGGTTCTTTTTTAGGCTATCTGAAATACTCCATACCCACGTCAAATCTCTTCAAAAGCCAGGAAAAAAGATACGGCATGACTTCGGTGAAGGAAGAATTTGGAAAATTTTGCTAAAACTATTAAAACTTCCATCCCCATGACTGTTTAAAACCACAACGATAAAAAACTTTCTCAGTCTAAAAGAACCATTTCAAATTAAAAAAGGCGCATGCCATTTCACTTTCCTGTATTGACTTCAGGATGACTCCTCGCTGAATGCATGAGGAAGGGAACTGTAGTTTCTCAAAACGTTGTTCGGAAAAAAAATAGATACTCACTTAAACGTAAGTACAGGAAATTTTGTATTTTTAAATATTTTTGAGAATACATATTAATTATTATTATTAGAGTTTAGCTCTGGAAACTTTACAAAATTGGAAGTTTCATTTCACGCTGGCCTGCTCAAGTTGCCTTGTGTTCCTTCCGTCAACATCTCTCTCTTTGTGTATAGTGAGACAATACTTTAGAAGTGACAGAAAGAGATACACTCTGGTACGATACTAAGATCATACAGGTTTCATTGAAGGTTTCACATTATGAGAAAAACACTTACGAGGGCCATCCAGAAAATGGTTATACAAAATGAAAAACACAATATTTATTGGAAAAGAACAATTCTGTTACATACCTGAAGCTTCGTTCACTTCTCTACATAATCACCTCCTACATTTAAACATTTGTCGTTTCTGGGCACGAACTTTAGAATTCCCATGCTATACTCTTCTGCCACCAGATCATCAGTGACGTGCACTGAGGAGTAGCTAGTCTAGCAGAGATAGATCAATCAATCTCACATCTCGAATTATATTCAAATCACAATATTTATTGTCTTGTTAAAGCCACAGTTCATATGCAACACTTTTTTTCCACGCGCTTCTCGTCCATCGGTGTTATCCGCGGGCAAAACTGGCTGGATACCCTAGCTCGCTCTTCCACCGCCTGACCAGTTTCCAGGTAGAAACGGTCGGCCCAAGGAAAAGGAAGATTTCTACCTCTACCTCCCTTGCCCCCTCGCCCCCCGCTGCAATAGTTGAAAGCCCAGGCTTTCAGGTCACCCAGTCTATCTCCTATAGGACAGATAGGGGATTGGTTTCTCATAATGTTTTTGTAAATCCTCTAAAGAACACAGGGTAAAATTTTCTGCAGTACTTATATCTTTGTATTTACACAACCTTTTATACGTGGTACAATATGTACGTATGTATAATATGGGATGTAGTTTTATTATTTATTAAATGGGAACGTGTTATGTGCAGACAATAATGTTATGCTTTCTTTCTTTTTTTCTTTTTCAAATATGGAATATATCATGATTAAATTACAAATATGTGCTCAGGCTCTCTCTCTCTCTCTCTCTCTCTCTCTCTCTCGTTTTAGTAGTGTTTTTTATTTAAATATACTACTCTTGGCCTCTAACAGTCATAAATACGGATGTATTTATTTGGGCAAGAGAACGCGTGTTCATACTGTTGTTGGTTTGGTTTATTTTACTTCGCTTTTCTGCCACATTTGGTTATCGCGAAAATGAGGATTGAGTGATGATATGATGAAATTGATGAAGGGACGTCATATGAACAATCCAGGCCAGGATTCGAACCCGTGATGAGTGCGCATTCTTGTCCTATGTGTTGCAGGGAATAATGAAATAATTTGGAATGAAAAATGTATCTCAGAACTCAAAAAGTCAAATGAATATCATTGAAGAAACTACAAAAAAGTGTGTTGTGTTTTGTTACCTGTCACCAAATCAACCAACCTTGGGGGAGTGGTTATCACAGCACGCTGTGACACCAGGAGTTCCGGGTTCGAACTCCGACCTGGGCATGGGTGTTCTTTGTGTTTGTCCCTTCATTAATTTTATCGTATCATCTTCGCAATTAACCAAATGTGACAAAAAAGCGACGCTAAGTAACAAAAATGAAATCAAATCATTGATTGATTGCTCGATTTGGTTTATTTTACTTCGCTTTTCCGCCACTTTTGGCTAATAGCGAAGATGATACGATAAAATTGATGAAGGGACACACACAAAGAATACCCATGGCCAATCCGAGATTCGAACCCAGGATCTCTGGCTTAGAGTCAAATCAAATAGTTTTTTATTTTCGAATGTGGGTGGGGGTTACGTGTACTTTTTTCTAGTACTCATTCATAATTTTGCAATCTTTTTCTGTTATTGGCATTCTTCTTTTTTGTAGGAATACTGGGCCCTAAAGGGGGAAGGGTGTGACCCACACCAACCCCCCCTTGAGCACGCCACTGACTGCTAACCAAGTGTCGACGTCACTGCACGTCACTGCAGATCATTAAGCCAGGTGGTCACTGCATTCAAACAAAAGACCGCTCGCGCATTTCCGCCAAAAGGCACTACGATCAATGCAAATCCTTATTGTGAGACTCTTAAGAAAACTATGGCGAGCCATCCAAAACAGGAGGCGAGGAATGCTTTCTGGAGGAATTGTGCTTCTGCACGACAATGCCCGCCCTCACACTGCTGGTGCAACTCAAGAATTGCTGGATCAACTCGGATGGGAAATTTTTGATCATCCACCCTATAGTCTGGACCTTGCTCCTAGTGATTTCCTCCTTTTTCCCAAGCTGAAAGCGTTTCTGGGCAGTAAACGTTTTGGAAGTAATGAAGAGTTGGAGAATGCAGTGACCACCTGGCTTAATGAACTGGCGGCAGAAGAGTATAACATGGGAATCTGAAGCTCGTGCCCAGATATGATAAATGTCTAATTGTAGGAGGTGATTATGTAGAGAAGTGAAGGAAGCTTCAGGTATGTAACAGAATTGTTTTTTTCCAATAAATATTGTTTTTCATTTTGTATAACCAAACGGTCTTTATTTTCTGGATGACCCTCGTACATTGACAAAACAAAAACATAATAGTGCTTATAAAATAATTTAGATTGCAGTATTTTGACACACTCCACACACCGTTCCATTCGATGCAAAAATGTGCACAGGCACTGATAACACACACAGTGGCAATACTGGGAGGGAGATAGTGAGACAAGATGGCTTGAGATGTACAGAGCACTCTCCAGTTTTCACAAGTGGACATGGATTGTCCAAACCTGGTTTAGATCGTGTTTTCAGTAATTTTTGGATATTTTAATGTCAAATGTCAAACCAATCCACAAAGTCAGAAAAAATCCTATTAGTTGCTTAATTGGAAGCACCAGAATCCTGTAAACTTGTAACAAACACAAACAATTATATTTATTTGCAGTGAAGCCTCGGACAAGTGCTAGAGTTGTCCCTCTCTAGGGCCGACTCGGGACCTCGGCTTCCCAGTTCACCTGACTTGAATCCTTTGGTTTTTTGTGTCTGGGGTTATCTGAAAAAACAGTGGCAAAAGCAGAAGTGTTTGCTCAAGGTTGACTTTCCTACAAACCACATTACTACGCACATAACGTCTTTTACACTTAACAGAAACCATACCATACTCGAAGCGGAAATTTCCAGCTTTTGGGATGCTTGCTCGAGTTTGGGGATAGAAAGGGGGATGCTTGTATAGATCAGCATAGACAAATAAAATGTGTGGGGGGAAATTTCCTTAACCAGCCCTGTATTATCACCAATGCCGATACTCCTACTAATTCTCACCAATAATTGAATTTTTTTATCAGTTAGTTAAAAGTTGACTGAAGTGTTGGTTAATATTTGTAATTAAGTATTCCACTCCAATTACATGCATCAAATTACCAAAAGTTTTGCTATAAAATATTCAGCATTTACACCAGAATATTAAATTACATGTTATGTATTGACAAAATCCAAATAAATACACACTTTGAACAGGGGCACGAGGCCAGGGGAGCGCGAGGAGCACCCCCAATCCAAAACCTATAGTCTGCAGAAAACATTGCCTCGTACAGTGTCATATTATGTCATGCCGTTGTCATATTGAGGGCCGAATGTGTACTGGTGTGAGACTGCTGTTATTATTTACAACGGGCAAGCATTGATCCTACTCTCAGAGATTCTGCATTTATTTTCATATACTGTCGGGAGTCTATAAAGATCAGCAGCCCTTGTCTCTATTTCTTCAGAATTGTTGTTAAGAATTGATGCTTCTTGTGTTTCAAGTAGTATGTATGTGTTTTTCTATAAATGTATGTAGCTCAGTGTCAGTTATTGCATGTTTTCCTTTGCACTGTTGATACATAGTTTTGTTGTTCGCCTATGTATTATTCTTCGTTTTCTTAAAGTCGCATTGGAACAAAACATTCAGTTGCTTTCGAGTATCATCAGGTCGTTCTCGGGAAATTATTTAACGCGAGTTGAATTGGTGACGGAAGTTTCTTGTTAACTTGTTCTAGTAGACGTACCATTTCAAGACTGTTGCGAAGAGGCAAAAATTCATGAAGAAATGTTCAAGTTCATTGTTGGGGAGACAGAATTTTTAACTATGGCGTTGCTGTACACTTAGTGTTTTGTCATGACACCACAACAGCATCTGGGCAGGCGAAAGGTAGGCTATGTATTATGTCAAACGAACACATGTAAAAAGAGGAGTAATAAAGCAACGGAACATTTTCAGAAAAGTGAAGTAGTCCAAAAAAAAGTGAGTTCATAATTACATGAAAGTGACTGCATGATTTAGTATTTATTGTGTTATTTTCTTTTTAAAATTACAGAACTTTAGGTTGCACAGAAGTGATTTCTTTCTTTTACACAACACACATAAACTGAATACTCAACAGTTGTTGTCATCTATACAACGTATTTGACATTTGATTAATAAGTGAAGTTTGTACCTCAATTACTTGTAATCAAAGGGATATCGGGTGTGATACCTCGTGGAGGTACATAGTGGTTCGAATCCCACTTTAAACAGTAGGTCAAGTCCCGATTAGCATGTGCATAAAGTGGACTTAAAACAATGGATGTCAATCTAAAATTGTACATTCCAGTCATGGTCATTTATAAGAGCGTTGCAGGAACATGGTAACTTCAAACTGAAGAATTTTTTTTTAGAGGAAGTGAGCAACACTATTAGGGGGGACAATATATCGACCCCTCTCCATGGAAAAATGCCTTGCCTTGCTTGCTTCTCCATGGCAAAAAATACTCCAGTTGTGCCTCCCTTGAACAAGCTCTTATTTTCAAATTTCGAAATGTCGTTATTGTACTAAAATCAGGCAAAAATTAAGCAAACCACTCGTATTCTTCACTTTCATTAGCATATTTTCATAGATGCCTACTAAAAGTTGATTGATGTATGATTTACATTTAATGTTCTCTTTATTTTCAATGTTGCACCCCCTAAATTTCATTCCACACCCTCTCAGCACCCCTAGATGATTAATCCTGGCACCGCCGCTGACCTTGAATTTTGCATAACTTCCACGATAATTAGATTCCATTCACGCAGCATGTTTGCAGACCCCGTGAACAATCAAAATGCAGGAAAAGTATCGGTATAAAGGCTGGTGTCAGTTTGCTTATTTTATCTGCTAACAACAAGAAACGGAGCCAGAAATGAACCAAGAATAAAGATGACACGGAAGAGTTGAGGGTAGTGGACAGCTTCAAATATATAGGAAATTGAGAGCAGTGGAAGAATAGATGAGGAGGTAAACAGAAGAGGACAAATGAGTGGTGAACTTTATCAAAGTGTTCCAAGATTAATATGGAACAGGGATGTACCTATTAAATGCAAGAAGGTAATACATATATAACACATTCTATGTGCCAATTTTTAAGGAGCATATTGGGGAAGACTAGAAGGGATAGAATAAGGAATGAGGAGATCTGACAGACAGTGAAGCTTCAGGACAGGATAGATCAGGCACAGATGAGGTGGTTCGGACACATGAAGAGGTTGGATGCAGAAAGACTACCAGTAAGAGCTTACAATGCACAAGGAGTGGGAATAAGGCCAAGGGAGAGACCAAGATGTCGGTGGAAAGAGCAGATAGTGGAAGGTGTTAGGAGAAGAGGACAAGATTGGAGCACAGTGGAAAGAGAGGAGTGGTGGAAGACCAGGAAAAAATGGAGAGGCTTTACTTCTATGCTGACCCAGCGAGAGGCAGAGCTCTACTTTCTCTAGTTTGGAAATAACAAGCAGGTAAAGATGTGTGAGGAAAAAGTGTTGCATGTTCGGTTGAACTTGTAACAATATGTAAAATGTAGAACCTAAAATAAAATAAGAATCAGAAAATGAAAGCCCATTCATTATTTTATTCATATATATGTTTTCCATGCCATACCACTTAGAGGTTCAAAGTTATCATCATTAGCAAAAGTTAAAATTCTCCACATCACTCATGTCAAAATACAAGTCCATGGTAGTAGGATGATTATTTTGACTGGTCAAAATCATCAGATTCTCATTAGCATACAATCAACTGCATGCCAATGAGTAAACTGCAAAATTGAACCGGAATTTGAGTTGTTGTTTTAAGTCCACCTTAATCACAGATAGGCTAATTGGGACTAGACCTACAATTTAAAGTGGGATCCGCACCACTATGGGTCTCCACCAGCTGTCGAACCCTGAACCCTTGATTACAAGGTGATGACTAACCAGGATTTGAACCTGGGTCTCTAGTATACTGAGTAAGACCCAGTTTCACCCGATTTTTCACTTTCACTGTTTTACTTGTGTGGAAATTGTCCAACCAGTGATACTGTGGCAGGATCAGTTTCTTTTGAATTATGGTGACACAGTTAGCACCAAATGTCTCCAAGTAGGGACCTGAATGTTCCATATGTGCTTCATACACCTTCTGTATGTGCCAAACACACATGCAACATGAGTAAATACATGTCTGTTCAGAAACAGTGTAAATGACAAAAAGAAACGATGATATTTAATACTTTTTTCTATAAAATATAAAATGCATTGTGTTCATGGCTAAATAATAAGTAAATAAATACATATTCTAGTCTCTATGTATACTATTCTTCACTTCTCCCTTCATCCATTGGTTTTTCATTTTTGGGGCAGGAGGTGTAATCCTTTTACACCATATATTTAAATAATAAAAAAGATAATATGCTTATTTTCTTTATTTTCCAAAACAAAATAAATTACAAAGATGCCTTATCATCTTCTTTGATGTTATACAGAAGGTTTGCCCAATCAGGGACAGAATCATGCTTTAGGTATTGGTCCCTACTAAGAGATCTTGTAGATACAATATCTGTTGCTCCAAAGATAGCCCCTAAAAACAAAAATAATATATTATTATTTCTTAACACTGATTTATCCATACAGATACTTAATAACCCTCTAACACATTCCATATATTTGCTTTGACACTTCCTTTCAAAATTTTGTACAAATTGCTAATTTACGATTACATCTTCGTGCTGAATCTACCCTGACACTCCCCAGTACAAAACTGAAGCATGGCTCAACAAGTTGAGTTGTGAAAATTCTCTCGATCTATCGATCAGGTGAGTTGTGGAAAAGATCCTGAGCTTTCCACAACTCACTGCTCGATACCCCAAGATAATTTTTTTCATCATTTGTCACTAGGAAAGCAAGACTTACTTCAAGTTGAGTTGTGTTTAGAGCATACGTAAGTGGCATCTCTGTAAAACTACGGCAGCTTTCAGAATGAAGTCACTAGTGATAATCAACATGCAAAGAGATTTCACAGAGAAATGACAAGTGACATGTTCCCTTCCATCTGTAAAAATCCATTCACTGTGTGCTGTTGTTGATTAATTATGCGTGCACTGTTATTAACTGAATATCATCTTTCAGAATTCGCAAAGGCGAAGCCAAACTTCTATGGGCCAATTACATACCTAAATCACCTGAATATTTGTATATTTGTATGAACGAAAATGCAGAAAATCACTTTTTGATAGAAACTTTTATCACAAACCTTCACAACTGTTTTTTCTGTTACTATGGTAACAACAATGTTGCCAAGCACATTAACGTAATACAACTTATCATAAAGAGAGAACAAACGTTATTAAACATCAACTTTAACATCAACATCTGAAGTTTAAAAATAGATAATGATTATAATTGTATATTTAAAAAATGTCAGAACAGTCACAACTGTGTATTTCATGTCCGAGTGACATGTGCAGC
The DNA here is from genome assembly GCF_977018435.1 of Lepisma saccharinum. Lineage (NCBI taxonomy): Eukaryota > Metazoa > Arthropoda > Insecta > Zygentoma > Lepismatidae > Lepisma > Lepisma saccharinum. The sequence continues at coordinate 13,967,894 of NC_139256.1, read as the reverse complement.
TCATCGCATCACTTTAGTAATAGTGGTAGGCATTCAATCATCTAGTGCATCGCATTGAAGCCTTTATCAAAGAGAATATACTACTACAAACTTCATGCTCAACAGCCCTCTAAAGCATTTCTAGTATTCAAATAACAATAGCTTGATCCTCTATAAAAAACATGGAAATGCCCATGTTTAGAAATATTCTGAACAAGTCATGTGCTCCTCATACTTACATTAATAAAATAACAACATGCAGGCAAAAACAAACAGAACGTACCTCCGAGCCAAGCTACGTAATTCTCTTTTGCAGGAGGTTTATGGAACTTAAATGCCTTCAACGCTAATCGGTTAATGTACTTTGGTGTTTGCAATAAATACTGCAATTCACTCAGCAACCTAGCTTTGAATCCCAAGGCCATTGCTGATCCACCAATCACTAGCAGGTTCTCAGCCAAAGGTTTCCTCATGTCCACAGGGCACTAAAAAGGATGGAAAAATTCATTTATATAATTAATAATATTATCCAAATACATATTTATTAAAAGTTACAATTATAAGTAACATAACTAGGGAACGGAACTTTAGGTAAATAAATGTTTTTTTCTGCGATAAGATAGAGACCCTCGTTTTTGACAAAATTCTGATCATAGCCTTATATGTCAACACACCAAATTTTATTTTATATAAAAACACATATATTCCAGTTTTCCGTATGTAAATACATATTTTGTGAATTTTCATTTTAAATACATAAAATCGCTCATTGACTTCAGCTACCTCGAAATCCTCGAAGGAAAAATGTTTATTCTCCGCACCTTTTATCATATCGAGAGTGTTGGGTTTGTTTTGTCTTTGAACACGCTCGTTGGCAGACTTCTGGCTCCTCGCCTACGATCTTATTGGGGGAAAATATTACCCCCACTGGATTTAACGCACAAGTGCTAATGTCTAAATGTACAGAAAGTTTTCGGAAAAATCAAGGTTTTCAATCTTTGTGCCAAATTGCACGTGTTTTGGAAGGTGAAGTAGAGGAAGAGGAAACTTTGGAAAACTTCAGCGATAGTGACATTTCGTACTTCAAATATGCAAGAATTGTTTCATGTGACGTGGAGCGATCTAAGATGCTTTTTAGAGATAATCGTCACAGATTTACAATGCAGAATTTGGAAAAACTATGGTGATCCACTGGAACTCTTTCAAGAAATAGCTCACTACGAGGTAAGCATTTAGAAACTGATTTCAGGTGTTTAAAATGCATGTAATATTTTGTTTTTGTTACTAAATGTTTTTTCTTTATTTTTGTCACATATTTTCAACATTTATGACACATAAAAAAATAAATATTTCTGAGTTTTTTAGCACATAAAGTTCCGTTCCCTAAACATAACCCATAGTGCAACAGGCCAGCCTCACTCCCACATGCTTCAGCAGAGGTGGGCTATGAATGCCCCCCAGTTGTGGTAGGTTTTCCTTCATCAGGTTACCCCATCTTCTCAGGATGGTGGGAATGTCAAGGGATAAGTTGTTATCCCTCCTCCCCCCCCCCTTTTCAGGGGACTCGCACTAGCACATGTTCAGAACCTGAGCCCAAAGCCTGATGCCTTAGACCACAAGGCCAAGGTGTAGGACTATGATTATAAGTGAAGTCTTGAAAAATGTATTTCAGTAATTTATCGACTACATGTATCTACGGCTTAACACGTAAACACTATTTATTAAAGCCAATGGGATTATGTAAGCAATATAATACCAGGTTGGCTTCTCAAAGTTCGAGGTAAAACTTAAGGCTAAAACTAAAAACAATTTTGGACATGAAAAAACCCACAAATGAATTTCACAGGAACTTCAAGAAAACATTATTTGCATTAATTTATTTGATACAAGTGCAAAATAATTAAATAAAGGATTTGCTCAAGACGAACACATCTCTAAATTGAGTCAAGTAGTACAAGAACCTACCTTAAGGATTGCATCAAGGATCATGGTTGACAGAGAAATCTCATCGTTATCCTGCTCGAACATTATGTCGTACGAGAGTTCCCTCACTCTTCCTGGGATGTTGAGGATCCTGCTTCCTCCCAGTTGATACGTGACGTCTGGAGGAGGTTTCGGCTGCTGCACGGTGGCATCCAACTTGGCTGCAAACATCATCTGGGATCTATCTAATGTTGTCACGAAACATGTTCTTACTGGAAATGACAAATATAGTTATGAACACATTGATTGATTGATTTGGTTTATTTTACTTAGCTTTTCTGCCACTTTTGGCTAACTGCAAAGATGAGGATGAGTGATGATATGATGAAATTGATGAAGGGACACTCACAAAAAACATCCATGCCCAGGCTGGGTTTCGAACCTGGAACCCCTGGCTTCGTAGCATGGTATGCTAACCATTCTACCATGCAGGTTGGCAGTTATCAACAGATGATTTAGACAATTTTCAGCCAATGAAAGTTTGCAACTTATTACTTATATTACATTGCACTACACTACTCTTTTCATATTTGTAAAAATTATAACAAAAAATGACAAAATGATATACACTTGCCTTTATATGGATCAAAATAGATTTTCTTTGTTTTTGGTTGAAAGAATGCTATGATAACATTAGGCAACAAAGGGTAAACCAATAATACAACCTCTGACAATAAAGTTCGGTGAATGATCCTGAATATCGAAAGTAGACGAATTCTTAATGAAACCTACCTTACTGTCCTTTGAAGTAGTCCCCTCCCATGGCTATGCACCGTTGAGAACCGCTGTACATGTCCTGGAAACTTTTAGAAAAGTCTTCTTTCGGGATGGTGTTCAAGACTCTCGCCACGTTCCGTTGGATGTCTGGAATATCCTCAAATCTCTGACCTTTCAAAGCGATTTTGAGGCATGGGAAGAGAAAGAAATCTGGAGGATTCAGATCCAAATTTCTTGCAATGCATTGCTACAGAGGATGAGCGCTGGTGTGTGAGGTACGACCCTGAAACGAAACGCCAAAGCATGGAATGACGTTCTCCTGCATCACCCCATCGGAAGAAGGTCAAGGCGTAAAAATCACGCATCAAGACGATGCTTATCACTTTCTTTGACAGTGATGGCATGATCCACAAGGAATTCCTGCCGGAGGTAACAAAAATTTTTCTGCCTTGGCCTTCTTACGAAGGGGTGATGCAGGGTAACGCCATTCCATGCTTTGGCGTTTCGTTTCAGGGTCGTACCTCACACACCAGCTCTCATCTTCTGTAGCAATGCATTGCAAGAAATTTGGATCTGAATCCTCCAGATTTCTTTCTCTTCCCACGCCTCAAAATTGCTTTGAAAGGTCAGAGATTTGAGGATATTCCGGACATCCAACGGAACGTGACGAGGGTCTTGAACACCATCCCGAAAGAAGACTTTTCTAAAAGTTACCAGGACATGTACAGCCGTTCTCAACAGTGCATAGCCATGGGAGGGGACTACTTCGAAGGACAGTAAGGTAGGTTTCATTAAGATTTCGTCTACTTTCGATATTCAGGATCATTCACCGAACTTCATTGTCAGAGGTTGTATTTCAACTTTACTGATGTGGAAACTCTTCATCTATTTCAGCCAATACTGACACTTCAATCTGTGTCAAATTATAATTCTGATGAATTATAATTTCACATTCTTCCAGTCTCTGGCTGGGTCAACATGGAAGTCAAGCCTCTTCACTTTCTTGTTTTTCTACCACTCCACCTCTCATTCTCTACCATCTGCTCTATCCACCGACATCTTGCTTTGTCATCCCATTCATCTTTTCCCTCTCCTTGCACAGAGTATGATCTCAGATAGCCCATCCTCATCATACATCTGAATCATCTCATTGTGTCTGAACAGTGGTATCAGTGACATTGGTTGGAATTTCATAACCGGTACTAGGTAATATTTTTCTGGTGTTTGGGTATTTTGTACGGCTGCAAAATTGCCTTGCAACACTTTCAAAAATCTAATTATAATAGAATTTAAGCAAACTTTGAAGTTTTTATTTACTTTGCAGCACTAATCCATGAAACACTGACATGATATGACAGTCATTTTAATATTCCTATTTCAACAAAATCCTCCAGTTCTGAATAACACAAATAACATAGTACCATTACAATCACGCATGTCCTTTTGTTAACATGTAAAAAAAGGTAAAGGTAAAGTGTTCCCCTGTGCTTAGCACCACACCATGAAGGCATATAGGGGGTGTGGGGGTGATGCCCCACACTTTCTTGGTCCGGTCATGTTAACATGTACCTAACACAAATACCAAAAAAGTAATGTATAATTGCATTACATTACTACCCAAATCTGTTAGTATTTCTAACAGTAAATGCTAGAGTGATCTAAAAGAACCTTCAGTATTGAGAAGCTAGCAACATACCTTTAATATCTTCAATTACAGAGTCAGTCAAGCCAGTATCTCCTCTCCCTGCTTCCATAGGCTCTTCGGGGACTACACTCTTATCCATAAGTGACCTGACATTGCTGGAAAGGAAGAAAAAGAAACATAAGTAAAGTTCAGCCCATATTGATACTTAAAATTAAAAGATTCAAAGTACTTCAGAATATTTATAAAGTTTTCGATGAAATTATACCAGAATTTGCTATAAAATATTCATAGTTTCACATGAGATAAGCATTTAATTATGAAACCAATTTCCGCAAAGATTGTTTTTGCATAAATTGTGAAAATCATGCATTTTGCTTCATTTCTATGATATTCAGGCTATGTGAAAGCACCATACAATATTTTATCTCCGTAAGACACCTGCACATTGGGTAAGTATTGACAAGGCACGGTGATTAAATTCATCGGCATCGGTTCAGCCTTCAGATAAGCCATATTAATATCTGAAAATGAAACTGAAATCTCACCCCCCCCCCCTTCCCGAAGAGCACAGGGTGCATATGAACTGAAGGTTCATTCAGGAGTTGTTACTGTAGTATTTTTCATTAGGGTTACAACTGTAAATACCATACATGCGTAGGTACCAATAGATTACAGACTTAAAATACGTATATACATGTAATTAACAGGAAACCGGCCTACAATGAGCTTAAAATAGTTTGTTTAAGAGTTAGAATAAGAATTGCTTATTTAGATATTTATATAAGACGTAAGCAAGTTACTAAAGATATATCCGTGAAACTTACTTGTAAATGTTTTACTAATTTCGGTAGCCTTTGTCACCATCCACCGAAATTAATAGAACATTTACAAGTAAGTTGCGCGGATCTTTAGTAACTCGCTTACGTCTTTTATTGTCAACCGCATTGTTTATTCCCCTCAACATGAATAGAAATTTATATTACTGTAATAAAGTACACTACTTTTATGTTCATAAGGCCAACAGGAAAATGAGAGAATTGAGATTTACACTATTTACAGAAACACCTCACTTTATGATGGCATTCCTTATCAGAAAACAATGGATATATTTTATACACCTACAAATGGGAATTGGTTCTTGCGCCATAAAAGATAATCACTGCAAAATGAACACTCATAATCAAACCATACAATATTCATGGAATTGTTCCTTTCCAAAATCTACTTCCCTTCCAAACAATGAAAACTATGTAAGTATTGATTATTATATTCTATACATTCTCACCCACATCCCACAACACACAATTAGCCTGCTTACACGGCTCCTCCCACACCAAAAACAAAAAACCTGGTTTCAGATGCACCTCTGTACTTTAATCCATGAAGATGAGAGTGGTGTTATCTCGAAAGCACGGAATCATATTCAGAACCGACTTGGCTGGCATTCAGGAAGAATATCTTCATTATATTTGCCAATGTAATAGTTAGGCCAGCTGCACATGACACGACATAATGAGTCATTCTTGTCACAAACTGTCTCAATGAAGATTTAACATTAATCCCTTATGGGAGGTCGCACACAGGATGAAACGTTTGACACGAGGACAAAACAATCTGTGGATGTGCCAATCCACTCACTTCAGACAAAGACTGGAAACTTCAAGCCAACAATTAAATGTATTAAATGGTTAATATCATATTTTCTAACCAATTATTTGCCAAATATATTCAATTCACAACATATAAACTAGGGATGTGCTGATATGAAATTTTGGCCGATACCGATACAGTACCGATATAAAATTTACCGATACCGATAACCGATATTCTACCGATCCGATATAAAATTAGAAATGGTCCTTGAAGACCCTGAAATTTTCATTGATCTTCGTAATAAATCTGTGTTTCGAGCTGAATGCAATGCAAAAGAAGTTGAATATTTAGACATTTACTTTTTCAGATAGTAGGGCATGGAGATTATCCATAAAAATTACAACAAAATGGCAGAATTTTGGACTAAATTATAAGATATTTATCGATATATCGGATCGGTAATTTTACCGATAAACCGATACACCGATATGCCTATATCGGCCGATATCGATAGAGTACCGATTAATCGGTCCCATCCCTAATATAAACTGATATATCAATTCTACATACACATTGATACACTGATTCTGCTGTAAACTGTTATACTTATAATGCATGCTGCAAGCCCTTGAAGTGATCTTTTTAAGGCCTCATGGAGTATAATGTGTGCATGGACGAAATCTGCTATCAGATTTTAGCCAACACATTGACTCGTCTTGATGTGTCGTGTTGTGTTAAGTTTCCTTACATTGCATCTAATCTGGTGTGCGGCTGGCCTTATTCCCAGAAAATCATTGTCAAAGTAATTGCAACAATTTAAGCATTGTGCAAAATAGCTTGATAAAAGCTTTATATTCATATTTCAGATAAGTTTTTTAGACCTTGAGATTTGCAAAACAGACAAGAAAATTAGGATGGGCGTATTTCATAAGCCTATGTCAGGAGAAATGTATATCAACAGGGAATTCGCACACCAAACAGGACTAAGTATAATGTTTTTTTCTAAATTTCATCGAGCGTGCAATAAGATTATGTAATTGTAAGGAGAATTTAAAGAAAGAAATGGAATGGATATTTGATGTGGGTAGAAAGAACGGCTACAAAAAGATGGAAAGGAAGAGGAAGAATTTAAGCAGAGCACGAAAGATATGTGCAAAAGCTGATAATAACGAGAGAACAAACAAGGATGTAACAGAAGAGGGAGAAAACAAAAGCGAAGAGGAAGGGAAAGTTAGGTACGTAGGAATCCCATATATTAGAGGAGTGTCGGAGAAAGTGGAAAAGATAGTAAAGGTATACGGAATCAAATGTGGGATGAAAGCACCTAAAAACCTGGAGAAATACTTGACGAATTACAAAAGGGAGGGAATGAAAAAGGAAGATAAAGAGGAAGGGAAGAAAGGGGTATATAAGATTAAATGTCAATGCAATAAAGAGTATATACGACAAACAGGTAGAAGCATGGGCATACGTTGGAAGGAACATGATAAAGATATAAGGGAGGGGATCCCCCGGACCGGACTATCAGAGCACATTATAGAGGAACGAGAAATTATAAGGGAAGAGGAAAAATTGCTTAGGAGGAATGTCTGAGGCCTCATACATTTGTAAAAATAGAGAGAATAAACTTAACAGAGAAGACGGTAATATAGACAAACTATGATTGAAATGGTCAAAAAAATGGGAGAAACGGGAATATGAGGAAATTGGATTCCAGGTTACCTCTGACGTAATACACGAAGCACAAGTCATACGCGATTTTGTTCTTGAAATGACGTAATGAAGAGGAGAAATGAAGGGGCATTGAAAGGGAGGGGAAAAATGACTTGCCTGCGACCTCATGCATACGCACAGGCAGTCCGCATGAGAATAGTGCTATAAGAGGGCATCTTTTCTTTTTTTAAAAAAAGTTTTTAACTTGCACGAGGGTCTTTTGGTGGAAGGTTTTATAGTGATTATTTTAATAACAGTGAGTATGGGGCCAGCTAATGTTTTAGCGTTTTCCAAATATTTTACCTTTACCATATGATACCTAATGACGAGAGTAAGAATTGACGTGGCTATGGCAATATTCAGATAGCCGAAATATAGGACCTGAAGAAGGGAGCAGTGGTTCCTGAAACGTTGTCGGTGTACAAAATGAATACTCACTTTACGTAAGTAATAAATAATTTTGTATTTTTAATTTTTAGAAATACCAAAGAAAAAGCATTATAAGTAAAGATGAAAAGTAACTATACAAAACCCTTATGCTTTCTTTTATTGTTTGTGATAGGATAACAGGTAATGCATACAAACAAGAAGAAATTATGTGTGTCCCTATGAACTTCATACTAACCTATGAACAGCTTCTCCTGCCAACGGTTGGGCTTGCCATGCATGCAGCACAGGAACGCCTTCATACACAGGAATCAGAACAGCTTCCTGGTAGCCAACATCAAAGACGAGAGCAGTGTTCACTCCTAACGTACACAAGGACACCAAATGCGATGGGACAAATAATATAGACGACACCTGCAATTTTTAATATTGCATTAGCTGGTTCGGTTAGATCTTCTAACAGACATCCTAACAAGAAGTTGCACGATACACTTTCAAAGAAATATTTCTAAAAGTAAATGTTATCATATATTCTTACTCATTCCCAACATCACCTCTATTTCTACATTCATACCATTATGAATTCTGATTAGGGATAGACCAATATGAAATTTTAATTGATGTAGATAAGGTATTAATTAGGCCGATACCATTTTGAACCAATATCAATGACAATATTATTACTGATTCTGATCGATACCAAGGCTTGAAAATTGTAATGAAAAATTGTTCACAATAGTCATTAATATTAATATGCAAGCATTTCACTGCAATTATGGCTCTCATATATTCATAAAATACATGTGTTCGGACAATACTGGTGCAAAATAAATGAAAACTGAATTTTGCATAATTGTTAGGATAAAAAATGATGAGTGAAACTGTCCGAACAAAATTTACACATAGTGAGGCAGAATCGGCAGGCTCTGTATCACACTCCCTAACAAGGGATGAGACACGAGTCCACCACTTTCACCCCAGGTACAAAGAATAACATAAGCAATAAAAATAAACTAAGGGAGAGGGAATGATGAGAAAAGTGGTATTGCTCCATACTGATAATGCACCAGATCATGTCTCTTCTACTGCCATGGACTAAGTCCATGAGTATGGTTTGAACTTGCTCTGCATCCACCATACTCACCAGATATGGGTCCTATGGTCCATTTCCTTCTCTCTCTCGGCTAGAACCTGACTTGCAACAAATAATGACTTCACACAAGCTGTGAAGCTCTATTTACGCATGTAAGAGGAAATGTTCTATTTAGAACAAAGAAAATCCAATTGATAGACATGTGGTTTATATTATTCACACCAACTAAGATTCCCCAACAATATATTTATATTAAGAAGTTATTTTTTAAAACATGAAACAAGAATTGTACATAAATTATACAGAAATCAGGTGATGTAAAGTTCTATCTGCATTTTAAATTCTGCTCACCTCATAATGTTTGAAAAGAACTTTGGCCAAGGTTCCTCTAAAAGCAGTGGGACACAGCAATGATTCAACTATTACAACTCTCCTATCCTTTGGATTCACCAGCAAATACCTAAAACATACAAAATACTTCAGTTCCAACAATAGCACAACACAAAAAATGTTTAGTAGGAAATTTCAAATGTATCTCATAATCAACAAAATAAACTAAGGAACGACTTGAGATGACCGGATCCCTCTCCGATTTTCTTCATATTTGGCATACTCACTAATTGCGGCCTCCTAATCACGAATCTGAAGTTAAAATTTGTCGGAAACGTCTAGAAATTGCAAAATAAGCTAAAATAAGGCGTTAGTTTCTGGAATGGAAACTGTCTATTTTTGCGAAATTTTTTGTTTCACAACCAAATATATATATTCCTGATACTACCACGACACCAAATTTTAACTATGTTTGCCTAACCTAACCACGCGCCAATGGTTCGCAATTATTTCCAATTTCTAGATCCTGATACTACCACGACACCAAATTTTAACTATGTTTGCCTAATCTAACCACACGCCAATGGTTCGTGGGGCTAGCACCAATGGTTCGTGAGGCTAGCGTCAATGGTTTGCAATTTCTAGATGTGACCGACAATTTTTAACTTCAGATTCGTGATTAGGAGGCCTCAATTAGTGACTATGTCAAATATGAAGAAAATCGGAGAGGGGTCCGGTCATCTCAAGTCATACCTAAACTAACTAAAAAAAACAACAACAGGGGAACACATTTTTTGTAGATTTTCCTTGGAGATGCAAGAACCTGATCACAGGTCGATACCCAATATTGTCCAACATGCTCCTGTCTCTAACTCCAGTTCTACAGGACCTGTAGTGATAGCAATTAGCACAATTTTTATTGAGATACCAATCTACTATTGTGTAAAATTTCAGATCTCTAGCACTTCTATCATTGTGATAAGAACTTTTTGTCCTCCCCTCGTGGCCCACACAGACACTAATTAAGACTAAACTACAGTTAATTTACATGGGATTAACATAGTCCTCGTTGCACTTATTTTGCGATACAATCATTTTAGTAGGGAGGGGGGATTCTCCATTCCTACATGGCAGGGTTTATATAATTACATGCATTCAATTTGATAGATGACAGAAAGGCACGAAGATTGAACATCAAAAGTCTGATTAACAACGCAAAAATCACATATGAGAAAAAAAATAATGAGGTCTTGTAACTTACCTGAAGTATAAAAAGTGAATGAAGTCAACAAGCATATCATACAATTCATCAGTGTTCTTGTAATTGATGATTCTTTTCACTTCACCTGATCGTTGGCATTTCACACTGCTTGGAACAATGCATCGTGGGCTGGATTCACCAGCGAATCCACACCTTGACAGAAAAAAAATAGTGACATGCTTAGAAAGTTTATCTGACACTGGGACACCTTTATTATTTTAGCATACCAGTCAAATTTTACATATTCTTTTTCGGTCAGCATAAATTTATCTGACACTGTGGCATCATTATTATGTTAGCTGTAATGGTATAGTGGGGTTAAGCCGCGATCGCGCGAGATGTTTAAGAGGAAGCGGCTGTGCGACGGTCGCAACTTCAAAGTTAGAGCAAAAACCAACACTATATATCACAAATACAATTTTTGTGTCGCCCTTCTCGCACGACAATGCAGGAGTCTACAAGCAACGTCGGCGAGAAGCGCAAGACAAAGCCCCGTAATAAAGTGCACACCCTATATATATATATGTATCTAATGCACTCATAAAAATTAGAGGGTCCGTCAACGAATAGCACTCTGTGCCTTCTCCGTTGAAATCATTCACACTCTCAATTACTATATCATCCACTCTTATCTTTTGGTCTTGCACTCACGTAAATACAATATTACTCAATAGTACCTTTTACTCCAGTCTATGGTTACCACGTGATGCATATCTCATGCACGTTTTTATCAACTGGTGCATGATAGATTTCAAGTGAGCTAAAATTTACAATTTGGTGGTTCAATCATCGACAACGTATTGCATTGCACAAATATCATGTATTTCAGAAAACAACAACCAACACGTAAAATTGACCAACATCAACAGGGTCTATATAAGGCCAATACTAGTTTCACCAAAAAGACGTGCGTCCACGCCCAAATTCCCAAAAAACACGTCCTGCGTGTATAATTTAATTGACTTCAACCATTCACTTCATTAACAATACGTAATCAGTATGTTGGTATTTCCCTCTACCCATTCAAACACAAAGATTTAACAATTAACAATACATTATAACCCATACGTTCACTACAAACAAGTTTTCTTTTGCATCATGCTGTTTTTACTTTTACATTAACAAGTTTTTTGGCATTTAAACAATATTGTCCCCAATTCTCCTGATTCTTAATGCTACCGTAAAAAAGGGAAGAAAGGTGCAAATGGAACAAACGTCCCGAATCAATTAATAAATGGGGGAAAATGAAGGTTCATAAATGTTGCGTTAATAACGAGGACTTCAACTCGAGGTTCCCCTTTTTTTTTTGACTACCAGCTCAAATTAACACACGCCAGCCTAAGGAACGTATCACAAGATCAGCAAAAACTGCACTACTCATTCGCTGCACAAAAATGTTCACTCGTTAGTAATTACTAGGATAAACCAGAATCTTTGATGACAAAATAGTTTTTTTCTTTGAGCCAAATGTCAAGTAAGAATCAATTTGTTCTGTTCCCAATAATTTAAATGTGTAATTATCCTTACATTAATTCACTTAAAGCGTTCAAGGCATCAAAAAGGCGACGCGCTACAAAGGGAAAAAGGGGGGAGAGAAAACCAGAGTGCAACAAAAGTTTTACGCGCAATGCTTATGCGTGGTTAAAATGAAATATGACGTGGAACTTCGCCACAAAGATGTTAAGTTCATTATCACAGCAGAGAGAATTTACATACCTACGCCAAACAAACTTCGCCTTCAAAGTCCTCGTAATGCCGCTGCCCTATTTATGTCCTTGTCCTCTTTTGATATTGACCCATTCCTCAAATGGCAAAAATAGGAAAACTTCCGTCCGCCAGAGCAGCACGCCGGGCACGTCTCTCGCTGGCTAAGTTGTGCGGAAGGGGTTGACCTTCACATTCCCGTCGATTCAAAAGTCGTTGAAGCACTGCCGAGGTGTTTTACGTCCTCAGCGCTTGTACCAAGTCTGCCGCAAGAGGCAGCACTGGTCACTGAGCCATCGAGGGCGAACGGCCTCTGATGGCGGAAAATTAAACTAATATTTTACGTGAAATTTTCCAAATATGTAGCGTTTGTAATATGAGGATATAAAAACGTTACATAGCATACTAGTCAAATTTTATGCATAATTTTTTGACCAACATAATATATCATTTCAAAAATTACGTATATCAACTAAAATCTTTTGTGCGCTTTCCCCTTGATCCATTCAGCTCGGGCCATAAGGAAGCATGCTCCACTCTCCCCCTCTCCTCTGCGCGGTTCACTGGAGTCATGGATTCTGTACCTTACATCAATGACAACAATGTGAATAGGATTCTACCCAAACACATACATCTATTTAAAATTACAATGAGCCCTATTTAACATCATATCATCTTTCACATTTTCCCAATTGTCATGTTGACCCAAGTTACAACTGTTTAATTCTGAACCTTTGTGCTAAAATGTAGGAACTAATATTGCCTTGGATATATACTGCTGGAGCCTTCTGCTTGAGAACTGTTACTGTGTTATCATTGTGTTGTTTTCAATATATTGACAAATATTTGCATATTTAAGAGATATGTGTAATAGATACAGGCTTGTGTATTTGAGTTAGGCTTAGGGCTATTCTTAGCACTACAATAACATACCCAAATGCTTTCGAAGTTAGGTTAGACAGGACAGGTTTAGAGCTCTTAGCATTGAAATAACATCCATGAATACTTTTGTTATTGCACGTTACATGGGTCAGGACAGATGACTACGTGGTATCTAATCTTCAGCATGACTCACCTTCAACCCATCTTGTGAAAACCCAGCAGTGGTCTGTCACCAAGGTGATAGTAAATGAAGAATTGCTGCTCGCTGGGAAGTATAGATGTGCATAAACTAGCCTACTTTTTTTAAAAAAATATTTTCATATTTTCTCTAATAGTACACTGTGAAACTCTAAATTGCACTAATTACTTAATTACTTTTATACAATAATTTATAGCTTTCTACAAGACTTTGTAATGCTTTTACCAACTTGTTCCTCTGCAGATATTTACAGTATTTTATTATATTACTTTTCTTAACCTTAGGTACTATGGACGGTCTGTCAGACCGCTGTGTTATTTTGTTTCCATTTTTCTACCTTACCCCTTCGAATGAAAAGTGGACTCTTCCATGTACCTTTCCGTTGAGATGCAATTCACACCAGTTCAAAGTCTTACATTGTCGTCTTTGATGTCTGAATACTTATTCAGTTTTGTTTCCGGTGAGCAGTCTGTCAGACGTGCCATAGTACTTACGTGAGTTTTTTACCCCATATACTCAGTTTATATTACGTGTGCTGTTGTGTGCGGTGTCTTTCAATCTACATGTAAACATGGCTGAGAAAGCAGCACCTTCTGGACAAAGTGTTTTGCGACGTTCAGATTCTAATTACGAGTATAATTACTCGTAATTAATTACTTGTATAAAAGGAAATCTAAGGAACTTATTGATGAAGTTCTAAACGACAATGATAATGATTCTGACTTTGAATTCATTAGTGATCATGATACGGATACAGAGGAGGAACGTGACGTGAGTGATGAAGATGCAGTTGAACAAAGTGAAAGTGTGGATTATTTCTAAGGAATGCTTCAAATGGAGGAAACAGCAACCACCAACAAATGTGAGAACAAGACAGCATAATATCATCCTGCAACTACCAGGTTTGAGACCTACTGCCAAAAGACTTGGAGAAAACCTTGACGTCATAGAAGTATGGGGACTTCTGTTCACAGAAGATATTCTTCAGGAAATCCTTCTATGGACAAATGTGAAAATAGCAAAACTTAAGAGCTGAATATACTAACACAAATTTGCCTTATATTCAAGATCTTGACTTGGTGGAACTGAAGGCACTTATTGGCTTGTTGGTTTTTACAGCTATTTTCAAAGCTGGAAACTAATCAATTCACAGCTTCTTTGCAACTGATGGGACCGGCAGGGATGTTTTCAGATGTACAATGTTGAAAGAGAGATTTGGTAAATGTCTGTTATATAGGACACACATTAAAATTGGATATTTTGTGTTTCAGATGGTTTCAGATGTGGAAATATTTGAAGGTGCCATTATGCTTTTACATGAAAATAACTTCGATTTTTCACATTACGAGTAATTCTTTTAGTTCCTTTATTCCATTGCAGAACATACAATATGGTGCGCACAGCTGTGGATCATCGCACGTCGTGCTTGTGTTTTGTCGACTTGGAGTGGGTATGCAGTGTTTCCAACCTTCTTAACCGAAAAATACCTACTTTTGTGTTCATTATGTCATCACAAACCATTGACGGATAGCCCCAAAAACCATTCATGATAGCCCCATGAACCACTGACCGATACCCCACCCCCACGGACCATTTCCGGCAAGGTTAGGTAAGTATAGTTTAAAAAAAAATCTCGTAAAAAAAAGGCACATTTGGAAACACTAGCGAGACCACGTGACTTTCGACGCTCGCGTCATCTGCCAGGTACATAATGAAAACAACAGCAGAATGTTGTCGTTTTACACAAAATGTAAGTTTATTATATCAAAAGTGCTTATTTCTTGTTGTGCAGCATTCTACGGTGAGAAAATACCTCCACGAACTTTCAACATGCAACAGTAAGTAGTTTCTTCTGTAAAAATGAAGAAATGTGTCTCCGATATAACAGACATTTACCGTCTTTTGTTTTTGTTAACAGCTTTACGCTTTGACAACTCAGATGACTGAGAGGGGAGGAAGAAAGAAGACAAGGCAGCAGCTATCTAAAAAATATTTCAAAGATTTATCGATAACAGCCAACTGTGCTATTCACTGGGTGTATCAGTATGTGTGGATGAAATACTCCTTCCTTCTCGTGGCAGATGTAGCTTCAGAATGTATATGTCAAAAAAGCAGGCTAATATGTGCTGAAAATTTAATGTTTGACGGATGCACGAACACTTATGATCTCGTTGTTATTAAATTGTCTGTATTGTTTATACTATTATTATTTTTTAAATTATATGTACACCATAATAAACTAACTTCATTTAACATGACTTAACCCCTAAAATAAATAAAATTTTATTTCTGTGACGTAAGTATCCTAAAACATAGAAAATGACACAGAGGTCTCATAGACTGCTCCATAGTAGTTGCGTAACTATTCACGTCCATACTACCTAAGGGTCAAAATAAGAATGGTTAACAGTTTCATAGATCGGAGACACATTAAAATTTGATATTTTGTGTTTCACATGGTTCGTACTAACCAATTGTGTATTCGTGATTAAAATTACCACCTGAGCGCTAGTGTCGTTTCCAATATGGCCACTCTAAGTAGGATAAATCTTTGTTTACATTCAGCAGTTGTACAAAATAGCAGCGTGTTGTCTTGACTGGTATGGTAGACAACATTTAAATTACGCATTATTTTTAAATATTGTGAATGCGATGTGAATTTCAGGAACTCTAAAAAACATGAAGCTGTACTGAGAACGAAGCATTTAATTATGATAGGCAAAAATAACACGGAAAATGCAGACGAAACTATGTATACGCACTGGTTGTCCAAAGCAGTGCTGTATCATCTGCACGTCATGTTGTAACTGGGGTTCTCGGAAATTATTTGAAAATAAAGGAATTGAAATTGACCTGTACTTGAAAAGCTGGGACAGGATAAAATTGCGAACATATCGTTGCAGTTCTTTCTCGAAAGAGAAAGGCTGGTTTAATAATAATATTCACGATTTCATGACCAGGCTATACTCACTGAAAAGGACATCGTACTGAATGGAACATAGCATGTCCACTTTTATTTCTGCTTACATTTCACATTAATTCATTCTCAAAAAAATTTCATCTTCTCTCTTAATCGACTTGCACCTGTTCCAAATTTCACACATACATAATACCGGTAATACATGGACACATTGGGTAAGACGCTTCATGATTTTTCGAAAAAAAAAAAAAGAAGCATGAAGTACCATTTAAAACTTTATTTTCATGGTAATATATATTTATCTCTCGAAAAATAAAGTAAGCAGACTCGTGCATTCTTCGTAATTTCCTTGCTGGATTACAGTGTTATATCCCCCATACCAATCTTCTGTCAAGTACGTTTTCCCTGATTTATTGATAAATTTAATTTTGTTGATTCCACGGGGTGGAAACACATGAAAACTTTAATTTTTTTCTGACCCATAAAACGATTTAGAGCCAAAAAAACTGAACAGTAGACCTTACTCTCTCGCATATTCCCCATGCTTTAAACGACTTCAACACAACGTATCCTACTTAGAGTACTTACTGAAAATCCCACCAGATGGTATATCGGTTAATTTTAATCGCGAATTGCGGAACATAGTTCTAGGTGTCCTGAACCTAGCTTCAAATTTCAGGAAGCAATCACTGTGCGATACGTAAAAAAATGCAATCTATGAACACCTTGAGATTGTCTTGTTTATCCAAAATAAATCATTGCGATAAAAATGGATAAACTAGGTGAATTTGGTATTTTTTTACCCTTGCACTTTTAATTTATTCAATGAATAAATCTCTTTCAGCGAGTCCTACTGCATCTGTGCATCTTGTTATTTGTAAAAAGAAATACGATAAGTCTTAGTACCCTTAAAATACAATCCATTATAAAGTTTAAATAAGGTTCGATGAAGATAGCCTTCTTAACTTACTTTGTGTATGCAGAACCAACATCAATGACAACAGCATATTTTTCGCTTATAAGTCCGATTCCTTCATACAGTGGCATTATTCGCAGGTAAGGAGTACCACTTATATGATTGAAAGTAAAAGCAAAATAATTAAAATAACACAGACATCTATATCTATCGTCTGTGATCGCCGTCTCACTTCGAGCTGTCAAGTATCCACCTTGGTATCAAACAAAACAACGACAAGGTAACGAGTTGCCTACATGTTAAGATCACAGTTGAGAAGAGCGCAGATAATACAGGCAGCGAACGCCATTTTTTCTAGCTGAGAAAGAAATTGACGAGTGGAGAGTGCGTTACAGTATGAGATTTTCACTTATAATTACGAACAAGAACTTAAATATAGTTTTACCGTCAAACTTATAGCTACTATAAGTATAATAAAAGGGTAAATACTGTAAAACATTCCAATCAGTTTCTCAACTGTTGACCGAATGCGGCGTTTCATGCCAAAGAAATAGAAGAGAGAAGTATGATAAGATTAGTCCCATGGCGCATTGTCTTTGGGAAATTGTTCTTTTATTGTAATAACTGAAATTTAACTGGTTAATATAATAGCATTTATGCTATTATAGAAATTAGTAGGCTTTCAAATCATTCCTTGAAGTAAATATTTGTCTTATTTCAGTGCAAATTTTGTTCTTTTTCTCTCGTGACATTTGTTGATGGACAATTATGCAGCTGAAGTAAAGAAAAGTCGAACTAAAGGCGACATTTGTATTTTCGTGTTGAAGTTTCCAAATAATCTTTCACAATGTAAGTATATATTTATTTTATGAAATACGTAAGTATTTGCAAGGTGGCAATGTGTACTGCTGCATGTGTATGTTTGTAACATTACTCTCCATGAGATAAGATATGAGCTCTGATAGCCCACAACAATGAAGAGGTCGAGGAAATTGATTTAAGTGAAATGTCCAATCATAGTATTCTCGCCGATGCGTAAAAAAATACTTATTTTTTATGTGCAACCAAAGGATATCTAACGAATATATCCAAATTCCTTCTATTTGTTTTCAAAGTTAACTACTTATGTAGATATATCAACTGTTTCATACGAGGCGCATTTCCGGTGCTCGTGAGCCGGTTATAGGCAAGGGGAAAATCGGGGAGAGTTGAACGCTTATACTAAAATATGGAATAAGAATTAAACCCATTCATTTTACGGATGATGATGAGTAAATCCAAATTGCCAAATATCTCTGCAATATTTAGCTTGATTTTTGAGGAATCCTCCTTCAAATCTATTGTTGTTATTGCCTTATTTTTTAAATGATTAAGATAGCGCAACACGCTACGACGCCAAGGGTCCAGGATGGTATTGGATGGTCATGGTATTCTTTGTGAGTGTCCCTTCATCATTATCATCACTCCTCATCTTCGCGATTAGCCAAAAGTGGTAGAGATGCGAAGGAAAATAAACCAAATGAAACAATCCATTTAATTGACATAGTTAAGACCAGACCATTCACCCACTGTACCCCTTCGATAATTACTTTGATTTATTTTAGTCGACAGATTTCGATGTTTTACGTAATACAAAATTGTGGTAAAAATACAATTTACTATCCGTCTGACACCTATAACTTCTTCGTTTCGTCAATTTTTGACATTCGTACTTACCTATCTGCTCCGCGGAACATTCCTTAAGGTGTATTGACTTTTTTTGATCAAAGTAATTGCAATTTTTCACATTACGAGTACTTCTTTCTCGTAGTTTTTTCCCTTGCCTGAGACACAATATGGCGCGTATACTTTCCTACTTAATCACGCGTCATGTTTGTGTTTTGTCGATTTTCATTCGTTATGCAGTGTTTCAACCTTCGGAACCCAAGAAATACCAGTGAACAAAACTCATCTGATTTTTTTTTTTTTTATAACTTTTCTTCATTGTTTTACGAAGAAAATTGTAATGTTTAATGACACTGTCCGTGAATAGTTTTTGGGGATATCCATCCTGGAATCGGTGGGAAATTTAAACTAAAAAATTATTTTTGTTTGAAATTTTTGAGTCCAAATTTCCCACGGATTCCGGGCTCCGCCCCTGGGGTGATTGACCTACCACCCGCTACCACAGCCCAGCCTCCGCACCGCTCCGGCTGCCTAGCTTTATCTATAGAGTCCCTGCTAAAGGCATGTTAGAAATTGGCCAAATGATCCCCAAGCTTTTAAATTTGAAGAAATCCGTTTCCAGGATACGGAAAACTTACCTGAATTTCACCACACATCAACGACATGTCATATTAGCCATACACCCACACCTCGTTCCTTCTAACGAGTAGCTTACATTCACTGCCACATTTTCGATTCCTTTCCTTTCTTCACGATCCCGTGTTCAATTAAATTTAAAAATCCATTGGATCTTCCACACCCTGTACAAATTTCACCATGCATCCACGACACGTCATGTTTCTAACTTTCGTTGCAAACACAGACTGTTTGAAACACTGGATACCCAATGAACATGAACAAAACACAATCACGACGCATGATGATGTACAAAGGTGTACGCGCCAAAGGCTATTGTCCGTCGGAGAATTAATTTTCAACAAAGAACATGAATTTCCGCTATGAAACATTCCCACATCACACAAAACACCTTCCAGATGTTAGACAATGCTACAGGAAGTTATTACCGTAAGTAGTTTCTTGTGTAAAAATGAATAAATCTGTCCGATGTATAGTGAATTAGTACCGGAATATGTCGTAAATTGCTGTCAGCTCCGGAGCGAATGGAGAATATAGAGAATGTCTCCAATTTCGTTTATTTTGGTATACTAACTAAATTTGGCCTTCTAATCATGAATCTGTTGTTAAAATGCGGGTCTCACGTGTGGAAATAGGGAAAAAAGCTGATATAAGTGGAATTTCTTTTTTTTACAGCTGTATCGGATTGTTTTAGGAACAAAATTTGGTACATTTCTCGTAAGGGACAGACTGATTTCATCAAATGTACAGGGGAAATTACTTACCGAATGCAGTTTCTTTATACTTCTGGAAGTTCGGGAAGTGTTTTCTCGCATCGTTTATTGAATTTTGTCGGTAAATCATCTATTTTTTTATATAAATGTGTGACCGATGCATGAAAGCTCTTGCATCCATTTACTTCCAGGTGGATGTAGCCTGTGTGTAATAACGTAATCCCGGTCAATGTTTCCAAACGTGTTTTTGTAACTGAAGAAGGTATGTTTCCGCAAATGGTTTGGGGGGCTGTGTGTCAATGGTTCATGGGGCTATGCGAGAATGGTGTGTGGGGCTACACATATTTTTTTCGAAACAAATTTTTAACTATTGTAACCTATACGTGACCGAACCTAACCTTACCGGAAATGATTCTTGGTGCTATGTATGAATGGTTCGTGGGGCTATGCATCAATGGTTTGTGGGGCTATGTAGGTATTTTTTGGGTGCAGTGGGGTGGAAACACTGCATGCCGAGTACGGTAGTGAAACTGTGACCGCCATTTTGTATGTTACCGAAGGCAAAAAAGAAACTAAGAAAACTTACTTGATATGTCGCAAATAGAGCTTATTTCCATGAAATCACCGAAATGCCACCTTCAGCAATGTTTCTCAATGCAGAATACGTAAGTACGAATATTCAAATGAAATGAACTAGCAAATTTCAGCCGTCTGTCCCTTACGAGAAATTTACCCAAAATTTTAACTAAGCTTGCCTAACCTAACCTTACCGGAAATGGTTTGTGTGGCTATCCATGAATGGTTTGTGTGGCTACCCGTGCATAATGTACTGATTAGAAGGCCAAAAATAGTTAATATACCAAATATTAACAAAATTCGAGATCCTTTCTTACCCTAATCTTACCGAAAATGGTTCGTGGGTAAATGTTTTGCCAATGAGCACTAGCTTCCTCACTGCACAAGGTGCCATTTTTGGAGAAGAAGTCTCTAACACCGTTGCCAAACTTACCTCTAATCGAAGTCTGCATTCCACATGCTCTTCTACCTCATTCAAGTAACGAAGCATCAATTAATGCTCTGCAAGTAACGAAGGAACAGTGTGGCAATGCTGTAGAGAGTACAACGAATGCCAAACGTCACTTGTTCATATCATCAAACATGGTTCCTATGTTTCTGTATGGAGAATGATCGCGGTAATGAAGAACGTAATTTTGCATCATATACAGACGTAAGTGTACAATTTTTTCACGTGACCCCCAAATCTTAACTCCACATACATTACCAGGACTGCATATTTAGTGAGTATAAGAAGTAGGAAAGAAATTGGAGACATTCTTCGTATTCTTCATTCTTACCTCAGCTCCAAACTAGGGATGGCCAAATGGATCCGGATCCAAAAGTTACGGATCTGGATCTGAAAATTCCGGATCCGGGTCCGAAGGTTTCGGATCTGGATCTGCGAATTTTAGGTTTGGAGTAGGGATGGCCAGATCCGGATCCTAAAATTTTTTGGATCCGGATCCGTTTTGCTATCCCACATGAGCGCTTCTTTGGAAAGTAAGAATGTGTTTATAACATATTGTTACCTGGTAATATACATTGCTCCCTGTTTCTTCCTATGCCATATTTACGTGGTTTCGAGGTCAGATCCCCACTTCAATTTCTCCTCATCTTGACATTTGAGGGGGTGGTTTGCCCCCTAAAACCGTTTTTTAGCTGAAACACAATAACACGTACTTCTTCCTTTGGGTCCCTCCATACACCTTCCAGGTTTCATGGAAATCGGAGGGGGAGACTTAGACCTTCCTTGTAAGTGTATTAATTACAAATCGTACGCACACACACACACACACACACACACACACACACACTATATATATAAAAAACCTAAAAATCCTAACCTATCAACACTAACATTATAGCTGCTGTTGTGGAATATTGTGTTGGGTGCTGTATTCACTTGCACAAATCCTTCAGGCTGTCCTGCTTCACAGTAAGGTAACAGAGGTATTTTACTTCACAAGAACATATTTCCACAAGCTAAAAACCACTGAACATGTTCATAAACAACATAATCTTCATGAACTATCCAAAATATTTCACTTTATCGAGGGGATGCAGGGGGTGAAGAGTACTGTTAAGGCCATGCATAACCATTTCTTATATTCAACCTTACACAAAATACATGGAAAATAGTGACAAATGATTTTTCTGTCCAGTTTACATGTTCTTTGCAGCTCATCTGGAAATTTATATAATATACTAGGGTGAATCAAAAATTAAGGTACACCCGAACCATGTTCCTGTACTATACTGCAGGAGGCCTTAGAAAGAGCGCTTCGCGGGCTAACAGCAGACGTCGCTCGCACACTGTTGACGATACTCTCGTATCGTCTGCTCCTCAGCCGAACAAACTGGCCGAGGTAGCAAGAAGCAGGGGTCACTCACCCTTCCAGAAGGCTGCAGCGAACTAGCTGTGGCAAACGGACTCGCTCATTCACTGACGTGATTGGTTCTCACAGACACCCCCCGTATTGTATTCTGCTCCAAGCCCACGAAGCGATCTTTTTAAGGCCTCATGGAGAGAGAAAATAATCACGCTTGGTGGCAACACTGTTTGGAATGTTTGCTTCACACACCAGAAGCAGCCGTGCTTCAGCTGGTTTAGTGTGCGAGTAGTCACAGTGTGAGTATGGCATGTCGTGTTGAGGTGGCATCCAATATTGAGGTGCACTCCATCGTCCAATTTTTGTGGGTACAAAGGCATAATTGGAGTGAAATCCATCGCCAAATTGTCGAGATGTATGGTGAGAATGGGATGACATGCCCCATGATCGCAAAAGGGTTCCAGATGTTCGAAGAGAGAAGATTGAACGTGAACGACGAACCGCGTGTTTGGTGGCCTGCAACTGTGAACGCTATCGACAACGCGGAGCGTGTAAATGCAATCATTGTTGCTAACTGCAGTGTGACAATTAAAGAGATTGCAAGTGAACTGAACATATCCTATGGTAGTGTGTCTATGCTGATTCGTGATCAGGTGGTTTATCGTAAACTGTGCTGGGTGCCGCGCTTGTTAACTGACGGGCACAAAAGTCAACGTTTTGATTGATGCTGCGCTCTCATTTCTTCGTCGTTATTCCATGGATGGTCCGCAGTTTCTGAACAAAATCATCACAGGAGATGAGTCCTGGGTGCACCAATACACCCCCGAGACAATGAGGGCATCCATGGAATGGAGACACAAGGATTTGCCACCACCATGAAAAGCCAAAACCTGTCCAATGGTTCGAAAGGTCATGCTGACGATCTTCTTCGATTCCGAATGCATTGTTTACAGTGAGTTTGTGCCCCGAAGAACAACAATCAATGCCGCAACATACTGTGAGACTTTAAAGAAGCTGAGAAAAGCCATTAAAGATCGAAGGCCCGGAAGATTGAGTGATGGGGTTGTTGTTCTTCACAGCAACACTACCCCCCATACAACTGGTGTCACACAGGATTTACTGCAGAAATTCAAGTGGGAAGTGTGGTCTCACCCTCCCTATAGCCCCGATTTGGCACCCTGTGTCTACTACTTCTTTTCGGTCCTCTCAAACAAAACCTAGGGGGTCAGTGTTTCACATCAAATGAGGAAGTGCAGGAAGCATTCTCAAAGTGGTTCAAAGAAATTGGATGGAATTTTTACACACAAGGAATCCTAAAACTGGTCACACGATACAGAAAGTGCTTGGAACACCTTAGTGACTATGTCGAAAAAGTTAATGCATTTTGGTCCAATAATTTTTTTTCTTTCTAATGTGTTTTGTTTGTTTTTACAGGGGGGTGTAACTTACCTTTTGATTCACCCACGTATTTCATTTTTGCATTGTAATTGCCAAAATACTGCATCTCTTTTGAATACATCCGAGACATGTTTCCACATGAAAACAACACTATACCTCAGATAGGGAGAGGCACCATCAACCAAATAGTCAGTACAAAGGAACTTTCCAGGGACTTCCTGATTGTGTGTTGGCCTGTAATCAAGGGGTCCTGGGTTCGATACCCGGTGAAGGCACATTGCGCAGTGGTTCGGATCCAACTGTAAACCGTAGGTCCAGTCCTGATTAGCCTATCTGCATAATAAAGTAATAACCAGTGGCACAACAGCCCGTGAGAGCCAGGGGCTTCCTACAGACTGCCGGCCAGTGGGAGAGATCATTCAACTAGTTATGGGCTGGCATGCGGTTAGCACGATAATCCCCCAGTCATTGTTTTAGGATTCTATGATCAGGTTACGCTACTCATTCGTGGGTGGGCACTGGTCCCATACACAGGCTGAAATCTCAGGAGAGAAGTAGTTATGCCTTTCCACAGGAGACTCGAACCTACATGCATTCTATAGCCGCAGCCTAAAGCATGATGCCTTAGATAGACCGCACTACATGGTGGGGACATCTGTGCATAACGGGGACTTAAATCAACAATTCAAACAAACCAAGAAATTTTTGACATATTTTACATTTCATTTTCTTGATATCTATGCTGTTAAAAAGATGATTTACATCAGTTCCATTTTAATTATCTACTATTAAAAGTAATTGAATACATGCGGAAAAGTAAGGTCACTATGTGGGAATCTTCATAGTACATACGGTTTGTTCAGGCACTAATATTCATATCTCTACACAGCAACCTTCTTGGTGGGGTGGTTAGCACAGCATGCCATGACACCATAGATCCCTGCCTGGACATGGGTGTTCTTTGTGAGCATCCCTGCATCAATCATCATGCATCCTCATTGTCGTAATTAGCCCAAAGTGGCAGAAATACCCTAACCCAGTCAAATCTGGGCTAGAATCTACTTGCCATCCTTTTTTCCTTTTGGTGGTAAGTGATGGGGGTTCACAACACTGCAGGCTCGTGTCTGCATCTGCGTTGTAAATGTGTATGCTTCGCTTGTTGGTGTTCGGAGTGGTGATTGGTTTTTTGCGTTCGTTGTGGCATTTCTTTTGGTAAGTACTTTTTTTTTTCTCCTTTCTGGTTTCTGTTCACGATAGCCACATGAACCATTCACGTTAGTCCTAAAAACCATGCACGGGTAGCCCACGAACCATTCATGGAGATGAGGTATTCCTACGAGGTTAGGTTAGGCCTGTTAGGTTAGGTTCCATTAGCACTCTAGTCATCGAAAAATTCCCTCCGTACGTGCAATTCCGCATATCCGGACAACAACGGTTTTTCTCGATATCCTCCTACACGTTGTTTTTCCTCGCATCAGGACTGACGTTTTTTCATTCCTTATACAATAAGCTTTCCAACGATATATGACACGTATTCCTTAGGAAAAGCATCTAATATAGACTTATACCAAATCTGTGTAATGACACAAGCAAAAAGTATTTAATTTAATATCAACGTTTCAGTTGTACTCACTTTTTTTCCCTGATGAAAATCACAACTAAAACTGAAATGTTACTTAAAAGCAGTTTTTTTACTCGTTTTATTTATGTGGATTTTAATATTAGTAACTATACTGACACCGTGCCTTATTTACCTCATTGCCTCCTTCATGTAACGTAGCTGCAAAAATGTTTATTTTATTCTATTTCTTATATTTTTCAATTATATACATTTATAATATTCCATTCTATGTATACTTAAAAACAAATAGCATAACTATATTAATTCATGTAGGGCAAAAAGCTGTTTTTGTGGTAAAGACACTTGTAATCTTAATTGTAACGCTACTTTAATAATAATAATAATAATAAGGACTTGTCCTCTGCACTGAGCAGCGAGTGTTAGATATGAGTAGTTGTATTATTTTCTCTGCACTACCTAGACTCGGTAAGTTCTGTGTATCCTGATTGTAGCAGCCCCGTCTAGTTGGCTGCACTTTTTGACTCGCTTTGACTCTCTTTGCACCAAAGCATCTAGTTGGTTGCACGGTGCAACACCGAGTCGTCTATTTCGTTGATTTGGAGTCAAGTAGTGTATTTGGTGTCTACACCGGCACTACCTTCCGGATCAGTGTATGTTTGGTGTATGGTCACGTGGTGCGTGCTACCTAATCAAATGACCGTTCAAAGCAGCAGACGGGCATTTGTTGATTATTCTGAACTTGAACACCGCTTTCTGTCTAGTTGGCTGAACGTCATTTCCTTGCACCACCCTGACACTGGACACACCTGCACTGCACCGAGTGTCAAAAAGTGCAGCCAACTAGATGGGGCTAGCGTATATATGTAATCATACTACTATATTAACATGGGTGTGTGTGATATTTTGTTAATTACCATGTGCTTCTTTTTTCTAGTAAGGGCATAAAAAGTAAGTGTGGCAACATGTGGCATGAAGCGAGGAAGCAAGAAAGGAAAATACGAGGGATGATGGTGGATTACAAAAAGAGGGCGGAAAGAAGAAGAGAATATTATGAAAAGATTGTGAGTATTTTTCTAAATCTAATCCAGGTACTCAAAAACAATGCTTTTTCATGTGATTCTTAGCTGTTGGTAGAAATTTCTTTGAACCATTGTTGGACCTTGATCAGTTCATTGTAGTGAAAGACGAAACAATATTAAGTTCAGAGCCGCCTCGATGGCATAGTGGTAATTCTGTTGGTGACTGTTCCGATTGTTTTATGATTTTTTAAAATTCTCCTAGCAGGATGATTAATTATAGTAGAATTTTGGCAATCATTGTTACATGAAATTTGAACCTTCCTTAAAGTAATGAGCACTGTTTGGATTTCGAGGAAAAAAGTATTTATGTTTGAAAGAAAGAAGAAAAAACCTTAAAAAGTACTTTTTGCAGCATTCGCGCTTTCCATGGACAACACATTCTCCATTGATAGAAGCGACAGTAAGTATCCTAAACTAAATAGGAACCTTTATGAAACCAATCAGCAGAGTTTTCATTTTGAAACAGTCCAGTTGATGGGGAAAAATAAGATGTTCGGGGTACCTTGCGCAAAACTCCCCGTTTCGCATGCCTATTCCTCTCTTCCTCAAGGGTCTACCTTATTGCACAATCTTGTTTTCTTGTCACTGGGGAATACTATTATTTTTAGGGCGTAAGGTGTTAGGTTAGGATTGGTTTTCTTAGCATAAGCACTACATTTACAGTGTATTTATGTTAAGAGTACCAAACCTAACAGATCTAACCTAGCACATAGGCATTCTTCATCTGAACGCAAAGTTGTCCTCGGGTTGTGCGATATGGAAAGACCCTAAGACGACAGTAAAGAAATGGCTGTAGGCAAGTACAGAATTGTGTAGAAGTACATATATGTAAGTGAAAATGAATAACACTGTGGTCTAACACTGTGGTCTACCAGTGAAGAAAGTCAAGAAATTATGCTTGTGGTGAAGAATTTTTGCTGTTTTTTTTTACAATATAGTGAATTTACATTGTTATATACCTGTGCTGGGATTTGATAATATTTAAAATCTAAAATTCTATTGAGTTGTGGTTAAGATTTTTTCGCCTTGTTTCTTAAGAATTACATTCTTCTGTGTGTCAAGTTTTGTAAAAATATTAAAGTAATTTGGCCATTCCCCATCCAGGATGAAGTCTGAAGCATTAATTTTTACATGCATTAATATTTAAAGAAAGTCTAAATTTCTCGTTAAAGTACAACTTCAGTTTTCTTCTTTTCTCTTTGTGTTAGCGATTTTCCATTGAATAATCTATTTTCTTAATTTCCAACTATACCTGGGGGGGGGATTAAATACATGTTTAGAAAAATGGAAAGAAAGGTTGTCACCACCCAAGTATTTTCCCATATAATTTAGATTTGGATTATACCACTAGTCCTCTACAATTATCTATACTATGGGCTGACAATTTTACTACCTTTACTTATTAAAATATTTAGCAGAGTCAGAGGCCTTTGTGGGAAGTACTAAAAGTAAATAGCATATTTAACAATTTATTAAGGAAACAACTACTAGAAATTTGTATTATACAACAGTAGTAACTTTAACACTAGAAATTTTCCAGTAACAAATTTAGAATAATGTACATATAACAGTTGGGCTGAAAAGTTCGTGGGCTAACATAGTAAAAAATATTTTTTTGACAAAATTCGATTTTATTATTCAATATAGTTGCCTTTGAGGGCGATACAACGATTATAGCGGTCATGCAATTTTTCGATGCCATTTTTATAGTACGATTTCTCTTTAGCCTCAAAATAGGCCTCAGTTTCGGCGATTACCTCTTCATCAGTGCTAAATTTCTTTCCAGCGAGCATTCTTTTAAGGTCTGCAAACAGGAAAAAGTCACTGGGGGCCAGATCTGGAGAATATGGTGGATGGGGAAGCAATTCGTAGTCTAATTCATACAATTTTGCCATCGTTTTCATTGATTTGTGACACGGTGCATTGTCTTGATGAAACAGCACTTTTTTCTTCTTCAAATGGGGCCGTTTTTTCGTGATTTCATCCTTTAAACGCTCCAACAACGCTATGTAATAATCGCTGTTGATGGTCTGGCCCTTTCTGAGGTAATCGATGAATATAATACCATGCGCATCCCAGAATACTGATGCCATAACCTTGCCAGCCGACTGTTGCGTCTTTCCACGCTTTGGATTCGGTTCATCACGTGCAGTCCACTCGGCTGACTGTCGATTGGACTCTGGAGTGTAGTTATGGAGCCATGTTTCATCCATTGTAATATATCGACGGAAAAATTCGTGTTTATTACGGTTGAATATCGCTAAACATTGCTCCGAATCATCAAAACGTTGTTGCTTTTGATCGATTGTGAGCACGCGCGGCACCCATTTTGCACACAGCTTTCCCATGTTCAAATATTCATGCACAATATGTCCAACACATTCCTTTGATATTTTTAAAGTCTCAGCTATCTCGATCAACTTCACTTTACGATCATTTAAAATTATTTTGTGGACTTTTTTGATGCTTTCGTCGGTAACAGCCTCTTTGGGGCGTCCACTGCGTGCATCGTCTTCGATGCTCATTTCGCCTCGTTTAAATTTAGCAAACCACTTCTCAACGGTTGATTTTCCTGGTGCAGAGTCCGAATAATGTTTATCAAGCCAAGCCTTGGCTTCAACAGTATTTTTTTTCGCCAAAAAGCAATGCTTTATTAACACACGAAATTCTTTTTTCTCCATTTTTTAACAATAACAAAAGCTGCTTCACTCACAATGCTATATCTCGCGAACTAATTATCCGGCAGCTGTGAAATTTATACACGTATCTTTTGAAGGTTAGTACTAAGTAAAAATCACATGGATTTAATTCTAGTAACGCCATCTATGAGTCAGCCTACGAACTTTTCAGCCCAACTGTTATGTCCGATTGACATTATTCATTCAAATTACAAATATAACCAACCACATTTCATACAAGGCAAAATAAATGTACCGGAATCAGATTGTGTTTCCCATTCCTAATTGAGATTGGTTCAACGTTCGGTATTGTTCTTCCGTGGAAAATATCTTAATCAGTAATTTTGAATAGGGAAGTTCTAAGTTCTAAATCTAATTGGATACATATGAACATGATTAGTGAATATCGGTCAAATCTGAAAGGACCATCTGCGTAATGGTAGCATTAAACATAGCCTAACTTAATAGTGCACAAATAAAACTAATTAACTAAATGAAGTAATATGAATCTTAGATTAGACTTAAATATATTATAATTATACTACCAGTACACAGATGATGACTTCAGCAGACCGATTCTACCAGTTCAAGGTAGAGCTACGAGATGTGAACCCAACCGCTGCCAGAGTAAGAGAGAGAGAGCTCCGCAAGCCACGCGAGAGCCTTCCCTTTCCATAGTCACATGGGACGTATTACTTCTCCGACAAAAGGAAACAATCAAAAAACGAATTGCACACAATCTGACTCCTATTCCTTTGCGAGCGAGGAATAGCGTTACAAGGTCAAGATAAAGTTGTGAAAAAGTCAAGAATTTTGGATTTGTTATTTTGATAGACACCCTATAATCGCCAAACTACGCAGTATGTGTTAACAGACGTAAATAAAAATTGAACCATGTAAAAAAATGCATACGTTGCATGATGAAATCACAATAAAACACAAGTCCTGGGGGTCGCACATAGTTGTTTGAATCTCACTTTGTGACTGGAAGTACTACAATTTGTAATTTATAATTACACAATAAAGCAATAGGCAGCAATACTTGATGCAGCCACCATGAATTATATCTCTAATATTTTGGACTTTTTGGAAGTATTGCTTATTAAAATTATGGTTGCTTGTTACAGGATGGATAAAAAACATGATTTTTATGATTTATTTATATTTTAATCAGATTTTTTTAAAAATGCACGCTTAAAATTGCTTGTATGTTTTTTGCTGCCATATATGTAGATATGTTTTTTTTTATATAGTAAGGCTTTTTCTGTTAAATATTTGAACAGTTTGATTAATGCAAAAGAAAAGATATGTCAATGTTTCTTTTTCTGTTTCTGATACTATACATATGAACATACCATGGAAATATTTGTTGAGTGTGTTAATGAAAATGATTTCGGTAAATTTTCTTCCACTGAAAATAAAACATTATGGATGAACTACAGTATATAATTGTAACTTAAATTTTTTTGTAGTCTTTGTAGCTTTATTTTGGCAATTTTTTAATGATGGTTTGCAAAATATAAACTGCCATGTTTATTTACAGTTTAATGTAATGACACTATTTGCAGTTTAACATGATTAGTATTTAGTTTGCTAATTTTGCCCATAAAAGTTATTGAATTTTAATCAAGAGATATTTAAGTGTGTTTACATATTAGATTTCCTTTCATATGAGCTTCACCCCATCAGTACATATATTTTGTTTCCTTTATTTTCCTTTTTTAGAGCATAATAAACTCCATTAAATGATTTCTAGATTAATGTACTTTCACTAAACGTGATTCTGATATTTACATAAAATCCTTATATACAACATTCTATAAATTATTCATTTGAAGTGATTTAAATAAGTGATTTTTTTAAAAAAAAATCACCTGATTTAAATTGGAATTTAAATCAATCCACCGTGACTTGTTATATTGTCTGTAAATATCAGGTTATTTATTACTTAATTGGTGTTAAACAGAATATAGTTGTATACACACACTTAAAACCAATCATATCTAATACAAGACCTTCATCAAGAAATATACATAATGTTCATTTCCTATTGCATAGTTGTAGCGATGAGAAGGATGTATGAATGTGTCAGTATTCGTATGACCAGTGTTTGTCCAATTCATTATATTGCGGAGCACTTTCACTACCTATTTTTATTTAAAACAAATATAGTATGAACCCACATAAAGCCAATAAAATATATAATAGAAAATGGAAACTCTGACAGCATTAAACCCAACACTACTAATCTAAAAAAACTAGTATAAAATTACTGTAACAAAGTCATGACATGATAAGTAGGCCTCCCCGATGGCGCAGTGGTAGCGTCGTCGCCTTGTAATGAAGGGGTCCCGGTTTCGATACCCGGTGGAAGCACATAGTGGTTCGGATCCCACTTTAAATAAACTGTAGGTCCAGTCCCGATTAGCCTTACTGTGCATAAAGTGGACTTAAAACACCAAATCAATCAATCAACATGATAAGTAGTATGACCCTCTGTGAGCTATTAAAAAAGAAATCATATGAAAAAGAATCTTCATAAACAATTCAAAATTTTCCACTTTCGTTGTGTGCATATAACTGATCACCAGCATCATTCATGAGGATTATCATTTCATTATTTTCAGAAAGCAGATCCCACCCAGTTTTTGCAGCTTCATGGAAGGCCGTGTAAAATTCATCTTGACCCATCAATAGCTTTGGCAGCAGACAGCCCAGCTAACATGTAAGTAATAACATTAATAAGTGCAATTCATTTACTTAAATAAACTTGTAAGGTTTATTGTACTTTTGCTGCTTCATGAATTGAAATGAGGTAATTTGAGTGATTCCAAGTCTTTTGAAGGACTTGAGTTTTCATAACGAATTCTGTTCCCAAATATTTTACTTTTTATATCATTGATTACATTTTGCTTCATCTAGAACGGCAACATACAAGGTGTTTTTGGAAAAGTCAACATTTTTCTAATAGTGCACTAAAGGTAGGTTCTAGAACAAAGAAAAATTGGGCAAACAAGAAATTTTAAATTTGTTGTGGTCAAATATAGTTCAGTTTGATATACAGGGTGTTACTGAATATTACAGTAGAAATTGTATATTAAGTACTCTAGGAAAATATGTCCTGTTTTGAAATGTTTTCATGTAGAAATCTACTAAAGTAAGAATCACGAACCTTCCGACCCTCTGTAAACAACCGTCTCACTACGAGTAAAGTATCACTCCGTGCCAGCTGTTCGTGAATGGTGCGGCCATCATATAGCTGCTCACTCGCAACCTTTAATTTTACATTCTTATTTTAACTGATAATCTACACATTGAAGTATAATAAATTTTCTACAAGTGATTAAATACGTGTTCAAGAATGAACATATTTTTCTACGCCAAAAGTTCAATTTATCTGACACTGGGTTAACAGATCCCCCTTCCCCCCTCCTCTCTCAGTATGACAGCGCCAAAGTTATACAAGAGAGTGAGAGATTCGTTTCAGTAAATTCAAGCCTTTTGGTTTTATTGCTTCCACTAAATTATTGCCCAACATTGTTGACATGTAGAGTATTGTGTTCTCCTTTGTGCAACAAATATACCGCCAGTTTTAGCAGAAGCTAAACAAAGATAAGCCGGTTAATAAAAAGAAATTGTTTATCTTTCTCTCTGTTTCTCGTGCAGTAGAAAACAAGACGACGATAATATGCACATTATTTACGCATGTCTCATGCAAGTAATGTATTTTCTTACCTTAATTCAGCAGTTCCTTTTTGAACTTGAGGCATTTTCGGCGCTAGACATCATCCTGTCAGAGTATGGTCTGTCAAATTTACTTCCCAAAAAGGAACTCAACATGGCACAAAAGGCGATTTAACGTAGACTGCTAATATTGGGGAGATCGTCATCAATCATCACTATCAACATCTTCCCCACAGTGGACAGAACGACTCTTTGATTGAAAGAATATGAAAGCACCTCGTGCTGTATTGCGCTTATCTCAAAATTGGTGTACTTGTTTATACGAGCAACAATGTGTTTTTTTCGCGGGACTCGCAACTTGACCGGTCGTTTTCCTTTCTTTCACCACACCGAAAACACAAAGATGGAGACACACAATTACACTTGGACACCAACTTCACTGCTTGCTCAGGATAGCACCGACACAACGTCACATAAACGTTAAGAACAACCTGCTTCTTGCCACTTTTCAAACGGCTGTATTTCCTAAAGACTCTGAAAACACGCGAGACCTTCCTGCTCGCATGGAAGTCGCCATGTTCGAAACTGGCGCTATTTTCTTGCTGTTCACGTGATCGATTGTAATTTATACAATAACCACGTATTATTATTATAAACAGAAACCATTAATGAAAATATATTTTAAAATGTATAATCCAATGTAATTTACACGTTTTTCTTCCATTAGCGTGCTTTCATAGAACGGACTACATGATGCGGAAGAAATCCGTTATTAGGCTGTTGCCAACCTCAATACTTCTCCTAAGTCAAGTACAGAAATGGAAGGGGTATGTCGAATGTCGGCATATGACAGTGTGATTTCACGTTGTCAGTGACAATCCTCCGGGGATGGGGAGGGACGCAGGAGTCGATCTATAATCCAGAGGTGTTTATTATCCGGATGGGGACATCCTCACAAAGGTAAAGTGTTCCCCTGTGCATAGCACCACGCCATGAAGGCGTATAGGGGGTGTGGGGGTAACGCCCCACACTTTCTTGATCCGGTCGTGAGTGGGGGTGATGTGATCAGCATCACGCCCCTGACCGCCTTTACCCCCCAGGGTTTCCCCCAGGTACCCATGTTATTCGACGCTGGGTGGGCGCCGGGGCCGCTTTCACCGTTAGAAAAGTTCCCGGATTTGAACCGGCCGGGGATCGAACCCGGGACCTTGAGCATGGTAGTCAGACGCGTTACCGACTGAGCCACCGCGGACATCCTCACACTCCGGAATACTTTTGCGGGTGAAGGAGGGCAGGCCGTAGGGTGAGGGAGGTTGATTTAAAATGAACACCTCTCAACAAGAGAAGAAAAATGTGACAATATTTAAAAATTCACCCCCAAATATGCATTTTATTTTATATGTAGCGTACAATAAAATGTGACTGCTTCAAAATATGTCTGTATTCTACAGTCTTCTTTCTCCACTTTTATGCTTCTCTAAGTTGCCATCTTAGTTTCCCTTGGTGTCTTTGCTGCATAATACAGCATATATTTGAACGGGAAGAAAAGGATATACGAGTGTGTTTTTTGATGAAGTAACTTTAGAGATGATGAAGTACACTCTGGAGGATACTGGAATGTGTGACATTGAGGTGTAGATCGACCACGTTGTGACACACACATTTGTCATTAGTTACGAGACGATGAGGGATAACTTTCAACAGGTCATCAGTAATACACTGCTTATTCCGCATCTGTTGACAAATGGAATGTTATAACACCTTGTAGGCTATGTGGATTATTTTTTTTCATAAGTTTGCAACACTGTTAGGGTACACGTGCTTTTGTTTACAGAAGGTCTTAAGTTCTATGATTCTCACTTTAGATTAATTGGCTATTGGAATTTACCATCAATTTTTGGGTTGTGTTAGATAGATATTAGGATTAATATGTATTATTAAATTTTAGTATAATTACGTATTATTTATGCTGTAAGAGTCATAATTTTTCATAACAAATAATCCTTTCTTCATTATTAGTTAATTTATGGCAAGTGTAAAAACTCACCCCTGATACCCCAACCTAAGTCAGTTTTTGTTCAGTTGTCCTTCTCATTATTACTTGTAATGTGTGAAGTGAAATTTCTTGGATTTCCAAGTTTGGTGTTTAGCTAAAATATTGTGACCTTCCCAAATGACTTTGTCTGGAAAATTTTGGTTCGTGGACTGGAAGAGTCAAGGAATTTTGTTTTTGTGAACTGGTAGACACGCTGACATATCTGTTGCTGTAAAATGTAAAATTAGGATAACTCTCTAGCCTTCTGAAACCCGAAGGTTTATGGCTGCAGGAACACACCATTGCATCTGTCCTCATGGGCAAAATAAATCCAATGTTTTCCATCCTTACCGATTTCCTTTAGGTCCATTTCAACATTATACCTCCCTTTGTCACATTGTAATCAAGGGGTCCCAGGTTTGATACCCTACGTAGTGTTTTGGATCCCACTATAAACTGTAGGTCCAGTCCTGATGAGCCTTACTGTGCATAAAGTGGACTTAAAACACCAAATCAATCAAAAACATTATACCTCCATCTTTGTCTTGGCCTCCTTACAGGTCTCTTACCATCAGGCTTCCCAACAAGAATCGTGTAACCTTTTCTTTTTTCCCACATGGCCTGCCCATCTAAGTCTTCTTGATTTAATTATTCTAATAAATCAGGACACGAATACAAATTATGCAGTTCTGAATTATGTAACCTTCTCCTCACCCCTTTTAGGTACAAATATTTTTCTAAGGATTTTATTTTCAAATACTCTTAATTAATGTTTCTACAAACAACATAATATGGAAGTGCATATTACTCACTATCAAATATAAAAATATAAATACGTTAGATAGTATCGAAAATTCACAACTTACATGAGTGAGTCTAAATTTATCCAAATGATGTTTCGGAGGTCAATACTTCCTCCTTCAGGTCCACATTAATATCTAGACACCAAACATGGTGTCACGTAAAAAAGTGTTGTGAAGGAATATAGGTTGAAGGCACGGGTAAAAAACACTTATAAAAGTTTCCAGCTTTAACAAAATAAAAGTTCCTGTGTTATTAAAAAGCCACAGGTCCCCTTGTGTTGCATAAGAACTGCTAGAATAGAATATAATTGCTAGGAAAGCGGAGAGAGTTGTTCGAAAAGAACTAACTAATAATGCCAATGAGAGAATTGAAAAGAAGAAGCTACAGAATGATTGAATTTGCTATGTCGGTATTCCCAATCTTAAAGGAATTTTGGAAAATAATGGAAAAAGTGATGAAAGGATACAGGGTTAAATGTGGGGCGAAAGTCTCGTAACGTTGAAAAGCATTTCACGGAATATAAGAAAGAAGGGGGGTGGAACAAAGAAGACCTGGAAGGGCCAAAAGGGGTTTACAGAATTGTGTGTGAATGCGGGAGAGAATATGTTGGACAACCTGGTAGGAGCATGTGAATCTGATGGGGTGAGCATGATAAAGATATTAGGGAAGGAGTTCCTAAAACTAGTCTCGCCGAACACATTATTGAAAGTAAACACAGAATCATAGAAAAAGAAGTTATTAGGAAGATTAATAATAAATTGGACAGGAATGAATATGAAGCCGCACATATATGCACCGGTAATGATAATCAGCTCAATAGAGACGACAGCAATTTAGAAGAGGGGTGGATTCATTTCTTGAAAAAAATGGGATAAAGCCGGTAAGGATTATGCCGAGTTGGGTTTTCATGTCACCGCCGAAGTTTCTGGAGCTGCAGGAGGGGAATGTGAATTTTCATTGCACTCTACGCGTGAAGACTGTTACCCTTACGCTTTGCCCTGCCTCATTGTCTGATAGGGGTTCTTAGGCAACACAAGGGACCTGTTTTTTAACCTTTAGTTTTTAATATGGGCTTTTTAATAACCCAGGAACTTTTATTTTGTTAAAACTGGAAACTTTTGTAAGTGTTTTTTACCCATGCCTTCAACCTATATTCTTTTACAACACTTTTTTACGTGACACCATGTTTGGTGTCTAGATATTCATGTGGACCTGAAGAAGGAGGAAGTATTGACCTCCGAAATGTCGTTTGGATAAATTTATATTCACTCACGTAAGTTGTGAATATTTGATACTATCTAACGTATTTATATTTTTTTATTTTTATTAATGTTTCTCTTTTAATGTAAGGGACCAAGTTCACATCCATATAATACTATATATTTTAACATTTAGTTTCTTAGATATTATGTGAGAAGATAAAAGTTTATAAAGAGAAAAGTAAAATGCACGAGACACTTATCCATGTGAAAATACTATGGCATATATTTACAGGATGCCATGGCAAGGCCACCAGGATACTCTAATCGATCGATTTGATGTCCGTGCCCATCTTGACCACATTCCAGAACACCACAACAAGGCTGAGGTACAGCCGACTGAAGAAGAAGCCTGGGAGGAGAGACAAGCTAATTACGAAAGATACAGAATACTTGTTCAAAATGATTTTCTGGGAGGTAAGAATATTTGTCATGCTCCATAACTTCCTGACTGCAGGTTCACAGTTGGAAACTGATGTCTGAAAATACTTAGTCATCCTAAGACCATATTATTAATAGTAAAGAATCTATTGAAAAAAGATTTCTCACGGTTGTACTGGTAGACAGTACGGAGATAGGATAAGACATGTTACTTTCTATGGGAGTGAGGTTTGTTCTGTCTGTACATTTTACGTTTTTTGAATTCTGCTACATACACATTTAAAGGCCTCTCTAACGTTAGGTGTAATCAAGGTGTCCCAAGTTCGATACTACAGAGCACATAGTGGTTCAGATCCTACTTTAAACTGTAGGGTCAATCCCGATTAGCCTTTCCATACATAAAGTGAACTTAACAACCTACACATGTAAGTACTATTTTGAAATCCATGAAGAAGCTAAGTGACCTTAGTGAGGTGAAATATTGGAATGTAACCATTCGAGATGTCAAGGCAAATACTCTTTTTAAATGTATTATCATGTTGGCACGTAGTGTGATCCAAACAATAGTAAAGAATATGTTTCTACATTTTAAGAGTCTTGCTTAGGTATTTTTCATAGAAAGATATGTGACATAAATTAGGGCTGTGCTGAGTAAAGACTACTTTTATATGTAACAGATGTTAATGGTGTATTGTTGATAAGGACCAATATGAAATTCTTGTCGAATCCCTTGGTCCCCCTTTACAAGATAACTTTATTCTTTCCATTTTTGTAATATTTCTGCTTCAATTAAAATGCGAGCCTATAAAGTGGAGAGATCTTATAGCGTTTTAGTGTTATAGCATATTCCATAGATAGAATTGGTCATCATTTTCTCTTCTTGTGTAATGTAACCAATCAGAAGTGAGGTTTACGCCACAGGTGCAAATGTAATGGTGACATAAGGTGATGTAAACAATGTACTACTTCACATTTTTAGAAGCCAACCGAGAGGAAGAAATAGATTCAAATCAGTAAAATAAATAATAATAACCCATGGCTCTACAGCCCGTAAGGGCCTTGGCCTCTCTCCCTACTGCCAGTCTCTCTCCCACAATCCTACCTAGAGATGTGGAGATCTTCAACTGGTAATGGGATGATGTGGGATTAGCACGTCGAACCCCCAGCCGTTGTACGAGATTTCCGAGACCGGTTACGCTACTCACTCATAGCTCCCCAATTTTCTCACGTAGGAGATTTCCGAGACCGTTTACGCTACTCACTCGTAGCTCCCCAATTTTCTCACGATAGTGGGTTGCCACTGGTCCTATACACAGGCCGAAAACTCAGGTGGACTCGAACCCATGCCGTCCCGTAATCTGAGTCCAAAGCACAGCACCTTAGACCGCATGACCGCCGAGGAAGACAGATACAAATCAGTGGCACTCCTTAAATATGTACTTGATAGCGCACACAATAGTTGTATGGAAGAATACATTACTTGCTTTGCAAGTGCAAGCACTGGTTATGAACATGAATATGTTAATATATAGTGAGATTGATGGTTATTTAACACTATAAGTAAAGAAGGTGCTCAATTGCAGTTTGTTTCACAGTGTCTCTCTAATTAAATAATCATTGTTATCTCTTAAATTATACATTGTCCTCTTTGAATTTACTACTTGTTTATTGAAAACCATGTCACTCAGAATGCCTTCATGCTGTATATATTACATATAATTTTCTCCGCACACTTTGCAATCACAAATACAAACTGGGATGATACATAAGATGCTTCAGTGTAAAGTGCTGTGTGCTATTAAAAAAAAAAATGCTGTGAGATTTTTCTCTATCCATGTGGCAAAACTGCTAAAGGTCCATTACTGCCAAGAAATTATG
Source organism: Lepisma saccharinum (assembly GCF_977018435.1). Taxonomy (NCBI): domain Eukaryota; kingdom Metazoa; phylum Arthropoda; class Insecta; order Zygentoma; family Lepismatidae; genus Lepisma; species Lepisma saccharinum. The sequence continues at coordinate 13,928,393 of NC_139256.1, read as the reverse complement.
TACACTCCTGTTCAGATAAAGTGGCACATATAACAACTGTTCAACTTTATGTGAACAGGAGTGTATGGATAATGGACTTTAAACAAACTTAAGTGGAACACTGATAAGGTGTCCTGTGTTGAATCCCTATTGGAAGAAGATGCCCAATTGTCCAGTCTTGATTATCTGAACCTAAAGTGGACTTATAACAAACTGTCAAATTGACGTATGATGAAAATAATAGAACATTCTTATTTAGTAGTACAATAAGTAACCTATGGTGCAACAGCTCTTGAGGGCCAAGGCCTACCCACCAACTGCTGCCCTCGCTCCCGTCAGAGGTGGGAGGGAGATCACCCAACCATTTACGAGGTGACGTGTGGTCGGCATGACACGTTCCCGGTCATTGTAGGTTTTTCATGCCTGGGTTACGCTACTCATTCGTAGCTCCCCAATTTCCTCATGGTGGTTGGTGGCCAGCGGTTCCATACACAGGCTGAAATCTCGGGAGAAAAGTTGTTACGCTTCCCCCAGAAGACTCGAACCAGTGTGTGTCCTGTAGCACATAGACTTCATGGACTGTGGGACAACGATACAATATGCATTAAGCTCTTCAAATTAACAAGAAAACATAGGTAAAAAAATCACTGCATGTATTTATTTAAAAAATGTAGGTAGAGTTTAGTTCAATATTTATTTCATGGTGCTTCCTTCTTACAGTGATAGAAGAGAAATTCTTACATCAAATTTACTTGGAGGAACAGTTTGGCCCGATCAATAAAACAAAGGAGGATGAGAAGAAGAAGTTGGCTGAAAAGAAAGCAGCCATAGCGTACACCTATGAAGATAGTGCACCACCAGAAGATGATGAAAAGGATAAAGAAGAAGAGGAGGAGGAGGAAGAAGATGATAGTGACATGGACTTTGGTTAGTACTGTTGGCATAGTAAGAAATTTACCTTGTACTTACAAGTTGTTTGTTTGTTTGTTCTTCTGATTATTCTGAGTATTGTTTTTTCTGTTCATCCTGCAAACAAAATTAAAACTTGTGCTTGCAAGTGATTAAACTCCAAATCATCATTGTAATTATTTAGAACCATTTCCATGTCTTGGATTTTAAGAAATTAATACATTAATAAAAAAAATGAAAGAGGTTTTCTAGTGTGATGCTAATGTGTTCTCCTTGTAATCAATGGATCCGGCTTCGATACTTAGTGTAGGCACATAGCAGTTTGGATCTCACTTTAAACTTTAGGTAGAGGCATGGATTATTCATGGAAACACAAAATGTGAAATAACATGCCGTGATGTTCATTTTTCATGTTTTTGAAAGGTTTGAGGTACATTTTACTACCATGTTTTGTCATGAAATGATGCAAAATGCAAAATAAACTCTCAAACATGGAATTGAGAGTTTATTTAATGGCACAACACTTTCTGACTTCTATTTATTGACGCAACACTTTCTGACATCTGAATTATCCCACGAGTTATGCAAAGTCATGGAAAATTTATTGTTTCTGCTGTATAAATATGAGAATCTAAAATGGACTTCTTTACACAGGAATAAACTTAATACACTGATAACTGAGCCACGGTAGCTCAGTTGTTAGGGCATCTGACTACCATGTGAGAGACCCGGGTTTGATCTCCAGAGGTGAAGAAATGGGACTTTTCAACCTGTTGAAGCGGCTCCGGCACCCACCCAGCGTCGTATAAAGTGGGTACCTGGACGAAACTCTGGGGGGTAAAGGCAGCCAGAGGCGTGGTGCTTATCACATCACCCCCAGCTCAACCAAGATCAAGAAAGTGTGGGGCCCTAATCCCACACCCACTATACACCTCCATCACAGGGGAGATCTTAACTTCTTTTTAAACTTCCATCCATCCGTCGATTTCCTGTAGGCATGCAGAAGAAAACTTGACAACGTCGCTTCCTCATGGTAATTTTCTTGAATGTTCAACAGTGATGTGCGTCACCATGAAACATAGAAAAAAAAACTGCAAACTTCCGTAAACTCCAGTCAGAATGTTCTTGTAGCAGGTGTGCCGGTTAATAATTCTTAATTGATCTGAAAGAAAACAAGTGTATCTGGGAAGAAAGGTAACAAATGCTTTATTTAAAGTATGCACCAACACTAGCTATACATTTTGCCCATCTGTCCGTCAAATTGTGGATGCCCTACCAGAAAAATCGTTCACATTTTGAGGTGATCCAGTCATCAAGCCGTTGTTCGACATCTTTGTAATTGTTGAAGTGTTGCTGGGAAAGAGAGTGAGACATCGATGAAAACAAGTGGTAGTCCGAAGGGCCGTGGTGGCTCAGTCGGTAATGCGTCTGACTACCATGCTAAATGTCCCGGGTTCAATCCCCAGCTGGTTCAAATCCGGGAACTTTTCTAATGTTGGAAGCGGCCCCGGTCCCCACCCAGCGTCGAATAACATGGGTACGTGGGGAAACCTGGGGGGGTAAAGGCGGTCAGGGGCATGGTGCTGATCACATCACCCCCACTCACGACCGGATGAAGAAAGTGTAGGGCGTTACCCCCACACCCCCTATATGCCTTCATGGCATGGTGCTAAGCACAGGAGAACACTTTACTTTACTTTTTTTAGTTCGAAGGGGCTAAGTCTGTTGCGTATGGCGGGTGGGGCAAGAATTCCCAGCCAAGTGCAGAAATGGTGTGTGTGATGAGGCATTGTCGTGCTGCAAAATCACTTTTCTGTGTCTTGTCGCCCAATCTTGATCTTTCCCATGGCATGAAGACGATCAGATATGGTTTGGCGACCAACATTTAACTTCTCTGCCAGTTGTTGTTGCGTTTGCGTATCATCTTCGTCCAACAGTGCTTGCAATTCGGCGTCTTGGAATTTTTTCGGCTGGCCCGGCCAATCTTTGTCTTTCAAGTCAAAATCACCACTTTTGAATCATCGAAACCAACACACACACACCCGCTTCTTGAGTTAGGACATTGTCACTGTACGTTTCCACAAGGATACGTTGACTTTCACTCGCGTTTTTCTTTTGATTGAACAAGAAAGCAGGACATGTGCCGCACATGCTCCTTATTTGGTTTGAAGGTTGACACGTTTACCACACAAACCAAATATCACGATCACTCGCACTTGGTTGCACATCCACGGCGTTTTGACAAGTACTGTCCTGGCAACACACTGACATAACAGTTGAGACTGTGCACCAACCCTTGCTTCAAGTGCCATCCAGCTACGAAATTAAGAATTATTAACCGGCACACCTGGTATGTATCCTTTGTCAGTTCCACAGTAACGTATTCTACTTCATATTTTGATGTTCGATCACAAATGGTCATCCTTCGTATTTCTTCATCAAATCCTCACGTCCAACGCACACGCATCTGACCACGTTCCATGTGCCCGTTCATCAAAAGAAGTCAAATGTACTACGTAACAAAAATGGATGTATGTGCATTTCAAGTCACAAAGAAACACCTTCATGCTGACAATCAAAATCTTGACTTTTCATCGTAGTTGGCCAAACTAGAGAATCTTCGACGTCTAACTATCTTCTAAACCTCACACACACACGTAACATGCAACCAAGTCCAGCATGTTTGACGACGAGGATTAGCCCAGCACGAAGTAGGTCAAATCGCTGTGGTTGGCAGGGGAAGATCTTGTTCCGGGAAGGCGTAACGAACAACTGTCTTCCGTGTTGTGTAGATAATGACGACGACTGGTTTTTACTTACCAGACAAAGCGAATCGAATTCAGGTACAAAACTGCCATCTAGCGTAATCAAGATGAACCATTTACAAACAAATGGGAATTGTTGCAGCGTAGCACGAACAGGGGCGGAGCAACTGAAATTGTGACGGGAAATCGCGGAAAAGTAATTTACAGTTTGCTTCAGGATTTCCGTCACAAACTTTAGGTCCAGTCTAAATTGCCTGCTCTGTGCATACGGTAGAATCCAAACAAAAACTCTTAAGACATTAAAATAGGAGGCAGGCTCATTCTGTCAGTCATAAAGGCCCAGCTGACTCACAAGTTGAGAGCTTTGTCAGTACACTCAAGATATCCTGCTTCAAGTGGTAAGATTATCTACTTCACACAGTGTCCTTTTTTGTTTGGATGTGTTTGTTGAAGCAAGTATGTTAAAAATATAGCACAAATAAATTGAAAGCGGCCCCGGCGCCCACCCAGCATCGAATAACATGGGTACCTTGGGGAAACCCTGGGGGGTAAAGGCGGTCAGGGGCGTGATGCTGATCACATCACCCCACTCACGACCGGATCAAGAAAGTGTGGGGCGTTACCCCCACACCCCCTATACGCCTTCATGGCGTGGTGCTATGCACAGGGGAGCACTTTACCTTTTTTTTTTTTATCTCCAAACTTACGCGAGCATCACCAGAGAAACATGCACTTGGGTGAAGAAGGGAACGCACGCTGATGTACATATCCTCAGCTGGATTCTTTGCTGATTCTGTTATTTTATGTTCACACAGTGTGCAAGTTGCGTACGTCGAGTATTCAAGCAACCTTTACCCTTTATTATAGTGTGTTTTATTAACCTCGGTGATGATGCAAGGACATAAGAAAATTTCAAGGTCTAATTACGTCAATTGTTTACGACTAAGATGAGACAAAAGTAACTTCAAAGGTATAAAGAAGAAATAATTTTTTGGAAAATTATACCAAATTGTTGTCTTTAACCACAAAAATTATGTTTGTTTCCTCCATCTTTCAGACTTGTCTGTTGACGTAAATCAGTTGGGACCCCAACAGGCTCATGAAATCAACACTTGTGGTGGTATCTATGGCTTGTGTGGGAATGACTTCTTCAGTTTCCTCACTCGAGATCTGGAGGAGCAGGAAGCTCTTCGGCTTGCGAGAGAACAGGAGGAGGAGAAAGCTATGTACTCAGTAAGTATTCAAATTTCATTATATATTGTCGTAATTGGATGTATTTAACAATATCTTAGTAAATAAAATGTTGATCCATGTAGAAATTTCAGCGAAAAATGTAGGCTCGACCAGGACTCAAACCCAGGGCTGTGGCATACCATGCCATTGCTCTAACAAACTGAGCTACCGAGGCAACCCTAGCTTCGACCAATTTTTTTGCTATCGCTTTACCTGTGTGGAATTGTCTCTTGTGAACTACTGCAACAGGATATGTTGCCTTTGAAACACTGTGTATGTTGACATTGCCTGGTGTAAAGATGTAAATTACATTAAGCTTTGGCAGCAACAAAATGGTACATCTTAATCCAATTGACACTCCTGGCATTCAGGACACTGTGCATGGGTTGGTAATTATCATTGATTTATCTCAGTTGTGATAATTTTGAATGATTCATAAGCATAAGTAGTAATTTCACATACACAAATTATTTTGAAACCCCAGTTTTTTTACTTCCAAAGATGTTGATCGTAAAATGTTTGTTAAAAGTATAATATAAAAATATATACACTATGAAGTACTTGTTTCGCAAAGTGGCGGGGTTCTGATAGGAGATCAAGTGTGTATCTACCGTAACACGGAACATCATCATCGGTATTTGTCACGAGAAGTGGTGTAATTTTAGCGGAGATAGAGTGCTCACCTTCCACCACAGGCGAGTTGTAACATCGGCATTTATCGAGCTAGAAATAATGGAAAATAACTTCCTCAAAAATCGGTTCCAACATATTAAACTACCATGAAAATACATAGATGATGTGACCTACAATTTAAAATAATAGTTTTAAAAGCACAATGGAAGTATAAGTTTTGGTATAATTGGCAGAAAAATGTTCTAAAATAAAAACACGAATTTTGAGGAACTTATCAATAAAAAAGTAAAAAAATAATAATGCCAATTTATCAATAAAAAAATAAAAACAAAATAATTCCATTTTTTGGTGCCATAATATATCAGTATCTGTCACGTGAGATTGATTTAAAATTTTTGGGTGCATCTCCATTTTGCACCCTTCAGTATGTACGGGGAAAATCCCCTTACCTTAAAATTTAAAAGGGGGTATGAAAAATAACTTCCAAGGTATCAAACTCTCACGAACATGCGTAGGTCATGTGACCTATAATTGAAAACAGTAGTTTAAAAATACGATGGTATAATTTTAGGTATATTTTCCAGAAAATGTACTAAAATGAAAATGTGAATTTTGGGAAAAATAGCATGAAATAGTAAAAAAATAAATAAAAGTCAAAGTCCCTACCGATTAGGCATAAAGTAGTAATTTATTACATTAGTTAGAGTGACTCTTAACCTAATTTTCGTAATAATCACCACCGTTGTTCTGACAGTTGTTGTAGCATGGCACTAAATTTTGTATGCCATGGCATGTGTGTCTCAGCCAAGACTGGAACTAGTTGTACTACAGTGTAACTGTCAAAACCTTGTCCTGCCAGAAACCTCTTCAGCTGAACAAAAGATGAAAGTCTGTACATGCAAAGCCGGGACTGTGGTTCAAGATCTCTCATGATGTGATGCAAAAGAGCCCACATGTTCTCAGCTGCATGGGGTCGTGCACATTGGTTTGGCCTTCTATGAATTGTCTGCACCGTCGTCTGACCATACTATCGTTCACGACGTCCAGCATGTACATCTCGCACAATTGCTGGTGGCTATATGCCGGAATCTGAGCATCTGATTACCACCCATACCTTGCAGTCGGTGGGAGACTGTATGAGAGTTGTCATCTTTAACCTAAAACGGTTGCGCTACGACTCCACACCAGATTACAGCCACTTTTTCCTACCTACATATCCGTGTCGGCTCCAACAACGAGCGTCGCATGCAGACGCCTCATGTATAAACTTTTGGAAACTGTTATCAATAGCGTGTTCCTGTTTTAATATTTGATTAGCTAAATCAGGTGCCTGTACAGTGAAGTAGATTCTCCTTCTATAAATTGCTTGCATTAAATTTTTAATACCTCCCTATATACCCTTTTCACCAGCAATAATGATATAACTGTGTACAGTCAGTTTCACAGTATTTCACTTGGATCTTGGATATACTGTGAATGTTTGTACTGAAGGAGACATCCCATTGATAATGAAGGAAGTATGACACTTTGTTTTGTATGAATCAATTGTTCACTTATGTGCAAGAGTTAAGTTATTTGATTCATAGATAAAAAAATATGCATCAAAAAAATAAGTCTGCACTCATGGTTCTTGCAAGCAGAGGGTTCCAAACCTCAGTAGAAATATCAACATATAATAACAAAACATGCTAAGGAGATTGATAAATTACAAAATCACTTTTTTCATCAATCACACTTCACTCTAATCTCATTTAGTCGTAATTTTAAACATAATCAAATATTTTATTGAAAACTGGCTGCATATCAAAAAATCCCATAATCCCTTCCTAGCTTGTGAATTGTAATAATTTCCAAAATTCACAATTTTCAGTTTGAATGCAAATCGTAGGGAAATGAAGTAAGTTTCTTGGAAGCTAATATGGGTACTTAATACAATACATACCAGGATCTGTATGACTTTCTTATTTCCATTTGCAAGAACATGGATTTTGTTTATAATTGTCAGGGAAAAATGTAAATTTTGTCCTGGAAAACCTGGAAAAGTCAGGGAATTTTATTTCTGCTTGTTTGTAGCCACCCTGCAGGAAAACTACTATTTGCCATACCTATAGACAAACCTCAACCTGCTTTTACACCAAATTTTTTGCCACCTGGGTGGCCTTGATTATTTTGTATCGCCGTGCAGTATTATTAAAGATGGACAACCAGGTGGTCATGTATTGTGTACGCCACCACTGAACCAAAACTGTTGTACTGAACACATATGGTGCATAAACATTGAACCTCTAATGCAATGTATGTTCAATCCGATCTTGGGACTGCAGCCAATTGGAAGTGCCTATGCCATCATGTGACACTGTTGGTTTCCCAGCAGGCAACGGGTGCAGCAGCATGTTGGTTGGAAACTCCATATAAGGTGAATGGGTAATGAGTAGAGGCACATATTTTTGGTAAATAAAAAGGCAAAATTTCGGTACAAAAACTGGGTCAATTTCGGGTTCAAAAGCGGTAAATAAAATAAAATATCGGTGTTATAGCGGTGAAAAAATGGATGAAAAGTGGTATATAAAAAGACATATTGGTTTTAAAATTGTGAAAATAATCCTAAATTTGATTTAAAAACTACACTTATTCCACAGAATTAACATTTCACTTCTAATAGAACATTTATGTAGTTATCAGAGTATTAAGTTTATTTCTGTGTAAAGGAGTCCATTTTTGCTTCTCCAATATTAACAGCAGAATTAATCAATTTTCCTGGAATTGCATAACTCTCAGGATAATTCAGACCTCGGAAGGTGTCGCGTCAGTGAATAAACCCTGAATTTCGTGTTTAAGAGTTCATTTCGCTTTTTGCAGTTCATTTCGCATTATTTCGTGACAAAATATGGTCACAAAATGCACCTCACACCTTTCAAAAACATGAAAAATTAACACTACAATGTGTTTTTTTCAAAATTCGTTTTTTCATCAAAAACGAAATATGCATGCCCTTAGTAATGAGTGAACCCTGCCACTTTTTCTCTGACATGCAAAATGTTCCCACAGAAGATGAAAAATCATGAGAAACATCCATTTACATATGGTTTCATGTATAACACACACCATAATATTCTTTTGGATAGAATTATGGAAAACTTGTACCTTATATATGCATAAATATGACAAATTTTATTTTTTTAACCCTAAAAGACAAGAATGTTGGATTTTCACAGTACTTTAAAGTTTTTAATCACAAAATATTTTTAAAATTTGCGAAAAAGACCATATTTTGCATTTTATGCAAAATATATTATTTTGCAATTTCGAATGGATGAAAATTGTGTGTAGAACACATCACTGCACATACATACGCACTTTTTTGTGGAAATTAATTTTTGCAGCATAATTTATGTTCAATTTTGTGGTAAAAATTTGTATCCTCCATAGACCAAGGACCAACATTCCAATACTATTTATTGCACTTTTCACAAGGAACAAAAAATTCATGTTTATGTCAAAGTTTCGCTCATATCAAAAAATCTATGATATATTATATTCGTTATTAGCACACACTTCAACAATTGTTGTATTGTTTCAGGGAAGAAAATCTCGCAGGGAGAGAAGAGCATTCAGAGAGAAGAGACTGCAGGGTAGAAAAATAAGTCCTCCAAGGTATGATATTTTGTACTTAATGTTTTTGAGAAGTTTCTTAAGCTGTGCTGTACATCTTGGCTAACCAGGTCTGATGACAAATTGTAATCCAAGACAGAAGAATGGTAAGATACATGGCAGATAGTATTTTATATATACCTGTCTATTTATGTATCCCTATTGTAAATATGCTAAAAACTTTCATGTAATGGATTCTTTTTTTAATGGCACAAATATGGTTAAAAGTCATTTCTTACATTGAAATCTCAGCTTTACATTTTTGCAGTGGTGGAAAAGCGTTACAACATTTTTCTGTATATTGGAACAATGAAGATTGGACGTATAGTGTGGGAAAATGTAATAAGACACTCAAACGTAAAATTGTAGTCCCACTGTACATACAAATATATACATTAATTCCCATATTCCTTGTGAAAATATGAATTTTGCACTTACAGTAAAACCTTGTTAATCCAGACTAATAGGGGGGATAAGTTGAAACGAAAGTCCGGATGAACTGAAATAACCTAAAAGAACAGTAGAAATTGCATTAAAACTCCGTTTATAGCAACAAAACACATTTATTATGGTGTATTTAAAGGGCACAGTAAAATATAAAGCAATACTGTACATACAATGCAGTACGTACATATGCGATACTCAGATCGTTGTGGACTGACTTTTATTTGGAAGTTCTCCCATGGACGTTGGATGTACATATTCTTAGCCGTTACGGAGAAGTCCGGCTTATCAGGGTCCGGAGTAACGAGGTTTTACTGTACTTATTTTAGTGACTCACTGTCTCGGTCCACAAGACTTTTTAGACATGGTATGTTCATTAATAACACTGGTAAACACATTTTATTGCCAAAGAAATTATAGTCATTTTAGAGTATCTTTGCCATTGTGATTTCAAATATAATTTAGTGTTTCTACATTGGCTCTAGTTTTTGAGTAATGGCTGTCCTTTAAAAAAAACCTTAAAAAACATGAAATCTCATTGTTAATCACTCTTAATGATGAGAAAAATGTTGTTACAGTAGTGTCTCACTTTTCCGACATAAACGAGCCAGCAGAACGTCGGATAAGCGAAAATGTTGGATAATATGGAGGTGTTAAGAAAAAGCCTATTAAACGTCAAACTAATGTTATAATTTTACACATTACGAACCTAATACAGTAATCATGTTTTACAACAATACAGAAAAAATTAACTGGAAAAATGAACTTACGGAATTCTCTGAAGTCAAACACAGTACATCAAAAGTTCAGTCCTGAAATGATTGAAAGACATTTTTGATGGTAGTCTGCTTTCCTGACGATTGCCGTTTCTTCGCTGCCAAGTCTTGCCATCTTTGCAGCATCATTATGTCAATTCCTGTAGCTTCTTCTTGCTGCTCAATGTATTTAATTGCAGTTTCTAGAGCCTTAACTCCGTCGTTATGTGAAATTCTGCGAGGCTCAACATTTGGTGCATGATCTGGATCATCAATTTCATTTTCTTCGCAATTGACAAGAGCGACAATTTCTTCAGCAGTTATTTCATACTGATCATCATCCTTCATCCAACTTTCGTAGAGTCGGGAGAAACTATAAATAGACAACGCTCACAACTTGCAGTTATTGTTGCCGATTGATAATGATTTTTTTTTCCAGTGGTATGTTGGATAATACGGAATGTCGGATAAGCGAAGACTGGATAAACGAGACTCTACTGTATTTTCTTGTGTGTAGGGTGTCGGAACAATCATGTTCAAGATCCCAGCAATAATCTTCCACACTAGCGAGTTAGGTGCAAGGACTGTTTAGTCTCGCTTAGTAAACATGGCTTATCATTAAGAGACCATAGTGCGGAGGCAAGAAGTGGGTGGGAAATGTCCTCCACACCCCTCCTAATTGCCACCATTGATTGATCTGCTTACTCGTATCTGTCCCATCTGCTTTGGAATATTTCCTCCAACTTCTCATTTATATCTTGATGGGACCTCTCCCCTTGTTTTCCATTAACATCACCAAGATTATCTGGAAAACTGTCAAAGTAGATTTGGAGGAAATTTATCTTCATGCTCATATTAATTACAAAATATTTGAAGTTTGTGAGCAAGTTTTGCACCAGTTCATGACAACTGAATCATGTAGAAGCTTCATTGTCATTCTTAAAATTTGAGAGATTTCAATCATTAATGAGTTTTCGAATTTGAGCCCCATTAAATATCCCCATTTTTAGTTTCTCAATACTCAGTTCATGAAAGAATCTATGGATGTAATGAAACACTCGCCACCTTTATCCAAGACGAAAAACTACTTCTATATGCAAGATATGCTTCCTTTACAAAGTCAGTGATGGTTTTCTTTGTTTCTGCAAAGAATATTCACCACAAATGCAGCACAATCCATCAGGATCATTTATTCGGTTTGCTCTTGAAGAACTCATGTTTCATTCCCCCTCAAAAATTGAAATAAAACTCAAAACTAAAACAAATAATGAAAAACATCAAAAATACGTAAATTTGTTCAAAAATATTTGGCAACTAAAAAAATATATATTTTTTGTAGACCTGTGTAATCTGTGGATTTTACGTAGAAATATGACAGATATAGCCCATAATTGGTGCGTTTGATGAATAGTTGGTTCCGTAGCTATCATTTGCATTGTTATTCAAATAGTGTTCTTCTGACATTGGCTGTTTTTATTTGAATAGCTGCTAATTACACTTGAATTTATATTTAATTCAGTGATATTTGACAGATATCAGATATGGTGCATATTTGCCCTAATCTTACTGGATTAGGTTGCTGCTGACCGAATTCTTTGAATTATTAACTAATAATTAAATATAGATGTTAGATAATTATTATTTTTTTACTTTCCAATTTTTTACATAGACATGAAGATATTGTTTCTATTAGTAATCGAGCCACAGTAGCTCTGTCGTTAGGGCATCTGACTACCATGTGAGCGACCCAGGTTTGAACCCCGGTGGGGGACAACTGGGATTTTTTTCCACCTGTTCAAGCTGCTCCGGCACCCACCCAGTGTCGTATAAAGTGGGTACCTAGAGGAAATTTTATTAGTAATTATTACTTTATTAGTAATCGTTCATACCTGAAAGTGTGGCCTTTTATCAAAGTAATTTCATGTTTGTTTCAGACTTGTGTCGTTATATTTATAAAAGTGCTTTATTATGGTACTATACCTGCCGCAAAATTAGTTTGGTATTGAGAGCTGAAAGAACACTTGTCGTGGTGTTGCCATATTATGCGGTACAGTACGGTACGCAGTGCAGCCGTCTGATGCTGTGTCGAGGAAAACGTGTTATGGAAAGGAACAACAATGATGAAGTGTGTTATTGTTTTCTCTCTTCATTTCCATTTCCCTTACAACATGAATGAGTTAACGAAACGAGCATTGTTTACAGATTACCTTTTCAATCCATTCTGAAAATATTGAATATATACACTTTCAATAATCATTTCTCTCCGAAGTCGCCGTTAAAGTTTGCCCATCTTTCAATTATACCACAACTGAATTGCACAAAGTGCAGTTGGTGGGGCGTCTGACTTTCACGCGGGAGACCCGTGGTGGTTTGTGGAACTTTTTCAAATATCCCGAGTGGCTCCGAGGTCGACTCAGCCCACGTGAGTACATGGGGCAAACCTGGGGTAAATGCGGTTGGTGCACCGCATCACCTCCATAATATGGCCTAGGTCGAGGTCGAGAATGTGTGGAGCCCTGCCTCCACATCCCCATGTGCCTTCATACTTTACTTTTATTTTGCGTCCAGTTTCCCAACAGTGGGATGATCTTTCCTCCTATAATTAGAGTAAATATGGCGACGAATAGCATCTTGCTGAAAGGTATCTAAATTTGTCATGCGTTTACTGATATTCCTCTTCTTTCCTGGGGTTTCCAGTTTTGAAGCTTCGCATTTATTTATTTCTACCATATTATAGTTTTCTTTCCCTATGTAACAATAGTGTTCTTAGACACGCCTACAACAGCAGCAGTCCTGTCCAAAACTTTATTTACAGAAATGATTGGACCCCTCATTGTTTTTCTCTTGCTCAAATTATTTTTGCTCAGAACAAACCATCTCCCTCGTTTGTCCTTTGAGAGGAATTCCTTTTTCTTTTAGTGCAGGGCCTCTTTGGTACATTGTCATCTCGAGTATTGCCTCCTGTGCTTGACATTCTTCACACAAGCACACGACACACTCAAGCAGAACACAGAAAATTATGTACAAAAAATAACACACTATATACAACATAGAATACTCTAAATTCAATAAACACTAAACATACGGACTGGTTAAAATATCACAGCAACGCAACGCAACAAACAAACAACACGTCCTCTCCCAACAACATGAAAACTGATCGCAGGAAGAATCGCCCGATAAGGGGCAACACCGAGATAAACGTTTTCTGTTGCTAGGTAACCAGGGCTTGGGTGAAGCACTGGGAAGATTTTGATTGGCTTGCATGCTATCAACCCACCCTCCCGCAGTGACGTAGACCCGATTTCTCCACGTGCTTCACAAGCGTCAATACCAAACTAATTTTGCGGCAGGTACAGCTCTGTGGTCGAGTGTCTTAAGTGGTTGACTTTCAGTCTCTGCACCAAAGTTTTTGGGTCCGACTACCAGCCTGGGCATTGGTATTCTTGCGAGTGCTTAGTCTAATCATCATTCATCCTCATTGCTGCAATTAGGCAAAAGTTGCTGAAAAGCAACTAAAGATAAAAAAATCCAAATCCAATAAGGTTCTTACTAGCAGTCGCAATTACATTATCCCATCTCATATTTCATGCCTTCAGTTGAACATGGTGTTATCATCTTTTGCAACATATTTTAAATGTTCTGGATTTCTCAAGACTTAACTGAATTAAAATTTGAATTAAAATTTGAATACATATTCAGCAGATTATTCTAGTAAAGAATATGGAATGAAATGTGGTTCTGTTTTGTTACTCATAAACATTGCATCATGAGAAAATATATAACATTTTGGAATACAGTGCTGATTGGACATTGCCTAAGATTTTTTTTGTAAAGATATGCTTGAAATTACCTGTACACTTTTGGCATCTAGACAACTGCTGCATTCAACAGACAGAGGAGTTTCTATTCAAGCAGAAATATTCAAGAAATCCTCTTCTCCTTTGTAAATCCAGCAACTCAGTCCAAGACCAAAATTCGCATTAGAAAAACTTCTCCTTTATTTTCAAATCAGTGAATGCACATCATGACACATTGTTCTTTAGCTGTCATTTCTTTTTCTTCGCAATACAAAATACACCATTTTCTGTTTGAATACAACTTCCATTGTGTAATGCATAACTTACCTAAACTACCCAATTATGAGTATGTGTGCAGTTTATGCATGGTCATAAACTGTAGCATTCATACCTATGGTCACACACCTCCGAAATCGAACCTCTGTCTTCCACAGCACTGACACACTACAGGCTGCCTCATGGTGGAAGTTAATCACAAGACGTTATGGAAATATCTGTTTGGCCAAACAGGGTATCAATTACCGTAAAAGTTGTCGAAATAGACATAACATGAAAAGTCTGGAAATTACTAAAAAATATTAAAACTTAAAAAAATTAAGGAATATTAAAAACCGATTGTCACACATGCCTGGAATATGGTTTTTGGGGAAAAGGTACCTGTTATGACTGCAGCCAATCATTTAATATTTAGATGCTAACATTATACTGCAAATCTTGTTTTAATGTAAATTACGACAGTGTAGAAATTTCTTTGAATGTCTGTAAAACCTGATAGTAAAACCTTGTACAATTTTCTTGATAAATTTACTAATGAATCAATAATCCATTATGAACTGATAATTACAATCAACCCATTTCTTATCTTAGTTGTATTATATACACATAGTTGCATATTTGTATATCATTAATGAAAGTACAAGATTTGTATGTGATATGTGGTCTTACATGAACTTACTTTTCCATTTCAGCTACGCAGCTCGAGAGAGTCCCACATATGATCCTTATCGCAAATCACATTCAAAGTCTCGCTCTCGGTCACGCTCTCCCGTCAATTCAGGTCAAATAACATACATCACTAGTTTTGGAGGCGAAGAGTCGAATGAGGATTCTGACCACGAACAGAAGAAGAAGGCTGCTGCTTCATCGGGGGTCGTGCAGATCGGACCTCAGCCTCCGTCTTCCCGGAGAGAAGAACCTGGTCAACGTGGTGTAGTCCAAGGGCCTTCCTTCCCATCGAATTATTCCATATCTTCCAAGTTGAAAGCACGAAGCCGGTCGGTATACACTTTCTTTGTGTTTCCACTGGGCGTGATTTTGTGCCTTTATGAGCACTTCATTCTGCAAAGCAGACAATGTAGTATTCTAAGTATGAGGACCCCCTCAATCCATTTGAAAATTAGTATTTGTCTTTTTTTTAATCAAAAAATAATAAAACCTGTTTTGGATAAAGATGTTCACACGTGACTTTGACTTACTTTCAACCTGTGAACACTTTTGTACCAAGATCCTTCTGTACAAGACTCCTTTTTTGATGATTTTCTCAGTAATGTGGTGTGTTTTGTGGTTGCCGTCGTGTGGTAAGTACAAATATTAGGCTTCAGAAGCAATAACACCTTCTGTGCATAACTTTTTCCATCTTTTGGTTTCAATTTTATGCCGATATATATTGATATATCTTTATAATTTATGAGTGTTTATTCAAGTATGTGGGGTTCTTAACTTATAAGTGGTGTAGAATGGAAGTAAGAATGTTTTTTCATTGTCTTGTCAGGTTAGTGAAATAGGAAACCTGAATTTTTAAATATAGTTGTAATTTAGTCATCAGGGTGAAATTGATACCAATATCAGAACGGCGAATACATTTCATAGAGTTCATATTTAAACATTGATATGTATATTCACACGCACACACAATGTATCCTCAACTATATGTTTTTCAGGGGATTATAGTTCATCAACTTGTAGTGGTAACGTCATCACCTTGTAACAAAAGCATCCTGGGTTTAATAACTGGTAGATACACCTTGCACTGTGGCTCAGATCCCACTTTAAACTGTAGGTTCAGTCCTGATTAGCTTATCTGTGCTTAAAGTGGACTTGTAACCAAAACTTAATCAACATTCATCCTCATCATCATGATTTGCCATAATTGAAGGAACACAACAAAAACTTGAAATTGGGGTTCCACTGTGGTAGGTCCAAGATGATACTGGCAAATACTTTTCCAGAACCTGCAGAAATGGTAACACTATTAGGGAGTCGAAATATCCCAGAGATTTTGCAAAAATAACATTTTGCATCAGTATTATGAAAATTGCCATTCTAATTAAATGACTGCTATTTTAATGTTCTGATTATATCATATTTGAAGTTCTGAATATTTTCAAGTAAAACTCAGACAATGACATGTATCCCATGAAATTCAGTTGCTATAATGAAACAAGATCCTTACACGGAATCTTCAGTAGTGAATGGTAGACATTTGAGTGGAATAATTATTCGATGTTCAAGTATTTCTGGGAATCGGTAACAGTGTGGCAACTCTACTGATTCACAGTGTATCAACTAAGCCTGAATTTATATATGCACAGGGTGCGAACGTACAACAGGGACAAACTTTCACAATGTTTAAGAGGACATCAAGTCATAACAGCTTTATTTAGTAATGTTTTACTTTTTCTGCTCCTACAATCGCTCGAAAATGGCAATTTTTATCCTGTATGTTTGCAACCAAGAAGCAATGATTCACCTTTGCCACTGACAGTTGCCTATTCTATTGGAAAACAATAAAGTTTTTCTTATGCTACAAACATGCTGTGTAATCATTAAAGTAGGGACCACCTTATAGTGTGTGCTGGCCGGCCCCCGTGGCAGAGTGGTTAACCCATCATGCTACGATGCCAGGGGTACCGGGTTCGAATCCTGGCCTGGGCAAGGATATTTGTGTGTGTCCATTCATTCATCATATCATCACTCATCCCCATCTTCGCAAATTAGCCAAAAAGTGGCACAAAAAGCGAAGTAAAATAAAGCAAATGAAAGAAAAACCTTAGTGTGTGAATACCTCTGGACCTAACTCTTTAGAAGATTTTTCTTCAATGCAGAAACATAAAATAGGATATAATGTGCACACATGCATTGTAAGTTTCTGCTGGCACGTTCAATATGTTTTGTGATGGAAGAAAGGATGTATGTACCACATGACTGTGTGCATTCTAAACTCCGTGGTGCAGCAGCCCTTCAAGAACCTGGGCCTGCCAGATGTGGCTTTTCCATTACGTGATGAGTGGTCAGAGCATTGAGCCCCATTGCCGCTGTTTTCTGGCTTTCAAGACCGGAACCCACTACTTCTTTTCGAGTAACTCCCCAATTGTCCCCACGGCACTGGGTCAACACTGAAAATGTTGGGGGCTCCCACCAGGAATCGAACCCCGGCTGCTTACATACATGATAGAAAATGCTCTTTATTTAGGCCCTACTTAGTGGAAACAACACCTCGTGAAGCAAATTTACTGAGAAAATATTTTCAGCTTAATGTCCTCTATATGACTGGAAAGTTGGTCAGTGTGCGGCAGCATCTTGTTTGAACATTTAGGCAGCTTTCAAATCAGTGACAAATGACGTGGGGTTTCACACCTATGTGACGTGTGAAATATAAGCATTCACTGTGCATACAGGACCATCAGACCAAGGTGATATGGTGCACAACGTTGAGAAAACAGCCCAGTTAAAGTACATTTCCAAATGACACATGTCACTTGTCACTATGGTTTTAAAGCTTCCTAAGAATAATCCGAAAGCTGTTACTATGTCCATGTATTTCATTACAGGTATCAGAAAGAGTTATGTATCATTTCAAAGCATCAACAAGGTCCTAATAAGAAATCATAAATATCGTTGCTAAGGAAAACTGGCAGGGTAGTATTCTGATTTTTTCAAAGAGGATGTTTTTTTGCTGCATACTTTTTTCTTTAGGAATTTAATTAAAAAAGTTACAAAATGTTTTGTAATAGTGTGTTGATGGGTTAATCTGTAATGTGAATGTATGAAGTAGAAACCCTGTGCGATCATATTCAGTAATAACAAATAGTTCATCAGAATGGTGCTTTGGAAAGCAGTGCAGAGTTCATACCAAAATATTGGTGGAAACAAATTCTGCATTGTATCGTGCGTGCAATGTGGACTGATGTAAGCCTAGTACACCATTAAACTTGACTAAAATATGTGGTGTAATGATGATTACTATCTCTAAGTTGACGTGTGAGCTGAGTGTCTTGTTTTTTTTTTGTTTTTTTTTTAATGTTTGCGCATTCAATTGTGCTAAACTGAATCTTCTCTGTTTTCAATGTGGCATCACCTCGTGTTGTTATTGCCTAGTTCCTAACAAAACTTGGCCGACTAAATTAAGTGGTCTTGCCAACTAAGTTCCCAGGTTTGAATTCCAGCCTTGGCATGTCTGTTCTTTGTGAATGACCTGTTCTTCAATTTTATTTATTCATTACTTACATCCTTATCAGAATTAGCCAAAATTAGCAGAGCAGTGATGCTAAGTAACCAAATGCAAATTGAAATATCAATACATACGTGCATGTTTAAAATGCTGAAAGTCCCAGGAATGTGGCACATTTTCATACTGTGAAGATTGTCCAAAGCCAGGAAATATGTGGATCTCACATTCTTCTTGTCAGTTATTCTTGCTTCTGAAATAGGTTGTCCCATTACTTTTCTGGTTATTCTCGACCATTATTTAGATTTGAAGTTGCTAGCGTAATGAAGTCCAGAAGGTTGCATACAATTTTTAATTAATGTATATCCAACTATGGGACTGTAATGGGTTTTGTGTTAGAAAAAGAAACTAACAAAACGACTGTCAAAAATTTGCACTAGATTACTGGATGTGTAGATATTGTATTTGTAAAATTATATGCAATTTTACAGATTCACAATATACCTACATTGACTGATACAGATTGAGTACCAATTAATCTGTTACATTCCTATTGGAAATGTAATTTCACACAGGGAACATTTAATTATAAATCTACAAATGGCTTGCGAACGAAATTCCTTGTGTTGAGAGAACAGGATATTGTGGTTACATCAAGCAACAATTTCAGAAACTGTAAATTTATGAACTGCAGAAATTAACCCTGAATTTCTTGCCAAGACACTTGGGGAATATCAGTTGTCTTATATTTAATTAGGCAATTTTTAGATGAGCGGTTGTTTTATGAAGGCATTTTGTGGTAAAATGGAACAGAAATTTCATGCAGTTTTTTTCAGTTTATAATCACACTTTTTTTTTCACTACTCTTCCAGCAGATCGCGGTCAAAAAGTCGCTCTCCGAAGAGAATTCACAGGTCAAATATCAGGAGGCGATCCTCATCCAGTCCTAGGAGTAGATCTCGTAGGAGGTCAAGGTCTCGAAACAGAACGCATTCGCACAGCAAGCGACGAGGCAGAAGTCGCTCACATAGTTCCTCGAGGCACAGGTTCAGGAGGCAGACTGATGGGAGATCTGACAGGTAATGATTTTTTTTTGGTGGGGGGGGTCCACTGCATAATGACTTTGTTTTATACTCACTTCTTTTTTTAAATAGGTAGAATGTTGTATGTATTCTAGTGCTTTCGTAGTTTCTCCATATTAACACAGGCATTCAAAATTTTGTTTTTCTTTCATATCCCAATCATGCTCTTTTTTTGCTTCAGTATAAGCCAAATATGATCTAGTAACTTTAATTTTTCATGAGTTACTTTGAATTAAAATGAAATGTTAATTTTCAGAGGCAGAGATCGAGATAGAGACAGACGAAGATACAGTTCCTCATCCTCGCGTGGAAGGTCGAGATCTCGTTCAAGGTTAGTTTCAAGTGAAAATTATGTTATGAAGTAAAATTCGGAAGGTAATTTTTATGTTTGGTCATTGGTAAGAGCGTGAATACTCTGTTTCATTGTTCACTAAGAGTCATACCACTAATCATCCCAGAGATCATGTTGTAGGCGTGGGTTATTCATAGGGGCATGCATATTTCGTTTTTGACGAAAAAACGAAATTTGAAAAAAACACATTGTAGTGTTAATTTTTCATGTTTTTGAAAGGTGTGAGATGCATTTTGTGACCATGTTTTGTCACGAAATTATGCAAAATGAACTGCAAAAAGCGAAATTAACTCTTAAACACGAAATTTAGGGTTTATTCACCGACGTGACACCTTTTGAGGTCTGAATTATCTTGAGAGTTATGCAATTCCCGGAAAATTGATTAATTCTGCTGTTAATATTGGAGAAGCAAAAATGGACTCCTTTACATAGAAATAAACTTAATACTCTGATAACTACATGAATGTGCTATTAGAAGTGAAATGTTAATTCTGTGGAATAAGTGTAGTTTTTAAATCAAATTTAGGATTATATTCACAATTTTAAAACCAAAATGTCTTTTTATATACCACTTTTCATCCAATTTTTCACCGCTATAACACCGATATTTTATTTTATTTACCACTTTTGAACCCAAAATTGACTCAGTTTTTGTACCGAAATTTTGCTTTTTTATTTACCAAAAATATGTGCCTCTAGTTATTCATTGTAAATGTCCTTGCGACAGTTTCATTCTTATCATTGTAATTGGCCTAAGCAGGCAGAAAATTTATGTAAAATGAGAAAATTACGAAAAAAAGGGTGGTGAAATTAATTGTATAGTACTGTAATTGAAACCTTGAAATGCAAATAAATTAGATTTTTTTAAAAAAAAAAATATTGCCTTCCTTTGGCCATATATACTTTCTTAAGATACAATGTTAGGAATTGTTTATTTCCAAAGTGTGTTCTAGAGCTTAGGTATCCTGTGAATTATGTAAAATGTCAGGTTAAGTGCTGATCTGTACACTTCTTTACTGCATATGTGATAACGGGGTTTAGTTTTTAGCATGCAATGTTAACTGCTTTTAACTATACTTATTCTAAAGCTACGTTTCGAGAGAACACCTCTTCTCTCATCTTCAGATAAACAAATTTCTTTTTGGTGGTGGTGGGGATAAAACTTACGACAGACCTGTGGTTTTACTACATTTCTGGTGTGCTATAGCTGAGCATGTTCGATTTTGCCACCAAAGTTCCTGGGTTTGAGTCCTGGCCAAGGCATGGGTGTTCTTTGTGAATGTCGTTTCATCAGTTTCACCGAATTACCATCCATTCTGATCATCACGATTAGCCGAAAGTGGCAGAAAAGCAACATAAAGTTTTTTGGCATTTTTGACTGCTGAATTACATGTCAATGCCTTGTAATCGAGGAATTCCAGAACCTAAGGCTTTGTCAAATTGAGGGCACATGTAAATACAAAACGGTATCCTCCACCTTTTTTTTTTTTTATCATCATCATCATCATCATCACATGATGCACTTGCCACTCTCAGGAACTTCAATTGACCTTGAACTGTGGAGGAAGTTACCGGTAAACTGTCTGGGTTGAATTGCTGTCCAGTTGACAAATAATTTGATATTATTTTGTCTGCATAGTCATTCTGACGAAGCATTAGCTTTAACGTAACCAAATTTGCCACATCTATTTTTTGTTTGACAAGGGAAAAAAATCAATTATGTTTTGCAAAACAAAACTAAAAAAGTAGTTTTGCTGCTTTAGACAACTTATGGTACAGCATTGATCTATCATACTTCCGAATAATCTGTGATATTAATGAAAAGAGGATGACAAAATGTATTGCAACCATTGTTCCAAAGCAGTATGTGGAGAATACCAAACAAATTGCTTTTTCAAATGTAACTATGAATGCTAAATCATGTCGAAACTTTTTTTGTTTGTTGCTAATACTATGAGAAACAAAATATGTTATTAGCCAATTTTAATTGCCAATAAAATTCTTCCTATAAAGAATATGGGTCATGAAAATGACTACGCCTTAGCTTTACCGTTCCTGATTCTCCACCTTAGCTCTCTAAGGTTAAACTGTAGTTGCAGCCCAGATTCTCGTATCTGTGCATAAAGTGGACTTAAAACTAAAAATGATCATGTTGTTTAATTTTAAATTATTAAAAAGTTCAAATATGATTTTAAAACACAAAGTATCAGATTATCATAATTATATGACATCATTTTATTTTCCTTGTAGGTCCTTGCAGAAAAGCAGCAGCAGTAGTTGCTCACCAGTTAAGAACCGTGGAAGATCATCAAGCTCCCCTTCGCTAAGCAAAACGGCACAGTCAGGAGGGGGAATGACTTCCATCAAGAAATCTCCTTCTCCTCCTAAAAAGCTACCCACGCCTCCAGTTCGAAGATATTACGGCAGAAGAAAAAGTGACAACTCATCTTCAGATGCGGATGATTCGGGTGACGAGAAAGAGAAGAAGAGCGATGAACCCAAACCTCCACCATCCAAGTAAGTTGGCCATTTTAAATAAGTATAGTAGTGTTTTTTATTCATTTTGCTGTTCGTTCATGGTGTAAGAATTTCATCTTTCATTCTCTTTTCATGATGGATTAAAATGGTAGGAGTGTTGTTAAATAAGAGTAAAAATTACAAACAATAAAATGGCATACTTAATACAGTGGAACCTGGATTTAATGTTCATAGATTTTACTTTTGAGCCAGAGTACCGTCAAAAACTTATCCTCGATTTTCAACTTTACATCAGAAATTACTTCAGTAGCACAGCATAAAAATATATCATGTTTTTTTTTACATTTTACTGAAAATTTATGGTCAACAGCTTTAACAGGTTCATAACAATTTAACAATTTGATTTTTTTTTCTGAATATTATATTTTACTGTCTTTTAATTTCTTTAGTCCTAGTGTTCTGAAAAATGTATAATCAAAATTCCACAGTAATTGCATGAGGAATATGCAGGATGGAATAATTTTTCGTCTGTGTTTTTAATAATTGAATTCCTGATCATAAATGTTGTTTAAACCAAGATTTGTCCCCCAATTAAATATTTACCGGAATATAAGATGCAGAACCCTTTTTTTGTACTCATTTTTGAGGAAAATGCTGTATCACTGAATATTAGAATTAATATGTAGGTCTACTTTCAACAAATAACTTACCTGATCTAATTAGGAAAGAATATATTTTAATTTTCTTTGTCCCAGATATTCAACTCCATAACTAAATGAAGAGTCATTTGAAACCTCTTCTAAATCAGAATCCGAGTCCTCATGCATTCGTTTGTACTCTACGTGACTGGAATGCTGTAGCACACCACAATGAAGTAAGAAAGAAAATGTCTAACTCAGAACGGAGAGAATTTCCAGAAATGAACTTAATCAAAAACTGAGTGTCAGCGTATAAGACACACCCTGTTTTTCAGACCTATTTTTAAAAGAAAATAGTACATCTCATACGCCGGCAAATATGGTAATTTATTTCCTAACAGACCTTCATTATTTGAATGTCGTTTCAACATATTTTGTGATCTTTACAAACTTTTCTGATAGGTGTATAACTATTGAGTGCAATCTTGTCTCTCTTTTATTGCAGGAACATCTCAGGGTTGGGTAATTCTGGTGCTGTACCCAAAGTCAGTAAGAATCCCTACTTAATAAGATATTACATAGCTTCCTAGTCATCTTTACTAATATACTATAAATAAATATCCAATATAATTTATCTAATCAGAGTGGTAGTTTATTTCAAATTAGCATTACTTTATATAAATTAATAAGAGAAAGGGGAAGTCGCTACCAGTACCATTACCAGGTGTTACTTAAAATTTTAAGTTGCAGTTATTCTGTACATAACTTTTATTAAGACCGAGGATGTAGAATATAATATATTTAAAAAAAATGTGTGAACTTTGTCTCAGTTGTATTTAAGATTACATTGAAAATTTGAGCCAAAGGACAAGATCTAGCAAGACTTGTCTCATAAAGCACTCCTTTCAAAATGTGTGTGTGTGAAAGGAAGAAGCTGATATTCCAAGTTCTAAAAATAAATACTGTATTTACTCATGTGTAATGCACCCTTTTTTTCCAAAATTTCTGCCCTCGAAACAGTGGTGCGTATTATGCATGGAAAAATTTGGACAGCGAACTTAAAACCGTCCACTATGTCACTCTGTATAATATGTATATATCAACAGACACAAATGCAAATTACCCGGTTGAATTTCTTTAGTAATTATAATTTTTAAAAAGACACTATAAAAGTGAAATGGCCATTCCCATGATTTTTATTTTTCACTTTGTAACGGATCGTTTTGTGACACTGATCTGGCAGAATTCGAGCATGCACTCTCATTACGGGATTTGTATTAGCGGTATTTGTCGGGCTAGAAATAATCAAAAGTAACTTCATGACCACTGCGAATCCATAACATAATTTTAATCTCGCTTTCTTCTACTACAGAATAAACAAGGTGGTTATAAAAGTGAAAGTTTTGGCATGATAAATGCAGGAAAGGGAGGGGGAGATGGCGTGGATTGGTGACTCATACACATGCGACGATATTCTCCTCTTGGTCCATACAGCAACAGCTTTACGACCTACAACGAAGAAAACTATTTCTTGAACCTGAATTGTACTGCACATTGCGTACACCATCAAAAAACCAGGGTGTGCATTATACACGCATGCACATTATGCATGCGTAAATACAGTAACCGTATGTTCAGAATTCTCCCTAGAATATGTACAAGAATATTAACATGGACGTATTTGTATTTTTGTTATTGGTATTGCTTTTCTGCCACTTTGGCTAATCATGACAATGACTGAGTGTTCATTAGATAAGTAAGTTTATGAAGGCACACTCACTCACAACACACATGCCCAGGCTGCACCTGTAACCTGGAAAGTTTGGTGGCAAGATTGAAAGGCCTTGACATTTGTAACAGATATTGGAAATACAGATAACTAATGCTATCCATATTAATATTCTAATGAGAATTCTCAATGGATCTAATTATTCAAACTATTTTAAATTTTGCATGAAAGAGTTGCAGGTACTAATATGTAGCTAAGGATCTGTTTTCATTGTGGATACTTCCATAAATACGAGCTGCATTTAAAAATTTGGTACATATTGGTATTTAAGGTATTGAAAAACTGGCTTTGTCTATAGCAGACCTTTGAGATAAAATTTCACATTCTCACATCTGAAATGGCCTCATAGTAAATGCTAAGATCAACTGCTATAGTAATTCATAAGCATTAGAAAGTGTAGACATAATGCATGGAAATTGTCGTTTAATTGAAGAATAGGTATTATAGAAAGTTGCTGAGGCATTTGCATAAAACTGATGTTCCACTAAGCCACTAACCATTAACGTACAGTCTTCGCAAGATGTGCGTTTAGCTAACTATAGATATCAGTAAAATGTATAGTATGCTGAAATCTTGTTGTTTTATAAGAAAGCAAGTACTGTACATACCTCTAAAATATATGGGGATTGGTTTTAGACATATACGTATCTAAAATGAAGGAAGCTTTCAGATCAAAGTGACAAACGCATGGGCCTTAAATAAGCATTCACTACGTATGTACGTCCATCACACCAAAGTGACACAGTGCACTATTGAGAAAACTGCTCAGTTCAAGAGACATGTCACTTGTCAATTTGGTCTGAAACGTATCTTGTGATGCATTACTTCAATAAGATATGTTATAGATGTTAATAATATCCTAGTATGTTATTCATAATCCAGTATTTGGTAAGCTTTTTAGTTATACCTTATAAATATTTAGTTTCATTCATTTTTTTAGTATTTTTTTCTTACTTCTATGCCATATTGTTCTTACACAAAATTAAAATGTAAGCAAATCAGGTGTTTGCGGATAAGACCTGCTGTGGTTTTCCACCGAATGACTAATGTCAGCACATCAAATTCCATTGCCACTGCTACGTGGCATTCTTGATCAGATCATGTTGTGGGAAGTGAGACAGAAGGTTTCGTGTTTGTGTACAGATCACTAAAGAAATCATGCCATATTACTTATTGGTATGTTAATCACTTGAATTTATTTTTGCAAGTCCTGTGACCTCTAAGGCGGTATGACGAGCATTGTAGCACTTTTGTTTTAAAGAAAAAGTACAAAGAATGTTTGTACATGAATTGTTTCAACAACTTCTCTGATAAGTAGACAGCAAAAGGATACTTAATCCGTGTTTTGAAGCTATATGGTGGATGTGGAGATGTATACGTACACATTCTCGTCTGTAAATTAGAACTCTGTGGTATATTGGTTAGTGGGGCCTGGGTTTGAATCCCGGTTAAGCCATTGGTGTTCTTTGTGTGTGCCCTTTCATCATTTTCATCAATTCACTCATCCTCATCATCATAATTAGCCAAAAGTGGCAAAAAAGTGATGCTAAATAATAAAAATCGAACACACACCTTTGAATACACAGGTTAGGTACATTAATTTCTACTTTCGGGGACAGTTCTCTGCCATTCCCAAATTTCACCTGCAGTGGCTAACAGTGTTGCCTTGTAACCAATTAGTCTTTAGTTCAATTCCCATTGGAGGCACACTGTACAGTGATGCAGATCCCACTTTGTACTGACAGTCCAGTCTACGTCTACCTATCTGAACATAAAATAGACTGAGAATTGCCGCTCATTTCTATAGCTATTTTTCAGAAATTTGGTTGTACAGACCTACATTGTTTTTACTGTTACTCTCATGAAGTAACAGTTTTTTTTTGTGTCAGTCCAAGTGTTTTTGTCCTTCAAGCTGTTCGAACTAGTTCTGCCACATTTAGCAGAACAGAAGCATACTTCATAAATTAAAAATCAAATATTGTTATGGGATTGTTTCAATGAGGCAGAGAAGCTAGGAACTCAGTTATCTATTTAAATGTGTTTCTTAGTCTTTCCAGAAGATGACACCTCAGGAGCGGCTTAAGAAGAAAATGCAGATTCTGCTGAACAGACAATGTAAGTTTTTTCATTCCTTCTAAGTTTTCTCGTTTCTTCCATTATTGTAGCATATGCTTAATTTGTAAGATAAAGGTGGCTTAACTGGTTTCAAGGCATTGTTAAATTTGGCGAACAGGCCTGTAGACGTAGTAATTGTTAGCTAGGGACATGTTGGGTTGAGGCTTGGGTCTAATTGCGGGGGGATGCTCTGCAAAGTACCCAAACTCAAGAAAAATATTGGCCTGTATACTCAATGGGCTGCCCACACGTCACCCAATTAATAAGCAGCTTTGGAGGGCTGTTTTGCCATGGAGTTAAGTGTTTTTTCCGGCATTAGCTATGGTGACAGTAAGATAGTGGGTAGATGCTTCGCGAGAATTTTACTATCTCCATTTGCATTTCCCATCACTTCCAAGTGCTGCCTGTAGAAGCTGACCCGGAAATCCTGGAAAAATTAGAGAACTTTATGAAGACATTAAAAAGAACGTGCAGGATTGAAAACTGAAAACATTATTTACGTTTTCCTCCCAATTGGTTCCAATTTGATATAACAATTTGTTTTTTGTTTTATTTTTCATTATTTATTTTTTGCAGTGTTGAATAAACTGAATTTGCATGATTAACCGGCAAAATTTAATACATAAAACTTGGGCTGATTGAAACCGATGACTATACTTATTCTACAACATGCATAAATTTGCCAAGAGATTTGCTTTAAAATATTTGAGAATTACATCAAAATATTAAAATGCATGTTATGTAACCATAGAATCCAGTTTTTCACACAAACCTCGGGCAAAATAAAAATAATTTGAATTTGGCATAACTTCCTGGATAATTAGGCTCCTTCAAAGTGTTGCACAGCATTTTATGGACCCTGTGAAAGCAGAATTCCAGAAAAGTATCTGTCTGTATTGTAAATAAATTGCAACCAATACTTTTTGATATTGATAAATTGGCATCGTCTTAACCATACACCTTTTAATTAATATGTTATTCTGCATCAGTATTGAGTGTTCTCGAAAGGTATTTAAAATTAACTGTAAAATCTGAAAAGTCAAGGAATGGGGATTTTCAAAGTAAGTGGGAACTTTGTGCAGGTATGTAGGTAACGTAGAAGCAGATTGTTATTTTGTGTCCATCTTCATTTTAGATAAAGCAGACAAAAGAGCAGAGAAAATGAAGCTAGAAAAACAAGAGCAGGAAAGACAAGATAGAGAAGAGGAGCTGAGAGAAATGGCCATTAAGCTCAGGCGAAGGTATGTGTAGCAATAGTGTGGCATACTCATTCTCTTCCGTTGATTATAGTTTGAAGAGGTCTTAAGAGTTTCCTTCAAAGTGTATACAGAGCGTCCATTTTGGCTTGGGGCTAAGATAGCACGTGACTGCAGAACAGCAAGGCATGGTGCATATGCTGGAATTTTCGATCCATAATGTCGCTCATATTTTTACGTGCATATCTTCAGCATGCAGACA
This sequence comes from Lepisma saccharinum, assembly GCF_977018435.1. Lineage (NCBI taxonomy): Eukaryota > Metazoa > Arthropoda > Insecta > Zygentoma > Lepismatidae > Lepisma > Lepisma saccharinum. Next base: position 13,899,865 of record NC_139256.1, on the reverse strand, counting down.
AATATATTTATATTGCATAACGAGTACCAGCATGTGTTATTAGAGTTGTTCAAAGTGGAGGCGAACAGCATTAACACATTCCGGCATCTTTTGTTAAAATTTTGATTGATATGCAAAAGTTCCTTTTCCATAATTCTTGTAAGTTGTGTGTTTATATTGTCTTTCAGTTCATTTATAGTGTGGGGAATGTTTCTGTAGACTCAACTTTTTAGGGTTCCCCATAAATAAGTTGTCACGCGGCTGTAATTCTTCCACTGTAGTGACTGTAACAGTGGTTCTCAACCTTTTTTTCAGTGTGGAACCCACATTGAAGCATATTACACTTCATGGGACCCACAAGCATGGCTGCTGGCAGAATTACTTGTGGGGTGTACACCCAGTTCATAATCATATTTTTGCTAACATCGAGTACTTTAAGAATCACTCTTACTTAACCCTCCCGTTGCCAAGCTTTTCAACACCTTTATTTTACCAAGCGGGGTATTTCGACTACCCCAATACAATTTTGTGATTTAGTGTAATATTTGTTTTTAGATTGTGTTATTTTCAATGAATATCTTTATTTAGTATTGAAATACAGTTTTTCAAATTTTTAAAAGTATTTAAACTGAACATAAACACCGTCTGTTGATACTAGTGCAGCGTTGCCATGTATGCGCTCTCTAATTCAACTCAACAATAGTAACCTGACACAATAGAGAACAATATATGTTATTTGAGCTAAACAATGGATGTATGGTAAAATTTGACAATGGAAAAATTAAATAACGAAGATGAATGAGAGACATATTTCGTAAAACCTTCATTTTTGGCAAATAAGAAGATAAGACATTTCATACCAAGCAGGTTAGTCTCACAACCCCACCAATATATCCCGTCAATAATAACTATAAAAACAAAAAAATTGAGTCAGTCACGAGTGTGAATACAATTTCAATCATTTTAGGACAAAGTCATGAAATGACAAGTATGTAGCTCTTCAGATAAAATTATTATAGGGAAAAATCAACCTGGGGTAGTCAGAATACCCTGCTTGGTAATGCGAGGGTTAAAGAAATTACATGTTCTTCATTCTAGAAAAGTAAAATGTAATTTAAAAGACTAATTTACTCTATTCTAACATCTAACTGATGATAGTTGGACACCTCTCGGCAATCGCATAGAAACAGGTGGTCGGAAATATCAAGCGACACCTTAAGTCGACATGCATATGACACACAGATAATTAAGAACTCATTGCAATGACCGAAATGAAAACGACAGATATCTGATTCACTTGACTAAGACATTCAGAGAGATGCCGGTAAAAAGCAATAGTAGAGCGGGAATAACAGAAATGCAGAGTTTAGACTATGTACAACACGGGTTGAATTTAAATTGTTAAAACAATATATCTTAGGAATTTAAATGTAATAAGTTTTTAAGACAGTAAATAAATTTTTGAGCCCCGTCAGGACCCAGCAGTGGGTCATTCCCCATAGGTTGAGAAACGATGCTCTATAAGGTTTCAGTTTCAACAGTTTAGTAGTCACATGGGCTGATGTTTTTGAAACGCTTACTTCCTGTGAAACGCAATGTAGGGATTTATTCGGAGAACATTCTACTGATGCCCCAATTTCATCAAATGTTTCTTCCATTAGAGTGGAAGTTAGTTTTCGCTCAGCAATTCTAGCATTTAACGATCCTGTTTCTTTTAACTGTTCTGTTTCTGTACCTGGAGCTGCAATGCGAGGAAATTATGAACATAAATATATGTCTGCATGCTAAAGATATGTGTGTAAAAATATGGATCGAAAATGTTGGCATCAGAGCCATGCCTCACCATCTGCAGTCAAGTGCTATCACGGTCCCGAGTAAAAATCTTAGAGGTGATGCTTGGGCAATAGATGCCAATACTGTACCTGTGAGAAATTTTCACTAACATCAAAAGAGCAACAATATAAAACAAACTACAAGGTATAACCAAAGATTCACTGGCCATGTGTCAAACATTCCATATTCTGCCATTCTGATGCAAAATTGCAAATTCTCCTTGAAGAATGTTAACATTAATAGTTCAGTAATCTCCTTAATGTATGTAATCAAGCAATTGTAGTGGGACTGTGTATTTACATATGTACTTTATAAAACTAGTTTATATGTATTACGATATTTACACTTGTAGAATGCACACGCATGAATAATGCACACCCTAGTTTTTCATGGGGAAAAGTGACAAATTATATCTTGTACATAATGCGCAGTAAAATTCAGGTTAGAAATGGCTTTCTTAGTTGTAAGTCTTGAAGCTGTTGCTATGCCTATCAAGAACAAATTACATCGTACCTATTCAATGAGTCACCTGTTGCTGCGTGGACAAAGAGGAGAATATCGCCTTGTGTATATAATGAGTCACCAACCCATACCACCTCTCTCTCTTCCTCCACTGTGCTTAGCATCTTAAACCTTTAACTTCTGTAACCACCTTGTTTATTTTATTCGGTAGTAGAAGAAAGAGAGATCAAATTATGTTATGGATTTGCAGCAGTAAGGATGTTATTTTCTTTTTTCTACCACCCAACAAATATTGTTAATACACATTCTGTGTGATGGGAGGTGCATGCTCGAATTCCGCTAAAATGAACCACTTTTCTCGGTGTCACAAGCATTCCATTACAAAGTGAAAAATCATGGGAAATGACTCTTACTTTAAAAAATATATATATGTATATATATTAGGGATGGGACCGATTAATCGGTACTCTATCAGTATCGGCCGATATAGGCATATCGGTATCGGCCGATATAGGCATATCGGTGTATTGGTTAAATTACCGATTATTTTACCGATCCGATATATCTATTATTATCTGATAATTTAGTGCAAAATTCTGCCATTTTGTTGTAATTTTTATGGATAATATCCATGCCCTACTTTCTAAAAAAGTAAATGTCTAAATATGCAATTTATCTTTCACTGCAGTCACCTTGAAACACACATTTATTAAAGAGGTCAGTGAACCTTTCAGGTTCTTCAAGGACCATTTATAATTTTATATCGGATCGGTAGAATATCGGTTATCGGTAAATTTTATATCGGTATTTTATCGGTATCGGCCAAAATTTCATATCGACCCAGGTGAGGATGTAGATAAGGTTTGAGGCATGGCAGGTCCCTTTGGGATGGAGGGTAAATTTGCCAGTGGCCGTGTGCACCTGGAGGGTGTGAGAAGTGATGAGGATGGTGTGCACACGGCCACTGGCAAATTTACCCTCCATCCCAAAGGGACCTGCCATGCCTCAAACCTTATCTACATCCTCACCTGCAACATCTGTGGTGATTTTTACCTGGGGGAAACATCAACGGCCCTCAACCTCCGCATCAATAACCACCGCTCCTCCACCCACAACCTGGACTTCACTGTCGCCGTCCACACCAACCACCACAACATCAGTTTCAACGACTGCTTCCGGGTAGCGATCATCCACCTCCTACCCCAACCAGCCAACACCTCTGTTCGCAAAAGATGGGAGAGGGTCTACATATCGGCCATGAGTGCAACCACTCCACCTGGCCTGAACAAGGCCACCCAGTAATGCCCAACCCTCACCCACCCTCCCGCCCAACTCATCCTACACACTCACAGTTTACGACGAGCCTGGTGACGAAACAGTGTTTTTTTCGTTCTACGCACCGCTTCTTCTTCAATGGGGACCTGGCAACTCTGCAGGACCCCAACTTCTGGTTCCGTCTTCTGTTTCTTCTCACACCGATGATGCTATAAATTAGCGAAAATTTTGAATTTTCCTACTGTCCGGTGAGTGTTTCCTTTTACCTTATTTGATTTTTACTTAGCCCTTTTGGCCCTCCTTGCTTTTATCCATTATATATATATATATATATATATAATGAATTAATTGCTCAAGAAACCCAACCTAGTAATTTGGAATGTTTATAAATTGTTATACACAGTGACATAGTGAAAACATGTTTGGTTTAATGTGGGCTGTCCAAATTATTTCGTGCATACTACGCACCTCAGTTTTTGGGGGCAAAAATTTTGGAAAGATATGTGCATTATACATGAGTAAATACGCAGTATATTTGTAGATACAGTGGAACCCCAATTTTCTGTTCCCGGGTTTTAAATTTTCTTAGATTATACAGCATGTCCACAAAAACATTCCATGATTATAAACACATATAGCATCGCTCTTTGTACTCATATTTATATAAATTTGGTACCGTTAGAAGCAGAAACTCAAAAGTTTTAATACCTAACTACCTACCTCAGTGGCACTCAATGTGTGCTCCTCGTGTCACGCTGCAAACATCAAGGTGATATTCCCACTCATGCCACACACGTTCCAACGTATCTATAGTGACGATCTCGATGGCGGCAATGATACGACATTTCAGATCTTCCAGATCTTGAGGCAGTGGAGGTACGTATACGAGATCTTTTATGTAACCCCATGAGAAGAAGTCACAGACAGAAGTCTGTTAACTCAAATATAAGACTGTGGTCTTCTAGAATTTCTGGAAACTTTCAGTGTTGTTTTAATTTCACCTTATTGCTCAAATTGAATGTACTTTTCTCATCATAAACCCCTTCATCCATTTCATATCCTCACAATTTTCTAGTTGAAAGTACATAGTGACTCCATGAATGAATAGGTTTCTAGAAAAAATGCTTCAGAAATCCGATCAGTCGATCCTACTTCAATTTTTTGCCCACCTAAATTATGTTGGCAAACATAATTTTACAATTTTGTACATAGCTCTCATCGTCATCTTCGCGATTAGCCAAATGTGGCAAAAAAGCCTCAAAATAATATTGGGAATTTTTTATGTTTGAATTCGAATTTTTTCGAAATATCAATTTTTGAGTGAATTTGTGTCAAAATGTTAAAGAAATCCGAAAGTATATTTTTAGTAGATCTGAGTTTATATCAGTTTGAACCAATTCTGATACCAATCTCGATAATCTTCCTGGTCTTCCCTGATACTAATGCTTGAAAATTGTAAAAGTTAAAACTTGTTAAAATATACTGGTTATAATATAAGTATTTCACTGCAATTTATGCATCAAATTTACAAGAGTTTTGCTTTAAAATATTCAAGAATTTCGTGGGGATATTAAATTAGTTGTCAATCACAAAATCCATTTTTGGGTTTATACAGGTGCAAAGTATATTAAAATTTCAAATGTTGAATAACTTTCAGGATAATTAGACTTTACAAAAGTGTCTTAGAGCATTTTTTGTAGACCTGTAAGGTACCCAAACCCCAGAAAAATATTAGCTGGTATCAGTGAATAATTCCAACCAATACTGATTTTTGCTAATACATTTTTATGTATTTATTTATTTATATATTTGGAGGTGTAATTCATCGATACTTGAATTATTACAGGGAGAGAGAACGGCGCCACAGAATGCAGGAGCAAGAGACTACCTCCCTGATGGGCGAAGAAGGGGATGAGAGCTGCTCGAGATCAGGGTCTGGCTCTCCATCACCTTCGCACTCTCCAACCGCCACGTTGTCTCGTTCAAGGTCAAATTCTCCAGCCAACTCTCAGTCCAGGTCGCACTCACGCTCGTTGTCTCCACAGTCCTCCCCACCTCATTCTTTGGTGAAGTCCTCGTCACCAAGTCGCTCGCCGCAACAGTCGTCAAGGAGTCAAAAGGATGGACGTGTTAGCTCGTCTCGTAGATCAGTTCAGCAAAGTATTAGTAGTGAACGGAATCAAGACAGAGGCCATTCTTACACTGGCAGTCGCTATAGGTAAGAGCAATATCAATATATTTGATCATAATTAGACCTCGGATTTTTATGTAATATAAAAGTACAAAATATGTACATAAATATGTAACAATAATTGATAAAATATGTACCTAAATATGTATTATCAAATGGATATGTAGCTAAATATGTAGTATCAAAGAATACGTAATGTTAATAATGAGTATCCAAACAATTTCAAGAATTCTGCTAGATATTAATTTTATTTAAACATATTCAATATAATTTTTAGGACATAAGTTGTTCAAATTAAAATCTGTATGACATAAGTTGTTCAAATTAAAATCCGTATGAAATTTATAAAGTCCAAAAACACAGCAACATATACATATTTATGAAACCAATTTTCTCAACTATTAAGTACTTTTCACATCGCAAATTATTGTATAATATGTAAATATGAAGGAGAGCTCTGTAACTTTCGAAACAAATTGTAAAATGAAGCAATCACAGAAAGAACAATTGGATGAAAATACATAGCTACTTTTGTACTTCTTGCACAAGTGAAGGAAACATATTGTGTTACTTGCTACGTACAGAAAAGTAGCTTTCTTGTCCACCGATGCCAAGTTTATAGGTTATTTGCCTAAATCTAAAAGTGAAACGAAAATGTGTAACCAGAAAAGAGGGGGTTCAGCATGTTTCGATGTATAACAGCACTGATTAGAAAATATGACATACGAGGTAAGAGTTTTCTTCATCATATTTCAGAGATCGAAAACATAGAAAAAAGGATCAAGATAGGAAAAAAAGTACCAAAATATGTTGTTTTATGTAAGGTAAATTAGCAAATATGTAAAATATGTAATATCCTGGCAAATATGTAAAAATATGTAACATAAAACGTACGCAAAATCATGTCAAGTTATATAATTCGTTGACATTTTTCAGTTCAAGGTATGTATCTAGAAAGGAATAGAATTTGTACTTACATGCATATCCAAGCTCTAAACATAACTACCATAGTTGCAGAGCATATTGAGCTGTTGATTTGTGATCTCAGGTTCCAATCCAGGTCTGGACATAGTGTTCTTTTATTATTCGTTCTTTATCAATTCACTGTTCTCACTAACGTGGAAAAGTCACAGAAATTGACAGGCTATGGAGACGTTGAATGCTAGATAATATTTTTGAAATTAAAGTCCCAATTAACTTTTATAGTGTTAATGTATTGATAGACTATACTTAAATTACTCAGTAAGTCAATAATTGTGGCTTCTTGATTATTTTTCACCGCTGCATTGCTACAACAACCAATTATCACCAGGCCGACCTTCGTGGCAGAGTTATGATTTGTTAGCACAGCATGCTACGTAGCCAGGAGTCCTGGGTTTGAATCCCAGGCTGGGTTTGGGTGTCCTTTATGAGTCTCCCTTCATCATTTTAATCTTATTACTCATCTTGATGAATAGCCAAAAGTGGTATAAAAGCGAAGTAAGAGAAGCCAATTAGGGGTGGGACAGTTTTAATTGGTTCTCTCTCAGTTTCGGCTAATATATGCACATCGGTGTATTGGTGGAATTACTGATAATTTTACCGATACGATATATCTACAAATATACAGGATAATTCAAAATGAATGGTGCAACTTTACACAGTTATTGTGACGTTACTGTTTATGATAGAAAATCAGACAAGGCCTCAATATAAAGAAAAACTCGAAGTTTTCTTCTCACTAAGTGGGCTTATGCTGCTTTGCCGCTGTTCCACCAGGATCGCCTGTGTTGCAAAATGGCTAGTGACCAGTAGATGGGGGATTGTGTGTTGGAGCTATCAAGAACTGATTCACTCACAATGGTGCAAAGGCATTTCGACGTGCGTTTTGGTAGTAATGCACATGTTTCACCCTTCCGAAAGATTTGCCAAAGTTACAACTGCAAATTGTTAATGTTTGAAACCATGGCCAATGACTTGCTGTCTCATGCATACTTGATTATCATTTGGATGTTTACTGCATTACACGTGGTTCCCATGTTGAATCTTTGTAATGTAAGTCATGTGAGTAAAACATCCACAGTTTTTCTTCATGTTGATGCCTTGTCTGATTTTCTATCGTAAACAGTAACCATTCATTTTGAGTTACCCTGTATTATACTTTAGTTCGGTTTACTATCATTTTTTAATAATTTTTATGGATATAAACATGTAATATCCATGCCCTGCTTTTCTAGAAAGTAAATGTCTAGTCAATGAATCAATAATAACCAGTTGATTGCCTCTTTAATCCCTACTTACATATCGACGGCTGAATGTGTCTTGTTGTATCTCCACTTTTTGTTGGAGATGAGTTGATGAAGTTATCATGTTAATGCATCACATTCCAAAGCAATTGTAATTTTTCTTGTATGTACACATTGTTTGCATTGTAGAATTATTTATCTTGTATGTTGCCATTCTCATAGACCCACTATGGAGTTTTCTTTCTCACAATTTGGGTAAGCCACCATCTTTAAAATATAATGTAATGGAAGACGTCAAGAATCTCTGAAAAAAAAGTTAATGATTTTGAATTGCCTGATGATATTTGGGATCGTAATTGAAAAATGTGATAAAAATCTTCATGCAGAATAATAATAAAAACAGACTGTTTGTTTCACATTTAAATTACTATCTTACAACAATGTAACAAATGTTAAAATATTTTTATATTAATAAAAATATAAAAAATATATACAACCTAAATTACTTATGACCAGTGAGTATCATCCGTCGAAACATGCGACGTTTCGGGGGTCTTACCGCCCCCTTGCTTTCCTTAGGCACGATTCACCACCATGCCGCGTCAAGTTGTATCAAACAAGGAAAAGGGTGCAGGTTGAAGTGGTAAAGCAAATTTTGATAAAACTTGTCTTCGCCCACATATATTGGCCTTATCCCGAACCATCTTACTTTAAAAAAACAACAACACTATAACGTATAAAAGAAGTTAAAAACTATAAAATTCCAGTCCACTCACGTGACCGTTTGATACAACTTGATGCGGCATGGTGGTGATTCGTGCCTAAGGAAAACCTGAAGAAGGGGGCGGTAGCACAATGCGTAATTTGAATGAACAATGTAACATTGTATAACTGATTTTTTTTTGTTGAAAAAATTAACCATTGTTTTAAGTTTTCAAACTAAAAATAAATGTCTGATGAAGGGAGCGGGTGCTCACCTGAAACGTCACAAGAAAACTGTGTTTTTATGCTTGTTACAACTGCAGACTACAAAAGAAATATATTTGTAGTGTATTCCAAATCCACATGAAACAAACTTTAATCAGCTCTCCTGTGAAGTTACTGTACATGGACGTGCGACAAAATAATTTTCATCTGGCGATATGTTTGTCCAAACTGCATCTTAGAATACGTCAATATTTCATGCAATGATATGTTTATAAACATAAGCTAACTTTGCATTTTGCAGGGAAAGAAGCAACAGTGACAGCCAGGAGCATAGAAACAGCAGAAACCATGATCAGAAGCATGATAGCCGTAGTCAAGACAACAGAGGAGAAAACAGAAGTGAAAATCGAACTCCAAACACAAAGGGTGGGAGTCGCAGCTACGGGAGTGAGAGCCGGAATCAGGATTTCCGTAACGAAAGTCGAAGCAGAGATTACAAGACTGAAAATGCACAGGACTCTAGAGGTGAGAGTAGAAAGCAGGACTACAGATTTGACAATCGGAGTTACAGTAGGAACGAGAGTAGGAGTCAAAGTTACAGAAGTCAGGATTACAAAAGTGACAGCAGCCAGGAGTACAGAAGTGATGGTCAAGATTACAGGCGGAATAGAAATAGTGCAAGAAGCCATAGTCGAGATGATCATAGTCATAGCAGAAGTCCACAGCAACGGTCTCGCTACAGGTACTATTTCTTTTATACACTATTTTCTGTGTTTTAACTCCTTAAGTAGGGAATTAAATGCTCTGCCTGCTATACCATAAATCCCTTAACTTGCTTTTCCTGTTGTTACATCTGACGTAATTTTTTACACAATATTTCAACTCTTTTAACAGTCTTCATTCTTGTCATTATCCACCTGATAAAAACAGTTGCAAAATATTGTGCAGTAACCTAAGATGTGCCGACAATAACAGAACAAAGTTAGCAGGGTTGTTACGCATCTGGAAAACGGGAATGTCTGGGAATTTGGCTTGTCAGGTTGAAATCGGGGAATTTTGCAGATCTGGAATTTACATTCATTTTGGAGCCTGCAAGAGAAAATGTTGCAAAATAGACAACCAGTTCACTTCCATTTCTGGATTTGCTTCTTGTGATTCCACTCCCAAAAAAGATTCAGTTTAGAAACTTGTTTCTTTCGTTCTTATGATTCTCAGTCTTGTGCAAAATTATGGTTCCTTCGAATTTCTGTAATAGATTTTCACTTTTATAATACTAGATATTAGAAAGAATATCAAAGTAAAACTTGCAGTCCAGATATCTGATTGGTAACTATACATAATTATCGGACAGGTTGGTGAAGATGAGGTAATCGTCTATTATTTTATAGGTCTTAGTCTTGTTGGCATTTTCTATAAAATTCTTATATGTAACAAAAGTTCCTCCAGATGCTTATAAATGTAAGCAAAAAACTAGCATTTTCTACAACATTATAAATCTACATGAAAATGAAAAATTCTGTATGGTTTATGATTTTTTTCCTGTTGTTTTTATATTGTGGAGATCTGTTATGGTGATGTACCTCTGTTACCTTAGCCTGAAGGCTAGATGCACGTGATTGTAACACCCAATATATTTGATGCCGATTGTAATTTTACATTTTACTCTTCGAATTTTCACGTGTGTGTAGAATGAAATTTGCTTAAAAAAATGTTGTTAAAGTGGATATTCGTAATAATTAACGAATTATATATTGAATTGAAAAACACAAGGTTCAAAAGCAAAAATCATGATGATAAACATCTGGAAAAAAATCATTTTTGGACTGGAAGACCTGCTAATGTCAGTGAATTTCTTAATCAAATAATCATAGCTACCCTGGTTAGTGTAAGATGCTTATAGTACATCTGCAATGCAAGGAAATAAACTTTGTAGCTTGAATTACTTGAATGGGCTCGCAGACAATGCCTGGTGAGGTACCGAAGGATTCCTAAGAAGTAGAGGTACAGAAATAGAAGCTCAAGATTTCGGTTCAAAAACTGAGCACATTTTGGGATAAACATTGGTATGTAAATTGGCATTTCGGTGTTGAAATGGTGAAAAGAACCCTAAATTTGATTTTAAAAGCTACATTTATTAAAAAATAAAGATTTCCCTTCTGATAATACATTTTATGTAGTTATGAGAATATTAAGTTTATTCCTCCGTAAAGCAGTCCATTTTTGCTTCTCATACATTTACAGTAAAATTAATGAATTTTCTGTGATTTGCATAACTCGCGGGAAAATGCGGGCTTTAGAAAGTGCTGCATCGGTTTATAAACTCTAAATTTCGTGTTTAAGAGTGTATTTCACAGTTCATTTCACATCATTTTGTGACAAAATATGTTAGGAAAATGCACCTCACAGCTCTGAGAAACATGAAAAAAGAACATTGTAGTGTTTCGTTTCACGTTTCTGTCAAAAAGTAAATATGCATGTCTCTACTAACGGATTCGGGTGACTTTGGTCTGCTAATTCCAAGCAAATTGTGGTCAGGTTTAAAGGTCTCCCACTGCTGCGAGGTCGTAGTCGCCCATCAAGGTGAGATACAGCCCAATGTAGAAATTGTCAGTTTTTTAAATACTTGTATCCAGGAGTAGACAAATACAAGGCACCTGATTGCCATAACACCTGAAAATTTTCACCTGGCTTCTGAATTTTCAGATTCAATTAAAAAAATCTATGTTTTTTAAAATATTTTTTTTTAAGTAACGAGTACAGTATGTTTTTTAAGGTTTGATTGTTTTCTGTATCACGTGTAATCTAAATCAGAGTAATAAACATGCCATTGTAATTTTTTTCTCTGTTGCAAGCTGAATTTAAAAATCTGCAGCATTGTGGTAGAGTCTGCCATTATTATAATATATCGCTTAGTTATTCATGCTGTTATCTGTTGAACCTTCTTCAGGAGGCCACTCCAGTGCAAGAACTAATTGCTTTTAATTGAATCTTGTATTAATACATTTTGGCGAATTAAAATATACTATGTATTTGACATCTTTATGAATGTACGAACACTATTTGAACTTCATGTCATAATTTATGGATATGCTCGAGAAGAGGGAAACTGAAGTGGCCATTGCAGGAGCTGTTGAATAATGTGAAAAGAAGAGGCGCAGAGAATCTGTAAAAGGTGAGCATTTTCTATTTCCGTACAGAATTATAGAATATTAAGTTAATTGTAGTAACGGATAGTGAAAGGTTAAGAGGCAAAGCAAATGGAAGTAAATGTTCATTCTGCTGGTAGTGTATTACAGCTTTTAGCTTGGAATAGCTGAGTCAATGTAGTCATAGAAAGACTTTGTTTAGAACTATAATAAATTGAATGGACCAACGTATTGTTAATTCTGTTCTACATGCTGAATGAGAACATAGATTTTATATTGTTTATTTTATTTATAATATAATTGGTGGTTTAGTTGATGTTTAGAGCTAATAGTGATCAAAGTTCACATCACTCTCTGTCAATTGAGACAAATATGATAGAAATGTTTAGTGACAGTTCTATTTCTTTATTTTTGCAGCAAAATATGAGTTACAGAATTAAATTCGGAATCGTGATCTTAATTCAAGACAAAAAAGAAGATAAGCATTTGACGCTGTAAGTATAACCTCAGTATATTATCTGTATGAAAAGGTTGCATTAAAAGATGAGGGGTGAAAAGCCACCTTTAAGTGTAGTAATTAGAAGTCATAAACTTCAATACATGTTTTCATAGTTTCCCAACTGTAGCAATGGCTTTTTTGTTTTGTTTTTCAAAACTGAAATTCCCCGGTGGCAATATAAATTGCTATAGACACACATATTTAATAAAATAATAATAAAACACAACTCCCAACATAAAGTGGCAACTGGCATGTGTTGCATAAAAATAGCAATGCATTTGTAAAGTGTTTGTCACCATATTCCATATTTTTATTTTTTTCTAGATGGAGAATGGAGACCACTATCTAAATTCCAAGAAGGGAACTCATGATCGAGAGTGATCACCTGTCCTTATCATAACAAGAAGAAAACTGAAAGAGTTTTAAGATTTATTTCTGTAACCCTCTCTAGCCATCCAGCTTCCTTTGTTAATTTTCTAAGCATTCCACTTCTTAAGGCTCGGCTCGATCTTTGGCATGCAAATGGGTGATTGTTTTCAAATTTTCCTTTCTATTCGAAAAACCTCTTGGATATAAACCTCTTGGATATTTCAAAATATGAAAAGTTACATAAGCTTAGAATTCCTTCTAGAGCATTGACGTGAATTTTCGTGTAGTTTCTTTCACTGTTGTCTAGATATTATCAATAGTTTTGTGATTACGTAAGTCTATTAAACTATTGATAATATCTAGACAACAGTGAAAGAAAACTACACGTCAATGCTCTAGAAGGAATTCTAAGCGTATGTAACTTTTCATATTTTGAAATATCCAAGAGGTTTTTCGAATGAAGAGGAAAATTTGAAAAAATTCGCCCATTCCCATGCCGAAGGTCCAGCCAAGCCTTAATGTCTGTGCATTCACCATCTTCATCACCATATGATACAAACAAATCCTCCTCATCCTTTCGTAACAGTAATTTTGACATTGTAATGGAAGTTATGTCAAATAAACGATTAATCACAATCCTGTGAATAGTTCTTTCAGTGGCCATATTACATTTTGAACATTTTCTTGCAGCTGGTGCACCACTTTTTATCCTTTCTTCAACAGAAATGGCTTTCCTGAAATTCATTCCCAACTTTCATTTAACCACTTTTTCCTTCACTTGACTAATCCAAAACACTGTAGTGCATACTATAGTGTTTCCTGTTTCCATTTTCACTTCATTGTTCAGTGCTGTGGATCTTCGTGACTGTCATGGTACAGTGTGTGGCATGCAAAACTAGCCCCGTTCTGATTAGTATACAAAATATACATGCGGAACTGCAAGCTGTCATGCTAAACATGTTATCCCGTGCGCAAATGTGTCTTCAGGTTAGTGGTGACCACTTTCAACATCTATTGTAAACAGTATTTTCATTATATTTCAAATGTACTGTACATATTGTATACTGATCAGAATGGGTCTACTTTTTCATGCCACACCCTGTAACGGGAGGTTATAATTAAAAGTTTCCCTACTCAAGAGCCCTGTGGAGTCCAACCAAAACATCAGATTGTGGTGAAACTTGGTGTGGAGGCTATGGAAACCATAAGGAAGCGAACACTGATGAAAAAAGAAATAGTTCAAATTTTCACCACCAGGTGGAAATGTGCTGAAATCTGGTGCACAATAAACCATCCTGCTGCTAAATCATTGATCACGCTGTCTTAGGTCTCCAAAGGGTTGTTCATGTTGACGGCATGTATATTGAAGACTGAACTGAACTGACATTAACTAAAAATAAAGTTATGCAACTTCTGGTTTTGCTGTGCTACCTGGTGGTGAAAATTTGAACTACTTTTTTTTTCTGTCAGTATTCATTTCTCCATGGTCTCCATAGCTTCAATACCAAGTTTCACTATAGTTCATTGCTTCGAATGGGCTCCAGAGGATTCTGAGTAGGAGAACTAATTATGACCACCCTGTATGTTTACAGCAAATGTATGTTTGCTTTCACAACTATGTTATTTGGTTCAAGTATAATATACACTGCATGCCAAAAGGTAAATCATTCCCCTGTGCATTGCACCGTATTGTGACCTCAGCCCTAGTACAGGTGATGTGATCAACACCATGCTCTCTGGCTGCCTTTACCTCCTCCCCTCCCCATCACATCCAAATAAGGGGCTGAGTAATCTCCAGAACTCTTATACGGGAGCGTTAATGGAAATAAATTTCCACCCAAGACCCATCTGGTGTGGAAAGTTGTTTAAGAGTACCTGGAAAGTCAAGGAAATTTAGTTTTGTTAGCGGGAACCCCAAATCTGTGAACACCACATTAAGAAAAACATGATGATTGTAGCCAGTGGTTCCATATTTCCACTTTAAAATACACACATATGCTACATATGCTTTGCTTACTGCATATATTCCTGGCCACCAGTTTGAACTTGGCCATCAATGTTATTTGATATACAAATTCTCCATGTTTTTCATCTTCATTACGTTGCTGTGCAGTGGCGTTTTCATTGGGTGGTGCATATCAAATGTATCGAGTCCCATCATCGCTGTTTTCTGGCTTTCAAGCCCAGAGCCTGTTACTTCTTTTTCAAGTAGCTCCCCAATTGTCTTTACGATGCTGGGTCAAGTCCAAAGTGTTGGGGTCTCCCATTGGGAATTGAACCTGGGACCACTCACTCCAAAGGTAAGAGCGCTAACCATTTGGCTATGCAAGAACCCCTATTTGAGAATAGGGACATTATCCACCAAAGCATGGCTCAATACAGGGATATATTGTATGGTGAAGGAACGAGTAGTTTGCCTTACATTGTAAATTGCTCACATATTGTGGTGGTGTACAGTCATGGAAAGAAATATTTCCCTCATAAGACTACTGGTATTAAAGCTACATGAGGGGGGAGTATTTTTTTCCATGACTGTACGAGTACAAAATTCCACTTGGTATCAGCATAGGTATGTACAAATTCATTCCAATAGTTCTAGGGAAAATTGTTCCGTATAGCACGATTACCAATATATGAGGTTTGTTCAAAAAGTATCCGACCTTAATTTTTTTGGCATAATAAACAAATGTAGTTAGGGTGGCGTGGTTTGATTCACGTATGTAGGTGATCCTAGTGTGAGTGAGGAGGTGTAAGTGAGCAGCGTCGGAATTTCGTTTTTGCCAAAATTACTGAAAAACTTGAACAACGCTACCGCATTAAATTTTGTGTCAAGCTTGGAGAATCCAAAGTGGAAGGCCTTCAGGGAAGAAGCAATGGGCACCACACAGATACAGGAGTGCTACAACTGCTTCAAAGATGGCCACACGTCAGTGGAGAGTGAAGCACGTTCTGGTAGGCCCTCAACATTAGTATTGGATCTGTTCATTCCATTTTGACTAATGATTTGGGCCTCCAGAGAATCTCAGCGAAGTTCGTGCTGAAGCTGCTTACAATCGAGCAGAAGAAACTCCGCTTGGAGATACAGACTTTCCTGGCCAAACACAGCACACCTGTACTACGTCAGGCTCCCTACTCTCTTGACATGGCTCCATGTGAGTTTTGGCTTTTCCCCAAGCTGAAAATGCCCCTGAAGGGAACCAGATATCAGTCCAGAGAAGACGCCATGCAAAATGCGACGGATCAGCTGTGCGCAATCCCAAAATATGCGTTCCAGTGCTGCTTTCAACAGTGCGAGAACTGTTGGGAGAAGTATGTAGCAGCTCAAGGGGACTACTTTGAAGGAGATTAATGTAAGATTGTAGTATTTGAATACACAATTTTTTTATTAATAAAAGTCTGATACTTTTTGAACAAACCTCATACATTGATGACACATGAATACATGCATAATGATCAATAATCATTGGTTATCTCATGTGTGATTTGGTCAGCCATCTAACGACCACGTGTGATACCAAGGATGGATGATCTCTAATTGGAGTTGCCGGCCCCTGTGGCAGAGTGGTTAGCACATCGTGCTATGATGCCAGGAGTCCTGGGTTCAAATCTCGGCCTGGGTATGGATGTTTGTGAGTGTCCATTCATCAATTTCATCATATCACTCATCCCCATCTTCGCAAATTAGCTGAAAGTGGCACAAGAAGTGAAGTAAAATAAAGCAAATCAATCTATCTAATGGGAGTTTTCCTGACAATGTCCGTACATAAACTATCTCTAGGGCTCACCCAGCCTCTTATTCGGTGAGTACCTTGGAGTAAAGAAAGCCAGAGTGGGGTGCTGATCACATCTACGCTAAGACCAACATCGAGAGTGCGTGGGGCCATACCTTCACACCCCATATGTGTCCCCATAGCACAGGGGAGAACTTTTAGTATCTAAGTACACATGTAGAAATTTTATGAGTCTGTAAGGGATGGTAATGATGGTATTGTTTCTTGTAACAATATTATATGCACTTGTTTACATATAATGTTTTTTCTTCTTCCATTTTTACAGGCGATCTTATTCTCGTTCGCCATCCCACTCTTCAAGATCAATGCCTGCTAAACCACTGGTTGATTACTAATAATGAAATGCTCCCAACTATCAGTTCTGAGGACCTTGTAGCACAGAATGTGCAAAAGACTGAAAAGGAAGACAAAAACAAATAAGATTCAAGTTGAAATTTTTAAAACTTTGTTCTTCTTTGAAATGAAATAAAACTGGTATTGTTGCTGAAAAAAAGAGCAAAGTATGCAACCAAATGAGCATATCACATCAGAATAATAAGTGCATAAAAAATAACTTATTTTTAACCCCAAACCTGGTTTTGATTATAGAAAATTTAATGAAATTAATGTTTTTCAAATCCATGAAGCTCATATTTTGGGTTAAACCTTTTTGGTTTTTTTCTGCATCAATGAATTTTGTGTTGTTTTTTTCAACACTTAATAGTTGCTAATTTGTTTTATATCTGTGTAGCATTGTGAATGCTGAATGACATACAACTTTCCCCTTGTTGACTCCACATGTTGTATATATAATATTTTTGTCTCCATTGCTGTATTCATTGAGTTTGTTTAGTGCCGGTAACTGCTACAAATAATTATTATGGTATTGTACAATGTCCTGTTTTGTTTAGCTGAAACAAGGTTGCAGGTACTAAAGGTTTTGTTATACAGTTTTTGTTTTTGGACTCATATGTTGTACATAGCATGTATCTTTTTGTGTACCAGTTAAAGCCTTTTGTATAATAAATATTGTAGTTTTTTCGGTACGTATCTGTGAACTGAGTATGATCTTGAATATCATGTTTCCTTCTGACAAAAGGTATGTAAAATTCCATGGAGTAAATGTTACTGAGATGACAAATTGAAAATATATCCTTCGTGTTTTTGACAAGAATGCTGTGAGAAATATTTAAAATCTCAAATGTTTGGAGTATCACGTATGAGAGACTAAATATTGACACTGATTCTGCATTGTGAATTTTACATTTAATAAAAGCTGGCCTCAATGGTGGAGTGGTTAGCCCAGCACACTGGGCATGGGTGTTCTTTGTGAGTATCCCATCATCCTTTCCATCATATCATCACTCGTCCTCATCTTCGTAAATGGTCAGAGTTGCAGCAAAGCAATATACCAAATCAGTCAATCATATGAGAAAATTATTGAGAAATTACTATACATTTATTTATTTATTTAATTAAAGTTTCAGATACAGTACTGAAAGACCATTTTATACCGAAACTGTAGCAACAAGAAGAAAATAAAAACAAAAATAAAAATACAACAACAACAAAACAAGACAATACAAGATGGCAGACGAAAAAAAAGAAATTGTTACACATACATTCTTAGAGATTGTCGGAAGCTTGTGTTCTGACAAGAAAATATCAACATTTACAGGCAGGTTATTATATAAGTGGGGGAGCCTGTAGTAAAGAGACCGAGAGGAGAGAGAGCCTTGTAGAGGGAATGTGAAAGAGCTTTACGTTGCGGATTGGCCGTGCGGGTACTCGTAGATGAAATTGGTTGACAAGGAATTCGGTTTTAATTTTACCATTCACGATTTTATGCAAAAATTTCATGTCTACTAGTTCGTGACGAGTGTGTGGTGACTGTATCTTCAAAATAGACATAATATCTGTTTTATGGAGGTGTCTGAGAGAAGGTATTCTATGGTGAGCAATTGCGAGGAAAAAGCTGAGGACGGAATCAATCCTGGAAAGATTAGTTTTAGAAGCCATAGTCCAGATGGGTGAGCATTATTCAAGAATGGGAGAGATAAAGGATTTGAAAAATATGCTAATGGCTGATTGGTTCTGGATTTCAGGGAACCTGTACAGAATACCAAGGAGACGCATGGCTCGTTTAGTAGTATAAGTAATGTGATCATTGAAGTTTAGCTTTTCATCGATGATAACACCAAGATCTTTTTGAGAGAAAACATTTTTGATGGCACAGTTCTCGAGAGTATAAAGTCTAGTTGAAAACACCTTTAAGTTTGATTCGTGCAAACTATTTTGCTGCAATATTGAGTTGCAGCTTCACTTGAGTGCATCAGTGTCGGGTAAATGTCTTACATCGCTTTCGTGTGTGTAGGCAAATTGCAATGATGAGCATGAATATTGGTTAAATGGCTGATGCGCCCACCAGAACTCGGATTGGAGACTGTCAGCAGTGAGACAATGAGTACAGCACTTGACACACTCAGCCACCTAGGCACTCCACGTAATCAATAACATGTTGCCCCATTTCCCCCCAATTAACAAGTTACTTGATACACCATATTTCACCGCATAAACGTTTCACATTTTATGCCAAAAATATTCGTCAGGTGCAATCATTATGCGCTCGTATTACTGGTGTTTAGAATTAATTTATTACTAGGTAAACTGTCTTTGGTGCAAGATTAGGATGCTTGGAATACTTGTATAAGTATATTAAAATGGAATATAGTCCAAATCTACGCACATTATCTCTTCATGGCAGTTAATTGTAGTTGAAATATTACACTTGAGAAAATTTACTATAGTGTTGGGAAGTATGGACTTACAAAATGTAATCTTCTGGGCCCAAAGATTCTGCTATCACTGGTTTTGTTTTCTGATGCGTCAATGTGACAATTACAGGAGGAAAGATTATAATCCAATTTTTGGACTGAAGATGATAAGGTGCAGAGAAATATGGTAATCCCATAAACTCAGG
This sequence comes from Lepisma saccharinum, assembly GCF_977018435.1. Lineage (NCBI taxonomy): Eukaryota > Metazoa > Arthropoda > Insecta > Zygentoma > Lepismatidae > Lepisma > Lepisma saccharinum. Next base: position 13,880,209 of record NC_139256.1, on the reverse strand, counting down.
CCTGTAGCTAGAATTTATCTTGGGGGGGGGGGCTCATGGGTTATCAGGGGGCTTTGTAAACAAAGTCCATTTTTCAAAAGTTGAACAGTGTTAAATGAAGTAAATTATTTGTGTGGGGGGGGGGTCATTAAGTTAATATAGAATTAAGAATATGGAAGGAATGTGGATGATGACGTCAAAGTAACAGATTTCTGTCTAAACAGGAGACCGCAACAGGGGCAGCAAAGGTACGGATAAAGAAGCTCCTCTGTGAAAGGTCATTCTATAGTCTATAGAATCTTCTAAATACTTGCCGCTACTTCGACTTCAGCTCATAAACAAGATGAAGTTTACGTTCTGTGAATTTATCCTTCACCAAGCTGTGAGCAAAATAATATCTGCTGTCTACATTTTCACTCTTCACTGCAAACAAATTATACAAAATAGTTTTACCTAATGTCGAGGGGGAGCTCAGCCTGGCTACGGCCCTGCTGTGCACTGTGCAAGAACTTTCTAAACTCTATACAACCTACTAAATACAGGGTGTCTACAAATGATTGAAGCAGTTTCACAATGTTACTTTACGTGTATTATTGAACATATTATGAAGAAACTTTACAGTTTTGTAGAGAAACTCAACAAGTTTTGTGACACATTACAAGTGTTCGGTATGCCCCCTCTTCGTGATTCTGCAGACATAAACTTTATAATCGAGTTCTTCCAAAACGTGATGAAGCATTGCTAGATCACTCGGTAATAGAGGCACAAACACTAGATCCTACACATAACCACACACACAAGAAAGTCACCGTGAGGCAATGACAGCAGTTCTTGATCATCATTTGCACGACGACCGACTCATCGGTTTGATACTCTGGTGGTTAAGATTTTGTGGACTTCGTACAGGGTTTGTCCGGAAAGTAATAGGACTGAGTCGATTTAAAAAAAAATTATTGAGCCAATCGTTACAATTCTTTAAAAACTTTCAAAGTAATCTCCTTCTGCGTCGATACAGCGCTGCCAGCGCGATTTCCAATCATTGAAAGCGTCACGGAAGGCATTCTCCGGAATAGCCTTTAGAGCCGCGGTGCAAGATGCTTGGATCCCCTCTGTTGTCTCAAAATGCTTGCCTTTCATCGGCCTTTTCAGGCGAGGAAACAAAAAGAAGTCCGGGGGGGGGGGCACATCTGGGCTGGGGGTCACTTTCACACATGTTCAAATTTTCTTGGCACACTTCCACTCGCCGCAACTTCTGGTCGTCAGTAAGCACTTTTGGGACCATCTTCGCGCACACCTTGCGCATGTTCAAATGCTCCGTCACAATGTCATGAACCACAGATTTAGGTAAATTTAACATCTGGGCAATTAAGCGAATACTCAGTCGACGGTCTGAGTTCAAAACTTCGCGCACACGAGTCACATTGTCGGTGTTTGTCGAAGTCGAAGGTCTTCCAGCACGGTCTTCATCAGCGACCTCTTCCCGGCCCTCCGAAAAGGCCTTGTGCCACCGAAACACACCACTTCTTGCTAAAGTATCATCTGGGTAAGCCTGCTTGATCATATCAAACGTCTCTGTCGCAGATTTACCGAGTTTCACACAGAATTTAATCGCGTACCTCTGCTCTAACGAACGCTGCATTTTCGGCTTGCACCACTCACAGAAACACGTCGCGCGAAAAAGCCTGTCCTGACTCTCCGGGTGCTCGGAGACAACTGACTAGCCCTTGTAGGTTAGGTAGGAACCCCCTCTACCGAATACAGTCAGTGCGCGCACGCTCCGAAGTACAGTCGCGGCGAAAAAAAATCAGTCCTATTACTTTCCGGACAAACCCTGTAATAGAACTGGGGCGGAGCACCATCCAACTGGTGGATAAAGTTATCTATGCCTGTCTACAACTGTGACATGAGCCAATTTTGTAACATGTCAAGATACCCATATTCTGTAATGGTTGTTCACTGAAGAAGAAAGGGCTGTAAACTAAATTTTGAGATTGCACCAAAAGCATTGGGTTCCGGAAAGTCACGAATATGCTCAACGGCGCCACGGCAACTTGTAATGTGTCACATGACTTGTTGAGTTTCTCTACAAAACTGCAAAGTTACTTCGTGATAGTTTCAATAATACATGTACAGTAACATCATGAAACCGCTATCTATCATTTGTAGACACCCTGTACTTTCTGCTATGTAGACTTCAGTCCATAAACAAGATGAAGGAATGTGATGGCTGATCTTCGTTCTGTGAATTTGTCCTTTCATCAAGTTATAACCACATAATATCCGCTGTCTATATTTTCATTTACACTTGTCACTACAAACAAATTATACAATAATTTTACCTAATGTCAGGGGGCTGGTGATGATGCCTGGCTACGGCCCTGCATAAACCAGTGGTTTCCAAAGTGTGTGTCGTGGCTAGCTTACAGGGTCGCCACAAAATGTTCCAATATTTTCAGTGAAATGATATGATTGTTTCAAGTATGTGCTTATTTAGTACTTGTTACACACAAAATGTCCGTAATAAATTTCCATGTACTTTTGGCATGCATATTATCATGAGAGAAATACAAGTGATCAATGAAGTGGATAAAACAATGTAAGAAATAAGATAAAATAGTCTGGTCTTTTAAAGAAGTCTTTCTTATATCTATCTACAGGATAAAAAGATTAAACCTTGACACACATTTGTTTTTCTACCCCTTTTGGCTAACAATGATGGCAAGAATGAGAGAATAGATGAAATTGATGATACAACCAGTATGATTTTAAAAATTCCCAACGGGGCTTCAGTAACTACTCTTGAAGAATCAGAATATATAAATTATACAACCACCCCCTCCTAAAGCTAAAAATTACCAACCAGAAGGGAATTTTCCCCTAAACACACACCCCCCCCCCCCCCCACCTTTTCAAATACCACTGTGCTCATGTTGCCATTCATGGCAGAGCACTTAGCACAACATGAAACAATGCCAGGGGTCCCAGGTTCAAATCCTGGCCTGGACATGGACGTTCTTTGTAAGTGTCCCTTCATCAGTTTTGCAATTAGCCAAAAGTGGCAGAGAAGCGAATTAATCAACAAAACCACCTTGCTCTCAATGAAGCAGTCGTACCAAAGCGCCAGGTTTTGAGCCTAGATTCTTTGATGAGATGATCACTCGGTCAACTGCTTAAGATCCATACCCACCAGGATGGGCTCATGTCTTAATCGTAACAACTGGACTTTCTTACCAGAAAGCACAGTCAAGATGTCTTATAGTTTCTTTTTGGCAATTTGAATTTAATATTAAGCACCAAAATTATCTTCCAGGATTAAATATGTAAATAAACCCCATTAAATTTATTAACCAGTGCATTTTGTAGATGATGGATGAAGGTCATGCTGTGACCTTGTCCCTTTATTGCAAACAACACTCCCAAAAGTTTCCCATGGAATGTTCAGAAGAGAACACGGGGAAGGCTGAAGTACAAAATGTACAAACGCCATAGTTTCCCTTGTTTATCTGTGGGGAGACGTTTTGAGAGTTTCAAATCTTTTGAATCGGTACAGCCTGACTAAGTTGAGAAAAAGTCTGTGACACTTTGGTCGAATTTTCAACTGTCACTAACCTTTTATGCAGATGACAGCAAAAGTGGTAGCATTTTGAACAAGGTGGATTGATTTATAGAATAATGCACAGAAGGATTTTGTAGATATCAGAATTACTTTTAGTGAAAGTACATTAATCTCGTAATCATTTAATGGTGTTTATTAGGCTCTAAGAAAGGAAAAGGATTCAAACAAAATATATGTAGTGATGGGGTGAAGCTCATACGAAAAGAAATGTAATATGCAAACTGTAAACACACTTAAATCCTCTTGATTTAGAATTCAATAATTTTTATAGGCAAAAATAGCAAACCTTTTGTGTAGAGTAATATACAAAATATTAATCCTGTTAAACTGTAAATGGTGTCTCATTATCATTAAACTCTAAATAAACATGGCAGCTAATATTTTGCAAACCATAATGTTAAAAATTGCCAAAATTCAGCTACGAAGACTTTAAAAAATATTTCAAGTTACAATTATAGAGTACAGCCAGAATGTTTTATTATCACTAGAAGAATAGTTACCGAAATTAGGTATTATAGTTTCATTGACACATTCAACAAATATTTTCATAGTAGGTTCATGTATGTAGTATCAGAAACAGAAAAATGTATATTTGCAAACAATTTTTATATGCTTTATTCAAACTGTTCACATGGTTTACAGAGATATTTACTAGAAGAATGCTTTTCTATAAAAAAAACATATCTATATGTATGGTGCCAAAAAACACCAACAATTTAAGAATGTTTTTTTTTAATAAAAAAAATTGATTTCAATAAAGAAATGATAGGTTAATTTTATGCAAGCGGCATTTGTCATTCATAAGAAAACAATATTAGTGAAGGTCACGGTAACACTTTTCACATGAAGTGGAAAATACATGCATGCTCTGTTTGACTTATCAGCAAGTTGCAGAGATAGAACAAAAAAGAAAGATGGGCTGTTTATCCCATCAACTATGCTAGATTCGTATATGTATTCATAACTTACAAAAAATTACAACAAGGACAGAAATTAGTAAAAGGCATCATGACTACAGGCCTACGGCAGGTAACAAATAATTGCAATAATGAACAATAACATGTAAACTTACCAATATTATTTTTTTTCCTTGGTTCCCAATCCAAAATTGAGGTAAAGTAGTCATTCTTGTATCCTTTTACATGATGTCTTACCAGTCAAGAAATTAAGCTTGTCAAGAATTTTGCTTTTTTTTTTTCAGTAGTGAATTTACATTGTTATATGCCTGTACTGGGATTTGATGAAATTGAATATTTGGAGATCTAAAATTGTATTGAGTTGTCGTTAAGTTTTGGTCACCGTTTCTTAAGAATTACATTCTCGTAAGTGTGAAGTTTTGTAAAAATATTAACTAATGTGGTCATTTCCCACTCACAATGAAGTCTGAAGCATTAATTATTACATGTTAGAAGTAAAAAAGTAAAGTACTCTCCTGTGCTTTGCACCATACCATGAAGGCGTAAGGGCGTGTGAAGTTAGCGCCCCACACTTTCTTGATCTCGACTGAATCTGAGGGTGATGTGATCAGCACCACACCCCTGGCCACCTTTACCACCCAGAGTTTCATCCAGACTCTGGCTGGGTGCCAGAGTCACTTGAACAGGTGCAAAAAGTTCTGGTTCTCCCTGCTGGGGATCGAACCCGTATCACGCATGGTAGTCAGACACCCTAAGGACTGAGCTACAGCGTGCATGTTGCAGCAAGTCTAAATCTCTTGTTAAAGTACAACTTCAGTTTTCATCTTAACCGGCCTGTTTTTCATTGAATAAAAATATATATTTTCTTAATTTACAACCATACCTAAGCAGGGTGTGGTTAAATAAATGTTAAGAAAAATAAAAAAAATTCAAGAATTTTGGTTTTATTTTGGTAGACACCCTGTTTGATTTTTCTTTAGATTTCTGTCTTTGTACTTCAGTGATGATGTATCCCAAATTACTTCCACTTCATCCATAGACTGTTCAGTATCCAGACCTAAATCGCCAGTCTTCATCTGACACAAACTCTTACATGAAAAGTCCCAACCAACTGGACTCGTGTGATTTAACAGAGCTGTTGGGATCAGTGATTCTAATGAACCGAGGTAAGAAACCTCTGCGTTTGCATAAATGGTCCCATTAGCCGCCATTTTAAATGTGCATAAAATGACAAATTATAAATTCTTTATACATGGGCAAAGTTCAGTCCGTGGCTCCTACCGCTTAATCCGCAAGACTTATACAATGAATCAAAAAATAATACGGTGCAGACTCTTTAATTTGAACCGCAGTTTATTCCCCTTGAAATAAAAAATCATGTAATGATGCGATCATTACTGGATACTTTTTTTATGTTATAAATTGTGTATGTCTATGTATTCCTGTACGTTTGAGATCTTGGCCGTTAGGGTAGGTAGATGTGTCGCTGGACAGCCGACCAGCGGTAAGTTTCCAGTAACGGGTTAAGTCATTAGCGGGGCCTATAAATAGGAAGGGCAGGGGAGCAGTGGGTCTCAGATGTTTGGCGGAGTACAGCAATGTACGAGGTATCTTTTTCTCTGAGGGGAGCGGCTGGGCGACAGTGTTGCCACAATATGAGGGCACAACTTCCCTTTCCAAGGGGCAAAATTTCCCTTTTGAACATTTTTTCCCTCCACCTGAGCAAATCATACAATAATAATAATAAGTATTAGTAGTGGTAGTAGCAATAGCTGTAATTATTATTATTAGTGGTGGTGGTGGAAGCAGCAGTAGCAGTAGTATTTCCGTTGGTCCATGTCCGTGTGAATAAAAAAATGTTAAAATCTTTCACATACATGTCACTTTCATCGCTTCCTGCCCAGATGTCCCAGGTTTGGATGCTGGTAAGGAATCCATTTAATCGTTAATCCTCATCGTTACTATTATCCGAAGGTGCAGAAAAGCTATACTTAACAGAAATATAAATAGATACAGGCTATATTCAAGGGAGAAGAAAAAAGAACAGAAATAATGAAAAGTGAATATGAAACTGGAATTTAACATATACTGTAATAATATAGTCATATGTCTTAAAATTTCCCTGAAATTGTGGTATTTTTCATCGAAATTCCCTTTTCCCTTTTGGCTAAAATTTCGGTCCGAATTTCCCTGCAAAAGGGAAATTTCCCTTCATGTGGCAACACTGCTGGGCGAGCTTTCTTTCCTAACTGTGAACCAACGGGGAATCGAGTTAACTTTCTTTCTTTCAATACACACACTTGCTCTTTTTACATTTAATTCAATATTACATCTCATGTGGGAAACCGGGTACACAACGCACATACCTTCAGCCACCTTTTTTGGTACTGAAGGGTTATATATTTTTTTACTCGTGGAGCCAGTGGCTACGCGAGTCTACGCACTCTCTTCGGGAAGGGGGGACAGGGTACACCGAAATATAGATTTTGCGAATAACGGCCAAGAATTAATTTATTTAAATATAATATGAATAAACCTATATATATCTAAAAGGAAATGGGCGTTAAGTTGTAATTTGAAGAGGTACTTGTCTATTGCCTAAACTAGCATCCACAGAACTTCAGGTACTGCAAGTTTTGAACCTCGGGACAAGGATTCAAAAATGTATGGTTGTGTATATTGTGTATTCTGCTGAGAATCGACTGAAAAGCACAAAATATACATATACAATATGTAATTCGAATTTTCGAATCTTTCATTTGGATTATTTGGTGATGATATGATGAAAGACTACTCTCAAAGAACACCCATGCCCATATCGGGATTCAAATCCTGAACCCCTGGCATCGTAGCGTGCTGTGCTAACCACTCCGCCAGCTGTTGAAGTAGCTATTAGAGCTATTTTGATATGGTAGTGTTGTTGCTAGAGGAAATTGCACAATTGAGTGGCAATATTAAGGTCCAAAGTAACTGAAAAAATGTAACTCACCGGGACACTCCTTCGATGCAATGCTTATTAAAATAATTAAAATTAAGAACATATCTCATTCTAAGTTAACATAAATGGAGACATTTTCGCAACACGACTGCAGTCCGAAAAAAAACGTCGGGACAGTAATTAAAAGCGATGAAAGAGGTCTAAGGTAGATTTCAGACCGAAGCGGCACTTGTCGCTTGGAAGCGAACCACCAGTAACAGTGGCGGGGAGTAGAGGGGAAAGGGGGTCAGTTCCCCCTCTTTTTGCTACTTTTGCCCCCTCACTATGCTAAACCTTATCTACCAATGGAAAATAAAGTTTTGGAACTCGATCGCCGCCAGTGATCAGTAATCAATGCAACCTTTCGAACCGGACACGATAGGCTGCACGTGTCGCTCGGACTGGCCCGTTTTCTCAATACCATGTATCGTGTACCCTAGATCTGTTTTTCTCACATGCGCTGTGAATATTTTGCTTCAGACTGAAGAAGCTCGTGTCGCTTCAGTCTGAAAGCTCCCATAGAGAGCGGGTGGAACGTTCGCGATGCAATCAGTTGTTTACAACATAAACGCCCCTGCGTTGCGAAAATGTGAATTCTTCAACTCGTCGCCGCCTTTATGCAGTATACTGAGTGTTTATTTCATTATGGTGGAAAATACCGTACACAGCTAGAGTAGATATGTAATATTTAATACTGTTGGAATATTTTGACAACGAAGCAGAAAGAGAAGTAACACTGGTAACACGAGAATACAAGCGAGAGGATAAAACAATTGACGATCTACTTTATTTTGCGAATTTGCTGAAGCCGTAAATACAACATGACCGGAATGATTGCTCAGCCAAAGCTTCAATTATGCATGAAATAAGGAATATATTATTGACCAAAAAATGTATCCTCGAGCACCATGTTTTTTTTCCGTATGTGATGTTGTTATGATAGGAGCGTGTTCACCATGATGTTAACGGATATTTACTGAACAAACTGGCTTTTTGTCAACTCTTGAATTTTACCAGGGTCCGAGTCCAGTCATTTACTGCATTGGTGACTTAGTTGTTGAGTGTTCGACTCGTGATCTCATCATTGGCAGCAAAAACATTACCTTTGAGTAAGTTGCGTACAACAATGGCTAACAATGGAAGGTGGAGACTTAACAGATTATTGTTATTGCAACAGTAGGAAGAGTGAGATCTCTCACACTTTGATGTTGCAACACACCATTAGCGACTCGATCTCAGTAGCGTACGCAGGATTTCATCAAGGGGGGGGTTATATCTAAAACTTTTTCCAAATTCACATTACCATTGTTTATTATACTTTAATTAATTAATAATATTCATAATAATTAATAATACTGATAATTAATTAATTAGTTTAAATACTACTACTAATACTACTAATGCAGCTGTTGTTACTACTAATATCACTACTATTATTAAGTAGTAGAGATCTACATAAATATATTTATGAAAGCAATTCGCGATTAAAATTAACCGATGTGCCATCTGGTGGGATTTTCAGGAAGTACTCTAAGTAGGATACGTTGTGTTGAAGTCGTTTAAAGCATTGGGAATATGTGAGAGAGTATGGTCTACTGTTCAGGTTTTTTTTGCTCTAAATCGTTTTATGGGTCAGAACAAATTAAAAGTTTTCATGTGTTTCCACCCCGTGGAATCAACAAAATGAAATTTGTTAATAAATCAAGGAAAACGTAATTGACAGAAGATTGGTATGGGGGATATAACACTGTAATTCGGCAAGGAAATTACGAATAATGCACGAGTCTGCTTACATTATTTTTTCTATATATATATATATTTTTTTTTTCATGAAAGTAAAGTTTTAAATTGTACTTTATAAATATAGCTTTTTTTCCCCAGAAAAATCATGAAGCGTCTTACCCAATGCGTCCATGTATTACCGGTATTACGTATGTGTGAAATTTGGAACAGGTGCAAGTCGATTAAGAGAGAAGATGAAAATAGTTTGAGAATGTAACCAGAAAAAAAAGTGGACATGCTAATTTTCATGTTTCATTCAGTACGATGTCCTTTTTCAGTGAGTATAGCCTGGTCATGAAATCGTGAATATTATTATTAAACCAGCCTTTCTCTTTCGAGAAAGAACTGCAACGATATGTTCGCAATTTTCTCCTGTCCCAGCTTTTCAAGTACAGGTCAATTTCAATTCCTTTATTTTCAAATAATTTCCGAGAACCCCAGTTACAACATGACGTGCAGATGATACAGCACTGCTTTGGACAACCAGTGCGTATACATGGTTTCGTCTGCATTTTCCGTGTTATTTTTGCCTATCATAATTAAATCCTTCGTTCTCAGTACACCTTCACGTTTGTTAGAGTACCTGGAATTCACATCGCATTCGCAATATTTAAAAATAATGCGTAATTTAAACGTTTTCTACCATACCAGTCATGACAACACGCTGCTATTTTGTACTACTGCTGAATGTAAACAAAGATTTGTCCTACTTAGAGCGGCCATATTGGAAGCGACACTAGCGCTCAGGTGGTAATTTTAATCGCGAATAGGACAAAATTATTTTCTAGTCATTCGATTGTTAACAAATTCTTGGAGTTTTTTTGTTTCTTTGTTACGAAATAATTGTCTAGTCAATGGTTATTTATGATAGTCCATAAAAACAATCAAATCTATTAAATTAATTGAAATAATCAAAATATGAAACTCAGCCATGGAGCCGCGCTAGTCTAGTCTGACAACCTCGCGGAAGATCCCCGGAATTGGTTGGAATTTATCCAGCCTTGTCCCCGCACCCAGCATCATATCAATGGGTACCTGAGAGCAACCCTAGGGGGATAAATGCTGCCGGAGCATGGTGCTGATCACATCACCTGCAAAATGGCCGAGATTGAGAATGTGTGGAGCCCCACCACACCACTACACGTGCTTTCATGACACGGTGCTATATGCATGGGGGAATTTACATTACCTTTACCTATGGGAACTCACCCAGGATGATGATGAGGCAGGAGAATACATGTTGCTAAATTCCACTCCACTGAGTGTATGTTTTTGTACGTTTATAGACATTCCAACACATTTATCACTTCTAAGTGATTAACAAAACACTTCAACATTATTGAACTTTGCGGCCGCTTAGATTTATGAGAAAACGCCAATACCGCTCTCAAAATCTACTATGCACGGGCACTATAATTCACACCTGGTTGTCTCGTTGTTCTTATCAACAAAACATTTCACAATAGTTAAGCTTATTGTAGTTCCAATTCAGAAATTCAAATGTACCGCGCAAACAATCGGAAGGTGGACTGGTGATCGTGTATTCTTGTAGGCCTAGCATTTGTCTACATTAGCAGCTTACAACGAACCAATAACTTTATTTAGTAAAAGCTCATTGCTCACAGAAAAGAAATGCATGTTCTTTGAACATTGTTGCAGCTGATGTACAAAACAACTTTTTTCTTTTAAATCATAGTTGCCCTCATATTTAATTTTCAAGAATGTGTGTTTATTTTCAAGGCATTCACTATTAAAGATGCGTGTGTTTGAAATGTTGTGCTTTTCTCCATGCTGCATGGGAATAATAATTCAAATTATTATTATTATTAGTATTGTTAATATTATTATTATTCTTATTACTATTTTTATTTTTATTACTGTTGCAGATCTTTGACTGTGATAAATTAGCAATTTTTAATTTTTTTCTACAGCATTTTCCATAATATTTCAAAAGCTCAAGGGGGGGGTTTAAACCCGGTAACCCCCCCCTTGCGTACGCCACTGCTCGATCTAATAGGGTGTCGTGATAATTTCGAGTTAATTAATCTCAATTAGGAGTGACAAAAACAAATCAACAACATCATTTCCAGCTTCAGCTGCAAATTAATCACGTTCGTGCATATGGAAAGCATTGCCAAGTGTTTTGCTTAATAAATATCAGAACAGCCAATCAATTTCTTGACTCAAACTTTGGAAGAATCAGAATTGAGTTTGTGTTTCCCAAAAATATATGGCAATCGTCCAAGGCATAGAGACGTGTAATTGCGTCATAGGAACTGATTGGGTTGTTTGATCTGTTCGAGAAATCTGCGTCCACACATTAACATCGATAGTCCACATCTATACCCGTAGACAAAGTAAACAACATGGCAACCAGCGTAGCATTAAGAATGGCAGTTGAAGAAGTGAAATAGTTTCACTTGTTAATGAAATGTTAGATTAGAAGCAAGGTTGCCAGACGGTCGAGATGAAAATAAGGCACACAATGGCATTCACTAAGTTGAAAATAAGGGACAAAGCTGCATAAACGCAGTTCTTTCTCGTGAAAAAACTTCTAATTGATGCTGTATAAAAAAGATAGCTACTTATACCTTTAACAATGCTTTATTATACGGGATGCCTGGCAACTCTGGTTACAAATATCGTGCACTCTTCTTTAGAGTTACAAACACTTTTTTTCTGTTAAGTGTAGAGCACAATCTATGAAATTTTCAATAAAAATATTAGTTATACAATTATTAGTAATATATTCAATTCCAATAATATTGGTAACATTATATATATACTGCTGGACAAAAATAAACGGACACCTTAATATTTGACATCTGAATTGCAATGTATTACAGAATGTTTGGCAGATCATGTAGTATTACCATATGCACTATTCATAGGTCCGGACTTTGTTTATGCATTCGTACTTAATTCCGTTCCTGCAACATTTAGTTAGCCTTCGAATCAGAATTTATGCGTTATCACAAAAAATGCAAGCGTCCGGTTTATTTTGTCCAGCAGTATATTTATTAATCCTATCTGAGAAGGTATTATATTATTTTTGTACTTTTGGATTTATATTTTTATTATTTTATTAACCGTATTAATATAAATTTAATCCAAACTCAAACATAATAATTACAATCAATTTAATGATGATTTTGCGGTGCTAAAAGAAATCAATTCAATAATAAAAATGATAACTCTCAAGCTACTGTGTTTGAGGTTAAATAAATATGTGATTGATGTTTTCGGTGAAATACACATCGTACCAGGGCCGTAGATAGAGAGAGGTCCGTCCGTCACACTTTGCGACATAGAGTAATGCATGTTGCATAAATTTTCTTGTGCGTTATTTATCTTCCACCGTTGCCATACCTGACGCCGAAGAGTCGCTTAATGGAATTAGGTTCCGCGGGATTCTTTCGTCAGCATCCTCATCATCCCCCCTTTACTTCTCGTCAAACTCTATTGTTCCCGAAATCACTCAACTTCGTAGCTGTTTGCTTTGATAGCAAGACGACGCTCCGGCGCACTTCTCCGGTTTCATGCTACACGAAGCACATTTGTTTATTGTCAGTGACATCAGGTCTGGCTTCCAGTTAATTGGTTAAAAGCCTTTCTTGTCTCCGGGGGTCGTGACGTCAGCCCCCTCTTCCCCCCCCCGTTGCAGAGGGGGAAGAACCCTAAGATGACCGCTCACCCCTCCCTGTCCCCCCGCACGTACACATGTGCAGACCAGAGTTGCATCACGGCGTGCATTTACTATGGTGCATTGACTTTAGCCACGCCCATCCTCCGTATCCTGCGAATCGCAGCGCAGACTGGATCGTTTCCATGGTAACAGGACACAGTGTAACCACGCTCTGGCTTGAAGGAGAAGGGGGTTGCCAGCGTTCGGACATTTTAAGCATGCAATAACGTATTGTTATAAACAATTAATGTCACGGTGTGGAGGGGAGAAATTGTCAACCGTCAAATGTTTTTTCGTTTACTTTCTGTAGAGATAGGTTGATCAGTACTGGACCTACAGTTTACACTTTAAAAGAAGGATTGATTGATTTAGTTAGTTAGTTAAATTTACTTAGCTTTTCTGCCACTTTTTGCTAATCGCAAATATGAAGATGAATCGTATTGAGATGATGAAGAGACAATCACGAACCTATTGGGATGACCAGTAGCAGTGATTGGGTGTCAAAACTGGGAGAAGGACAGTTTACTTTCTCTTTGTGCACAAGGCTTAGCCTTAAGATTCCATAGTACGGTGGCAAAAAGTGTGTGTGTGGGGGGGAGACTGCCCTCCAATCGCCGCCACTGGGGACATCACAACATGAGCCCCACAGAGAGAGAAAGAATTGTTGTTCTTCTTCCTTCTCTCTTTCTTTCTTTCTTTCGAGAGAGAGAAAGAGAGAGAGGAGGGAGAAAGAGATACGAAAGAAAGAAAGAGAGAAGGTAATAATCCTCCTCTTTCTCTCTCTCTTTCCTCTCCCTCTCTTTCCTCTCCCTCTCTCTCTTTCCTCTCCCCCCTCTCTCTCTCTGTTCCTTTCCTTTCTCTCTCTTTCTTTTGGAAGAAAAGAAGAAGAAGAAGGGGTTATGGCTGTATCCTCTGGCGCCGCTCATTCCCTGGCATTCCTTCTCTTTTCCCCCTCTTTTTCTTTCTCCCGAGAGAGAGAGAACTTTCTCTATCTCTCTCTTTTCTTCCTCTCTCTTTCGTCTCTCTCTCTCTCTCTCTCTCCTCCAAAAGAAAGGAAGAAGGAAAGAAAGAGAGAAGAAGAGAAAGAAGATTCCTTCCTTCTTTCTTCTCCCTCTCTCTCTCTCTCTCTCTCTCTCTCTTTCTGTTGTTTTAAGTCAACTTTATGCACATAGGGACTGCACCTACAGTTTAAGGCGGGATCCGAACCACCATGTGCCTTCACCGGATATCGAACCCGGGACTCCTTGGTTACAAGGCAACGAGATTACTACTACGGAATCAGGGAACCTCGCCGCATATTTGTAAATGTTACATTTGCTACAAGAGAATACTCTAAACATTACGTCGTTTATACAGAGCATTCCCTGACATTCGCTACGAGACTCGGCGGCAAGCGGCCCGGCATCAGCGCTTGTCTTTCCCGGTGAACGGGTTCGCGACAGTCGAACGCTACAGTCTGTTTTTTTCGCTCTCCCTGCCTTCGCTCTCTTTCCCCTTCTGTTGACGTTGCAGATTGACGCCAGTATAATCCTCCCTCGGAAGTTGTGATGTGTCGTGTCCGTGTGTTGAAGATTGTGGCTTAATATGGCACCACAAAAGTTTACATTACAACAAAGGATGTATCTTGTCTAGTGTTACTTCGGAAAGAGGAATTGTGGAGAAGTGCGACGACGTTTTGCAACGAAATTTCCTGGTGTTCCCGTTCCACATAGGACCACTATATTAAACCTCTTATAAAAGTTGAGAGTAACAGGGTCAGTTCTGAATAAAAGTGAAAAGAAAAATGGGGAAATAAAGTATACAAAGACAATCCGCACACCATCCGTGAGTTAAAAGAGAATATTGTACGAGAAATCTGGAGAATTACAGTAGACGAAAAATATAAAATGCCAATTTCCTTCGGAGATGCCAGGAATGTGTTGCAGCAGAGGAACATCATTTTCAACACCTGTAGTCAAGGTTAGTACACAATATGAAAACTGTAATTTTAATAGCCGACTGTCGCTGACACTTTCACCGGGAAAGACAAGCGCTGATGCCGGGCCTCTTTTGCCGAGTGTCGTAGCGAATGTCAGGGAATGCTCTGTATATCCTGTTTCAAAATAAGTTATAGTAACAAGTATTGAAAAATACCTGGAAAACTCAGGAAATTTATTTTGGTAACTTGAGTTGGAGAGAATTAATAATAATAATAATAAAAAACATCCTGGAAATGATGGAAATGCGATAAGAACAGTGACAATGTGACACGGTATGAACATTCCTGGCAACTTCGACTAGAGCTAGTCAGGTAGATGAAGCTTAGTGAGACAGAAGGGAAGAACTCTTCCCAAGCGCCAGCAAAGTTGCAAGGCTCTAAACCCACGAGGGAGAGTAAATATGACACTTAAGAATGCAACTGTAGCTCTAAAGTTTTGCCTCAAGAAAAACACAAGTTTACACGCATGCGCGGGTCGGGTGTTGTGTGTGCAAGAGAGATAAGCCTAATCGCCGGCTTAAGGACTTTGAGAGAGCACTTGACATTGTGACGCTAGGAGACAGTTGTAATCAGCTTCCAGGCTTTCTTCCGCTAGGATGTCGTCGCCGTCATAACTGGCAAAGGACTCGCGGAGCAACACGCTGATAGCTGCTGCTTCTGTCTCGTATCTGGCTTAAGACACTTCATTCCATAGACGTTAACTTCAGACTCAATGATGCAGACATCCACAGTGCTTCCTAGACAATGCGCCATGTAAAACTCTAGAAACTTTTGCAAGTCGAAGCCCTTTTTTGACTTACCCGTGGGAGCTATCAGATCCACCACCTCCATTTTTCCTATTTTTCAACTGTGAAAATTTTATTGGAAATATGTTACATTGTTCCTAGCCTGTTCCCAATATTTCTCTATTATTTTTTTCATAAAATCATAAATGTAATGTATGGAGGCAAAATGCACTTGGTGGGCGAATCATGCGCCATCTTTGAATGTGTGTCATTCGATTGATTGATTTGGTGTTTTTAACTCCACTTTATGCACAGTAAGGCTAATTGGGACTGGGCCTACAGTTTAAAGTGGGATCCGAACCACTGTCACGATCTGGTTATACAAACTCATAATTCCACTCTCCTTGAAAAAGGTCCTAAATTCGTAGGTATCCACCTGTATAATAAATGTCCTGATCACATGAAAACAATGGAATCAAGTACCCAATTTAAGAGGGAATTAACAAAATTCTTATTACGACATTGTTTTTATTCAATAAATGAATTTCTAAATTTGTAAATATTAAATTACATAAATTGTCAACAAAGAGAGTTCGATTGTACAGAAAATGGAATTATACTATTTATATTATCATGTACGAAGTATTCACTATGCTATTATTGTGCCTAAATGATCATTAATCGGTTCTGTATAGCCTATATATTACATTCCATGTTGTATAAGTTACATATTTACTTTGACATTTTATTTTTACACTAAAAAATTTTCTTCGCTTATTTTTGTGCTCGCCTTAAATATTGTATGTAATTTCACTCCCATATTCTTCCTTTATTTGGATTTCCTTCATGTAGAAGTTCTTCAAATCATTGCTGTAATTCTTGTCTAAAATTGTATTAATATTTTATTACTGTATGTATTGTTATATGACGATTTCCATACCTATGGACATGGGTAAACGGAAATAAAGAATATGAATATGTGCCTGCAGGGTTGGAAAAATGTGTGTTTTTTATAAAATGAACAAAACAAACAGTTTTTTGTTTTAAATGTTTTAACCGGTGTTTTAAACAGGAACCGAAAGAAATATGTTTTAAACAAATAAAACGTTTAAAACATAATGCCAAGAAGACTTATTTTCTAAGAATAATGATTAAAAAAAATGTCTTAATCATCCAAAACTGTATTCCTATTATAATGTAAACGCTTGACTAACTTCCTAAAATGCATATTTATGTTAGTCTTAAAATCTCGCATGTTATTTGTTCGAGAACTCTTTTAACTAATTCACAGTTGCCAGGCCCCACTCAGACCACGTGGTAGCTACTGTGTTTTATATTATATATATTTTATCTATATATATTTTATCGTGAATGCAACTAAATATTGACATTAACAACTATGTGCAGTATAATAAGTGAGGAACAAAACTGTTTCATCCACATAGTATTCAATTTTAAAAATGTTTTGAACACTTGTAAAAAAAACATAGCCAGGTGTTTTAAACGTGGCCCACGGGTATTCATCACGATATGTTTCTTTGTTAATCGATGTACACTGAACAGATTTCTATGCACAATAAACAAAATGACACGGATTGAATGAGAAGGCAAAGTTACAAAACTTGCAAATAACCACAAACAATCAAACATCAAGTGTCAAAATGTGTTTTAAACAAGTCTGAAAAAATATATGTTGAAAACACTTTGTTTTAAACATTTGTGGAAAAAGCAAAGCCGTGTGTTTTAAACGTTTTAAACAGGTTGTTTAAAACACTTTTGTTTTAAACATGCAAACCCTGGTAGTGGCAATTATTATGGTTTTTGTGAGTTTTAGTAATTATTGTAATTAATAATTGCACATACATAATTGAAGGACTCGGGTGTAAAACATGGTAAGTGACATTTTGGTTATTTCTGAGTTCATTAAGAAAAAAAGATTGTTAGAAGCTATACTGCAGATATATTTTTTGGTGTTGTGTTTTCCAATTTCAGAAGGCTTCACCGAGTCCAATGCAAATTGTATGACATGGCAATTTCACTCGAAAATACAAGGATGGCACATTTTACTTTGTAACTCAAAAGTTACCAAAATGTCACTTCAATTAACAAAGGAAGCAGTGATTCAATGAGAAAACGGTTTCTTGAATTTGAGTGATAAATAAATGTGTGGGGCATTAACCCCCAACCCCCCTAAGATAAGTAGATTTCTCGTACAGCACGGGTAAGCTGGGTTAAAATTTGGGTAGATATGAAACTAAAATCGTATTCAGAAGGTCGCAAGTGCAAGTCTCGCAGCAGGTCATTTTGACCTGGCAAATTTATTGGTGTATTTTTCGTAGTCACCTCCGGTGAATGTTGGGATGGAACCTATGACGCTTCCTCCACTTTCTTGTTCGTGAATGACCGTTTTACATTCTGGGTTAACCCAGCATGAAAGCACATCTCAGTCATACTGGAGATGGTGTGATCTGCACCAAGCTCCTCTATCTTACGGTACAGGGTGAGAGTAATTTGGGGGGATCACCCAAGACCATCTTGAGGTTCAGGCCACAGCGCTTAGTCAAGACGTCATCATCTGGAGGCGATCGTCTTAACGCTGTAAACTCCTTGACGTAATTTTACCGTAGATAATTAAGGTATATTTATTTCTCTTATGAAGTTAAATTTTGACATTTACCCTCCCGACGAATATAGTTAGAAGGAATATGTATAATATTGAATATTTACACCAAAATTTTCATTGACGAAGTCACTATGGCCACCACAAAAATTCCTACCATAGCACAAAGAAAGAGTTGAAAACCGTTTGAAACTTCCTGTCGGAAATATTTAAACATTGTATATCTTTGAAAAATATTATCGGGAATATTGGTCAGCTACAGTAAAACTCGTAACCGCGTTTGTATGAACTTTTGTATGTAAAATCAATTGATTAAATAAAAAACAAGTTAGGTTGACCGTAAACTTTCCAAGTTATCTAATCAATTAAATTGTCTTTAAGTTTACCCAAAATTAATCAACCAGATAATGCAGATATTCTGTGTAGCTATACAATCTCAATACAAAACCTTAATTTCTATATTCTTGCAGCAAAAGCGAAAGAAATTGGTACAAGGGCAATGTTACATTTCTGCGTATAAAGACTAAACGTAAATAATTTGTCACATTGTAATTTCGATCCTATTGACTTTATTGAACGAAAGATAATAAACAAATTGAATCTTTTCATTGTCGTTAGTAAGATTTGTGACAATAACTTAAGTGTTTCATTGAGAAAAAAAGCAGATTAATATTTCCATTTTAACGTTCACTTGGGAAATAAAAATTTGGAATATTTCCTTACACTGTTTTTTACATTCCGTTAGAAAAATCGTGAAGAATGTTAATAAATTATGAAACAATAAACATTATCACTGATTTAGTAATCAAAGTTACGAACATTGAAGCTTCACAAAGACAAAAAATAAAAAGCAGTTCATATGAAACAGTTTTAAAAATGTAATACATTTGTAGTTCATATTAACATAGCTAGGTAACAAAATGCTTTCTGTGTGAAAACATTTGTATTTGAAACATAAGTAACATATATATTCTTGGATAGTTTTACACACGAATATTTCATCGACGTTCTTGTTACACATCGCACCTTTGTATTTAAATGTACAACATATCTTCCATTAGCCTCTGATTAGCATAAAGAAGCATAAAGCGGGATAAAATAAGAATAAATGTACACATGTATCAACTTTGCCCCGTTGTATAGCTTTCTTTCATTAAGCACATTTTGAAACTGAAAATTTGTGTAAATAATATGAATAATTTATCGAATGCTTGCATAACATTTACACTAACAAATTGCTTTGGTAGACGTAATATTAACCAACGTTTGTAATTCAGGGTAAATTATTTGATAATTCTAAAAAAAATGTTGACATGTTGTCCACATTTACGAGTATATTTGATGCCTATTTCGGACACATGAAATGTTTACATCATGAACTATTACTATTATTTATTTTTTAGTATAATACATTTGTTACTTGTATATTTTCGTAGTGACTGAATCACATGGAATTGCCCTAAAAATTTCTCATTTTTACCAACATCTTGAAGAAATGTGAATGTTACTCTTACTTTTTTCATTGTAATTGCCTCTGCAATTGAGTACACAAGACTTATACACCATACCTCTTCCACATTTAAGCATATTTACACGTCATGTAAACTCGATTACAGTTCTTAAATTTGCATTACAATTCCATATTCACTAAAAAGGTCCAACATTGATTCCGAAGAAGCAAATCAAACATGGCAGCTATCTCGCCTCCAGTTGATGACGTTTAGTCACGTGACCGGAGCAAGCCATCAGGCTTTCAGATTGAGAAGGTAATGGATCACCCCTCCAAACTGTTCAGACAATTTCTTTTTAGACAATATGTCTAATTTTAGTGACTAAAGTGTTCTCCCCGACATTTGACTGTCTCGACAAACAATTATAACTGTCATGTGCATATTCGTTTATTAGTCTTTTAAAATTCTAATGTGAGACTTCATTAATATGTGTAGTTTGCGTATACAATGTATTTTTAACGTTAAAGTTTGTGAAAAAAATTTTAAGGTCACTTTATGCATAGTTAGGCTAATTGAGACTGGACCTACAGTTTAACGTGGAACTCTGTGCCTCTACCGGGTATCGAAGTTGGGACTACTTGATTACAAGGCGACACTACGCTACCAGGAAGGCCTACGTTTTTTATAGTATACTTTTTAGTTTCGATTAATTCTATCATATATTTTCATTGCATTATTTTCTAATAAATATTTTCATTGCGTCATTAATATGTTTTGTTAACGTACACATATTTTGATAATATAAAGAGTGTCTCAGAAATATTTTCGTTTTTGAATCCGCCCTCTGGGGCAATTCGCACATTACGAAGAAATGAGATAGATCGCAAACGCTTGGCAACATTGTTAATATTTAGTTGCCACGGAGCGCTTTACGGGACAGCAACGTGCTTTTTATGTTCTTGCGTTTTATGAAAATAATTATTCTTGTGTTGTTGCGCGTCGTTTGTAACTACATCATTATAACCTGGCAGGAATGAGAGACGTCCCAAACGTCTTAAATATTGCGTGAGAAAGTTTGAAAACACTGGAAGCACTATGATGAGTAAACCGCCAGGACGTCCAAGGTCATGAAGATAGAACAGAAACGTTGACCGTGTGCGCCAGTCTGTTAGTGAGGAGAGTGATCGAAAACTTTAGTCCAAGAATAATTGAATGTGAAAACATGAACGGTCACCATTTGTCCAATACTCTTTTCCACAAATAAAAAATTAATGTTTAAGCTTTCTTTTGGTAATAAATTTATCTTTATACAAAAAAAAATGAAGTATTTATTTTAATACTCCCTCTGTCCCATAATTATAGTCCGGTATGCCAAAATGGTAGTACAGAAATGACAAACGAAGAGGCAGATGGAAAGCACAATTTGTACTGATCCTTGAGTAGTAAAGTTGTATGACTCATTCCCTTGTTTCATGTTGTTCTTCTCTATACACCAATGTCACAGTTTGAATATGAGGCAATTATTATGAGACAGAGGGAGTAGTTTTAAAAACGAAAATATTTCTGTGCCACCCTCTCACTTTTAGTCTTGATTTATTATATTCTGTTGTTTTTCACTGTAGTATTTGCCATTGAATATTGCTATTGCACTATTATAACTATCCGTTTCACATTTTAACGATAAGGTTTTGTCGTAAGATGAGCCTGTGAGTCCAAACACGCCTGCTAGAATTTAAGACTTTTCTATTCCATTCTATTTATTAGTGGCGATGTGATTCTCAACAATAGATTATTGTTGTTTTACGTCACATATTTATACAATTACGGCAATGTAATAATCAACATCCATCATTTCCGATATCTGAACCTACTATTCTTATTTTGACAGTGCGTTGTACTAATGTGTATATACCATTTAGGCTAACCAGGTTCATGTTTGTACTAATTGTTCATATACTGAGATTTATCCACAATTTGCAATCCATGTAAAGATGGATGCACAATTTAGGTAAAGGCAATTAGAGCAAAGATCAACGCAATTTATAGCTTCTGGGGCATTGTTAGTGGGTGGTGGAGTATGTGGATAAATTAATCTTCATAAAATCTGCAGGTTTCAATATGTTTTCGGTTCGACTGGATTAAAATATTACCCTCCAGATGTCATTCCTGCATCCACCACTTCCGGTAAATAATGCTTTGACTCGGCATCTTAAAAAAAAAGGCAATGCAATTTTCAAATGTGCCTATACCCTGTCTCTACAGAGAATACGCAACTGGTGTTTGACTTTATGCATTATGATTTTTTCTTTAAGTGATGGTGAGGAGTGTCATCCTTAGATGTCCAAGATAGAGAATGCTGGATACATGGGAAGATGAAAGAACAATGTACTGCCGACCAAATACTGTGCTGTTCAAAGGATACGTCACTTTTGTATGAGAGTATTATGCAAATAAATATTTTATACCTACGCTTCATTGTCTTTCTTCGACTTTTACCACATAATTCCTTTCTTTTTTGTTTGCAGTTAGGTTTCCATGTCTAAAATAAAAATGTAGCTTCGGTCGTACCAGGAAGACAAGGACCCCGACAAGCTTAAGCATTAAACATACAAAAAATACTTCGCGCACCATAATACAAGGCAGTCAAATGAAATTAATTCATTCCTTTGTTTGAAACCTAACAGCTTTTATGCGTTTTTGTCCATAACAATACACATATAAAATGTACACAATTGTTTTACATTAAAATTATCAGTCTTTCCCCCCATTTTACAGATATTAGATTTTTTTAAAAAAAAGAACACTTTGCCTTTTACAATTGTATGTTACACTTGCTTAAAAATGATAAACTGTAACCAACAGTCACATGAAAACCTAATTTGTTTTTATTTCTAATGTAGTAGGTTTCTGTAGATAGGTTTGCACAAGTTTCTTGCATTGTAGCACAGACCTATTGTTGAGCTATATATATTTTCAAGCTTGAGTTAGTGCCTGTATACAGTAAGAATAATAGGTCCACGTGCAGTGACTTATGATAACACTAACTTATTGTTTGGGAAGGGGGGTTCGAAGTGGAGACGAGATTCCTTACTTTTTTTAAGTATTGTGTTCATTATTTTAATGCTAGTTACTACATTTAAATTTTTTTGAGGACACGTATGCTTATCAGGCAGCCCTGTGTGCACGCCTAAGGTTGCCATCTTCATTGCTCATTTAGATTGGAGTGCCTTCAGACATGGCATTGTGTACAGTGTTTTACTCAGGACACAGCATTCGTTGCAATAAAACAGGTCGATCCTAGGGATTAGCAAAGCGGCTGCAAGTTTTTCCTTTTGTTTACAAAAGTAGTTCCTTGCAAAAGCATTAGGTTGCGGTTTCTTCGGTATTTATTACGGTACACAGCTCGAAGGGGAAAGCTAAGTAACATCCAAGTTCCAGTCTCCGTTACCTTAGGGTATTATGGGAAAATCTAATTTCCGTCTAACTCGCATCATGGCATTACCGTGTCGTCTCCGGTTAGTGCTTCAACCTGAAGTTGGGCAACTGGTCTCTTTTTATTTCTTCTCTGAGTCTTCTATTAGCGTCTTAACTGGAAGGTTTTCCCTAATCCTGAGGGATTTTATGCTCGCTAAGCATAGGGAATGGTAAACTTTCATGTGAGCTTTGCGGCAGGTTGAAATTAAGGGTTATCATGTTAGTGCGATGCCTGCAGTTTTGGCCTCCTTGGATCTGCCGCAGGCTGTAACGTGTTTCTTAAGCAGGGTGTGGCATCTTTCTTTGGTTCAGCAGTGCCATTTTTCCCATGTTGTCGCATATCAAACTTTTTTCTTCAAGATATCAGAGACGTAAGGAGAGTTATGAAATATGCTACCCAGCTCTGTCCGAAAGGGTATAGTTATTGCTAGTTTTCGCTTGTATATCCTCGAAAATTGCTATTTGAATGTGGGATTGCAATTTTTAAAAACATATACTTACCCTATGTAAGTATATGAGCAGTTTTAGTGCGTATTTATATTTAGTGTGTCCCTTTCTCGGATCCTTCACGATTACTAAGTCTCGACTAAACCCTAAAGTGTTTTTTCAAAGTGTCATATCAAGTGTAAGTTGTCGAATTGTGAGGGTATATCACGAATTGTAAAACGATTCATGTATCGATTGTAACAGATAATCTCTTTGATATTCCTAGGGATAAAATTGAATATGTGTTCTGGGCCCATAACCTACAGTTTATTTCGAGAAGTTTATTGTGCTTCTCACTGGACGAACACAGGTGCTACAAAAAAATATTCGAGAACCAAAACAGTTGAACATCGATAGTGCAGCTTCGCACAGACTACAACCCATGTAGTATATCAACTCTTGATCTCTCGTTTATAGCCTACACTTTATGTGTTTATTCACAAAAAACACCCTACAAATACCACCTCCATTTTCGGTCTCGGGCATCGTGGATTCATTTCAAACAGGTTGATTTCAATCACTTTAAATAAATAATTTATTGAATAAGTATTTTGTAGATATCAGAATCACTTTTGGTCAAAGTACATTAATCTCGTAATAATTTAATACTCTTTGTTAGGCTTTAAGAAAGGAAAATAAAGGAAACAAAATACGAGTATATGTACTGATGGGGTGAAGCTCATACGAAAGGAAAGTAATATGTAAACTGTAGACACAATAATTTTTATAGGCAAAAATAGCAAACATTTTGTGTAGAAAAATACACAAAATCGTAATCATGTTAAACCGTAAATTGTGTAATTATCATTAAACTGTATATAAACATGGTAGCTGATATTTTTCAAAATATAAAAAAAATGTCTAAATTCAGCTTCAAAGACTTTAAAAAAACATTTAAAGTTAAAATTATAGTCATCCACAATGTTTTATTTTCACTGAAAGAAAATTGATTGATTTGCTTTATTTTACTTCGCCTTTTGTGCCACTTTTGCTAATTTGCGAAGATGGGGATGAGTGATATGATGAAATTGATGAATGAACACACAAACATCCATGCCCAGGCCAGCATTCGAACCCGGGACCACACTGGAAGAAAAGTTACTGAAATTATGTATTATACGTAGTTTCATTAGCACACGCAACAAACATTTCCATAGTAACCAGTATCAGAAACAGAAAGATGAATATGTAATGTACATATATATTTTTTATTTGCTTTAATCAAACTGTTCAAATATTTTACAGAGCCGTTCAATAGAAAAGCCTTTCTGTAAAAAAATCTATGTGTGGTGCCAAAGACCATACCAGCAATTTTAAACTTTTTTTAAAAAGAAAATCAAAGACGTCGATTTAAATTTTAAAAAATCTGATTTAAATTTTAAGAATCATCAAAAATGATTTTTAAATAAAAACCGTGATTTTTATCCACCCTGGTTTCGGATGACACTATGTTAATTGAAATTTTCTGATCTGTGGTCAAATTGTAAATACTCCTTGTGTGTTTGTGTGTGTTCCTGTTTCTGCCCTAGTAGACTCTGAAATCTAAAACATGTGATGTGGATTTGAGTTGCAGAACTCTAATATAATGCTGTAGGAAATTAGAACTATGTGCATACCTAGTTCACACTAGGGATGGCCAAACGGATCCGGATCCGAAAAATCCGGATCCGGATCCAAAAGTTACGGATCTGGATCCGGATCCGGATCCGGGTCTAAAAGTTTCGGATCTGGATCCGGATCCGAAAGTTCCGGATCCTGGCCGAAAGTTTCGTATCTCAATCCCATTATAATATTACCACACCTTAAAAAGGTATTATGATCTTCGATTACAAAGAAATTTTTCGTTAGTCCTACAAGAATTTTTTTCAAGTGTTGTTCCTAAAATACTTTGCTACGCATCGGCTAACACACTCGTGCACAAAAATAATCTTACTTGTTTAACATAAAATGTCAGAGGTGATTTTGTAAATGCCATTGAAACGAATATGTATTCATTCGAATGTATTGGAAATGAAAACACACATAAATGTGAGACATTCCATTCCAGGATGAAACCTTTAACACATATAACAAGATAGAAATTATACAAAAATTATACAATTGTTCTACAGTTCCAGTTTTACAAATTATAATAAAACATTATAATATATGCAGTGTTATATAATTACAAAGTGTAAGACTAACAAGGGAGATTATCTAAGTGTCCCCCTCCGATTTCCATGAAACTTGGCAGGCGTGTAGTGGGGCCTAAAGGAAGAATTCCGTGTTTTTTTGTTTCAGCTAAAAAACGGTTTTAGGGGACAAAACCGCCTCAAATGTCAAGATGAGGACAAATTGAAGTGAGGATCTGACCCCTGTGTTCCCCTCCGATTTCCATGATACTTGGCAGGTGTGTGTATAAACGGGCCCAAATGAAGAAATACGTGTTTTTTTTTGTTTCGGCTAAAAAACTGTTTTAGGGAGCAACCCCTCCCCCTCAAATGTCAAGATGAGGACAAATTGAAGTGAGGATCTGACCCCTGTGTTCCCCTCCGATTTACATGAAACGTGGCAGGTGTATAGAGGGGCCTAAAGGAAGAAATACGTGTTTTTTTGTTTCAGCTAAAAACTGTTTTACGGGGCAAAATCCCCTCAAATGTCAAGATGAGGACAAATTGAAGTAAGGATCTGACCCCTGTGTCCCCCTCCGATTTTCATGAAACTTCGTAGGTGCATAGAGGCGCCCAAAGGAAGAAATGCGTGTTTTTTTTTTGTTTCAGCTAAAATTCTATTTTAGGGGGCAAAACCCACCTCAAATGTCAAGATGAGGACAAATTGACGTGGGGATCATTTGACCCCTGTGTACCCCTCCGATTCCCATGATTTTTGACAGGTGTATAGAGAGGACCTATGCCCCCTGTTTCTTCCTATGCCATATTTACGTGGTTTCGGACTCAGATCCCCGTTTCAATTTCTCCTCATCTTGACATTTGAGGGGGGCTCTATACACCTGCCAAGTTTCATGTAAATCGGAGGGGGAGACTTAGACCTCCCTTGTAAGTGTATTAATCAATTACAAATCGCGCACGCGCGCACACACACTATATATATATATATATATATATATATATATATATATATATATATATATAAGTGTATGTATATTATATATATATGTATATTAGCAGGTAACAATATGTTATAAGCACATTCTTACTCTCCAAAGAAGCGCATGTGGGATGGCAAAACGGATCCGGATCAGAAAATTCCGGATTCGGATCCAAAAGTTCTGGATCCGGATCCGAAAGTTCTGGATCCGGATCTGAAAGTACCGGATCCGGATCCGAAAAATTTTAGGATCCGGATCACTAGGATCCGGAACCAACCGGATCCGGATTTCGGATCCGCCAGGATCCGAATCTGGCCATCCCTAGTTCACACCATAGACGGATCGTACGCCACTGATGCATATGTATGTATATATAGCTCTCTGTGTTTGTGTACATACACAAACACACACACACATACATACATTACACGCACATACGAGACGAGATAAGGATCTGCCAAGTCTCGTCTCGTCTCAATACCTTTCCTGATTGAGAGTTGTACCAATTCTCGAAATTATTGGACACGAAATCTGTTCTTACGTAATGTAATTTTTGTTATTTAGCGTCGCTTTTCTGCCACTTTTGGCTAATCGCGACTATGAGGATGAGTGATAACAATGAAATTGATGAATGCTGTGCTAACCACTCCGCCACGGAGGTCGGCTGAACTATGTTCTTATGTAAGTGATCCCCGAACATGTTTCTTGAGCAATATAATTTAGTACGACTAATTTTTGTAGACATTAGTACTATTAAATCAAGAAGATTTAGGTGGGTAGGCCATGTGGCAGAAATGGGAGAGGAAAGAAGAGTTTACAGGATTCTTGTTGGGAAACCTGATGGTAAGAGACCTGTCGGAGAGAGCTGCACCTAAAGGAAATCGGTAAGGATGGAAAAGATTGGATTGATCTTACGCAGAATAGGGACAGCTGCAGCCATACACCTTTGGGTTTAAGAAGGTTAGAGAGTTAGTTAGTTAACAGGTACGTATCTAGAAATATATTTCGCGGGGGGTCCGAACCAAATGTGTCAATAATAATATTTAAATTAAAAATAAGTTATAATTATATAAAATATTAATTAAGATATGTAAATGTTGTCACGGTATCTAGTGACATGTAAAACGCAGTTCGATATAAATTATTTTTTGTTTATTGATTCATTTTATGTTCAAATATAAAAGTGTGAGGTATTTTATTTTGTGGATAAATTTGTATCCGAGCCAGACGTCGGGAGTTGGGGACGGGTTTTTCTTGAGTGACAGCAGAACTGTCTTTTCGGCTTAGAACATGACATATTTGCACTAACACGGAGAAATGGAAAGGTTATTTTCGTCGAGACCGGGCTTCAAATCACAGCGGGGAGCAAACCCATTCTTCACGGATGACCAGAAAAATCAGCTGGAGCCCAAGCCTGCAAGGATCGAAGACGCCTCGGTGACCGCGTTTCAAGACAATGGAGAAAGGTCATTTCCACCCCCTCAGAAACAGAAGCCAAGCCACCTTACCGTGCCTCCCAACGGACAAATTCAAAAGTGATATATAAACAAGAGTACTACGATTCCAGAGACAGTTTTGACCCGGATTTCATAGAGAGAGCAGCTCCGCGCTACACTCTCGTGTGATTATTGTTTTGTGTCCGTGAACTTTGTTTCCTTACGTACCGTGAGCGAATTGCAGATAGAGAGTTACCAGTGTGCGCCTTATTTTGGTGAAGATTACGCGGTGATTTGTTTTTGCCAAGCGTGGACTACATAATAATGGAGGGCTAAAGAAGATAGAGAAGGGAGTCCGTCGACTCCCCTGACGCCTGCAACGACGCCGAAGCCAGTCAGACGACGCCAAAACCAAACACTGCCCAAAGCCCGAAGGACGTTTCCAGATCGACGTTCCAACTGAAGCCCGTTACCAGAGAGAGAGAGAGAGAAGGACGACTCCAGATCGACGTTACCAGAGAGAGATGATTGCAGATCGACGTCCAATTGATGCCCGACGGTAGAGAGATTCCGGACCGGCGCGTGACCACGTATTCCCGACGCTAGTGACAAGAGGAACGCCCGAAGTACTGAGGAGGTGCAAGTACACCCTATCGTCGCAATTATTCTTCGTCGCGATCGACCTCGGAGAACAATTTCGCCACAAAGGAACCGTGTGCAAGTCCCGCGTCCAGGAGAGATGAATGACCACGCAATGTAGCAGAGTCCGGTAGAGTATACTTCAGAGGGTCTATGTCCATGTAAACGTGCATTGTTAGTATGAACACCGTACTGTTAACGTCGAAGTCTCACTTATTTGCAAAGTTACTCAGGAAACCCCGAACCTAATTTCCGTGTCTGATAATTTTTGGTATTGTTGTAAACTGTTCAGATGTTCTAATTTAATTGTCTGCATTCAGCGTTAGAAGCTCCATTTCATTTCTTTAATATTTAGTGTAAATTGTCAAAGTGTGCTCCAATTTTTTGTGTAACCGACCGCCCCGTCGCGCCATTTAATTTGTCAATAGTTGACTGATGAGTCCTTTTTAATTGTGGAGAGCGTAATTTTTATATTGCAAGGTCGTGCGCATGAAGTATTATTATTTGTTGCATAGTGGTTATTAATGTAATTTTTGCTCGCGCCGACGATTGATTTGTGTATTCCGGCAGCTGGAGCCAATTAAGTTTTTGCATCACTATGTAATTGTGTAGTTGTTCTCATTGGACGAGAGAGGCTTATATGTATTACCCCCGTCCGAGAAACTTGTATAATATCGTGCTTACGACTGGATGCATACGTTCATTCGAACGAAAGATTTAACCACGCCGACCCAATTGTCTTAGTTAACCGCTTTCCGAGGGCTGGCACTTAAGTTAATTTAAAAGAGCACAGGAGCTGGCAGACAAATGCCCTAAATTCACGTAAAGCTTTAAAAATTAAAAGGAATGATATGTTAATGAGATCCGTGATTTGTATCTATACGTCACATGTAAAAATACCTCATAGGTGTGAAAGAGAGAAGAGTAAATGCTGTGAGCGTTTGAGGAGGCTTTGTAAACAGTTGTTGATTGCAATGTTTTTTTTTTGTTGTTACAATATATATTCACTTTTTTACCGTTCGTCAGTGTTGTTATTTGACGTTTTTCAGGTACCGGATATTATGCTATTAGTATTTTATGATTGTTCGAATCTACATATCAAAGGTAAACAAAACAGTGTAACATTTCAAGGTATTTATCTCCGCCTCGCAATAGTATGACAATAAACGACCGTCTCAGTACCGAACTTGAAAACCTGGACCGAGAGTCACGACCGGTTTCCCGTATACATAACGACGTTTGGCCCCGTGCCGGGGTATGATTGACACGTCATTTCGGGGACCGGGAGTGCACTCGTTACAATGTATTAACATTGCATTTTTATTATTACACGAATACATAAAAAGATGGTAAAATACTATTTATTAGGCTACCTAGCTTACGTGTACTTAAGACCGCCAAAATTTGTATAAAAACATGTAAATTAATGTCAAATAGATAAAGAATTGAATATATATCAAAATAATCAAAAGAAGGATGTTAGATCAAATTGACGAAAAATAAAGTTATTTGATGCATATTAGCATTAGCAGTAGTGTGCATAAATCTTCTTTTATACTGTCCTTCAAAGCAGTATGTTTCAAATGTAATAATAATAATAAATATAATAATAACCCTTGCCTTCTGAGTTCATAGAAAATAAATAATCATCGATAATAGTACAATCGAGTACAGTTATGTTGAAAAGTATATTTTCATTATTTTATTTTAGTACTTGGTAAGTCTTGGGGGGGGGGGGGGTCCGGACTCCCTACATCCCCACTAAATACGTTCTTGTTAGTTAATACTATTTCCAAACCAGTGTAATATTCTGAAGTAGGCGTCTTGAAGAATAAATAAAAGCTTCCCTGCATTGTACGAACAAATCTGATGTTGGTTAGCATGAATCAGAGACACACATCCCAAATCAGTGTTAGACAAGACGCAGCGATGCAAATTTCATGCAAAGAAGAGCGCTCTGCTTCAAAGTAACCAGAAAAAGAACAACCGATTTCTTATTCCACAATAATTACTTATTAACCATTCCGCTTTGCCACATTGTCTTCGTGTCAGACGGCTGCGATGTGCCTCGCGGACGAGAGTAAAATTACGAAAAGGAACAAGGGGGAGAATCAGAATACAAAATTCACGTGAGACGGAAAGAGGCTCAGGTAATCCCCGCACTGGAAGATCTCATTACAGAGTTCCTCGTCGCCTGGATTTCAAAGAAGATTTGGCGGCTGCCAGGCAGTGCCAATCTGTCAGCAAATAAGCCTAAGAAATTACAGTTGTTAGGAGACGCGAGTGAAGCGAAGCATGCGAGCGGGATTTCTTGGGATTCTCCTGATTAATTGTTCCTGAACGAGAAGAATCAATTAAGCCACCTGTCTTTGAAGCCGAGACGTCGATCACGTTGGGGGGAGAAGCCAGAAGTTTCACGGAGTTCTGCGAAACACGCCTTTTCTTATTTCTGGCCGACGGCGAAATCCTTCCGCGGTTGGGGATTTTTTTTATTTTTATTTTTAACGGAAGCTGCTACAATGCGCATGCTGAGAAGAAACGAAGTTGGCGAATCGAGGTAAGAAATTACCCAATGTTTCGTTGTTGCTTGGTTGGGGCTTGAGGAATTCAATTTTCAGAAATTTTCAGTTATCTTCTCTTTTGTGAGAGCGCACTATATCTTCAGAACCTTATCTCTTTTTCCGTACCCTTTTTTTTTACCATAGTTTTACAATAAAACAACAGTTTTTCATCAAAATGAGCAACACTTGTTGATGAAAAGACACCTATGCTTCCGGTACTAAAGCAGGGGTGCCCGCAGGGGAGGTGGGGATAATGGCACGGACCGCGCAATCAAAATTTGGGGGGGTCCTTTTCTAAAATTCAACATGTATATATTTTTATAAAATATATGCAAAAAAAAGTTTATACCTTGGCACAATGCTGCATTGATTTGCTTTATTTTACTTCGCTTTTTGTGCCACTTTTGGCTAATTTACGAATATGGGGATGAGTGATGATGTGATGAAATTGATGAATATACACTCACAAACATCCATGCCCAGGCCGGGATTCGAAACCGGGACACCTGGCGTCGTAGCGCGTTGTGCTAACAACTCCGCAACGGCTCAGCACAGTGCACACAGAACCCAAAACGTGTCAATTGGCACATATATGTTGACTCCAGTAACATAAACTGCACATAATGCACTTACTTACACCAAAGTTCTTCAGAGGTGTGAAAAATCGAATTAGAATATAACCATTATTCCAGTTAATAAACAAGTACTTTATATTATTTTGTATTACTACCTAAGAGCAATAAGCAGAATGTGAATCAGGTTAAAAACCAAGATTTATGGGAGGCTAATTAAAGTTTCCCAACAATTAATTTTTGGTGCGACTTTCACCATATTAAATTACAAAACTGGGTGCAATTTTTAATGTCAATATATTATTTTACCTATCAAAGTGGCCATTTTTAATCATATCCAATAACGAATGTACTTTGTTTCATATAAAATAATATTTTCATTTCATGATTTCATTTTATAATTAAAAGATTTTTGTTATTTAGAGTCGCTTTTCTGCCACTTTTAGCTAATCGTGACGATGATGATGAAATTGATGGACACCCACAAAGAACACCCATGATCAGGCCATGATTCGAACCTGACACCCCCCTAGCGTCGTAGTATACTGTGCTAACCACTCCGCCATGAAGGTCAGCTTATAATTAAACGCATAGTGCATAGTAACTATTTTTATTGAATATTTGAACATGTCTTTCATGTAATACTCTTTTTATTACATGATTATGGATAAACAACGAAGTGAGGAAAATCGGATTAGTTGCTTAATTGGAAGCACCAATATAAACTCGTAATTAACCGTACATAATTATTTTATCTGACGCTGGACCTCAGGCGAGTGTCCGAGTTGCCATCCTTCCCCCCCCCTTCCCTCCTCAAGGAGCGGCTCTGCACTACACTGTAGACAACGGGTTCGTATGCAAGTTTTCATGTTTCGCCAATGCTGTGATGAAAGAACGACATAGCCTACACATTACTTCATGTAACATAATATATTAGTGCTGTTTTTATGACTAGAATCTGCTTTCAAATTGCTTAGTGTAGTTCTAAAACCTGTTTCGGTTGTGCAGGTTTATCGAGAGAATCGAATCGTATCGTATATCATGGCTTTGCTGTTAAAAAGTTATCGTCCCCTCTAACGAAGATAAAAATTACTTCTCTCTGGTGCTAAAAGTACGTTTGGATCGCAAATACTGCTCACATAATATGTACACAAAATTCCTGAAAAGGTTTATTTGCTTAATAACAATTTTCACATAATTTAAAATGTCCCTATACTATAACCTTTTTTTGAGATTATTGCTACTCAACACCGGCCTGTGTAGCCTACTTGTGGGTTTTCCCACCGACTCGATTACCCACAATTCCTTTGCCCTAGTTTGCGTTTAACTTGGTTCGGTACGGTGGGCTGCGTGATGTCCTATATCACTTGAAAACGTTTAATTTGACACTGCTAACCATAAACATTGTAATTTTACAATGTATTAATTCCCTGAACCATATTCTAATTCGATGAATAAATAGAAGAGAGAATATCGACGAAAAACACACCAGTCGTGTTCAACTGGACATGGAAGTTCCCGACGGCTGCTATATGCTGTGAGTACATCTTCATTTTTTTGTTATTAACTGCAGACTGCACTGTTGATATTAAGCGTGTATGTACAGCGGGATCCATGAGTATTACCGTGCAAATTGTCCATCACAATGATCGTGCACTTTATTTGACCCAATAAGAGCTTCAGAAATTAAAGAAAACCCAAAACAAGCTGTTGACAACTTCTGCACAAACATTTATAAAAAGTCGTCGCTTAAAAACACACAGGATGTAAGAAAAAAAATAATGAAAATAACCATGGACAATTTGCACATTAATACTCATGGATCCCACTGTACGTGTTCCACACAGTATATGTTTTCTTTAAATACTTGTCTGGTGTGTTTGTGTGTGTGGGGGTGATTTATATCAAAGTTAGAAGACAATTATGGAGACGTAATCCGTTCGCAATCTTGTCCGAACATGTCTTTAGTTTCGTTAGCACAGGTCTTAATCGAACGTAGACTGTACTGATTCTTATAGTAAGAAGAACTTGTTGAATGCGAGAAGCGGAATGCTTTCTATCATAAAATGATGTACGCCTTCGAATTTGTCCTCTACTGAATTGATAAATGTGCAAGGGCAATGCCAGTTTTCGCATTTTTAATCCACATTAAACTATGAAGGTGGCATGGCATGCTGGGAATGTTCAATACATTCCTGTTCCAGCTATTCCGAAAGTTGTCTGTCATACTCGTCATGAACGTTGTTCCCTCGCACCTTGATCCAAATTTTCAACATTTTTGTAATGAAATATCAAACCTTAGAAAATGTAAGTGAAATAACGCAAGAGAAACTGTTGACACTGCTACTTGTTCTCTTACTATCATTTGTAAAGATAATACAGCTTGCAACGTTGTCTGTCAATGTTTTCGTGTCTATATTTCGCCATGTTGCTTTGTCCTTGCACACAAATGTATGGAACAAATGGGACATAAGAAATAGATAGGTGAGAATAGAACTTAAACATTATCATTGGTGCTTGTGGCATAATCTGTAAATAATATTATTGTGTCCTCATATTTCCCCTTATCGCTTTCGTCGTACACGAATCTATCATTTTTGTGTTAAAGTGGTATTGTTCTTATGCACAAAATGTGTTGTAAATTCTACTGAACATTTACTGAAATCATCGACAAGAAAGTGTCCTATTAAAAGTGAGTTCGTCGGGAAGAGAATGTTGTCTTTATTTTGTAACAAATTTCAGGGGGCTGAGGCCTCCCCGATGGCGCAGTGGTAGCGTCATCGCCTTGTAATCAAACGGGTCCCGGGTTCGATATCTGGTGGAGGCACAAGTGGTTCGGATCCCACTTTAGACTGTAGGTCCAGTCCCGATTAGTCTTGCTGTGCATAAAGTGGACTTATGGTCATTATATTTTGTATAGTTTTCGTTTCATTGCACTCATCACATTGTGATTTTTAGTCTGTGATCTGGTAAGAGATTAATTTCGTAAAACGAATCTGCAGGTGTTGGAAAGACTGGTAAAGTTGTTAACAGCTGGCGTTGTGAGAGGTGTGATGTGTAAGTAACACCTCGGGAAAACTGTGTCATGAACAGATGTGGGGTAGTGGAGCAAAAATGGAAGTGAAAACAAGTTAAATCTGCATTTACGGCAACTGAAGTTAAACAATTTTTGCATTTAGTGTTCACTGGTGCCTTTATTTACAATGTTTCGTTGAAATAGAATTACAGATGCGGGTAATTGTCTGTTATATCGGAGACACATTTCTATCGAATATTTTCAGTTTTAAATGGTTCGTACTTACCAATTGTGTATTGCGGAACATAGTTGAAGGTGCCATTATGCTTTTTTTACACGAAAATAACTTCGATTTTTTACATTACGAGTAATTCTTTTGGGTCCTTTCTTCCTTTGCGGAACATACAATATGGCACGCACAGCTGTGGATCATTGCGCGTCGTGTTTGTGTTTGTACAAGGCTGAAAACTATAGATATAACATTCTTTTCACTAAACAATTCAGTTTTAAATCACTTAAAGAGATTCTCTTTTTGTTGAGTTAGTCATTCAGATACATTATTATCACTGTTTGCTACGTTATTAGCAATATTGTATTGCACTCAATTACATTATCATTTTTTAAATTTACGTAGAATTGCGAAATTAATATACCTTCAGGCCACACTTTCGGATCAAATAATATAGCCTATCAAAGTCCTCTATTGTAACTGTTATGTGTTAAGCAGAACTACTTGCTGCTCTGACCTATACTCTGTCCCAACTAACTGTGGAGCAAGACCGCGCATGACGTCATAGAAGCGAGGGAAATTGAGTGGCCAGAGCGAAGGAGTACAGGCTGCTGGGAAGGCAGTCGCTTTCCCCCTCCACGCAATTCCGTTCCTCTCACGTGTTTATTGGTGGAGCCGTCTCCCGTGACTACTTGCGCAGAGACTTGATTTCGTTTGCCTGCTCTACAGTTAGCTGGGACAGAGTATAGATACCTTGCTTATTTCCTTGTTGGGAAGGTTGGCTGTCTTTTTGGCCTTGGCTTCTTCAAGAGGCTCATTTGTGTTTTGTTTACTTTGCACTCAATTCGAATTCGATTGTAACACACTAGCTGTTTCAAGCTTCTTACATAATTCTATATTTTGATCCCTAATTCCAACTATCCCAGCCCTCAAACATTGCACCTGATAATTTAACTCTTGCACTGTTAATATCAGTGACGTCACAGAATCCATAACACGACAATCCCCTGCACACTTTTCATTTCTAGCCCTCCGAGCTATGTCATTACCATCATTTAGTTCATCATCACTATTATCACCATTATAATGTTCTTCAGAAAACATTAAATCAGAGTTACTTACTGCTTTAATTCTATTCTCAGATGGCGTTGGGGTCACTGGCTTATCATCATTGCGGAGTTGACTACATTTCATGCATTTATATGTTGAAACTTCATTAATCATGTAACATTCCACTTCAATCTTGCTAAGCTTCAAACATGGTTTCGCATGAAACCTAGTATTACAAACAATACAAGCTAGAACTTGTTGTTTACCGTACATTCCTTTAGCACAGATCCCTATGATGATGATGATAATAATAATAATAATAATAATAATAATAATAATAATAATGAGAACCTGTTGTGCTAGATATTAAATCAACTGGTGGAACCAGTAGATTGATTGATTGATTTGGTGTTTTTAAGTCCACTTTATGCACAGTAAGGCTAATCGGGACTGGACCTACAGTTTTAAAAGGGATCCGAACCACTGTGCAATGTGCCTCCACCTGAAACCGGGACCCCTTGATTACAAGGCGAGTAGAAGAGTCTCCATAAGAATATAATAATACTCAAATTAATAATAATAATAATTCGGAATAAATTAGTTTATTTTTATTAGTTTGGAATAGTTATTATTGTTTAATAGGAAACATAACCATGATAATAATAATTAAGTAATATTATTATTGTTTTTACTACTGAAGTTTTATCAATTGCCTCACTCATCCTACAAAAAATTGTGACTACACCCATTGTAGCTTAAGACAATTCCAAAACCTCCCTTCACGTTGAACAACACGCTTCGGGGCCACACATTTTTCATTTCCCTTCATAACTCCTCCTTCATCCTTCTCGTTCCCTATTTACCCCTTTAGGTCCTCCGTGGCTAACCTAAATATTCATCGCCGCGAAAGAGGACTGGAACGAAAGTTATAATTCCCCGCACAATGAGTCCTGCATCCGTAACTCGGGGAACTTCTCTTCCAGGAAAGAAAAAAAACGAAAATGAAACACGACAACACAATCTCAGCGGTACATAACAGCGGCAGGAGAGGGAAAGGGGTTTTCGCAGCTGAGGATAATGAAATTTGACGCGGCTAATTGGGACGGAATAACGAAATAACGAATTCGTGACAGTCGGACTGAATGAATATCTTCCGAGAGAGAGAGAGAGAGAGAGGCGGCAGTTGCAAAATGTCTGGAAGGAAAATTATATTTGCTTTCCGGTTCATATTCCTGCATTGTTGTATTTTCTCCTTCTCTGTAACTTCGCAATTGCGGCGTCGAGACTGGGGTAAGCAAAAAGGCGAATTAGGTGAAGGTATTGCTTATGTTAATAAGAAATATGTGACAATGTTGTTTCTACGGTCCAGCATCAAGTTAATGAGGAAAGAGAGAAAGATTTAAAAGCAGATATTTCAGTCTAAACCTCCGAGATACCTTAAACTTGCAGCAGAGTTTTACGTATCAATCCGCGGCTGAACGGAGCACCACTCCCATGTCTTTCGCTGCACAGAGCCATACATTGAGAAAATAGTCCGCCCAATTAAACACAGATCGCAAGATATGGGAACACTCTGGACAACCGTGTTCAATTTCCCGCCACGGAGACTAGATTCGATCTTGAGCTTCTCTGTTCCTCCGCGCTGTCTGGTTGGCGAATCTAAGCTTCTAGTTCGCTTTCAACCGATCAGCTTCGTACCTGTTAATATCTATATAATTTTGTTCATGTACTGTATTAGTAAAAGAGCAACTGTAATTTCAGGTGGACACATGTGTCAGAATGAAACCCGTCCAAGCGGAACTATTTTCTGCGCGCAAGAAAAATGTCTTGACTTGTGAAACGGCGCTACAAGGTTGACTTATCTCAGAGTATAGCTACAGAAAGCGGTTAGAGAAATGTCCAACAATGACTTTTGCCTCTTGTGCAAGAGATCTCGCGTTCAGTTCTCATTTGAAACAAACGCCATGTTTTCTTTCGTTGATGATTATCCGCACATCCCCAACACCCCTTTAGCATCCCACAAAAATTTCCTCAACACGTCCATAAAATTCTTCACAAATAACCAAATTTTAGTCTTTTTGGCTCTTAAGGGAATTTCTGGATAAATCCCTGGCTTCGTTGACCTCTACTCAGTTTTGTCACAATATATAGTTTAATTTTGTTCTCATTACTTATATGCTGAATTTGATAGTTGCAACGGAGCGACTGAACTAAGCTAGACCCGCTGTGCAAGGGCCCTTTGAGAGTCAAGGAGAGTAGTTTTTCCTTGGGTGACGCGTGGTCAGTGCACCGAGTCCCATTGCCACTGTTTTCTCTTCCTAGACCGGAATCCGCTATTATTCCTTTCAAGTAGTTGTCCATTTGTCCTCACGATGGTGAATCGGTGTGGTATCAAACGTGGGAACGGTAACGCTTCGGCTAACTACAGATCATGATAGAATTTATCTATCAAAGCTGGTGAATTACTAATAAAAATTCTATTTCTGGAAAGTCTGTCACCTTTTTCTTAAAAAAAAACAAAACATAACGATCACAAATATTTTTGCCCCTAAAAAAATACTCCTGAAAATTTCCAGTAACAATCTGTTAACAGTTTCAAAATATGTCTGAAAACGCCAATTACTGCAGGAAAGCGTCCTGAAAACACCCGTGTGTCCAAATTCAATCTGAGTCATTAACCAATCATAGGATTGGTTAATTTTCTGTTCTTTCTATTGGATTTAGCCAGGAACAGCCCTGAAAGTTCAATTTTGCCATGCCTAGAGTTCGCCACTTACACTGTAAAAAGTTAACTGGATACATGACGCTCTGATATCGTCAATTTCCGCTACCACACAACAACCAGGAGCGTTTTTAAAGTATTAACGCCCATTACAGAGTTAACTTATTAATGTAATTTTAATTATTCAATTTTTAAAAAAACATATTCATGCTGCACTCAACTGCAATCTATAATGATTAACCACCTTATTGCATGGTAAAATATTTAAATTTTTAAAAAAAAACGGTCGGGTGCCGTTTTTGTAAATTGAGAGGCACACTGTCAAATTTTAACGGTAGAGAATCGTAGATTTTACTATACCTTCTATTCACTGGAAACTTACGCTCTAATAAATATGCAACGTGTCAGCAGAACACACCTTTTGGTATTTATGCAGAACTGGCATTGTTTAACCCCGTATGTGGTGTCTTGTTATACAATTTACTGTAAAACCACACCAAGTATGAACGCCTTTAACGGTTGATTATACCGCGTTTGTTACAACCTGTCCCGGTTCCCGCGCTAGCTGGTCGCTGGCTTTTCTCCGTGCTGGGAAAAGTCAAAGCCAGGCAGCCAATTAAAATACGCAACGTCTCAACAGTGTCTACGTAAGCGCCTATCTTCTGGCTTCCATTCGCTCCTCGCTGCCCATCAGACGATTTTTTCCTCGTTTCTCATTGGCACCGAAACTGTTGAGCGATCGCTAACCCGGGAAACGGGACAGGTTCTAACAAACGCGGTATAGATGTGGTGTTACACCACTGTTGGTTTGATTTGATTTGATTTGATTTAGTTTATTTTACTTCGCGTTTTGTGCCTCTTGGCTTATTTGCGAAGATGGGGATGAGTGATGAAATGATGAAATTGATGAATGGACATTCACAAACAACCAAGCCCGACCGGGATTCGAACCCGGGACCCTTGGCGTCGCAGCGCGATGTGCTAACCACTCGGCCACAGGGTCGGGCACCACTGTTGGTGACAACTCGGGTGGATATATTTTTACAGTGTACAGGGTCAACGAAGTTAGTAAAAAGATGTGTTTTATACAGCGTATATTGATACACTTGTATTTTGAATTGTATCTTCTGCAAATATGCTGTATAAAGAAACAAACTGCCGGAGTACAAAATGAGGTGAGTGTACCAATGCCCTATACCCAAGATGTATGCTGGCATGGTTCAGGTAGATGCAAGTAGGCTCAATGTTAACGCACTCACGAATCAAAAAGAAGCGAGTACTTTTTACAAGCTGCTACTAGCTGGAAAGAAATAGTTCAATCTTGTTGAACGTAGTGCGGCAAAATAACCCAAACAAAAATCCTTCCTCAGCACAACCAGACTGGAACTTGCTGGAGAATTGCAGCTTCCAGCCGATAATTGCCACTAAGCTCTTTTCCTGGAACAGTTTGGAACTGGAAGCAGAGATCTTTCGGTTCCTAATACCCAGACAATAAGCTTTGCGGTTTAGGAATCCTTTCGCAGTGGCTGCTCCACTTGGAAACAAAGCTGCCGGGTTGCTCGTCTGGCTTCATTTTACTTCCAGACTGTCAGATTTCTTCGCTGGAAAGACAGGGCTTAGCGGTTTTCGAACGACAAGCGAGGAGCAGCGACTGAAACGTAAGGAGACCAAAGTTTCCATTCTCTGCGAGTTAATATCGTCACCGCGGGTTTCTTCGGGAAGGGGGAGGTTTTGAAACGTTCAAACTGAACTGGCAAGTGGCTGATTCTTTTTTGTTTTCAATTTCGCTCCTTTTCGTTTCGTCGCAAAAGCTGGGGGCTTGACAAGCGCTTCGCCCCACCAAGGTCCTCATTACACGGGGCTGCCTCGGCCTTGCCGAAGTGTTCCCACTTATCGCAGGGGCGGACGGGGGTGGGGGGTTCAAAGAAAGTAACTTTGGAGGAAACAACGGGTGAGTGACGGGGACTTTCAGAAGTTTCAGGGCGTTTTCCGAAATTCCATGCCCCCCCTCTCTCTCCCGGCGCGTCACCTAACAAAATACTTTCCTATACACACACAAGTTATTCTCTCCAGCCACCTTTTTTATTCTCTATACTTGCGTGCAAAGTAAGAATTTCCAACGGGTTTCTGTTCCTGCCATGTTAATTGCGTCCTTGTTTGTAGTCCCCTCTGGCGGACTTTGAAGGAAACTCATGTACCGAGCACAAGGGGGCACGTAAGTCTCTCTCTCTCTCTCTTAAAAGGGGTGGGGGCGGAGCAGAGCGCCACCCTTCCAGTAATTACTATGTTACGTCAATCAATGTTTCTTGCCCTCTAATTGGCTCTGGAGGTACTTGACGTCAAAGCTAGGTAGGCGGGAATGTGGTTAGCGGTTATCGGCTTCTTTGGCAAAGGGAGTGAATGCGGCCGGGAGTAAAGGGTGAGATGAGAGTGAAGTTCTGTTTGAGCGAGTGTTGCCAACCTTCATTCTCTTTCACCATCGTTGGGGATTTACTTCTGAAACAGGAATGAATGGACAATCTTGGAAAGGCTTTGGGAAAATTTAGTAATCTGCCACTTAAAAAGAACGGTAAAACAATGTACAAGTGTCACCTCGGTGATCAAGTGCGTACTTGTTCCTGTTTTGTGTCTTAGCCTGGCCATCCCCATCCTCACGATTTCACAGATATTATACCTAGTATCGAACCCTAATTCCACTAAACTGTAGGGTACAGTCCTGATTAGCCTATCTGATCATAAAGTTGACTTAAAATCTATAGAAACCTCGTTAGATATGGGCTTTTATTTCTAGGATACTTACTTTGTGATATTAATAATAACTTTCAAAACCTTTTCAATCAATATAGTGTTATGGCTTATTTGAGATATATGTATTTGATTAAACAATTAGTTCATCTCTTCTCGTTGCAAATAACTTGTGAGCATATTAAGAATTTAGATTCCAATTGTGAAGCATGGGAATAAACGTGTGTGTTCGTACGTGCGTCTACCTCTTCGTGAATGAGCTCTGTGCCAGCAGTGATGTAGCCAGAGTTTCGTTTGTGTGGGCTTCATTTCGACGACCATGTTTCGCTTCCTTTCTTTCTATTCTTCTTTCTTTCCTCTTCTATTTCTCTATCTCTCCTTATTCTCTATTTCTCTTACTACTCTACTTCTCCATCTCTTTCTTCAGCTTGTTTTATTTCCTCCCTTCTCTTTCTTTCCCTGCCTCTCTGTTTGCTTCTTCCCTTCTTTTTCTCTTTCTCTCTCTCTCTGGATTTCTATATCTTTTTTCTGTGTTTCTTTAACTCTCCATTTTTTCTGTCTTCTCTACCTCTTTACTTTCTCTGTCTGCTTTCATCCCTCTATGCCTGCGTGCGTAAGTGCGTGTATGTTTGTGTGTGTGTAGGGGATCCTTTGCTATTTGTGTGAGCAAGAGGTCGGCTAATATGCCCAGCTGATGGTGACACTCATGAGTAAGACCAGGATTTTTTGTAGGCAAAACATGCGAAATATGTGCATAAATATGGAGAAGAAATCGCTGAAATATGTAAAAAATATGTAAATATACTGAAATATGGAAAATGTGTACGTGTTACGTACCCAATAGGACCAAGTAACGTAAATAGTTTGCCAAAGAGGAATAGAGATGGCAGCACCAGGGGTGAAAGACTAAGAATGAGCATAATATATGTGAATAACCTTATAAATAAGAACAAAGCAAATTGGAAAGATGAAAAACAATAGAATATACTATAAGAAGATAAAGAATAAATATAAAAGAAATAAATTAATGTACATACGCGATAAATTAAACCAGTGATCATATGTAAATTGATCAGCAAACTAAAGAAGTCAAAGCACTGATACAAGTTTGTGTCTGAACCGGTATTGCATCTGTCTGATTGATCTATCATTCCCATAGCGGAAATTTTGTTTACTTCAGTAGCTGTGCGTTCCAATCGACGCCCCACAGCACTTTTTGGTGGCGCGTTTTAACCGTAGCACCTACTTGGATGCGCGTGTCAGTCGTTTGCACGAAGTATACACTTTGTTGTACCCAGTTAGTGTTGGCGCGTTCCAATCGCAGCCGCAAGGGAGGATAATAGTATTATTCCCAAAGCTAAAAGCTGGAAAAGAATAAAGGAATTCATTAAATCGTCAAAACTTAAATAAATTGAAATCAAGAAAGTTCACAAAGACGACAAGAAGGAAGTCCAGATCCAGAACGTCCATTAAGAAGGAAGTCCAGATAGAAGAATATACAAATCAAGAAAAGAAATAATAAAAAGCATATTGAGATGAGAACAGACTGTAAACGAGAATTATAGAAGAAAGTAGCTTATCATGTAAATATTCTTACTCCATGTATCCTGTGTTTCAATAATATATTCGTTTAAACGTCTCCATTGGAAGGCATCCTGTCTAGTTTCATTGTCTACAAAGAACCCTACCCTGTAGATAAGCTAGCTGAGGTTTAAGATTAAGATTTATGCTCCTTGCATCAAATGGAGGTAGCATACGTATATTAAAATATTTAATATGTGCATTATTTATAATTTGTTTTCTATTTTTTAGGTTCCTTGCAATAAAAAAGTAATTATACTAAATTAATTACTCATTGGTATTATATTTTAAGAAGTTATCTTGATCCTAATAAAATTGTAATGTGCTATATTACATTGGAAAGTTCGTAATCTGATTTACTGATAAAGTGAATAACAACAGTTGTGTGTACAGTATCATATCTATATTTTTCAACGTGAGAGATGCATTCAAATTTCTACAATGTTGAAGAATGTTCTCATTCAATGAACAAAATGGTGTCAGGAAAAAAATGAAATCTACATTTAATGCAACAACACGTTATTTCTAAACGAAAAAAAAGTGCTTCTGTTTCAGTACATGCCATGTTAATGTGATATACAGTGACCACTAAATATGCGAGGAGAATTTTTATTTTTTGAGAAATCAATGTTTGAATATTTGTTCCAGAATTATAGATTCTTACTCAATGAGAAACCAGAAATATGGCCTAAATACCGCATTTTATGTAACAAATATGTAATGTAAATGGAAAATAT
Organism: Lepisma saccharinum; assembly: GCF_977018435.1. Taxonomy (NCBI): domain Eukaryota; kingdom Metazoa; phylum Arthropoda; class Insecta; order Zygentoma; family Lepismatidae; genus Lepisma; species Lepisma saccharinum. The sequence goes on along the minus strand of NC_139256.1, from coordinate 13,836,143 downwards.
GTAATATTCCTCAAAATATGTAAATATATAACATGAAATTCACATATGGTTCCTAACATCGTAATTCGCCGATTTGTAGTTTTTGCTTGGCTATATACAAAGGGGAAAAATGTATTTACATAAAATTCCGGATCTTGCTCATGATTAGGACTAGGATTTTCATGACTTAGGATATTTTTTTGCTAAGGGTTATGTGTTCCCTAAATATATATAAATTCATATTATGAAGACAGTAATTAAAGTGCATTTATGGGCATATTTAGACATATTTGACCATTTCTACGTGATGGAACATATTTTGATAGATTTTCGGTCATATTCAGCATATTTGCGTTCTTTCAAGAAATATGCAGATATTTTCGAAGTGGATTTGTTCTTACTCTCATGTTCGCTCTACTTATTGAAGTTTTGATAATTATACGTCAGTTTATTTCCTGAAAAATGGTGAAAACCAGTCTCCTTTTGTAATGGAATGGAATTGGACTCATATCTGCGCAGCGCTCATAAATCTGTGGAGCAAATCACAGACTTATACCTATTGTTATTGAAGCCACAACTCATAATCCTTTATTAACTGATTAATAAAAATTATACAAGAATCATCAGATGACTGAAAAGTAAGTGATGGCCAAAAATAACCCTGAGAAAATATTTGCTTATTGTTGAATTTTTTCGAAGCGTCGAACACTGTTTATTTTCTGCAAAATTATGAGAACTACCTTCCTCCTCTGTTGCAATACAATATAAATTCTCTCGATACAACAGAACTTGAGCCAAATTACATTGTTTACTTTAAATGTGCTCCTCTTGTGTCAGCCGAAGTAGATTGGATTGCACAGTAAGGCTAATCGGGACCGGACCTACAGTTTAGAGTGGGATCCGAACCACAATGTGCCTCCACCGGGTTCGAAACCGGGACCCCTTGATTACAAGGCGACGACGCTACCACTGCGCCATCGGGGAGGCCTAAGCCGAAGTAGAAACAAGCTTTTCTCAGTACAAGGCTTTCTTGGCTGACAATAGGCAATAATTTTTATTTGAAAATTAACAGAAAGTATTCATTGTACATTGCAACTCAGGGTTCTTGAAGTGAACTAAAAATAGTATGTGAAAATATCACAGCAAATGAATATTAATGCTTGAAACAGTTCAATTGTTCAAATTACAGTGCATATTTTCATTAAATTTTAGGTCATGAGAGCATTTTTTATTTTGTATATTTTGTTGACTTTTAGGTCACAAAAATCCTAGCCGTACTAATGAGTATATGCTACTATTACACGTCAGGAAATTTCTCGCTTCTTTCTATTACGAATTAATTGCAACAAGGAAGAACATTTCCAGAATCAAGTCCCAGTAATCGCGAGGCCGCCGTAGAGTATCTCAAGTCTCAGCTTTGGCGATTACATTATCTTCGATCAGTCAGCGTTGCTCACTTGCTCCGCAAGCAAGCTTTCGCCTCGCTCGGATAAGAATTATGTCACAGGCTATAGCGTTCCTTCCTTATCAATTACCCGCAGAGGAAACAAGTAGAGAGCATTCCCTGACATTCGGACATTCGCTATGAGACTCGGCGGCAAGCGGCCCGGCGTTAGCGCTTGTCTTTCCCGGTGAACAGTCGCTAGAATCGGCTATTAAAATTACAGTTTTCATATTGTGTACTAACCTTGACTACAGAAAGTGTTGAAAATGATGTACCTCTGCTGCAACACATTCCTGGCATATCCGAAGGAAATTGGCATTTACACGTGCAAGTTCGTCTACTGTAATTCTCCCGATTTCTCGTACAATACTCTCTTTTAACTCACGGATGGTGTGCGGATTGTCTTTGTATACTTTATTTTTTAGATTTTCCCATTTTTCTTTCCACTTTTATTCAGAACTGAGTCTGTTACTCTAAACTTTTTTACGAGGTTTAATATAGTGGTCCTATGTGGAACGGGAACACCAGGAAATTTCGTTGCAAAACGTCGTCGCACTTCTCCACAATTCCTCTTTCCGAAGTAACACTCGACAAGATAAATCCTTTGTTGTAATGTAAACTTTTGTGGTGCCATATTAAGCCACAATCTTCAACACACGGACACGACACAACACAACTTCCGAGGGAGGATTATACTGGCGTCAGTCTGCAACGTCAACAGAAGAGGAAAGAGAGCGAAGGCAGGGTGAGCGAAAAAAACAGCGTGTAGCGTGCGACTGTCGCGGAACCTGTTCACCGGGGAAGACAAGCGCTGACGCCGGGCCGCTTGCCGCCGAGTCTCGTAGCGAATGTCAGGGAATGCTCTGTATAATGGCGTCGGTATGGGAAAAGTATTTGTTGTTCACGGCGTGAGAAACTAACGTAACATGTTATAAAGTGTGTCCTAATGAGAGCATTGGCCCAAGTTTCGATTGTTTAATTCCGATTTCATCGGATTTATTTTATTTTATTTATTGTGAATCTTCGTCTGAAGAAGACCCTGTTAGAGGATGGAAACGTTACGTGTTTAGTGTATATTTTTATATACAATAAATTTTGCCTTGGTCAGCATTTTAATGTTTTATTAACATGGAAACAAGGGTCAACAGTGTAATCATTTTCACTATTCAGAGATCCTTCTTCTTTTTTCTATGAACGAAAAATGACTTGTCAATGGAAAGTACGTTCTTTTCTTTCGCCGAGAAATTGCACTTTTTCGAACGCCAAACAGTGGTAATTGCTTTCACCAAGTTTCAAATTTACTGCAACAATCATTTCTACAATTCTGCAATAATTCGTCTTGCTCCTAGGAAACTTTGAAAAAAGCATTAAACATTTGGAACCGTTGCCGTACCATTATTGTGCAAAATGTGCGCTTGCCAACGTTTCCTGATCAATAGACACTAGAGCCGTTAGGTAAATGATCAGTCCGCTAAGCGATGCTTGGTGAGCATATCTCATGTACTTCACGAGCCCCTATGGATAAAGAAATGGAAAAACTCCTCAGATCTGTGCTTCCCGAGCATTCTGCTTCTTGTGCAGGATATCCTGGTTGCATACGTTTCAGAAATGTATGTCTCCTGCAATTCACGGGCTGGTTCGGTAGCTCAGTCGGCAGAGCAATGACACGGCGTGCCAAAAAAAACTGGCGACGTGATTTAAACAGGTGTTCTCTGATTACCAGCCAGGTTAACTTGGCGTTGATTTCAAGCGTTTCGAATGCATACATTGCTCACATTATCGTTTCTCCGGCGATGAACGTTGGAAATAAACACCTACTTGACTGCTAACCCGAGAACTTTGCTTTTTATAAGGCTGAATTCAGGTCTATAGCTAGAATTGTTTTGAAAGGGGGCTTGTAAAAAGAACAAACATTTTCCATATATTATTTAACAGTAGAAAATGAAAATTGTGTTTATGTGTGAAATTTGCATTTTATTATATGCACCCACCCACATCGTATGGAAGAAGAACATAGACTCGTTCTTTCCGATGTCGTAGTGTAGGCAGAGTGTGACTGCTCCACTACCTTTGGTGTCAGACCTGCATCAGGTCTTCAGACCGATGTCCCCAGCAAGACCACTCTCTCTCCAGTCGTGTCTATAATCCCCTGCTCGCTGTTCAGGTCTCCCTGACCCCCCTCTATCAGAATACACACTATTTATCCTCCAAGGATTGCTGTTGTAAACACCAAGTCGATGCGCATCTTTACTTCCTCAAAGTTGTTTGTTAACCTGTTGCCCACAAAGATTGATGTAATATCTTTACTCAGCAATACTTAGAGTTTCTAGCGACTGCTTCCTGGCTGTGATTCTGATAGACAAGAATCGAGAGTAATTACCTTTGTGGTCATAAACAAAATGTATGAAATTGTATAGAATTGATACGAAATAATCGCTTTCCATTCCATCATCTCACCAATCACCACGCTCATGCAGCGTAAGGAGTGGCCTTTTCAGAAAGCACTCAAGCTTCAACCTCTGTTCCACGTAGTACAGTGGGATCCGTGAGTATTACCGTGCAAATCACCATGTTCGTTCACTTTATTTGACCCAATAAGCGCTTCAAGAATTAATAGAAAACTGAATACAAGCTGTTGACAATTTATACACCAGCATACATAAAAATCCATCGCTTAAAAACACACAGGATGTAACAGAAAATTAATGAAAATAGTCATGGACAATTTGCAGGATAATACTTTGGTTGTCCTGCTCATGTGCGTTTGCGATTGTCTTGTCATAAATTGCATTTTATCACCATGGATCGCCATTATCGCGATTGCCCAAAATGGCAGAAAAGCGATGTAAAATAACCAAATCAATCAAACAAACCTTACTTCATCATCTTTACTAAGGTATTTGTAAAATAGTTTTAAAATAAGTATATTTCTGTAAAATATGTTAAAAATTTACAAGAAGTTTCAAAAATAACGTGAAAAACACTACTTTTCTTCCATTTTTGGCTAATTGCGACGATGAGGATGAGTGATGATATAATTAAATTGATGAACGGACACTCACAAAGAAAACCCATGCTTAGGTCGCGATTCGAACCCGGGACGTGGTGGTTACGGTGTATGTAGAACTAAACCCCCATTGGCCTGCCTAGTTTCGGGCCAGGTTGAATTATCTCTAGTAAAAGTGGAGCTTTTTCAAGCACCGCAGTTGGAAACCCTGCCAGACGCACACAGGTTCTCCTGTTCCCCAAACGTGGCAACCGTGCTCTTGCTCCGGGGAGAACATATTTCATTTAGTCGACTTCCGGGAAGCGCTGGAAGGAAACTTCCGAAGAGACGAACAAGGAATGGAGGAAAAGAGGAAAGAGAGAGGGGGGAGGGAGAGAGAAAGAGAGAGACGCAAGTGGAAGACTCTCTGGAGTTCCAAAAACGAAACCCGAGCCTTCACGCAGAGAGAGACAGAGGAGAAAGTTGAACTTTGGGCAAACAAAATTCTCCCTCGTCAAAACCTGACTTGACTTAACTTCCAGATGATCTATTATTCATCCCAGATTGAGGCGCGCCGTTTGTCCGACTGTAGAGTCCTCGAGGCTTGGAAATTATTTAATTTAGAGGGTGTGTGACTCTTGGTTCGCCGATGCTGTCGAGACGTTTCAGCTACATCCTCGAGCAAACCTCCTCCACAAACAATCGCTTGCGAGACTCCTCTTGAAGATGCTTGCACGTCTTGGAACATGTCTTCACAACCCTTTGAGAAGGGTATCTCTCTGATCTTGCAGATATTTTCACCAACGAACTGACCTTTTTCTATCATTTAGATTACATGACCTTCTAGAACTACTTTCAAGCAGGATTGCCAAAGGTCCAGGGACCCATAAATTCTAATGGGTTCTATTGGGTTCCGTTGCAGGACCGGAATCTTTTTTCTAGCACAATTTAAATTCGGTCCAAGTTGCGTATTGTTTGATTGAAGAAAGGTTCCAGGACCGTATTTAAATTGATCCGGGTAAAAAGGTTCCAGGACCGTATTTAAATTGATCCGGAAAAAGGTTCCTGGACTCCATTTAAATTGATCCGGGTAAAAAGGTTCCAGGACCGTATTTAAATTGATCCGGAAAAAGGTTCCTGGACCCCATTTAAATTGATCCGGGTAAAAAGGTTTCAGGACCGTATTTAAATTGATCCGGGTAAAAAAGTTCCTGGACCCCATTTAAATTGATCCGGGTAAAAAGGTTCCAGGACCGTATTTAAATTGATCCGGGTAAAAAGGTTCCAGGACCGTATTTCAATTGATCCGGGTAAAAAGGTTCCAGGACCGTATTTAAATTGATCCGGAAAAAGGTTCCTGGATCCCATTTAAATTGATCCGGGTAAAAAGGTTCCAGGACCGTATTTCAATTGATCCGGGTAAAAAGGTTCCAGGACCGTATTTAAATTGATCCGGGTAAAAAGGTTCCAGGACCGTATTTAAATTGATCCGGAAAAAGGTTCCTGGACCCCATTTAAATTGATCCGGGTAAAAATGTTCCAGGACCGTATTTCAATTGATCCGGGTAAAAAGGTTCCAGGACCGTATTTAAATTGATCCGGAAAAAGGTTCCTGGACCCCATTTAAATTGATCCGGGTAAAAAGGTTCCAGGACCGTATTTAAATTGATCCGGAAAAAGGTTCCTGGACACCATTTAAATTGATCCGGGTAAAAAGGTTCCAGGACCGTATTTAAATTGATCCGGGTAAAAAGGTTCCAGGACAGTATTTCAATTGATCCGGGTAAAAAGGTTCCAGGACCGTATTTAAATTGATCCGGAAAAGGTTCCTGGACCCCATTTAAATTGATCCGGGTAAAAAGGTTCCAGGACCGTATTTAAATTGATCCGGAAAAAGGTTCCTGGACACCATTTAAATTGATCCGGGTAAAAAGGTTCCAGGACCGTATTTAAATTGATCCGGAAAAAGGTTCCTGGACCCCATTTAAATTGATCCGGGTAAAAAGGTTCCAGGACCGTATTCAAATTGATCCGGAAAAAGGTTCCTGGACACCATTTAAATTGATCCGGGTAAAAAGGTTCCAGGACCGTATTTCAATTGATCCGGGTAAAAAGGTTCCAGGACCGTATTTAAATTGATCCGGAAAAAGGTTCCTGGACCCCATTTAAATTGATCCGGGTAAAAAGGTTCCAGGACCGTATTTAAATTGATCCGGAAAAAGGTTCCTGGACACCATTTAAATTGATCCGGGTAAAAAGGTTCCAGGACCGTATTTAAATTGATCCGGAAAAAGGTTCCTGGACCCCATTTAAATTGATCCGGGTAAAAAGATTCCAGGACCGTATTTAAATTGATCCGGAAAAAGGTTCCTGGACACCATTTAAATTGATCCGGGTAAAAAGGTTCCAGGACCGTATTTAAATTGATCCGGAAAAAGGTTCCTGGACCCCATTTAAATTGATCCGGGTAAAAAGGTTCCAGGACCGTATTTAAATTGATCCGGAAAAAGGTTCCTGGACCCCATTTAAATTGATCCGGGTAAAAATGTTCCAGGACCGTATTTAAATTGATCCGGGTAAAAAGGTTCCAGGACCGTATTTAAATTGATCCGGAAAAAGGTTCCTGGACCCCATTTAAATTGATCCGGGTAAAAAGGTTCCAGGACCGTATTTAAATTGATCCGGAAAAATGTTCCTGGACACCATTTTAATTGATCCGGGTAAAAATGTTCCAGGACCGTATTTAAATTGATCCGGAAAAAGGTTCCTGGACCCCATTTAAATTGATCCGGGTAAAAAGGTTCCAGGACCGTATTTAAATTGATCCGGAAAAAGGTTCCTGGACCCCATTTAAATTGATCCGGTTAAAAATGTTCCAGGACCGTATTTCAATTGATCCGGGTAAAAAGGTTCCAGGAACGTATTTAAATTGATCCGGAAAAAGGTTCCTGGACCCCATTTAAATTGATCCGGGTAAAAATGTTCCAGGACCGTATTTTAATTGATCCGGGTAAAAAGGTTCCAGGACCGTATTTAAATTGATCCGGAAAAAGGTTCCTGGACCCCATTTAAATTGATCCGGGTAAAAAGGTTCCAGGACCGTATTTAAATTGATCCGGAAAAAGGTTCCTGGACACCATTTAAATTGATCCGGGTAAAAAGGTTCCAGGACGGTATTTAAATTGATCCGGAAAAAGGTTCCTGGACCCCATTTAAATTGATCCGGGTAAAAAGGTTCCAGGACCGTATTTCAATTGATCCGGGTAAAAAGGTTCCAGGACCGTATTTAAATTGATCCGGGTAAAAAGGTTCCAGGACAGTATTTAAATTGATCCGGGTAAAAAGGTTCCAGGACCGTATTTAAATTGATCCGGGTAAAAAGGTTCCAGGACCGTATTCAAATTGATCCGGAAAAAGGTTCCTGGACCCCATTTAAATTGATCCGGGTAAAAAGGTTCCAGGACCGTATTTCAATTGATCCGGGTAAAAAGGTTCCAGGACCGTATTTAAATTGATCCGGAAAAAGGTTCCTGGACCCCATTTAAATTGATCCGGGTAAAAAGGTTCCAGGACCGTATTTAAATTGATCCGGAAAAAGGTTCCTGGACACCATTTAAATTGATCCGGGTAAAAAGGTTCCAGGACCGTATTTAAATTGATCCGGAAAAAGGTTCCTGGACCCCATTTAAATTGATCCGGGTAAAAAGATTCCAGGACCGTATTTAAATTGATCCGGAAAAAGGTTCCTGGACACCATTTAAATTGATCCGGGTAAAAAGGTTCCAGGACCGTATTTAAATTGATCCGGAAAAAGGTTCCTGGACCCCATTTAAATTGATCCGGGTAAAAAGGTTCCAGGACCGTATTTAAATTGATCCGGAAAAAGGTTCCTGGACCCCATTTAAATTGATCCGGGTAAAAATGTTCCAGGACCGTATTTAAATTGATCCGGGTAAAAAGGTTCCAGGACCGTATTTAAATTGATCCGGAAAAAGGTTCCTGGACCCCATTTAAATTGATCCGGGTAAAAAGGTTCCAGGACCGTATTTAAATTGATCCGGAAAAATGTTCCTGGACACCATTTTAATTGATCCGGGTAAAAATGTTCCAGGACCGGATTTAAATTGATCCGGAAAAAGGTTCCTGGACCCCATTTAAATTGATCCGGGTAAAAAGGTTCCAGGACCGTATTTAAATTGATCCGGAAAAAGGTTCCTGGACCCCATTTAAATTGATCCGGTTAAAAATGTTCCAGGACCGTATTTAAATTGATCCGGGTAAAAAGGTTCCAGGACCGTATTTAAATTGATCCGGAAAAAGGTTCCTGGACCCCATTTAAATTGATTCGGGTAAAAAGGTTCCAGGACCGTATTTAAATTGATCCGGAAAAATGTTCCTGGACACCATTTTAATTGATCCGGGTAAAAATGTTCCAGGACCGGATTTAAATTGATCCGAAAAAAAGGTTCCTGGGCATAATTGAAATACTTTACAGATAGAAACGTTCTTTACGGTCCATAACCCATTTACGTTTGCTGATCTTCTCTCCTGGACCGGAATTGAATTTATTTCAAATTCCTGGACCTTTAACAACCCTACTTTCATGATCATCCTCGTTTCTTTGAGTTTGCTTCAAGTTCACTTTATGCACGGATAGGCTAATCTGGACTGGACTTACAGTTTAAAAGGATTCCGATACCTCCACCGCGGATCGACCAAACTCCTTGTTTTGATTTCATAACTGTATTTATCGTCGCTTTTCTGCTACTTTTAGCTAATTGCGACAATGAGGATGAGTGATGATAGGGGGAAATTGATGAAAGAATACCCATGTCCAGGCCGGGATTCGAAGCCGGGACCCCTGGCGTCGTAGCGCGCCGTGATAACCATTCCACCAAGGAGTTCGGTGTGTCGATTAGCCGGGCATGTCGAGATTTAAAATTGAGAGCAATTCACATGTTTTCACCTGGAGAGAACGTGCGATTACGTATAGTCCAGCTAACGTTGTTGATGTGTCAGCACTTGGGCTATTTGCACCCGTTATGTTATACTATTATAATGTGTATGTATTATACATATACAGGGTGTCATTTTAATGACGCCCATGGACCACGGAAACGTATAGAGGATATCAAAACAAACAACTTTTCTCAGTAACATTTTTCTCGTTGGTGCATAATTTCGGCGCTACAGTTGTTCAATATAGCCCGTTTTGCCCCTTGAATGATGGCAACCACACACAACATTATATTGAATTTGTGACGTCATATCCCGTCGTGAAGCGATGCGTTCCAGGGTTGCCAGGAACACACATATTCTGTGAAAAATGACATAGCTACAATCAGCCACATTATGTACCGTAAAACAAAACGAGAAAACACGTTCTGTAACCTAACAGGAAGTAAACAAACGATACGAAAAATGGTAGAAAGAAAATAGAATTCAAGTGGAAGTGGTCATATCGAATTTTGTCTCAACTTACATGTCAAATATTTGCAAATCTAGTTACCAAGTTGGCATCTACAATTTAGTCTATCCACTTCGTCCTTCTGATACTAGTTGTCTGTGACACTCAACAAAATAGAAATGAAATAACTCAAAATTCCAAAGGTAAGCAACACATAATATAATGTATATTCAGGGCATTATGAGGCAAGTGGCAAAAATGGTTGAAAATACAGGGATATAAGTAATAGTAATACAAGCTCTCCGACAACTGTGTTTATGTATGCACCGGATACACATGTAATAGTTTGCAACTGTGAACAGGGCAGTATATTCGCTACTGATTCCTCATTAGATTGTTACAGTGGTTGTACGTGTTTTAGCCGTAATGTAACAACGTGAACCTCGGATACTTCCGTTATCAGCACAAAAGTACCACAAGGCATCTGGAAACAAACCTGTAGATATCAACCTTGCAACGAGATTTGCAAATATTTGACATGTAGCTGGGCTTAAACAGCCACATGTAAGCTGTTCCCCTGATTTAAACCCTACCTAGAAATAATTTGACGCGCCCGGACATTGTGTTGAAAAGCGTAAGGTATCTCCAAAAACGAAAGTAGAGAGAGTTTTGGTAAAATAGAGGGAGTTCATGTGCAACTGCACAGCGTATTAACTCTTTTCTATAGCACCATAAATCAGTGGTATGGCGTGGGTCATTTATCTCACCTGTTTGAGACACACTTGTCACCATGTGTATTGGGAAGGAGGAGGTTGAACGGGTCCATTGACTCCCCTGGAAATTGACATAGTTTATTTCAAGCTATACAAAAAAGAAGCGAGCTTCATTGTTAACAACAGAAATAAAGTACAAATATGTTAGTATTCGAACAGAATTGAGTGCAAAATAGAGGACCCTGGTTATATTTTCATATTCTACCATTTAGCCCAGAGAATAAATGGTTCCGCAGTATTCAAAATTCCAAAGATTAGAGTTTTATGCGAGAGGTCAGACATTTAAACGTAAGGGCTAAAATTTTACACTAAAGTGTAAATCACCAAACCTGAGACCTTCTGTAAACAAACCGTCTCACGATTCGATGTATCACTGAACACGGAGACCTTCCCGCACCCATAGAACTCGCCATGTTGAAGTGGCACTACTTCCTTGCTGTTCACACGATTATTTTTAGAAAATAACCAATGTTATAAAATATCATTACGTACACAAATCTCTAAGCTCATTGAAAGTTACAATGCATATTCCTACAAAATGTTCACACTTATCTTGCCTTGCCATGTCACCAAGTTATTTTACGAAGTGCACTATATTTGGCGTAACAAAAATCGTTATTAGGATGCTTGTTAAAGTTTCCAACCGCAATAAATTTACGAACTTTCTTTGTCTTGTTTTGATCATCATCATCAATATATTTATTGGACTTACAGCATTGCATATGGCTGTTTATGCCCATTATATATTTTATTTACACAAGATACAATTTACATAAAATCTACAAACAAATTGGTACAAAATCTGTATCAAACCTTAGAAATATACACTACCATGTTATATCATTTTGTCTAAAAAAAATGCAAGTAAAATATATTCAATTCGCATGGAAGAAAGAAGCCAAATTTATGGGAAATGATTACTGGTGCAAAGAGTTAACTATAAAGGTGAAGCAATAAGTACAAAAAAGGAGCATTGGGTTTAAAGTGAGACGTCATTTGCGGCAGCGTATCCCATACTACAAATTGGCCGTTGTTTTACCTTACGTAATGAATCCTGTAACAACGCTGGATTTTCGTGTGGATTATTTTACTTCTATGAGTTTGCAATGCTTTCTGCATGCACGTGGTTTTGTTTACAGAAGGTCTCAGGGTTGGTGATTTTAACTTTAATTTTTAAAGCTATTTCTTGACCGAGGTACATATTTCAATATGCTAACTGTATGAAAGTCCTCCTCCGTAGCCGAGCGGGTTAAGGCGTTTACTCGTCTTAAGATCGTTCGCTGCGGCTCTGGTCGGAATTTATTCGGCCTACGTATAGGGCCGATATCAACCCACCATCGTGAGGAAATTGGGGAGCTCCGAGTGAGTGAGCGTAACCCGGTCGAGAAGGCCTACAACGGCTGGGGGTTCGACGGGCTGACCACCCGTCACCCCAATACTGGTCTAAGATCTCCACGCTACAACAGGTGACGGAGGAACAGTGTGGGAGGGAGACCAGCAGTCGGTAGGTAAGCCAAGACCCTCACGGGCTGTAGCGCTGCGGGTTATTATTAACTGTATGAAATGTGAAAAGATAATGAAAAGCAGTTGTACTGGATATTCACTCATCTTAGTGAATCGAATAGAAAAGACTCCCCAAGTATATAATAATAGTTAGGAATGAATTTGGTTTATTTTTATAATTGAGATTATAATAGTTGTTATTGTATCAGAATAATCATATTCGTGATAATGATAATAATAATAAATAATAAAAAACTAACAGTTAAAGTGTACAATACAGTAATTTTGCCTGTAGTATTACATGAATGTGAAACTTGGTCCCTTACATTAAAAGAGGTACATACATTGAGAGTATTTGAAAATAAAATCCTTAGGAAAATATTTGGACCTAAAAGGAATGAGAAGACAGGTGAGTGGAGAAGGTTACATAATTTAAAACTGCATAATTTGTATTCATGTCCAGATATTATTAGAATAATTAAATGAAGAAGACTTAAGTGGGTAGGCCTTTTGGCACGAATGGGAGAGGAAAGAAGAGTTTAAAGGATTCTTGTTGGGAAACCTGATGGTAAGAGACCTGTAGGGAGGCCAAGACGAAGATGGAGGGATAACGTTGAGATGATCCGAAAGGAAATCGATAAGGATGGAAAAGATTATATTGAAATTGTCCAGGATTGGGAGAGATGGTACGCATGTGTTTCTGAAGCCATACACCTTCGGGTTTTAGAAGGCCAGAGAGTTAGTAGTTTATTATTCTTCTTCTTATTATTATTTCTCTAACATTCACGTTTTATCAATGGCCTGACCCCCCCCCCTTCCGCCGCCCTACAAAAATGTCTGGCAACACCCACGCTCATTACTAAGGCCCAGGACTTTATGTCCTATAAAACTGTAAAATATGTATGTGATTATGTCATAAAAATGGGAAAATGTGTCATGAAAAATTAAAAATATGTCAGAAAAATGCAGAAATATTCCCAGTAAAACCAAAAATATTCACAACACTACTTTCAAATTTACATTATACAGGATGTCAGTATTTTCCAGGGAAAATCGAGTAGGAGGGGGGGGGGTATTAAATGAAGACAGAATTCCTTTAACCTAAGAATGTAGTGGGAAAATACTGAAAATATAGTGAGGTTTACTACAATTATCCAACGTTTCATTAACTATTACTATTGTGGAAACTAAAGCATAATTAGCAGCTCGCTAAACAAAGCGGTGGTGTTATTGTTCTGTACAAGTTAGTAAGATAATACGACATCTGCTTTTAATTTCTTCGTCCATAATTTCCTTATCCTGCCATCGATAATATAAACTATGCGTTGCTCTAAAGGTAGGAAGAATAAATTATAAAATAACCGATTATATGCAAGACAATTACGAAATTATGCAGGAATATGTCTTATTACGAGAAAATTGAATAAATATGTTGTAAAAACGCGAAATTGGTAAAATAGGTCATACTATGCCTTATCATGTTTGTCTATTTCGGCCGATTTTCATCAGAAATGTAAAGATCTTACCCCAGTATTCGATCCGATGCCAAATATAAAATATGTTATAACATGAAGTCCCGGTCCCTACCTATTACTACCAGGTAAATTAATGGTAAATTTCAGAAGGTAAGGAAAGTAGATAACGCGTAATGCTTTGATTTTCTAGTAACATTGCGAACTGAGAACCAATGATAATACGAGTAGAAGAACATGGTATTTCTTTCATCGTCCGCTTTGACAATTAGTGCAGCAAGCGCTTTCTTTGAAGATTTTCTCCTCTTAATCTTCTGGCAGACGTAACGTTCTTTCAGGTTGATTTTAAACGCTTCTGTTTCTAATTGGGCTTCAATTGTCTCTTTGTCGCAGCCGACGGCGGAAAGTGCTTAGGTGATTAGTGAATCTTTTCAATAACAGAATTGAAAGTGAGTGGCTGCTATTTTTCCAATGTCGTTCAGGAACTCTTCAGTTCCTTTGATACCGACAGCTTTGTGAGATGCTTCTAGATCAGATGTTTCCAACTGGCGGCCCGCGATGTCTTTTTTTGCTGCCCGCGAAGCCAGTTTGCAAAATACATTAATTTTATGTATTTTTATTAAAATACGTTCTATTTTTACTGAAGGAACAGTTTCAGAGTAAGGACTTCCTTAAACAACTGGCGTTTATAACAGATATCACAGGTCATCTGAACGAACTGAAATTGAAACTACAGGAAAGAAACTAGCTGGTGTCAGATTTAATGGGAAACATAAATGGGTTTCGTAATAAACTGAATATTTTCAACGTTACTTTGGAGAGGAATAACCTGGTCCATTTTCCAAGCTGTCGGCGGCTAGCAGATGATGAAGAAACACTTGACATTTTTTAATTCAGTGCAAATATTAAAGAAATAATGGATGAGTTTGACTCCAGATTAAAGATTTTGAAGAACTTAAAGCAGCATCCAGCAATTTAACAATCCTCTTGGCGTTAACATCGAAGAACAAGAAGCTTCTCTCCAACTTGCATTGTGTGATTTGCAAGGCGATGTGTTCCTTCAAACTAGGCAAGGAAAGGGGCCAGAGTTTTTCAAATACCTTTCAAACGAACGCTTTCCAAACCTTCGTAGTTTTGGACAAAGAACGACACATATACGTGTGAAGGGTTTTTCTTCAATGAAGTTAATCAAGAACCGCTACAGAAGTCTATTGGTAGATTCTTCACTGATCCTTCTGAGACTTTCAAATACAGAAATTCAAGTGGACATCCCAACTTTAATAAAAGAAGCAGATCGGCCTCAATTTTCACATTGAACACTTACTATGAAGGATTCTTATTTGTATGGTGTGCTTTTCATTTCTTTCAATTCATCCATAAGTATTATATTGGGTTTTGTGAAATAAATTGTAATTATACAATTTTGATTTGTGATTCCATTGTGCCTCATTTTAGAAATTTAGGTCATGCGAAAGTAAGTACTACATTCTCAGTTCAGTACTTACAATTTCTGTAATTTTTAATCCCCCCAATGCGGCCCGGCAATCAACTGCTGGATATAATTTTGGCCCTCGGACCTTTTGAAGTTGGAAACCACTGTTCTAGATAATTCTCCCCTCTCTTTTTCCTTAACTAGAAGATGACTACCTCACCAGTAGCCTATACTATATCCCAGGAATCTCTGGAGCAAAGCGGCGCATAACGGTTGAGAAGGGGAGAAGGCGAGTGCGCGGAGCGAAGTAGTACACGCTGCTGCAAACAGCTGGTAGCTGCCGTCTCAGTTCCCTCTTACGTGTTCATTGGTCGAACCCTCTCGAGTCACTACTTGCGCAGACTTGTTTTCATTCGCGTGCTCCATACATTCCCGGGACAGAGTGTACTTATAAACACAACTTTACGTAGACTATTTAGAACTGAATCTTCAATTTAAAATGCGGATATGGAGACACCCAAATGTCAACCTCACTTCCACGTAGTACACTCTGGAGTGCGTTTAGCAGACTAACGAGGCTCTGGCGCAGCAGCCAGGATAATCCTCTGTGGGACTCGTGTTGCGATTGTCCCTTCATCCAACTCATCTTATCACTTTTCATCCTCAACGTTGCGATTAGACAAAAGTTGCAGAAAAGCGAATTAAAATTAATTAAATCTATCGAATCAATCAAGAGTTGACGTTAATGTCGACAAGGCAAAAAAATGAATATTTATTGAATAACAAAAAACTATGCTAGATCCAGTTGATGACAAGTAAAGCTCTTGATTAATATTTTATATATATTATTTATGACTAGCTGATTGCCCGCCGTTGCCCGGGTATCTATTTATCCCAATCTTCTATTAGACAGGAATATAATGATTTCTAACTATAGTGTAAAATGAACTTGGAGTTGAACGGCATTGGGAGTGTCACTGTTCATCTTAGCGACCCCGAAAGCTATGGATTCCACACTAATATTGGTCGTTTTCGATTATTTTTACATGTCACTCCCTTCCCAAACCACCCCTACGGGTGCCAGGGGTGTCCTACCCCCACAGTATTTCAATCGAGATTGCAAGTGATACGTGTACCAAGTTTGGTTGAAATCGCTCCAGGCGTTCGAGAGTTATGCCGGAACAAACATACATACAACCATTATATATATATATATATATATCGTAGAGATATGGAGATTATTAAACCGAGAAAACCTCGTCATGTTAATATTCACACTTGTTTATTTCCTGGAATTGTCCGACCAGCGAGTGATCCCAAGAATGCGCTAACTTGTAACTTCCGTTAAACAAGGAACTGGAAGGCAAACGCGTGGATCAAAACAAGATCTACCGCGTCCGAAAGGTTTAACAACCTTTCGAAGCCTAAGATTATAAAAGCAAGCTCTTTCTCGGAGCTCGCTCTCTTTTGGATTTTGACACTCATCGACGTTACATGGATAATTAGTCTGATTACTTTACAACACATTAACACTACTGAACTACGACGATGGAACTCGGAGTTACCGCTGCCTAGCATGCTACCAGTCTCAAGGGATTGCTCGGTTTGGTGAGCTAAGGATCGAAGGTTAGAACCTTGGCACCTGTCACGATTCGGTCTGCGAGAAGCATCAGGACAATAACATCACACACTTACCAGGTATGAACAAGCGTGAATAACCTTTACATCAACTTTCCATATCTCTACCCTCCTAATCGGAGCAGGTTCAGCCAACAGATATTATTAAGCTCTACCTAAATGTCTAATTGAAACTTCCCTGTAACCTCAGATCCCAGGTAAAACGGGATTACAACATGGTGGAGGTGTTTTAGGCCCTTTTTGCAATTGAGTACCCTTCTGTACGAATTGCTTTACATTAAATTAGTCTCCCCCCTCCCTCCCACTTTGGGAGCATTTTTTTTAAAGTAAATTTTTAGTAATTCCAACCCATACTCCCACAGTACGCTTAAGATGCGTCAGACCCAGTGACAATTTTGTATATTACCCTATGGAATACCACCCCTCTTTTCTGTTTTTATGCCGAGTCCCCCCCTTCCAACAAAATCTAGTTCTTCTGCATAACATGTATTCAAGCATCATTCACACAGGAATGAGAACACTTGCTTATACTTATTTGACAAGCGATATATTAATGACATAAATAACTGCATACCCATACTTTCATTTGTTCTTTGGTCAGCACGACGAACCTTCGTTTATGAATACGTCACAGATAGCATTGCACGAACACCTAGATTCCTCCCTCGACCAAATCATAGAGTTAGCTACTGCAATCACGGCAAATCCAATAAATTCACGTCCTTTCTCCCCAATTCCCTCCCCTCCGCTAACACGGTTAAGGTGTGCTAATAGAAACTACCCTCAATTTGTCCTTGGACTGCAAACACCCACCAGAATCCGACCCCAGCCCTTAGCAAGTACCCCAGCTCTCGTTTCAACTCCCTCTAACAATATTAATAGCTCTGATAACGTAACTGTAGAAATTCCCACCACTAACATGGCCACCCCAATCCCTACTGCATTATACCCGGCACCATTTAGCGGAAATGACCCAAAAGACGTTGACACATTTTTTCTCAAGTTTCAAAATGTAGCACACGCCGCGGGATGGTCGAAAGCTAAGCGTAAAGAGATGTTGCCCTTATTTTTGACTGACACCGCTTTAACTTATTTTCATGACATACAGAAACGACCCAATTTTGTAGACTTGACATACACCCATATCAAAAACGAGCTAAGCACTTTATTTAAAGGATCGTACCTATCAGCGGATCCCGTACAGATAATTCTCCAAAGGAAGCAAATGATAACAGAACCGATCCATACCTATGTTATTGCTAAAAAGGCATTGGTCCAGCAATACTTCCCGAACGCCACTGAAGAACAAACTCTATCTTATATAATCACGGGACTGCGAGCCAAATACATTGGCTGTTTAACTAATAAGCACTTTGCCAAAACAGAGGAATAGTTGCCCACCTACAAAATTTCGAACGCCAGCAGTCATTGATTAATTCCCGTATGATGGAGGAGAAATTGGAACTTGATCAGGCAATCGCACAAACAAGCTTGCCTCAGACATTCACCCCGACGCAACTTCACAGCTGTTCGCATGCACAGGTCTATTCACCCCTCCCAAGTAATCCACTGAACCCGAGTCAGCAGTTTGTACCATACAACCAGTGTCCATCTCCTTTCCTCCCACCATCGGCTCATCAAGTCCAAAGTCTACAATCAACACCACTCCTGTAATTCCTTCCCAGACCATGTATCAAGCAGCCAGTTTCTCAGCGTCACAATCTGGCATGTTTGCTGTACCGAGTTCTGACAGTGCTCACTGCGCGGCGACACCAGCCGTAGCCACAGTGGAACACGCTCAAAATGCTGCCTCTAGTGACGAGGTAAATAAACTTTCGTCACAAATGTCGAACCTTGCCCTATTTTTGCAAGAGCAAATGAACACAACTTCTCTTTTTAATTTTTGCTCAAATGTACTGGAATTTGCGAAAACGGCTAATCAAAACGCACATGACAAAGGGAACAGAGTTTTCAACAAGGGGAATAATAACTCCTCTTCCTACAGGGGTAATAATAATAATAGAGCTAATCACAGAGGAAATTTTAGGTCGAACTCTCGAGGCCAATTCAGAGGTAATAGTAACAAGAGGTTTCAACGTCGAGATCAGGGTAATCGCGACGATGCAAATACATCAGCCTGTAAGTTCTGTGGTCGTTATAATCACGAGAGCGATAACTGCTTTTACAAGCCACAACGAGACAGTAGTTTAAACTAAAATCATCTTCGACTTGCAGGAACGAAATCGAGGATAATAGTAGATTAGACAAAGTTCCTATCATTGAGAGAAATGGCCTCTATTTTATCAATAGTAGCATACAAGGGAAACAAGTAGATTTACTTATTGACGTGGGTTCCCAAATCTCAATTTACCCCTCCCACCTCCTTCCTACTGAAAGAAAAACATACAAGGTGAAGTCCACAATCCAAGGTGTGTCCGGATCGAAACTGAGTGTGTCTGAAATTGTAGTTCTTCCTATCATAAATGGAAAGCGTAAGTACTCGCACCCGTTTAGAATTGTAGATTCAACAAATGTCCCTCCCCTTTTAGGAAATGACTTTTTGCGAACGCAGAGGTGCAAAATGTCGTTAAAAGACAACACAATAACTCTTTATCATTTAGGACGTACTCCAAATTATAGTATTTTAAGATCAAAGTACAAGATTCACCAGCTGTCACATGACATATTCACCCAAATTGAAAATGTAAATGTGTATGAGGGAAAAGCTACCCTTTCAAACACAATTCAGTTAAGTCCACGATCAAAAACTTATATCAATTTGAAACTCACCACTACGACACCTAACACCCCTGAGCCTGTACTTTTTACCCCATCTGCTTCCCTTATGACCCAGCATCCAGTAGTTCTTCCCAATGCTACAGTAAACCCTCAGTCACCTGTCATTCACATACACAACCCTACGGAAACCACAATCACTTTGGAAAGTGACACAGTATTAGGTGAAATATCGACCTGTGAAATTTTAAGTGACGTTACTTCCGTTTGGGAGAATAAAAACGAAGATGTCGCATTTTCATACTCTTGTAATGAAAATAGCACATTAAAACATCAAATAAGTGAAAGTCAACAGAAATTTGACCCCTCCCTCCTCACAGTTAACCCTGATATTCCCCGAGAAGGAAGAGAAAAAATCCTAAAGCTCGCATACACGTATGAAGATATTTTTCTCTGGCCAGGGGATAAATTAACTAAAACCAATGTTTTGGAATATGATATCAAGCTGACAGATGACACCCCAGTGTATGCCAAGACCTACCCTATTCCTTTTCATTACAGAGAACCCATGAAACAGGAAATTCAGAAATTACTAGACCAAGGTGTTATAGAACGCTGTGAAGGGAGTCCCTATCGACACCCAGTCCTATTAGTCAAGAAACCCAATGGGACTTACCGTTTTATCTCCGACATGAGAGCGCTTAACCAGGTAATAGCTCCGATTTCCTTACAATCCCCAGACATAAAAACCATCATGACAGAGATGGCTGGTAAGAAATATTACTCAATTTTAGACACGTCCAGTGCATTTTTTCAGGTTCCATTAACAGAGCGTTCTAAGGACATTACCGCCTTTTCTATTAACAATCTTGGCAGTTTTAGATATGCTAGGTTATGCCAGGGATTGAAAACATCCCCCGGTGTAATGAACCGAGTAAGCGAACTTGCCCTTAGTCGAATAGACAGTTCAGAACTTTCTGTTTACACTGATGACATTATTATTTACAGTTCAAATCTCCCACACATGATTAACATACTGGATAGAGTGTTTCAAAAGTTAAGACAAGCATCCCTTAAATTATCACCCTCTAAGTGTAGGCTAGCTTTTACCAAAGTAAAAGTCCTCGGTAACTTGGTATCTCAAAAGGGAGTTAAGATTTCAGAGCATATTCTTAATGCTATTTTGGAATATCCCACCCCTACCACCAAACGCAAGCTTCGTAGTTTTCTAGGACTTGTAAATTTCATTCGACGATTTGTGCAAGGATTTGCAGGACCAACAGAATGTTTATTCAAGCTTCTCAAAAAGAATGTTAAGTTCCAATGGACTGATGAACACCAGAAAAGTTTCGAAACACTGAAAGAAATGATCACTTCCGCCCCTATCCTCCGCCCTTATGACCCTAAGCGCCCCTCATATATATACATAGACGCAAGCGGAGTTGGGATTGGCGGAGTATTGTTACAGCCCGACGAAGAAGGAAATTTACATCCATGTGCCTATTGTTCACGAGCCTTAACAGAAACAGAGAAAAAAGCTGATACATTTCCCTCGAAATTGCAGGTGCATATTACGTTTTGAAAACTTTCAAATTTTACCTTATGAATCAACATTTTGTGGTTCTCACAGACAACAAAGCCTTATCCTATCTTCGTTCAACTAAACACCATAGTTCTATTCTAGGAAGAAGAGCTCTTTATTTTCAGAATTTTGATTTCGAAATAAGGCATGTCAGCGCTAGTAAAAATGAACTTGCGGATGCACTTTCCCGTGCAAGTTTACCGCTTGACAAGACTAATCTTGACAAGAAAGATGATGATGATGATTTGTTCTTTCATCAAGTATTTCATGCACAAGCAGCAGATTTTGATATTAGTTCAGAACAACGTAAAGACCCCTATTTAGGAGACATTATTGACGTATTAGAAAACAAAGACAAACCTAGTAATCCAAAGCTAGAGAAACTTTCGTATTCTTATGTACTCAAAAATGGAGTCTTATACAGGACTAATAAAATCAAAACTGGCTATAGGGATAGACTTTGTATTCCCCATGCATTAAGAAATCAAGTTTTCGACCTTATTCATGCACACAAAATGAATGGAAGTCACCATGGTGCACAAAAGACATATCATTTAATGCTTATGCGTTACTTTTTCCCTAATATGAAGAAATTTGTGTACGATAAGGTTCGACATTGCATCCCTTGTCAGATCTCAAAGAAACCACAAGGTTCTAAACCACATTCGCGTATGTGGTCCATTAGTCTCTTCTAAAACGCACAAATACAAATATTTTCTATCAGTAGTTGATAGTTGTACAAGATACGTCATTACAGCTCCTTTGGCTAATCATGATGCACAAAACATAGCAATAGCTTTAGTTGAGAAAGTCTTTTTAGTCCATGGCATCCCGGAAACGATCTATTTAGATCGTTCAACAACCAATTCAAGTTTACTCTTACGAGAGTTAGCTAATATTACAGGCGTACAACTAAAATATGTAGATACAGTAGAGCGTCGATTATCCGAAGTAATTGGGGGACATGGGTGTTCGGAAAACTGGTTTGTTCGGATAATCGAACTGTACATGTTTATTTGCCAAAAAGAAGTACTGTACAGTAAATTTATTCATAAAAACAGGCATCTCTTTAAGTATTACAAAGTAACGTACAAAGGCAACTTTAGTAGGAATATATAGTATGTGGTACAGTTTATTAAACAAAAATATGTACATATTACATACGCATTTTGCATGAACAATACACACAGTACACAAAATTAACGTTTAAAAAAATCCTTTATTTTGGTCTGTCTAAGCAAGCCTACACGCTTACGAGCAGCTAAGTCACGTACTTTTTTCATTACAGATATCTGAAAGTGAGCGAGTACACAGTTCGGTTAAGCGGTCGTTCGGTTGACCGACGTTCGGATAATCGACGCTCTACTGTACTTGTGCACATTTCACGAATGGGTTAGTTGAGAGTTCATTTAGTTACTTAAAGAAAGTTATGAGAGTTTTTGTGTTAGAGAAAAAGGCTTCGTGGTGTGACTATTTAGCTAGTGCGACGTTCAGCCACAACATTACAATCCATTCTGGATCCCTCCAGAGCCCGTATTTTACTTTGTTTGGATACAACCCAAGGATTTTAGCGGACGCAGTCCTTCCTTCGAACCCCGACAATATCTCCCAGACGAACGCACAGAGACTTGAACTCCTGACATCCATACGTAAGACCGCACATGACAACTTACACAAGCGTTACGAACAGCAGAAAAAGTACACAGAGCGCACTTCTAGGCAAATACAGTACTCACCAGGACAACATGTTTGGATTCTAGATGCCACTCCAACTCCAGGCGTGTCAAAAGCTTTTGCGTCCTCTTATAAGTATAAAGGAACTATTCTTCGCAAAGTTAATGAGAATTCCTACGAAGTTACTTACATCGACGGCAGAAACAAGGAGAAATCTGACACTATTACTATTTCTAGACTTAAAGCCCGCTACGACTAGTGCCATAAAAACCCCACTAACATATACGCTAACATTCATTAACACTCCACTCCGTTATCACTCTCTTTAGCCTCCTCGTTGCGTACATTGCACATGCTAACATCTAATGATCCAGCATTTTGTCACGCTCATCGACTCCCCCCCTCTTTCCACTTCCCGTGCTCGCACTGCATTTCTGCGTTAGAACGAACTCCTTTTTATTTTTAACAAGATCAGGATTACAGAATGCTATCTCAATCGTCGGAACATTTATAATACATCTCTTGCCTAATAATTAATTTCTACTGATATTTTAATGTTATTTTATAATTTGCGATTAAACGCATAGTAATAGTCAGAACATATCACTTAGCTGATTTGACTAATAAGTACTTAGCGCGTTTATGATTATAACTAGCAAACATTTTTTTCCCCATTTGCTGGTACATATACGCTCAAATGAAAAAAAAGTACAAAGAAAGAAAGAAAGAAAGAACTAAGATAGAACAAGATCAACGATTTAAAGAACAAATGAACTGCGTAGAACTTGCTTGAACTTTTGGCTTTTTGGCCATAGCAATTTTTTTTATTTACGCTTAGGTGTAACGCGAACTGCTTCTTTGAAAGCTGCAATGCACTAAATATGTTAACAAAGCATATAATAAATATAGGCAATTGTTCCCACTCTCTCCTTTAATTTTAGTTCAAATATTGATAGCATACAACATGGTATAGCTTATATCCCATGAAATTAAAACCTACTCTCTTTGTCCATGAACTTGCTATAAACATATTACTTACTCTTTTTCACTTCTTTTTCAATTTTTTTTAGCAGCGAATCGAAGGCGCTTAATCCTTTGACCACAAGACACGTAAAATTCTTGCAACTATTTTTATATACGACATTTACACATATTACAGAAGGAAATGTCTCGTAATCACTTAGTTCGTTCTATTATCGCTGAACTCCCCTTTCTTTTCTCATTTCATTCCCGGCTAAGCCGACTATTCTAACTTCCCCCCCGTTGCCCCCGGCGAACTTTCCTTACAACATGGAACTATTCCAACACCAACTCCCCCCCCCGTTGCCCCGGCGAACTTTCCTCAGGTAAACCTGTCACTCATAAACAGGTCCCCTTAAAAACTCTACGTCATATAAGCAACAACGCTCCTTCGCCATCCCTACGATTAGATATTACCTCCCCTCCCCCCAAAAATAATTCACCAGTTTTATCTGAAAGTCCCTTTTCTATCGAATTTATCACCCGCCATCATTTATTATAACTCTGCTCCACTACCTTTTGCTTTTTCCTAATTTTTCCCTTTTTGCGCTTGTTTCATTCTCATCGCCACGGATGCTACCGAACTCATGACGACCACCTGCTTGTGCCACCGAGCGAGAGACCTAGGCTCATCGCCGAGAAGGACGACGATCTTATGGACTTCCAGGACCAAAGGACCCAATCCTGTCTGGAACGATTGGCTGCTTTTCCCATCTACCGGACCGCGATGCGGACCTAGAGCGCTTTACTCAGGACGTCTCTTGACCCGAAGCGCCATCGCAAACTTGACTTCCAGACTGCCCTTCCATGACGTCACGGCGACCTACATCGGCAAGGCCCCTCCCACTAAGTGCATACTACCCTTGTTTCCTGACGTCATATGATGCGCATTGTTATTTTTCATCGGCTAAAAGTGTTCCGGTGCTCAACCCCATCAACTACCGTCAGGCACACGCAATTAGTACACACGTATGTCATTTACAGTGCCAAAGTTTGTGACCATGGGTGCTGCCCATACTGGATTAGAGATACGTCTCTTTCTTTTGTGTTTTTTTATCGTCAGCTGCAAAGAACGTCCAGCCTATGGCGACATGAAGTCTACAGCGTTGCCATGGTAACTTTACCTCAAAGCTCCGCCCAACCTCATGTGTGTTATGCCGAGTGTACTTTGAACTCCGCGAACAGTCAATAAAACCACGTGCGTTATACGGCGTTTCATCACAGTGTGCTGACATGTGTTTTTTTTATTTTCGTGTTGTCATCGTTCATTCAAAACTAGTTCAGTGTCACACTTATGTGATTATTTATATCCATGCCTCAAGACTTAGTTATTGATGCTCATACTCTGAGAGTATACAAGAGGCTATGACCTACAGTTTTATTTTTTTTCTCTACGTGTTTTTAATTTTTTTCTCAACGGTGTTTGGTGCTACGATTTTTTTTTGATGATATGACTATTTTGGTGATCTCAATTTTTTTTTATGGTGATGTGAATCTTATGGTGAAAGAATTGCTGTATTGGTTTTCTACGGCTTTTTGATATGTTAATAAATGATAATTTTAAATATAACCTCCTCCGGAGAAGGTAGTCGACCATCACAGATTGGTTCGATTAACTCAACAAGGGGAATGTAGAGATATGGAGATTATTAAACGGAGAAAACCTCGTCATGTTAATATTCACACTTGTTTATTTCCTGGAATTGTCCGACCAGCGAGTGATCCCAAGAATGCGCTAACTTGTAACTTCCGTTAAACAAGGAACTGGAAGGCAAACGCGTGGATCAAAACAAGATCTACCGCGTTCGAAAGGTTTAACAACCTTTCGAAGCCTAAGATTATAAAAGCAAGCTCTTTCTCGGAGCTCGCTCTCTTTTGGATTTTGACACTCATCGACGTTACATGGATAATTAGTCTGATTACTTTACAACACATTAACACTACTGAACTACGACGATGGAACTCGGAGTTACCGCTGCCTAGCATGCTACCAGTCTCAAGGGATTGCTCGGTTTGGTGAGCTAAGGATCGAAGGTTAGAACCTTGGCACCTGTCACGATTCGGTCTGCGAGAAGCATCAGGACAATAACATCACACACTTACCAGGTATGAACAAGCGTGAATAACCTTTACATCAACTTTCCATATCTCTACCCTCCTAATCGGAGCAGGTTCAGCCAACAGATATTATTAAGCTCTACCTAAATGTCTAATTGAAACTTCCCTGTAACCTCAGATCCCAGGTAAAACGGGATTACAACAATATATATATATATATATATATATATATATATATATATATCGTGTGTATATACTATATATAGATTACTCTTTGTCCGCCCTGAAAAAATTCGAAGTCCTGAATTCGTAAATTTGGCAACATAGCACTTCAGAGCCAACATGTAATAGCCATCTTTGGAACATTTCTTCTTTCTAAATGAAAACGCTCTTGTGAATTTTTTTCATTCTTTCACATTCCATAATGTTAGAAACCTTAAACTAGTAATACGTCACATAATTAAACAAAAATCGTAAGTATAAATGCAAATGTTGAATTTCTTTTTGCGATTCTTCGTTCTGAAACTGAAAGTAGGAAAAGTCATGTGCAGTTTGAAACACTGAACTGATTCTCCTCCACCTGGAGGGAATTGCGGTGACATTTAATGCATAGAGGCAAATTTCTCACTATTTTAGGCGAAATTTCAGTAAAGATTCCTTGCATAATACCGGACGATTCTGCAAAGCGTCTTTTCTTTGATCTATGGCGAAAATGGTTCGGAAGTCCGGTACAAGGCTGGTTCCATCGAGATCAACGTGTTTTATAGAACTTCCCGTTAACAATCTCATGGAGCAGTTGGTTAGACGGTAGTCCTTTTATACTTTTTCGTCAAGAACGAAACATCATAGGTTCAAATTCCAACCTTTCCTGTTACTTTTTATCTTGTTATAATAATCCTTTGCGCAACAGCCCTGAAAGGCCTTGGCTTACCTATTGACTGCCGGTCTCCCTCCCACGCTTTCCTTCGTCACCTCTAAGCGTGGAGATCTGCAACCAGTATAGGAATAGTCGGAGGGTCAGCCCGACGTATCGCCAGCCGTTATAGTAGGTTTCCGGGACCGGATTACACTTACTCATTCGAAGCTCCCCAATTTCCTCACGATGGTGGGTTGCCACCGGTCTCAAGACGAGTGAACGCCTTAACCCGCTCGGCTACGGAGGAGGCCTACTTTTATCTTGTTCTTTACCGATAATAATAATTACCAGTAATAATGTAATATAAGATTGTATTAAACTACTGTCCATTCCTCAAGGGATCCTTCTGCTCAGCTCGCATGTTTTTTGTCTGGCGCAGTACTCATCACAAGTTCCACGATATTCAAAACCTTTCTTTTTAATTCGGCTGTCATAAATTGTGTTAACACGTATTAAGGATTCATGTCATAATTATCTGTTCTTAAACAGGATGTTATAATCAAGTAGTTCCAGGTTCGATACCCGTGGAGGCACACTGCACAGTGGTTTGGATTTCAGTTTAAACCAGGGATGATAAAGGTCCAAGAATTATAAATAAATTCAATTCCGGTCCAGGAGAGAAAATCAGCAAGCGTAAATGGGTTCTGGACCGTAAAGAACCTTTTTATCTGTAAAGTATTTCGATTCGGTCCTGGAACCTTTTTTCCGGATCAATTTAAATACGGTCCAGGAACATTTTTTTCAATGAAACAATACGCAACTTGGACCGAATTTAAATTGTGCGAGAAAATAGGTCCCGTTCTTGCAGCGGAACCGAATATAACCCATTGGAATTTATGTGTCCCTGGACCTTTAACAACACTGGTTTAAACTGCAAGCCCAGTCCCGATTAGCCTATCTGTGCAATAAATTGGACATAAAACAACAATACAAATACATATAGGATGTTCTTTGTTGTTTGTGCCCTTCAATATGGACCTAAAATATACGTCGGATAAAACCCTACATTGTTTGCTATATTCAACGTTTGAAACTGTCCACCTCAGAATTTACTTCACATGTTTCTGCGCATTCCACGTTGCATCCTGCTTACTAAGATTCAAACGTCTTCCGGGTATGTTAGACGTAAATTGCATAAATATCAAATAAATTCCCTAGAAATGATGATAAGCATTCTCGTCCAAAGCTTTTTACTTTCCGAGAAAGTTTCTGCAAAGAATGAGGTTTGAACCCACAACCAGTGATGTGCCGTAGACTATAAGTTTACGTCTACATGCGTTGCCTACACGTAATCTACGCGTAGATTACATTGGGTTGAAGTTTACATAGACTACGTAGACAATCTAAAGTGCATTAAAATTAATTTTCAAGGGTTTCATGAAAGGAAAGTGACATTTTCAACTATATTGGTTCCTAACGAAATAAAAAGAATCCCATTTACAACAAAATTTATCTTCTCTTCTATTATAATTATCAACTATAGAAGAAGATAAATAGTATGCAAAAAACAACAACAGATGGCAGTCGTGAGCCAAGAGTGGTCTTTTCCCCATAAAACACTAGAATATTTCCTATATTAGGTTCCTTACTAGGTGAGAAATTGTTCGAATTTGGAAGAAAGAGTATGAGAAATTCTCCTAACGCAGTATTCTGATACGCAGTATAATTTTCTTTTAATTCCACGGCGCCCTTTGCTAAGTTATCACCTCTCGCCATGTTGTTTACATAGATTACGTAATCTACGTGTATAAAATAGTCTACGTGTAGAATGTAGACTATCGTTGTTTACGTGAAGACGCACATTACTGCCCACAACCTTCCATTCCTCACTAACTCTATCACTCTACACCACATTGCTCACGCTTTTTCCCCAAGCAGTCCGTTCGAGGGATGAGACTGAGTGGTGCGAATTCAAAAGTGTTAGGTGCGGGATCTTTGCTCGGCCTTTAGGATAGCTGGGGTATATTTGTAGGATTAAACATGATCATTGAATAAGTTGGAGGGAAGGAGGCTGCTTACGTAAATTTTCCCACATATCCAGTTTACGACACAGAAAAATCAGGTTCACATATCGAAAATGACTTGAAGACCAATTACATTTTCCACCACCAAAAAAAGATTTTTTTGTTTGTAATTCATAAATATGCACTTATAAGATTTTCCATTGCTTTAATTTCACCCATATTTGTACAGAAGTTGAATAACACTGTGCAAAACAAAATTAAGTTCTTGTAGATTAGGCACACACAGATGTACTACTTAGAAATTTTCAGCGAAAAAATGCAGGCACGACCAGGACTCGAACCCGGATCTCTGGCATACCGTGCCATTGCTGTAACCACGTTTATTTTTTTTTTAAAAAAAGGAAATACCCCCTACACTGAAGTATACCCCACCATTCACAATTTTTCTCACTTTTAAATTTTACACTTTTCAATTGTTGCAGTTTCTCAGTTTCTTATCATCTGGGCAAACACAAATACCCATGCCTTACCTGGGACTCGAACCCGGAACCACTGGGGTTGTAGCGAGCTCTGCTAACCACTTCGCAACGGAGGTCGACACCACTTTTTTTTATATATAAAAAAGGGAAAAAAACCTACACGGAGGTATCCCCCACCATTCACACTTTTCAATTCTTACAGTTTTTCAGTTTCTTATCATCTAGACAAACACAAATACCCATGCCTTACCCGGGACTCGAACCCGGAACCTCTGGCGTTGTAGCGCGCTCTGCTAACCACTCCGCCACAGAGGGCAGAATATAGTTTTCCACTGAGCTACCGAGCCGGCCTGGCCTGGCCTGACTTCTCGCTGTCGCTGTTTTACCTGTGTGGAATCGTCTCTGCCAGTGCTACCGCAACGGGATCTGTTGCCTTTGAAACACAGTAGACTACGTAGTACATCTCCTGTGTGTGCCTAATCTACAATAATTAACTTCTCCACGCTGGGAGGAACCAGGCAATGTCAAAGTCTACTGTGTTTGAAAGGGAACAGATCCAGTTGCTGTAGCACTGGCAGAGACGATTTCACGCAGGTAAAACAGCGATAACGAATAATCAGGCGAGGTCAGGCCGGTTCGGTCGCTCAGTGGCACGGTATGCAAAAGACCCGGGTTCGAGTCCAGGTCGAGCCTGCATTTTTCGCTGAAAATTTCTACGTAAAATTAAGTTCCTTGGCAATCGAGATATGGTTCAACTGCCTCCTTTTCACTTTCCAGATTCTGCTTTCAGCAAACAAGAAAAAAACTTCCTAACTAACACAAACACAAAACTTGACAAACATCAATAGAAATATTCATCAGACCGCGCCATCAAAATTTTTGGGGGGGATTTTTTTTATCATAATGTAATATAAAATTCAACATTTATATAATTTTTCAAAATAGATTTAAAACAGTTTACACCATATTTAATCCATTAGATGTAGTATTTAGAGGTAGCGGTGCCCACAGGTGGGTTTGTGGACTCACGTTATGTCCAATCACTTTTTTTTGGGGGGGGTGATTTTTTGTGATGGAAATTTGATGTAAAACAGTACAGCATTTGGCACAAGTTGAATTACGTTATTAACTAACTATTGCTGTTACATAAATAGCAAATTCTAGACTGCCATGCAAATTGTAATGGGTAATATTATTATTAAGGAATAGGGAATGTCCAACTCTTACACATTGGGACACGTGGATTCAGGTGGGGATTGAGGATTAAACGTTCGGGGAGGGCGGACAATATCAGACTATTGGATATCAGCGTTAAATCTTAGATTATCCTGGGAATTTTAGTTAGGGAGGCCTGAGCATTAAATTTTGGGGGATTGCAACTCTTGTGTATTAATATTAATTGCGTCTGAGATTGTATAATGGAATATGTGGTTTGGGGACGGAGATTTTTTCTTTTGAAGGGGTTAATATCTAGGTACTCTTCAATATCAACAGCAAGTCCAAAATTTTGGTTGGAGGATTGAATATTAAATTTGAGGGGAGGAGATATGGAGTTCTGAATAAAGTGTAAAATATTAGGTTGTTAAGGGATTTCTTTAGGGCTCGAACATTATATTTTGGAACTATATATTTAGCGATATGGTATGCGCACGTTTCAGCGCCGAATATGGGAAAAGAGAAGGTGGAAAATAGTAAATTTTGAGGGATCCTATGAAAGTATTGGTATCCCATTAAATTAATATTGTTGCAAGTCTGCAATTCGCTCGCAATGTTACAAAAATGCGTATATGGCATTTTCATGAGACGATTGTGAAGAATTATACTGTAGCTGCATTATAAGACATAAACAATATTCTCGATATTTATTAATAATATAATTGCTTAAAATATAATGTTAGTGTAAGTATACTGCTTAATTCAAAGCAGGTGAGTCATTTTGATGATATGGTTTGGTTTTTTTAGCAATATTATTGTATTATTGATTCCCTGTAGGCTATCCTGTAATAGTTGTACTAACTGTGTACTTCATAGTAACGCCTTGCACATTACTCGATAAAATAGGAAAATAAATAGTATCAAATTCCCATTTCTAACTTATTGTTACAGGGTAATTTTGCTTTAGCAAGTGCAATTTGCACAGATGAAATCCATGTAATTATTGCTATGGATTACTAAAAAAATTGTAATTACCCCAAGCAGAGGGGGTGAGTTCTTTGAAGGAGGCACTTTATTATATTCTTGACCCGGTCTTAGGAATTTCTAGCTAGGGTTCTGTAATTTTCTATCTTAAGTTGAGTAAGACTTTGTGTTAAAAACCCAAATTGTAGATTATTAAAATAATTTTCTCCAACCACACACGCTGTTTAAATACGATATAATTATGACACTTGAGATTGCTAGCTTTCCGTTATTTCGAAAATAAATAAATAAAATGAATTATTACGTATTCACCCAAATTTTTTGAGGGGTGATGCATCTACGGTCTAGCTGGAGAACGGGGAGATCAAGTATCGTGTTCAATAAAGCTTAAAAAAATTTTACTTTCAACAAACACGCTATCGTAATTAAATACTTCATGTGGATTAACACATGATTTGGGGGGGGACGCTTGACGAGATTTGGGGTGGATTGCGCCATTGGTCTTGGGGGGGGGGGATGGACACCCCTGGCTGGCGCTCAAGTGCAATGTTGCTAAGTTTACGAATTCAGGACTTTGATTTCTTGCGGAGCGGTCAATTAACAAGTTGCGTAGAGTACTCTTCGCAACACCTTATTTGTCCGCCCTGAAAAAATTCAAAGTCCTTAATTCATAAATTTGGCAACATAGCACTTCAGAGCCAACAAATAGTATCCAACTTAGCAACTTTTTTCTTTCTAAATGAAAACGCTCCTCTGAATTTTTTTTTATTCTTTCACATTCCATGAAAACCTAAACCAGTAATACCATACATAATTAAACAAAAATCGTAAATTAGAAATACGAATGTTGTATTTTATTACGATTCTTCGTTCTGAAATTGCAAATTGGAGAATTTATGTGCCGTTTGAAACACTGAACTGGTTCTCCTCCACCTGGAGAGAATTGCCATCACATTTTAATTCACAGAGGCAAATTTCTCACGATTTTTGACGAAATTACAGTACAGATACCTTGCACAATACCGGACGATTCTGTAAAGTGCGTCTTTACCTTGATCTGTGGCGAACTCCGACACAATGTTGTTTCAACTTAGATGAACTTGTTTTACAGAGTTTCACGTTAGTAATCTCCTGGAGCCGTTGGTTAGACGGTCGTCGTCAAGAACGAAACATCGTAGGTTGTAATCCCACCCTCTCCTGATTCTTTTTTTTTATTGTTATTTACCGAATACGAAGTCTTGTAATAACGTAATACAGTATAAGAATAATTATATGGGTGTGAAACTTGGTCCCTTACATTGAAAGAGGAACATAAATTGAGAGTATTTGAAAATAAGATCCTTAGGAAAATATTTGGACCTAAAAGGGATGAGGAGACAGGTGAGTGGAAAAGGTTACATAATTTAGAACTACATAATTTGTATTCATGTCCAGATATTATTAGAATAATTAAATGAAGATGACTTAGGTGGGCAGGCCACGTGGCACAAACGGGAGAGGAAAGAGGAGTCTACAGGATTCTTGTTGGGAAACCCGATGGTAAGAGACCTGTAGAAAGGCCAAGACGAAGATGGAGGGAGAACGTTGAGGTGGACCTAAAGGAAATCGGTAGGGATGGAAAAGAGAATATAGATCTTGCTCAGGATAGGGACAGATGGAAGGCCTGTGTTGCTGCAGCCATGAACCTTCGGGTTTTAGAAGGCTAGAGAGTTAGTTAGTTAGTATAAGAATAAGATTATATTAAATCACTGCAAATATTTATGCGATGCATGCCTCGAGGAATGTTTTTGCTGATCTTATGGATTTTTCAATGATTGGCAGGATTTTTGGCAAGATCTTTCTTTTCATTCAGCTGTCAAAAGTTATGTTAACACACATTAAGAATTTATATGTCATAAATAGGGCTTGGAAGTTGAGGAAAAATCCTTTTTTTCCTAGTGTCCGAAGACGAGGCCCAACATAATATATGTTCATTTTGGATCATTGTAGGCCAGAAAAAGGTGGGTTTTATTTGTCCTTTTTTGCTTTTTTCGGCGTTTTTTGCTTATGAGTCCTTTTTTAGCCTATTTTTAGGTCTTAACGGCTCTTTTTGTAACTTCACCTTCTTTCGACTACGTTTTTACTGCCCATTCTCAATTCGAATCACCACCTATTAAACATCCTTTCTGTAGTAAATAAATAAATAAATAAATATATTTGAACCTTTCTGTAGTAAATAAATAAATATATTTGAACCATCCCTGAAACAAGAGAAAAACATTTTTGGACGACTGAAGCAGGTACGGTACAAGGTCCTTTAACCGTAGCTTGTCTGGAAGGTCGCACTCTAAGTGGCAACTTTATCTTGTTTTGAAGCTTTCAGCACGGTGTATACGACCAGACAGCACGCCCCTGAAAAGATCTTAAGTCAGATAAGGAGGTGCCGCGCATATTCATTAAATATGTAATTAGAACTGAAGTTATTAATTAATTTTGATCACATTTATACGTCCTTTTTTATATTTTTAGGTCTTTTTATAGGTCTTTTTTGGCAATTTATAGGTCTTCAACTTCCGAGCCCTAGTGATAAATATATGTTCTTAAATAGGATGCTGTCATCAAGGTGTCGCGGGTTTGATATTCGGTGGAGGCTCATTGCACAGTGGTTCGGATTTCTGTTTAAACTGTAGGTCCAATCCCGATTAGCCTATTTGTGAATATATCAGGCTTAAAACAACAATACAAATACACACACACACAAACTCACGAATACGATGTTCTTAGTGCTGCGGACCTAAAACATACGTCGGATTTTCCATGATACAACCACAAATTTTATGCTATATTCAAAGTTTGAAACTACCCACCTCAGACTTTACATCGCATGTTTCTGCACATTTCAAGTTACATTTTCCTTACTACGATTAAAATGTCATCCGGAAATGCTAGACGTAAATTGCATAAATATCCAAATTCCAAGAAATGTAGATAAGCATTCTCGTCCAAGGCCGCTTTCTTTTGCAGAGAAGTAGGCTTGAACCCACGACCTTCCATTCCACCTACACCATACCGCTGACGTTATTTTAAGCACCCTGTTTGAGAGTTGAAGACATACAGATTTCTGTAGAAGTGTAGGGTAGTGTGAAGTGGAAAGTTTTAGATGGGGAATGTTTGCTGAGCCTTTAGGATAGCTGGAGAATGCTTGTAGCATTAAAAATTATGACTAGGACTCGGAAGTTGATGACCTAAAAAATGTCAAAAGATGACCTATAGAATAACCTAAAAATAGTAAAAAATTACCCAAAAATAATATTCACTCTGATAGTGAAAGCTTAATTGTTTCATAAATTACAAGAGTAGTTAAATAATTCGATAACTCCCGCTGTTTGGTGGTTTAAGCTACTGAAGCAAAGGAGGGGGGATAATACTGTAGTCGACCAGCATCCGAAAATACAGCTGCGTTGCTAGAGTATAATTTAATTTAATATTGTGATTAATTTTGTTTTAAAACCACAGATTAAAGATAATAGTGTCCAGCCAAATAACCTCAAAGTATTTTAACCCACTGCCAAACATTTCAGTCAAGAATAATATTGTGCTTTTCCATTGACCGTATTTTGCTAAAAGGACCATGTCAAGAAATTTAAATATGTAAGTTTTGATAGTAAATGCACGAAACAACAGGGGAGGAGAAAAATAAACCTCAAAAATAAAGAAAAAGCAACAAAACCTGTTAAAAATTCTGAAAAAATAACCTAAATGCCAAGAAAGGTCGAAAATGTAAAAAAAAAATGCAAAATAAAAAGTGTTTCCTGGTTCTAACTGAAGGTAAAATGGACATGATATCAGGTTTAGCATTGGTTTAAAGGTTCAGAAAACAATTTCATCTTTCATCAACTGCGGGACCCTAATTACTAATTATAACTATTAAAAAAGTTGGAGGGAAAGAGGCGGCTTACGTAAATTTTCCTTGCTGAGGCATCGTATTGTCCCATATCTCCACTTTATAATACCGAAAAAAAATCAGGTTCATATTTCGAAAATGACTTGCAGTTTTCCACCACGAAAACATGTTTTTCATAGATCGAAGTTTGTTAGGATGCACTTAAATGCATTGCATGCATTGTTTTAATTTCACACATATTTCATATTCCATACGTTCAATATCCCTATCCTCTCTCTCTTCTTACAGTCTTTGGAAAAAGGCTAAAGTATCTTGGCAACCAGGATCTAGTTCAACTGGCTCCTTTCCTATTCCTACTTTCAAAAAACAAGAAAAAAGGATTGCTTGGTCAAGACACGGCATTTACACACAATTTACAAAATTTGACAAAACACCAATATAAATGTTCATCGTTCTTCCCTTTAAGCGTTTCTCGATTTTGGCTGAATTCGTTTCCACTTAAAAATTGTCATTGGGGAAATTATAGTCATGACATTATGCATGAATTGGTTTCTTCAAACTGGTAGCCAAACTTTAGCATGAGCTACCTGCAGAAGAGGTAGCGTGCTTGATCCCCACGAAGGAGGTCGTAGGTTCGATTCTCCATCTAGGCAGTATATTTTTCAGGAGTATATCGTTGGGTGTGAAGTTTATTCACCGTGCTAAGAAGATATCATTGGTCTCTGTATTTCACGAGGTGAAAGGAAATCGTAAGAGAAAGTTATTTCGATGATTGGAGGAAATCACATGCCACGTGGAGTGCGCAGAATCCAGTTACGTAGAGCTAAGTCTGTGGTGATTGTCTTGAGTTTAGTGGAAAGTTTGTTAGATCTGATACTCGTACTTTCTGTTGAAATAAGACGAATATTTTGGATACAATGCAGTGGAGAATTAACGATCATTCTCATGTTTTGAATTTTTTGTTTGTCACTTACTATATAAATAATTATTAGTAGTTTTTTATCGCATCGGCCTCCGTCGCAATAGCGATTTACTTATGTTAATTGGCGATTTTCTATTAGTTTTAGAAGCATCGAAAGATGGAGATGAGTGGATTAACAACAGTCATTACGAAAAACGGACATAAAATATCAATCTTAGCATTTTGAACTCATTAAACTCTCTCCTTCGTTACAGTAATGCACTACATCACTGCTTAACATAATTGTATGTGTGTGTGTGTTAGTATATCGAAATAATCAATGCATAAATAATACAAAACTTAAATTACGTTACATTTTGCATCCTGAACATATATGTGATATGTGAATTAAAATAATGTGTGAGTTAACACAACTTATGAAGAATAGCTAAAAGAAAGAAGCTTTAACCTTAAATCCTGGTAACCAACAAAAATGGGAAAAATGCACAGAAGGGACGTCCCTCAAAATGTCCATCGGCTTCATTTTTAAATGTTTTAATATCGACGGTCTCTGTTCAGCGAACCAAAAAAAAAGAGGAGAAGGTGGGATTTGAACCCGCGACCTTTCATGTATGATGAAAAATAAGAATACCAGCGTCTAACCAAATGGACTACGTTAACTTACTGAAAACATGCCCTTAAAAACACGTTGACGTTTATGAAAACATCCATTTCCTATGTTCCAAGCACATTTTCTCGACAAGTCGTGAAAAAATATTATTTTTTGAGAACGGTTCGATATCATGCAAGGTATTGGAAATAAAATGTCGCATAACTCCTCATAAATTTTCATCTTTCTGCACAAACTTGATGGCGGTTTCCTCCAGGAGGAGAAGAACTATTCAGTGTTTCAAACCCCTCTGATTTCAAGTCGAGCAAGCAGAATCGTAAAAAAATCCTCAAAGTTCTTTATCGAATTTATTATATCTGTTTGATTGTATATTATAATAGCGGGCTTATAGTTTCTAAGTTCATGGAATGTGCGAAATTGAAAACCTTTCACCGCAGCGTTTTTCGTCTAGTGGAAGAACCAACTCAAAGTTGGCTACTTTCAGCTGGCGCCAAAGTGCAACGTTGTTAAGTTTACGAATTCGGGACTTTTAAATTCTTTCGGGGCGATCAAATAAGTTGCGAAGAGTACAAAAAGTGCATAAATCTACTTCAGTAATTTCATTCAAGGCTGTTTGATACCACTGTAATCCTTGCCTTCCAGAAAGCTCGGCGGAAATAAACAACCCTCGATTTACAAGAAATGCTATTTAAATCAGGTTGTTGAAGGTCCACGAATTTGAAATAAATTGAATTCCGGTCCAGGAGAGAAAATCAGCAAGCGTAAATGGGTTCTGGACCGAAAAGAACCCTTTTATGTGTAAAGTATTTCAAATCGGTCCAGGAACCTTTTTACCAGATCAATTTAAATACGATCCAGGTACCTTTTTCCAATGAAACAAAACGTAACTTGGACCGAATTTAAATTGTGCGAGAAAATAGGTTCCGTTCTTGCAGCGGAACCCAATATAACCCATTGGAATTTATGTGTCCCTGGACCTTAAACAACCCTGATTTAAACAAGTATATTTTGATTATTCAATAAAAAGCATAGAATATTCTGTTTATGAACTTCCTTATGAACATATGCATTAGCCTTGTCACTGTGAAGGACTTTTAATTCAATGAAAGCGTCACACTGTAAATTGTTCGCGACAACCATTCATAATGCGCAGCTCTTCGTGGATGTATCCGATTAAAATTGTGTGCAATGGAATGCGAACTTATCTCCCTAGACATAACTTTGATCTCGATGCATTACCGATGCGCTAAATAAATTTTAAAGCATTTTTCTAACACCTCGAAAAGGAGCAACTTGGTACAAGAATTCAGTCATACCTTTTTAGTGGTTGAAGATACATCAAAAAAACCTTCACCATTGCATTTCTCGTGAAATTCTAGCCTGATTTGATACATCATATCACCCCCTTCCCATTTAAAATTCTGAAGTTGAATTCAAGATGGTGGACATCAAGATGGCCGCCGACCGTGCGGGTGGCGTCAATGTGGTTTCCCCTTGGCCTGGCAACGATTGGTCATCACCATTTCCACGCTTCGTGCTGCAGTGGCCTTGTACCGAGGGTGTTAAGTGACGTTTTGAGCCATCCTGTAGTACTTGATAAGTCTTTCAGGTGATCTGAACCTGTTGGACGCTCCTAAATATTTCCACCTGACTTCTTGTGTTATTTGGGTGACGATATAGGACAGGTTTTACCAAAAAGGCATTGTTTATGTAAAGAGCTGTAAAAGTTACATGCCTAACCTAACAACGAGAACATTTATCGTGACGTTAGTATATGACGGTGTTCAATACGGTGTCCGAAAAGTGAGACACGTGCATAGTGACCAGCTCATCGGCAGAACGCCCGTCAATCGAACAAGGCAGAGAGCATACGATTACTCAAGAACAAGAACTTGAATTTTTAAGTTTGTCTCTAGATGGCAGCGTATTACTGGAAAATTACGTCATCATGGGCCTTCGTGTATCAGGCTGATCGAAGTCATTGAACAGCTAGAAAGGTGTGTGCTGACACCTCCTTCGTTTATCGTGAATCGAATTGGACTTTTTTACTATTGGGCTGACTGAGAACAGGTATGAACAACTTTTGTTTTCTTGCTTTAGCTTCATGTAGTGTGATTTATTTAGCAAATAATTTCGTAGATAAATGGTGCTTGAATGCCATTCAAGGCCAGGGAGTACCAGTAACGTTGTCGCGTCGTTGTCGTGTGGTTCCGGGTTCTTTGTTGAAAAGTCGGTATCGAAGTTCAAGGTACCGTTGAATCTTGACCCTCTGTACTCTCGCTATAAAGTTGAAAATTTTGCTTGGATTAAGAAGATTATGTCGTGCCGTGTATGAATGTTTATCTTCCGTTTTAGCTCGCGGAGATGTGCTACAGTGAAATAATAAGGAAAGACTTAAGATGGCCGGACCCCTCTCCGATTTTCTTCATATTTGGCATACTCACTAATTGAGGCCTCCTAATCACGAATCTGAAGTTAAAAGTTGTCGGAAACGTTTAGAAATTGCAAAATAAGCGAAAATAAGGCGATAGTTTTCGGAATGGAAACCGTCGATTTTCGCGATTTTTTTTGTTTCACAAGCAAATATATATATTCCTAATACTACCACGACGCGAAATTTTAAATATGTTTGCCTAACCTAACCGAAACTAACCTAACCACACGTCAATGGTTCGTGGGGCTAGCGTCAATTGTTCGCAATTATTTTGCAATTTCTAGACGTTTTTGACAAATTTTAACTTCAGATTCGTCATTAGCAGGCCTCAATTAGTAAGTATGCCAAATATGAAGAAAATCGGAGAGGGGTCCGGTCATCTTAAGTCTTACCAATAATAATTGGTTTTATGTGGCACTATCAGAATCCACGCTCTGAAATGAATGTTATATAAAACGTCGAAATCTATGGATAAAACAATGCACCTGATGAGAATGATATGATGAAATTGATGAAGGGACACTCACAAAGAACACTCATGCCGGGATTCGAACCCGGGATTAAGTGGTAGAGTATGTAAACATGGAGTTTTGACGTGATTCCTGTTTTTTGCACTCAGTTTGCGATAACTTTTTTTTTCACTTTGGTTATTCCGTTGGAGAGCTAATTAAGCCAACTTCGTTTCTTTTATCAACTCTAAAGAAAAGATCTTTGTTTACTTCTGATTGAAATAAACAATATGAATTTCTTTGACAGACATATTCGACCCCCCTTCCCCTCCCTTCCGCTCCCACTTTATGACTTCTGTGGATCATGAGGTTTATATTTATTAGTCGAGCATCATCGATAAGTTAAAACAAATGCCGACACTTCCGTGGCAGAGTGGTTAGCACATCGCGCCAAGGTTGCCGCATTCGAATCCCGACCTGCACATGAGTGTTCTCTGTGAGTGTCCCTTCGTCAGTTTCATCATGTCATCACTCATCCTCATCGTCGCGATGAGCCAAAATTAGCAGAAAAGTGACGCTAAATAACAAATGAAGATTTACATAGGACAGTTCTGCGTCAAGATTCCCATATCTAGTACCGCCTTCGGTGCTAGCGAAGGACACGAAAAATACTAATACAAGCCTTTCTGTGACATTTGGTGTGGAGCTGTAGCAGGCTCGTACCCAGGGGAGGGGCCATGCGGCCGTGGCCCCTCCTCGAACTATGAAATATTGAAATGTGAACCTATAAAAAGTATGATTGTTCAAATTTCTAAAAAAATCGATTCCTCATTGAATGAATGAATGGATTTGTTATGGATAGAGTCAGCTCAAGAAGTCTGCAATAGTGGGTAGTTCTAATTTTATAACTAGAGCCCGGAAGTTTGGCAAAATGCCTCTTTTTATTTACTGCATATATTGATAAAATTTTTCCGGATGTACGTTTTTTATGTTGTTTCGAATGTTTTAGAAGCCTTTTCATTTTGCCTATTTTGCCTATTTTTAATTATAATGCCTTTTTTTGCCTTTTTCAATGAAATTTGACCATTTTTTTAAAAAACAATGTTGGCATTTATTTTTCTTCCGTTCATTACGTGAATGATTTTCGCCTTATTTAAGTAAAATTGAACTCACGCATGTTTCAACATTGCTGAAGAAGAAAAGTGTGAGAAAAAAGTATTTCATGCTGAGTTAGGATATTGCCTTTCGGTTAACATTTCCTTGTGCATGATTGGCTGCTGAAGTGGAGAGGTTGATTTCGAACACAAAGAAGATATTTCTGAAATCTCCCTCTCGAACCCGAAAATTTCAGGAAGTTACGCCTGAGCTTAGTTTTCCTCCGCAACCAGTCTTGACAAGATGGGGAACCTGG
Organism: Lepisma saccharinum; assembly: GCF_977018435.1. Classification (NCBI taxonomy): domain Eukaryota; kingdom Metazoa; phylum Arthropoda; class Insecta; order Zygentoma; family Lepismatidae; genus Lepisma; species Lepisma saccharinum. The sequence continues at coordinate 13,795,232 of NC_139256.1, read as the reverse complement.
ATATCAGCAGCTATATATTATGCTAACAACCTTGAAAAAATCAGTGAGGTGATCGATGCTCATCCAGAAAATGAACCGGCTTCAATTCGTGAAGTGAAAAAATTTCCTGTGCTATTCAGAACTGAAGAATGAACTGTCGTTTATTTTTGCACATTATGGTGCATTGCCAGAGACAATTACAAAGCTAGAAGAAAGAGGTGAGACTCTTATAGCATCCATGAAAATATTGGAGGAATCTATGCAGCAGATGATGGAAGTGCCAGGAGAAAAGGGGTCAGCTGTTGCGGAAAAGTGCAAACGGGTAGTGAGTGCAAATGAGGACCTGAAACAATCGAAAACAATTTGTGATATTCTGAAAGATGAAAATGCTGTTACCAAAATGAGTCCAGCTACATTAGCTTGTTTTATGTATGCTCCAATAACTTATGTCGAAGTAGAAAGATCATTTTCTATTATGAAAAACATTCTCTCTGACAGACGACTATCAATGAATGTTGAGAACTTAAAAATCACCTTGTAGTTATGTGCAATCAAGACGGAGAAAATTGAAATGCTCTTCCCAATGTATATTTTAACATTTTGCCAGAAATTATAGATAAAAGTAAGTGACTTTCAAATGTGCCTTTTTCAGTTTATTTTGCCTTTTTTTTCATTTTCAGTGTCTATTTTCCACATTATAAATGCCTTTTTGCCTGCCTATTTTAACGAAAATAAATGCCTGAACTTCCGGGCTCTATTTATAACCATTGATGCAAGGCTACAGACAACCCGATACTTTGTCCCCCACAGTTTTGGCACCTTGGCCCCCCCGTATGGGCGTAACTTGGGACCTAAATTTGAAAGGGCATAATCACACTGGGCCCAATTTTGAGGGGACAGAATTTAACGGGGTCTATTTTTTTAGAGAGCAGAATCAAACTGGGCCTAATTTTAAGGGGACAGAATCAAACTGGGCCTAATTTCGAGAGGGCAGAATCAAAGTGGGCCTAATTTTGAGGGGACAGAATCAAACTGGTCCTAATTTTGAGGGGACAGAATTAATCTGGGCCTAATTTTGAGGGGACAGAATTAAACTGGGCCTAATTTTCAGAGAGCAGAATTAAACTGGGCCTAATTTTCAGAAGGCAGAATTGAACTGGACCTAATTTTGAGGGGACAGAATTAAACTGGGCCTAATTTTGATGGGACAGAATCAAACTGGGCCTAATTTTGATGGGACAGAATCAAACTGGGCCTAATTTTGATGGGATAGAATCAAACTGGACATAATTTTGAGGGACAGAATTAAACTGGGCCTAATTTTGAGAGGGCAGAATTAAACTGGGCCTAATTTTGAGGGGACAGAATCAAACTGGGCCTAATTTTGAGGGACAGGATCAAATTGGACCTAATTTTGAGGGGACAGAATCAAACTGGGCCTAATTTTGAGGGACAGAATCAAGCTCGACCTAATTTTGAGGGGACAGAATCAAACTGTGCCTAATTTTGAGGGACAGAATGAAGCTGGACCTAATTTTGAGGGGACAGAATCAAACTGGGCCTAATTTTGAGGGGACAGAATCAAACTGGGCCTAATTTTGAGGGACAGAATCAAGCTGGACCTAGTTTTGAGGGAACAGAATCAAACTGTGCCTAATTTTGAGGTGACAGAATCAAACTGGGCCTAATTTTGAGGGTTCAGAATTAAACTGGGCCTAATTTTGATGGGATAGAATCAAACTGGGCCTAATTTTGAGGGGACAGAATCAAACTGGGCGTAATTTTGAGGGAGCAGAATCAAACTGGGCCTAATTTCGAGAGGGCAGAATCAAACTGGGCCTAATTTTGAGGGGACAGAATTAAACTGGGCCTAATTTTGAGGGGACAGAATTAAACTGGGCCTAATTTTCAGAGAGCAGAATTAAACTGGGCCTAATTTTCAGAAGGCAGAATTGAACTGGACCTAATTTTGAGGGGACAGAATTAAACTAGGCCTAATTTTGAGGGGACAGAATTAAACTGGGCCTAATTTTGATGGGACAGAATCAAACTGGGCCTAATTTTGATGGAACAGAATCAAACTGGGCCTAATTTTGATGGGATAGAATCAAACTGGACATAATTTTGAGGGACAGAATTAAACTGGGCCTAATTTTGAGAGAGCAGAATTAAACTGGGCCTAATTTTGAGGGGACAGAATCAAACTGGGCCTAATTTTGAGGGACAGAATCAAATTGGACCTAATTTTGAGGGGACAGAATCAAACTGGGCCTAATTTTGAGGGACAGAATCAAGCTCGACCTAATTTTGAGGGGACAGAATCAAACTGTGCCTAATTTTGAGGGACAGAATGAAGCTGGACCTAATTTTGAGGGGACAGAATCAAATTGGGCCTAATTTTGAGGGGACAGAATCAAACTGGGCCTAATTTTGAGGGACAGAATCAAGCTGGACCTAGTTTTGAGGGAACAGAATCAAACTGTGCCTAATTTTGAGGTGACAGAATCAAACTGGGCCAAATTTTGAGGGTTCAGAATTAAACTGGGCCTAATTTTGATGGGATAGAATCAAACTGGGCCTAATTTTGAGAGGACAGAATCAAACTGGGCGTAATTTTGAGGGAGCAGAATCAAACTGGCCCTAATTTTGATGGGATAGAATCAAACTGGGCCTAATTTTGTGGGGACAGAATTAAACTAGTAGTATAAAATATACTATTACTGGAACACAAAAGTCTGACCCCCTCAGATTGGTTTGGCTACACTTAAAACTATGTCAAGATGCCTACAGGTGCTACTCTGTCGAATCCAAGAATTTAGTAAAATAGCCCTCGGGGATTTCCCATGAAAAGTATGACCCCCCTCAGATTGATTTGGCTACACGTACAAAAGCTACATCTGTCAGATTGTTGTCCACACGATCGTAAAAAATATGTCCTTCTTGGCATTGTTTACACTTAAAACTAAGCCAAGATGCTCATATGAGTTTATTGCCTTTAGTGTAATATTCTGTCAAATGTAATCTTATTAGCTACATCTACACCCACACCTACACCCACACCCACACATATTTACTTCCGGTCTACTTCCGGTTTACTTGACAGACACCTGTGTGTTTTTCCAGTTTTTTTAAATATATAGTTTTATTAAGTATATAGTTTTTGATTTGAGCCCCAAGAAATTATATATAAATACCAAAACCAAAAATAGTAACACACTAAGTATACACACTAAGTATACACACTAAGTATACAAAGCACACTGCTGAACCTAACTGATATTTTGTATTAAGTATATAGCTTTCGATTTTAGCCCCCAGGAAATTATATATAAATACCAAAACCAAAAATGCCAAATCAGAAATATTGTAATCAATGCGATAAGAATATATCTAGCCCTAATTGGGCTAAGCACCAACGTAATTGTGATCCTGGGAAACGCAAAATGCCCACTAAAATATGCCCAAAATGCCATAGAAAATTTAGCATGGCATACTTCAATAGTCATATAAGCGCTTGTTCCGCACAACAATCTACATTGTCCCTACAGCCATCTACATCTTCTTCTGGTCTAAAAAGAAAGCTTGTTACATCTGATAATACTAGACCAGCAAAGCAGCCATGCAAAGCACCCATTGATAGTAGTTTTGATGGTCAACTAAGGGATTACCGTTTCGTATCAGACCCAAAATGTGATATTAAGAATATTTTGAATAGTGTAAATTTTGATGTGCAGGCTATTCTAAACGCACAAAACGGCTCTTATAAGCTATCCCTCAAATTGCATACTCAATATAAGAAACCAAACAGTACAAAATTTACACAGCCCCACATAACAAAAACTGTACCTGTATACTCAAATACAAACTTAGACGAAATACTAAGCAGGTTGATAGACCAATTGCTTATCAAACATTCTGAGTTTGCTGCTAAAGAATCAGGATGGAGTCTTTGTGGATCTCCACACAGACTCTATGTTAATATTTCTGAATTCAGACCTCTACAAGGTTCTACATATCTGCCTTTACCTGACAATATCAAAAACAAAAAAGCCGTGGTTAACGTAGAAAATACCGACCAGAAATGCTTTTTGTGGTGTATTTTGGCTGCTTTGTTTCCAAATTTAAACCATCCACAGCGAATAAGTCATTAAAAACAGCACGAGCATGATTTTGATGATGCTATGGATGGCTTAGAATATCCAATGTTTGTCCAGAATATCGATAAATTTGAAAAAGAGGCCAGAGATAGCAATGGCCGACCATTATCTATTAATGTGTTTTCTGCTGCTCGTGGCGATTGCTTGATAGAACCTCTTAGATTGATTGATTGATTGATTGATTGATTTAGTTTATTTTACTTCGCGTTTTGTGCCTCTTGGCTAATTTGCGAAGATGGGGATGAGTGATGAAATGATGAAATTGATGAATGGACATTCACAAACAACCAAGCCCGACCGGGATTCGAACCAAGGACCCTTGGCGTCGCAGCGCGATGTGCTAACCATTCGGCCACAGGGACGGGCAGAACCTCTTAGAATCAGCAAACTTGATGATGACTCTGCTGTCCCGATCGATCTGCTCTTAATTGATAGAGACGGTACATACCATTACACTCTGATACGCAATCTTCAGGCTTTAGTCAGAAAACAACTAGGCAAATCCAATACAATATACAAGTTGTGTCGAAGATGTTTGACTGTGTTTGATGGTCAAAAAATAATAAATGGTGTTTATGAAAAGAATACCAAAATTGCTAAAAACAAGTTGGTTGAACATTTAAAATACTGTGGCAACCATAAACCTGTTCATATGGGTATGCGTAAACCAAACGAAAATGCCAAATTCATAAAATTCGAAGCCTTGTTGCGGCACCCAGCATAATCTGTGATTTTGAATCAAATCTAAAACCACTTGCATTCTGCAGCCCAGATCCCGAAGAGTCCTCAAGTACACCGTATCAGTTACATGAACCTTCTAGTTTTTGTTATGCGGTTGTACAGGATGGTGTTATTAGTAAAGTACACTTATACATGGGGCAAGATGCTATCAAAAAATTTGCACGTAAAATAGAAAATGAGTGCCGTCGCATAGCCTATGATATATCATTAAAATCAACACCTATGCTGCATTTAACAGAGGATCATAACGAAGATTTCAACAGTGCACAAAGATGCTCGGTATGCAATTCTGAATTTTCGGACACAAATAACAAGGTGCATCACCATTGTCATACAAACGGCAAATATGAAAAGGCTCTGTGTAGTAGCTGTAATATTAAGATCCGGAGACCAAAATTTGTCCCGATATTTTGTCACGGGGCATCCAATTATGATTTTCATCATCTGATCAGATACAAGGGGTTTGACAAGCAGGATTTAGATATTTTAGCAGAAAATGACGAAAAATATATTGCTATTAGCAAGATAATCAATGTTAATGGCAGGCCTATACACTTAAGATTTCTAGATTCATACAGATTTCTGTCGGCTAGCTTGGCTACTCTGGCTGGCCAATTATCTGATGCCCAATTCAAAATCACATGTGACATGTTTACAAATTTGGACCTGAAATTGATTAGGCGTAAGGGTGTATACCCATACGACTATGTTACCGATTTTTTCAAATTTGACGAGTGTGCTCTGCCACCGCAACAAGAGTTCTACAGCAAACTCACAGCATCAGGAATTAGTGATGATGATTATTGCCATGCCCAGTTGATGTGGACCAACTTAAAATGCCAGACGATTGGTGATTATCATAAGAGATACTTGATACTTGATGTGACACTCTTAGCCGATGTACTTGAAGCATTTAGAACATCATCGATGCAAAATTATGAGCTGGACCCGGTCCATTTTTACAGTGCTCCAGGCCTAGCATGGTCTGCCATGTTTCTGAAGACTAAAATGGAATTGGATCTGATCCAGGACCAGGACATGTATTCTTTTCATCGAACATTGTATACGAGGGGGCATGGTACAATGTTCTCAAAGATATTCCAGAACCAACAACAAGTGTGTTCCCGATTATGATTCTGCGCGACCATCGAATTATATATTTTATGTGGATGCCAACAGCCTGTATGGTTATGCCATGATGAAAAAACTGCCATATTCAGGGCTTGAGTGGGTCGAAGATTTCAACATTGAGGATCTTCAAGACTTTGATGACAGTGACTAGGGCCTGTTCTTGGAGGTCGATCTGGCAATTCCTGATAATTTGCACAGCCAGTTTTCTGATCTGCCGCCAATTGCTGAGTTCCAGTGTCCGCCTGGCTCTAAACAGAAGAAGCTGATGATGACTCGAGCCAAAACACGGTTATGGCATATACTACAAGAACCTCCAGTTCCTGATGCGTCATGGTGTTCAAGTGACCAAGGTTGGCAAAGTCTTGAGGTTCAAGCACTCAAGGTGGTTGAAGCAATACATTGAAACAAACACCGAGCTTCGAACACGTGCGGTAACCCAATTTGATAAGACCTTGTTCAAATTGATGGTCAATTCGGTGTATGGTAAGACCATAGAAAATGTCAGAAAACACACTGATGTCAAATTGGTTACTGACCCCAGCCAGAGCAAAAAATTGGTAGCAAAGCCCAATGTCAATTACAGAAGAATTTATGACGATAATCTGGCGCTTTTTAACATGAATAAAACAAAGTTGACCAAATTACACATGCTGGAGCTTTATTACGATGTGCTGAAGCCTATTTATGGTGATCGTATAAGACTGATGTATATAGACACGGATAGCTTTATCCTTGATATTCAGAGAGATGTCTATCAAGATATAGCAGACCCTGTATTGCTTGACTATTTCGATACTAGCGAATTGCCTGGCCATCTGAATATTCAACCCCACAACAAAAAGGTGCCTGGTAAGTTAAAAGACGAGACACTTGGCGATGTTGTTGTAGGATTTGCTGGGTTAAGAGCCAAGATGTACAGCTTTGAAACATCCAGTGGTGCTGTCACCAAAAAGAGCCAAGGGCATTGGTAGAGTAACTGTAGACAAAGAGCTCAAATTTGAAGATTACGAAGATTGTCTCAAATCATGTAGTACAATCAGAACATCAGAATGTAGAATCCAGAGTGTGGATCACTTGTTGACTACAAATATTGTAAGAAAACTGGCTCTGGACCCACATGACGATAAAAGATGCGTTTTATCATGTGGTATACATACTCTACTATGGGGTCATTGTGACTTGATAAGTGGCAATCAATGCCTAATCACAGAGCATGGTTTGCAATAAATAAACATTCTGATGAACTTATTTGGGTTCAAAAAACAGGCTATTATGGACCTGCCAACACCAGCACCCTCTCCTGATATACAATCTATGCTATCTAAACTAAGTGGTTTGTTAATTATTCATCTGAATAGCATACTTACAGATGTTGATGTTAATACAGGTAAAACATTGTGCATATTTAACAATAACTTAAACCCCTACCAGTTACCTGTAGGTGGTCAATTAAAATTTATTACAACCCCCGAGGGCAATGTCAAGGTTTCAGTAGGCAGAAATGTTTACAGAATTAAGCACTCAAACATGGTTTCTGGCACTGTGTATACTGTCTCTGCCGGTGACTGTTTATATATTGAGGTCCTGGGACACTATGACAAGCTTATACCTCTTTTTATAGAATTAAGAATCAGATACTCTATAATAAATAACCGCTAAAAAAACACAATGCCTAACTATATATTTGGCCATACAAGGCACGAAGATCACAGCGACGAGATTCTGATGCTTGACGTCAGAGTCAAAAAATTAAGAAGTGATTTACAAGCTCTACAAACCACACTCAATGCCAGTCTTCAACTCGAGATTACCAATTTACAATCACAATGCATGGACCCTCTTCTTAAAATCGACTCAGAACTCAAATTGTTGCTCCAGAAATACACTGACTTGGCTACACTCGATAATCTTCAGAGTTTAGAGGAGGCCATAGCAGCTCTTCAAGCCAAATTTAAGACTCAGGCTACCAACTCTGAGCAACTGACACAGCAACTAGAAGAGCAGATTGGTAGTGTCCAGACAAAGCTCCAAACAATTGTCAAAAGCATAAAGTCCCAAGATGATTTCGATCTAGTGATTTCTACTCTGAAAGAACAGATTCAATCACTGGAGATTCCTAATCTGGACCCCTTGAACAATGCCATAGCCGAGGTCAAAGAGAAAATCGAGACACTCGAGAACTTTATGAACAACCTACCATCTTCTGATGCTCTGAGTGCCAACACTCGTAGTGTTGCCAACATCAAGCTGCAACTAGAGACATACGAAGATTTTGGAAAAATTCAGAGTACCAAAACCCATCTTGAGGGTACTATAGCAGCAGTACAAAACGATCTGACAAATGTACAAGAAACTCTGGAGTCCCGTTTACCTGGTATCGTAGACACCCTTGCCATTGTCCAGCAACAGATCACCAAACTTGAAAAGCTCAACACCGAATCCGAGCTATCCCATTTTCATCACTAGATCGATGATATTCAAACAATGCTTGAAATTTTACAACAATCAACACCTACTCAGGCAGACATAGCCCTGCTCCAAGATTCTATGCGTAGTGTAGCTGATGCCACTGAATTAAATGCTGTAAAATTGGCCCTTGAGTCCCTGCAGAATACGGTGGCCAATCTGCCTACATCACAGGAACTTAAAAATATTAAAAGAGCCGTACATAGCATATTGAAATCTGAAGACATCAAGAATATTCATACAGAGATTTACTCAGACATTGGCTACTCTTCCAACCAATCAGCATATTAACGACCTGCATGCTCTGTTTGAGGATATCAGAATCCAAGTCCATGATCTTACAGCCCAAAGTTCAAAATTGGCTGTTGTTGAAAATCTACAGCAAATTGTAGCCAACATCAAGCAACAGCTAGGGACCATGGAATCCAACCAAGCAAATGCTCTGTCTGTTTTTGCCACGCAGCTTCAAGAGATTGTGCAATAATACAAAAAAACTTGCTGTGGACATAAGGATCAAACCAGGCCACGACGAGATTGTTAGGACTATCAACGAGCATCTTGAATCTGTAATGAGTAGATTGCTTACAGCAGAAAAAAATAACAGGTCTAATCGAGAATCCTAAGCACACAATAATCCTCGAATTGTACAGTGTCCCCAACAAAGAATACGATTCACCGTTTACACCAGGTGGCAAAATGTATATGTTGTCCCCTGCACAACTTGATTACCAGCTCTTCGTGAGGGGCACACTCAGACCGGTCAAGATCAAATACTGGTAACAACCGCAGGCTCACCACTACCCTACCTTATCGATAACCAATGCTGACAACATACCAAAGATCACCAGTGTGGAGTTAGAGGATTTTACAGACCCCGATACACTAGAAACAGCCTATGCTGAAGATGATTGTTCTCTCGAGTTTAATATACAAATAGGGGACAAGTTGTATTTAGAAAATCCTGCAATATCTGCTGCCGAACACCCCATAGTTGCGATATTCTTGTTTACGTACTATGTCTAGACAAACCATAGTTGACGAGCTACACAGACCAGCCAGACGTAACTATAAGCGACTGACAGTGGTCACAAAAGGCATAGACGATCTGTGGCAAGCTGACTTGGTTGAGATGGCAAGTGGAAAGCTGAAAAACTTAGACAAGATCAACAAGGGCTACAAGTATCTACTTACTGTCATAGACACATTTTCGAAATATGCCTGGGCTGTGCCGCTCTAATCCAAGATAGGAACATGTGTTACAAAAGCCTTCAAGACAATCATCAATCACAGTGGAAGATCACCACGCTATCTACAAACAGATAACGGAAAATAATTCTATAATTTGGTGTTCCAACAATTTGTTAAGAGCCAGTCAATACGACATTACTCAAGTTATAGCGATCTCAAAGCCTCTATTGTAAAGAGATTCAACAGAACCCTAAAAAGTCATATGTATAAACAATTTACGCTTCAAGGTAATTATAAATGGCTTACTATCCTACCAGAACTTCTAGATCGATATAACAATTCGGTCCATGCCACGATCAACATGAAGCCCTCTGATGTAACCACATCTGATGAACAGCAATTGATCAACACTGTTTACTATCCTAAATATCAACCAACAACCAGAAAAGCTAAATACAAGGTCGGTGATCAAGTAAGGATCAGTAAATATAAACACATATTCGAAAAAGGCTTGACCAGAAACTGGATCACTGAATTATTTACAGTGGTTCAAGTTATACCTTGGTTGGTTGATTGGTTGATTTGGTGTTTTAAGTCCACTTTATGCACAGTCAGGCTAATCGGGACTGGACCTACAGTTTAAAGTGGGATCCGAACCACTTGTGCCTCCACCGGGTATCGAACTCGGGACCCCTTGATTACAAGGCGACGACACTACCACTGCGCCAGCGGGAGGCCCAACAAGTTATACCTGGGACCCGTAACACATATATAATAAAAGACCATCATGGTGAAATTCTCAAATGCCGATTCTACGAAGAAGAACTCAACAAAACTAAACAGCCCGACACATATCTCATAGAAAAAGTCATCCGCAAAAAAGTCAAACAAGCTACTGGTCAAATGGCTTGGCCACCCAGAAAACAGCTGGATCAAAGCAGACAAAGTGATACTATGAACACCTGGGATGTTATAAAGCGACTTCCAGAGCCCGAACAGCAGACTAAGAAAAATGGCAATCTGCTACCTGATAATATTCGTTGTCTTATTGTTGGGCCATCGGGTTGCGGCAAGACTGCGCTACTGGTTGATAATTTTTTACTGGCACCTAACTGGTTAGACTGGAAAAACAGGCACTTGTACGTCTTTTCTAAGAGCTTAGAACAATTAAAATATCAGCAGCTGATGAAGCTATACAATGGACTGGATATAGCCACTTTTGAATCAGATGTTAAGCCACTCGATGACTGTCTCGATAACTCTGTTGTTGCGTTTGATGACATTATACTGGATAATCAAAACGAGGTTCGAAATTTCTTTACACAGGGGCGGCACAAAGAGATAGATTGCTTCTACCTGGCACAGACCTTTTCCAAAATATCGAAACAGCTGCTACGAGACAACAGCAATTTTGTATGTTTGTTTCGTCAAGATCATACTAACCTCAAACTCATAATGACGAGTATGTAGGTGCAAACTTAAGCTACAACGATTTTTCTAAGTTTTGTGGTTTATGCTGGAACCAGGACAGCTACGGGTTTGTCACAATCGATATGACAAAGAAGCCCAATAGTGGTAAATATAGGAGTAAAATCAACGATTTTCTAGACGTAGAGACGTATATAAACAACCATGAAACGACCAATCGTTGACGATCTTGAATTAAGAGAGTATCTTGCAAAACGATTCAAGGGATGGAAATCAGAAAACCGAGGTTTTTATGAACAACAGAAGCGCACAGAACAGCCTATTATTGATGCTATTAGTGAACTGGGTAAAGATACCAAAACTGTTACAGAGCAGAACCAACATTTGATCACAGAGCTTGTGCCGGTAACTGCTCGGAACATATTAGATTATCCAATCACCCCCCTTTCTAGTATTCATACACCTAGTCCTGATCGTCCTCGAAGAATCGAAGCTAGTCAGGATCCTATTGAATTGGGCCTTCTTGCTCAAAGATATTTAAGCACACCTAAAGACAACAAAGACGAGGTCTTCGGTTTATACGCTGACACAGAGCTTGACGTTGGCATCATACATAAAATTGGCAATTTTAGGGTAACGTTTATGGGCGATGATGTGATTGTATATTCAGAATCTCATCTTGGAGAAAAAGGCGGTTTTGTTAAGTATCCTGGAACACCTGGATTGTGGGAACTAATGACTCGCAAACGACCTGACAACTATACAGATCAAGGCTATGAGTACTACAAAGAAATACTAATAAAATCGGATGCCTTGTACCAGAACAACGATCCTACACAAAAAAGAGTCAAGTCTAGCAGTGGAGCAAAATACAACAACTTAATCAAGCCCATATAGACACAGATCAGGACAGGTAGCGGGATCAAACAGTACAGCACCCTGCCTAAAGAATTCGTATGGGTTGACGATGTCAGGAAACTCGTAGATAGGTTGCTGGTCATAGCTGGCGAAGAAAATGCCGGTAACCATAATTTTTACAACGAAAAGTTTGGAATTATGGAAATGGTAGCCACCAAATTGTTCAATTTCATAGTCAATGACACTAAGGGCATTGGATATATTATAAAAATTATTAATACTCTACCGCCTAAATTTTGGAATATCTCTGAGGGTCGGGGACTGGTTAATGACATCATAAACACGCTGCCATTTGAGTAACCATACCAGGCTATCAGTATTGTGGTCCCGGTACCAAACTGGACCAGAGACTAAACAAAGGGGACCCTGGTGTGAATCCCCTAGACGCAGCTTGTAGAGACCATGACATAGCATACAACACACATGCCAATCTTGATAGGCGACATGTGGTAGACAAAAAATTGGAAGAGGCTGCATTCGGTAGATTAGTAATCAAAGATGCTTCTTTGAGTGAAGGAAGAGCAGCGTTGAGGACCACCATAGCTATGAGCACCAAACAAAAACTGGGGTGGTAAAAAAGGTAAAGTGCTCCCCTGTGCTTAGCACCACGCCATGAAGGCGTATAGGGGGTGTGGGGGTAACGCCCCACACTTTCTTGATCCGGTCATGAGTGGGGGTGATGTGATCAACATCACGCCCCTGACCACCTTTACCCCCAGGTACCCATGTTATTCGACGCTGGGTGGGCGCCGGGGCCGCTTCCATCGTTAGAAAAGTTCCCGGATTTGAACCGGCCGGGGATCGAACCGGCACCTTTAGCATGGTAGTCAGACGCGTTACCGACTGAGCCACAACTGGGGTGGGGGTTGTAAAATATATATATATATAGATTAGCCCACCAATAATTGTTACAACTTAAATTTTGGATCTTAAGCTGGTCAATTCTATATAATAAACCTAAACCTACAATGAAGGCCAAGGGTGTTATGTATCAGATACCATATGCAGGTCTCAAATCTCTTGGGACTATCGATAGTCTTCTAACCAAAAAGCAGCGCAAGGAAAAAAAAAGCTCTTTGTCTTGCCAAAGGCCACGGTATGAAATTGTTACTTAGTACCCCCAATTAAAAAAAATACAGCATTCCAGGAAAAAAATCCCATGTTGGGGGCTTCATATTTAGTATCCCGTCTATCTTAGCAGCGCTAGGAGCAGTTGGTAGCTTAGCAGGGGGATCAGCTGCCATAGCAAAAACAGTAATAGATGCCAAGAAAAATATGGTAGAATTAGCTGAACAGAAGCGCCATAATCTGGCCATAGAGAGACAAGGCAAAGGTCTTAAAAGTGTCATGAATAAGTTTTAAAAAAAAAGTGCCGCTTACCAACGAAGATATTGAAGCTTTAATCGAACCACTGGGCATCAGAAATTTTAGAGGTGTGTACATGTCTGATTCTTTACCAAAAGAACCGCTCAAAAAAGAGTGCGGAATAGTGAATTTAGATAAATACATAAATCAGGGCACTCACTGGATCTGCTATCTTAAATATTCAAACAAAGCATTTGTATTCGATTCGTTTGGAGGCATTCCACCTAAGAATTTAGTAAAATATCTAAAATCGACTAATATTTATTACAATGACGAGCGTGTTCAAAATTTCCAAGATGTTAATTGTGGACATCTGTGTTTATCTATTCTTAGATATCTGTCTCAAACAAATAAACCATCGATTGAAGATTTTCAGAAAGCCTTGTGGTATCTGAAACAACATGGGCGTATTTCATCTTACCAGCCAGAATTCAATATTGAAACTCAAACTACATGATGATATTGTATATCCCAAAACAATAGCTCTCAGAGCATTCTATGGCATGTACTTGATCCCCAACATTACACACCACAACAACAAGATTGCAGTTGGTGACCAAAAAATTTTCATCACTCCAGGGCAATATAATCTGTCTACTCTAAATGCTCAGTTACCCAGTGGTGTAGTGTTAAGTCAAAATTCTGTCACTCACAGAGTAGAGATTGTGTCTGCTACAGAGACAGTAGATCTGGGTACTGTAGGTGAGCTATTAGGCTTCCAGAACAACACAAAACATGAAGCAGCCATCAAACACACTGCTATGAATATACCTAAATTCTTAGCCATAGAGACTCTGAATATTCACTGTAATGTGGCCGAGGGTATATCACCAAATCAGATGGCATAGGCACTCACAAACAAACTGGCATCATCGCAACATTCATACCTAACTCTGAATTCATGGAGCCAATCATCTACACTCCATCACCAACATTATATTTTCCTGTGTGCCATAATAGAATCGCCCACATCGATTTGGTGGTGACTAACGAAAAAGGTGAATTAGTTGATTTTGCTGGAGCCACAACAACCGCTATCATAGAGATCGATATCTAAATAAAATACCATTCCAAAAAATGGAAAATATTGAAGCTTAAGAGCTACAGTCGTTCCTCCCGAACCGTAGGACCTTTGCAAATTTGAATCAACCCAACACAGAGATTGAGGTTGACCTTGACGTAGGGGGTGACTTTATACACCCCCACAGAGCAGACCTCTATATCAAGTTTGATGTTGTAAAGCTCGATGGCACAGAGTATCCGGCTAACTCAAATATAAGACTGGTAGACAATTTCGTACCGCATCTGTTTTCTCAAATCGAGATCAGAAAGCATGGTGTTGTTATAAACAGAGTAGACTACCCTGGTGTTACATCTACAGCTTTGGCCACACTGAACTTATCCAAGACCGAGGCTTCTTACTACAAAATAGGCGGATTTGAGGCTGGCGATAAAATATTAACCAAGAGCCACACTGTACTGTTCCTTTTGCGCCTGTTGCCAGGATTTTTTTCCGATTACAAAGATATTATGTGGAAGGGTGGTTTATAAATCACATTTCGAAGAGCTGCCAATGATAATAATGCTTTGATGCGGTACAGTACATTAAACTCTACTGGTGCAGAGCTGCCCAATACCAACCCTGACGAGGGCAAATGTGTTATCCAGACTATGGAGCTAAGAATTCCGGTAGTTCAATACGAGGCTAGTTATGCTCTTAAATACAAAGCCAATATATTGAAAAATCCACAAGTACCTATACAATTTTATACAGATCAATGTGTCCAGAAACCTGTTACTGGTAGCTATTACGAATTCGATGCTACGAATTCGTTCTCCAGTATACAATATGACATGCCAGATTTTGTAGTGGTACTGTTTCAGACCGGACGAGACAATAATCAAGAAAAAAAATCAAGTAAGTTCGATAACTGTAACATCAAGAACATATATCTTAAAAATGGCCGAAACGAGGTGTTCCCCAGAAAAAATTATAATTTAAACATGTCCAAGGATGATTTTCTCAAATTATACGAGGCCTATACAGCATACAAAAGAGTTACAACCGGGAATATTGACATGTATTACTCACCAGATGAATTCAAAATACAGAGACCGATGTTTGTCATCAACACCTTAAAACGCAAACAGGTTGTGGTTAATGACAGGACAAATATTAAAATTATCTGTGAATTTCATGATACACCCCCTGCTGATACCATATGTAGTGTTATTCTTATAGGTGAAAAATCATATGTTTATGATGTAAGAAACGAACGAGTCACAGAGCAATTTTAGGAGACCTCTGCACAATGCATTGTCTTAGTACTAAATATACAAGTTGAGCCTGGTGTCCAATTAAAATATTCAGCATATTTTGGGTTAGCATACTAATACTCTGAACTGACTGTCAAGTATTTAAGCACACTTTACAGAGTATTACACTAAAGGCAATAAGCTCATATGAGCATCTTGGCTTAGTTTTAAGTGTAGCCAAAACAATGCCAAGAGGGCCATATTTTTTACGATCCTATGGACAACAATCTGACAGATGCAGCTTTTGTACGTGTAGCCAAATCAATCTGAGGTGGGTCATACTTTTCATGGGAAATCCCCGAGGGCTATTTTACTAAATTCTTGGATTCGACAGAGTAGCACACTGTAGGCAATAAGCTTATATGAGCATCTTGACATAGTTTTAAGTGTAGCCAAACCAATCTGAGGGGGTCATACTTTTGTGGCCCAGTAATAGTATATTCTATACTACTTAAACTGGGTCTAATTTGGAGGGAACAGAATCAAACTTGGCCTAATTTTGAGGGGACGGATTTAAACGGGGTCTCATTTTGAGGGTGCAGAATTAAACTGTGCCTAATTTTGAGGGGACAGAATTAAACTGGGCCCTATTTTGAGGGGACAGAATCAAACTGGGCTTAATTTTGATGGGACAGAATCAAACTGGGCCTAATTTTTAGAGGACAGAATCTAACTGGGCCTAATTTTGAGGGGACAGAATCTAACTGGGCCTAATTTTGAAGGGACAGAATTAAACTGGGCCTAATTTTGAGGGGACAGAATTAAACTGGGCCTAATTTTTAGAGGACAGAATCTAACTGGGCCTAATTTTGAGGGGACAGAATCTAACTGGGCCTAATTTTTAGAGGACAGAATCTAACTGGGCCTAATTTTGAAGGGACAGAATCAAACTGGGCCTAATTTTTAGAGGACAGAATCAAACTGGGCTTAATTTTGATGGGACAGAATCAAACTGGGCCTAATTTTTAGAGGACAGAATCTAACTGGGCCTAATTTTTAGGGGACAGAATCTAACTGGGCCTAATTTTGAGGGGACAGAATCTAACTGGGCCTAATTTTGAAGGGACAGAATTAAACTGGGCCTAATTTTGAGGGGACAGAATTAAACTGGGCCTAATTTTTAGAGGACAGAATCTAACTGGGCCTAATTTTGAGGGGACAGAATCTAACTGGGCCTAATTTTGAAGGGACAGAATTAAACTGGGCCTAATTTTTAGAGGACAGAATCTAACTGGGCCTAATTTTGAGGGGACAGAATTAAACTGGGCGTAATTTTGAAGGGACAGAATTAAACTGGGCCTAATTGTGAGTGGACAGAAACAAACCTGGAGCTTAACTTTGGGGGAAGTGATTCGAAAAGTTTTCCATTCCATACAAACAGTGACTTTTGCGAAATTACAAATATTACTCTTTGTTACTGTGTTCCTCAGGTACCTAAACTTGTAAATTTTAAGAAACCCGAAAATTTTGGGGGCAAGCGCCTCCCCTTGCCCCCGCCAAGTTACGCCTATGCCCTCTGGTTTGGATCCCAATCGCCGCCACTGTGTACGCTCAATAGGCAACAAGAAGAGTTTATTAAAATTAATCATTTCCCTGATGCTATCATCGTGCGAGGTTGTAAAAACTTTGCTACAAAATAAAATTCAGTGTTTAATGAGACGTAATAACTGTTTTTGTTCACATCTGTGCGCTTTTCACAACTAAATTATTACACTCCTTGGTGCAGGAGATAGCTGAGTCTTGCTTGTGATCGAACCCAGGACCGCTCGCGCCAAAGGCGAGAGCACTAACCACTCTCTTCCACGGGAGCTCACTCTGGTACAACATGCTATTTAAAACAACCTTGTCTAATCCCTTTGATGAAGCGCAACATAGAGCTTTGCGTATAAACATACTACTTTCTAACACAAGCAAAAATAGCAATCATTGATCATTTTAGCGCATTATATCACACAAATTAAGACCAGTAATTCTTAATTATTGTAATTCTACAACATTTTTTTGCAAAACAGTTTGATTTACACATATCTGACATTGTAATAAAAAGTTGAAAAAAGCAACTAATAATGTGGAAAAAATACTTGTGTGTGTGTGTGTGTGTGTGTATATATATATATATATATATATACATACATACATACACACACACACACACACACACACACACACATATATATATATATATATATATATATATATATATATACACACACACATACATACATACATATATATATCATTTTAGTGTATATTTGCGGAGTGTTTCAGTGTGTAAAAATTCTACACTTTGGTGCTTCCAATCAAGTGGTATCAAGCGTAGGACTTTCTCTCTCTGCAGACCTGCAAAGATAAAGAGATTGTGTTTTAAACATGACCCCACTGTAAGCAACTAATAATAATAGTAATTAAATAATAATTATGTCACGTGCCAGTTCCGACGACACAATGAAAAATGCAAGGAAGAATTGTTTCCCGAGAGCAACGATAGATGGCAGCGCGCCATATAAAGAAGAGCAGAGCTCATTGTAGAAACTGGGAGCGGAGAAGAGTGATTATATATATATTATAGTAAATGCAAAATACATAAAGGAAGAGTATAAAAATTATAGATGGAGTGAATAAAATGTTGTAAATAGCTTATTAAGATAAATAAGAATATGCTCGTATATGAAACAATTATGAAAGTTAATAAGTGAGCAAATGAATTCAGAAATGTATCTCCTTTTTGATCCTAGTGATCAAAATTTGATTCAATACCTCTGGCGAGGAGAACATCGTCAGCTTTTGTGTTTGTCCGTCCCTCGGTGGCGCTGTGTTCAATTAAACGTCCCGAAGCACTTACGGTTGCGCTCCTTATTAGACGCACTGGGCCATAGGCAGCGCTTGCTGTTAGCGATCCTGGGCTATTCCGTTTTTGGTCGTTACATAGGAGGTGGCGCTACTGTCAGTTTAGTCGACCCTACTCTTTCTATAAGTATAGCTTGTGTCCTTTGTATAATGCCAAAGAAGCGGGGAAAACGAGCGCATATATATAATGAATAAGATTACACTTTAAAAGGAAAGACAATAAATTAGAAGAAAGAAAAGAAGAATAAGCCTTTTCCAAAAATAGAATAAAGAAAAGAAGAGGAAGCCTTTCCCCTAATCAAAGATAGAAAAGAATAAGAAGCCTTTTCCCAAATCAAAAATAGAAAAGAAGAAGATGATTTCCTTTCAATTATTCATATATTTATAAGAAGAATATAACCTACGTAAATTTGGAATCAGCATACACACACACACACACACACACACACACACACACACACACACACACACACACACACACATATATATATATATATATATATATATTTCAATATATATACAAGCTTCGTTATATATTTTATCTGTATTGTGTACAGTTTTCAGAATATAGATCCGCATTTAACTATATCCTCTTGACTATAAAACGCTTTCTTATTTGGAAATCTCGAATAAAGAACCTAGCCCCTGAGATTAAGATATTTCTGCAGCCGTGGTATAAATTTATTTTAAGAAGTGCACTAGAGGGACGTTGCAATTACAATAGAATTTCTGTGGTAGGAAATATATTTCAGAGAGCAAGAGCTAATTTGTATTTGTGCTAATTTTTAATTATTTTTTTTACTATATGGAAAAGAATTAAAACGAACATTTTTTGTTGATTGTAATATAGTCCTATCAATGTTTTTTATAATACAGTGTTATTACAAATGATCATCCCGATTTCAGACAGATGTAAATCACGTTTAATGAAACTCAGATATCAAAGTAAAGAGTGACTCATGAAGTTTTATTTCATTTCCTCACAAGTGTTCAATGTGAGCCTCTTTGGTAACTCGACACACATCTAGCCTGTAGTCGAGTTTCTGACAGACACCCTGTAGCTGTGTTCCTCGTGAGCAGTGCCGGACTGGGAGCCTCAGTGGGCGGTGGAATTTCACTGATAAGGCGGCCTTGAGTAAAATATCAGTAGCTCTCTACAGAGAAAGTTTATAGTCCACCCGTTTACTTCGTTAACGTTGAAGAACTGAAGAAAGACGCCGCCACGAACGTGGGTGGGGATTAACAGCGGTGGAGTTGTTTTCGTCCAATCACACTCAACCTTCAGCCAATGGGCGCAGCTGTCATTCTGCTCGTCTACTCGTTTATGATGTAAGAAACGAACGAGTCACAGAGCAATTTTAGGAGACCTCTGCACAATGCATTGTCTTAGTACTAAATATACAAGTTGAGCCTGGTGTCCAATTAAAATATTCAGCATATTTTGGGTTAGCATACTAATACTCTGAACTGACTGTCAAGTATTTAAGCACACTTTACAGAGTATTACACTAAAGGCAATAAGCTCATATGAGCATCTTGGCTTAGTTTTAAGTGTAGCCAAAACAATGCCAAGAGGGCCATATTTTTTACGATCCTATGGACAACAATCTGACAGATGCAGCTTTTGTACGTGTAGCCAAATCAATCTGAGGTGGGTCATACTTTTCATGGGAAATCCCCGAGGGCTATTTTACTAAATTCTTGGATTCGACAGAGTAGCACACTGTAGGCAATAAGCTTATATGAGCATCTTGACATAGTTTTAAGTGTAGCCAAACCAATCTGAGGGGGTCATACTTTTGTGGCCCAGTAATAGTATATTCTATACTACTTAAACTGGGTCTAATTTGGAGGGAACAGAATCAAACTTGGCCTAATTTTGAGGGGACGGATTTAAACGGGGTCTCATTTTGAGGGTGCAGAATTAAACTGTGCCTAATTTTGAGGGGACAGAATTAAACTGGGCCCTATTTTGAGGGGACAGAATCAAACTGGGCTTAATTTTGATGGGACAGAATCAAACTGGGCCTAATTTTTAGAGGACAGAATCTAACTGGGCCTAATTTTGAGGGGACAGAATCTAACTGGGCCTAATTTTGAAGGGACAGAATTAAACTGGGCCTAATTTTGAGGGGACAGAATTAAACTGGGCCTAATTTTTAGAGGACAGAATCTAACTGGGCCTAATTTTGAGGGGACAGAATCTAACTGGGCCTAATTTTTAGAGGACAGAATCTAACTGGGCCTAATTTTGAAGGGACAGAATCAAACTGGGCCTAATTTTTAGAGGACAGAATCAAACTGGGCTTAATTTTGATGGGACAGAATCAAACTGGGCCTAATTTTTAGAGGACAGAATCTAACTGGGCCTAATTTTTAGGGGACAGAATCTAACTGGGCCTAATTTTGAGGGGACAGAATCTAACTGGGCCTAATTTTGAAGGGACAGAATTAAACTGGGCCTAATTTTGAGGGGACAGAATTAAACTGGGCCTAATTTTTAGAGGACAGAATCTAACTGGGCCTAATTTTGAGGGGACAGAATCTAACTGGGCCTAATTTTGAAGGGACAGAATTAAACTGGGCCTAATTTTTAGAGGACAGAATCTAACTGGGCCTAATTTTGAGGGGACAGAATTAAACTGGGCGTAATTTTGAAGGGACAGAATTAAACTGGGCCTAATTGTGAGTGGACAGAAACAAACCTGGAGCTTAACTTTGGGGGAAGTGATTCGAAAAGTTTTCCATTCCATACAAACAGTGACTTTTGCGAAATTACAAATATTACTCTTTGTTACTGTGTTCCTCAGGTACCTAAACTTGTAAATTTTAAGAAACCCGAAAATTTTGGGGGCAAGCGCCTCCCCTTGCCCCCGCCAAGTTACGCCTATGCCCTCTGGTTTGGATCCCAATCGCCGCCACTGTGTACGCTCAATAGGCAACAAGAAGAGTTTATTAAAATTAATCATTTCCCTGATGCTATCATCGTGCGAGGTTGTAAAAACTTTGCTACAAAATAAAATTCAGTGTTTAATGAGACGTAATAACTGTTTTTGTTCACATCTGTGCGCTTTTCACAACTAAATTATTACACTCCTTGGTGCAGGAGATAGCTGAGTCTTGCTTGTGATCGAACCCAGGACCGCTCGCGCCAAAGGCGAGAGCACTAACCACTCTCTTCCACGGGAGCTCACTCTGGTACAACATGCTATTTAAAACAACCTTGTCTAATCCCTTTGATGAAGCGCAACATAGAGCTTTGCGTATAAACATACTACTTTCTAACACAAGCAAAAATAGCAATCATTGATCATTTTAGCGCATTATATCACACAAATTAAGACCAGTAATTCTTAATTATTGTAATTCTACAACATTTTTTTGCAAAACAGTTTGATTTACACATATCTGACATTGTAATAAAAAGTTGAAAAAAGCAACTAATAATGTGGAAAAAATACTTGTGTGTGTGTGTGTGTGTGTGTATATATATATATATATATATATACATACATACATACACACACACACACACACACACACATATATATATATATATATATATATATATACACACACACATACATACATACATATATATATCATTTTAGTGTATATTTGCGGAGTGTTTCAGTGTGTAAAAATTCTACACTTTGGTGCTTCCAATCAAGTGGTATCAAGCGTAGGACTTTCTCTCTCTGCAGACCTGCAAAGATAAAGAGATTGTGTTTTAAACATGACCCCACTGTAAGCAACTAATAATAATAGTAATTAAATAATAATTATGTCACGTGCCAGTTCCGACGACACAATGAAAAATGCAAGGAAGAATTGTTTCCCGAGAGCAACGATAGATGGCAGCGCGCCATATAAAGAAGAGCAGAGCTCATTGTAGAAACTGGGAGCGGAGAAGAGTGATTATATATATATTATAGTAAATGCAAAATACATAAAGGAAGAGTATAAAAATTATAGATGGAGTGAATAAAATGTTGTAAATAGCTTATTAAGATAAATAAGAATATGCTCGTATATGAAACAATTATGAAAGTTAATAAGTGAGCAAATGAATTCAGAAATGTATCTCCTTTTTGATCCTAGTGATCAAAATTTGATTCAATACCTCTGGCGAGGAGAACATCGTCAGCTTTTGTGTTTGTCCGTCCCTCGGTGGCGCTGTGTTCAATTAAACGTCCCGAAGCACTTACGGTTGCGCTCCTTATTAGACGCACTGGGCCATAGGCAGCGCTTGCTGTTAGCGATCCTGGGCTATTCCGTTTTTGGTCGTTACATAGGAGGTGGCGCTACTGTCAGTTTAGTCGACCCTACTCTTTCTATAAGTATAGCTTGTGTCCTTTGTATAATGCCAAAGAAGCGGGGAAAACGAGCGCATATATATAATGAATAAGATTACACTTTAAAAGGAAAGACAATAAATTAGAAGAAAGAAAAGAAGAATAAGCCTTTTCCAAAAATAGAATAAAGAAAAGAAGAGGAAGCCTTTCCCCTAATCAAAGATAGAAAAGAATAAGAAGCCTTTTCCCAAATCAAAAATAGAAAAGAAGAAGATGATTTCCTTTCAATTATTCATATATTTATAAGAAGAATATAACCTACGTAAATTTGGAATCAGCATACACACACACACACACACACACACACACACACACACACACACACACACACACACACATATATATATATATATATATATATATATATTTCAATATATATACAAGCTTCGTTATATATTTTATCTGTATTGTGTACAGTTTTCAGAATATAGATCCGCATTTAACTATATCCTCTTGACTATAAAACGCTTTCTTATTTGGAAATCTCGAATAAAGAACCTAGCCCCTGAGATTAAGATATTTCTGCAGCCGTGGTATAAATTTATTTTAAGAAGTGCACTAGAGGGACGTTGCAATTACAATAGAATTTCTGTGGTAGGAAATATATTTCAGAGAGCAAGAGCTAATTTGTATTTGTGCTAATTTTTAATTATTTTTTTTACTATATGGAAAAGAATTAAAACGAACATTTTTTGTTGATTGTAATATAGTCCTCTCAATGTTTTTTATAATACAGTGTTATTACAAATGATCATCCCGATTTCAGACAGATGTAAATCACGTTTAATGAAACTCAGATATCAAAGTAAAGAGTGACTCATGAAGTTTTATTTCATTTCCTCACAAGTGTTCAATGTGAGCCTCTTTGGTAACTCGACACACATCTAGCCTGTAGTCGAGTTTCTGACAGACACCCTGTAGCTGTGTTCCTCGTGAGCAGTGCCGGACTGGGAGCCTCAGTGGGCGGTGGAATTTCACTGATAAGGCGGCCTTGAGTAAAATATCAGTAGCTCTCTACAGAGAAAGTTTATAGTCCACCCGTTTACTTCGTTAACGTTGAAGAACTGAAGAAAGACGCCGCCACGAACGTGGGTGGGGATTAACAGCGGTGGAGTTGTTTTCGTCCAATCACACTCAACCTTCAGCCAATGGGCGCAGCTGTCATTCTGCTCGTCTACTCCACGTGGAGTCTCAGTCACATGACTGCAGTTACACTGTTGCCGTACTTTGCAACTTCAATGTGGAGACCGTGGGAAGGTGGTTGTGTGCGGAGGGACAAGGTGGCGTAGAGTAATGTGGAGAGTAGATGTGTTCAAATTATACCGTTTTGAATTAGCCTTTAATTCTTTGACTTATTGAGAACTTTTCTTATGGATTCACGGATAAGCTATTCGTTTATAAGAGTTGGATTAACTGTAATTCATTATTGTAACCAAATTAATTATACAAAGTATGTCTCTCATGTCTCTTAGAACTCAAAAACTCCGTCTAAAATGTATAAAATAATTGTCAACTTTCTAGTTTTTCGTGATGCTTCTAACCAATAAAAAAAATGAGTATTCTGTCCCGCCATCTATGTTCAAAAAATACAAGCTTAATATATTCAGACCGTAATTTCACTGTAAAGAGTCATGTGAAATTTACATGTATTAGTTGGATATAATTCTACAACTTAGGCTATTGTTGCAAAAGTACTACATACTAAGTCCACCTTTCTGGCGCCCATTTGGAGACAGTGCGCCATGGTAAGAGGGCGCACGGGGATCTTGCCCGGTGGGCCAGTCGTCCGGCTCTGCTCGTGAGCATGTGGATTTTCCGTACCCCAGATTCTCACGTTATGTTTATTAACAGTACCCGGCAGGTGAAAGGTGGCTAAACACTAACCATTCCACATTTTCACTACGAAGTCAGATGAACAACCGATTTCCATTAGAGTTTCCATTCTGTTATTATGCAGCAGCAGCAGTGTTGCCAACCGTATCTGAAATGAAATGAAATACAACTTTATGAGTTACTCTTTACATTGATATAACCCACTGACTTTTTCTGTTATTTGAGTATGTTTGTTGTGTGTAATGTTTACGTTTGACGTGTATTTTTTTTACTTTTCTTACAGTGTATATGTATTTTTCTTTTATTTTCTTTCTTGTGTTTTTCTTTTTTTTGGTATTTTAATGTTTTTAGTTCGTTATATATTTCGAGAACAATTAGCTATTATAATCAATTTATAAAATGTAAAGTAGAGATGGTTAAGTGGAAGAAAAGGCAAGTGCCCCATGCCCCTCCTGCTAAAACTGAACAAACTGCAGTTACCAGCCTTCACAGCAGCGTATACTGCTTCGCTCTGCCCACTCGATTTCCTCCCCTTTTCTGGCGCTATGCGCGACCTTGCTTAGGGTATAACAAGGAAAAAAAATATGTCCAGTAAAACTTCATCACTCAATTCTAATATCCTCTCACCAATAACTATTACCTATAGTGTCATCTGAGGTTAAAATTTCCGTATGAAGACTGGGACAGAATATAGTGTCCTGTCCTCACATTATTTTTAGTTAAGGAGCTTGTCCCCTCTTTTTTTACGGCCGGGTAGCCTGTATGCTAACGTTTATTTCCTATGTAATTGGACTACCTCACTTCGTTCTCCAGCAAATTACTTGTTATTGAGACTCACACATTTTATTCGTTAGCCTAGTTGTGTTACACCTACATATGTGGTCGCAGAAAACAATGGTCACACATTGGAAATGAATAACTTATGTGTAATTGTTTTGAATCTGCTGTACGAAAAAATGTTTATGTGTAAATTAGTCCGAGTCACAGAGAAAGAAAATAAAGAGGGAGGGGAACAGAGAACTTTTGTGCCACTGAAGCTGGAATTCTTCTAATAGAGTGATTTTCGGAGGGTCCTACTAATATTAATCAATACTCGACAACTTTTAATTGCTACAATGCAAAATACATAATTCATGATAATTTTGGTGCTCAATTCACAGTCTTAGTATATCATTACACCTGAATTAAAAATTCTGCATATCACCTCATAGAAGATGAAGTTCGAGACCTTCAAACTTTCTTCCGAGCATAGAATTTTAAAAACGTAGCCGCGCCCGCCATCTAGCGTCGAATTGCTAAACCTCTTTTTATATTTCGTCCGTTCGAACCTTTCCCTCTAGCGCCAGTATGCGGCGAAAGTAAAAACGTTTTGACTACCACGATAAGAGAGGGAACGGGGGGAGGGGACTACGCGCGCAGATTCTGCGGAAGGATATACATCGTAATTAGTGTTAAGAGACGCGAAACACTCCGCGTAATGAATCTGTTTCCTGTTCTCCGACCAAAGTGAAATTAATAAGGCGAAGTCCTTGCCGCAAGTAATTTATAAGGACTTAATTCTCTGCCTGTGAACTTTGCGCGCGCAAAAAAGGGCGAAACTTTGGCAGCGAACGTCCCGCCAAGTCGTGTAGGATGATAATTTATTCACGAAACCTTCTTTTCTGTTCCTCTACAATTACTTGATTCCCTTCCGTTTATCTTTTGTGTGGATATTGATCTTAAGGTGCTATTTTGAAAATGGAGGAGGGTTGTTTCACTTGCCCATATTACAAACGCATCTCGTAATTTCTTTGCAATTCACGAGGAGAATTGAATTAAGATTTTATGAAGATATACGTTCTCTCAACACAACAGAGTTGGGGGCAGGTACGTATCTAGAAATACATTTCGGGGGGTGGTCCAACCGTCTCAATTTACTATTATATGTAATAGTAATAATAATAATAATTAGAATAATTATATTTAATTAAATAAAAATATTAATTAATATGTAAATTAATTAATATTGTATTGTTATTATTACATGAATATATAAAATATAGTAAGAGAATAGAGATATAATAGCACGTGTAGTTAAGATCGCCAAGATTTGCATAAAAACTACTGCCCTGGCAAGGAATTTAATGTCAAATAGAAAAAGAATTGACCTTTTTAGGAGACACCGAAAAGTTAACCTAACTTCCACGCAGTACAGCTCGATAACTGCAATGTTACAGGTTAACGAGGAGCTGGCGTCTGGATTCACAACCAGTATACTCATCTGTGGGGCTTCTGTTGAACGGACTTTCTACTGGCGCAATGACATTTACATATAAATTACACATTTCGAAGACTATTTCAGCACTGGCGATGTGTATCTCAACACCCTCCCCTCGCTCTTTCTCCTGACCCCAAATAGCTTTACAATTTCTTACGTTGATTACAATGTACACTTTATATTTGATATTAAGAAATAAATTATGACATAATCACAGATAGTATTACTTCGATCAGCCTATGTCTGGGCATGTTGACAAACATAGCATTTGACTGAAATTAGTTGATAACTATAACACCATTAAGCCTTGTTTCCATTGTATGAAAAAATCAGTATGCTGACCAAGGCAGAAATTTATTTTATTATAAAACATAAACTAAACGTAACGTTTCAACCTTCTAGCAAGGTCTTCTTCAGACTCTGCACCAAGTACAAATGTAACAAGGTACAAAAACAGGACGATATATATAGCCTACACAAACATTACTCCCCTCCAGACTATTAGAAAGTTGATATGGAACATTCTAGCAGGTGACTTTCCCTTGTCAACTATACTTTCACCTAAAAGGCTAAACATATTTACTTCCATATAGACAACTTTCTAATAGTCTGGAGGGGAGTAATGTTTGTGTATATATATCGTCCTGTTTTTGTACCTTGTTACATTTGTACTTGGTGCAGAGTCTGAAGAAGACCTTGCTAGAAGGTTGAAACGTTACGTTTAGTTTATGTTTTTAATAAAATAAATTTCTGCCTTGGTCAGTTGATAACTACTGTAAATCTAATGTGATCTGTTAGTTTCTTCTGGCGAACATCATTAAATTAATTTATTTAAGTGCTGATTTTCATGGACATGTTCCATTTCGGACACCGAATAATTCAAAATAATCAGAATATATCTACTTCATTATATTTGTTAACCAAATTTGGAGGCGCGAAAGAGCCCCCCCCCCCTCCGCAGTGTTTAGCTTGTTTGATCGCTCACCACCACTATCACGAAAGTATCTGTTATTGCAGTGGAAACTCGAAGGATTGGCCGGCTACTTTTCCAGGCGGTTGCCAGCTCGGGCTGCAAGTCGCTTCATCCTTCCGTATCTAACTCGTGAAGTGGCAAACCGTTATCTCACCAGCACTGACACGAAAAGATTTCCTCTTGTCGCTTGTGAAGCCCCGAATGGCAAGCCATGTTTCGAGGTGGTTACCAGCTCGGGCTTCAAGTCGCAAACATGAGGAGAACCTCTCGCGGCTCGGTATAATTGACGCCAGGGACCGGCGGTTTAGAAGCAGTGAACCAGACTATCATCTAGACACCCACGCAAATCCTGCACTGTTAGAACTTACCGTACATTTTACAATTGTCCACCGTTAAAATTTAACAGTCTGCCTGTAAATTTTCAAAATAGGAACGCAACCGTTTCTTTCAAACTTAAATTTGAATATTTTATCTCGCATAAAGATAAACGATGATTATGGATTGAAATTTAGTGCACATATATTTTGTAAAAACAGAATTGTTAATATTAATTTAAATGTTTAGACCGTCAATACTTTTGAAACGGTCACGGTAATTTTCTTTGTGGTAGTGGAGGAAATTGACGGTCATTCTCCAGGCAACTTTTTGCAGTCTTTTGCTCATTTGTTTAGAAAAAATACTTGCAGAAGTGGCAATATTTGACTCATGAATAATTTGAAGTGGCAATATTTTTTTTGTAATATTTTGCTAAGATAATTAAGCCTTGTTTCCATATTGAAAACACCAAAGTTGCTGAAAAAGTTTATTAAGATTTAGAAACACTATACATGTAACGTTTCTACCCTCTATGAGGGTCTTCCTCAGACGTAGAACTAAACTAAAATGATGGAATACACAAAACTGTTTGTCTGAGGAAGACCCTGACAGAGGGTTTTGTGTATTCCATAATTTTAGTTTAGTTCTTTGTCTGAGGAAGACCCTGATAGAGGGTTTTGTGTATTCCATTATTTTAGTTTAGTTCTTCGTCTCAGGAAGACCCTGACAGAGGGTTTTTGTGTATTCCATTATTTTAGTTTAGTTCTTCGTCTGAGGAAGACCCTGATAGAGGGTTTTGTGTATTCCATTATTTTAGTATAGTTCCTTGTCTGAGGAAGACCCTGATATAGGGTTTTGTGTATGGCATCATTTTAGTATAGTTCTTTGTCTGAGGAAGACCCTAATAGAGGGTTTCGTGTATTCCATTATTTTAGTTTAGTTCCTTGTCTGAGGAAGACCCTGACAGAGGGTTTTGTGTATTCCATTATTTTAGTTTAGTTCTTTGTCTGAGGAAGACCCTGACAGAGGGTTTTGTGCATTCCATCATTGTAGTTAGTTCCTTGTCTGAGGAAGACCCTGATAGAGGGTTTTGTGTATTCCATTACTTAGTTTAGTTCTTTGTCTGAGGAAGACCCTGATAGAGGGTTTTGTGTATTCCATCATTTTAGTATAGTTCTTTGTCTGAGGAAGACCCTGACAGAGGGTTTTGTGTATTCCATCATTTTAGTTAGTTCCTTGTCTGAGGAAGACCCTGATAGAGGGTTTTGTGTATTCCATTACTTAGTTTAGTTCTTTGTCTGAGGAAGACCCTGACAGAGGGTTTTGTGCATTCCATCATTGTAGTTAGTTCCTTGTCTGAGGAAGACCCTGATAGAGGGTTTTGTGTATTCCATTACTTAGTTTAGTTCTTTGTCTGAGGAAGACCCTGATAGAGGGTTTTGTGTATTCCATCATTTTAGTATAGTTCCTTGTCTGAGGAAGACCCTGACAAAGGATTTTGTGTATTCCATTATTTATAACACCATTAAGCCTTGTTTCCATGATATAGAAACTAAATATGCTGACCAAGGCAGAAATTTATTTTATTATAAAACATAAACTAAACGTAACGTTTCAACCTTCTAGCAAGGTCTCCTTCAGACTCTGTACCAAGTACAAATGTAACCAGGTACACAACAGGACGATATATACGAGTATACACACAAAAATACTCCCCTCCAGACTATTAGAAAGTAGTTCTGGAACAATCTAGCAGGTGGCTTTCCCTTGTCAACTGTACTTTCACCTGAAAGTGAATGTGGTTGGACTCTTTATCTCACGCTCTATTTCCTTCATTCTTCTTCCTTCTTCTCTCCTCTTTCTCTCTTGTCCTTTCCACTCTTTCTAACACATTCTTTGTTTAACTTCAGTCCCCCATTCCAGTTCATTGTGTCTTCTTCACCTTTCTTCTATATTTCCTTGGACTCCTTCCAATTTCTCACTAGTATTCTCTTCTCCCATCCTATTGTTTGTAATATTTTTCTATTTTGTTCCCAATGCTACCCACCATCAAGCATTTAGTTTCCGAACAATTAATACAATGTTAGCATTATTATTATTATTATTGTTTACAATTGTGAAATTTGTTTCTAATTGTCTCTATGATTCCACAGCATCCCGGCAAGATGTTCTCCAAAGGTCGTCTCAGAATCCTTTAAACATATTCACGAAGGTAAGTACCCTTTTTTATTATCAATATGCTCCAATTTTAGTGACCAATCTCTTTATTATATGACGATGGTCAACCAAGATATTTGCGTACACATGGAAGAAAAAATAACCTCGGAAAGCTATTTTGATCTCAACATAGGTTTATTTCGCTAAAGCTATTTCTATTAGAGTACACGCACGGATAAAGAAAAAGGCTAAAGCATTGATGTAGATAATACATTTCCCAAATACGTGATTCTGTAATTATTTCATTTTTGCCACACTGGAGGAATGACTGCGTAAGACCCTCAATTTTTGCAACTGCCATATAAGAATAACCGTAATCGCTTTAAAAAACTACCGCCATTACATGCTCACCTTATTTAGGTAATGCAATATTAATTAGTCAGTTTTAAAAAATATATATATTTATGGTTCACGCAACTGTAATTTATAATCATTATCAATATTTATGAAAGATACAATATTCATATTTTAGTAAATAACGGTAGCTTCTTGCGTTTTATAAATTAACATGCACGCTGTTAAATTTTAACGGTAGAATACCGTATATTTTACGTTAACTTCTGACAGGGCAATTATTCTAGGATTGTTACTAATGACTTCATTTCTAGAGTTTTTGGAAGGATACTAGAAAATCTGAAAATGTAGAATTTTCTACAGAATTTATGAAATAGAAGTCTAACGCAAGATTTTATTTATTTCGCTGCTTCTTTGGCTATTAAATAATAATAATTTCATTACATTAGTGTGCGAATTAACGGGGGAGACCGGGGATTTCCCCCCACAAAAAATTATCCCTTCCAAAAGAAAATTATTTTTATCCCTGCCAGGGGTTCTTATACCCCCGCCCCCTCACAGAAAATGGAATTAAGAGCATATAGTATACCATTTATTAACTATATAACAGACACAATTGAAAAATCATTCCATGTCAAAATATTTCCCGAAAAGTATGCAGCCTTGTGGGTTAAAGAACGACACCATTCTGAAACTGACGAAATATGAACTTGTGTAAAAAAAAATATCTACCCTTGGCAGTTCGCATTGAAAATGCACAGCGACATATAAAGTTTTAACTAAGCACTAATGATATTCAACAGCTCAATCCAAATGCAACGAAGAGCTGGCGCCTCGTCGTAGTTCGGGCTTTCGCCGATAGATGGTGGGGAGGTGGCGATCTTCGCTGAAACCGGTCCAACAACAGACTATGTTACTGGGAATGACCGAATTTGGGATGGAAATTTATGGCGGGAGAAGTGGAGTGAACTTTAAAGCAACTTGTGAGCGGTTAGGGTAATTGCGAAGGAGAAACGAAAAAGAGAGGAAGAAGAAGTAAAGAAACATTTCTCAGCCAAGCCGTTTTCGTGCGATCCGTAGTAGATTTGAAGGCAAATGCTTTGCGAAGTTGTTGCTCGAGTGGGCAAAAAAGGTTTTTGCACTTCGTGCAGACGGTGTAACCGGGACTTGTAAAGTTTGGATTTCCAACAATGGACGGTGTACCCTTGCTGGGCCATGTTTCAACCGCCTCGACCAGGCTCGATACACAGTGGTTCGGATCCCACTTGGAACTGTAGTCCCTGTCCCGATTAGCCTATCTGTGCATTAAGTGGACTTAACACAAAACTCAAGTACAATTTCATGTTTGTCACGACCTTAGCTGGGCTGATACATGGACGTCCTCAGGATTTTTGCAGGGAGGGGCATGCAACGTATTTTTTTTACATAGGGCAAAGGATGCATATTTTTCTACATAATAGTGATGCCCCCTCAAAAAACACTGCTTTAGTCTGAAATTGTCATGTTTCTTCAACGCACTTACAACAATTAACATAAATTACTGTGACTAAAAAGAAATTTTGTGTGAAATAATAACTTTTAGGCGGACATTCATTTTCCAGGGAGGCGTGCCCCCCCCCTTTGAACCCCTCCCTTCCGGACGTCCATGGGCTGATATGTTTAAGGGGTAAGGTTATATATATAAATATATGTAAAAATTAATATGGCTTATACATTATATATTAGTAATTAATATACATTACATAATATGATCAAGAGAACCAGAATTCTCTTGGAGTTATACAGTGGTTCGGATCCCACTTTAAACTGTAGATCGAGTCCCGATTAGCCTATCTGTGCAATATGTTAAGTACACTCTCATACGATTCCTCTACCATTTATGTTTTGAATAACCAATAGTTCTCGTTTTAATATACCGGATGGTCCATTTATAATGATAGTATGGAATATCGCATGCAGAATGCATCCAATCGAGAAATTGCACAGAAAAAAAGTTTGATACTATTGAGGGGGTAAGTCAATGCAGAAAAAATTTAGTCGCTGCCACCCACCCCTTAAGGGGGGGGGGGTAAATGTGAAATTTCAAATGGAACACCCCCATTCGTTTTACATATTTGGATTCTGTGTTGAAAAAGAAGTAATTTTTGTTAGAAAAATTTTGTGAAAAAATTGCAACCTTCGAACATTTATAAACATTTGGTAGTTTCAGATTCGTTTTGTTCCTTTATGTAATAACAGTTTTGGTTTCCGTTGAGAACATTGCAAAAACGAATTTTATTCAAAAAATGTGTGCATAGAATTCGGCAAAAGAAAATTGTTTGCAATTTATGTTTTTGTGTAACAATAAATAATATTAATTTGTTCCAACTCTTTGGTTTCAAGGAACAATTTCATATGAACAACAAAATTAAGTATGTTACTACAAATTAGTTATCATTTGTGGTACACAAATAAATGTTTAAAGGAGCAAATGTTCAAAATGAACAGGATGACCTTGGGCGTGTCTACAAAACCCTGTCTTCAAACAATTGTTCCAACAACGCCAGAAAACGTGCGGCAACGAATTATTGATGCTTCTCCCTCTATCACTCCTGACATTTTGGGACGAACAGTGTGAAGCTTCAGAGACCGTGTTTTGAAATGCATTGAAGAGAACGGTCATCATTTTGAACATTTACTCCTTTAAACATTTATTTGTGTACCACAAATGATAACTAATTTGTAGTAACATACTTAATTTTGTTGTTCATATGAAATTGTTCCTTGAAACCAAAGAGTTGGAACAAATTAATATTGTTTATTGTTACACAAAAACATAAATTGCAAACAATTTTCTTTTGCCGAATTCTATGCACACATTTTTTGAATAAAATTCGTTTTTGCAATGTTCTCAACGGAAACCAAAACCGTTATTACATAAAGGGAACAAAATGAATCTGAAACTACCAAATGTTTATAAATGTTCGAAGGTTGTAATTTTTTAAAAAAATTTTTCGAACAAAAAATACTTCTTTTTCAACACGGAATCCAAATATGTAAATCGAATGGGGGTGTTCCATTTGAAATTTCACATTTACCCCCCCCCCCTAAGGGGTGGGTGGCGGCGACTAAATTTTTGCGGCATTGACTTAACCTCTCAATAGTATCAAACTTTTCTTCTGTGCGATTTTTCGATTGGATGCATTCTGCATGCGATATTCCATACTATCATTATAAATGGAGCACCCGGTATAGTTACTGCGTTATTTGTTTATTGATTGGGGTTTATTTTACATCGCTTTTTCTGCCACTTTTGGCTAATCGCGAGGATGGGAATGAGTGGTGATATGATGACATTGATGTAAGGACATTCACGAAGAACACCAGTGCTAAGGTCGAGTTTCGAACTCCGGGACCCCTTGCCTCGTAGGGCGCTGTGATAATCACTCTGTCATGGATATCGACACTTTTATTTTCATTTCATTTTACTTTATTTCTCATTTTATTTTTTTCATTGCATTACTAAAGATAAATGTTCAGTGAAAGAGAAGGCAGTAATGCCTTAACTTTGCAATGTGAACAAGTTCTAAATAAATGTTGAACATTCTGAGCTGAAGTAATTAATAGAGGAAAAGGTCTAAATATGGGCCCCCCTTTTTATGTTGTCATTTTCGGAGGGAAAAGATTAATATCTCAAGCACCTGCCTTTAAAATGCATATCATGAAATATATACTTAAATGTAATAGAATACTAAAGTATAGAAGGTCTCCATTTTTTTAAAAAAAAAATCCAAAAATTGGTAAAATGATGCATTTCAAAATTGTGGTCTAAATATGGGCTACTAGTGGCAATATCACAAAAGCAATTAAAATTTTTAAAAAACAGTCATTTATCGCTAAAACATTATAAAATTCATATTTATGAATAATCTGTTGTTTTGAAAATCACGCGGAATGGAAAAAATCGAAATTAAGAAAAACATCAAAATATTTGTTGAAAATGTGATCTCAACATTAGACCTTATGTCATAGCCCATATTTAGACCATCACGCTATTTTTCTTCTTCAATTTTTTTCGCTCTCTGTGGTACATATTTCACAAACAAATCATGGCATTAAAAAAGCCCACATTTGTTTTATGTACCTCTAATATCATATCTTAAGCAGATGAGAATTCAGAATACGTTGAGTTAAAACATACCTGCAAAAAAAGACTTCGGAGGTCGCAATTCTATAACAGCGTCCAAGGCCGAAACTTACCATCACTTTCTCTTGCGAATTGGCGCTGCAACCTTTGTCCTTGGCAGATAACCAGTTCCCATAGCCTTCGTCAGGCTGCAGCACCCGTATCACTGATAACTCCAAAACTCATATTTAAACCTTCGCCCATATTTAAAACTTCTCCTCTAATAATAATAATAATAATGATGATAATAATAATAATAATAAATACATAAGAAGAGGGAGAAGTCGTGGCTGTAGCTAGTGTGTATTTATGTATTGATGAAGGAATTAGGAGCATGAAAGTAGAAATATCAATTTTACTAAAACATCGTCCTGAAGCTCACCAGTTGAACGCTCATTCGCCCCAACTTCCACCGGCTGCAGAGCCGAGAAACAAGAATTTTCTATTCGGCTCTGCACAGTCAGCAAGGCAACGGCCCTCGCCAGCGGTGAGTGCTCCTCCACTGTAAATTTCCACCTGCACCAAGGGATACCCCAGGTGAACAGTGGGAGGTGCAAAGTCCACCAAGTCACGGCGAAATGTCGATGTATAAAATCCCCTGGAGATAATCAATCGATCTCCATATTATCAGCAACTCGATGACGTTATGCTGACATATTGGTAACCTTTTTCCTGCCTGTCCTCGATGACTATGGCCCAGATGAAGAAACACACTTCCAGCAATATGGTGCAACTGGCCATACTGCCAGAGTGTCTATGGATGTGCATAGACTCGCATTTCATGGTCGTCTCATCAGCACATTCGGCGATATTCCGTGGCCTGCCAGTTCACCCGATTTGCGGCTTCTGACTTTTTCCTTTGGGGTTACCTCAAATCCAAAGTATTCAAGGACAACCCTCCCAAGAACCAGGGATGATTTGAAGGAGCAAAGTCGGCAAGAGATCCACAACATTCCGTTGGAGATGCTACGAAGCGTCATGGGCGGATTTACTCAGACTCCGAGAATGTGTGCAACACCTAGGACGCCATCTTACTGACACCATATTAAAAAATGAACGTTTTTCAGGTACACTAGTAATTTCAACTCATGTACAGTACATTCATGTTCAAAAATTAACTAATATTTGCTCTTTCTATTGTTTTTTTTAAATGGATGTGTGTATGTGAGTGTAGTATATATCAGAGTGGTGGGAAATAGGATGAAACTCTCATTTTTCTTACCAACAGACTACACACAAGCTATCTTCTAGTATAAACCATCCAAGTTCCACATTCTCTTGCGTTAGAAACGAAGACAAGTGAGCCCTGTAGACGCTGGCATCATTTTCTTTGTTCAAGGTACTCTCTCCACTTTCCCCTTCTTTCGCCTGAAAATTTCGAGAAAAGAAAAGAATGATACACGTGAGAAAAAACTGTCACGATGCACTCCCTCACAAAAGCAACCTTCGCTATATGAACAGGAACTCATATAAGGGTGGGAAAAAAAGAAACTCGAATCACAGCATCCAAATATCTTCCACCCCCAACACACATTCTCTCTTTGGTTCCTCGAGAGAGAGAGCTCCTTTCAAAAGCATTCCCTTAGTTTTTTATCTTCTGATCCCGTCACTTGCTCGCTCTCATCCTGTTTCTAGATCAGCCCGAACGCTGTCATGGAGGAGAATAACCCTCATTTTTTTTTCCATCCCTGCTTCTCAGCTAGGTTTTACATTGTTCACATGTCAGGCGCATCCTTTCCAGTAATGCATCATGAGGTTTTGCTGCCAAATTCCTGAAATGCGTTAAGGGAAAATAAGAAGCTCGTACCAGCATCCCTTCTGCTTTCTTCCCATACTGCACGTTCCGCATCATCAATGGAGAATTTTGATTCTTACGCTTGCCTACGGGGTACCGCCTTAAACTATATTTCTTTCGTTGATTCTGTTTTATTTGTTTCACACAACTTAATCAAAATCGAGCAAAATTTAAAATCAAATCACAGTTGGCGCTGAACTGGCTACCTGCCCCGATGTTATGGCTACCTGGCTGGCTGTTTGACTGGTTTGGAGGAATAGGACATGTTCTAATTGCCACTGGCTCTCCTCGACTGTGGAACAGCCAATCAGAGCAAAGTTTGGGCATGTGAAGATAATCTGTGAGTTTGCAAAGGAGAATTTGTTGTCTGTTGGCTGTTTTTATTAGCAACGAGATGAGATGTGTATGTGACAAATAAAATTAGCCGAAAATGAAAATCCTTATTATTACAAGTGTATTAAATTAATGTTTTTTAAATTTGTGAATTAATCCTGAGAATCTCATGTATGAATATTGATATGCATACCCCAGTTCTTTTTCGAGCCAATCTCTTGTCCATACTTTTCTTTTCTAATTTTTGATAAAAGCACAATATTCTTCAAATTGATCGTCTATCTATAAGCCGGCTTTAGACGAAAGCATTTCCTTTTAACATTTTTTCTAGCATAAATGCTATGAATTACACCATCTATCCTGAGTGCACGGTGTTTGCAATTGAAACAACTAAAATATTCTTCCACACGTGTACAGTAAACGTTGTAAAGTATGTATTTAAGCAGCGCCATTGTTTTATACCTAATAACGTTTTAACGAAACGTAATTCCTCTCCGTTCAATAGTTATAGGCTTTTAAAAATGTGAAGTGATACATTGTTTACATCTCACGCGGCCGCCATTACTGCTTCACTCGTCTATCGACAAGTACAATAACAAGTATAGTGTGAGGAGAAAACTAGCAAATTGGTAGCCAGTCCAGCGCCAACTAGGGCATTCCTATTGGAAAATCCAGTTCCATGTGATTCAGACTTTAGTGACTTTTGACTAAATCCAGTACTCAAAATAGTACCGTGCCGATTTTCGTCAAAAGTGACTACATGCACATATGTACATATCGGAAAGTATCGGTTGCAATTCTTCTACCGATACCAACCGATACTATTCCTGTATATTGTTCTTTCACGGGGCTCGCAAAAATGACCCGTGACACTTTCGCCGAGTCTGATTTTCCTGAAAATTATGCAAAACGCAACGTCTCTTTTGCACCAATTTTTCACGAAAAACTATATTTTGTGATTACATAACATCTATTTTAATATTTTGAAGTAATTCTTGAATATTCTAAAGCAAATTTCTTGGTAAAATGATGCATATAATTGGAGAAAAATATTTACACACCATTATTGATCAATATTTGAACAAATTTTAATTATTGCAATTTTCAATTATCGGCATCGATATTGGCTCAGCCCTAATTATTTTATTAGTTTCGTTTATTTGTTTTTGTTTGTTTCGTTTCCTACTTGGTGCATCAAAATACACATAAATGCATCAAATACTAGTACTAAAAATGCATCAATTAAGAAGAGCAGAAAGAAACCAAAGTTATTTTAGTTTTGTTAGACACCGCAATGCTTTATTTACATTTTGCTTTTTGTTTCATTCGTTGAGTTGACTTGGTTTATGATTTTTGTGAATTGTTTTTATATTTGTTATATTAATGTTATTATTTTTATTAATCAACTTTCTTTGGATTGTTGTTGACTTTTTCGTTTCAACTTTTTGAGGGTTTATTTTCTTCGGTTTTTATTTGGGTTCGTTCGATACGGTCTGTTTTTGTTTCTTGTTAAAATTCTCTTTTGTTTTAAGGTCGTTCTTTGGTTTTGCTTCAGCATAAACGTTTTCGAAAGTGTCTTTTTTTTTTTCAAAAAACCCTTACAATATTCCAAATCTGAAAAATTACTTCTGTTTATAATTCCTTTTAGAGCCTTTAAGTGAATCTTAGCGTAGTTTGTTTTTGCCATTCTACGTATTTGTGATTGTTTTGTGGTATTGCAAACCTGCTTTCTAGCACAGATATCGTGACCTCAGCGAGAGAAAACCATATTAAGATTCACTTGAATGTCGTAGAAGGGATTGTAAGCAGATGTGATTTTTCAGAGTTCAAATATCAAAGCGGTTTTTCGATAGGAGAGGAATTTTCCAAAACAACTTCTGGTGGCGTAGACCAAATTCAATTCTACCTTAAGTGTTGCAACCTTGTTTCAATTTAGCTTCGGGTTTGAAAAATATTGACGTGCTTTTAGATTACGGTATTTTTAATTGATTTCTGGGTGGACAACGGAGACGCTCCCCTAAATACTGTGCACATGAAATATATTTGTGTATTACACAGTGTGTGAATTAACGGGGGGGGATGTTGGGGATCCCCCCCATAAAAATGTTTATCCCAGGCAGAAGAAATTTTTTTAAGGGCATGCGAGACAGTCTCCGTCCGGCTTTTTCCTCCGAGTCAGTGTTGCCAACTTAGCTCTCTTGGAGCCAGATCTGGCTCTTTCGTTCACTCGTTTGGCTGTGAACTGGGGCGCCCGCCCCCGTGCTTCACTATGATACCATCACTGGTTCCGGCCCACATAGACCAACATTTGTCAGGATTATACTTTTTGCACGTGACGTGATATTGTTATATTGGCTGCGTCGCCCCATCCCCTCTTATATCCCCAGCTACTGTTTTTTTATAGCACCGTGTGGACGTGAAATTGGCATAATATTATTATCAGGGAATCCTTTATTTTCGATTTCGTACGACCATGAGATGGGTGATGCCGTCGGATCTAGATGGTGAAAACTAAGAATAAATTGTCATCAATTTAGAGTTAACGGTAATAGCAGCTCCCCACTCCTTTGACAACTAACATTACTATAGGAAGCACTTCGTAAATCTAGCTCCTTGAAAGTCAGTTTTAACTCCATTTTAGGTTAAATTTAGCTCTTTTATGCGCACCAGGTTTGGCAACACTGCGAGGAGGCAAGGACAAATGGATTGGGTATATGGAAGTATTTTTTGATTTGTTATCTTGGGAATATCAAACTTCCGATGGAATAGAAAATGATATCAACGGGAAGAAGGCAGTTTGAAGAAGTGATTGCCCAGCACAAAAGTCGAAAGTCCCATTTGATTAGTCGTAATTTGATGTTGAAGTTGATTCCCCATAAGGAATACATGGGATTCCGGAAATTGTTATTCGTCATATTTTTTACAGTTCGTATCTATCTTAATAATCAACTTTGAAAAACGCTTCAGCCTGCCACATGTGGAGAAATTCATGCTCTCTTGTACCCCCACGTTTATCTTCAGTAGCATTATCCATTCCGACGATATTGAAATAAATGGACACATGGTGCGTAACTGTATCTCCTCGCCTTAAATCCCTGCCAGAGGTGATTTTATCACCACCAACAAAAATGGAATTCAAACCATATATATTGTATACCATTTCTTAACTATAGTACAAATACCACTAAAAACTAATTCGGGGAAAAAGTTAATTAACGTTTAAAAAAATTGCATCCTACTTTGCATCTGAAGTTCTATTTTCAAATAGATCATTGCTTATTTGATTTTTTGTCCTCGGTTTTTTTCAAAAAGCTCCCAGAGTAACACCGTTTCTCTGTCCGCTGTCAGATAAACTAACTGCCATGGCAAGAAATGCGAATTTCGTCAGTTTTATTCGTTGGATTTACGTAGATCACATTTCTCGCTGCACTCCGTCGTTGAGTTGAACGCGCCATAGATGTCTAGTCAGTTTTATTCGTTGGATTTACGTAGATCACATTTCTCGCTGCACTCCGTCGTTGAGTTGAACGCGCCATAGATGTCTAGTCAGTTTTATTCGTTGGATTTACGTAGATCACATTTCTCGCTGCACTCCGTCGTTGAGTTGAACGCGCCATAGATGTCTAGTCAGTTTTATTCGTTGGATTTACGTAGATCACATTTCTCGCTGCACTCCGTCGTTGAGTTGAACGCGCCATAGATGTCTAGTCAGTTTTATTCGTTGGATTTACGTAGATCACATTTCTCGCTGCACTCCGTCGTTGAGTTGAACGCGCCATAGATGTCTAGTCAGTTTTATTCGTTGGATTTACGTAGATCACATTTCTCGCTGCACTCCGTCGTTGAGTTGAACGCGCCATAGATGTCTAGTCAGTTTTATTCGTTGGATTTACGTAGATCACATTTCTCGCTGCACTCCGTCGTTGAGTTGAACGCGCCATAGATGTCTAGTCAGTTTTATTCGTTGGATTTACGTAGATCACATTTCTCGCTGCACTCCGTCGTTGAGTTGAACGCGCCATAGATGTCTAGTCAGTTTTATTCGTTGGATTTACATAGATCACATTTCTCGCTGCACTCCGTCGTTGAGTTGAACGCGCCATAGATGTCTAGTCAGTTTTATTCGTTGGATTTACGTAGATCACATTTCTCGCTGCACTCCGTCGTTGAGTTGAACGCGCCATAGATGACTAGTCAGTTTTATTCGTTGGATTTACGTAGATCACATTTCTCGCTGCACTCCGTCGTTGAGTTGAACGCGCAATAGATACTTGGTCAAGTTTTCTCAGTGTTACTACTTCAATATTTCGTTTTGTGTTTGGATTTGGGTTTTCCTGGGAAGTCTCTAAATTAAGTGTAATGATTATCATAAGATTAAATGCCCTAGGTACTTAGAACTTGAAAGTAATAGTAGAGTAACATACAAAATTCCATGGCTAAAAAGAAAAATACGCCCTCGAGAAAATTAAATCGCAAATACGGGATTGAGTGGGCATCCCCCCCCCAAAAGCAAAATGCTTAATTCGCACACTGATAAAATCATGTTCCCTGTACTC
Organism: Lepisma saccharinum; assembly: GCF_977018435.1. NCBI lineage: Eukaryota > Metazoa > Arthropoda > Insecta > Zygentoma > Lepismatidae > Lepisma > Lepisma saccharinum. The sequence goes on along the minus strand of NC_139256.1, from coordinate 13,753,603 downwards.
ACTCGTAGGTAACGACGCTTATGAAAAAAGCACTTCCACCATGAGAACGATCACCAAAATAATTGTGACATAGAGGAAGGTCCCCACTAACTGTCGACGATCTTCTGACGCACCCAGCTTCCAAGTTCTCCACCCTCTGGAGTGGAAATTTCTTGAGCGTCTTGAAGAAGCAGAATATGAAGGAAAACGTGCATGGGACCGTATGCAACAGGATTATCTGTGCCTGTCTAGCGTCTCACTCATATTTAATGTGTTGATCCCGCGTTCGCCTGGTTGGAATATCCCATTAAGCCTCGAGTACGGAAAACACCTTCTTAGCCCTTGTTTGCGGTCTGGTGTTTCCGCCCCTGTGTACTTAGCTTTCCTCCATCTTGTCAAAAATAAGGTCAAAGGGGAAAGGAGCGGAGTAACAGACTAGATCAGTCTAGAGCCGGGGTGGTCCAGTGGCTAGGGCGTCGGACTGCTACGCTGTATATCCTTGTTGGATTCACGTCGGAATACTTCTAGAATTGTCCCAGCATGGAGAAGCTTTGGGGTTCACCCAATGTCTAATTAATGGAGGGGAACGTGGTACTGATCACAAAACCTTCATACTTTTTTGAGATTGTGAATGTGTAAGGTAGAGTACTGCGTGGGACCACGTTCGCTCAGTACTCGTTCGAGTCTCCCACCCTCGAGCGTATACAATGGAATATCATTTTAATGTGACAATAATCGTACACACATATGTATAAAATATCCGTTCTGGCAGTTTCAGCCCACAATCATCTGATTCATTTTCATATATCGCTATGTAATGGTAGGATCAGTGCCGGATCTATATGTCTCGGGCCCCCCCGCAAAATATAACCAAAGCCCCCCCTACCTACCTACCTTTACACACACATATACGCACATACATACTACATACATTGTATACACACACACATACACACACACACACACACACACACACATATAATGTATCTGTGTATTTCTTGATCTCATGTTGACAAAGCCACTTATAAGGGCCTAGAGGGTGATTGAAAAGTCCCTTAACACCGCCTATCAAAAGTAAAGGAATTAGGCTGAGTACAATTAGTCATGATAGAAACAGTTAGGCCTAGGGGGGAACTACATTGGTGTGTTCCAAGCGGATGTCCGCCATATTGAATTTAACTCAAAATATTAAAATGGGAAGGGGGTGATGTGATATATATATATATATATATATATATATATTACATACCTACATACATACATATATATTTATATATATATATATATATATATATATATATATATATTATTCGCTGAGGATGAAATAACCATAAATAGTATGTTAGAAGAGTTAAACAGCAGCTGTGAGCAGTATGGGATGGAGATTAATGTAAAGAAGACAAATGCAATGGTTATTGAACGGAAACCAAGGAATATTAATGTGAGAGCAAACAGTGAAAGAATCCAGCAAGTGGATAGCTTCAAGTACCTCGGATGCACTATAAGCAGTGACATGAGCTGCAACCAAGAAGTGAAAATGAGAATCGCAATAGCAAAAGAAGCTTTCAATAGAAGAAAAAATGTTTTTTGTGGACCCATGGACATAGGTCTAAGGAAGAGATTAGTGAAATGTTTTGTGTGGAGTGTAGCACTATATGGTGCAGAAACCTGGACGTTGAGAAGAAATGAAGAGAAACGACTCGAAGCTTTTGAAATGTGGACATGGCGAAAAAGGGAGCGTGTAAAATGGACGGACAAGGTAAGAAACGAAGCCGTACTGAAAAGAGTTGGTGAAAAAAGATCTATACTGGAGACCATCAAGAAGAGGAAAAGAAACTGGTTAGGACACTGTCTAAGAAGGAACTGCCTGCTAAGAGATGCCTTGGAGGGAATGGTTGAAGGTGGAAAAGTCCGTGGAAGAAAGAGATATCAGCTTATGGATGATATTAAATTAACTGGGTCGTATGCTATTACGAAGCGTAAGGCAGAGAATAGAGAAAGCTGGAGATTGCAGTGAAAAACCTGCCAATTAGGCAGAAAACAATGAATGAATTAATATATATACATGACACTGTTTTCTCACACCTGGAAAATGATACATTTGTTACAATCACGCAGTCATAGCTTTTTCCTGATTAAAGATTGGTTGAAGAAACCTTCAACACTGCATTTCTGGTGAAATTCTACCTTATTTGATTCTAGTCTGACTGCCACGTGGGAAAAAACATACACAACGAACCCTCTACTATGCCAATGGCTGAGGGCCCCTTAAAGGCTTACTTGTCTCCGCCCTTCCCCCGCACGGCGGGGTTTTGCAGCTTGTAGATCCGGCACTGGGTAGGATAAACTAAACTACATTTTAACATTGACTATGGTCACTAAATTTCAATTTCAGTGCATTTTTCACTTCACGATTTGAGAGCCCACTAGCACAGACAAATTACGATTATTCGTGTCCTACTAGATTTTCCAGTTCGATTGTTATTCGCTCCAGCGAGGAAGATCTCAATTCCATTGCGTTGTCCGTGCAAACTATTTGGCGCTCGAGGGAAATCCTCTCACTGCAGCACTGTACACACAGAGGACTAAATGCATCATATCGATTGATGCACTAAATTGTGTTTTATGGCTTCTTCAAAGAATCAGATTCACATTTTTGTATGTCGTGAAAGAAACACCCAAGTGCATCATTTGATTCAAGTGAGGATTTATTTCAGTCGAGATGCACTTCAATGCATCAGTTGATGCGTTTTGATGCGCCTTGATACGTTTTGATGCACCAGAACGCATCTTTTTTTAATGATGCACTTAAACGTTTCGTCTGAGCTACATAAACTCTGTAGCTCAGACCAAACGTTTAAGTGCATCCGAACAGATGATGAAGCACCCAAATGAATCAAATGTGAATCTGATTCTTTGAAGAAGCCATGAAACACACTTTAGTGCATCAATCGATATGATGCATTTAGTTTTCTGTGTGAGTGTGCGGCCCTAACTCCACAAGAACGGAACTAAGCTCCATGCCGAAACAGCCTATTGTGAACCAATACCTGACAAGCTGCTTTCGAGATCTGAGACCATTGCTTCTACTTTTCAAACAGCTCCACAATTGTCCGAGAAAACACCGACATTTCTTTAGCTCCCACAGGGAATCGAACCCAGGCAACATAGCCTACACTCTGGTCCAGCTTTCTCTGGAGCAAGCGAGCGAAAACAAGTCTCTGTGCAAGTAGTGACGCGAGACGGCCCCACCAATGGGATTACTTGGAAGGGGTTACCAACTTACTTCGTGTTGTCCATTGGATCCCGTAAAGACCGTAAATCGAGCAGAAATAATTCTACAATGCAAGCAATTCGGGCATACAAGAAGAAAATGTAAATTTTATTCAGATAAAATTTTCATTATCATATCAAAGGCTGGAACGAGATCGAGAATAACTGACACTGAATCACTCTTTTTTCTCTATTTTTCAGAGGCCTGTCTTGTTGTCGATCTAATCTCGAACATGTTGTCATTTTAGTTTTACAAGGCTTGCGGGTCTCGTCTGGAATCTCGAAAGGAGACCGAGATCTGTATCCTCTTTTCTCCTCTCGTGGTTCTTTGTAACCGTTGAAGCGTTTTAGTGTGTTTTTAGGCGAGGTTGGTTCGTAAGTCTTCGAGTTGCGTTTCGGCTGTGGAACTACTCGAGAAAGTTTTCTGAGGGCTTCGTTTACAAAATAACAGGGCTAATGTACCAAAGTAGAAAATGGGCGAAGACTTTCACGAGAGTTTCTCGTCTCTTTTCTAGAAGTATTTTTTCCCCTTCTCGGCGGCATTTCCCGCCGTCTTATCTCGTTTGGCGCGGTGGGAATCAGGTATCGAGGAAAAGTCATTAGTGCAGCCAAGTGCCGAGTCAACAGACAGGAAAATAGAGCCCTTTTCTCCCGCGGACCCGGGCTTAATGGCAAGCACGCTTCTTGGAAACATCTCCTGACATTTCTCCTTGCATCCGAACTAAAGGTCCCCGGCGTGGATGCCTCTCTCAGAGGATGCTTCCCTGGAACATGTTTGAGCGCGGGCGACGCAGCATTTCTATACTCTATCTCTGGGATCTCTCGAGCAAGTCCGCGCATAACGGCAGAAAAGGGGAGAAAGTGAGTGGGTGAAGCGAAGCAGTGCACGTTTCTGCAAACAGCTGGTAACTGCAGCAGCTTTCCACCCCTGCACGCAATCTCGCTCCCTTGCACGTGCTCATTGGTCCAGCCCTCTGCAGTCACTATACTTCCGCAGAGATCTGCTCTCGTTCGCGCGCTCCAGAGCTTTCCGGGACAGAGTATAGGTTCGAAGCGTCTGGGTCAGTGTGGATAAAAATTATGATTCTCATTTAAAAAAATCATTTTTGAAATCAGAGTTTTGATTTTAAAAACACACTTAAAATTGCTCTAGATATATTTTTAATAGAAATGCATTTTCTGGTAAACGGCTCTCCAAATTTTTGAACAGTTAGATTAAAGAAAATAAAAAAAAATATATATGTAAATAGCTACATATATATTTCTGTTTCTGACACTGTAAATATGGACCTACTATGGGTTGATTGATTGAGTTTAGTGTTTTAAGTCCACTTTATGCACAGTAAGGCTAATTGGGACTGGACCTACAGTTTAAAGTGGTATCCGAACCACTATGGACCTCCACCGGGTATCGAATCCGGGATCCCTTGATTACAAGGCGACGACGCTACCACTGCGCCATCGGGAACCTACTATGGAAATGTTTATTGAGCGTGTTAATAAAACCATAACAATTTCAGTAAGTTTTCATCCCTTGAAAATTAAACATTTTGGATGTAGCCTACTGTATAATTGAAACTTAAAATATTTGTATAGTTTTTATAGCTGAATTTTGGAGACTTTTTTAATGATAGTTTGCGAAATATCAGCTGCCATGTTTATTTACAGCCTAATAATAATGACACTATTTACGGTTTTACATGATTAGTACAAAAATATTTGCTATTTTTGCCTATAAAAATTATAGTATGATTTTAAATCAAGAGAAATTTAAGTGTGTTAACAGTTTTCATATTACATTTCTTTCCGCATGAGCTTCACCCCATCAGTACATATATTTGTTTCCTTTCTTAGAGGCTAATAAACACCATTCAATTGTGACAATGACTTATCGTCATAGAATAACTGCAACAATACACCTACTCCACTATTTTTATGAACTATTGCATAGCAACATTCAGACATCCATATATACTACATCGCGGTTTATATTAGAAATCTGCATCGCTGTAGTTATGTGGGAACATAAGACGCGAATGATTTTCATCGTGGTAAGAAGAAACCGAGGGAAGGTCTGGTTTTGAAAACACACATAGCTCGTGTAGTGCTTTGCAGTAGGTTGTTATCTTCAAATACTTCGCATTTAGTCAATTTCGCGTATGATCCCTTCGCATTTAGTCCATTTCGTGGATGATCCCTTCGCATTTAGTCCATTTCGTGGATGATCCCTTCGTATTTAGTGCATTTCACGGATGATCCCTTTGCATGTAGTCCATTTCGCGTATGATTCCTTCGCATTTAGTCAATTTTGCGTATGATCCCTTCGCATTTAGTCCATTTCGTGGATGATCCCTTCGCATTTAGTCCATTTCACGGATGATCCCTTCGTATTTAGTGCATTTCACGGATGATCCCTTTGCATGTAGTCCATTTCGCGTATGATTCCTTCGCATTTAGTCAATTTCGCGTATGATCCCTTCGCATTTAGTCCATTTCGTGGATGATCCCTTTGCATGTAGTCCATTTCGCGTATGATTCCTTCGCATTTAGTCAATTTCGCGTATGATCCCTTCGCATTTAGTCCATTTCGTGGATGATCCCTTCGCATTTAGTCCATTTCGTGGATGATCCCTTCGTATTTAGTGCATTTCACGGATGATCCCTTTGCATGTAGTCCATTTCGCGTATGATTCCTTCGCATTTAGTCAATTTTGCGTATGATCCCTTCGCATTTAGTCCATTTCGTGGATGATCCCTTCGCATTTAGTCCATTTCACGGATGATCCCTTCGTATTTAGTGCATTTCACGGATGATCCCTTTGCATGTAGTCCATTTCGCGTATGATTCCTTCGCATTTAGTCAATTTCGCGTACGATCCCTTCGCATTTAGTCAATTTCGCGTATAATCCCTTCGCATTTAGTCCATTTCGTGGATGATCCCTTCGCATTTAGTCCATTTCACGGATGATCCCTTCGTATTTAGTGCATTTCACGGATGATCCCTTTGCATGTAGTCCATTTCGCGTATGATTCCTTCGCATTTAGTCAATTTCGCGTATGATCCCTTCGCATGTAGTCCATTTCGCGGAAAGAAGAAACCGACGGAAGGTCTGTTTTGAAAACATACTTAGATAACGTGTAGTTCTTTGCAGTAGAGTGTTCTTTTCACAACATTACTGACCTTTATTCCTTTCAGTGAATGACTTATAATTCTAAAGGACTGCTTTGTTGTTGCGCAGTGCACTACACTACATCCTGTAAGTTATTTACGCAGTATTTATGTACCGTATTTGTAGACGCACTTTCTCCCTATAAAAATAGGTATGAAAAACATGGTGCGTCTTAAACGCCGATGCTCAATTTTTGATTACATCCATTTCTGGAAATTTTCTCCGTTCTAAGTTAGACAATTTCCTTGCGGTGTGTGGCGAAGTTTCCAAGTTACATTAGGTAAGTTATTTGTTTCTAAAGTAGACATATATATTACTTCATATTTGAAATATTAAACTTTAATTGCAATACTTGTACATTTTGCCGTCCAATTTTCCTTCAGAAAAATATGAAAAATGTCCCGTTTTGTTGTTTTAAAAATCTGGTGACCTAAATAACATTTATATTTGTTTATATTATTTTATAATTGTACACTTCGCAACACCTTATTTGACCGCCTCGAAAGAATTCTAAGTCCCGAAATCGTAAACTTAGCAACATTGCACTTCAGCTCCAGGTGAGAGTAGCCAACTTTGAGTAGGTCCTTCCACTAGACGATAAACGCTGCGGTGATAGGTTTTCAATTTAACACTTTCCATGAACTTAGAAACTATAAATCGCTATTATAATACACAATCAAACAGATATAATAAATTGGAAAAAGAACCTTGAAGGATATTTACGATTCTGCTTGCTCGACTTGAAATTTGGGGGGTTTGAAACACTGAATAGAGTTTTTCTCCACCTGAAGGAAATTGCCATCAAGTTTGTGCAGAAAGAAGCAAATTTGTGAGGATTTTATGCGACATTTTATTTACAATACATTGCATAATATCGAACAGTTCTCAAAAACATATATTTTACACGACTTGTCGAGAAAATGTGCTTGAAACACAGGAAGGTAGGAGTCTTCATAAACGTCAACATGTTTTTAAGAGTATAACGTCATTAAGTTAACGTAGAGCAGTTGGTTAGGCTCTGCTATCCTTATTTTTCATCAAGCGTGAAAGGTCGCGGGTTCAAATCCCACCCTCTCCTCTATCATTTTTTTTGTTTGCTTAACAGATACCGTTGATATTAGAATATTTAAAAAATGAATCCGATGCACACTTGAGGGACGTCCCTTCTGCGCATATTTCCCCTTAGAAGTTGGAGATTTCCAGGATTTAAAGTTAAAACTTTTCTTTTTAGTTATTGTTCATATGTTGTGTTAACACACAAATCATGATTAATTCACAAATCACATATATGTATTCAGGATGCAAAATGTAATGTTATTTAAGTTATGTATTGTTTGTTCTTCACTGACACCTAAAATATTGATTATTTGATTTCGATATACTAAAAAAAGATATACAGTTATGTTAAGTAGTGATCTAGTGCAGTACTGTAACGAAGGAGAGCGTTTAATGAGTTCAAATTGCTAAGATTGGTAATTTTATGTCCGTTCCTTCGTAATGACTGTTGTCAATCCCCTCACCACCATCTTACCAAGAGTCTAAAACTAATAGTAAATTGCTTATTAACATAAATAAATTGTTATTGCGACGAAGGCCGATTCGATAAGAAACTACTAATAAGTATTTATATAGTGAGTGACAAACAAAAAATTCAAAACCTCATAATGATCGTTAATTCCTCACTGCTTTGTATCTAAAATGTTTGTCTTCTTTGAACAGAAAGTACGAGTATCAGATATAACAAACTTTCCGCACTAACTTTGCAATATTCGAAACCACCATTACAGACTTAACTCTATGTAACTTGATTCTGCGCATTCCACGTGGCATGTGACTTCCTCCTATCATCGAAATAACTTCCTCTTACTATTTCCTTTCCTCTCGTGAAATACAGAGACCAATGTTAACTTCTTAGCACGGTGGATAAACTTTACAACCAACGATATACTCCTGAAAAAAATCCTGCTTAGATGGAGAATCGAACCCAAGACCTCCCTCGTAAGAATCAAGCACGCTACCTCTTCTCCAGGTAGCTCAGGGTAAAATTTGCTACCAGTTTGAAGAAACCAATTCACACATAATGTCATATCTATAATTTCCTCATGGCAATTTTCATGAGGAAACGAATTCAGATAAAATCAAGAACCGCTGAAAGGGAAAAATGATGAACATGTCTATTGGTGTTTTGTCATATTTTGTAAATTGAGTAAAAATTCCGTGTTTTGAACAAGCAATCGTTTAGTTACGAAGTATTTTGTTGTTTGTTTAAAGTAGGAACAGGAGAGCGAAAAGGAGTCATTTGAACCAGACCCCGTTTGACAAGAAACTTCAGCTTTTTTCCAAAGACTGTATGAAAAGAGAGAGGAACGTATGAAATATAAAATATGTGAGAAATTAAAACAATTGAAACCTTGAAAGATAATACTAACGAACTTCAAACTATGAAGAACATATTGGTCCCGATACTCGATGGAGGCACAAGTGGTTCGGATCCCACTTTAAACTGTAGGTCCAGTCCCGATTAGCCTTACTGTGCATAAAGTGGACTTAAAACACCAAATCAACCAATCAACCATGAAGAACATATTTTCCTGGTGGAAAACTCCAAGTCATTTTCGAAATATGAACTTGATGTTTTTTCTTTATTATGAAGTGGAGATATGGGACGATACGATCCCTCAGCAAGAAAATTTTAAGTAAGCTACCTCCAACTTTTTCAATGGTCATAATTACTAATTAGGGTCCGGAAGTTGATGAAAAATCAACATTTTTTCTGACCCTTAAAAACAATGCTAAACCTGATATCATGTCCGTTTCCCTTCAGTTAGAGCCGGAAAACACTTTCTCTTTTACATTTTCTTTTTGTTGCATTTTTACTTATTTTTGAGGTTTATTTTTTTCTCCTTCCCTGTTGTTTCGTGCATTTTAAATGCATTTACTAGTAAAACTTACATATTTAGATTTCTTGACATGGTCTATTTAGCAAATTCACTATGAATCGAAAATACGGTCAATGGAAAAGCATAATATTATTCTTAACTGAAATGTTTGGCAATGGATTAAAATACTTTGTGTGAAGATCTACTTTGAGGTTCTTTTCTGGACAATATTATCGGTTTAATCTGTAGTTTTAAAGTAAAATTAGTCACAATATTAAATGCAATTACACTCTGGTATACGCGAAGCAGAACTGTATTTTCGGATGCTGGCCGACTACAGTATCATAGAAGGCCCACTCTGAAAGGAGATAAATTGGTTGATTTGGTGTTTTAAGTCAACTTTATGCATAGTAAGGCTAATCGGGACTGGACCTACAGTTTAAAGTGGAATCCGAACCGAGTGCATAAAATAACGTGAACCGTGTGGTGTAGGGGGATCGTTTGCTTATGGAATGGAAGGTCATGGGTTCAAACCTACTTCTTTGCGAAATCTTTTTCGGGAAGTAAACGGCTTTGGACGAGAATGCTTATCTACGTTTCTTGGATATTTCCATTGATATTTATGCGATTTATGTCCAGCATTTCCGGATGCAGAAAGTTGACATGTAAGTTCTTAATCTGTGTTAACTTATAACAGCTGAATGAAAGGAAAAGTATTTCCCAAAATCCTGCCAATCACTGAAAGATTAAAAACATTAGTAGAAGCATTACTTGAGGCATGCACAGTGGCGACGATTATGGAGTGTGGAGGGGCAGATGACCCAGCACTATGCTAAACTTTATCTACCAATGGAAAGAAACTGTCCTTGCCCTCCCCCCACCTTGCCCCATCAGTTTTGAAACCCAATCGCCGCCACTGAGCATGCATCGCATAAATATTTACAGTAATATCATGTAATATTATATTACGTTATTAGAACACTTCGTACTCGGTAAATAAAAAGGAAAAAATAATAAGGAAAGGGTGGGATTTGAACCTACGATGTTTCGATCTTGACGAAAACAGTAAAAAAAACGAAGGTGCTGTCATCGAACCAACTACTCCAGGAGATTGCTAACAGAAAGCTCATTTAAACACGTTAATCTCAGTTGAAGCGACATTGTGCCGGAGTTTCGAACCATTTTTCGCCAAGAACCAAGGAAAAGACACATTTTGCAGAATCGTTTGGTGTTGTGCAAGGTATCTTTACTAAACATTTCGCATAAAATCATCATAAATTTGCCTTCTTGCATTCAAATGTGACCGCAACCTGTTCAGTGTTTCACAATGCACATACATTTTCGTATTTTCAAATTCAGAACGAAGAATCTTGAAATATTTTCAACATTCGTATTTCTACTTAACATGTTTTTGTCTACTCATATATTTGATTACTGCTTTAGGGTATCTTTACTTGATGGAATGTGAAAGAATGAAAAAATCACAAGAGCGTTTTCATTCAGGAAGAAGAAATGTTGCAAAGTTGGCTACTCTTAGTTGGCTCTGAAGCGCTATGCTGCCAGATTTACGAATTCCGGACTTTGAAATTTCTCAGGGCGGTCAAATAAGATGTTGCGAAGTGTACATGGTACACTGCTTTAAACACATTTTGTGGTGAAGAATCAGGTGACAAATTGTCCATATCATTAGGCTGGTCATTTTGGTGCGCTCTGTCATACCGATATTGTTTCTCCTCCAGTTTGTTACGTCACAAGACGTCGGAGTCAGGAACGAGCATCCTGATTAGGTAACGCCGAAACGTTGAGCACAGTTGGCCCGCAAGCACTCATCCAATTTCCCCCACTCAGAAAGCAACACGAGAAAAGAAAAAGAAAATGCACGGGAAATTGCTTAATTGAAACTTTATCGCCAGACTTTTCCTTCGTAAACTTTGGCTGAAGGATCCAAACGCTAAGGCAAGAACATCTGTTACTTTCCCTCCCCCTTCCCGCCCCCATAAGCGAAACGCAAGAAAAGAAACATGATATATCGCGGTCTCGAAATGAAAGTGGAGAAATGAATTTGGTTTCATTCTGTACCGTTGAGGGGGACGGCTTCGGAAAGTTACGGCTGCTGCTCGAACAACAAACGCGAGCTTCGATCGTTAAAGCTAGTGCGTGCGGCCGAATTTCATATGCAAATTATTTAATATAGGCATACTTTTCGTTCCTCATTGTCAACCCTGAAGACAGGCTTTGTTCAATCAACCTCGGAAACAGACTCTGTTGCACTTTTTATATTGCGTCACCCGCCCGCAGATGTTTCCCTGAGAGCATTCCTACCTCGAGTTAATATACACAAAATATGCGACGGTATATGTCAAGCATTCTGCCACAATGGAAATGGAGAATGCCATCTTGTCTTCATTCTTGCCCCACCCCTCTATTTGAGAAGCGCGGTGACGCTTTAAAAGAAAAAAAGTTCTGTAAACCGCCCCCTGTGTTCCAGTCCTTGTTGATTCTTTGTGGATATTCCTTCATCAGTTTTAGCCATTTATACTCATCGCCACGATTAGCCAAAAGTTGCATGTAAGCGACGTGATATAAAAACGCACCGTACAGACTTTATGTAGCTCGGACGAAACGTTTAAGTGCATCAACAAAAAAGATGCATCCTGGTGCATCAAAACGCATCAGCTGATGCATTAAAGTGCATCTCGACTGAAAGAAATCCTCACTTAAATCAATTGATGCACTTTGGTGTTTCTTTCACGACATACAAAAATGCACCGAAATGCATTAAATGTGAATCTGATTCCTTGAAGAAGCTACAAAACACACTTTAGTGCATCAATCGCTGCATTATGGTGGATCAATCGATATGATGCATTTAGTTCTCTGTGTGTGCAACACCGACTCGTCTACTTCGTTAATTTGGTGTCTGCACCGTTTGCACTAAGTTCTGGAGCGGTGCAGCGTGTGGTGTATGATCACATGGTGCGTGCTAACTAATCAAATGAACGTTTAAAGCAGCGGACAGGCATTTACTGAATCTTCTGAACTTGAACACCGCTATTCGTAATGTCATTTCCTCTCACCAGCCTGACACCGTGATACACATGCACTACACCTAGAGGAGAAGGTCTAAATATGGGCGAAGGTTTAAATATGTTTTTTGGAGTTATCAGCGCTCCCGGATGCCGCAGCCTGGCAGAGGCTATTGGAACTGGTTATCTGTCAGGACAAAGGTTGCGGCGCCAATTCGCAAGAGAAAGTGGTGGTTAGTTTTGGCCTTGGACGCTGTTATAGAATTGCGACCTCCGAAAACTTTTTGCAGGTATGTTTTAACTCAGCGTTTTCTGAATTGTCATCTGCTTTGTATAGGTTATGATATTAGCGGTACATGAAACAAATGTGGGCTTTTCTAATGCCTTGATTTGTTTGTGAAATATGTACTACAGAGAGCGAAAATAAATTGAAGAAGAAAAATAGCGTGATGGTCTAAATATGGGCTATGACATGAGGTCTAATGTTGAGGTCACATTTTCAACAAATATTTTGATGTTTTTCTTAATTTCGATTTTTCCCATTCCGCGTGATTTTCAAAACAACAGATTATTCATAAATATGAATTTTATAATGTTTTAGCGATAAATGTCTGTTTTTTAAATTTTAATTGCTTTTTGTTATATTGCCACTAGTAGCCCATATTTAGACCACAATTTTGAAATACATCATTTTACCATTTTTTTTGGAAATTGCTTTCTTTTTAGAAAAATGGAGACCTTCTATACTTAGCATGCTATTACATTTAAGTATATATTTCATATATATGCATTTTAAAGGCAGGTGCTTGATATATTAATTTTTTCCTCCGAAAATGACAACATAAAAAGGGGGGCCCATATTTATACCTTTTAGTGGTGCAAAATCGTTGCACCTATACTCTGACCCAGCCATCTCTAGAGCAGGCGTACGAGAACAAGTCTCTGCGCAAGTAAAGTCCACCCGACCAAAGATTGTAGGTTGAGGAAAACCAGACTTTCCGCCTCCAGTTCAAGGGGGGAAAAGCGGTGTTGCTACACGCCTGATATTTGTCCAGTCGAACACGACACCTCTTCCTGTCAACAAGCCCCCTTCGCTCGCATTTCAGGGAGAGGCAGGGAATCGGAAACCCATTCGCTTGCTGCGCGGTGGCAACCATTAGGTTTCGCCGTGCTTGCCACCTGTTTTGCAAACGACTCGAAACGAAAAATTCGGCAACGCGTCACCACGGCAACTGGACAAAGCCGATTGGTTCAGCGGTTCAAGTGACCCTCTTTGGCTTTCGACAGAAAAGATAAAAATAGAATTTCCAAGTCCATTCTCTAGCCGGAACAACTGTAGTGGCGCGAGACGGCTCCACAAATGAACACGTGACAGGATCGGGATTGCGTGAAGCTGGTAACGACTGCAGTTGCTGCTTTGCTCCGCCCACTCACGTTCTACCCTTCTCTTTCCGTTATGCTTTGCTCCAGAGTGGGACAGGGTATATACTGGGAAACTCTAGAGCAAGGCCGCGCATAACGGAAATAGAAGGAGAAAGGGAGTGGGCGGAGCGAGGCAGTACACGCAGCTTTCATGGTTGGTAACTGCAGTATTTTTTTCCCTCTCCATGAAATCCCGTTCCCTGGCACTTCTTTATTGATCGAGCCTTCTCGAGTCACTTGATTTCGTTCGCTCGCTCCAGAGATCACTGGGACAGAGTATACACTACGTCTCGGAAAATCTTTGGGGCGCAAGTAGACTCGAGAAGGCTCGACCAATCAACTCACGAGATTGGGAAACGAGTGCATCACGAGATTGGGAAACGAGTGCATGTAGCCGGAAACGCGAGTGTCTTCCAAGACCTTTTCAACAGCTCGCACTGCTTTGTTCCGCCAACTCGCTCTCTCCCCTCCGCTACGCGTGGCGTTGCTCCACGGAATTGCCGAGACAGAGTTTAGCCGGCCTCCGTGGCGGAGCCGTCAGCACGCCGCGCTACGACGCAAGGGATCCCGGGTTCGAATCCTGGCCTGGGCTTGTCTTTGATAGTGTCCCTTAATCAGTTTCATAACATCATTACCCATCATCATCTTCGCGATTAGTCAAAAGTGGCAGAAAAGCGAAGTAAAATAAACCAATTGAGTGTATGTTCTTTCTGTGGTCAATAGAATGCTTTACACTCTTTTACTGAGACTAAAGTTTTGGTACAAAAACATGCGTTCAGTATACCCTTATAATAAGGGAATGGATTTATATGTATTAAACATTTTTTTTTTTAAATTATCTTTTAAAATATAATAGACATTACACGAGCTATACATAAAATACAGTACACTTACATTGACATTCATTGAACACTAAAATTGGTAAACGCTGTAAATGCCACCACAAGAATTCAAACACCGTTTTCCACGTTAAACTGTGAAATGTGCCATGCTTTATAATGTGGTAAACGTGACATGTGGCTGGTAGCCCTCTAAGTAGTTCAAAGGGCGTGTAAAGAGGTCACTAGTGTGCACGTTCTTACGGGCTGATGTGCGGAACGATGCGATTTCCCAACACTTTCGCTTTTGGCACTTACAACGTTTACCACTTTTAGTCCTCAATTGTAAAACAACACAAAATGTATTTTCATTTTCCGTTTCCAAAATAATGAATAACAAAATTTTGTTGTAAGTGTTTGCAATTTCCTTCTGTTGTCTCTTAACATAGATTTATACAATTGCGTTCAATATCTCAAGAAGTTGGAGTGTGTTTCAAATTCACAATGTCTCCTGGAGTTAAAGTAGACAAAATAATTATTGTAATAACCAGGAGCCGATGCTTCAGCCCTCATTCTCTATTATTGACAACAATTGTAAGTAAACAGGAAATTCAATTGTTTCACAATAGCAAAAGAAAAAGAAAACAGTTGGGAGGTGAAAAAAAATACATTATTGTTCGGATGACAGAAAACTTGTAATCAACTCAATTGTAGTGTATATAAAAAGTTGTAAACTTTCGTTTGTTTAACGCCACTTCTGACTTTGTCAGTTGTTCGCAAGAAATTCATGTAGATATTGTGCGAATGTGCAGTAATGTTGAGAAATGCTCTGAAATATGGGGGAAAAATATGTAGAGAAAAAATTAAATATGCAAAATATGAGCCAAAACCTAATTCATATACAAATATGAAAAATAAAAACTGAATTTTTCGAGTCTACATTCCATGATGCGGAAAGATAATACAAAATATCAGGGTTATTGAAGGTCCAGGAATTTTAAATAAATTCAATTCCGGTCCAGGAGTTAAATCAGCAAGCGTAAAAATGCTCTGGACCGTAAATAACATTTTTATCTCAAGTATTTCAATTCGGCCCATGAACCTTTTTTACCGATCAATTTAAATACGGCCCAGGAACTTTTTTTTCCCGAATCAGTTTAAATAGGGTCCAAGTTCCGTATCGAAATGAAACAATACGCAACTTGGATCGATTACGGACCTGACGATAAACAATTATCCACTTGTGAGCATGAAAGACTAATCCAGGTGCTGGCTGTCTCGAGAATCTAAGGTACGTACAAGGTAGCAATGGGCGACACGCAAACGCTGCAGTCACGTTACCCCTCTCCACGTAGCCCCATTCTCTCGTGCGCGTTCCTTCACTTGGTTGTAGCAGCACTGCCCGTCTCTGTTGTGATGTCTGCTGGGAACACAGCAGCCTCACGTTACCTCATCGACGGCTCCTATTGGCTGCGGTTCCTGGATCGGATGCCAGAGCAACACGTGACGGGTTTGTTTGAACACAATATAGTCCATTGCATTATGTACAGTAACTCTTCGACAAGGGAGTTTTTGAACCTGGTACACGAGAGAACATCAGCGTTTTTATTTATTCCCTATGCTACGTTTTCTACAACAGCTGTGTGACATTCTAATGTAAAACGTACTCACGGACATTTTTAGAAGGCAACTTTTGATCGGTCAACCCTGGTCCAGGAAATGTAAATAAATTCAATCTCGGTCTGGGAGAGAATATCAGCAAATGAGTTCCAGACAGTGTATAAACCTTTTCAAATTTAAAGCATTTCAATTCGGTCCAGAAACAATTTTCCGGATGAATTTAAATACGGTCCAGGAACCTTTTTTTCCAGAATGAATTTCAATTCGGTCAAGGAACATTTTTTCCAGAATGAATTTCAATTCGGTCCAGGAACATTTTTTCCAGAATGAATTTCAATTC
Organism: Lepisma saccharinum; assembly: GCF_977018435.1. Classification (NCBI taxonomy): domain Eukaryota; kingdom Metazoa; phylum Arthropoda; class Insecta; order Zygentoma; family Lepismatidae; genus Lepisma; species Lepisma saccharinum. The sequence goes on along the minus strand of NC_139256.1, from coordinate 13,737,075 downwards.
GGTCAAGGAACATTTTTTCCAGAATGAATTTCAATTCTGTCCAGGAACATTTTTTCCAGAATGAATTTCAATTCGGTCGAGGAACATTTTTTCCAGAATGAATTTCAATTCGGTCAAGGAACCTTTTTCCAGAATGAATTTCAATTCGGTCAAGGAACCTTTTTTCCAGAATGAATTTCAATTCGGTCAAGGAACATTTTTTCCAGAATGAATTTCAATTCGGTCCAGGAACATTTTTTCCAGAATGAATTTTAATTCGGTCGAGGAACATTTTTTCCAGAATGAATTTCAATTCGGTCCAGGAACATTTTTTCCAGAATGAATTTCAATTCGGTCAAGGAACATTTTTTCCAGAATGAATTTCAATTCGGTCCAGGAACCTTTTTTCCAGAATGAATTTCAATTCGGTCCAGGAACATTTTTTCCAGAATGAATTTTAATTCGGTCAAGGAACATTTTTTCCAGAATGAATTTCAATTCGGTCCAGGAACATTTTTTCCAGAATGAATTTCAATTCGGTCAAGGAACATTTTTTCCAGAATGAATTTCAATTCGGTCCAGGAACATTTTTTCCAGAATGAATTTCAATTCGGTCCAGGAACATTTTTTCCAGAATGAATTTCAATTCGGTCAAGGAACATTTTTTTCCAGAATGAATTTCAATTCTGTCCAGGAACATTTTTTCCAGAATGAATTTCAATTCGGTCGAGGAACATTTTTTCCAGAATGAATTTCAATTCGGTCAAGGAACCTTTTTTCCAGAATGAATTTCAATTCGGTCAAGGAACCTTTTTTCCAGAATGAATTTTAATTCGGTCAAGGAACATTTTTTCCAGAATGAATTTCAATTCTGTCCAGGAACATTTTTTTCAGAATGAATTTCAATTCGGTCGAGGAACATTTTTTCCAGAATGAATTTCAATTCGGTCAAGGAACCTTTTTTCCAGAATGAATTTCAATTCGGTCAAGGAACCTTTTTTCCAGAATGAATTTCAATTCGGTCAAGGAACATTTTTTCCAGAATGAATTTCAATTCGGTCCAGGAACATTTTTTCCAGAATGAATTTTAATTCGGTCAAGGAACATTTTTTCCAGAATGAATTTCAATTCGGTCCAGGAACATTTTTTCCAGAATGAATTTCAATTCGGTCGAGGAACATTTTTTCCAGAATGAATTTCAATTCGGTCCAGGAACCTTTTTTCCAGAATGAATTTCAATTCGGTCCAGGAACATTTTTTCCAGAATGAATTTCAATTCGGTCAAGGAACATTTTTTCCAGAATGAATTTCAATTCGGTCCAGGAACATTTTTTCCAGAATGAATTTCAATTCGGTCAAGGAACATTTTTTCCAGAATGAATTTCAATTCGGTCCAGGAACATTTTTTCCAGAATGAATTTCAATTCGGTCCAGGAACATTTTTTCCAGAATGAATTTCAATTCGGTCAAGGAACATTTTTTCCAGAATGAATTTCAATTCTGTCCATGAACATTTTTCCAAAATGAATTTCAATTCGGTCGAGGAACATTTTTTCCAGAATGAATTTCAATTCGGTCCAGGAACCTTTTTTCCAGAATGAATTTCAATTCGGTCCAGGAACATTTTTTCCAGAATGAATTTCAATTCGGTCCAGGAATCTTTTTTCCAGAATGAATTTCAATTCGGTCCAGGAACCTTTTTTCCAGAATGAATTTCAATTCGGTCCAGGAACCTTTTTTCCAGAATGAATTTCAAGTCGGTCCAGGAATCTTTTTTCTAGAATGAATTTCAATTCGGTCCAGGAACATTTTTTCCAGAATGAATTTCAATTCGGTCCATGAACCTTTTTTCCAGAATGAATTTCAATTCGGTCCAGGAACATTTTTTCCAGAATGAATTTCAATTCGGTCCAGGAACATTTTTTCCAGAATGAATTTCAATTCGGTCCAGGAACCTTTTTTCCAGAATGAATTTCAATTCTGTCCAGGAACCTTTTTTCTAGAATGAATTTCAATTCGGTCAAGGAACATTTTTTCCAGAATGAATTTTTAATTCGGTCCAGGAACATTTTTTCCGCATCAATTTAAATACGGTCCAGGAACCTTTTTTCAATGTTAACAATACACAACTTGGACCTAATTGAAATCGTGCGAGAAAAAAGATTCCGGTCCTACAGTGGAACCCAATAGAACTCAATAGAATTTATGGGTTTCTGGACCGAACCCCGCAAAATATAACTGATTTCAGCTTCATACATAAATACTTATGTATTTACATATTAATCCGCTCCCTGCTTATAATACATGAATCCACAAACACGTCAATTGTTTAAAAACATTTGCATTATTTCGAATCATACTAAACATGATGACGACACAATGTGACTCTCCCTAATTACATTTTTAAAGCGTGATAACTTGAGAGGTCAAGCCCCAGACATTACTCTCCTTAAATCTTTACGCTTTCTTTCCTCACACTAGCAAGGGAAGACCCTGAATATGTCATTACGAATTATGACTGCCGGAAGAGAAGACGGGGGAAGAATTAAAAGAAGAAAAAAACGAAAAAGCACGTTCCTGCGGGGCAGAGAGGGGAGGGAGGTTTTACGGAGCACTCTCCCCATTATCGTCGGGGAATGCAGTTTTCGCCGCGGTGCATACATAATGCGCCACGCGATGCAACGGCCGGCCTTCGCCACTTAGACCACAAAAGAGGCCCATTCATTGGTCCCTTTCATCTCCTTGGAGTCAGCTCCTCGATGAAATAGCCATCACTCACGGAGAACCAGTTCTTCTCGCCTGACCCGTGTCCACTTGCTGGTAATATTGGAAGAATTATGATGTTGCAAATGGTGGATGATGGGCCAACCTCCCCTTCCACCAGTTCTCAGACCTTGACCACTGAAATGCTTTTTTTCTACTTCTTTTATGAGTTTGGCGCAAGCCTGACCTGCTGTCATTTTTTTAACAAGGGTTCACAAAATAAACTAAGAAACGAAATGGAGATATGGTGAAATTTTGTTACGTACCTTTCAGTCTAACGTGGAATCTTTCCCTTTGCTCCTCATGTGACAAAAGACTCCTGCGATCACAAGGCGTGAAAATGAAAACTTACTATTCACCTAAATGTAAGGTATATTTTTGAAAACACAACTTACAGCAATCAAACTTTAAACCACATATTACAATTATTTCGACATTTTTCTGCCACTATTAAACCATTGCTTTTGTCATTTTATCGTGTTGATAAATCTCTCCGTTTGTCAAATGTTGCCAGGTCCTGCTACATCAAGAGTAGTTTATCTGGCCATCTGACACTAGTTGTCTATGACGTCTTAATATCTGCCAAATTAAAAAGTGAACAATCACAACATTTCAACTAAACCACAAAGAACCACAGTGCAATGTCCAGGGCATTACAATTTTCTTAGGTTACGATAAGATGATTTCTGGAGAAGAGACACTACACACAGAAAACTAAATGCATCATATCGATTGATGCACCGGAATGCATCGATTGATGCACTAAAGTGTGTTTTATGGCTTCTTCAAAGAATCCGATTCATATTTGATGCGTTTGGGTGAATTTTTGTATGTTGTGAAAGAAACACCAAACTACATCATTTGATTCAAGTGAGGATTTCTTTCAGTCGAGATTCACTTCAATGCATCAGTTCATGTTCGTTCCTTGATGCACCTTCCTGCATCATCAAAAAAGATGCATTCTGGTGCATCAGAACGTATAAAGGTGCATCAAAACGCATCAACTGATGCACTTAACTGCATCTTGATTGAAAGAAATCCACACTTGAATCAAATGATGCACTTTGATGTTTCTTTCCCGACATACAAAAATGCACCAAAATGCATCAAATGTGAATCTGATTCTTTGAAGAAGCCATAAAACACACTTTAGTGCATCAATCGATGCATTCTGGTGCATCAATCGATATGATGCATTTAATTCTCTGAGTGTATCATCTTCAAGCACTAGTTTCTCGAATATAATTAATTGATGTTATCTCCCGAAACTTGCATTCTTCTCCAAATCTTGCTGATCAGTAACTTAAAAGAACCCTCAACATTGGTAGTCCTCAGAGGCGTATCCAGGTTTATTTTGCAGGTTGGGCCAATTTTTCTTGTAAATTAGGAAAATGTGACAGAAAAGCAAATTAACTAATCATAAAGTATTACTGTTTGTCGACATGTTAGTAAACATTCAACTTACATAACAGAAAATGTACTATTTTTTGTGTGTACTTTACAAATTATGTGCTTAATGTGGCAAAATTCGCGAGAACACTAAACAAATTACGTAAGGTACTACATTTCGGGATTTAGTAAGCATGATGTGTTTTGTATGTAACCTTTTCCACAAATATGCAATTTCAGGCAACGAATAACACTTTTCAGTCATTTTCGCGATTGCGGAAAATGTTTCAGTTAAATTTCCCTGCTTAAGATGAAGAGTTGAGCCAAAAACAAAAATTAATACAATTTTGGAATTCAGTAACCCAAAATCTATTAAGAAAAACTATGTTTGTTCTTGTGAAAATAAATCATTGTGCAACAACATAATTTGGACAAATTTCGGGGAGGGGATGTGGCGAAACTCGGTGAACTCATGCATTGGTACGGCAATTGTAGACAGCCTTCAACCATAAAAATGCGATTTCTGCTCGAAAAAAGTTTGAAAAAGTTTAATGTGTGTAACCGTAATGTACAAATAGGTGTTTCACTATTTCAATCAGATTAACTTGAATCGCACTAAACTACTATAGGAAACTTCCATTAGTGTCCTGATTTTCGGACGACACTTCTTTCTTAGGACTATATGCCCTGCGTTCCGTAATGCTTCTATCCCTTTTTTCAATAGCGTCCTGTAAACCATATTGCTAATATTGACACTGTTTACGATTGACGTTCCTGTAACTCATTCAGTAACAACGCCTCAAACAAACTAACAAAAAAAATGTGGAGGCAGTGTTGGTGTTAAAAAAATTTCTAGTGTTGCGTGATAAATTCATTGCTTGGTCCTTTAATAAACAACATACGTACACTGTATACAGTTGACTGGAGAAATAACGGTCTAAAACCGTCAATTTTCGCTGCCATACAACTACCGTCAATAAAATTACCACAACCGTTTTTAAAGTATCTACAGCCATTACATATTAACCTAAATAATGCAATTTTATTGATTCAGTCTTTAAAAATAAGTTTATAACGCACCCAACTACAATTTATTATTACATGGCAAAATATTCAAGTTTACGTAAAAAAATGTTGCTCCCCGTTTTCGTAAATTAACAAGCACACTGTGAAATTTTAACGGTAGAATATTGTGAATTTTACAGTAACTTCTAACAGCATGTGCGTCTGGAAGAGAAGCTATGCTCCTCCTTGGAAAATGAATGTCCACCTAAAAAGTATATAATTCACACAAAATTTCATTTCAGTCACAGTAATTTATGTTAATTATTGTATGTGCGTTGAAGGAACATGATAATTTCAGACTGAAACAGTGTTTTTTGAGGGGGCATGACTATTATGGGGGGGAATATGCCCCATTTGCCCCACCCCCTTGGGATAAAAATTACCTTGCTTTGCCCTTTCCTGGAAGAAATCCTGCGGACGTCCAGCAGTGTACACCAAAAATATCGTTTTCGAAAAGCCACTATGATATTCCGAAGTCTGAAAAATTACATGTGTTTAGAATTCCTTCTACACACAAGAAGTAAGTGCATCCGCTGAAACAAGAAATGCATAAAGTATGTAGCTCGGGCCTAATGTTTAAGTGCATTATCCAGAAAGATGCAGGCAGGTGCATCAAAAAGAACTTAATTTGATGTACTATTAAAGTACAGCTCGACATAGAATGAAATACTAACTTGGATCGTATAATGCATTTTGGCGTTACCTTTACAAATAATACATAAATATGCATGAAACTGTAAACCTGATTTTTGCAAAGGGAAAGATACACAATTTAGTGCAACAACGAAAGCCTTAATTTGTTTTTGTTTATCTAGTGGATTTCTGTATGTAGGGTTGCACCAGTTTGCTGCATTTTAGCACAGACCTAGTGCTGCTCTACAAATATTTTTAACTTAGAGTTAGTGCCTGTATACCTTAAGAAGAATAACTCTTTGGGGTCCACGTCCAGTCACTTGTGAGTCACTGCAAAGGCCTTTCCACCCATCTGCCTGCGAACTGAGGCAATTCTCGAACTTTCTTCTCCATTAGTAAACTTGCTGGTGTGGTAAGTACGTACAGAGATATTCAAGTTTCTGTTGTAAGTTTTAGGCTGACAAGGGCAAGAAACCACCTCTTCACTGGTGTAAGTGTGCAGAGGAGACGCCATCTTTAAAATGATAGCAATTGCGTTTTGAAGCTCAGTTGATGGGCGTTGCAGCCTTGAGGTCGTTTTGTAAATAACAGTCCATACCATGTAAATTTGAGCTGTCTGCCCTGCAATTTTGTCGGACTTTTCAGGTTTTTCATTTGACTCTTGTAATAGATTTGATGCATGTAGCTTTCTCTGTGTGGAGCAAACAAGTGAATCTCAGTGCACTCTGTTGTCTAGATAGTATTGTAACACCCTAAAGCAAAAAAAGCCGAAAGGCTTTCCTCTACAGCTGTTCATAAGAGGATAAAGAATACAGGGAAGCCTATACTCCAAGCAGTGGCGCTACTGTCGAAGCTTCTAGTTTCCATATTTTCCGAAGACAAAGATATCCAGACGCTACCACAATGGGCATCGTGATGTAAAACAAAGAAACAAGACGAACGCCGATTTGTTAGAATTTTACATGCCAAGGAGACCCCACTCCATTATGAACTTTGATTACATACACAACATAAATACATAAAGACTACATGCATCCTTTTGTGATCCTCATGCCCACAGTCAATTACCTTCTCTACTCAGACCAATCTCGTCTCATCACACGAACGATTTAATGTTTAACCTCCTTGTACCGAAATGCTACAGTCCTTGCACCTGGCACCCAGGAAACCAGTCGCTTCCTGTCTCGCCTTTTTTGCTTCAGCGAGGGAGAGAAGGAACTGTATGTAGCAAACTGGGACGCCCTTTGGCCCCCTCGACAAGCATCCGGCCGCCTGTCCGCTGAGTTTAATACTTCTCGATTTTGCATCTTTGTCATCTTTCGGCTTTTGATCAACCAGCGCCATGCTGCGGTCATCGTACTCTGGGTGCAGTGTTTCCAACTTCTGCGAGAATAATGTCTCCATTTGTGGGTAAATTGATTTATTTGGCTTCGCCTTTCAGCCACTTTGAGCTCATCGCGATGAGTGGTGATATGATGAAATGATGAAGAACACCAACAAGGAACGCCCATGCTCAGACTGGGATTCGAACCCGGGACCTCTGGCGTCTTAGCGCTCTGTGCTTACCACTCTGCATTTGTATTATTATTGTGAGACATCGGTTTTCTAAACCCAGGGTGTTCAATGTATATTTGTGAACAGAAAACGGTCAACACTTCTGGGTTGTAGCGGTATACGCTGTCCACTTGCCAACGAACAAGTTGACATTGTGTCAGTCAAAAGTTATTTGGTACATTGTTGCGCCAAATAATTTCCAATTTAACAACAACAATAGTAGTGTATTTCTATTTAGGCCTCCTCCATGGCGTAGTAGCCATGTTGTCGCTTTGTAATCAAAGGGTCTCAGGTTCGATACCTGGTGGAGGCACAATACACACTTTAAAACTGTAGGTCTAGTCCCAATTACTCCTTGCAAGCAAAGACAGGGTTTCGATTCCCAGTGTAATCCCATTTCAGTGGTTTGCATTTCACTTGAGCTGTAGATTCAGTGTTTTTCATTCTAGCTGTAACTGGGATCATACGACACTTACAGCAATAATGATAAGTATTTATGTATAATGCAAATAGCTACAGGCATAATTTATGTTAGATTTCTTTTCTCTTTTACTGAACATTGCCTCCATACTCGAAATAGAACTATAAAGTGTAGTAAGGTTTTTTGTAGATTTTATCCCACTAGGGTGGAAAAACCCTCATTCAAGAGAAATTTCCTTCACTTAGAGGAACTCTCCCGGTTATGGAAACACTGTTCCAATACGCAGCCCCCCCCGTTCCGCCCCACCGAAAGGTACGGAGAAGAGGAGGAAAATATCGGCAGCAGCCCCACTCTGAATCACCATAATCCTTCCTGGCTGACCTCTTCGGTAACGATTTGCATAACAGGGCTACCTTTAACCAGAAGGAAGGGGGTAAGGGGGAATTCCCTCCTCCCCGTAGACTTTTCCCTCCTTTAAACAGTTCGTCAATGCATGCAAATTTATTCCAACTGCGACGTCGGGGGGGCGAGGGACACAGTTACCCGAGCCCGCTGCTTCTACCTATATTGTTCGCGGGGTCTGTCCACCAGGGGGACGAAGGAGTTCACCCCTTTCGTTTTTCCGAGGGTCCAAAAAAACACATCCCCGCTATGGAGCAAGAAAACCCTTTCATACAATGAACCCCGAGGATGCTGCACCTTTCACACCCAGGCACATGCAAAGTAAGTCCTGGGTGGAAGAACCAAAAAACGGTCTCGCATATGGGAGATGAGGAAGAATGCTGCGACAGCGGTTCCCAAAAGCCACGCCATAATAGGACACAGCAGACAACACCTTGAACAACGCAGTAACAGTTTTTTTTGAGGGGGCTCCCGACCCTTTGCCAACCCTTTCCCCCCAGGTCTTTATTATTAGGAGGACGCTGCACGATTTGGTCGCACCGGGCATTTGGTCTCTGCTTCCTGGACGCTTTGGTAATCGCGGGAAACTGCTGTTTGTTGAAGTCAAGAGCAGAGGCTCTCGAGATGTTGGCGATAACTGATAAGGGTTTCACTGTAGGGCCTTTCCGCCAAGTACTGTTGACACTCTTCAACGTTTGCCTCTTGGGATGTTCGTTATCTGATATGGAGTCTCCTCGGTGCAGCAGCTTGGTACACCGTTGGTCGCGGGTTCGAGTCCTGGGTGTCTCTTTTTCAATGATGGATTCAGAAGTGGCAGTTGACATTGGCGAATGTTAGTAGGGTACCTCACCTGAAAGAGAGCCAATTCTAACCTACCCTTCGACTCTTTTATATAAACAAAACTTAGAAATGTAAAGAGGAATCAAGCTTACTGCCATGTTCTCTAGAGTTTAGAGTATTGTCTTGCAAAAATGTGGGTCCAAGGCTGAAATAGATGGTTGTTATTGTATGTTGTTATCTTAATTCCTCACATTGACACGGTAAATTGAATGTTCAGATATGAGGAATCAAGTGAATGTACGAAGAAAACTCAAACTTGTTATCAACGGATTTGGGGTTCGATTTCTTTTGGAGCCATAACGCATGGTGGTCCACATCCAAGTTGTAGGTCCAGTTTCGATTAGTCCATTGTAAGCGTATAGTAGACTAAAATGAAACTTTTAAAATATTCTCGAACGTGTGAAACTTAGTGATAAAGTAGAACATTTGACACTTAATTAATATCGAAAAATTTGGAACTTCGGAGAGGCCATCGCCCCTGTGTCCATGATGGGAGGCAGAGGTGGAGGTGAGGGTACAATAAGAATTCTCTTGTAAGAAATTATTCAGTGTTCACTGACTTTTTATATTTATATGAGCCGCGGTGGTTGAATCCGTAGAGCGTCTGGCTGTAACGCGAGAGGTTACGGGGAGGGGGGTTCAGCAATATCCCCGCAAGGAGCGGCTCTGGGGTTCACTCAGCCTCTAATATTCAGATACCTGTGAGCAACCTGAGGGTTGAAGGTGACAGGAACGTGGTGCTGATCACACCATCTCCACAAATGACCGAGATTGGGAATGTGTGAGCCACATCTCCTATATGCCTTCAAAACTTGTTGCAATGTGCTGTAGGTAGTTTTACTTATATAAACATATATACAGAGCATTCCCTGACATTCGCTACGAGACTCGGAGCAAGAGGCCCGGCGTCAGCGCTTGTCTTTCCCGGTGAACGGGATCCGCGACAGTCACACACTGTTTTTTTTTTCGCTCTCCCTGCATTCGCTCTCTTTCCCTTTCTGTTGACGTTGCAGACTGACGCCAGTATAATCCTCCCTCGGAAGTTGTGTCGTGTCCGTGTGTTGAAGATTGTGGCTTAATATGGCACCACAAAAGTTTACATTACAACAAAGGATTTATCTTGTCGAGTGTTACTTCGGGAAGAGGAATTGTGGAGAAGTGCGACGACGTTTTGCAACGAAATTTCCTGGTGTTCCTGTTTCACATAGGACCACTATATTAAACCTCGTAAGAAAGTTGAGAGTAACAGGGTCAGTTCTGAATAAAAGTGGAAAGACAGACCCACGTGTACTTACTGAGGAAAAACTCTGTGAGATAGGACAAATGTTAAAACAGTCTCCTCGGAAATCTATCCGCCGCCTCTCACAAGAAACGGGTGTTTCTAAAACCCTCTAGGTCCCCTGATATGTCAGCCTGCGATTTTTATTTATGGGGAAATCTAAAAAATAAAGTATACAAAGATAATCCGCACACCATCCGTGAGTTAAATGAGAGTATTGTACGAGAAATCGGGAGAATTACAGTAGACGAACTTACACGTGTAAATGCCAATCCTTCGGAGATGCGAGGAATGTGTCGCAGCAGAGGGACATAATTCTTAACACCTTCTGTAGTCAAGGTTAGCACACAATATGAAAACTGTAATTTTAATAGCCGACTCTAGCGACAGTCGCGGACCCCGTTCGCCGGGAAAGACAAGCGCTGACGCCGGGCCGCTTGCCGCCGAGTCTCGTAGCGAATGTCAGGGAATGCTCTGTACGTTATCTGCGTGTGTGCAAAATTTTCAGTTCAGAACTTGTTTTCAGAACATGTGTATGGTAATATGTACTGGCATAGTTTGTAAAAGAGAAAAATTATATCGCACATTGAAAGCAAAATTGCGGTAGCGAACTTTTCGGGAAGTGTTGCTCTCGTTTTCCGCACCTTAGCGATGCCACTGTATCGTCTCAATTAGCCTAAAGTTGCAGCAGAGATACATTCAGCACTCCTTTTCATGCACTGACCAAGAACGTGGAATTTCGACTTATGTAATTATTGTGTGAAAGTTCGGTAGAGTTTCTACCTTTGGCGTTTTCCTTACAGTCTAATTTCCTTTTGAGCATTGGATGTACTACTTGAAGATCGAACGAAGATTACGGTGGGAAGCTCGAAAAACGGTTTTATATTCTGTCCCGGGAGTCTCTGGAGCAAGCGAACGAAAGCAAGTCTCTGAGCAAGTAGTGACTCGAGAGGGCTCGACCAATGAGCACATGCGAGGGAACAGGATTGCGTGGAGGGGAAAGCGACTAGTACTGCTTTGCTCTCACCACCTCCTTCCTATCCTTCTGCGGGACCTTGCTCCATATAATCCCGGGATAGAGTATAGTATTTCTATTTTGCTTATTTGACATTGAAGTTGATAATAGAGCAAATTCCCACTCATGCTTTACCCACGATTCGAACATAACGACCCCTGTTTTCGTAACGTATTATGCTAACGTCTCCGCCGGGAAAGCAGGCTCAGGGAAAGAGTCTTACGTCACAACGACTGTCACTTTCATTCGGCTTAAGGTGCAATATATGTAACTCAAAACGAAACCAGGTCTAGTAAAAAAAAAGATACGTCCCAGAAAGTTCGATAAAGATGATTTACTCCGCGGGTATATCGCCACTACATACCCCCTTGTAATTTGAAATTCCGCGGAAACGTGATGGCAGACTTCTCTTCTCCAACGCCAGATAAAAAGGACCTTTCTCTTCCTCCGTCTCCTAAGAATCTTATCTTCCGTTCCTTCCGCAACATTTGGACACGAAATCGCATTCTTTCCCCCCTACAAGACCTGTCCCCTCTTGCCCCCCCCAACGCTCCCCGTCTTTATCGTTCATTAATAATCATTACTTTGACGTTTAGTACTTTGCACACTGTCCACACTCGTGGGTCTCTTAGTAATTTCTCCAGTTTTATAGATGTGGTGTTGTTGCACGGTAGGGAAAGGAGGAAAGGGTGGGGGGTCTTGACTCCTCCTGCAGTTTTGAACGTGGCTGAAAAATGTAATTTTCTCGGACAACCCTCCTGTGGTAGCGCAGCGGCTGGAGATGATGCATTTAAATGAGACCTTCTCGCGGAAAGGTGTGAAGATGGATCCGTGGGTCCGCCTACGGGAAACGGCTCCTTGGGGGATTCGCCCCCTCCTTCCCCCCCTCACTCACACCGCTGGACCGGTGGAATTGAATTGTGGGCCTCTTCCCGCGCCTCATCTTCTTGAAGCCATTCCTTCTCCTCATATGTCACGTCTCCGGTCCCGAATGTGCCGAATGTGGGGGGTTTCGCCTCCTCTTCCCCCCACCTCTTTTCTCTTATGCGGTCCGTGTCACGGATGTGTTAAATGAGGACTCTTGTCCTTTTACGCAGTCCCAAGGGACGACCTGACGTTCTTGATCCTTCCCGAAGCAAGAAAAAAGAGGTCATGTCTTCCTTGCGGTTATCCACGATTCTGCTATCATGTTTCAATACTACCGCTATCATGATGGAATCATACATTACCAGTCCTTTTTATTATAGTCGTATCTGTCTTACTTTACATCGCTCTGTGACTTTTAGGCTAATCGCAACCATGATGAATAACCAGAATTCGAACTCCGAATCTTCATCGCCTGAGACAGACTTTCTGATAATATTTGTATATTACTGAACTCACGTTACTTTGTGACTCTCTAATGCTCTCAATGAGGATGAACGATTGAATGAAATTGATGAAGAGGCAGTTAGTCACAAGAGAACACCCAAGCTCAGGATAGAACCTAAAACCGAAATTTTTGTTGGCGAAATGTCGAGTCTTGGTCTTATTTAAAGTCATTATGACTGATGCCGATCTGTGTTGTGGTGCCGTGCGGTGCCGTGCGGTGCTGTGCTGTGCAGAGCCGTGAATGCCATGCCGACCGTTCGTAAGGTTTCTTGCCTAGACCAGGTTTGTTAAAGATGACACGTAGTGTTTTCGTCACTCGTATTTTAAGAAACACTGCCTTAGAAAGGCCTTATCTGGTCTCTCTTCACGTGGACGAAAAGTGTGTTGCAAGTTATTTATCTATTGAAATGAAGTTACAACCAATTCAATGGCGTATTTTTCTTAGAAACGAAAACTTGACGTGATTAGGGAGAAAGTGGTACTTCCACCCACACTTATACAGTAGAGCGTCGATTATCCGAAGTAATTGGGGGACATGGGTGTTCGGAAAACTGGTTTGTTCGGATAATCGAACTGTACATGTTTATTTGCCAAAAAGAAGTACTGTACAGTAAATTTATTCATAAAAACAGGCATCTCTTTAAGTATTACAAAGTAACGTACAAAGGCAACTTTAGTAGGAATATATAGTATGTGGTACAGTTTATTAAACAAAAATATGTACATATTACATACGCATTTTGCATGAACAATACATACACCGACAGAAGTGTGCTGATTGTTGAAACACAGCGACTGGCGGCTTGGCCGGTCAGCAGCGCCTTATGAAGACCCCATTAGAAGCAATGTTCCGCCAGCGGTGGCTCAGTGCGGCGACTACTGTGGGAAACTTGGTTTGAGAGTGAGGGGGATGATGGACGGTAGGGTGGGAGAGTAACAGGTGCGAGCGAGTACACAGTTCGGTTAAGCGGTCGTTCGGTTGACCGACGTTCGGATAATCGACGCTCTACTGTATATGCATATGATTGCCACGGTATTTCTTTTCCTACGTGCTAGGTCAAGATTAGGAGAAAATGATAGTCTAAGGCAATAAACACTACGAACGGTCGGCACGGCAGGCACGGCTCTGCACAGCACTGCACGGCACGCCACGGCTCTGCACAACACGGCACGCCATGGCTCGGCACAACACGGCACAGCATGATTTTAAGGAAATCAAATGGAAAGTAATCATTTAAGAGCGACAACTGAACCGATGTGTACGTACCTTATACCGAGCCTGGCGCGCATAATGGATTTCTGTAAAATCATTCTGACTGATGCCGGTCTGTGATGTGCAGAGCCGAGCCGTGACTTACCGACCGTCCCTAATGTCTTTCCTACCCAAAATCTTGCTCAACCTTAGTCTAATATTTTTAGTGACAAGTGTTCTGTGTATTTTTTAAATCTTTTAGGAATTGTACGTTTTATATCTGACTGATATATTGTTAGATCAAACACGGTAATGATATCAATTATGGTTTAAATTACAAAATATATTCACATCCATACCATCCCAGGGCATACATGTCTCAGATTTTAGTTTTTCAAGCCGATTGATTTTTTACCCTTTTGTTTAATCTACTGGAATACTCATTAACTGAAATTTATTTCTCTTATCAAAATAGTAATAAGTTTCTAATTTTTTCTTCTATTTTGAAGTGAATGTTGCCAAATTTCAGGGAGGGACTCATTCGACTCCCTTCGCGACACTCATTCTCCATTCGCAAAAGTTGGCATCATGCTGTTCAACATTACAGACAACTTTAAATCACCCTGATGGCGTAGTGGTATTGTCGTCGCCTTGTGTATAAGGGGTCCCGGGTTCGATACCCGGTGGAGGCACATAGTGTTTCGGATCAAACTTTAAACCAGGATTGTTAAAGGTCATGGAACCAAATACATTCTAATGAGTTCTATTGGGTTCCGTAAGAAGACCTTAACTTTTTTTTTTTTTTGCACAATTTAAATTCGGTGCAAGTTGCGTATTCTTTCATTGAAAAAAGGTTCCCAGACCGTATTTAAATTGATACGGAAAGAAGGTTCCTGAACAGAATTGAGATACTTTAAATATAAAAAGGTTCTTTAATGGCCAAAACCCAGTTACATTTGCTGATTTTTCTCTCCCGGATGGGAATTGAATTTATTTACAATTCCTGGGTATTCAACAACCCTTGGATTGTTGAACCCATACGTTCTAATGCGTTCCGTAACAGGACCGAAACGATTTAAATTCGGTCCTAGTTGCATATTGTTTAATTTCAATACGGAACTTCGACCCCTTTTGGAATGATACGGAAGAACGGTTCCTGAACCGTATTTAAATTGATCCGAAAAAAAAAAGGTTCGTGGACAGAATTGAAATACTTTACAGATAAAAATGTTCCTTACTGTCCATAACCTATTTACTTTTGCCTATTTTCTCTCCTGGACCGGAACTGAATTTATTTAAAATTTCTGGACCTTTAACAACTTTAACAAACTGTAGGTCCAGTCCCGATAAAGTGGACTTAAAACAACAATTCCCTTCCTACAACATTTATCAATATGTAAGCCGTTCTCTGATTAGCCCAAGACTTCTGAATCCGCCACGGGGATGCGCTTTGAAAAATCCAGAAAGCCGCTACACGTTAGCGCAGCCTCCCTATACAGCGTGTCGCCTGCGAAGGGTTTTAAAATTAATTACTTTGGGATTTGTTCCGGCGGCGGGTGACGGCCAAGCGAACTTGAAAGTCGTAAAGAGAGGTTCCTCAACGACATGCTATTGGTTGGTTGTCGCTCAAGTCGGCCGGGGAATCCCTCTCATCACAATGATAGTCTATCAGGAAGGTGATGGAATAGCTTTAAGTAATAAAAACTAGTCGAGGCAGGAAGGGTTGGTAGAAATCGGTGATAAATTGTGGGTCTATGGCTAGCGCATGCTTCTCGTTCAAGGTGTTGGGAGGGCAATGGCGTGATTTTGTTTAAGTCGAAACGTAGATTATAAATAGGGAAAGAGTTATAAGGTGCAGAATTATGGTCGGGAATTGAAAAAAATGTACTGACATTTTTTTAAAAAAAGGAGCTTAATTAAATGCTCTCTTTTTCTGCCCCTTCTGTATATAATGCGCGCGGACCGCATAGAGAACTGTGGTTGCGCGCGGACCGCTGAGAGAACTGTGGTTCTACCGAATAGATCTTGTTGAAGTTTGTGTTTTCTCACGCGGGTTTTGCTACATTATCTTGGGAACTATTGCGGCTGCAATGATTATATCAAGTTATTTTATAGCTATCGTTCTGCTCTACAAAATGAGACTATAGGATTTTATGTAGCTGCTGAAGAAGAGTGAAAATTATCTATTTTTCTGTCCAATTTTTTAACAGAACATGAAAAAAAAAAAGATGGAAAAATGTGCTGAAGCTTCAAAGAGGAGATAAAAAGGGCATAAATGTGCTAATCTCACGAAAAGGTGGAACAAAATGTGTTCATTTCACTTGATTTTATATCCTAAAATACATATCTCAAACGATCGGTGTGAAAAGAGCTATATTTTTGTAAAGGTGTTGCAACATCAAAATCTGTTCCCTAATTATAAACACAGAATACGACTTGCGCGGTATGTTTGATGTCTCGGGGTTTATTTTACATCATTTTTCTGCAACTTTGACTAATTGTGAAGATGAGGATGAAAGGGGATGTGATGAAATGGATGAAAGATAATTACAAGGAGAGGACACAACACTGCCCTCACACAGGATTATACTGGCTGAGAGTCCAGGCGGCAAAGCCAAGTTAGTCTGCAGAATGTAGTCCACGGTGTACTACCTGGAAGTGAGATTGACATTTGGGTGCTTGCGGAATAGAATCCACTATACTCTGTCCCGGGAATTTTTGGAGCGAGTGAACGAGAGCAAGTCTCTGCGCGAGAAGTGACTCCATAGGGCTTGACTAATGAACACGTGCAAAGGGACGGGATTGCGTGGAGGCGAATGGACGACTTCGGCTACCAGCCTTCTCAGCTGCGTGCACTGCTTCGCTCTGCCCACTCGCTTTCTCCCCTTCTCTACTGTTGTGTGCAATCTTACTTCACCGATTCGTGGGATAGAGTATAGGTTAGTTGCAAGACAAATTTTTGGTCTACACCCTGTCTCGGGAATTTTAGGAGTATGGCACCGCAAAGCAGTGCGCGCTGCTGCAAATTGCTGGTAGCTACAGGCGGGTTGCTCCCTCCATGCACTCACTTCCCCTCGTACGCATTAATTGGTCTAGCCCTCTCGAGTCACTACTTGCGCAGAGGACTTGTTTTCGTTCTCTTGCTCCAGAAATTCCGTGGACAGAGTGTAGTGTAATGGGTTCACACTGGTTGTGATTCTTGTGGATAGGGAGATATAGTAGTCAAGCATATTGCTACTAAAAACTAGATTCCTTGAACGGCAACATCTTACCTTGTTTGAATTGTTGTTTTAAGTCAACTTTGTGCACAGATAGGCTAATCGGGACTACAGTTTAAAGTGGGATCCGAACCACTATGTGCCTGCACCAGGTATCGAATATTCATTACAATGCGACATTACCACTACGCCATCTGGAGACCCCGGCAGCACCTTGCGTTTGTCAACTTATTTGATGGGGTACAATAAGGGAGGAACCCCTGAATGTATCCTAACCTCCAACCGCATACATTTGAGGGTATGCGCATGTCCCAGTGCCTCTGAGATAAACTGGGACGGCAGTTGCTCGGTTTACGGTTCCCCTGTTATTGTTACGCTCCATTACTTTATTTGAAATTTGCATTTTACATAAATCTGGAAATAAAAATTTGACAATTACAATAATATTTATTAACATAATATATAACATAAATATAATTTAGTATAATTACATTGGTTTTAGTACAGTATAATGTTAATACATATATACCTTTCATTTTTTACATGAACCTTCGCTGGAATATGTTTAAAATCCGATATAAGTATTGTGTGTATGTATGCATTGTTTAACATATACCGGATTTCGGGATCCGAAATCTATAGTTTTGAGCTCACGCGCCCTGCATGTTACAATGTTCGTGTTACAAACAGTGCATAGGGGGCCAGAGAGCGACAGTAGATCAGCATGTTGTTTAAGACCATTGATTTGAGTTATATTAATTCAGTTGGATGTGTATGCTTCACCTCAGAGGCTAGGTGTTCCGATGTCGGTCTCCAGCTCCCATATTTTGAAGATAGTTTGATGTGATTATGCGCGGTCAGTTCCCACTTGGAATTGTAAAATGTGTGTGTGGAAGACAGTTACCTGCTGCCTTGTATATCTGTTTGCTGAAATGAATACACTTCAGCAGAAAGCAGCATAGTAGATATGAATTATTGGGGTACAAGGGGAACAAATTGGTTCCCTGGTTATAGAGAGGTTCTGTACCTCCCTAAAACAATCCAGCTCGTCTTATATCAGCGCAGAGACCGCCTTTGTTACTTATTTATTTATTTATTAAACACTACAGGCAAATGCCCAGTTACAGTGTTTTGAGGTTAACTGAGTTCAGTTTACATACATATTGACAAAAAGTAATTAAGAATTGGAAAGAGAAAACAACAAAGACAAGGAGAAAAGAACTACGTATTAGACGGAACAGAATAATCACTACATAACAACAATATATAATACAAGGGTGGTATATCATAAAGTATACAACATATTTGGTTACAATGCTATTATATACAGGGTTCACATAATAAGTTTGCTTTTAGGTCTAAATAGATCAATGTCAGGGGTATTATTGGAGACTATATTGTACAACGCGCACATCCTCCTCATGGGATCCGTTTCAGCCATCCTGGTTCTACGGCGTGAAATTTGGAAGAGGTCATTCCTGGGTCTTTATTTTGAGTATGGAACGTAAAAGTTTATTTTTGCGAGAAGTGCGAAGGAGTCTATTTTTCCATTGACAAGTTTCGAAAGGAATGTTAACTGGTGAATCTGTCTTCTTTTTTCAAGGGACGGGACACTCAGCATGTTGCGTAAGATGTCACCCGAAGTGAATTTGGGATAAATGCCATCTAATTTATATACTAAATACCTTAAGAATTTATTTTGGAGTTTCTCTATTTTTTCGATTTCCTTTTATAATAACGGGTCCAAACGATTGAGGCATATTCAAGTTTTGATCTGACAAATGTATAGTAAAGTAGCAAAAAGGTTTCTTTTTTCTTAAACTGGCTACCCATTCTCATCACAAATCCTAGGTTCCTGTGCGCTTCACTGAGGATGCGCGCAGTGTGTGTCTGGAAATTTAAAACTTTGTCAAATGTGACTCCAAGATCAGTTACAGTATTCTCTCGTAGGATTTCTACGTCGGAAATGTTATACGAGTATTGGATGGGATGTTTGTTACGTGTGAATGACACTACTTTGCATTTCTTGAGATTGAGATTAACCTTGTTCTTGCACCAATCAAGTACTTCGTTAAGCTCGTCTTGTAATTTCGTGCAGTCGTGATCACTTTTAATTTGTTTGAACAGAGGGCAGTAACCCTCTGTTGCCGCGTTTACCTACGAAGGCACTCGCTGTCAAACTACGAATTAGGCCTAGTGCTTGGGTAAGAAGCGGCAACTTTAAAATTCCCCCTCCCCAAAGCAGCAGCAGGGAAACAGTATTTTTGCCAAAACAACCGTTCTGCACTGCGAATGGATACCGGTTCCTACGACGGCGGAATTATAGGGGTATCATGTAACCCTGTACCTTCCGTCCCTACGCCACTGCCTGAGCAGACTCATTAAGTGGTTGTTTCTGAAACTGATCCAGCTTTCGAAAAATAGTTGGTGCTTACGCTGATGCAGGAGAAAATGAGGAATGGTAAGCAGCCAAAAAAAAATTGGAAGAAAGGGCTTATTTTCCTTCTAAAGGCAAAATGCCTTTTCAAAACTCGAAGCGGGCGACTGAAGTAGATGCATCTTGTTGCTTATTGGCGTTCTCTTCTCTCGTTCCACGGGTGGAACCAGTTTGGAAAGAGGAAGATCGGAATCCTATACTTTCAAGTGGATCTATTCTAGCAGCAAGGCAAGCCTCTTGTCCAAACACTGAGCCGACTAATTCTGGAACGATGGAGATGTTGAGAACGCGAGAGACATAAAAAAAAATTAACCACTTGTTTTCCGTTTTGTCGTTATTTCCTGCTCCAGAAGGAATTTTTGTCTGCAAACTTTCTCCCTTGGCTTCAAAAGACCCGTCCATGTGGACGGAAGCTAGTTTGCTTCGAGTGGTTTGTTATTCCAAACCAAAATTCTAATTTTCGGATCGGTCTCAAGGAGAAGGGGACTCCCGTTCGGTGCACACGTGCAGAGTACTTAACCCATTTTCCCTGTTCTGTGTACGTGAGAGCTTGCTTGAGTATGCAAATGTGTGGTATGTGGAGAAGTGGCCTAATGTTGGTTGATCCAACGGATGATGGAGGGTAGCGGTGTAGCATAGACATTAAACGACGGTCACTTTGAAACCATGCGTCTGAAAAGATCTCCAGGTGTTCTTAATTTGAAGCCAGTGGCGGGTTCGGAAGGAACGCCGGTTTTTTTTTTTATCCTCACCACACCAAGAATATATTCTAACCTACATGCCCATCCAATATACAGTATATGCAATGGACAGTCAAATGAAAACCTCAATTTGTTTTCATTTTTTATCTAGCAGATTTCTCCATGTAGAGTTGCACAAGTTTGCGGAATTTTAGTATGCAGTAAAACCGCGTTAATCCGGACTCTGATAAGCCGGACTTCGCTTAATCCGGACAGACAAAAAGCAGAATACAAGGTTTTTGTTAGAGGTCAACAAGATAACTTCCCAAAGAAAAGGCTGTCAACCACTGACGAAATTCTGTTTCCCGCAGACTTTGTACTGTACTGTATACTGTATTTAAGTCTATGCCCTTTAAATACACTATAATAAACTGTTTTGTTGCTATAAACGGAGTTTTAATGCATTTTCTACTGTTATTTTAGGTTATTTCAGTTAATCTGGACTTTCGTTAAACCGGTCAACTTACCCCCCCCCCCCCATTTGTCCGGAATAACGAGGTTTTAATGCTGATCCATGTACATATTCAAGTCTTGAGTTAGTGTTTGTATATCTCGGGAGGAATAATCTATGGGATGCATGTGCAGTCACTTATGACTCATTGCAAAGGCCTTTCCACCCATCTGCCTGCGAACTTAAGCCATTGTCGTACTTCTCCCTTCATTCCTAAATTTACTGGTAATAATGCATAGCGATATTGCATTTTTATTTGCCAGAGAATTTCTATAAATTTTTGTCCCCAGAGGGCCAAGTGTGTGAAGGTGGCGCCATCTTTAAAAATGATGAAAATGGTGATGTGGAGTTCACTTGATTAGTTTTGCATTCTTAACCCTCAACTACAGTTCTGACGTCCCACGGACTAGTGCGTTCCTTTTGCTTGTTACCCCTTCATTAATTTTGACCTTGAGGCTACCTATCTGTCAGTACCTTCCTCAACTTCAGTGTGCTGTGAAAGCGTGAAGGTAAATGTTGCATTATCTGCACCTTTCAGCTATCCTACATCAGTTCGTCACCTATTTACTGATTTCCCCTTGTATAAATGCAGTCCTGAGTCTTATCTGTGCATAAAATGTACTTTAGCTTCGACGAAGAGTGTGAAGTCAAATCAAGGCTACTGCCTTGATAAAAGACGACAAATGCTGGGTGCTAGTACTCCCCAACAGTGGTCATAGTTGAGTAAATCCTAAAAGAAAAGAAGGACTTGATTTGAATATCTAAGCAGATCTAGCTCACCCAGGCTCATCAAAGCAAACACCGCATTCGAAGTTGCTAAAGTTCTTGAGTTATCAGACTCTTGTATCTCCATCTGCCGTCGACCGTAGTTCTTGGTGGACCTGGGTCCTTCAGTCGAGAGGTGAACACAATCATGTACTCCGACTTCATACGGCGATCAGCCAGACGTGAAGATTTTAAATGTTGATTAGGGACAAAACTTGAAAAAAGTGTCAGACAATTAAGATATCAGTGCGGCGGTGTATGTTATAGAGCTCGAGCAGTAAAGGATCTCTCTTCACGAACCTCTTCATGTAAATTGTACGGGTAAATCAAGTGTTGTAGTATTTCAAGTTACCTTTTTATACCACTGCAGCCTGATGTCAAGTCCCATAGAATGGATGTAACCCTTGTAAAGTAATTTTGTCTTTGGTAGTATCGAGACATTGCCCAGGGGCCCAGACTCATATCGAGTTGGGCCGACCTTCGTGGTGGTGTGGTTAGCACAGCGCATTACCACGCCAGAGATCACGGGTTCGAATTCCGGCATGGTGTTCTCTGTGAGTGCCCCTTCATGAATTTCATCCTCATCTTCGCGATTAGCAGAAATGAGAAAATAACCCAAATCAAGAAAAAGAAATAGTTTCAGTTAATTTACACGATATCTCATTACTTACCATTTCCTCTCTTAAATTACATCTCATCCTCTTTAAATTTATATGTATGCCTTTCGTCCTGCATATATTATCCAATGTTATCTCCATGCTTCGCAAGATCTTGTCTAGTCTTACGGCGAGCGGCGCACATGCTGGCAAGGGAAGTGGGGAGCGGCGAATACGCAGCAGACCAACCAGACAACAGCGGTGGTACTGAGAGTTACGACGTCGCGGATGGAGGTGCTGCGCGCACCTCGTTCTACAAGCTGCTGTGTTTGTCATCTCGCTGGATTGGTCGCTTCCTCGCTCCCCACTCCAGCCAGCATTTACGCCGCCCGGCTATACTGTACAATCGACCCTTGTGCTTTACCGTTTCGGCGTAAAGAAAAAAATGTTCACTCGTAGTACTTAATTCTTCGATTTTGCACTGTGCATTTTTCAATTAGAAGTTCCTGTTCTGTGAAATAATATAAACTGTCTTACATTACTTACCGTAGGAGCTTCCCTTTATCAAAATCCATGATCTAAACACACAGTATTGCCAGGTCGAACTTTGGTTTTTAACCTGGATTGTTTGCGAATTTCCACTAGGATTCAACTTTCTTTATTTCGTTTCTTCATCGGTATTTATGATTTTCATTTTATTTTGGATATTGAATTTTCTATTTTTTAGTAGCTGTAAATTATTTTCGTTATTTTAACTTGTTTTTCTTCAATTTGTTTGGGAAATAAGTGGTTTTTGGTGATTTTATTGTTCAAAGTTGTTCTAGCATTGTGCGATAAGGGAGACCCTCACTTCACCTGTCTCCCTTATCGCACAAAGCAAGGACAACCTTGCGTTGTGACGTCACTGGAGGAATGCCTACATTGTTAGGTTAGGTCTGTTGTTTGGTTCTCTCAGCAGAAATACACTGTAGTAAATGTATTATTTGTGTTAAGATAACTAAACCCAACAAGCCTAAAATAACAAATTAGTCATCTAGCCTTACATGTGCACGTAAATTAGGCTCATTATGTTTCATTTTTAATGGAGCTTCTTCAAACTTAATACTACTTTTTTCCACTTCCAATTGTTTCCTCACCATAATTCCTACATTTCTGGAATTCCTGATTCATACCCTTTTCAACGATGTATGATACGAGGGTTGTTCCGAAAGTTCGTGGACTGAGATCACTATTCGGAGTCCGAGTCAGTACGAGAGTTGGTGTAAGTTTCCTTTTCGAAATAGCGCCCTTCACACTCTATACACCGATTCCAGCGATGCACTAGCTTCTCAAACACATGTTGCAGACCATTTTCTGAGAGTCGGTGTAAAGTAGTGGATGTGACAGCTTTCACTTCGCGGTCCGTGCCGCGTAACTCTTTCTTAAGTGTTGTAAACGCCTAGAAATCGCAGGATGCGAGGTCTGAGCTGTATGGAGAATGGTCTAGAGACTGCCCAACAATTTTCTCCAAAGCTACCATAGCCGTGCCACATGTGGCTTAGCGTTTTCCTTCAGGAAAAACCATTCTTTATGAAGTAGTTCACGTCTTTCTTTTCGAATTGCTCCCTAGAAATGCACTTGCAAAACATTAGCATAATAATCTCCATTTACAGTTTCATAACTTGGAACCCAGTGCTGCAGAACCTACTATTCCACGGATATCAAAAAACAAAATTAACATTAACCTCTTTGTTTTACTCGTTCACTGATGTTGATGGACGCCCACATCTCGCCTTATCCTGCAAATTGCGTTTACCTTCCTTAAAATGCTTCCACCACTTTGATCATCTCAAACGTTTCCTGGCAACTTTTGAGTAACTTCATACAAAAGTTAAAAGCGATCCTGTGTCTGGTAATTATCGGTATATCATTCTCATCCCCATTGTAATACACTGTGACTGTCTTCTACATTCACAAATAACTAATATTTACTTTATTTCTATTGCGTACAAGTTTATAAAATTAACAGGGAACTATCGAGATTAAGAACGCTGTATCAATGTCGATATTTGTTTTAAGTTGTTGATTTCGATTCGTTTTTGTTATATGTAAGAAGATTGACTTAAAATGTCTTGTGTCAGAAATCGAAAATGAGTTTATATCAAATGTTATAAAGTGAAATAATACTTTGGAAGTTGAGTTGTGTTGGTTAATTCTTGCAATGTAAGTATAATAACATTATGAAAACAAGTTGAGCGCTGAGGACTTCCAATTTAATTTTAAAATTGTGTTAAAGTCTGCTCATCCTTCGCGTACAATATATATTCAGTGTGAAGTATCGTTTCAACACTCTGCAGTTCGACTTTTATAGCGAGCAAACAAACAACAGCTGCGCGTTGGTTCACTCGTACATTAACAAAGCACACCACAGGCTATCTTCACATGCAACAATCACAGACTCGGCTTACACAGAATCGGCGCAGTGTTGCCAATCCATGAACTTTCGGAACCTCCCTCGTACATATTTGTATTAAGATGGATCGAGTCGACATCCTTACCTCTGCTATAGCAAATGCCATAAGATTTTTGGGAGCAATGTTAAAGGAAGAACTTTGTCTAAAACGGGCTTTAACAAAATTGCCATACAACAAAATGTTTCTGTCATCCACGTGCAGATTCGTTTCTCTTAAGTGCATTTTATCCTTTCCCCCTTTTACTTCTGGCCTATCGTCGCCGCCAAAAAAAACTTCCCATTATTCACTCATAATGGCGATTGTTGGTCTTGGTAAGTGCATTGTTGTCTCTTCCTTTTCTTCTCGGGGCAGCGTCTGCGAGGAGTCGCGTGCCGCATATCGTTCCACCTCGCTGTCCAGCTCGATCTTGACACGTTGACCTACCTGTATACACAAACCCTCGCTCCATCCACTTTATAACTTCTCGCTCGCAATGAACATGTCTTGCTTTTGTTGCGCAGTCCAAGTGCATCCGCCGAACCAGTTTCCACCAAATTGCATGTTCGTGCGCCATTGTGCATGACGGACCTCCTTCCCGATGCAAGGGAAGCGAGGGCCCATTCGTTCTCCGGAGGAACAAGTCTGTCCTGTCCACTCCCTGCTCGTTGACCCCCGCGCTGACCAGTCTTCCCGGCTGACCGGCCACCTTGATGGCACGGGCCTTCACAAAAGATGTTTGTGGAATAAATGCATGGCTATTTGTCACTGTAGTGTTGAGTATAGTCATGCATCACCACCACAACCGCTAACATTGCATATGAAGAGAACGGCCTTTGGAAGAATGTGTTGACACATAAATGCATATTTTCTTACTCTAGTAAGTATACAGAAAATGCATCAAAGCTTACTTTTATCAACTGTCACAGAAGTGAAAATGAATCAGCTGAAACAAAAATGCATCAAAGCTTACTTTTATCAATTGTGTCACAGAAGTGAAAATGCATCAGCTGAAACAAAAATGCATAACCTGAAACAAGAAATGCATAAGCTGAAACAAAAATGCATCAGCTGAAATAAAAAAAGCATAAAGAATGTAGTTCAGGCCTCAGCAGTAGCATGCTCAGGATTATATTTTAGAAGGAACTGAACTTGGAGAATTTCATTTTTATTGAAATTAAACATATACACAAACACACACAAATACATACATATATGATAAAACTATACTCTGTCTCGGTTATCTCTGGAGCAAGCGAACGAAAACAAGTCTCTGCGGAAGTAGCGTCGCGAGACGGCTCCACCAATGAACACGTGAGAGGGAACGGGGTTGTGTGGAGGGGAAAACGACTGTAGTTACCAGAAGTATGTAATGCTTCGCTCTGACCACTCGATTTCTCCCTTCTCTACCGATATGCGCGCCTTTCTCCACAGATTCCGGGGATAGAGTATACCACCTGCATATTGCATTTACTATTATTATTATTATTATTTTATTTAGAGTCGCTTTTCTGCCACTTTTGGCTAATAGCGACGATGAGGATAAATGATATAATGAAATTGACGAAGGGACGCTGACAATGAACACCCATACCCAGGGCGGGATTCGAACACTGGACCACTTGCGTCCCAACACATTGCAATTTCCCTGAAGGCATATGGGGGATGCAGGGGTGCGGCCCCCAACACATATTCACACCACGCTCCGCAGAATTTCCAGAGTCGCCCTCATATCGTTAGAGGCAAAGGAACCCCAGAGCTGCTTAATGTAGGGACATTGCTAGAAAATTTTCCACCTAAAATCGCTCACCGTGGAGATCGAACCCGGCCCTACCACGTGACAGTCAGACACCCTACCAAGTGCACCATAGCGGCTCTTATATATAATCTCCTAGTAGTTATAAGTTTGTCCGAACTGTTGGCATTAATTACTGTGCGAATCATATTCATTATACCCTAAATATCACCTTCATTTTGGAGGGTACAATCTTTTTACCAAGTATTGTTGTCTATTAACACATTGCGTAACAGCCCTTGAGAGCCAGTGCCTTTCTACCGACTGCCGGTCTCACTCGCACCAGAGGTGGAAGATCATCCAGTCAGTTACGGGATGACGTGTGGTCAGCACGACGAACTCCCCGTCGTTGTTGTTTTACTGTCTTATTAGGACGACAAATCAGGGATATGTGCGACCTTTCTCCCCTCCTAACCACGTCACTGTATAATGTTCAAAATATTAAAATAAACTACTAGGATGTATCAAAAAGTAAGGTGAATTTTCGATTTATTGAAAAACGTGCATAGAAAGAAATATGAAACTGTAGTATGTTTGACACATGGTATCACACTAAAATTCGACATAGGAACCACTGCCTTCGTGGCATATCGTGTGAGGTGGGTCCGGGAAATGCTCATTCGGTGGTGTTTTTGGTCCTCACTCAGATTTTTGGGCACCCAGCGCGCACACACTTTCCTGAAGCCAAGTTGGTCATGGACGATACTCCTCACTGAACCATATGTATCAGCAATGTCATGCAACCTGACTCTTCTGTCTTCGTGTATCATCGCATCCACGTCTCACACATTGCTGTCGGTGATGGACGTTGCTAGTCTGCCACTTCTGTCATCATCTGTCACACTGCTCCTACCACTTGCAAATGAGTTACACCACACATAGTGGTGGTGGTGTTTCTGCGACATAACACTCTCTCCATAGACCTCCAGCAATTCTCGATGAATTTCAGATGGTTTCTTTCCATTGACCCATAAAAAACGCATAACACTGCGCACCTCCTCCTTGGAGTAATGTCCAAGTCGTTGCGCCATCTTTGAATTGCTCTAGGTACCAGTCGCGTTGACGTAGAAGACTGTAATTGCCGTCAGACTTGCATCACCTTGGTATCTGACACATACAAAAAATTTAATTAGCTACACAAAAAACTCTGGGTTTTACAGACAAATTCACCTTACTTTTTTATACAACCTTGTATATAAATTTCATATAACTTCACACCCTGTTCTCATAATTGTATTTTCGTTCGTCCAAGCATTTCGGGAATTTCTGTATCATAGCCCCTCATTTCGTAAAGGGAGGGGGGGGGGCAGAATTGGCACTAGTTTCACTAACTCAGTTCTTCATTACAAATCCCAGGATGTTATAATCCTGAATGTGATTGTTTGATTTGGTTTGATTTGTTGTTTTAAGTCCACGCTTATGCACAAATAGGCTAATCGGGACTGGACCTACAGTTTTAAAGTTGGATCCAAACCCTATGTGCCTCCACCTTGTATCGAACCCGGAGCCCTTTGATTACAAAGCGACTACGCTGAATGTGTTAGTTTTTGAGACCCAAGTATCTTCCTTTCTGCTTATGTAGGCTCGAGCTTCAAAATTTTATATTGTGAAGACGAGATGAAATTATAAAAAGGAAAAAAAATCGGAGATACAAAGTAGGAAACCGAGAGATGAGACCAGTACAAGTACAGTCACTTGTATATGCTGACGACATTGCCCTGGTGGCTAGGAATAGAGAGGAGTTACAGAAGGCGGTAATCGAATGGGCAAGTACAATGGAAGACAAAGGAATGAGCATGAACATAGATAAGAATAAAGTGATGGTGGTGACAAAAGAAAGAAAAAAAAGCAAACAGATACACATACCTAGGAACAATCATAACGTCAGATGGAAGAATGGATGAAGAAGTGAATAATAGGGTACAAAAGGCAAACCAAGTGTACTATCAACTCAACAACACTTTAATTGGTAAACAGGAAGTAAGTGAACAAACGAAGATGATGATTTACAAGACAATCTACATTCCCATATTGCTGTATGGAGCAGAGAGCTTAACATTATTACCAAAACAGAATAGCAGATTTCAAGCAGCAGAGATGAGATACCTACGAAAAGTAGTAGGAAAGACTAAAGGAGATAGGATTAGAAATACCACCATTAGAGACAAGTTACAGCAAAAAAACACTATTGGAAAAGAGAGAAAGGCACTGCAATGGTTTGGACACGTTACAAGAATGGAGGAGGATCGCAAAGCCTAGACAGGTGCTGGAGGCCAGGCCAGAAGAGGACGACCAAGAGTTCAATGGGAAGAGTATGTGGAAAAGATAGGAAAGAAGAAATGGAAAACAATGCCGGAAGTCCGAAAAGTGTACAGGAAGTGGATGATGGAACCCGACGCTTAATGGCAGAAAGGGATGGAAAAGAAGAAGAAGAAGAAAAATTCGAAATCCTTCCACGTCCAGTATAAACGACGTGCTCTCCTTGCTATTCCAACTGATGCTGGCAGCCTCTTCCCATCATGGCTACAGCAAGAACAAAACAATCATTGTAAGTCCCTTTTCCCTTACAGTCGTTCTGATTACCAGTATATTCCCCTGTCCTCCACTGTTCTCCAATCTCTGTCTTGATAATCGGATTATATATTCTCCGGATCTTATGCTGAGACCACGGAAATAAGAAGACGAGGAAGAAAAATCCAATATACCTCTTTGCAAGTATTGGGTTTTGCTTCATTCAATTCCTAGACAATGCTCCGGAGCAGCTGAAGGAGCTATATATCGTCCTTCGCCCTTATTTGCTGCCGATTGGATTGCTCCTATTCTTCTCGAAATGCAATTTTGTTCCATTGAGCAAAGCCTGCTGACGCATATCAATTATGTCTCTACCTCTTTTCTCCAGCCAGGAGATGAGCGGGGATTCTTAAGATTTTGGAACTCATCTTATGGATGCTGCGCTGCCTTATTTCGGGGTTTGGTAGAGCTCTGAAGGATGGTATAGACATTACCTGAGCATTCTTTCTAGTAGCATTTACATTTATGATACACTGGCCACAACAGTAAAATAAAATTATGATGGGGAAATCTTTGGAGCGAGCAAATGACTCGAGATAGCTCGACCAATGAACACTTGCCAAGGAACGGGATTGCGTGTAAAGGTGGAAACCCACTCCAGCCTTTGCAGCAGCATGTCCTGCTTTGTTCTGCCCACTCGCTTTCTCCCCTTGTCTACCTTTATGTTCGGCTTTGCTCAAGAGATTCCAGGGATAGAGTATAGTATAGAGCTACGCTAAGTTAGGCCCGGTTTAAACGGAAGCATTTAACAATTTAGCTAGCTAATAACTAATATATTTAAAGAGGAAGAGATCTAATTTAAAAGAGGATTATTTAATTGGCAATATATCGTGTAATCAAACCAAAACTCTACAATTTTTCTTGTTAACTTTGAATCTCACCCACATATTGAAATATTTCTATCCATGAGCCAGTGTCCGGTGTTTACACAATTGAAATAACTAATTCATTCTTCTATATGTGTATTGTATGCGCTATGAACTACGTATGCATTTAACAGGAGCGTATATTCTAGGCTAGCTAGGCTATCTGCAGAGCCTGAAGTCTAGAGAATAAAATCCAGGCGAGAAATCTATAACAGATTGTAAATAAATATTATTCAAATCAGTGAGATGATGATGCTGATTCTGGAGTTGGCAACCTGATTTCTTATGAGTTGGAAACCTGATTTCTTATGAGTTGGCAACCTGATTTCCTATGAGTTGGCAACCTGATTCCCTATGAGTTGGCAACCTGATTTCTTAGGAGTTGGTAAATTTATTTCTATTCATAGCCTAGGACCACGTGACATTGTGAGATAGCCCAGATCTTGGACTCAGTATACGCCACTGGTATGTATCTAATTAGCGCCGTTGATTTGTACCTAAAACCTTTTCATAGGAAACGTTATGGTTTAAACGTTAAGATTTTTCACTTTACACGGTAACAATTTTGTCATGGTATAAATGTTATGGGCCTTAGAGTACCAAGTTTACTATTACAAAATCCTCAATTCCGAGTATACACCAAAATGACCCGGGCTCGGCTGTCCTACATTCTGTTCCGCGACTCTCTGGAGCAAGGAACAAAAATAAGTCCTCTGGGGAAGTAGTGGCTCGAGAGGGATCGACCAACGAACGCGTGAGAGGAGAAGAAAACGAGGCTGCAGCTACCAGCTGTTTGCAGCACCGCGCACTAGACCTCCCACTCGTTTTCTCCCCTTCCTCACCGTTAAACTCGGCCTTGCTACACAAATCCCAAGAGAGAGTGTAGATCCTGCACACAGACCTCGAAATGCATCAGATCAAGGATGATGCATTTTTGGTACAGTTAAATGTATTACCGTGTCGGATAGAAAACGTTTTGTGAAGGCACAAAACTATATGCAGCAAATCCATTTGATGCAGCAGGAACGTATCAATTGATGCATTATAGTGTGTGTTTTTTGCCTTCGCTGAAACAGGTTTACAGATTGATGCATTTTCTGTATATCGTCTGTAACGGTAAAATGTTGATGGTATATGATGCGAGTGAGTGAAAGCTGTATTCTAATGCATCAGTTAATGCGTATTTTGGATGACAGTTTCTGCATCTTTCTTGATGATGCACTTGGTCTGAGCTACTGATTGTATACATTTTTTTTTGTTTCAAGAAGCTTTTACACAGGACAATGTTAGCTGTGGAGGATTTTTGTTCGAGTGTTGAGGGATTCTCCTATGGTTTAACATGGTGACAATGAGACAGCTTTGGGAATTCTTGGCGAGTACTACAGTGCCTTTCTTTATCGAGTCGTCCGTGGATCGGCGGCTAACACGCCGGGCAGTGGGAGGGCGTTTGCGGTCATTTAGACACACAGCTGTACGCTGACCTTGACACTGGACGCGTCAGCTTCGCTATCCAGATAGCTGTTGTCCAGTTTGCACATGTTTGTGAAGTGTTAAGGTGTTAACAAGTGTTTTAGATTGTTTTGTTTTAGTTTGCTTGTTACTGGTGCCTTTCTGCAATCCAATAATGCCACGCTATCCGCACTATTTGAAACAAAGCATTTTTGCGTACGACTTGACACGCACCTACACTGGTCTTCTACGGCCTTGGTCTGGTTACTAAGTTACCTTGGATCGGGCTTCTCAGTTAGCTTATTAGGGTAACTAAACATCAGGCCCTGACTTGGTCATGGGTGTCGGTTTACAATAAAGTCTGGTTTATTTCTGTTTATGCACAGTATACAATAATACCTATCCACTGGATGTAGATTTGATGGTAAATCTGAAACGGGTAACCCTTCCAAAATTATTCACGATTGCTTTTGGTATCGCAAGACACTAGAGCCGAAGCAGCAGGTTTATGAGAAACTAACCCAAGCAAATTGCAGCGTCCACAAAGGAACGTGCAGTTCTTCCTACAAGGTTGGCTTATGATACCAGCAATCGGGTAAGATAGCTCCAATATACAGAAATTGGGTTCCTTTTTACACTAAATGTTTGTTTACAAAATGCCAAGGAAACTTGGTCGATATTTACACGTATCGATGGATGTACATAACTACTTGTACATCATGCAGTTTAGATTTTTACAATATTTACTTAAAATAGTGAAAGTTGTAAATAACATACATTTCTAATATATTTTTCAATGTCAAAAGCGTTTACATAACTATTAATTTTTTTGTCTTTAAGAAATTCAGATTAATTCTCGAACATTCTAATCTTGTGCAAGTCACAGATTTGCACTCACAGATGTTTAACTCCCTATTTACAAATGGAAACGTCTAGATTCGACTGGGGCGACACAGACTCTTACGTCATTACGAATTGTTGTAGGGAAGTTAAAATATGTTTCGCAGCAGAATTCCCAGATGTTCCTGTTTCACACAGAGACAGTATTCGGATTCTTGTGAACAAGTTGAGATAATCAGGGTCTGTTCTTGATAAGAAGCAAAGTGTAAAACGGCGTGTGCTTAATGAGGAGGAACGTGGAAATACGATCAAAAATCTCTCCGGCGCCTTGCACAAGAAACACACATTTTCATGACATCTGCGTGGCGAGCTACCAAGCTTTCAAACCTGAAACCATACATTAGAAGAATTGATAGAAAAAGCAGGAGTGGAAATGAAGCAATTTTGAAAGAGGAATTGACACGTGCTAGTGAAAATTTCCTTTAAAAATGCCGTAAATGTGTGGGTGCAGGGGGACATCATTCCCAGCACCACGTGTAACAAGGTACGTATTAATTTTAATTGGAACTGTCAATGTAATTGTACGTATGAACTTCTTTCGTTATATATCGTATTTTTTTCTTTGCTTTCATTAGTGAAATTTTTATTCTGCCGTCGAACAACGTCAATAACGCAAGAGGAGATCAGCAGTGAATTTTTACATTTAACTATCTAAGTATTTATACACCACAAAATACAGTATAAATATTTATACCTGACTTCTGCGGTTTACAAACGAATCCGGAATACACAGATTAGTCAGCTTCCGGTGTGAATTTGTTGAGATATTAGACCAAACTTAGTGGTTACTTCACTGAGTACTTACGTCTTCGATGTAACTACTTAGGTATTCAATTCAGTTGGCGATAAACACGCTGAAAAACACTAACGGTGAACACTTAGGGGAGTTGGGGGGAATGCACAATTCTTGCTGATACCGAGTTCGACGTCTTCAATCTTCTAATCCTCCTGTCGTTGGTTCATAATAAACATGTAGCCTCTCTTCTTTAGTAACATGTTCTGGTAGAGATACTGCACAGACCGATAGTTCACTCACAGTTTATTCTATAGACACTATCTCTCTTCCCGGCAGAGATCATGGCCGATAGTTCACTTACAGTTTTTCACGGCCCGCGAAACCAATAACTAACGTAACACGGATCCTAACCGTATCAATGCTTGACTCTGACTGTCTTCTCCGCAACGCACATCAACCGTTCACTAGAAAAGACGTTAACGTCTCTTGCCGCCCTTTTTCCCCAGCGAGGGCGGGTCAACTTTTATAAGGGTGCGTCAAGATCGGTTACAGTTACATAGCAAGCGGCCCCAGTTACGCGGATATTGCATACAGTTTGCCCGTAGACGCGATCTTACTCTCCGCCGCCCTAACCGCCGTTCCTCGGACGACTCGAGCGAGAAAGTGCTACTATATAATATATATATAATATATTTTGATTGGTCTCAGTGAAGGGGTTGGGGGGAGAGTCCCTACTACCCCCCAGAAAACAACTTGATAAAATGCTCTTTAGGCAGAATATGCATTATTCTATGGTGTTTAGTGGCAATAAATGTGACCGCCCCTCCAGAAAATATCCCCGCCCTTTCTGCCTCTTCAGTCGTCGATGCCCCATAATTCTGAATTTACTTTCAATGCTCTGAGTTTCTAAATGCCAAAAAATTCCAATATGCTGACCTAGGCAGAATTTTTTTTATTCTAAAACATAAATTAAACGTTACGTTTTAACCTTCTAGCAAGGTCTTCTTCAGACTATGTACCAAATACTCGTACAAATGAAATAAGGTATGTAAATGGAAGGAGGCCAAGGAAATAGAGAAGAAAGGGAAAGAAGACACAGTGAACTTGAATGGAGGACTGAAGATAAACAAAGAATGGAAGAAGGTGTTATTAAGAGTGGAAAGGACAGAGCGAAGGAGGAGAGAAGAAGGAAGAGGAGTGAAGAAAGAAAGGATAAGGAAAAAGAGCATAAGATAAGGAGTCCAACATGTTCCAGATGAAAGGAAATGTTTATCTAAATCGCCTGTCAGATGAAACAACAGTTGACAGGAGAAGGCCACCTGCTGAAACACATGGAAAGGAATGTTCCAGATAAACAACTTTCTAATAATCTTGTGTCTGAAGTGGGTGATTTGTGTGTGTGTGTGTGTCTTTGTGTGTATCTTCCTGTCTTGTATCTTATTTCATTTGTACTTGGTACAGAGTCTGAAGAAGACCTTGCTAGAAGGTTGAAACGTAACGTTTAGTTTATGTTTTAGAATAAAAAAGATCTGCCTTCGTCAGCATATTGGAATTTTTTGGTTATCTTGGAAACAAGACTTAATAGTGTTATCATTTCTAAATGCGTCAAAGGGTAGGGTGTATACATCGTAGATAAATATTATGCGGGGACTGCATATGAACTCGCCAAACCACACCGAGACTTAATTTAAAAGTAACTCTCGCCTCATACCAGTTTGGCTCGTGGATGCACTCAAACCACAAAGGTCCCAGCGTCCAGTTGACCCCGACAGTGCAACGCTGACCTCTGCATTCACCCCGCTCCTCCCGACTGACCACGCTCCATCCCTCTCCCGTGTGGGGAACCAGTTTCAAGTGCAATCCATTACACCTTCTCCACCGTTGCACATCGCCCCGACTGACCACGTCTTGCAACGAGGCACGTGCCGCCCTTTTGTGCTGTATTGCTTTTATGCGGCGAGTTATGGACCGCATTAATACCGGATGGACACTAAAACTTCTTTTTTTCCCGTGGAAGATTCCTGTGTACACAACCCAGGCGCTTGCTTCAAAGCCACTTGTCTCGTTTAGGGATGCAATTTTCTCGCCCGGAGACTCTAATAAAATTCACGCTAAACCAGTACTCGTGTTGAAGAGGGGTAACAACCGAATCTCACCCTACCCCCTGGATCTTCTCTCCTTGGTTCAATATTTTAGAATTCTTTCCCAGTGGAAGAAAGTAAATGTTTTTTTCTCTGAGCAGTGGCGTATTCTGAGTCCTGGACTAGCTATGGAGAAAGGGATAAGACTATACCGCGTTTGTTACAACCTGTCCCGGTTCCCGCGCTAGTTGCTCCCTCTCTTTTCTCGGTGCTGGGGAAAGTCAAAGCCAGGCAGCCAATTAAAATACGCAACGTCGCAACAGCGTCTACGTAAGCGCCTCTCTTCTGGCTTTCATTCGCTCCTCGCTGCCCAGCAGACGATTTTTTCCTCGTTTCTCATTGGCACCGAAACTGTTGAGCGCTCCCTAGCGCGGGAAGCGGGACAGGTTCTACCAAACGCGGTATAGGCTCATTCTTGACATCTTCAAGGAAGTCACGTTGCCATCCCAACGGTAGTCAGGTTGCAAACTTATAAAAATTCAGGTTGCCAACTCCTAAGAATTCAGGTTGCCAACTCCTAAGAATCCAGATTGCCAACTGCTAAGAACTCAGGTTGCCAACTCCTAAGAATTCAGGTTGCCAACTCCGAAGAACTCAGGTTGCCAACTCCTAAGAATTCAGGTTGCCAACTCCTAAAACTCAGGTTGGCAACTCCTAAGAATCCAGGTTGCCAACTCCTAAGAATTCAGGTTGCCAACTCCTAAGAATCCAGGTTGCCAACTCCTAAGAATTCAGGTTGCCAACTTCAGAATCGCCATTATCTTCTGTGGTGGCGTCGTCGCCTTGTAATCAAGGGGTCCCGGGTTCGATACCCGCTGGAGGCACATAGTGGTTCGGATCTCACTTTAATCTGTAGGTCCAGTCCCGATTAGCCTTACTGTGCATAAATTGAACTTAAAACACCAACTCAAACCAAAATCCATTATCTTCTTTTTGAAATCAGCTTAATTCACACAGTTTCTAATTGATTTTTCTTCAGTATTTTACTTTCTAGGCTTCAGGCTTCGCAGATAGCCTAGATCAGTGGCGTATACTGAGTCCTAGATCTGGGCTATCTCACAATGTCACGTGGTCCTAGGCTATGAATAGAAATAAATTTACCAACTCCTAAGAAATCAGGTTTGCCAACTCATAAGAAATCAGGTTGCCAACTCATAAGAAATCAGGTTGCCAACTCATAGAAAATCAGGTTGCCAACTCATAAGAAATCAGGTTGCCAACTCATAAGAAATCAGGTTGCCAACTCATAGAAAATCAGGTTGCCAACTCATAAGAAATCAGGTTGCCAACTCATAAGAAATCAGGTTGCCAACTCATAGGAAATCAGGTTGCCAACTCATAATAAATCAGGTTGCCAACTCCAGAATCAGCATCATCACACTGATATGAATAATATTATTTAGAATTTCTGATGGATTTTCTCCTGTATTTTGTTCTCTAAACTTCAGGCTTCGCAGGTAGCCTAGATAGCATGGAATATACGCTCCTGATGTAGTTATCATACTTCTTTTCCATTATTCGTTTCCGACGACACCCAAATGTCAACCTCCTTCATACACGGGACGGTGGAATAACCGCGAAAGGGACTAAGCGCGAAATGGATTAAGCGCGAGAGGAAGAATTTCACTTTCGCGCTTAATCTCTTTGGCGGTTGTTATGGCGACCCACGTACACCCTGGACTGAACTTTTCGGACTAGCAAGACTCTGCCGTCTGAACTCAATTCTCCGTGGGATTCGTTGTTGTGTCGTTCCTGTATGTTTCTGATTGTCGCTTCATTCAAATTTTCACCATTCATCCTCATATTCGCGATTAGCGAAAAGTAACAGAAAACCGAAGTGAAGTATGGAGGCACATTGCATGGTGCTTCAGACCCCACCTTAAACCAAGGGTCGTTGAAGGTCCAAGGAATTTGAAATAAATTCAATTCCGGTCCAGGGAAGAAAATCAGCAAGCGTGAATGGGTTCTGGACCGAAAAGAACCTTTTTTATTCGTAAAGTATTTCAAATCAGTCCAGGAACCTTTTTATCACATCAATTTAAATTCGGTCCATGGACCTTTTTTCAGACTGAATATAATAACGGGCAAGGAACCTTTCTTTTCTTGGATCAATTTAAATACGGTCCAGGAAACATTTTTCAATGAAACAATTCGTAACTTGGACCGAATTTATACTGTGCGAGAAAAAAATATTCCGGTCATGCAGCAGAACCCAATAGACCCCCATTAGAATGTATGGGTTCGTGCACCTTTAACAACCCAGCCTTAAACTGTAGGTCCAGTCCCGATTGCATATCTGTGCATAAAGTGGACTTGTAATAACAAATCAATCAAGCGAAGTAAAACAACCTAATTCAATCAATCAATCAATTATTCGTCAATAATTTTCACTATCAGTAATTTATGGTGTTAATTGTTGTACTGCCATGTCTAGTATTTGTGAAGAGAATGCAAATCCTCGACATGTAACTTTCTCTTATATCATTAACCTCATAACACAAATGGAACCGCGTGGCCTCCCTGATGGCGCAGTGGTAGCGTCGTCGCCTTCTAATCAAGGGGTTCCGGGTTCGATACCCGTTGGAGGCACATAGTGGATCGGATCCCACTTTAAACTGTAGTCCACTGTGCATAAAGTGGACTTAAAACATCAAATCAATCAATAAATGGAGCCGCGAGGTGGGGCCTATGACTGCCACGCGAGGGACCCTGGTTCGATTTCCGGGGTGAGTGATCTAAGGTATGAATTTTTCCGGCCTTGTCACCGCATAAAGCGACTTTGGGGCTCACCCAACCAGGAGGTAATCCTGGAGCGTAAAGGCGACCGGAGCGTGGTGCTGATCACATCAGCCAAGATCGCTAGAATGTATGGGACCCTATCCCCACATCCTCGTATAAGAACTTTATAATAAAGCATATTAACTAATTTAACTAGCATTTACATGCGACTAATACAGGGTTATCCTAAAAGAAATTGACACTTTCAAAGTTTTACAGAAGGAAGAGTTTTAATAATAGAGCTGAAATACTTACATGGTTTGAAGAGTACGTCTTGAAGTTTACATTGGTAAGTTACAAGTAGTGCTGTGTGACCCTTTTGTTACACGACAGATATCAATGCAATAGTACAGTCCTCCACAAACGTGGCTTTTCCTTTCCTCAAATTTCTTGGTCCAATCGTAGATGGACTGCCCTGTGGGTGGTTGTTTGCCATACCGTGTTCTAAAACGACGCTGTACAACAGTAACAGAATTCGTTCTTGCAAATTCAAGCACACACAAAGCCTTTTCTACCTGGCTAAGGGCCACATTGCTTGACTGACGTCAAGGGTGCTCATGTGATACTGACGTCATGAAGACAAACGAAAAAGGGGGGTCGTAAACTTGAAGACTTTCTCCATAAAACAGTACAAAATGCTTTCTGAGCAAACAAATTTCAATTTATAAAAAGTTTAAACTATTTCTTTTAGGCTAACCCTGTATAATGATGGAAAAGAAATACAAAGCCTGTAAATTTTATTAGGTATTTTTTAGGCGAATGCAAATTGACTCACGTGAATAGATACTCCATATTCCAGAGCTTCACGAGGTTCCTGATGCCTCTCTCATGTAAATTGAGGTCCTGTTGTCGAAAACAAGTCCTTATTTCGAGCTGTATATCCTCATTTGGGTGAAACCGGAGTTCTAGATGTTTCTTCAGAGAGCCAAAGAGATAACAATGACTGGTAGCGACATTGCAGTGATGTGCTCGAAGTATTGGCTTCGACAGGAGGACCTTAATTTCTGGCATCATGAACCGCGTGAAGCGCTGGAATACATGCCTGAACCGAAGGAAAGACTATATTGAGAAGTGGCGTATGAAGCAGTGATGTGCGTCTACGCGTAAACAACGATAGTCTACATTCTACACGTAGACTATTTTATACACGTAGATGACGTAATCTATGTAAACAACATGGCGAGAGGTGATAACTTAGCAAAGGGCGCCGTGAAAGTAAAACAAAATTATACTGCTTATCAGTTGCTGATGTGTGAGGAGAACTTTTCATACTCTTTCTTCCAAATTCGAACAATTTCTCACCTAGGAAGATACCTAATATAGGAAATATTCTAGTGTTTTATGAGGAAAAGACCACTCTTGCCTCACGACTGCCATCTGTTGTCTTTTTTGCATACTCTTTATCTACTTCCTTAGTTGATGATAGAAGAGAAGAGAAATTTTGTTGTAAGTAGGATTCTTATCATTTCGTTTAGAACCAATATAGTTGAAAATGTCATTTTCCTTTCATGAAATCCTTGAAAATTAATTTTAATGCACTTTAAATTGTCTACGTAGTCTATGTAAACTACAACCCAATGTAATCTACGCGTAGATTACGTGTAGACAACGCACGTAGACGTAAACGTATAGTCTACGGCACATCACTGGTATGAAGGCTCTGTCCGAAAGGTACAAAGTACGGACTTGAAGTATGGTCTTAG
The DNA here is from genome assembly GCF_977018435.1 of Lepisma saccharinum. NCBI lineage: Eukaryota > Metazoa > Arthropoda > Insecta > Zygentoma > Lepismatidae > Lepisma > Lepisma saccharinum. Next base: position 13,697,597 of record NC_139256.1, on the reverse strand, counting down.
CGGAAGTGACGTCACCTAGTACAGTTCGAAAGCGCCAAGAACAGAAGCACGCAAGTGCACAGCTTGCAGTACAGACGTGAGCTGACTAGGTCACGTGATTTCCACACTCGTTGTTCATTTGTTTAACATCACGGAGGTAGAAAGCCAGCAACACGGGTTAAGTATACGTTATGGGCCAGCAAGTTGTTTTAAAGTTCTTATAATGTGTAGAAATGTATGTGTACGAACATTTGAAAATGCTATGTGATTTCTATGGTGAAAAACAAGTGTTTAAAACGCGGGGAAAACAACGAGTACTAAGTTTTATCTACTGATCGTATTTGGCGCTGCAGTCGAAGTGCAATTCGAAAGACTTTCGCTTCCAGTCCACGACCAAAACCATACTCGGAGGATGCTCGCTTCAAGTACGGTCTTGCACCTTTCGGACACGGACGAAGTATCTAGTACAGGGAGTCCATAAAGTCCTGCAAAAAACTAAAACTCTATAACTTGAAAACTATTAAGTTTATTAACAAAATATTTTGTGTGTACTTACAGCAAGGTTCAAAGTTTATTTCCTGCTTGTTAGGTTCATCGCCAAACCTCCAATTGTGCACCATTCACGTCCAAACACTGTTGCAGTCTTTTTGTGAAACCGAGAATTGCGTGCTGACGGTGCTCTCCTGGGATATTCAGAATCACATCTCTTATTTTTTTCTTTTAGGTCATCCAGATTAGCTGGTTTCTGTGAATACACATCGGTCTTTACATGTCTCCACAACCAATAATCACAAGGTGTCAAGTCTGGTGATCTTGCAGGCAGGTGTGTGCCCTCTTCGACCAATCCATCTACCTTGAAATTGTTCGTTAAGAAACTGCCGAACTTGTAGGGCCGGGCCTTCACCTTCTTGCGTACGATCTTGTGTAATGTTGACTTCGATATTCCCAGTTCCAGTGATCTTCGTTTGAGCAATCCCATTGGACTCCGATGCACGCTGTCCTGCACTGACTGAATCACATCGTCACTCGATCCTGGCCTTCCACTGCGTGGCAAATCTGACACACTTCCCGTTGCCTTGAACTTTTCATACCATCTCTTGATACTTGAATTTGCTGGGGGTGGTTTCCCATATGTTGTCTGGAACTTTCTCTGCACTGAAACACAAGATTTTAACTCTGCAAACCACAGAACACACTGTGCCTTTTCCTGGATGGACGCCATCTTAAGTCACATGATCACGTGATTACCAGTGCAAGCGTCACTGAGCAGTGTGTCCAGAACAAAACTTTAAACTTCCACCCTTCTCACCCCAAAAAATGTGTATTGTTAAAGACAACAGCTAAAAAGTTATAGAGTTTTCGTTTTTTGCAGGACTTTATGGACTCCCTGTATTCAAGTGAGTCAGTTTGCATTCGCCTAATAAATAGTACCTACTGGAATTTTCAGGCTTTGTATTATTTTTTACCGGTCATTCCTCGTACAAGTCCTATATAAACGATGTGGGTAAACAAGCTATACATAGGTGGTTGCTGTGTACACACTTATTCGAAATGCATTTGTTATTTTTTTACGTCGCACTTCTGCCACTTTTGGCAATAGCGACGATGATCATGTAATGATTAGATGAAATTGATGGACAGAGAACACCCAGACGGGGACTCGAACCCGAGACTTTGTGGCGGGTCCTAAAGTTGACCAACACGTTCGGACACTCAATGTTAATGCATTTCGATGCATCAATTAACACAGTTAAATGTGTAATTTTCGTTTCTTTGGAACGGTCGTATTAATGGATGCATTTTTGTGCATCACAAGGAACACCAAATGAAGAGCGTACACCATGTAGTGCATTTATGTATACATTTTGTTGCACCGAAAGTGCATTTTATGTCAATTGACACATTTTAGGTTTCCTGTGCAGAGTGCACAAGTATTGCTCGGCAAATTGTCGACGACTATTTTCATTGATTTTTCTCTTAATTCCTACATGCTTTTAAGGAATGTATTTTTTACCCACGTTGGTGCAAAAGGTTGTTAGCACCTTTTTCTAGCGTTTTGTTTGAATGCTTGAAAATCTCTCATTGCGTGAAACAAAGAGAATATACAAAATTATGGACAATTTACTTGGTATTATTTATGCACCCAACTGTACTTCAATTGACCATATTTGTCATTTTTGTCATATACAATAAATGCAATGGATGGACGGAATACTTCTGAGCAAATTAAAGATTTACTTTTAAGGGCAGAGATTAATAAGTTTTAGTTGACAGTGTTACCTTGGAGACCAAAATTACGACAAGAACTGCAATTTCTCTATTTACTCCATTAGTTCTTGACTTCACATGCTCTCGTAGTTCACTTTTGAGCCGCCAAAGAGAGCAAAAGTGTTCACCTCATTAAATAATCATGAAGTATCGAATACGCCTTCTTCCCTCCCGAGGAACACAATGAGGTAAATTTAAATATTGTCTGTTCGACGAACGGAACACCAACACAAAGAGAGGTTTTGTGGTTGGCGATCAAGAGTTCAGGATGTGGGGGGGAGGGGGGGGAGAAGTAGGAAGAAAGAAAGAAGAAGAACAGAGAAGAAACCTGGAATTTTAAGGATTTACAATTCAAAGAGGTTTATTGATTCAGACTTAGCAAGGGGCGAAGAACTGCGAAGGACCATCTGAACTATTACCTCAGGAGTCATTTGACTATTGAAGTCGGCGAGCCTCCCCCACGGAAGACGGAGGCTTCGAAATTCTTGGCGAATCTGTCGGCAATCCATCTTCTTTTCTTGGTCCTGCAAGCCACCTCTCTTACCTCTGGACTGCCATTGGCTGCTACAGTGCCACTGAAGGAGACCCACACGGAAATGTTCCTGGAAATTTTTCCATGGTTATTTCCTTCTGTTCCATGACCCTTTCCCAGTGTTGGGTAAGTTACCCAAAATTAACACGTTACAATTACTATTACTTTGCTACCAAGACAGTTACTTTGCTTCTGCGACTAAAGCGTCACCGTGACTTTGCGTGTATAAGTAAAACCTTACTATTACTTTTCTTCCACGAGTAAAGCGTTACCGTTAATTTGCTTCCGCGAGTAAAACGTTGCCGTTACTTTGCTTGCAAAAGTAAAACGTTACCGATAATTTGCTTCCGCGAGTAAAACGTTAGCATTATTTTGCTTCCGCGAGTAAAGCGTTACCGTTAATTTTCTTCCGCGAGTAAAACTTTTCAGTTACTTTGCTTTCGCGAGTAACATTACCGTTAATTTTCTTACATAAGTAAAACGTTACCGTTATTTTGCTTGCATAAGTAAACGTTACCGTTATTTTGCTTTCATAAGTAAAACGTTGCCGTTACTTTGTTTCCGCGAGTAAAGCATTACCGTTAATTTGCTTCCGCGAGTAAAGCGTTACAGTTACTTTGCTCTCGCGAGTAACATTACCGTTAATTTTCTTGCATAAGTATAACGTTACCGTTAATTTGCTTGAATAAGTAAAACGTTACCGTTACTTTGCTTTCGCGAGTAACATTACCGTTAATTTTCTTGCATAAGTATAACGTTACCGTTATTTTGCTTGCACAAGTTAACGTTACCGTTACTTTGCTTCCGCGAATAAAGCGTTACCGTTTCCTGACTCCCTAAAGTAAAGTGTTGTCCTTTCTTTGCTTGCATAATGTTGTGGAAATGTAAATACAAGAACTTTTCAAAATGTTATGTGATTTGTATGGTGTACGATAAGTGTATATAACGCGGAAAATCAACGTGTTCCTAGTTTTATCTACACTGACCGTATTAACGCTGCAATCGAAGTATGCGGAGAAATGCGTCAACAGAACGCAACAGTTCGCGTTTCCGGCGTCTCAGTGGGCGGTAACCTAAGATAACTTGGATACTTCTGGCATGGAAATTCAACGCTTTGGTACGGCGCGTTTCCCTGGAGTGGGCGTTACACCATTTGATTTCAACAGAAGGAGAGCCGCGTTTCTGTGGGCGATATGCTTTTTATTCGAAAGATTTCGCTTCCAGTCCAAGGCTTCAAGACTGAACTGCGAGATCATTCTCGAAGTATGCTCTCTTCAAGTACTGTCTTCCACGTTTCGGACACGGCCTTGCATTTAAGCAAATACCTTTTAAAAACCAACTTTGAAGCTTTTTTATTGTCAGCAGTACTGGTCACAAGTACTGCTGGCACAGTACAAGTACAAGTACAAGTACAAGTTCGATAGTCACAAGGAAACTATCGAATTTTGACTAATTTTCGGCTTCAAACAACGAGAATCTGACTATATTCTGCACACAGATAACTGAATGCATCATATCGATTGATGCACCAGAATGCATCGATTGATGCACTAAAGTGTGTTTTATGGTTTCTTCAAAGAATCAGATTCACATTTGATGCATTTGGGTGCATTTTTGTATGTCGTGAAAGAAACACCAAAGTGCACATTGATTCAAGTGAGGATTTATTTCAGTCGAAATGCACTTCAATGCATCAGTTGATGTTCCTTGATGAACCTTCCTGCATCTTTTTGCATTGTGCATTTAAATGTTTGGTCTGAGCTACAGAGTATATGTAGCTTAGACGAAACGTTTATGTGCATCATCAAAGAAGATGCATTCTTGTGCATCAAAACGCATCAAGGTGCATCATTTTATGCATTGAAGTGCATCTCGACTGAAAGAAATCCTCACTTGAATCAATGTGCACTTTGGTGTTTCTTTCACGACATACAAAAATGCACCCAAATGCATCAAATGTGAATCTGATTCTTTGAAGAAACCATAAAACACACTTTAGTGCATCAATCTCAATCAATGCATTCTGGTGCATCAATCGACATGATGCAATTAGTTCTCTGAGTGTGCCGCATATTGTTTTTGAACTAAGAGAAGGCTGTGTTGGAATTTAAGGGGGGAGAAGAGATTCCTCACCCAATTCTCATTTTCTTTATCTTGCAATGTTTGTTTGTATTTCAGACAATTCTGTACAAACCGATGCGTTACGGCGGCGACAGAGTTCAGAAAAACTATAAGACGTTCATCATGTATCCACGAGCCAGTGTTTCGTTCAAGATCTAATTTCATCTGACTCCATCTCGTTCCTCAAAACTTAAACCAATAAAGTCAAAGGCGCTGGCTTCCATTTGTCGCTATACCTGCTTACACGAATTCGCATGATCTCTCCTGCCACAGCAACGATCTGCAGATTTCCACTTCCTCAGTTGTCATAGAGCGTCTCCGTTATGTTCCATGATTTCATTTTCATCTCTTCTCCTCCGCGCACAATTCTTGTCTCCGTCTCTTATGATTACTTTATTGTTTTCCCCCCTTTTTCTTATACATATACAAACCCACTTTGAACCGGAGACGGAGAAAATGAAATCGCCCCTTGGCACTCGAACGGAAACGAATTTTATTCCGTTACTGGGCAACGGAAAATTCGGCTTATTGCTGCCGAATCCCCGTTACTGGAAGTATCCCTGGTAACTTGTTGGCGCTGAGGACGGTATCGTAAGAGAAACATCTAGGATGTTCCCTGGAGATGATAGGATGCAATGCGATTTCATTATGGGTCGGTGCAAAGGCAAAAATATAACTTTCCAATCGCCTTTAATGTGGGCCACGTGGGTTGGTCAGAATGTGTGACGCCACCCATCGTTTCTATTCGATGTTGACTTTTTATCGGGTTTGAGTTGATGCATCAGTATCGGCCGATACCAGTGTTGTCGGCACTGGAAAGTATCGGTTGTACACTCAGAGAACTAAATGCATCATATCGATTGATGCACAAAAGAGTGTTTAATGGCTTCTTCAAAGAATCAGATTCACATTTGATGCATTTGGGTGCATTTTTGTATGAAGTGAAATAAACACCAAAGTGCATAATTTGATTCAAGTGAGGATTTATTTCAGTCGAGCTGCACTTCAATGCATCAGTTGATGCGTTTTGATGCACCTGAAAGCATCTTCTTTGATGATGCACTTAAACGTTTCGTCTGAGCTACATAAACTCTGTAGCTCAGGCCAAACATTTGAGTGCATCATCCAAAAAGATGCAGTAAGGTGCATCAAGGAACATCAACTGATGCATTGAAGTGCATCTCGACTGAAAGGAATCCTCACTTGAATCAAATTATGCACTTTGGTGTTTATTTCACTTCATACAAAAATGCACACAAATGCATCAAATGTGAATCTGATTCTTTGAAGAAGCCATACAACACACTTTTGTGCATCAATCGATGCATTCTGGTGCATCAATCGATATGATGCATTTAGTATTCTGTGTGTATGGGACTGGTGACCGATCGTACCCCCTCGAAAATTTCAACTCTTTTCTTTCCAATCTGCACATTTCGATGTTTTAAGGTGCCTGAAAGAGATTTTCACATACGGAAACCACAAATAAGTGAGATATTTATTCTCGAAATGTGACCACGGCACGTCCAATTCTTCACATGCCGGACCACTTTCGCTACTTATTTGAAGAAATTTTCGTTATAAACACAATTAATCAATGGCGAATATCAAAGGATAACGCTTAATTACCATCACCATGAAAAAAGTGTAAAGTTTTAAAAATAACGTCTGCTACACTTCACACATTTCTTGTTCTTGGCAACTCACGAATGTACACGCACTCTATTGAAGAAATCGTAAATTTGAAATGTCGTAGAACAACGTGTTTGGTAGCACACTTTTCACTCGCGACATTAACTTCAACGATATTTATGCTAAGAGAACCAAACCTAATAGGCCTAACCTAACAACGTAGGCATTCCTCGTACGTGACGTCATAAATCATACCTCATAAAATCGATTATTCGCCTACAACGCATCTCCGCGCTCTAAATACAAGTAACGTTCATATGAAAAACAACCTTTCCAACCCACTAAAAAACAAGTTTCTCGCAGGAAACCATCGCCGGTTGTATTTCATTTACTGATGTCGGCCGATACGTTAGCGCCATTTTGATCACGGGGTCCTCAAAAACGCCGCGTAACATTTTCGCGCATTTTAATTATCTTGATAGTTTTGCAAAAATTAAAGTTTTTTATTTATTTTGCACCAATTTTATGTGCAGAAAACAGAATTTTGTGAATCCCGGGTTCGATACCCGGTGGAGGCTCATTACACAGTGATTCGGATCCCACTTTAAACTTTAGGTCCAGTCACGATTAGCCTATCTGTGAACCAAGTGAACTTAACATAATTCAATTTAAATTAATCAACAATTCAATTAAAATAAAACAACAATTCAATTCAAATCAAACAAAATTAAATTCAAATAAAATAATTCAATTCAAATAAAACAAGAATTCAATTCTAATGAAATAATTCAATTCAAATAAAACAAGAATTTAATTCAAATAAAACAACAATTCAATTCAAATAAAACAAGAATTCAATTAAAATAAAACAAAATTAAATTCAAATAAAACAAGAATTTAATTCAAATGAAACAATTCAATTAAAATAAAACAAGAATTCAATTGAAATGAAATAATTCAATTAAAATAAAACAAGAATTCAATTCAAATAAAACAAGAATTCAATTCAAATGAAATAATTCAATTCAAATAAAACAAGAATTTAATTCAAATAAAACAAGAATTCAATTAAAATAAAACAAGAATTCAATTAAAATAAAACAAGAATTCAATTAAAATAAAACAAGAATTCAATTAAAATAAAACAAGAATTTAATTGAAATAAAACAAAAATTCAATTCAAATAAAATAACAATTCAATTCAAATAAAATAACAATTCAATTCAAAGAAAACAATACAATTCAAATAAAACAATACAATTCAAATAAAACAATTCAATTCAAGAAAACAATTCAATTCAAATAAAGCAACAATTAAATTCAATATTATGTTCAATTTTTTAAGATTTTTACAGCAAAACCATAGTAAATTGATGCTTATAATTGGACTAGGATAGGTATCCACTAACATTAATCAATGGTCAGTTTAATCCTCTATGGGACTACGTAGTGTTGTATGTTGTCCATATGTGTTTGTAGATTACCCCTTCATCTATTTAATCACATCAGCATTCATCTTATATTCGCAAATCATTCATCCATTCAATATTGTTACAATTTTCAACATCGGTATCGGTGTGAATGGGAAAGATTATCGGTATGGGTATCACTTCAAAGCGGTATCGGCTTAGTCCTACTTTTATACTTGCTGCGGGTTAGCTTATTATCTTGTAACAATATGTAATCAGACAGTATGTTTGGAAATTTCAGGTCATGTTCGTATTTGACATAGGGGAACGTGGGGCAAGACTTAATGCTTACGGTAACCGTATGAAGCGCACATGCATATTTTCAAGACAAATCATTTCATTGAACGTTTCTTTACATGTAAAGATGATTCAAACTAACATACAGATGTGGTTAATTGGCTTGGAAAGCGATCTTTGAGAAGTAAATGCATTAGTTGAGTCTGTAGCTTAATTGCATCATCGAGAAAGATGCAAGAACTGCATCAGCTGATGCATTAAAGTGCAGCTCGACATAAAAACACTTACTTGCATTTTGGCCTTACCTTTTCGAACAATATGCAAGAATGCATCAAACTGTAAACCTGATTCTTGACAAAGACGAAAAACATACTTTCTGCATCAAATGATGCATTTCCCATGCATCAGATATTTATGATGCATTTAGTTTTCTATGTATGGAGATCAGAATACTCTTGTTCAAAATTCTGAATGAATGAATAATTTTATTTATATTATTTGGCGTTTCTGCCACTTGTGGTTAATTACAAGGATGAAGATGAAATAGTGTGGTGTTGATCACACCACCTCCAAAATGGCCGAGATCGAGAATATGTGGCGCCCTACCCCTTCATGCCCTAAATGTGTCTTCAAGGTACGGTGCTATATGCAGAGGGAACTTTATCTTTACCTAGTGATCAGACAGCGCGCCACAACACAAGGGGTACCGGGTTTGGATCCTGGCCAGGATAGGTGTTCTTTGTGAGTGTTCCTTAATCAGTTTCATCATATCATCACTCCTTATAATCGCAATTAGCCAAAAGGGGCAGAAAAGCGAAGAAAAATAAACAAAATCAATCAAACTTCGTCCTTCGTGAAAACTAAGAACTTTGAAATACTTGAACTGCTGCAGTGACGATGTTTTCGCGGACAAAGAAGTCAAGAATTTGAGAAATACAAAGATCCTTTGAGGAGTCTCCTCCCAGCATCCCCTTGAACAAGGACCTGCAAAGACGCCTCTGGAGCGAGGACACATCCTTAGGGATTCGCCCCTCCTCTCCGCCTTTGCCGATGCTCTATCCGCAGACGGATCACATGATGAAACTGAGACCTCGAGATCCCGCTGCAGCATCCTTGGTCCACGGTTGTCACTTGGGATGGTATACCACTAGTTCGCTCACGTATGCAGGTGGGAATGTGACAAATTCAGTTAGCGTCAGTAGCATTAATTCTTATATAATTACTCATTATTCCATAACATCGTAATGAAATTAGGTCACCTTCCCTACTGCCGAAGCCAGGGTTATTTACGGTCCTGGGAACCTATAAATTCTAATGGGTTCTATTGGAACTTTTTTTTTCGCACAGTTTAAATTCGGTACAAGTTGCATATTGTTTCATTGAAAAGAGGTTCCTGGATCCTAAAAGAAGGTCCCTGGACCGTATTTAAATTGATCTGGAAAAAAGGTTCCTGGACCGAATTGAAATACTTTACAGATAAATAGGTTCTTTACTGTCCAGAAACCATTTACGCTTCCTGATTTTCTCTCCTGGCTCTCAGCCAGTACATTCCCCTGTAGGGCTCGTGCTGTATCGTCCACATCCCTACGCATATGGTTGTAATTGTCCCTTCATCAATCTCATCACCATTCATCATTCATCCTCATCAGCGAAATAACCTTAAAAACGTGGAAAAAAGTGGACGACACTATGTAAACCAATGCGTGTAATATCTTCATGCCACACGTTGCAACAATAGAAAATATGTTACTTTTGTGTCATATTTTTGTGAGGACATGAACTCATTATTTTGACATGGAGGGTTGGTTCCTTGTTCGAGTTTCGACCTGAGTACATGTGCTATTTTTTTAATATCGTTTCATCAATTTCAGCTAATCATCATTCACCCTGACGGCCGCAATGAGTCTAAAAAGTCATAAACATGTGTAAAATATAAAATCAGATTTCAGATTACACAATTTTTAATTTTATTTTCATCCGCTTCGTTGAACACACAGACGGAATATAACAGAATGAATCTATTATTTATTTCTGTAACTTGAATTTGTAAACCAAAAATGGTTTCTTTCGACGAGATATTTGTTTAGATACGCGACAAATAACTAATTGTTCATCAGCCTCATTTTTAAAGTACCATTAGAACTGTTCCTTGGTTTAGCATTACTAAATTCTTAACAAATATTTTAGGCAAGACAATCAAATTTAGTGTCCCACAAAACAAAAGAATTTACACTCAGAGAACTAAAGGCATCATATCGATTGATGCACCAGAATGCATCGATTGATGCACTAAAGTGTGTTGTATGACTTCTTCAAAGAATCAGATTCACATTTGGTGCATTTGGGTGCATTTTTGTATGAAGTGAAAGAAACACCAAAGTGCATCATTTGATTCAAGTGAGGATTTATTTTAATCGAGATGCACTTCAATGCATCTTTTTTGATGATGCACTTAAACGTTTCGTCTGAGCTACATAAACTCTGTTTATGTTTAAGTGCATCATCAAAAAAGATGCAGGAAGGTGCATCAAGGAACATGAACTGATGCATTGAAGTGCATCTCGACTGAAAGAAATCCTCACTTGAATCAAATGGTGCACTTCGGTGTTTCTTTCACGACATACCAAAATGCATCAAAATGCATCAAATGTGAATCTGATTCTTTGAACTAGCCATAAAACACACTTAGTGCATCAATCGATGCATTCTGGTGCATCAATCGATATGATGAATTTAGTTTTCTGTGTGTACGATTCCCAAAAGCTTTGTTAATTCAAACAAGTTGTCTGTGTAAGAAACAGTACCACAAGCCACTGGAAAATATAATAATATAAAAGAACACTACATCAAAACAATGTTTGAATACAATATAACATATTCCTAAAGTTAAATATCCAATAACAAATAAACTTGTAACAAGCAATAATACAGATGATTGAATTTTTTGTATGAAGGCATTTATGTTAACTCACAATCTCGCCACTGAATATTCTGGGTTTGAATCCTCGGCTATGGGTATGGGTTTCTGATAGTCCTGCTACCAAGTCCATGTACTCATTATTCATTCACATCTTCGCGATTAGTCTCAGAGGAAGAAAATAGAGTATCGTTGTATAGATCCAAACAAAGTTTAGGCATGAAAAATTCCAATTTTAGCCTGCTTAAAAGGGGAGCGTGGGCCTCCACGATGGCACAGTGGTAGCGTCGTCGCCTTGTAATCAAGGGGTCCCGGGTTCGATACCCGGTGGAGGCACATAGTGGTTCGGATCTGTGCATAAAGTGGACTTAAAACACCAATTCAATTAAAAGGGGAGCGGTTGAAGAAATACATCCCCCAAACATCGTTACACAGACACCATGAGATGTAGTAAAAGTTGAAACTTCCTTTCTATTAGTTAGCCGTTAATATAAACATATCAAGTAGAACGAAGGACAGAATCCATTTCTAAGCTAGGTATTTGTGTAGAATGCATCCCTCTTTTTGTAGATATTACATAAAATTGGTTGATATAGTAAACGCTATTTAAAATATATTAAAACATTGCACATCTTACTAATTAGAATTTCCTCAGAGAATTTTACTGTTATTTTCTTCTTTTATTTATATTCCTCTCCCAGTGTGTCTTCGAAGTATAGTTTACAATACAAATTAATGTTGCTTAACTTCATATGAATCTACAAAAGCGTAAACCCATTTGTCTCCCTACGTACGAAATTAAGGCGACGCGCACCGGCGAGAGTTTCTTTACCCGTCCACTAGATGGCTCTGGCGTAAAGATTGGCACGCAGGCAGTAGGCGAGTTTCCTCTTATTGTTCGGAGCCGATGGAGCTGCTACAGATAGCCACAGCCGTGTCCGTGGACTGGCCTCTCACAACTTCCGATAAAAGTCGTTGGCGGCGCGCGCTGCCCTGTGGGTGTGGTGACCCTGATGACCTGGCTTGCGTCGGATCGATTGCCCGCCGTCCAGTTTTCCGTTATGTCCCTACGGGAAAGTCTCCAGGTTTTCGAGATAGCAGGGGCTGCGAGGTAGTATCCTCAAGGGGTATTAGGAGGTAATGCTGTTTAGAGTGAAGTATTGATTTTCCTGACCAAAAAACGTTGTCAAAAAGAAAAGAAAGAAAAGAACACAAGAAGGAAGGAAGAGAAGAGGTACAGCCCCGAGAGGGAGCTGAGAGGTTTTTCTTTCAAAACATCCTGCAGCCAATCAGAACTCGCAGAAAACAAAAACTCTTCTGGAAGAAAAACACGGATATTGAGGGTCGCAGAAGTCTGCAAGTATGGGTACACAGTCTGCTTATACCTGCTACCAGAATAATTATATATGTAAAGGTATTTTTTAAGTAAATCAGATGATAATATATTGTGCAGTTGACTATAATAACAAAGATGGATTAGTAAAACTGTGCAAGGGCAATATGATAATACAGAACTCTTATATTATTTAGCATTACGAATAATTGAGATTGGTTAAAAGCAGTCAAGTAAAAGTAATAAATAAAGAGTTAAATAACGTAATTTCTTTTGTCAATATAAAGTCCAGGTGAATCTTTACACGGTGACAGATATTACTCTATCAAAATTATCGTTAGTTTTTAACTAACACACCGCAACATTCCCAAACTTTTTTGCCTACTGCAACTTTAACATAGACAACATATCTGTAATAGGAAAATTGATTTATTCATAAATTTAGAAAGTATAGCGCTAATGGGAATCTTTTTTTTTCGATATTTTGTTATCCATCTGATCCCCAGAATCGACGCCCTGATTGGGAATACTATAGAGTACCCTAGAGTAAGAGAGGATATTTTTTTTGTTTTCACGTAAGGTTACACACGATAATCTTCAAATGATTACGACCAAATAATATATACACGTTTGTATTGTTAAATCCATATCATGGGACAAATATACCGGGTGCTCCGTTCAAATCTCCCTAATTTCAATTAATCGTAGAAAAGCAAGTATGAATAATAGAGCGATGAAATTTCAGAAAATTCAAGTAAAACTCATAAATTTTATTTTCCACGCACTAATACACCTCCACATGTGCCCCATTGGTAGCACGAACAATATCCAGTCTGTATTCAGTTTCTTGCCATGTTCTCTCCAACATGTCCCCTGTTACTGTTGCAATCGTATCACGTATGCGGGTTCGTAACTCTGGGATGTTATTCACTGGAGTCGCAAACACACGATCCTTGAAGTAACCCCAGAGTAAGAAGTCCAGCAGAGTGAGGTCAGGTGAACGTGGCGGCCACCGTATCGGTCCATCGCGTCTGATCCAGCGATTAGGAAATGTCTAATTGGGAGACCTCCGAACATCCAGACTCCAGTGTGGGGGAGCCCCATCTTGTTGGAAGATGATGTCCGGTTGTAGAGCAACTATCTGGGGGTACAAAAACTGCTCCAACATGTCCAAGTACACAGGGCCTGTTACTGTATCTTGATTGAAAACAAACGGACCGATGATCCTGTCCTTCATTAGACCACACCAAACATTCAATTTTGGGCTATCGCGGACATGTTCTCTGTACACATGTGGGTTTTCAGATCCTTACGTTATGCCGCTTGACAATCCCCGAAACGTTGCTGGGTCTGAAAACAGGACGTTGTCAAGGAAGTGAGGATTCATGTCTGTACGCTGCAGCATGTCCATACCAAATTCTTTGCAACGTACATGTAGCTTATCATCTGGCTTCAATTTTTGCACAATCTGCATTTTATACGGATACAACCAAAGCCGCGTGTGCAGAACTAGATGCATTGTTGTTGGAGGCACATTGAATTTCCTAGATGCCAGACGGATGGATTTACTCGGGCTACTCTGAAACCATAGTCTATGCTGACACCCCGCTCGAATTTCTTCCACCTTTTCCTCTGACACACGACTGTTTTAGTACACTGCCGGTTGTTAGAAACTTACTAAATCGCAGCCTAATTGATTTAGCAACAGGTGCGACTCCTCCGTACACTCGCCTGAAATTTCGTTACGTTGCAATCACAGATTTTGTCTCAGCATACCACACCACTGCCTACGCGCCATTTTTATTTATGCGACCGTGGCGCTGCGTAGTGAGCAAACGGACAACTTCAAGTCATGAAAACAAAACTTGAAGATCTGGCCTTTCATTTGGTGTTACAGTTATTTCATGATTCACACTCTGTACCTATTATACATGTATTCAAAAATACGTGTAAGGAAAATTACTTAAGTCATGCATGTTCTTTCTAAACTCTTCATTTGTAATAGTAGAAGCTATTATGTGCAAATCAATCGTTTGAACTCTACAATACATAGACTTACATACTTACCAAATGTTTTCGAAGTTCTGAGTGATTGTCTTGACTATATTCAACGTACTAATAAACATCAGAAACACCTCAAAAAATTCAAATTTCAATTTAATTAGACTGCCAAAAGTGAGATTAAAGGTCCATGTAACATATTTTAATGGTGTTTACTGCTTTTAATACTTCCCTTATATATATTTGAAGTTTCTTATTCCTTCCATATCGCTTTTCTGTTACTTTTGGCTATTTGCAGTGTAGAGAATGACTCATGATTAGATGAAAAGCTCGTGCCCAGAAAGTGACTCCATAACCTTCGATGACAAGAGTTACGCCGAATACTTAACTCGTTCGGTCATGAGACTAGCAGTTATTATATATATATATATATATATATATATATATATATATATATATATATATATATATATATATATACAGATATACAAATGAATAAATAATAAATAAATAAATCAGTTTTCACCCTACCAACCTTTATTATTATTTCATCCATACTCATCGTCGTGATTCAAAGTGTAAAAGCGACGTCAGTAAAATTTAATTAAAATATAACACTTCTATTTAAACTGCTGAATCTTTATCTAACTATATTATACATTAATATTTCATGTTTAAAAATCAAACCGTTTTACCATATATTGTGACATTTTATAAACCTAACTTCAAATACAGAGGCTTACACACCGAAGTTAGATTATTAATGAAATACTAATCATGCTGTACAGAAAACTGTATTAGGTAATGTTTTTCCGAAATCATTCTGATGACTGATGTGAATCTACCTTGAAATTTATCCATTGTAATAGATCGTTTGATATCCCATCAAATTAGTTAGAAGGCAACGGAAATAACTATTGAGGGGGTAGAATGAAATTATATCATGTTAAGATTTGGAAAACTCTAGAGTCAATACCTAATTCAATTCATATCCTGCTATCAGATCGCATGAACTACTATGGAAAAATGTGTTTCTCAATGTGATAAAATATGCACACTAGAAAGTTACGTTGAGGTATGGGGGATTATAGAGATTAATTAGCTTATCGATTAAACGATTTATTGAACATTTTGTCTTACGTTACAGTAATACACACTTGAGTCTTTGTTTTGTGTCCTATATTCGCTTCTTATCCTCTTGCTGGATGTCATGGAAGATCTGAAAATAAATGAAAGAAATTACTAATTTGACATATTCTTATTTACATTTTGTGTTGAAACTTTTATAACAATTAAATTTTTATCATGAATTGTCTCGAAATATTAAAAGCCTGGTGCTGTGAAAGACTGGTTAATGTAGTGGACTGTCGAGACAAGGAATAAAATCATGAGTAGCATATTTGTAAGTGTTCTTTTAAACATTTGTGTATAATTCTCCTCGTCGCGATTAATCTACTGAGGGAGAAAGCGACGTAAAACATTATGGGACCTAAAATATGAGAAATGCGAATGGAATTGTAGTGAACTTTATTGCAATGGAAATATGCTTATTTGCCTGTGGTCAGAAATGTATATTTACGAACTTACAGGTGAGCTGAAGCGCAGTCGGGAACAAACGATATGACAATTGTGTAATGCTGGATGGTCAGACTCTTACGGAACAATGCACAAAAAATTGCTTAATTCTGTTCTTCATTGTCATGTTTATGTATAGGACTGTTTTCTTTGTTTTCAAGTGCATTCTGTAACAAAATATATCTATCGCTCGGCAACATATTAAATTTAAAAACAAGGACAAATAAACCTTAAATGAACACAGAAATGACAGTAAATAATGAAAGCAACGATTCTCATTGGTGCTGTGAATTATTTCTTTACACTAGTAGATCCCTTGTTGTGTGCGTTTTCAAAAGTGACAAAAATGCTCATAATTTTGATACTTGATACAAGTTAAATAGTATTTAAAAAGAATAAACAAAGCAAAAAATAAATTTTGTTTGGGAAAAATAGTTTGAAATGCAGAAATCAAGTTAAAACATCATGTTTTCATATTATAAATCTAAATTCTAGATACATTGTTCCAGAAGTTTTCTCAATTTCAAAAAACGAGATTTTTATGCGAGAGATCACAAAACGGAAACTGCATGTTTGAACCTTCACCCTGGCTACGAATGTAAGAACTGTACATTTCTGTATATAGATGGTGTGGAATGTAAAAAACAAAATAAGAAACATTTGCGACGGGTACAGAATAAATGTTTACCCAAAGCTTTGATAATAACAAATTGGATTATTATTAGATTACAATAATTATTATATTCTCTACTCTTCAATTTTACATCAACAGCCTGAGCATCCCAAGGCTCCAGTAAAATTTTTTGCGACGCCTATGACATAAAGGCATCTTGTATGATTTTATTTACACTGTGTACAAGTATTTGTTTGAATAAGCACTTTCATTACCATAGTAGCTTTTCAGTGAAGCTGAAACTTACAAGAAACAAATTATTTAACCACCATTAACCCCCCTCCCCCCGCCCTCTGCCCTTTCGTAAATTCCCCAGGATACGGTGTTCGTATTTATCCATCTTCATTTAAAGAGCGAAAAAAAAAAAAAAAAAAAGAAAACTTGGAGAAAGGAAAAGAAATCTGAGGGAACGGATCCGTTTTAATGAGGGGGAGAACGCCCCCCTCTTGCACTAAATGGATAAAAACTCTTTCATAACAGGCAGTTCGTGTGCGAGCTAATAGGCATTTCTTGAAGGAGCGGGGCCCCAAACAAGAGGCCCGTCGGGTAATGCGAGACAGGGCTTCATTAGGCGACAAGTAAACTGCAGGAAAACGGATTTCAGCGTCCCCGAAATAAGGAGGTCTCCCCTGTTTCTTTCTCTTTTCGAGCACTTGCCTGCGAGGTATACAGGCGCTCGTTGCTATAAATATGATCCTGTAACTCACTGTTCCCCCCTCCCAGCCGCCGTGTTCAAATTCTTGTTTCTGTACTCCTTTTTTGGTGGTGAAATTCCCATGAAAAATTTGTGTTCAAATCTTGTGTAAGAACTTTGGGTGTACTCCCTTACTAGATAACCTTTTTTATGAAATTGTACATGGACGAAAGCCTATGGCTGTCGAAATCGGACAATCGCACCCGTTTACATTGTACTCGTGACCTTGAAAAGCGACCGCCAAGACTAGCTTGGCCCCGTGTAGAGTGACTACATGTGCCACAAACATATACTCGGTTGAACAGTACGTGTGTGGATTCGTGAATACCGGCGAACAAGATCATTTAAAAGATGTCATTGGGCGTTTCTGTATATTTATGTGGAAGGGAGTAAATCCGCAAAATCCTGTTTTCACGAAAAAATTAGAAAACAACTATAAGTGTATTGAAACATCACGCAGAAGTTACTGGTAATTTTCAAACAACCCTTCCACATAAAACAGCACTTGCAACACCTATAATTTTAAATATATACAATGAATAATGATTCAATTTCATCTTGTTCTCACTCATCCTCATCGTCGCGATTAACTAAAAGTGGCGGAATGGCGTCGGTAAATAAGAAAAAATAAACACATTTAGTAATAGACAATTCCAAAGTTATTTCCGGATACTTTACATATAACTTAAATAATGAAATATGTAGGTGGATGTGGATGAATATGAAATATAACATGCAGATTAGGGTGTTTCATTTTGTAAGGCAAAAAATAAAATGTAAAATTTTTGCAGACTTTGCTTACGCCCCGAGTCTCAGTGATGTAAAAGATATATATGCCAAATTTCAAGAAGATTGGATAATATTTAGAGGTTGCACACTTTGATCAGTTTTGTAAAAGTAGGCAAAAAATACGATTTTTCAATGTTAATTACTTTTATTGGGAAAACTAGAAATCACAAATTTAAAATAATATTAAAACTAGACACTAAGATTAATAGGTAGTATGATAGGCAAAACATGTGTTATATTAATCAACTTTGAACGATGCATTCCCTTCTTTTGTTCGCTTGGTGACGACTTTTCTGTGATGCTCGACTGCCCTCAAGAAGAATTGTTTTTCTTGTTCGTCCCTGACCGATTCGTTAAACATTTTTAATCAGAGCAATTCCTCTTTCTGCGGTATCATTGGCCACCTTAAGAGCGTTCACATGGCTTCTTAGAGAATCACTGCAGTATTCTGTCACGTCGTGG
Organism: Lepisma saccharinum; assembly: GCF_977018435.1. NCBI lineage: Eukaryota > Metazoa > Arthropoda > Insecta > Zygentoma > Lepismatidae > Lepisma > Lepisma saccharinum. Next base: position 13,678,915 of record NC_139256.1, on the reverse strand, counting down.
ATCCCAAACAATTCAAAGAACGTCTTTGTTTTATGAGTAACGAAATGGCTCAGGTCTTTTCCTTCAAAAATTAGGTTTTTACCCTCTAATCGTTTCATTTCCTTTTTCTTTGCAGGCTTGGTTTCTAAATTTTTAGTCATATTTTCCTTATCAGCCTGAGTAATACGTTCGTCCAAAAAAGCCAATCCTGCGTTTGTTTCTGACGGATATCAAAGGTGTCTCTTAGCAACTGTGAGAGAACTTTTTTTGACGTCTGCATCTGGGTAAGTGCTCAGAAGCTGTAGCATATCCAAATCATTCTTTGGAGCCCATCGACTTACAATTGCCTCGTGCCAAAAGCGAACATATATGAGGCTGACAAAATGTGTAACCCGTTTCATTCCTTTCAATTCTCGTTGAGGAATATTCAACTGTTTAGTGAAGAGGACAATTTTAAGTGCATATATTGCCTTTGCCATCCACCTTGCTTGATGCAGAGCCCCTAGGATCCTGAAACTGAAGTCGTTTTGAGACCAACCTCCTAGGTACAGGAGTGAGAGTTGTAATAACTCTTTGTAGTCTTCTCTTGGATGACTTTCGCCTTCTAGGACATTTTGGATGTAGTTAACCATTTTCACTCGTTGTTCTAGAAAGCCTTGAACGGGACTTTCTTCATCCAGCATTGTCGTATATGACTTCTTATCAAGTGAAGCCAACAGACTTTGGAACTTCCGAAAAATCTGGATGTCAGGACCACTTGATGGTACGCCACAACACTCCTCAAACACTCCTTTCAATATTAGGTCATGGGTGTGATGACGGCAAGCCAATCACAACAATGTTCGTCCGAATTCCCTTTCAATTCTGGTACATGCCCCTTGGATCAGTCCTGTATTAGATGCTGTAGTATCAAAACACATAGCGATGATATTGTCACGTAGGACAAATCGGTCCACTTCCCGAATAACTACTTCAGCCATCTGCTCACCAGTGCTTTTCAGGGCAACAGGTATGTCAAGAAAATGCTCAAAATCTTTGCCAGTCACTAGAACTGCAACTCTATCTTCCAAAGTTTTGACACTCCCATGGGCAACTGAGGACAACAGTTTACTATCCCAATGCAAGACCAAATGAGGAGGATTTTCAAAGAGTGACTCTTCGATTTTCTTTGCCATTTTACTTCTATTGATCGCCCGAGCTCGGTAAACGGTAGCTGGAGATACGGAAATTTTTGAAACATCGTGGCCAAGGCTCCTTGCAGTTGCTATAAATGAAGTACTTGCTTGTGGAATAGAGATCCCAAGTAGACGTTAGTGTCTGATCAAGAGGTTTTAATCTAGGACTTGAACGTAATTTTTTCGTTGCTGGAGGCGAAAACTCGGCCTCGTCACTAGGTGCTGATGATGATGGAAATGAGTCTTCCAGTATAACTGTCTTATTGATGCCAGCGATAGCTTTGTAATGTTTATTCTTATATGAATCATTTTTGTCTTCTTTTGTACACTTAGTTCTTATTTTCGAGGCGAAAACCTTGTCTACTCCACTCATTGACGAACTCATACGATCTTCTCTTTGTGACCTAAGTAATTCTTTTATCTTCTTGTGATACGCTATTCATGTCCATCACATTTTGCCGGGAAATGTCAAATATCTCGACGAGATCACCTTTCCAAATCTGCCGTTTCACATTTGCTTATCCGTGTTTCTCGATTTCTCTTTACCCAGATTTTGGTATTCTTTGTACAGCTTCTGTATACCAGCACAGATATTCTCCTACGTCTTAACAGGGATATTTGCTTTCCTCCACACTTCCTTTAGTTTAGTACTGGTAGATTTAGCAGCATCCGAAAGTGTTTCTTTCATTTCCTTGTGATGGTAAATAAAAACTAAAAGTACTTGTTCCTTTGAAGGGAGCCGAGCTCCTAAAAACTCACCACTAGGCACCTTTTCTAGCAGTCAAATTCCTCTTTCAGATCCCATTTTAAAGTTCAATTACCTGCACAAGGTGAAAGAAATACATGAGAAGCCCATTAGTACAAAGCACTTCAATATTAGAAATTTCACTAGTTTGAGATAAAAGTGATCAATGTGTGCAACCCCTAAATATTATCCAATCTTCTTGAAATTTGGCATATATATCTTTTACATCACTCAGACTCGGGGCGTAAGCAAAGTCATATGAATATCACATCTTTGGAAAAATGAAACACCCTAATGCAGATGTTAATGAATTTGAAATATAACATGGAAATGTGGATGAATTTGAAATATAACATGCAGATGTGTATGAATATGAAATATACTTGGAAACGTGGATGAATATCAAATATAACATGCAGATGTGGATGAATATGAAATATGACATACAGATGTGGATGAATAGAAATATAACATGCAGATGTGGATGAATATGAAATATACTTGGAAACGTGGATGAATATCAAATATAACATGCAGATGTGGATGAATATGAAATATAACATGCAGATGTGTATGAATATGAAATATAACATGCAGATGTGGATGAATATGAAATATAACATGCAGATGTGGATGAATATGAAATATAACATGCAGATGTTAATGAATTTGAAATATAACATGGAAATGTGGATGAATTTGAAATATAACATGCAGATGTGTATGAATATGAAATATAACATGGAAACTTGGATGAATATGAAATATAACATGCAGATGTAGATGAAAATGGAACACAACATGCCGATGTGTATGAATATGAAAAATAACATGCAGATGTGGATGAATATGAAATATAACATGCAGATGTGGATAAATTTGAAATGTAATATGCAGATGTGGATGAATTTGGAATATAACTTGGAAATGTGAATGAATATGAAATATAACATGCAGATGTGGATGAATATGGAACACAACATGCCGATGTGTATGAATATGAAAAATAACATGCAGATGTGGATGAATATGAAATATAACATGCAGATGTGGATGAATTTGAAATGTAACATACAGATGTGGATGAATATGAAATATAACATGCAGATGTGGATGAATTTGAAATATAACATGGAAATGTGGATGAATTTAAAATATAACATGCCGATGTTATGAATATGAAAAAGAACATGCAGATGTGGATGAATATGAAATATAACATGCCAAATCGAAAACAATTCACAGCGCATTGTAGCAATATTGATTTGCTTCTCCGCCAAGCTTGTAAAACCCAAAAATAGAAGCACCATAATGACGTACGCTGAAAGAAGGGGAAAACAAATATTCATATGTCCTGGAGGTCGTCCCGACGGCTGTCCACATTCTGATTTGTTCTCTCATTGGTCGTCCCCTCCACTTCCAGCTCCGGGGAGAAGAAAAAAAACCGTCCCATGGAGACAACCACCTGGACAAGTAATTGGATCTCGGAGGAGCTTGTTATTCTCTGTTCCGGAAAAACAATGGTCCCCGACGACAGGCATCCCCCTCCCGTGTGGCCCCCGGAGCGAAGAGTGGACCCCCTTTTATGGGGGGCCCGCTGGAAGCACAGATGGAGTCTGAGGTCTTTATTGGATGATGGACAGCGTCTAAGAAAGCTGACGGTGTTAAGAGGGCGGAAAGAATGAAGGAACAAACAATGGAATGGACTGAAGGTGAAAGAGAGAGACGTCTTGCTATGATTAACCCTTTGAGCACCGCTCGTTTGAAATGCACAATCAATAGGAAAACCTCTCTCATTGTTTGTACTCTTGAAGGCCAGTTGTTCTGTATTGGAGTATTTGCAGAGGCGTGGCTTTGAAAGTGGCGACAGCCATTTTACATTATGGGGTAGATATTTGCCATATTTTTTTTTAAAGCAATGACGTAGCTAATATTATTGTGTTTGATTTTTTATTTATTGATTTATTTTACTTCGCTTTTCTGCCACTTTTGGCTAATCCCGAAGATGAGGATGAGTTCACAAATAACATCAACGCCCAATTCGGGATTTGAACCCGGGACCCCTAGTGTCGTAGCATACTGTACTCTAACCACTCCGCCACGGAGATCGGTGCCTGATGTGTTCTGGGGCCCTTATTTGAATACATATTAATTTAGCTTAAAATTCGATATTCATTTCTGTGTGTTAATGATATTCATTACATAATATTAACCATACACACATAACATTTTCTGTGTCACATTAAGTTTTCATTTGTACATAGTATATTCGTGCTTTATAAATACATATCAAATTAATATTATTAAATGAATTTTACGTACATTCCAACAAATGCAATAACGAAAAAGATGAAGCCACTTGTATTCTACATGCATTATGTTTAGAAAAATAATTTGGACGGTTGTATTTTTACATTTTTGAATTAAAATTTATTCTGAGCCACGAAAACTTTCGATGGGCCACGGAAAAGTTTTTGGGGCAGTGCCTCCGGTCCCCGCTTAACGAAGTCCCTGCTTGAGCGTTTTTGCTTAATCGAAACTAAGGCACATATTGCATTTACAATTGTTATATTTTTACAACTACAATTTTTCTACATTTTTGGTTTGTAAATGAATACCAAAACGTATGATCGATCTTGCATAATGTGACAAAAGGTATTTTTTTTTGTTCTCGCAGAACCATAGCTATGAAACAAGCTTTGCAAAATAAGATGATTTACACAAGTGTTTCGGCTATTATTTTAATCTCTCGTTCATGTCATGAAAAAGTCAAAATTAATTATTCTTGTTTTTTTTTATTTCTTAAAGATTTAGAAAGGGATTGTGTGTAGCATATCTTTGAATTCTTCAAGAGATAGGCTAACTCATTCCGTGTTCTAAAAGGACAATAGTTTCAGAAGAATGACATTGGTGACCTTCAAAAGATATAGACTAACTCACTCTCAAGCTAAATGTAAAATAAATGATTAATTTATTTGGCATAATAGCAATAAATCACTATTCCAGGATTCTTTCGCTCATTTCAAAAATACGAATGCTTTTGTACTGTCAAAGTAATGGATAAAAATGAGTTTCAAAGTGTCATTGGACATAGAGACGTGGCATTAATATCGAGCTAAATACATTTCACGACCATAGGGGTTAGGAAACTTATCCATATTCCGCCCCCGACGTTTCTGCACCCTTCCTCGGGGGAGGCGCGTGGCTGAAGGGGGGAAGGGAGGACTTTGGCCCGGAGGCAATCGTCTGAAGCCAGTCAGAGTGGACAGGGTGATTTATGAGGTACACCTGACAAGAACCGAAGAGAGGTTTCGGAACGCATTTCAGCGGGTAGCCAAGTTGGCAGCGGAACGTGGAATTCGGACCAAGTAAGTGCTCGGAGATGGATGGTTGGCTGGCGGGGAAATCGAAGTATTGGACACGCTAGAAGGAGAAGATGTGAGGAGATTACCAAGTCCTCTGGACATTAAAGTCTCCCCTCTTTTTTCCTTCGGCGGGTCCGTTTTTCATTTCTTTAACTCCGCAATGGACACGAGTCCTCGAGGGGTGGGTTTTCTCGAGAGGGGTTGATGGAGAAAGGTTCTGACCTACGATGCATACAAATCCACCCCGAAGGAACCTCGGAGTCAAATTGGAAACTCCACACGAGGAATACCAAAAGCATTCTTTATCTCAGTTAGGAGCGAGAGATCACGTAGAGCTATGACCGTCTTCTGGACATTTGTTGGAGAAGGCTCGGCTGCGGGAGAAATGCTGATTAGATCCCCCCTACTGAATGTATTTCAGGTTTTTACCTCTGCGGGTTTTTTATTTCAAGAAAATGGAGTAAGATTAGGCCCAGCCAGGGCTTTGTAGATCTCGACGCCCTCGTTTCGAAATCCGACGGTTCCAAAAGAGCCAATGGACGTTTATGGCTTCGGATCTTGAGCGGGAAAAAGAGAAAAGAAGTTGTGTTTATTTATCGATGCACCACCTTAGAACCAGAGCTCTGTCCTTGGCCGAAACCCAGGGGAAAGCTAGTGTTTGGAAATCGAGAACACATTTACCCGCGCGGCCAAATCAGCAGTCCGTCTCCCAAATCCCCAGCCCGCCGCTTGTATCCATTCGCGAGAAGACGTACAGGTATCTTGAGGGCGGCGAAAGAACTTAAGATCCTCCTGAAATCCCTCCTCGGCCCATCTCGACCCGGGAAAAAAAGGTAAAACATTCAAACGACACAATCATTGTCCGCCCGCAGACCACCTCCATTGGTGAAAACCTAATAAAATGGAGACTCTACCGGAATACGAAATGAAGACAACAGGAGGACATTACACGTGTCTATCGCTTCTTTAAATTCCCTGCTGTCAGGATGTGCTCGTTTGGGGGAAGAATTAGAGCATGTGTTTCTGCGAGGTACGCGCTCCTGAGTCTCTGTTTTCATTGGACAAGATTCCCCCTATCATGTCGCTCCCAGAAAGCAGGAGTAATGCATTAGGAGTCGTTTCGATAGTGTATTGGTTATCGCTGTGTCGTGTAGTCGTGTTCCTATCTCTGGAGCTAGCGGCCCTGGGTTCGATCCTGTAAAGTGACCTAAATTTTTACTGTTGAACAAGCAGCGCGAGGACATTTAGGGAGTTTCAACGAAAAGAAGTAAAGGGCTCTAGCCTAGAAGCCTGAAAACAGCGACGATGGGACTCCATCCGCTAGCCACGTGTCACACGACCTCAAAAGGTTGTAGCGCCACGGAGTATTTTGATGTTGGTGCTCTCTCCGTTTAAGCAAGCCTTCAACCATTAATGTCCCAGCATGTCACAGTACTGCAAAGAACAAACTTGTCGTGAATAAGTCCAACTCAACGCTAAATGTAGACTTATAAAATATAATGGTCTTTATTTAAGCAGACGTGTTTCGGCATCATGGGCTGTTCTTACAACCAACCCTTGTCACAGATTAAAAAAAAAATAGAAAAAGCACAATGATTGTGATAATACAATAAAGATAACACAAAGATTATACAATGATGAAATAATACATTGATAAGTATAATTGCTTACTGTGTATACTGTGAAATAAATAGTGTATTGTCTGTGGGGGGGATAGGTATGCGTTATATGATGTGTAAGTGCAGTTGCAATTATTACAATTGATGTACAAGGGTTGGATAAAAAGTAATGGCAACACTGCTGTCCCGTGAAAGGGGTGAGTCACAGCACCACAAGCGTTTCGTGGCTGATAAAGGAATGTCAGACGAGGAAGTATAGTGAGTGGGAGCGATTGTATGTTATTCAGTCAAAAACAGCAGTGCTCTGAAGCAGTGGACGAGAGTGCAAGCGCCCTAGCAATATGTTTAGGCAAGAAGAACAACGTCTCTCAGGCAGACGGTCAACGCAGCCTACTTCTGCACCTTCTTGCAACACCACCTTCGTCTCGCATTAAGAAGGAAGCGACGGCACGGTGTCCCATCATCCTGCTTGACAATGCAAGGTGTCACACTGCGAACAATGTGACGGCGCTCCTGCATAACTGGTAGTGGGAGGTACTGGAACATCCGCCGTATTCACCGGTATGAGACCGTGTGATTACGACCGTTTTGTCAAAATGAAGGAACCACTGGGCGGGAAGCACTAGGACACGCGCGAAGCCATCATACGTGCTATAGGGCGGTCACTGCGGGACATCGACAGAGATGGACGCGCTGACGGTGTACGACGCCTTCCATACGTGTGACAGAAGGTCGTAGAGATGAGGGGCGATTACTTTGAAGGAATGTAACACGTGCTCCTCTGCCAATACAGTCAAGTACCAATTATACCAGTGTTGCCATTACTTTTTATCCAACCCTTGTAGTTGTGTTGGGACATCTATACATTATTTAGTTTTAATGGTAACGGAACTTTATGAACACCCTGTATATCCGTCTTGTGTATTTCTCGTAATTTATCGCACATGGCAAATGCCAACTTCTGAAGTTTGTGTAATGTTTCATTGATATGTGCATGTCTTGTGATGCTTCAAGATCAAAACCCATTTCAACATTACGGTAGTACAGCGAAAGATCCTCAGGACCTACTGGTTGTTGAAGATATTTTGCCCAATTGGGCTAATTGGAACCAGAAAAATGTGACCTTTGCCAGGAAGCAATCTGAGGACCCTTAACTAAAAATCGATTGCGCAAACGTGGAGACACAGTGGCGGCGATTGGGTACTAAACCGGAGGGGCAAGGTGCCGAAACTGGGGAGGTCAAAGACAGTTTACATTACCATAATACATAAGATTTAGCATAGTGCAGGGGCAAAAGCGGCAAAAAGTGGGGGGTAACCGCCCCCCTCGCCCCCACTAATCGCCGCCACTATGTAGACCTATACAAAGGATAAGAAGATTGTTTAGATTTGAGGTTTATTAGTTATTGGGAGAAATACGGCTTGGACTCTATTCTTGCCATTGGCGTGCCTAGGATTTTCGAAAAGGGGGTGGGTTACGTGTACTGTTTTTTGAAGTCAGTCCTCATTTTACCATATTTTTCTGCCTTTCTTATTTTTTGGTCCGAAAGAGGTGTTATAACCCTCTTCTTGGACACGCCACTGATTCTTTCGCAGCACCACTACTGCAAGATGAACTTATTTCGCTTCAATTTCAAATTAGAAACTTTTGGAGAGACAGTGTCCCAAGCGTCTCCTCTGAGAATCCGCCATTGGAAAAAAAAAACTAAAAAAAAATTCACTTGAACGAAGTCATTTATTCGCTAAGAAGCGACACGCAAATCTCCCAGGTCGCAGACAGTTCGAAAATGGGTTTGAGCTACCGATGACTACCAGTATCTAATTCGTTTGATTCCGGCAAGTCATCGGGAAGAGGCGCCTGTCAACTGTCACGATATTTCCTGCTTCCAGCGCCTCCTGGGATGTCGCCCCCTGACCCATTAAAAGCTGTGACCGTTTCGGTGAGAGGGGCGAACGGAGGGGTTGGAAAATTGTAAAGTTTGAAAACTGCACCTCATCTCCAAAGTGTGACTAATGGAGAATAAGGGGCTGGTGGGTAGGCCGGATCTATCACCATCCAAACTTCCATTTTAGTCGAAATTGAGGGACGGTTTCCAACTGACACTTGTTCAAAGTCTCAAGGTGTCCCGGTGGCTTGGCATGATGCCGTCGAAACTGTAGTAGTGGTTAGCACAGCGCGCTACGACGCCACGCAGACCATATCAGCACGAGCATTCCCAGAAATATGTGTAGAGCAGGGAGGTCATTGATAAAACTTACTAGAAATAATAACTATAGGGTGAGTCATAAGTCGACCTCCCCGATGGCGCAGTGGTAGCGTCGTCGCCTTGTAATCAAGGGGTCCCGGGTTCGATACCCGGCGGAGGCACAAGTGGTTCGGATACCACTTTAAACTGTAGGTCCAGTCCCGATTAGCCTTACTGTGCATAAAGTGGACTTAAAACAACAAATCAAGCAACTCAAGCGAGTCATAAGTCTCCATACAAATGATGAAAACAATGACTAATGTTTATTTCTACTTTTCAGTCAGGTGAACCAATGAAAAGAGATGCCACTAACGAAGGAAGAACGGATTGACATCATTCTGTTGGCTGGGAGTGGTACCGCCCGTCATGTAGCACGTACATTCAATGCAACCCACAGAACGCAGATGACATGGTGGCCAAACTTATCAAGAAATTCAGACGGACAGGTTCCGTCGCAGGCCTGGAAGACCAAAGACAGCAACAGATGAAAGGAGGGCAACGCAGGTGCCACGGTGTCATGGGTTATCTGCGTTCTGTGGGTTGCAATTAATGTACGTGCTACATGACGGATGGTACCACTCCCAGCCAATAAAATCATGTCAATCCGTTCTTCCTTCGTTAGTGGCATCTCTTTTTCATTGGTTCACTTGCCTGAAAAGGAAAAATAAACATTAGTCACCGTTTTCAGCATTTGTATGGAGACTTATGACTCACCCTGTACAATTACCACGGTTATAATTGAAATTTTACAATAAAAGCTATTATAAGTTATTAAAGTAAACCAATTTTACATTTTGTACAGTTAGTGCACAGAGATTCATAGTTATTGTATTTTTTTATTAACTTTTGTACATTCCGTTCAAAAAAAGGCTTTAAAAGTTAGGGCTAAATTTACTCATAAAGTTTATATTGTATGACCTTTCACAAAGAAAACTATAAGTTTTTAAGCTGTGGATCCATTTATACTTTGGATTAAATGCTAGAATATAAAACATAACCTAGTTCTCCTATTATACACTAAACTTTTTTCGATCCAATGTTGAATCGTGCTAAGCAAGCAAAATTAATTACCACTATACACTATTTAAATTAGATATTTGTATGATTTCGGGGGGGCTGAATCCCCTTTAGCCCTCCCCCTGGCTACGTGCCTGACGCCAGGGACTGGACTCCTAGCGTTTTGTTTGAGTTTATGTTATTAAGTACACTTTATGCACAGTGAGACTAATCGGGACTGGACCTACAGTTTAAAGTTTGATCCGGACCACGGTATCGAACCCGGGATACCTTGATTACAAGGCGACTACGATATCGGGGAGGCGGGGTGATCTTGTGAATGTAACATTTTCGTCATATCATCACTCATCCTCATCTTGGAGGTCAACCAAAAGTGGCCGAAAGGAAAGAATTTATCAAAACTAAGTTATTTCAGAGGTTTTCACCATGCCTACTACGCCAGGGATCCCGGGTTCGAGTCCTGTTTCCGGCATTGGTGTTCTTTGTGAGTGTCCATTCATCAACTTCATCATTTTGGCTTTCTTCCGACACTAGGTCACATACACTGAAAAAGTTGACTGCTATCCAACTACTGTAAAAAAATGACCGTTTTAAAAGTATTAACCACCATGACATACAGGTAGATACAGCAATTAATCTAATTTTAATAATTCACCTTCTAAAAATACAGGGTGTCCACCGTGAGACTGCAACATTTTAAACAAATATAGTGGGAATGAAGATTTGTATCTGTACATGAAAATGATAATGTAACTCACAACGTTTTGAGCGTAACTCACAAAATTCAGTTCAGTGGACTTGCACATAGGCTCCCTTGGTGGCACGAAGAATGTCTTTCGAACGATATCCGCACGTTTTATACAACCTTTTCCGTTATGCCGGGTTCCAGCGGCGGCGTCGAGATTATCTAGGGGTGGGAAACGAAATTTAGGGGGTGCGATGTTGAAAATATCACCACAACCTGTGCACGCTCGTTTGGAATCGCCATTTTAGAAACAATTTATTGTTTTAGCGCCACTGTGGTTCGAGCCCGAACTACAACATTTACCACGTAAACGTTTTGAGTTTCTGCTTCTCCTCCTATTGGAATCATAACAGTTTGACCAGAAATGCAAAGGAAATAAAGTTTCAAAATGTTGGAGTCTCACGGTGGACACGCTGTGTATCTTTTGTGCACGCAGCTGCAATTCATAATCATTATTGATCATTAATGTTCATACTCAAATTTTAAAAACGGTTGTCAAAGGAAGTAACTTTCCGAACACTGGAATTTTCGAAAACAGCTTAGGTCCAGCGATGTTAGTTAGGTATGTTTTCCAACGAGTCCCTAGCAACGGAAATTATCTTCCGATTGTGGCATTCTTATTAGCCTGAACCTCTGTACACACTACGCTCCAAGAACGCCTCGTTACGAGCAACACAAAAGTTACGCTCTGACACCTGAAGCGTAACAGTGCGTTAAAAACAAGCTAACGCAGCCTCCCTGCATCGGTCCACGATCCCCCCCCCCTCTTCGTCCCGGTATCCTGCGCGAGGAATAAAATATGTAGCCCTTCCCCACAGCGCAATCCCAGTGAAAAGCCCCCCCGGCAAATTGAAGCCTGGGGGGCTACTCTCCTGGGCTTCATGAATCAGCTTAAAAGTTCCGAAGGGTTTATTGGTGATCCTTCTCCCCCCCACCGGCGCCCGCTTCCAAACTTTCTCTGTCGTCTTTCTCTCCATGTACGACTTCGTACTTCCCAGTTTCTTTCTTTTCTTCGCAGAGGGCAGTAAAGTCGCCGCTCGGAAGACTTGATTACCTCTTCCTCATGGTTCCTGATTTTAGTAAACAACTTCGGACGGACAAAATACGATCGGGACGACTTTCTTTTTTTTTTTTTTACCCTTCCTTCCTCGCGTTCAACCTTCTCGCTGACAGCGGTGATAGATGAGGTTTTTCCGAAGTTTGGGAGCGCGATGGACGGTCTGTGGCGGCCAATGCGGGATATATTTCCCCACCAAGGTTGCCCGAGACTTTGCGCCAGGCCACGCAAGATGGCACTGTCCAAATGCCGTATACTAACTAGTGACGTCAGAGCAAGGCATTTGAAAACATGGCTTGGGAGCAGTGGCGCTAGCGTCGTTAGTTAAAATCACGGGAAAACCTGTAGTTCGCATATTTTACGAGGTTAACAGAAGTTATAGCAGTATTGTTATTTCATCACTGTCATTCATTCGTGAAACAAAGTGTCATTGCATGGGAGTCACCAGAATTTTTTGTAAGAAGGATGGGGGGTTAGACCATTAGTAAACCTTAATACATAGGCGGAGTTCTGGAGGGGCCATTGGGGGCCTGGGCTCCCCAACTTAAAAAATATTAAAAATAACACTTGATTAAGTTCAGTTACTACTTTTTTGTTATGAAGCCATACCGCAAATCTTGACGTTTGGCATGTTGGCATCAAAAGAACTTTTCAATTTAATTTTTCTAAAATTTCTGAAGCTTACTATTGTACCGTAACTTTTTAAAAGTAATACGAGTATTGTATCAATAAAAAAATTAATGAAATGCAAAATACAATAATCGTACTGTTTTGCTTCTTTTAAAACTGACAATCAATATACTAATGAATATGTTTTTACTTAAGCGAGGAAATTTAACATTTTCAAATCTAAAAGGCCTAAAACGCAGTGTTCTTTTTCCGGGGGAAGGCCTCCGGACTATTGAATATCCCCTAGTTTATAATATCATATGCTTCTCTCAGAGTCTGGCCCCCTAAAGCAAGAACTCAAACTCCGCCCGTGCCTGAATAGTAGATATAATAGCAATAATTATTATTATTATGCTTATAAAATAACTATTATAAACCAATAAAATAAAAATAAACCAATTTTATACCAAAATCATTATTCCTATTACTATTATCTTATCATTGGGGGAACTTGATCCACCAGATAAGTGAATATCCACAAAACACAATGCAAAATAAAAAACCTGACCGTACTATAATACAAAGACAGTTTTTGTTTCCTTAAAAACAAAGAGGGATGTGCTCAATAGCTACTGTAGTATTGCTTTTGACCGAGATCAGTCAGTATGTTTCAAGATGGCGCGCACGTAATTGTATTTGGTATATGCTCTCTCTAGAATATATTTTCTAAGCTTAAGAAAGGGAACTGGTAGAGAATTTAGGAAATAACTTGAGCTACAATTTGGTAATATAATTTTTGCTATGTGGTCACTGCTGTAGGAGTGACTGGGCTGGTGACCACAACTACCTTTAATTTACAGCTCTCAGTTGACATTTTTAAATCTGGTGGATATATTTGAGGACTTCATCACTGACCGAACTTCAAGCGACAGTCGCAGGAGTAACCAAAGATCCAATCACCGCAGTACGGCACTTCCAAACCAACAAATCAGATGGAAGTAATGGAAACGACACTTCACAACGAGAACTTCAGGAAAAATGCATTCCTTCATTGAGAACTAGTGGTATGGTAAAGCATTTGAGGGGTACAGTGGCGTATGCTGAGTCTAAGACCTGCACTATTGTTGTTCCGTCCAAAGAATGGACCTGGAAATTCTATTTTTATCTTTTCTGTCGAAAGCCAAAGGGGGTCACATGAACCGCTGAACCAATCGGCTTTGTCTAGTTGCCGTGGTGACGCGTTGCCAATTTTTTCGTTTCGAGTCGTTTTCGAAACAGGTGGCACCCTCAACAAGGCCGAGCATAGCGGTGCCTAAGGATTGCCGCAGCCCAGCAAGCGAATAGGTCTCCGATTCAGTGCCTCTCCCTGAAATGCGAGCGAAGGGGGAATGTTGACAGGAAGAGGTGTCGTGTTCGACTGGACAAAAATCAGGCGTGTAGCAACACCGCTTTTCTTCCCTTGAACTGGAGGCGGAAAGTCTGGGTTTCCTCAAGTCCATTCTTTGGCCGGGCGGACTTTAGCTCACTATGACACCTGGTCCTGGGCTATGGAGGAGGGGAGAAGTCTAGGTTCATTCTTGATGTCTTCAAGGAACCCACGTTACCATTCCAACAGTAGTCAGGTTGCAAACTTATACAAATTCAGGTTGCCAACTTCTAAGAATTCAGGTTGCCAACTTCTAAGGATTCAGTTTGTCAACTTCTAAGAATTCGGGTTGCCAACTTCTAAGGATTCGGGTTGCCAACTTCTAAGGATTCGGGTTGCCAACTTCTAAGGATTCAGGTTGCCAACTTTTAAGGATTCAGGTTGCCAACTTCTAAGGATTCAGGTTGCCAACTTCTAAGGATTCAGGTTGCCAACTTCTAAGAATTCAGGTTGCCAACTTCTAAGAATTCGGGTTGCCAACTTGTAAGGATTCAGGTTGCCAACTCCTAATAATTCAGATTGCCAACTTCAAAATCGCCATTATATCTTCTATTTGAAATCAGGTTAATCTAATATATTTTTCTTCAGTATTTTACTTTCTAGGCTTCAGGCTTCGCAGGTAGCCTAGCTGGCCTGGAATATACGCTCCTGTAAGGGGAATAGGCCAAATGTTTCAAGATGACTGATGAAAACTAATATTTTCCCATTTTTTTGCGCGCTTGGATAGCTGTAAATTCAGGGATATATAGCTGAAATGTTTATGAGTGTACCTACTGATCAAGACTTCATTTAAGTGTGGTTAATTTGTTTCATTATGATGTACTTTAAGCTACCATTGGTAAGCTTTGAAATGTACAGTCACTGACAAAGAAAACGGAACACCTAGATCCTGAAATACTCGTTTTCCTTCAAGCCGTAGAGGTAGGCAACACACAACGGCTTGCAGGGAAGCGAGGATTTCAGGATCTAGGTGTTCCGTTTTTTATTGCCGGTGTGTGTACACTGAACGCGGGTTGAAGAGCAGGCGAGATAATTCAGAATGTACAGGTATGACATTACTGTCAGTGGCGAGCACTCTATATAATGTATCCAGGTTTAACGCATGTAACCCCTTGCCTTGGGTGTGGGTAGTCAGCTGCTATTTAACATTCTTGTCAACATAGTGCGGAAAGAGAAAGTGTCATTCATGCATGCATATGTTCTTGAAATATGAAGTAGTGGGTGTTTTGTAACTTCAGATACCCCTATTTGGGGGACACTGTGCCCCGAGGATTACGTCACTGTGCTAAAAAATGGCCACTAAACACTACTTACTCCATTTGTCGGAAGTATTTTGTTTACAAGGCAGTCACTGAATCATTTCCTCACACCTTCGTTGCCTTGTTTCATCTCCAACTAATCTCCCTCTTGCAAAACCCCCTCGTTTTGGACCCCCCACCCCCACCCAGGAATCTTGGGCCATTCTGACCCCTGCCCTCTGATTCACACATACATTTACGGATCGGATGTCACGCTGGGCAGCCCGAGAGCTGGACGGAGGCGTCACTTCCTGGAGCCAGTTTCCGGTTCCTTATTCCCGGAAACTGAACCCGGAACTGGACCACGAGGAGCCATTACATCACGCTGGGAGGGACATCTATATAACACGTGGCAAATGGAGGAAACTGCCGCGAAGCGTCTATTCGTGTGTGGATTTTAGAAAAGAGAAATGGCAGTGACCAGAATGTTGGCGCTTTCTTGTGATAGTTCCCTCGGTCAGCCACCCAAACTGTCCACAGTTACTGCGAACCTTCTAAAATAACTTCAGTCGACCTACGTGGCTGAGTAGTTAGCCCAGCGTGCTTCCATTCATCAATTTCATCATATCATCACTCATCCTCATCTTCGCGATTATCCAAAAGTGGAAAAAAGCGACATAAAATAAACCAAACCAATCAGAAGTAACTTCAGACATTCACTGAGAAACATTATATGTGGTTCGATGCTTAGAAAGGGATGATTAGTACTCAAGCTTCTAGCGGGAGAAAGTCACAGACCTTATGAAAGTAATCGTACTATACTTATACCTTTTATCATTCGCTTTCGAGCTCCATCCCGATCACGGTTAACCTCAGCCCTGGAGACTATACCGTGTGTCTGGCTTAAAAGTATAAAACAAGAAAAGTTAATAACTTGTAAGTTTATTAAGATATTTGCGTACAGTTTTCTTCTACCTATAGAGTAACTCAAAAAGTTATTTTACTTACCTAATACACTACGATATGTGCACCATTATGAAAAACTCAATATGCTGACCAAGGCAGTATTTTTTTTTATTATAAAACATGAACTAAACATAACGTTTCAAACTTCTAGCAAGGTCTTCTTCAGACTCTGCACCAAATACAAATGTAACAAGGTACAAAACAGGACGATATATATACACAAACATTACTCCCCTCCAGACTATTAGAAAGTTGTTCTGGAACATTCTAGCAGGTGGCTTTCCCTTGTCAACTGTACTTTCACCTAAAAGGCTAAACATATTTTCTTCCATCTAGAATGTGGTTGAACTCTTTATCTCACGCTCTTTTTCCTTCATTCTTCTTCCTTCTTCTGTTTTCTGTGTGTTTTCTCGGTCACTCCAGGTTTAATTCTGGGATGTTGTGGTCAGAAAATTTTCCCAAAGTCTACAGTTACTGCGAACCTTCTAAAGATGTGAAGCGTGATTTAGAAGTAACTTCAAGAAGAAGAATGAAGGAAAAAGAGCTTGAGATAAAGAGTCCAACCACATTCTAGATGGAAGAAAATATGTTTAGCCTTTTAGGTGAAAGTACAGTTGACAAGGGAAAGCCACCTTCTAGAATGTTCCAGAACAACGTTCTAATAGTCTGGAGGGGAGTAATGTTTGTGTATACAGGGTGATTGGTAATTAGATGTATTCCCTGAAATGGGTTAAAGTAGAGACAATTTGCAATAAATTTGACCATATGATACCCCGTCCGAAAATTAGTAGTTTTCGAGATAATCTAATTTCTATTGTTGTTTTTTTTTAAAAAATGACAATTTTCCACATAAAAAGATGAATTGAGAAAAAACTGCTTATTGTATGGAACTTATTTCAGCTTTTTCTGATAGCTAACAAATAAGTGGTTGGTTGAAAAAAAAGTTTTTCCCAAATAACAATCACATGTAAGTAACGGCTGGGTCTAAACTTACAAGTGATGATAAGAAAATACACTCTTAGTTTACTTGGCAACGTATTAATAACAAAAATGGTATGACACGAAGCGTACAAATTACTTTAATTACTTCCTTGTGTCATCTGCTATCCAACAAGGTACAAATGTTGCTAACATTCACAATTGTGTACAAGAAAAAATACTTCATTCATCTTCATGTGAATGGAATCAATGAACAATTCAATTAAAGAACATTACACGTCTTGCTCAAAGTTGACACCTCCGTTACGAATGCAGGCACGCAGGTTTTCTCGGACATTTGTTCTCTTAACTCGTGATGTGATGGTGTCCTTGATGTGTTGACCAGCTGTTAAGATCCTCTCCCGGAGCTCTTCTTGCGAGTTTACCTGTGCCTTGTAAACTAAGTCTTTCATGTGGCTCCAAATGTAGAAGTCGCAAGGTGTCAATTCGATCGGGGGATCGAGCTGGGCAGTCATCATGCTGATAAATCATGTCACGTCTTGTAGCTAGAGGCACATCCTCCAACAATATTGCCATCCCGTTCCTCAAAATATGTTCATAAGTGATGCCATTTAAGATTTAGGGCAGGAAAAATGGCTCGATCAAATGATTGTTGGTGACGCCCATCCATACTTCTGCCTGGGCTTGCGACAGTGGCTGGATGAAAATTATCCAGAGAAATGGATTGGCCGAGGCGGACCGATTCCCTGGCCGGCTCGATCCCCCGATTTGGCGGTTTTCGACTTCTACATTTGGAGCCGCATGAAAGACAAATGTGATGTCGTAGGTCAGGAAGGTCACGAACTTGTGTTTGGTGTACTTGAGACTTTACAAAACCTCACAGAAAAAAAATCAAGCGGGTATTTAGGAGGCTAAGCGATAGGAGCACCGTGCCATTACGAGCAAGAAATGAAGAATTTCCTGGACCGTGAGTTTCTCGGATGCTGGATTGGGAGTTACCTAACATGTGTCAAACCAAATATGTATATTTTCTTGATTTCAGTAACACATTGGGGGATGTATGGGGTGTCCATTTCAGAAGGTACCAAAATGCCAATCTCTGTTCTACGCTGTTCATCCTGGACTGTAGTTTGCAGACCAACGAGGCTCTGCCGTATAATCCTCTGTGAATCTTGTGCTATGTCCGGTTCATATGTGTTTGTGATTATCCATTCATCCATTCCATCTTATCAATGGATAAAACCTGGTGTAGATCACAAGAGGGCCAAACTACGCTGAGGGGACAATGTTTGGAAATACAGACAAGGGAGGAAAACGTTTCCAGCTGGGGTCTGGAAGTGAAAAATATCTTATATAATAGCGGAATGGGTTGGGTATGGGAAGAGGGAGGAAGGGGGGGCATCTCATCAGAAAATCAAATCAGAAACAGGTTACTCGACATAGACAAACAAGAAATAATAGCAGACTGCCAAACAAAGACCTCAATCAGGGAACAGTTAAGAGTAAGAGAATGGGGGAAAGCGAAATATATCCAGGTTGTGGGAAAAAATGAAAGAAGCGCGCTGGCATGGTTCAGACTAGGGGGATGGAAACAACTAAGAAAGATAAACGAATCAGGGGAAACGATATGTCCCTTGTGCGAGGGGGAGGAGACGGACAAGCATATCCTACTGAACTGCCCTTCTACACGTGACCTAAGGGACAAATGGATGAAAAACTTAACAGGCAGGGAGGTGATAGAAGTGGTAGAAGACAGAATAAAGATAAAGGAAGCGGGGCAGCAAGTGGGGAAATACCTGGGAGAAGTAAGAGAACGGCGGGGGAAAGCTATTAGAGAAGGCAGCGAAATGAGTGATCATGCTCCATCTTTATAGTGTAAGTGTGTGTAAAGCAAAATGTAGGCGTGTTTTGGTGATAGTGCAGGAAAAGAGAAGTGAGGAGAAAGACTGGAAGAAGAACTGCCGAGGGAGGGGAAGAATGTGTATATAGGGGACAAAGTAAGAGACAGCTTAAACGAAAACTAAATGTAACAAAATAATGTAGAAAAATCAAAAATATGTAGTGCGTACAGCCTATGGCTCGCACAAAAAGAAAATAAATCTATCTATCTATTTATGATAGTCACGTAGCACAGAGAGCGTATTTGTCTAGACAACAGCGAATCCAAACCAGACAAAGATACACTTGAACGATATGGAAGGAATGCTATGCATATGTAATTTCCCATAATTTGGAATTTCATAGAGGCTTTTCGAAACGATAATAATTTTCGAAAACAACTTTGCTGACGTAGTTTAAAGGTCCAGGGCACCATTAAAGAGCTGAAGTATTCTTGAACAAGTCCTACTATAAACAAAATATTCCCACATGTCTTCCAGTTTAGACACTTCGATGGAATTCCATTGTGTGGAATGCTATTTGCAATTGGGTTCACAAAAGACTATGAGAACGGGACATATGCATTATACAACTAAATTGAAAGCTGTTCCGTCGCACGCCCTCCAATCCGACCACCGCCTCCTACTGAGACCCTTCATAAAATTCCAGAATTGAAGCAAGTGATTCACGCGGCACCCTTTGAAGACAAATCGCGCAGCAATGATTTGCGAAAGAATGAATCGCTGCGTCACTCTGACATCATCGTTTGCAGATAGCATAAATTATGAGATTATGCGATGGTTATGTATCGACAATTTCGAGACAGTTTTATGAAGTTAGCTAACCTCACATTTTTATAAGCACGCTAGCAATGAAATTTTCGTTGTCAGGGTGGAAATAACTCATATCTGGTAACTGTTAGACCTTGATTTGAAACTTTAAGCTGGAATATAAAAACATAATGAAGTAAGTAAGCCTTGGACGGTGATGTTTGAATTTGATTGAGTGTAGAGAATCTTTGGCTCCGATGATCTGTTTTGAGGAAAGAAAGTGAGATAGTGAGTGGAAGAGGGAGAGAAGATAGGAGAAAATTGAAAGACGCACGGAGATTGAATGAGAAATAAAGGGAAAATGGAGAATCACTCGAGAGGACACAAACAGAGAGAGGAGAGAGAGAGAGTGAGTGAGTGAGATAGAAATAAAAGAGATCACGTGGAGACGCGCTGAGATAGAGAGGGAGAAAGAAGAAAAATGGAGAGAAATGAAGCGCAGAAAAAGAAAGGAGAAAACGAAGAAACGCACGGAGAGAAAGAGACAAGGAAACAGAGAAAGTGGAAAAGAGAGAGAGAGAAATAGAGAGACGGAGAGAGAGAGAGAGAGAGACGGATAGAGAGAGAGAGAGAGATAGAGAGAGAGAGAGAGAGAGAGACGGATAGAGAGAAAGCGCGAGAGAGAAATATAGAAACGGATAGAGGGAAAGCGAGAGAGAGAAATAGAAAGACGGATAGAGAGAAAGCGAAAAAGAGAGAGAGAGAATATAGAGACGGATAGAGAAAAAGAGAGAGATAGAGAGAGAAAAATAAAAAGATAGAGAGAGAGAAATAGAGAGACGGATAGAGAGAAAGCGAGAGAGAGAGAGAAATAAAAATACGGATAGAGAGAAAGCGAGAGAGAGAGAGAAATTGAGAGACGGATAGAGAGAAAGAGAGAGAGAGAATAGAGAGACAGATAGGGAGAAAGCGAGAGAGAGAGAGAATAGAGAGACAGATAGGGAGAAAGCGAGAGAGAGAGAGAAATAGAGAGACGGATAAAGAAAAGGCGAGAGAGAGAGAAATAGAGTGAACGGATAGAGATAAAGCAGAGATAGAGAGAGAGAAATAGAGAGACGGATAGAGAGTAAGCGAGAGAGAGAGAAATAGAGAGACGGATAAAGAAAAAGCGAGCGAGAGAGAGAGAAATAGAGAGAACGGATAGATAGAAAGAGAGAGAGAGAGAGAGAAACAGGAGAGAAGTGGTAAAGTAGAAGAGCGAACAAGTAGATATCAGGGGTTGTGGAGAAATATACATAGAGAGAGATAAAGAAACATATGGAAAGGGGGAGAGACAGAGAGAGAAAGAAAGGCTGATACAGGTGGAAACAAATATGGAGAAAGAAGAAGAGAGAACAAATAGACAGTAGCATTGTGTGGGGAAAGAGAAAGGGAGATAAACAAAGAAACAAATGAATAAGGGAAAAGAGCGATGAAACTATAAATGTTGCTCTGATTAAAATCAGTATTTTCAATGTATAAGAAACTATTTCTACATCAATTTCTCTTTAAGGAAAACATACGTGCATCGTCCCTCTTCAGGGCATTGACACTCGAGTCCCCTAACACAAGAACATCTCTCTTCTAAGCCTTAAAGAACGCATTCTAAAAAGATCCAACTTTATCCCGGGAAACTTTTCTGTCCTTTGTCTCATCTTCATCTCTTTATCCTTTCGCTTTTCTCTTCCTCTCAGCTTATCCCAGGGATGCTGCAACACGATCTCATCTCGTTCGCTCATTAAAATTACGACCAGTCAAAACAAGGAGGGAAAGGAGGGGGGGGGGATCGAGAAGATTGAATGATTAGAATCGACATTACGTTTTCTTCACTTTGTAGCTTTTTCCCAAGAAACCCCCCCCCCCCTTTAAAAAGCTTACTTTTCTCTGTTATTAGCCCCCCGGCGTACTTTCATTCAGATTCTGATTTCTTAACATTGCCGGGAATCACTGAGGGAATCACCTCAGCCAGTTATAACAGAGAAAAGAAGGCTTGTGTAACCCTGCTTATGTAAAGAGATGCCGCCGTTTCTAGGCGTTACGTCATCATCAATTTGCCTTGTGAATGGGCCCTAACTGTTCAATTTTTCCTGTACTCATCAACAGATGAGATCGTATTTCTTTACGTAACGCTTTAGGATATATTCTCAACATTCGCGTGAATATAACTTCTTTGTGAATAGGTCAAGAGTTATGCATGAACGCATCAAGTAGCGTAAAATCTATCTATCTATATATAAATGGATTTATGTCTGTGTGTGTGTGTGTGTTTGTTCCGGCATAACTCTCGAACGCCTGGAGCAATTTCAACCAAACTTGGTACACGTATCACTTGCAATCTGGAAGGAAATACTATGCGGGGGTAAGACACCCCTGGTACCCCTAGGAGGTGTGGGTGGGAAGGGGATGACATGTAAAAATAATCGAAAACGACCGGTATTACTGTGGAATCCATAGTTTTCGGGGTCGCTAAGATGAATAGTGACACTCCCAATGTCGTTCAACTTCAAGTTCATCACCTATCGGCATGGAGGGTGAGAGAGGGTGAAAAATAAAATGTAAAAAATGACCTAGATTAGTGCCGAATCCATAGTTTTCGGAGTCGCTAAGCTAATTGGTGACATTCACGATGACATTTAAAATTAGTTACATTTTACACTATAGTTAGAATTCATTATTTTCCTGTCTAATAGAAGATTGGGCAGCTAGTAGTGCATAAAAGTTGGAACCTCAAGCACACATGTAGGGTTAGAACACCCCCAAGCATATTTTTAAGAATAACTCTGAAACTTTTCATTGAGAAGTGAAAATAATACTTGACACACAAGGTGTGAACATTCAAGAAACATAGAATATAATATTTATAATAAGGAATCCGACCATTTATATTGTGCTGCAGTGTCCGTTTGACCCGCATGTTCGTAGCAAGTGACATGGGATGACACTAGATGATTTAGCCTTGTAATGAAGGGGTCTCGGGTTCGATACCCGGTGGAGCCACTTGGCACAGTGTTTTGGATCCAACTTTAAATTGTAGGTCCAGTCCCGATTAGCCTTACTGTGCATAAAGTGGACTTAAAACACCAAATCAATCACAATACCTAGATGATTTAGAAACTATCAGAGGAATATGTAATGTAGGTCATTGCCATTCGCAGAGTAAACACACTAAGTGCAGCAAGTTTTGACTGCCTGAACATATTTTGGCATACAAGGCACACAACACTTAAAGGTAAAGTGTTCCCCTGTGCATAGCACCACGCCATGAAGGCGTATAGGGGGTGTGGGGGTAACGCCCCACACTTTCTTCATCCGGTCGTGAGTGGGGGTGATGTGATCAGCATCACGCCCCTGACCGCCTTTACCTCCCAGGGTTTCCCCAGGTACCCATGTTATTCGACGCTGGGTGGGCGCCGGGCCGCTTCCACCGTTAGAAAAGTTCCCGGATTTGAACCGGCCGGGGATCGAACCCGGGACCTTTAGCATGGTAGTCACACGCGTTACCGACCGAGCCACCGCGGCCACGTCACTTGTGACGCTTTTATCCTGCTTGGATTGTTATTGATGTTCGAATTGCAGCTCTCAGTTTTATATGTACGAGGCGAGCAATGAAGAAAGGATCCGTTAATATGTGCGAATATCAAGTTTTTCGTTACCTGTTGCAGGTCCCAGAATTTGATGGGAGCGGGGCTTAGCTCCTCAAAAATTCCTCGGGATTCCATATATTCTCTTTCTCTGTAGGTTCTGATGATGGCTGGTCATGATCATGTACTTGGTGGACAGTTCCAGGAACAAATACACGTTCAGGCATGCGTTGTGGATTAAATGCAAGTATCCCACACACATTAAATCCATTTACCACATACATTAAACCAACAGTGGTCGCATGATTCCATGCTGCAGCAAAATTGCCACCAAAACGGCCACCATATTCATAAATTTCTCCGTATTTCTGCGCACGTACACTCTACAGGTGTTATTATAGAGTACATTAGTATGCATGTTCATGCATGTTCGTTTGCTCCTCACAGCAGCCTGTCCGTTTGCACCACCTGTAAAAAAAAAGGGAAGCAGCGTGTTGGTACTGTCCGCGTACCATAGTCTGTTACCAGTACATTTTAAAGCAGAACAACTTCGGCCTGACTATCATAATTCATGCAATCCTTAACTTCGCAGTGCGTTTCTTTACTATTCGGGCTTCTAAATGTGACATTTTCCTGAACCGGTTACGTATTGATACTGGAATATTCTTCAAGATTTCTACCGATGTAGATTATATCATCTCCCACACGTTCTGCTTCCACTTATGCAACTTCCAATGTCAACGCTAAAATATTCGTACTTTTCCTAGGGTGATGTCGGTTTTTCCCGCCTTTACCCTACATGCATCAGATATTGAATATGCACTAGAATTCATCTAGACTTCAAAATCATATTACTCAGCTCTCTAAAGTGTATCAAAGTAACTTATTTAGGCGAATTGTCCATCGCAATTTTCATTCTTTTTTTATTTTATAACCTGTGCTTTTTAAAGACTGGAATTCTGTTGATATGAAGCAGATTTTTGTCCTTTTTGCATTTATTGTAGCCATATTAGAGAAGAGGCAAGACTATTTTTATTCAAGATAGTAGTAAGTATGTACCAATAACAGACATAACCGTTTGCATTCAATGTAGTACGTTTGTAGCCATAGCAGAGACATATTTGCATTCAATGTAGTAAGGTTACAGCAATAGCAGAGACATATTTGCATTCAATGGAGTAAGGTTACAGCCCCGAGACTTATTTGCATTCGATGGAGTAAGGTTACAGCCAAAGCAGAGGCATATTTGCATTCAATGGAGTAAGATTACAGCCAAAGCAGAGACATATTTGCATTCAATAGAGTAAGGTTACAGCCAAAGCAGAGACATATTTGCATTCAATGTAGTAAGGTTACAGCCATAGCAGAGACATATTTGCATTCAATGTAGTAAGGTTTCAACCCTAGCAGAAACATATTTGCATTCAATGTAGTAAGGTTACAGCCAAAGCAGAGACATATTCGCATTCAATGTAGTAAGGCTACAGCCAAAGCAGAGGCATATTTGCATTCAATGGAGTAAGGTTACAGCCAAAGCAGAGACATATTTGCATTCAATGGAGTAAGGTTACGGCCAAAGCAGAGGCATATTTCCATTCAATGAAGTAAGGTTACAGCCCAGAGACATATTTGCATTAAATGGAGTATGGTTACGGCCAAAGCAAAGACATATTTGCATTCAATTGAGTATGTTAAGGCTACAGCCATAGCAGAGGCATATTTCCATTCAATGGAGTAAGGTTACAGCCCAGAGACATATTTGCATTCAATGAAGTAAGGTTATAGCCAAAGCATACACATATTTGCATTGAATGAAGTAAGGTTATAGCCAAAGCATAGGCATATTTGCATTCAATGGAGTAAGGCTACAACCATAGCAGAGGCATATTTGCATTCAATGGAGTAAGGTTACAGCCCAGAGACATATTTGCATTCGATGTAGTAATGTTAGAGCCAAAGCAGAGGCATATTTGCATTCAATGGAATATGTTAAGGCTACAGCCAAAGCAGAGACATATTCGCATTCAATGTAGTAAGGCTACAGCCAAAGCAGAGGCATATTTGCATTCAATGGAGTAAGGTTACAGCCCAGAGACATATTTGCATTCAATGGAGTAAAGTTACAGCCAAAGCAGAGACATATTTGCATTCAATGGAGTATGTTAAGGCTACAGCCATAGCAGAGGCATATTTGCATTCAATGGAGTAAGGTTACAGCCCAGAGACATATTTGCATTCGATGTAGTAATGTTACAGCCAAAGCAGAGGCATATTTGCATTCAATGGAGTAAGGTTACAGCCAAAGCAGAGACGTATTTGCATTCAATGGAGTAGCTACAGCCATAGCAGAGGCATATTTACATTCAATGGAGTAAGGTTGCAGCCCAGAGACATATTTGCATTAAATGGAGTATGGTTACGGCCAAATCAGAGACATATTTGCATTCAATGGAGTAAGGCTACAGCCATAGCAGAGGCATATTTCCACTCAATGGAGTAAGGTTACAGCCCAGAGACATATTTGCATTAAATGGAGTATGCTTACGGCCAAAGCAGAGACATATTTGCATTCAATGGAGTAAGGCTACAGCCATAGCAGAGGCATATTTCCACTCAATGGA
Organism: Lepisma saccharinum; assembly: GCF_977018435.1. Classification (NCBI taxonomy): domain Eukaryota; kingdom Metazoa; phylum Arthropoda; class Insecta; order Zygentoma; family Lepismatidae; genus Lepisma; species Lepisma saccharinum. Next base: position 13,652,901 of record NC_139256.1, on the reverse strand, counting down.
GTAAGGTTACAGCCCAGAGACATATTTGCATTAAATGGAGTATGCTTACGGCCAAAGCAGAGACATATTTGCATTCAATGGAGTAAGGCTACAGCCATAGCAGAGGCATATTTCCATTCAATGGAGTAAGGTTACAGCCCAGAGACATATTTGCATTCAATGAAGTAAGGTTATAGCCAAAGCAGAGACATATTTGCATTCAATGTAGTAAGGTACATGGCGATGCAATAATAAGGTAACTGAAAGTATGCAGAATGCACATTGTTCAGTTGCTTTCGCTTTGCAACACCCTGTAGTTAGCAGAGACATAACAATTTGCATTCAATGTTGAAGAGTGTATCCAAAGCAGAGAAATTTTGCATTCACTATAGTATTTGTAAGTTTCCAGTCAAAGTAGAGATATAGCAGTTTGCAATGTAGTGAGGTTGTAGCCAATTCAGACACATATTTGCATTCAGTGTAGCAATGCTGTAGCCATAGCAGATACATGGCAGTTTGAATACTTCTGTTCCAGTGTCATTTATTTCTTGAAATAAACTTATCCTTTTTCTGATTTATGACGGGAATGTGTGCATAGAGAAAGATAGATACTCTTTGTTGGGGAAAAAGTGCATAATTCTTTCTTCCCATTTCATCTCCTTTCGGCGTCCCACACCATTGTTGTTGACAGAGGGGACCGAAAGAAAACCAAGAATCACAAGAAGAGTAATGACATTCCGCTCTACCATCAAAACTACCCATAATCCCATTGTGACACCTCTCCTCCCCGCCCTCCGGGGCGCGATATCTCCAGACACTCCCGCTACCTCCCCCGATCTCCCCTAACCATCAGCCACCGCACCATATATTGGAAATTGATTACTGAAAAATTTGCATATCGTGCAAGAAGACAAACCCTAAATTCTATTACAACGGGACGATTTATCATTCGAAGGCTTCTTCTCGCCTTTTCCTACCATCTTCTCCTCTTTCGCTCTCTTCGGATCCTTCCAGCCCCGATCAATTAGTTTTGGGCTAATTCCTCAGGAGATGCGCCGAGGAGCATGTCGGGAGGACAAAACACCTCACGGCGTGGCACCTCGTGGATGGAAACCCACCCCCTTTTTTTCGGAAGGGGCTGAAGGGGGGTGAGGAAGCGTCGGTGATTAATGAACAAGCATTGGAAACTCATTTGGATAAAACCATTAAATTTTCGGCAGAGAATTTCGTCTGCGGTGTCCCTTTTCGTGTCACATATCTGCCTCAGCAACAAATCGTCGTTTTTTTCTTCTCTGTTTGTCGAACTCTGCCCCGTCCGGATCGGTTCTGTGGGTTGGAGGATGGATGAATGAGACAAATACTCCGATAGTGACAAAAGAAAATCGAAGATGAAAACGGGAAAGGAGGTTGCGGGGAATTGATGTTTCGGCCACAAGAATAAGAATTGCTTTTACCTCTCTCTCTCTCTCTCTCTCTCTCTCTCTCTCTCTCTCTCTCTCTCTCTCTGCCTTTTGATTTGATTTACAGTGTGTCTTTAGTTCTTTGCAGAAGAAACTGATTGGCATATACGTGCATTGCATAGTTGGAACACTGTTGTTTTTGAAGGTAGTAGCACTGTAGCCATAAGCGGGATATTATACTTTGGATACAAGGTATCTTAGCAGAGCCTTAAGAGTTTGTATTCAAGGCAGTAAAGCTGTAGCCACAGCAGAGATGCAACCGTTTGCATTCAAGATAATGAGAGTGTAGCCATATCAGAGACATGGCCACTTGCATTCAATGTAATAAGGTTTGTAGCGGTTTGCATTTAAGATAGTAAAGTTGTAGCCATGTGAGATAGATGACCTTTTGCATTAAAGGTAATAAGATTGTGGCTATAAAGACATAACCGTTTGTATCCAAGGTAGCAAAGCTGTAGCCATTTGAGAGATATAACAGTTTGCATTCTAGATAATGAGGGTGTAACCATATCAGAGACATGACCGCTTGCATTCAATGTAATATGATTTGTATATGTTTGTATTTAAGGTAGTAAAGTTGTAGCCATGTCAGGTAGATGGCCCTTCGTATTCAAGGTAATTAGGTTGTGGCTATAAGGATATAACCGTTTGTATTCAAGGTAGCGAAGCTGTAGCCATAGCAGAGATATAACAGTTTGCATTCTAGATAATGAGGGTGTAGCCATATCAGAGACATGACCGCTTGCATTCAATGCAATAAGGTTTTGTAGTTGTTTGTATTTAAGATAGTAAGGCTGTAGCCATAACAGAGACAGAATCATTTAGATTCAAGGTAATACGGCTGTATCTATGGAGATTGTATATTCAAGATAGTAAAGCTATGTCATAGCAGAAACGTAGTAATTTGAATACTTAACGGCGTTGTTCTGACTGCTAACTTATTAGATATTTTAAGTGCAAATTCAAGTAGCTTGGTGCCTTATGTACTGGCAACTAGAGACTGTAGGTGTGGATGAAGGACCTCTTATTCGGGGGACAGGGTCGGTATCGCCTATACTGCTTGTGTGTCTAGAGAACTTCAGAAATGAGCTGATAAATAAATCCAGTTTCGGGACAGGGAAAAGGTATGAAACAGCATCCTTCGAACAGTCAGGACGTTACAGGTGAAGACATGCATCAATGGAGGGACGCGGAACGGAGGAAAATCCCGCCATTCCCAGTCGTATGGGCAGCCCTTTTATCTGCTGGATTCCCGCTGCTCAGCAGAGGCGCTGGAAATAATCTTCCTTTCAGGCAAAAATTGGACAAAGGACCTTCGAACACAAACTCTCCTCCTAGCTGTCAGTTGCCATGAAAAGCTGGGCTCTCGCTCTAAATGAGTGACGCGTTTTGAAACGTCAGTCGGAATCGAAATCCGAAATCAGTCAGAGACAGGCAGTGCGAACGGGGGAGAGAATGGAGCAATTCAAGGTGTACCTGCTTCGTGTTCAAACTTTCTCTAGCGATATCCACAAGGAAAGGACAATGAGGAGAAAAGTGTGATCTGCAGCAGTGGTTCTCAATCTTCGTAAGCCTGCGGCCCGATAAATTTGTTTTTTAATAGTCAGTGTTCCAGCAATTTTACTCGTAAATAGCTTGATAATTTTTAAACTTTATAAGTTGATTATACTCTGTCCCGGCGATCTTTGGAGCTTACTCCACGGCTCTACAGCCCATGCAGGGCCTTGGCCTACTTGGTGACAGCTGCCCACTCATCTCGGTTTTTTGCTTTAGTTCTCCACCCTCTTATTGCCATTCGTTTGAGGTCTTCTTCCCCCTGGTCGAGCCATCTCTTCCTAGGGTCTGCTAACACTCGTCTTGCCTTCTTGTAGATCTTGGTAGATCTTATAAACTCCTCTGCCTGGTTGCATCCTTTCTACATGTCCCAGCCAACTAAGGCGTTCGGCTCTTATTTCACTTGTTATACTTGGGTTCTGCTAGAGTGTAGCTAGTTGTTCGTTTGTCCTAATTCTCCAGATGCCGTGTTCATTGATTGGTCCATATATCTAGCCTTTCCTCTTTCTTTTTTTTGTGAGATACCGGGTTTCCGATCCATACATCACTATTGGTCTCTCTGGAGCAGGCGAACGAAAACAAGTGCCTGCGCTAGTAGTGGCACGAGACGGATACACCAATGAACACGTGAGAGGGAATGGGATTGCGTGGGGGGAAGCAACTATAGTTACCAGCCTTAGCAGCAGCGTGTACTGCTTCAATTTCCCACTCGATTTTCTCCCCTTCTCTACCGTTATGCGCGTTGCTCCAGAGATTGTTGACAAATATAAAGTTTTGTTTAAATTAGATGACAACCACTGGATCTAAAGGGATCTTTTAGTTTCCTCTGGCCAATATCATTAAATTTATTTGTTAAGTGCTGATTTTCTTTGGCATGTTCCATTTCGGACACCGAAAGCTTCCAATTCATCAGAATATTGACCGTCATGCCCGTCCGTCAACTTCCACCAATGTCACGAAAGCATTTTCTGTTAGCGCAGTGGAAATCGGATGCTTGCCAGTTCTGGCTGCAAGTCGCTTCACACTTCCGGCCCTAACTCGAGAATTCAGATTTGGAAGGTGCACGTGTGACTCTCGGCGGCTTTGATTTCTCACCAGCACTGAACAGAAAGAGTTTCCTCTTTATAGCTGGTGGTGGCCAGATCGGACTGAAATTAATGCCCATGTCACCTGGGATCGTTTGATCGCGGGATAGGCTTTTCGAATAGATAGAGGTTTTCGAAATTTCCTCCCTTCGAAACATAACTATGGCATTCCAAAGTCTGAAAAATTACATCTGCTTAGAATTTCCTTTAAAGCATTCACTTGAATTTCTGTGTTCTTTCGCTATTGTCGAGATATCTGCAATAGCATCGTGGCAACGTAACCCTTAGACTATGGACTGGTTAAGCGGTGACGTCACTAGCAGCAGCTGTCCCGGATGTATGCTTCCAAACATAGGCGCCGACTCCATGGGGCTTGGGGGGGCTCGTGCCTCCTCAACGTTAACGATGTGGGGGCAGAGCTCCCCAAATAATTTTGCTTAAGAGGATCTAATGTATTATTTTGCTTCTCTTGTAAAGTTTACTCTGAATTGTGCCACATGAACTTAACTTTAAATACACATCTGAAATGTTCTAGAATCTAGACCATTAACTTTTGGGGCTGAGATCGCTAAACCATCAACTTTGGGGGGGGGGGGGGGCTATGACCAGAGACAGCAAAATAAATGACTTATTACTGTAATTATGAGTATTGTTAAAATTTTTACTAAAAAGAGTTTCAAAAGACGATGTGCATGAACTAGGTGAGTGGATGGGACGTTCGGGCTACAAATGGCTCTCACATGACATTCAGAACGACATCATTGATATATTAGAGAGATCTGTTTTGCGCTCCGTGGTAGCAGATATTAAAAGTCGGGAATATTTTGCTATTATGGTTGACGAAACTTGTGACATATCCATCCTTGGGCAATTGATATTCTGCATTCGAACTGTGAATAAAAATTTTGATATTTTTGAGGAATTCATGGGCTTTTATGAGATTCCGAACACTGAGGCCAAAACTTAAAAAAGGGAGAGATTGAGTCATTCATTAATTTATTTCAGTGATCAGAGCCCCACCCAATAATTTTGACAAGTCGGCGCCCCTGCTTTCAAACAAAACTTTCAACCCGTTTGCTCCTATCCTTTTGCATTGAAAAGTATCGGAAAAGGATAACTTTCATTACAGTGACAGCAGTTATTAACCGAATTAGTGTGGTGTAATAGAAGTGGAAAGTGGACCTAGATTGTCCCGACTGTAACAGGGCATAAAACACAATTTTCCCTTTAGCATATCATGTAGTACTAACTGTCAGCAGTCTGAAATATGTTTTTACCATTGAACCACTGTTAGGGTAGGGACAATCTAGGCTCACTTTCTATGGAATGGCTGCTCTCTTTTCACCTAGAAAACGTTTGCGAAAAGAAATTACCTTTGCACAATAATAAGACACTTTCCAAGTCTCTAAAATATACCTATATATTATAGTAATTTAAGAATACTAGATAAATTATCAAGAATCTACAATTAGGAATTTGTCAGCATTGTTGGCAACACTGATTCCTAGTTAGAATCGAATTAGAAGAGACATCATATACTTTTGAAGAAGTTACAAGATTTTTCTGAATATGATTGGTGAACACATGCTTGTCAGACATGGAATGATTGACTATTTAAAATTGTCGATTTATTCCGACAAAAACAGATTCGATTAATAGAAGGAAGTTAAAAATACTGACAATACTGTTGCAAATTCAAACTTTTGGATGTAACAACAAGAAAAGTTCTACATTAATGGATGAATGGTGTTTTCAAACTTATTGTCAAAGTTACAAGGTGCTAACATTTATCATTATAAAAAGTTAACAGAGATGCTGAACGATCTTTTTTAGGAAAAGACATAATTTTCCCTCTTTGTGAAAGTAAAAAACTTACATTGTTGCTTTGTTACAGCGACTTCTAATTCAAATATTAAAAGGGAACGTAGCACAACAATGGAATAACAAATGCCAATTGTGAACGAGGTAATTGAGTTGCAGCTTTGGCAACAACCCTTCATTAAGAACTGGCATTCTTCTTGGCTTGCTTTTGTTTTCGTTTATGTCTTCATTTTCTTTTCTTTTTTTTTTACCTGTTTTGTAGGAAAGGAGACTGGCTCGTGGGATTGGAGCTCTGTTGCTCGTTAAAGGTTGTTTCGTTGTCACAGATGACGCTTGAGACTAAGATTTCCTCTACGGAATCTTTTCCCTCGCCGAGACAGAAAAAAATGAGAAGATACACAAGAATAAGTTTGTCTTTCCCCTGAGTTTCAACCTCACTGTGCTGCCTCAAATTAAGCTTCCTTAGATTCGTCAACTTTTATAAATGGACATTAATGATGATGCATGCAGTTGTTTCTATGACGTGTGAAGATGTTATGGATGCTGGGTTTATTTATGGATCATGAGGATGAGGGGGCAGCGATCAGTGCAGTGCGTGCAGTGCACTATAAGTTTACGTCTTCATGCGTTGTCTACACGTAATCTACGAGTAGATTACATTGGGTTGTAATTTACGTAGACAATCTAAAGTGCATTAAAATTAATTTTCAAGGCTTTCATGAAAGGAAAGTGACATTTTCAACTATATTGGTTCCTAACAAACTGAAAAGAATCCTATTTACAACAAAATTTCTCTTCTCTTCTCTCATCAACTATGGAAGAAGATAAATAGTATGAAAAGAAAACAACAGATGGCAGTCGTGAGGCAAAATTAGTCTTTTCCCCATAAAACACTACAATATTTCCTGTTAGATTTCTTTCCTAGGTGAAAAATTGTTCGAATTTGAAAAGGTAGCGTATGAAAAGTTCTTCGCTCACATCAGCAACTGATACGCAATATAATTTTGTTTTACTTCCACGGCGCTTTTTGCTAAGTTATCACCTTTCGCCATGTTGTTTACATTGATTACGTCGTCTACGTGATAAAATAGTCTACATGTAGAATGTAGACTATCGTTGTTTACGCGTAAACGCACATCACTGGCAGCGACCCACTGAGGCCCCGCCTTGATTTTTATGTTACTTATCAGCCCATGCTGTGAAAACATTATGAGACCACCATGCTAACTATGGGTCGTTCAAAAACCAAACCAACCGCTTAGTGAATTTGAGGGTGGAAAGCAACGAATCGGCGATCAATTCAATTGTGTTCGGCTAACATCGTTTATACCCCAAGTCCTGAACCTAGCAGCAGTTCGGCATCTTTGACATAACCCCAGAGGAAGCTGACCGGAACCGTATCTGGTTTCGAGCCACCACCTGTTTTTCGGCAAAGCGCTGTTGTCACTTTTACCTGCAGAGTTTAGACATCCATTCATTCACTGTGACGTTTTACTCCCAAGGTCTTCATATTGCATAGAAAAATAGCAAAACACAATAACACAACCTAACAAAGATAGAGAACCGCAACCTCGTGTTCAAAAATCTCTATGAAACTGAATTAGCAACATCTCATTTAGTCCACGTGGACTTGATGAGAGCTGTCATTTCTTGGACGAACGCTATTGGTGGGAAAGGTTTCAGGGGAGGATTTACTGGACTCCACGTGGACCTGATATATGGTTGTAAGGGGGAAAACTGATCTTTCGGAACTTTCTTTGAAGTAAAGTGAGGTTTCTTTGGGGACCAGCACTTTACATTGTACCGAACACCGCTCGCGCCGCCGAAGAAATGAGAATCGGAGAAAATGCTCATTACAGAGTCTATCGTAAACGCATAGTTTCCTACCTCCCGTGTGAGTAGATGCGTGGATTGTTGAAGAACCCATGAGCGTGGGAGGAAGTAGCTTGAAGGACCTTGACTCTGTGTAGTTCCTTTTAACGCACAAACACAGTAAAAAAACAACGCTTGGCAACGTTGTCTCAAGTGAGTCTGTATTGTTCTTAGAACATAGTCTCAAGGGAGCCGATGTTCCTAGAACGTTGTCTCAAGGGAGCCGAAATTGTTCTTAGCACGCTGTCTAAAGAGAATCGATGTTGTGCCTAGAATGTTGTTTCAAAGAAATCGATGTTGCTCCTAGAACTTTATCCCAGTGAATCACATGTTTCTACTAGAACGTTGCCTCAAGCGTGCCGATGCTGCTCCTGGAACGTTGTCTGATGGGAACTGGTGCTTCTCCTAAAACGTTGTCTCAATTGAGCCTATGTTGTTCCTAGTGCGTTTTCTCGGGGGAACCGATGATTCTCATAGAGCGTTTTATCAGCGGAGCCAGTGCTGCTCCTAGAACATTGTCTCAATTGAGCTAATGGTGTTCCTAGAACGATGTCCAGAGGAAGCCAGTTCTGCTCCTAGAACGTTGTCCCAAGTGAACCGGTGTAGTTCCTACAACGTGAGTGCAGCACACACTACAGAACGGTTGACACATAGAAATAACTCTCAATATATTTAGTATTTAGTAAAGAGAAGCTACAAACTCATAGGTCTGAGACAGCAAATATAGTGAGAAACAGGAGCCTATCAAAAGTGACCTGTTTGTCTCGCAAGCACCTAGCCAATGTGAAAAGCTAAACATTTCTAAGTCAACGCGATATAAAGTGTTTCGAGTTTTCGTCTGTGGTTGGACGTTCGAACAATCAACACATTTGAGCTACACGTTGGTATTTTTATCAGTACTACAAATTTTGCCTTTCTAGGTCTGGTAGCTTAATAAGAGGGACGGGCGTCATCGACAGGGGGCGGTAACCCCATCCACAAAAATAAAACCAAGATGTAAAATAAAATTTTGTATTTGTGATCGTTATCATGTTCAGACTTTACCTCAGTCCTCAAGCGCAGAAGAGTATTTATTGACTTAAAAATTCTGGTCGTGCGGGGAGATGAAAAGAGGGAGGGGGGCACAGCTGCTGCTTCGGATGAGGTCGGAAGATCCTGCCTCACCCCTGCACCCAGACTGTATCCAGTTAAAGGGGCTGCGGAGGTCGCTGTCTTGGGAGAGAGTTGGGGAAGCGGAGGGTGTGCGGGCAAAGAGCGTAGTAACTTAGGCGCCCCTTCCTGACGGTGACACTCCATCCTTCCAGCGTAGGAGTGTCCGCGAGCGTCCTGAAGATGGCAGCACCGATCCTTCACCACCGACCCCAGTCTAATGGGACCCCGAGACACCCTCGTCCAAATGGGGCCACGCCCGGAGATGCAGAGAGAGAGCGAAAAAGGAACAAAGACGAAAGAACCTTGCTCAATTCTTCAGTTTGGCTCGAGACGTCCCATTTGTCTACTAAATGGTGCGTCCGAAGCACGAGTCGCAGGTTCGTTTCCATTTGACCCTTGGACTCTTGCGAGGATTGCTCCCCCTTCCCCTAACTCTTCTGTTTCAGCATCCATAATTTCCCAACCAGGCGGCCCCTTCTCACGCCTCCGCTCAGACAATTGTGAATTTGAAAGGAGCGCAGTGGCACGGTCATTAGTTCGGTCCTAAATCAGGCTGACCCCTTGCTCCTTCGGTCGATACAGGGTAGGGAGAAGACAAGACAAAGTTGGCCGCAAGAGGCGGCGAGACTAATTGCCTCAACTTCCATGTTGCAGGGTGAAACCAGGATTAACCCCCTCCCCCAGGTATTGAACTTAAGTGGAAAGCTTCAGCGATCATCAATTCAAAGAGGCTGGACGTAATTAGTTAGATGACGTCGTTTATTTGTCCGATAAATAGGTAGCCGCGACGATAAAAAATGCCAAATGAAATAGGGATGGCACTTTGCCTTGATTGAGTGTCCCAATCTCACTATTCTACTAGCGACGAGAGTTCTGAGATGCCAGTGGACATCTGTCACTGCTATTGGCGAATAGGAAGAGGCTGCGTTGGCCGTTGAAACAAAATAGATGATTTGTTTTTGTTTTATACTGCATTGCCAAACTGGACGGCCGCAGTGGAATATCTCCGGTCTTCCCGACCTTGCAGGAGCAGCGGAAGTTCATTTGACTACTACGAGGAAAACCCGGGTTCCAATCCCGGGATAGGTGATCTAGACCAGGATTTTTTCCAGTAATTTCCCTGTACCTGGGGGCTGTGTTGGCCGTTGAATCAAAATAGGGTTTCTTACCATGAAGACGATTTGTATTTGTTTTGTACTGCATTTCCAAACTTGATAGTGGTCACAGTGGAATAGTCTCCGGTTTTCCCGACCTTCTTGGTTCAACTGTGAAGAGACACGATATGTTGACTAACCGAAACGTGGATTACGACTGAGTTACGGTACAAACAGACAACACTGTAACCAAGTCTGGATCCCTCCATCAATTGGAGCCAGAACATCTATTCTATCATCGCGTGGACTTAAGGTCTGGATCTTAGGCCGCTGACAGGGTATTTGTTTTCATATTTTCCTCTCCTTTCAAAAACCACTACGACATTACAAAATCTCAAAAATTACATCAGCTCAGAATTCCTTCTAGAGCAATGACGTGAATTTTCGTGTAGTTTGTTTTCTCTGTTATCTAGATATTATCAATAGCTTATCACAGACCTCCATGTACCACACTGGAAACTTGAGCCTTTTAACATGGGCCAACTTGAAGCAAAAAATTTCGAAGCTTGGAGATACTATCATGGTTGCGAGCCTACCTTCATATTTCCACTTGTAACAACTATTTTGAAGGTTGTAAGCAGTGATGTGCGTCTACGCGTAAACAACGATAGTCTACATTCTACACGTAGACTATTTTATATACGTAGATTACGTAATCTATGTAAACAACATGGCGAAAGGTGATAACTTAGCAAAGGGCGCGGAGGAATTAAAAAAAAATTATACTGCGTATCAGTTGCTGATATGTGAGGAGAACTTTTCATACTCTTTCTTCCAAATTCGAACAATTTCTTACCTAGGAAGAAACCTAATATAGAAAATATTGTAGTGTTTTATGGGGAAAAGACCACTCTTGCCTCACGACTGCCATCTGTTGTTGTTTTTTGCATACTGTTTATCTTCCTCCATAGTTGATAATAGAAGAGAAGAGAAATTTTGTTGTAAATAGGATTCTTTTCATTTCGTTAAGAACCAATACAGTTGAAAATGTCACTTTCCTTTCATGAAAGCCTTGAAAATTAATTTTAATGCACTTTAGATTGTCTACGTAGTCTATGTAAACTACAACCCAATGTAATCTACTCGTAGATTACGTGTAGACAACGCATGTAGACGTAAACTTATAGCCTACGGCACATCACTGGTTGTGAGTCATTGCAATACATAAGATTGCAATTTATAAGTTTACTAAGAAGTATATAACTCTACATATTTCCACTCCGCAAGTGAGAACAAATAATTTATGTATAAATATGAAAACAATAACGAACTCTAATACACAACTTCGCCATATTACTATAGCCTTGGCTATGCGCGAGCGAAGATGCACGACTTCAAACAAAAGCGCATCGTTTCCAGTCTGTAATTAGATGTTTGCGAGTTTAATAGACTTACGTAATCACAAAACTATTGAAAATTTCTAGATAACAGCGAAAGGAAACCTTATAAAGATTCATATCAGTGATCTAGAAGCAATTCTAAGCATTTGTAATTTTTTAGATTTTGGAATATCGTAACGGTTTTTCTAAAGAAAGAGTTAAATTTGAAAACAGTTGCTCTGGCGGCGGTCATAGCTCCAGTCGAGCCTTAAAGACTAGAAGTTTGTGCTGGTACAGTTACCGCCACTAAGTGGTCAATCGTCTGCAGGTTATTACGGTAACCTCCCGACTCACGTAATACGCGACTTACGTAATAACTGTATAGCTGTCACAAGACATTTTCTTATTTGAAAAGTGTGATTACAGTTGGTTTTTATATTATTTTATATATTTTTCATACTTTTATAGTTTATATCCGAGTAAATACTGCTGCATGATGTTTCATTTATAAAATAATACTGTGCAAATAATACATACACACACACGCATTTTTTATATATATATATATATATATATAAATAAAATAATAATAAATATTACAGTTTCTTAAAAAGTTACACTTAAGGAATTTACAAATTTGACTTAAGTAAAATTCAAGTTACGTAAAGGTTTACGGAACGCATTACTTACGTAACTCGATGGGTTAACAGACGTAGCTACCGATAATGCTCTTACACGAGTCTTTCCAAAGGGCATGCAATAATGTCAGGGCTTTACAAGCCGTTGGAAGGCAAATTATTTTCCTCTCACCATCTGTGTCCGTTACCTTTTCCTTTGGCGTCAATGTGGAAACGAGGTGTTCAAATTCCTCTCAAAGAGAACGGTGAGCTCCGTACGCACTGTCTCAGGCACTCTCTGACAGTAGGTGGAAGCACGCATATGATGGCTGCCAGGGTCTTCCAGCAGATGACAGGCAGTTCGGCCGTTGTCCTCTGAAGTCATACTTATGGATTTACCCGTTCCTTTGGCGTGATTTTCGCTGCCAACTGCACGAAATTCGTTCCCCACACCTGAATGTTACCAATGAAGGTCTTGAGATACCACATTTGTTCACCATACGTAGTTTCCAACTAAATCAATGTGCCGCCATGTTGTGGAAGTGCTGCAAACTACCGATAAACTATTTGAATTTGATCACTTCTGCCTCTACTGTCAGGGTATGTACAGTCGGAGAAAGAATTACCTGGGCCACGGTACCTAGAATTTCGTAACGTCTTAAAGCCTGTTGTTTATGCAACCCAAATAACAAATTATTCGCTTAAGTTTGTCTGGTGGATCTGAGTTCTCGGGAAGGATTGAGCATTGATAGCATGAGTCACGTGACTCATGCCCCAGCAACAACAAACAACAGCTGGGTGCTACGTGGCCTCAAGAAGAACATTTCAGCAACTGGTTTCTTAACAAGATCTACTCGTAAGAAAATATTTTTCGAGTGATACTAGTCATTGTCAAGAAGGTTCACTGAAATGATGGTTCTCATCACAGGCCACATGCCACACGCTAATGGTTTAAGTCCACTTTATGCACTGGACCTACAGATTAAAGTGGGATCCGAACCAAATGTTCCTCTATCTGGTATTGAATTCGGAAGCCTTTGATTACATGTCGAAGACGTTACCACTACGCCATCGGAGAGGCAATGGAACGCCTTGAGAAAGAGACGAGTGAAACCATATTTGACGTAAATTTTAAAAATAAGACAATATTTTGTGGCTACAGTTTCGAACCGTGGGAGAGGCATATATATTATTTTGTCCCATCGTCCATTTCACGAGTTTATAATTCTTCCTCACCGACACGATTAACGTCAGTGGGAGAAGAAAAGCGAAGTAAAATAACTGAAACAGAAATAAAAGGAAAAAGCGAAACAAATTTTATCCATAATATTCTGCAGTCACTTCAGTCGTGTTCAAGGAATCCTACCTTTAAAGAGAGCCGTGGTCTCTAACTTGTCTTTTCCCCTTCCTTTGTGCTCTCGATTCCCTCTGTCACGATTGGTCTAAAACTAATTAATGCGACGTTAATTAAACAATCCAAACAACGAAACAATGCACAATCAACTGCACAAAACAACATTCCATTTGTTTTCGAACCGGAAAACAATTGAGATGCTGTAAAATGAAGCAAGAAGCAGTAATAAACTGGGAATTTGGTACGGTATAGAATTAAATCGGTGAAGATGTTCCATTTGATTAGATTTCTGTTATTTAGTGTCGCTATTCTTTCACTTTTGGCAAATAGCGACAATGAAGATGAGTAATGAGTGATGATATGATGACATTGATTAACGGACACTCACCAAGAACACCCATGGCCAAGCCGAGATTCGAACCAGGGGCCCATGCTGTCGTAGCGCGCTGTGCTAACCACTCCGCCACGGAGGTTGGTTAGGAGTGGACATTATACCATATTTTGTGTGCGCAATTGGGATCAATCAATCGAATGACTAGGCATATTATATTATTAATATATTCATATCATAATATCACGTCATATTATTCGGCACGAAGTAACATCATAGACATTCAATCTTGCATTATTGCCTTTCAACTATTTCTTCGACTTCGGGTTAATAACATCAATAAGATAAATTATGAAACAAATGATAATGAATGTTGGATATTGACAGTTATTTCGAATTACCTGACACAAGCAACATTAAGCAGACTCGGTGGGCAAGCTCATTAAGTGGTCAACCTTCGATCTCGTCACCAAAGTTCCCGGATTTGAGTACCGTCCTTGTCACAGGTGTTTGAGTATTTCGTCATTAATTTCATGTAATGGTCAGTCGTCCACGGCTGGGAAGAAAAGTGATGTTACGTAACAAAACTAATAAAAATAAACATGATCGAAGAGTACTTATTTCATATCTCACGAAATCTCCTATAAAACCGGGATATATGAAATATATGTATACTTTTTCGATTTCTATATGTAACTAGCCGAGACCGAGAACGGGAGAGCAATTTTCAATTCGAGAAACCGAGAGACGGAGACATTGTAAAGTCTTGTTTCTTTCTTGACATCTCCCTAATTGAGTTGTTGTTCTGTTCGTTATTGGCTTTGTATTGGCAAGTATTGTCATTATTCCTCCCCTGGAGGTAAACCATAACGACGATTTATGATTAAATACATTAAAGCAGATAAAAGGGCAAGAACAAGAGAGTCATGCGTGCCCGGGACTTCAACCCAGAACCTTAAGTAACGAGATTTGAAATTCTGGAGAAGGCATCTGTGTTTTGCTTGGCTTTCTCTTTCCTCAACTTCTGTTATTTTATCATGCACGTATAATTAAAATGGATCTGAGAAAATACGTTGCGATCCATAATTGTGTTGGTTAGATGCTATAAATGTGAACTCCAACATGGAATAAATTATTCCTTTTGTATGTGGTTGAACATGAAATTTTCTTACACTGTGACAATTTCTTTTTTTTACTTTTTCTGCACAGATAAGCTAATCTGGACTGGACCTTCAGTTTAAAATGACATACGAACTACTACGTGCATCCACCGTGTATCGAACCTGGGGTCCCTTGATTATAAGGTGACGACGTTATCATTACGCCATCGAGGAGGCCCCGTGAGAAAATATTATTTACTCGATCTATACAATAATTTATATAAACATTTACATTTTCGTTTTCTTCTTTCTTTTTTGTTAACTACTCTTCTACGACTCTTTTTTGTCTTGGAATTTTTTCTTGTTTCAGGAAAAAAAATAATACATGCAGGCTGTATACCCCCCCATACAAATAGATAGAAAGCTCACTCTCGAGAATTAATTTATAAATAACTTAACCATTAGGAAACAATTCGAACGTTAACTGATATAACTGCAGATGAAACAATACTTCCAAACGCTAACGAAATATCTATTCTTGCATAAGCTTACAGACAACAGGTATCTGGTGAGTCATTCACTCTTGCTACGAGCGAAGGTCACGGAACCAAAGGGTGGCAAACAAGCTTCTGCTCTACGAAACTAGGGGTAGCAGACGAGGCGCGTTCCTGTTATCAATGACGTACGAAATAAGGAGGAACACAGCTTTCATATCAAACTAGACCCTTGTTTTGGTCCCGTCATTGCATGTAAACACTTTTTCGTCGTGGCCTTGAATCCCTACCTAAAGGCTTCTCTGCAAGAAAGAAATCTTACCATTGAGGGGAGGAAAAGTGTGTGTGTGTATCGAGGTCCTTCAACTTTCGTATTCTTCTTCATTTCAGAACGCGTGCTGTATCGTCGATTTAATCCAATCTAGCCGTTGTAGGTTCTGTTTCTGTTGGGTAATTTCACATTGTCTTCCTGCTTATGTTATTCGCGACGGAGCTTCTGGTTTCAATAATCTGGACGATAACGGGATTGTGTTGGTTGGTTGATTTGGTGTCTTAAGTCCACTTTATGCACAGTAAGACTAATCGGGAATGCACCTACAGTTTAAAGTGGTATCCGAACCACTATGTGCCTACACATTACTTTGTTGCTAGATATTTGCATGCTAAGATCTAGGAAATGCTACATTTTCAGTGTGTGGAATTGAGAGTTATTTCGGATACGAAGAATTGGAGAATGGAGTAGTGAGAAAAGTATCACCTCACATGTTTGAATTATAGC
The DNA here is from genome assembly GCF_977018435.1 of Lepisma saccharinum. NCBI lineage: Eukaryota > Metazoa > Arthropoda > Insecta > Zygentoma > Lepismatidae > Lepisma > Lepisma saccharinum. The sequence goes on along the minus strand of NC_139256.1, from coordinate 13,636,831 downwards.
CCCCCCTCCCCCCACACACACACAGGACATCGGCCGTGGTTTTTATAACGAAATATAACATGAATGAATTGTGTCAAGAAAAACTGGAGCCTATTCACATCCCTACGGAACTTGGAAGAAGTCCACATAGAAATTAGAAAGTTCTGTTCCGACAAAATCGGGACGTTTAGTAAATGAAAGAGCAAAGTGCTACCTTGTGCTTTGCACCAAGCCATGAAGGCGTGTAGGGGGTGCGGAGTTAGGGTCCCACACTTTCTTGTTACGGCCGAAGGTGGGGATAATGTGATCAGCACCACACCCCTGGCCGCCTTTACCTCTTCCCCCACAAGTTTCCTAGAGGTACCCACTTTATACGACGCTGGGTGGGCGCCGGAGCCACTTGAACAGGTGGACAAAATTCCAATTCTCCCCAGTCGGAGATCGAACTCAGATCTCTCGCATGGTAATCAAACTCCCAAACGACCGAGCTACCGCGGCACTTATAGTATAGTAGCCTTTGTAATTAAGGCAAGAATTATTTTAGCGTTTCGTTCAACGGTTTTAGGGGAATCATTTTCGGACATAGGCTATAACTCTTGCCGGTTCTGCGACCTGGCTTGAGAAAAGGCGATTTTATGACGAACAACATTCCACCTGATGTCACGTGACTTTCCTACATTTCCTGTGTCTGTTGGCTATTGCATAAAAGACGAGTTGGTCCTTGAGACAGACAGAATCACCCGATCACCTAAAGGTGCAATGTGTGTTGCCTACCTTTCCGGCATTATTTACTGCCATTAAAGTCTTATGGGGAAGAACTTTTTTCCACCACTGTACATGTACATTTAAACCATGCTGTAGCATATTTAAACAAAAAACAAACAGCGATTTTAGAATTCGATGCTTCTTGTCCTAAGCATAATATCTGATTCTTAGCAAATTATTTCCGTCTGCTGTTTTTGGTGATATTTGCTTCTTTCTCGATAAATTGACTAGTAAAGTTACTAACACTACGCATTCTATTGCTGCTTTCTTTACTTAACACGACATAGGACTGTCTGAACAACATAACTGGCCAGATGAAATTCACCAACGTTTCTTCACCAGAAAACGTTACGCCTGCGAACATGCAAACCAACAATACACGGTCCTTATGTGTGTTGCAGAATATTCAGGTATAATGATGCACCATTGTTGCATATTTCGTGATATTGTTTTTAAGTTCTTAGTCAGATTAAATAATAATATAGAAAATACCTCCCAGATGGCATAGTTGGAGCGCTATAACCTTGCAATCAAGTGGTTCCAGGTTCGATACTCGGTGGGGAAGCATAGTGGTTCGGATTTCACTTTAAAACTGTAGGTCCAGTCTCGATTAGCATGAGCATAGAGTGGATTTGTTAGATTTTAGGTTATTTCTATGTACTACAATTAACTAACTCTCTAGCATTCTTAAACCCGAATGTTTATGGCTGCAGCAACAGAAGCTTTCCATCTGTCCCTATCCTGGGCAAGATATCCCTTTGTACATAAGGTTTAGTGTAGTGCGGAGGCAAAAGTGGCCAAAAGTGCGGGGGGAGGGTCGTAGCTGCTCCCCCACTCCCCTTCCTAATCGCCGCCACTGCTTATGTCTTATGCTCTTCCATAACTGCAGCTGTGCAGACCTCAAATATAAACCACTCTGTGATACGAATGACTGAATGTTACTATGCCAGAGTTCATAGTAGGCCCTAATAATAGAGAAGGCTATTGTTGCAGTAATTCTATGCCGATAAGTCATTATCACAAAAGGGATATTTTAGGGGGCCGGGACAGAAACTCAAAAAAGTGACTGTCCCGGCTACTACGAGATGTCTGGCCACCTAAAGTAAATCACACTTTACGTCCACAATAAAATTAGTACTTTATAAAAATATAATAATTTCTTTTGACCCATTTCTCAATGAAATCAACAATTTTATGCACATTTGCTAATCATTTTTCTTCTGTATTTAAGAATCTGGGCTTCGCAGATAGCCTTGTTAGCCTAGAATATACGCCACTGTCGCGTGAGAAGTTGTGACTGTATGGAGGGGAAACGCGGCTGCAGCTACCAGCCGTGTGCAGCAGCGAGAACTGCTTTGCTCCGCCCACTTGCCTCCTCCCGTTCTCTACCGTTACGTGCATCTTTGCTCCACAGATTCCCGAAGCGGAGTGTAACTGCAGACATGGGCGTAACTTGGGACTAACTTTGGTGGGAGGGGGCTTGTATCGAACTTGGGGCTTACCTTTGGAGGGGGAATCAATTTTGCTCAATAACTTACATTGGTGAAATCATAAAAATTACTTAGCCTTCTTTGCTCCTCAAGAGGGTAAGAAAGTACCATCAACTTGTAAATTTTAATAAATCTGAGAATTTGTGCCCCTCTTGCCCCTACCAAATTACGCCTATGGCTGCAGAAATGTGAACATTTGTGGGTAATACGTATGTAAGATTTCAGCAGATATACGAATTTGACAGTGAAATGTACTCGGCATATCAGTTTCTGCTTTCGTGACGTAAGATACGGACTTTTCGCCCCTTTTCTTGAAAGACTCCGCTGCCTGAAGATGTCCCAGCCAGGCGGCTACCTTCTGTTCAGCCGGCTGGAGGAAATAACCGGAAGTCCGATCCCGGCAGCGACCTGAAGACGACAGACGAAGGTCGGAAGCGAGCGAGGAAGGTCTTCAAAGAAAAAGGAAAGATCCATCCAAGAAGGAGGTTAAAGCCCCCCCTTCCCCCCTCCCATTATTTTGCAAAAGATAGGAAGATCATATTCAGGGAGGGCACCATGTCAGCGAAACCTGGGAATGGAGGAGAGGCGGTAAGTGGAACCTCTCTCAATTTTCAAATTCTGTTCCCTTTATGATGGATGGGGTTTCCATATTCAGGAAGGAGCTTCAGTAGTCCTTGGGAATCTCTGCATAGGTCTAATTATGATCAGCACAAGGAGTATGCTGAGGGTCAAGGGGATCCGGGCCCCCAGAAAGAGTAGTCAAGTTCAAAAATTAAGTATGCAAAATGCTTGATGTATAATGCTTACTTCCACCATATGTATCTCCATTTGAAGATATGGATTCAATTAGAGTGAATCAGTTTTCTTCGGCCAATGTTTGAAAAAATTAATGATTAAAGATAATAATATAATGTGCATGAAATAAAAATTAGGAACTTCGTTTTACACCAAACTGGTACAAACTTTGCTGCCAGCTGATACGTGCAACAGCCTTAACACGTGAACCTTTCTTGCGACTAGCGGAATATACAAAGAACAGTTGTCCGAATTATTTAGTCTTTCCTGCACTAAATCGCGCTAAGCAATTGGAATGGGTAAAAGCAGTGTTCGACAGATACCTATTAAGATTTTACTGCAAGCGATTCGAGTGGCCGAAAGCAGTGCTCGACAGAAGTCTACTTATTAAGTGTTCGACAGATGTCTACTTGTTAAGTCTTTCATGCAAGCAATTTGAATGAACAAAAAAGCAGTGTTCGACAGATGTCTATTTATTAAGTCTTTCCTGCAAGCAATTTGAATGAGCAAAAAAGCAGTGTTCGACAGATGTCTACTTATTAAGTCTTTCCTGCAAGCAATTTGAATGAGCAAAAAAGCAGTGTTCGACAGATGTCTACTTATTAAGTCTTTCCTGCAAGCAATTTGAATGAGCAAAAAAGCAGTGTTCGACAGATGTCTACTTATTAAGTCTTTCCTGCAAGCAATTTGAATGAGCAAAAAAGCAGTGTTCGACAGATGTCTACTTAAGTCTTTCCTGCAAGCAATTTGAATGAGCAAAAAAGCAGTGTTCGACAGATGTCTACTTATTAAGTCTTTCATGCAAGCAATTTGAATGAGCAAAAAGTAGTGTTCGACAGATGTCTACTTATTAAGTCTTTCCTGCAAGCAATTTGAATGAGCAAAAAAGCAGTGTTCGACAGATGTCTACTTAAGTCTTTCCTGCAAGCAATTTGAATGAGCAAAAAAGCAGTGTTCGACAGATGTCTACTTATTAAGTATTTCCTGCAAGCAATTTGAATGAGCAAAAAAGCAGTGTTCGACAGATGTCTACTTATTAAGTCTTTCATGCAAGCAATTTGAATGAGCAAAAAGTAGTGTTCGACAGATGTCTACTTAAGTCTTTCCTGCAAGCAATTTGAATGAGCAAAAAAGCAGTGTTCGACAGATGTCTACTTATTAAGTCTTTCATGCAAGCAATTTGAATGAGCAAAAAAGCAGTGTTCGACAGATGTCTACTTATTAAGTCTTTCCTGCAAGCAATTTGAATGAGCAAAAAAGCAGTGTTCGACAGATGTCTACTTATTAAGTCTTTCCTGCAAGCAATTTGAATGAGCAAAAAAGCAGTGTTCGACAGATGTCTACTTAAGTCTTTCCTGCAAGCAATTTGAATGAGCAAAAAAGCAGTGTTCGACAGATGTCTACTTATTAAGTCTTTCCTGCAAGCAATTTGAATGAGCAAAAAAGCAGTGTTCGACAGATGTCTACTTATTAAGTATTTCCTGCAAGCAATTTGAATGAGCAAAAAAGCAGTGTTCGACAGATGTCTACTTATTAAGTCTTTCATGCAAGCAATTTGAATGAGCAAAAAGTAGTGTTCGACAGATGTCTACTTAAGTCTTTCCTGCAAGCAATTTGAATGAGCAAAAAAGCAGTGTTCGACAGATGTCTACTTATTAAGTCTTTCATGCAAGCAATTTGAATGAGCAAAAAAGCAGTGTTCGACAGATGTCTACTTATTAAGTCTTTCCTGCAAGCAATTTGAATGAGCAAAAAAGCAGTGTTCGACAGATGTCTACTTATTAAGTCTTTCCTGCAAGCAATTTGAATGAGGAAAAAAGCAGTGTTCGACAGATGTCTACTTATTAAGTATTTCCTGCAAGCAATTTGAATGAGCAAAAAAGCAGTGTTCGACAGATGTCTACTTATTAAGTCTTTCATGCAAGCAATTTGAATGAGCAAAAAGTAGTGTTCGACAGATGTCTACTTAAGTCTTTCCTGCAAGCAATTTGAATGAGCAAAAAAGCAGTGTTCGACAGATGTCTACTTATTAAGTCTTTCATGCAAGCAATTTGAATGAGCAAAAAAGCAGTGTTCGACAGATGTCTACTTATTAAGTCTTTCCTGCAAGCAATTTGAATGAGCAAAAAAGCAGTGTTCGACAGATGTCTACTTATTAAGTCTTTCCTGCAAGCAATTTGAATGAGCAAAAAAGCAGTGTTCGACAGATGTCTACTTAAGTCTTTCCTGCAAGCAATTTGAATGAGCAAAAAAGCAGTGTTCGACAGATGTCTACTTATTAAGTCTTTCCTGCAAGCAATTTGAATGAGCAAAAAAGCAGTGTTCGACAGATGTCTACTTAAGTCTTTCCTGCAAGCAATTTGAATGAGCAAAAAAGCAGTGTTCGACAGATGTCTACTTATTAAGTATTTCCTGCAAGCAATTTGAATGAGCAAAAAATCAGTGTTCGACAGATGTCTACTTATTAAGTCTTTCATGCAAGCAATTTGAATGAGCAAAAAGTAGTGTTCGACAGATGTCTACTTATTAAGTCTTTCCTGCAAGCAATTTGAATGAGCAAAAAAGCAGTGTTCGACAGATGTCTACTTAAGTCTTTCCTGCAAGCAATTTGAATGAGCAAAAAAGCAGTGTTCGACAGATGTCTACTTATTAAGTATTTCCTGCAAGCAATTTGAATGGGCAAAAGCAGTATCCGACACAACATAAAGCACCAAAGTGAGAAATGTATGCATAGTTATCAGACAAGCGGGACGATGAAAGAGTTAAACCGCCCGAAGATCCTCGCGACTTCAGAACGAAAGGAATGTCAAAGTACAAGAAAACAAACAAGAAAGAGAAAGGAAATAATCACATATACAACCCAATTTCAGCTCCAAATGGGTCTCTTTTTCTGTATCTGGCTTCCCGACAGAGGGAAGGAGCGGAGTTCCTTTTTTGCCGACAGAGAGAGACAATTCGCCAAATTGACTTTACACAGTGCGGGGTCGGCCAGACTCCCTTTTTTCTGCATCTTCTCCTCCCCCTTGTCTCCGCTTTGGAGATAGTGGACAGGAAGGGAGAGAGTGAAGGATATTTGGACAGAGAGGAAGAGTCGAGACTGAGAGGAGATTTGTGAGAGAAAGGAAGGACGTTGAAAGAAGAGAAAGGAATGAATTAAAACCCAAGGATGGAAACGGTTTTCTCTATCGTGCAATACATAAATCTCACAGCTACTGCATACATTATACGTACTTGCATTCCCAAAACAATTTAATAATAAATTATGGATGTAGTACAATACTAACAAATCAAAATGGTATTAAAGAAGACTTAATTCAGAAAATGCTGTTACTTTTCTATTCATAAACTTTTATCGTATCGTACAATATCTAATAAATTACAAGTTAAAATATACAAAACAGTAATTTTGCCTGTAGTATTATATGGATGTAAAACTTAGCTCATTACAGGAACATAAATTGAGAGTATTTGAAAATAAAATCCTGAGAGAAACATTTTGATCTAAAAGGGATGAGGAGACAGGTGAGTGAAGAAGGTTACATAATTTAGAACTACATAATTTGTATTCATATCAAGACATTATTAGAATAATTATATCAAGAAGACTTAGATGGGTAAGCCATGTGGCACGAATGGGAGAGGAAAGAAGAGTTTACAGGATTCTTGTCGGGAAACCTGATGGTAACATACCTGTAGGAAGGCCAAGACAAAGATGGCGGGATAACATTGAGACGGACCTAAAGCAAATCGGTAAGGATGGAAAAGATTGGAAAGTAAACTGTCCTTGCCCCCCCCCCCCCAGTTTTGGAACCCAATCGCCGTCACTGAACATAAGATTGATTTGCATCAGACTTTCGTCGCTCTGCGCGCTGGTATGAAGAAGCCGATGGCCAAACATAAATATTTATGACAAAACAGTTTCTATATTAAAATATGTACGTTCTGTCGTCCCGTTTTGTAATTTTTTCTTCATGAAAATATTAATAACGTCCTATTTTGTTGTTTTAACAATCTGGTCAATGCTAAATACTGATTCTGCTCTATAACAGGGGATTTGAGGTGAAGCGAGAACCATTGAAAGCATATGTGGCAATCCATACTGGACATACTTAATCAACCGACAACATTACTACACTGGTGTACAGAAGGAGATACCAGGACTTCACACAGAAAACGCAAGATGTCACCGCCAACTCACCTTAGACATGTATGCAGAATAGCCGCAGGGTAGTGTACAATGCATGGTTCCTTGCTTGAGTTTTATGTTGCATAATTGTTGTTGGATACTGTATTTATGTATTTTGTTAGTTCACCAGATCATTGTCGTCTTTGATGATCTGTGGATGTGCACTGCGCCAGGTAAGTTGTCGCCAAACCGACAATATCAATTAGTTCGCGCAGTTCCGTACAGCCAGGAATGGGTAACCTTCGATGCCTGGTCTGGTTTACCTAATGGTCAGGCAGGGTTGCCAGCGCAGGGACTGAGGAGCCGGCCTTAATGTAGTCGACAAGGGTGGAATGGATTGTGGTGCTTAGAAGGACCAGTGACTTTAGTGGCAGTGCCCGGACATTAGTGGTAATATCGATGCAGACAAGGACATACCAGAGACATTCATGAAGATGTTATGACTTCATCGTTCATCAACATGGATCCAGGAAGCTTGTAAGGACCTCAGTTTCTTTAGAATTAAAACTTGTATCTAACGGAAATATATTTTCTTCCATGACGCCCTTCTACCCGCTAACAAATTTGCTAGATAGTTAAGATAGTTGAGTGGAGGAACACCCTTCTTCCCACAGAAATATTCACATTTCTGCAGCTAGCATTATTGACAGATGTTGGCTGACAAGACCGCCTCCTAGTCTTGTTCGTGTTTCCTATAGTGACAAATTAGTTTGCTCTCCCTTGTGACCGTCAGTAGCTCAATTCGCTGTACTTGTTTCTTAATCTTCATTTTGGAGTCAAACAGCCTCGTTGAACTCTTTTGAGTCAGTACTTTGGATTTGGCAAACCTAAGTACAGACCAACTGGCTACAATCATGATTTGAAATACTTGATGCATAAGTATAATTGGAGCTAGAGTTCAAGTATTTCTAAACCAGAAGGTTTATTGCTGCAGGACAATAAGCCTTCCATCAACCAGAATGTTCTCTTACCCATTAAATGGACATTGGATTTGGACTCTGCTATGACAAGGTGGTGACCCTTGCATTAATACCAGGAAAATAAGCCAGCAAAGATAATGGTAGGCAAACTGATCTTCGCCATTTTCATTATTTTGCAATTCTACATCTTGTGTGTAGTGTTAAGGAATGGAACTTTGCTGATGCGAATCAGATGTTGTACTCTGCTGACTTGTGTTTATATTTTTATTTCAAATCACGATCATCTTGTGGAAAAAAGATTTAAAATAGTGATGTACCATAATCTGTTCAATGGACCATCCAATCTCTTATTTTCATCACAACAAAGCGGTTTTCTTATTGATGATTCTTCTACAGTCCTCAAACCTACATTCTTCATATTAGGTTACAGTGCAAATGCAAAATCTTCACACTGATACTGAATCTTTAATATTTTGTGGGAAGTATTGGTGGAAAGACATAATTGTGAAAGTCTCGAGCAGCATAAGCCGATTTTCAGCAACTATTACAAATTACGAGGAAAGGCGAGTTTACCAATCAAATAGTTATTTGAGCAATACAGTAAGGTGTATTTGATTTCAAAAAAATTAGTGTATTAACTTGTAAATTATGAGTGCCACTGTAAGAATTGGGTATCAAAGGACACCGTATTTGATGTTAGACTCCTCAAGTCTTGATGTAACAGAACATCTCTTACAACGGGATTGGTGTTGTGCAACACTATCTTTGGTGTCTTGGACACAATTGCTTTTCGAGCAACATCAAGGCATATTCCACTGGAATTAGGTGTTGTGGTAGACCACACGTGGTGACGACATGGTTGCAATTTTTTCAGCATGCGCCCACGCGTTAATCTAGCAACGGACAGTGGCGCCAACTAATATGGGTTCGTGGTGCCTGAGCCCACCCAATAATTTATCGTATTATTATTATTATATTGTTATCGTTGTTGGTGGTAGATTACTTATTGAAATAAGTAAATAACAGATTAAAAAAATAAGTAAGGGTGCATTGTTGATGTGCATGAATATCATGATATATGGATAGATGTTTCTTTTGGTAAATTTCTAACTCAAGTGATAGAGCCTATCAGTTTCTATGAGTTGGAACCACTGGAAACGGATATCATCCACCTAAAGCAAATGAAAGAAGTTTACTACACTGTTTAATATATGTATTCAGGGGAGGACACTGATGCTTTCAGACTCCTTTCAAACAGAAATATGCAATTTAAACGGATCGTAAGAAATAGTAGTCAGTTTACAGGAATCGGGTGGGTGTTCAAGGATGATTGCTCTTGTTCTTCATTAAATTAAGCAAGGTCCATTGTCTAATGAAGCCGTTGTCACGCAGGCAATTTCTGGGCGCAAAAATCGGGAAATGAAGGAGAAAAAAATAGGGAGCAGAGACCCCCTGGACTCGGTCCTGATCGGATGATTTCGGTCAACCTCGCACCCAATCAAACCCTCGCTTGGTCAATAATCTGGTTCTCATCGATCCAATGGGGTCCGGCCGCGGGTGAGAGTCTACCTCATGGGGGGGTTGTCCGCATTCCTAATTCCTATTGGCCATCCTGGCGGCCACTGTAAGCCTTGTCCCTTCCGTCCACTGGCACGAGCCTCGACATGAATTATGCATGGGCTCCCTTCCCCCCTTCCCCCTCTGACCGTGCCCCTGGAAACCATCGCCACGAGAGAAAAGAGAGAGAAAGAAAATAATCGATGTCCGCTCGGAAGGGTCCGTGGAGGGAATTCTTATGAGTGCTATCGAAAAACGGATATATGTGAATTGGAAGTCGATGCGTTTGGTAGGTGGAGGTTGGGCGGGAGGGGGGTGGTGGTGGAAGGCATGGGCAATATGGTCTTTGGAATTTATGGAAAACGAAGATGGGACTGGAATTCAGATGCGGCTCCAGAGGTTGAGGGGGGGCTGAAGAAGCTTGACGGTCCAGGGCGATATAGGAGGAGAAATCTCTGCGGAGAACAATCCATGCGTTATGTCCCGGCTTATTTATCCTCCAGCAGTTGGGAATCAAACTGACATCAAGAACAAAAAGCCCATAAAACGGGAAATCATGCTGGGCGGGAGATTTTAAGGGGGGGGGATGAGGGGATAAGTCTTGTGAGTCCTCCCTGGTTCCGTCGAGTATCGATCTTTGAATAAAAATGCAGATCTTCGTCGAGGTGTACGCTCCTGGTCAGCTGACGTGCAGGGCCCAGTTGCTGCGGTTGGTATTGGGCGCGTGCTAGGTTTGTAAGACCTCCAGAAAGGGGGAAGCTTCTGAGGGGAGAGGGACGGAGTGGACATCTGCTGCCCTTAGGAGACTGCCGCAGTGGGACAGTAACTTCAAGTTAGAGCGCCATACGTTTCGCAGGAAACTTTATGGTGTTATGCATACGTCGATATGTAAACGAGGGGACCACATTTGCATGTGGTATTGCCCGGAGACCACTGTTTCGGAATCGAGATCCAAATGATACGAGAATGAAACCGAGACCCGTCTCGTTTGAGGCTTTAATAAATTAGAGGTTACCTTTATCAACAGATTTTACATAAGAACGAGTGTGAGAAGCATGTGCATATACACTGAATCCTTGTGTATATGAGCAGCACTTTTATCCTAAATTGGCCGAGAAATATGGGATGCCGGTTGTGTTCGAATCTACTTAAAGTTTTGTTTATTTTAAAACATTGTCATACTTACATCATTAACGCTACATAACTTGTAAAAACTGTGTAAGAACAAGGCAGCCTGCCTTATATTCGAGCCGATATTATAGGCTGAGATATAGCATATGTAAAGGGTGTTTTTTTTAGAGTGATAGAACTTTCGATAGGGATAGCTGTCATTTGTTTTGTTTTGATGACATGTTGTTTTGTCATTTCATATCAGTGAGCATTGGCAAATGATCATGGAAAGACTGACGCCGCAACAACGTTTACAAATTGTGGAAATATATTTCCAAAATCAATGTTCTGTTCGCCAAACGTATAGACCACTTCGGAAATATCGGTGCTGTCAGTGAATTGGCCTCACAAGATCATGGGACCTAACGCCACTGGATTATTTTCTTTGGGATATCTAAAGTCTCTGGTTTATGCTGATAAACTAGCAACAATTGACGCTTTGGAAGCCAACGTAACTCGTGTTATTAACGACATACGTCCCCAATTACTTGAAAAAGTGGATCAAAATTGGACTGATCGAATCCGGTTCATCACAGCTAGTCGTGGTGGACATATGCCGGAAATTATTTTCAAAAAGTAAATGTCAGAAAGTTATCTTTCAAATGAAAACACAATTGGCTTCAAACTTATTTTTTTATGTGTTTTATTTCAATCCAAAGTTCTATCACTCTAAAAAGAACACCCTATATATACACCTTATTTAAGCGTATAAGCCGAGCGTTTACCCTAAATTGTCCGAAGAAAATGTGGTGCGGCTTACATTCGAATTTACTAAAAACCATATTTATTTTTAGAACATTATCATATTTAACGCATTAACACTATATAACTCGTAAAAACTACATAGATACCTGCATAATCAATGTCTTTATTTGTATACTAACACCACTTACTCTTCACCACTTGTTACGTCGCTATCCTTGTGATTTTCGATCGAGTATTCGCTGCTAGATCAAGCACATGTTGCACTCAACAGTCAACGGAAGTAATAATGAAAGAAATATTAACAATTGCAGTGCTTTAAAGCTCCTTATAAGACAAAATTTTTTTTTGTCATTTCAAAGTTTTCTCTAAACTCTAAGGAATCCACACAATTTAAAAGATGAAAATGTATTTTGATATTAACCATCACATGTTGAGGAATCTTTACATTAAAAGCTTCTGAAATTCTCTTTTTCCTTAATTTGGACCTGAAAGTGATATTGTGTACTATAAAAACTTATTAAATGGAGAAATCCTCTTTCAGCACTGTATTTTTTTAAAAAATTGAGTGGAAAATTTACGGTTTAGTGACAAATTTGCATTGAGGAAAGTTTTGTCTTGAGAAGAGCCTTAAAACATAGAAAGAAAAACTAAAATCGGATTGTTCATTCAAAAGTTACAGGCTAAAAATGGTTTGGGACAGCCAATTTTCAATATGGCGGCTCGAAGTGCATTTTGCTGATGCCTCGCTATTAATCAGTAACAAACTACAAATAACACATACACACACGTACAACCAAGTTTCATGCTTCAAATATGAAATGTACAATTTTTGTTAAAATTTAGACTTTATCCTCCGTATTATAAGATAACGGCTCTTGTTTCAAGACCTTGATTAATATACCGTGATTTCAAGACTGAGATGGCTATTCTCGTTAGGAGTATACTTTCATCACTCATGTTCAGATAACTACCCTTGCTTCAAAATACAGACAACAATTCTTTCAAGATTCTGATACCTACATTTCAAGACTCGATGATTTTGGTTTGACAATCTGATTTCAATTCCTTCATTTCAAGATTCAGATAACCAAACTTGTTTCGAGATTCTGATTCTGATACCTGCATTTTAAAGACTCTACTAGCAATTTTGATTTGACAATCTGATTTTGATACCTTTATTCTAAGACTCTGTAACCAATCTTGTTTCGAGATTCCGATTCTGCATGTCACGATTCGAATGGCGATTGTGGTTTTGACAATCTGACTGATACCATCATTTCAAGACTCGAATAACGGATTTTGTTTGCAGATTCTGTTAACCTGCATTCCAACGAAAGGCAAAATAAAGTTTTGTGATTTTAGTTGCAACTTTTTTCGAGATTTGTCGCGCACACACACACAATGATACAGAGGCATTTATGGGCTACTACATAACTATTAAGTGAAGAACCGGAAGAAACAGAATTTCAATAAGGGCTCAAGTGTGAAGCCTGGGAGGAAGCACTAACACAGTTCCACACACACACACACATCCTTTAGACTCGCACGACAATACCTCCGACTGTAATGGCTTACAAGTTCCTAGATTCTGTTTGTCGCGCGTCTCTATTTGCCACCGAAGTTTTACAACGCGGATTCTTTTTCTTCACGAGTCGGCATTGAAACCGTCACTGTTACCCCTCCCGTGCAGCCTCCCCGGTGACTCAACAAAACAAAGGTTGGGGAGGAAGCAGCGTCTTGAACCGCTGATTAAAACTGGAGTCTAATTTCTCCTGTGTCCTCCGTGTCGCCGGGAGCCATTCAGCGAGACAGAAGGGGGAACCGTCTCCACGGAGGGAAGATGCGGTCAGATGGAAAAGCATAAAGGCTGGATCCTCGGACGACGCACAATATACTATCTGCCAGGATCTTGTTTGTTCTCTCCTGCAGACAAAAGCCGCCGCCACAATGCAGAGACCATGGCTCAGCTTCGTCCTAAGGACGTTCGCACCTTCACAAATCCTCCTTGCTTGCGAGTTCTCGTGCCCTGTGAAGCATTGCATAATAACACTCTTTAGTTCTAATCTCATAGGTTTTCTTATGCTAGTTTCTTTGAATTGTTGTTTTATGTCCACTTTAAGCACATATAGGCTAATCGGGACCGGATTCAAACCACTGCACAACGTGCCTCCATCGGGTACCGAACCTCTAACCCCTTGATTAATAGACAACGACGCTATCAGGGGGAGGAGTGCTGTTTCGCTCTTTCTATCTATTCATTTAGTTTATAGTTTAAAATGTAGGTATCAGAATCAGAATGTCGAATCAAGAATGGTTATCTATCCGTGTCTTGAAATGGAGCTTTCATATTCGGATTATAGATACCAAAATCGTTATTCGAATCTTGAAATGCAGGTTTCAGATTAGGTTATAGTCTTGAAATACACGTATCATAATCATAATTTTGAAACAATTATGGTTATCCGAGTCGTAAACTTAAGCTATCAAAATCAGATTGTTATTCGGTCTTGAAATGCATGTATCAGAATCAGAATCTCGAAACAAGAATGGTTATTCGAGTCTTGTAATTAAACTATCAATATCAGATTGTTATATACACAGCGTATTTATAGGTTAGTTGGTTTTACGTTATATATTAGGTGATTTCATTTCGCTTTTCTAACCCTTGAGTTAATCGCAACGATGAATAGAGATGATACCTAGATCGACAAAGGAAAAATCGAACCGAGGACGAGATAAGTCTCTTACAATTGGTTCGAACCTGTGACTTTTAGTTTCGTAGCGCGCTACAACTACCCAGTCAAGGGGACTCATTTTGTAATGTTATGATACTCTAGTGTCAGTACTAAGGATTTCCATAGTTTGTATAGACACAAGGCTTGCCCTTGTAAAAATGTGACGAGTGCAAAAGTGGTGACGTACAAATATTTTGAATTTCAATCAATCCGTAGCAAATTTCCTAATGAATTGTCAGTGGATTTCTTTTCTTTTTTTTCTTTTTCGAAAATGTCTGCAATACTAAAAAAACATAAAAAAACACTTTGTATTTGATGTAGGATGATATTGAAACAGTTCCCATTACGTAAACACCTTAAAACAAAGCCAGCATTAAATATTTCCCACGACAACCCGATAAAGTTGCCGTAAGGTGTTAGGGGTGGGATAGGGCGTTCCTGAGGGGAGGAGAGGGAGGCTTCCGGCCCCCTGTCGAGACCCTCTGCCGGAGGACTTCCCACCGCAGACCCATCAGCTTCTCGGAATAATCCCGCCGCGATCCAACAGCTCCACTCGAAGTCAGGTATTGTGCAAAGAAACATCCGCATCATGTGCCCTGCGGGAAGGGAAGGAAATCCCACACTGTTTTTTAAATCTTCTCGTAGGCTTTTTTTTTTCATCCGCAGACCCTGCCGTGTGGGTCTCTTTTTTTTCCGGGTCAATTCAGGTGAACGCGTTGAATAGAGCCTGGGTTCAACCCTTTCTTCTTTTTTCAACCCCCGTACCTTTCCGTTACAGGGATGGAACTTGTCAACGTGACGAACGTTGGGAAACTGCTAGTCGATGTGAATATGCCAACAGGAGATTTTTGCATGCAACATAAAAAAAAAAAGTATGCCTCCAAAAATGTGCCAGCCATTACATGACAGAGCACCACCACTGGTACCAAATTGGTCTCCAAACTAGTTTATCACCACGGTGATAATATACAGGGTGACAATTAATGAACTATATGAAATAAAATGGAAATTAGTGACAAACCACGTAGTGAACAAATTGTATTGCACATGTAAACGTCACTACACACATTCGGATTTATGTTATGACATGTTCGATATGTCTGCCATCTCTGGCGATGACGTGGGGCAGACGAACAGCAAAATTCTGCATGACCCGCTGAAGTGTCGAATCATCGATGCTGTCGATGACCTCCTGAATGGCAGTTTTCAGCTCGGCAATGGTTTTGGGGTTATTTCTGTACACCTTGTCCTTAACATAGCCCCCTTCCAGTGGTCTCTGGGTACCCCAGAGCCAGAATGCGGTCCCCAAAATACTCCTCCAGGACATTTTCACTTGCAAATGGCCGACATCAACACGTTGCGTGCGCATACGCATACGAATTCCCATCATGCCCTGTGGCCAGACACGCAGTTTGGACGTCATCACGCGAACCGTTCAGAAATTATGACGGTTTTATTTCATATAGTTCATTAATTGTCACCCTGTAAGTACTATACTGTGTCCCGGTTTTCTCTGGAGCAAGCGAACGAAAACAAGTCTTTCCGCAAGTAGTGACGCGAGACTGTTCCACCAATGGACACGTGAGAAGGAACGGATTTGCGTGGACTGTTTCGCTCTGCCCACTCGATTTCCACCCCTTCTCTGCCGTTATGCGCGGCCTTGCTTCGCAGATTCCGGGGACAGAGTATAGTACCAGCCTTATACAGGGTGTTTAATAAATAATTGATGGGTTACAAGAAATTATTGCAAGTAAACTAATGAACTTACGTTAATGAAACCAGACCAGAACGAACGAAGGAATCAAACAGTTTTTCTTTATTTAAACCCATAAATGTTTAATGTGTGACACGGCACACATCTACATGATAGTCTAGTTCTTCCCACACTCGCATGAACATGGGCCTTTGATAGTGTCTATCGCTATGCTGATACACACAGAAAACGAAATGCATCATACCGATTGATGCAATAAAATGTCTTTTATGACATCTTCAAAGAATCAGATTCACATTTGATGCATTTGGGTTCATTTTTGTATGTCGTGAAAGAAACACTAAAGTGCATAATTTGATTCAACTGAGGATTACTTCCAATCGAGATGCACTTCAATGCATCAGTTGATGTTCCTTGATGCACCTTACTGCATCTTTTTGGATGATGCACTTAAACGTTTGTTCTGAGCTACAGAGTTTATGTAGCTCAGACGGAACGTTTAAGTGCATCATCAAAAAAGATGCATTCTGGTGCAACAAAATGCATCAAGTTGCATCGAAACGCATCAACTGATGCATTGAAGTGCATCTCGACTGAAAGGAATCCTCACTTTTGGTGTTTCTTTCACGACATACAAAAATGCACCCAAACGCATCAAATGTGAATCTGATTCTTCGAAGAAGCTACAAAACACACTTTAGGGCATCAATCGATATGATGCATTTAGTTCTCTGTGTGTAGACTCTATACCAAGTTCAGGACGCATTGTACAGGGTGGCCCATAAGTAGTAGACCATACTTTGAAGCGCCGTAACTTCTAGCAGAGTCGGCATGAAAAGAAAAGAAATGGCTTATTTTGTAACACAAACACTCTTTAATATCGGTTTTTCATTGTGTGATCAACTTGCATGCCATCAGCGTCAATACAGGCCTGTAATCGCAAAGACACATTTTCACACGCTCTTGCACACAGTTCATGAGGAACAGCAGTAAATTCCTCAGTAATCACATCCTTCAGGTCCTGTAGGGTGTTGATGTTGCGGGAATAAATTTTATCATTTAAATACCCCCACAGGAAAAAGTCTGGTGGGGTGAGGCCAGGAGAACGGGCATTCAATTGACCCGCGACGTCCGATCCAACGTCCGGGAAATGCCTGGTCCAACCAATTCCATACAATTGTGGCATAATGAGGGGGAGTTCCATCCTGCTGCCACCACAACTGATCAAAATTGTGTCTCTGTTGGAGTAAAGGGTAAGTGTCCCTAATGAGCTTCAGGCAATTATCACCATTGACGCCATGTTCAAAGAAGAAAGGGCCAATGACACCTTGGTACGTAACACCCCCCAGACCATGACGCCGAGTCCTTTATCATCGTACTCGACTACCACATTTGGATTCGAATCACGCCAGTAAACACAATTATGTCTGTTTACACTAACGGACAGGTAACATTTGGCTTCATCAGTCCACACCACACTCTGCTCCAACTGTGGGTTCTCTTCCAACTTGGTGAGCCACTCTTCAGCAAACTAGGCGGCAATCAGGATCATCTTTAGAACAATGCAATATGACACTTCTGCTACATGTTACAAGTTAAACCTGTCAGAAAATACGCTTCCGCTAGAAGTTATGGCGATTCAAAGTGTGGCCTACTACTTATGGGCCACCCGGTATATTCAGAGACGTGTCTTCCGAGAACAAAACGAGAACATGATCGGTGTTTATAAGTCAATGCGAGGCCGAAAACGAGACAGGTATTTGTAGCCCGAGACAATACTTCGCCAAGTCTAGTCTCGTGTCTCTAAACGCACTGAAATCACGCAGTCCCGGGTTCGAATCCAGATGGTTAGTTTCCCATTGCTAGGGAGACAAATTTATGGTAAATAAAAACTGAGGAGAGCGGTAAATAAAATGATAGATCAGCGGTATATACCTGCGGTAAAAAAAAAATGGCACACACTTTTTCATCATGAGAGGAAACAACATACAAAAGAGCTATAAATTGATAAACTACTTCATTTTTATATACTGTACACATACACAAGTACTTAGCTGTCCAACCAAAAAGAAAACATCAACACAAAATCACTTCATTTCTAAATTGCATATCTCAAGTGATTTATCATTGTATGTATTTAAAGGATATCCTTGCTGTCCAACAAATAAAATAATCACTACTGCACATACACAAACACATGTTGAAAATCGCATGATGATAAACAAAATTCATTCATGACTGTACACAAATGACACCATTGTTTCCCTTGATGTGCGGGAACAGACTAATCTTATCGCTGCTACAGCTAGCAAGTTCAATGAAACTGGAAGTTGAGTAGACATTCGGGGGAAGAAAGGAATGCAGCTTAACAGGGAGCAAAGTTTTCGAACTGAGATTATGTGCATGGGAAATCCTAATTTGAAGCGTTTCCTGATGTGATCCAAGATAAAACGTTCTTCAGATGCAAGTGATAGGAAACTTTAGGCAAACGTTTCGTTACAAATCGACAGTTTGCGCGCACAACCTCGATTGCCGGTTTTTGCGTGTTTTCTACTTAATTTGATGATATTTCACGGTTATTTCGCGAAAAAGCGTTCATTTCGTGGAAAAGGACACATTTCGCAATGCTTCGCGAATAAAACTTATGCATATTTCATCATTGGGGGTGTAGTTACGTGCAGAATGTTGAAAATTGCATCTTTTTTTTTCACATTTCGCGATTTCGCGCATCGCAAAAATTCAATGTCCCTACCCATTGCCGATTAGTCTTAACTGTGCATAATGTGACCGAAAACAAACTTTCTAGTATTGCAGTTTTTGGCCAAAAAAAAAAAAAAAAAAAAAGACGCCGCGCGAGGCAGTGGAGACCAACCCGGCGAGAAGAGATTTCCAATTAGGAAAGGTGATAAA
The DNA here is from genome assembly GCF_977018435.1 of Lepisma saccharinum. NCBI lineage: Eukaryota > Metazoa > Arthropoda > Insecta > Zygentoma > Lepismatidae > Lepisma > Lepisma saccharinum. Next base: position 13,617,905 of record NC_139256.1, on the reverse strand, counting down.
TGCCTAAGAGGAGGAAGCCGCATAAAAATCTCACCCAGGCCATAAAAGGACGCAAGACCCATCCGACCGGGCAATAGATTACAACACTCTAGCCGTTGGCTTACGCAGGTCAGCCAAGGAGCAATCCATCTTAAGGCAGTGTCGTTGATGAATAGTTGGGGTGGCTATCAGGCAACTGCATTACGCATTGCTGACTTCCACTGAAGCGTCGCTTGCAGTAGCCTGTATACACCTTATCACACGCCGCCAGTCGTCTGGCCATTCAGCCCAAAATCCTCCTCTTCCTTCCTCCACCCCCGCCACCTTCTTAGCGCCTTTTTTTCTTGCCCTCGCTAACTCCTGGCCCTGTTCTTGTTGTGCGTTTTCTCTCGGTCCGAACCCTTTTTTTGTGGTTCTTTTTTTTGGACACGCGTGGAATTCGGAACTGATTAATGGCGACGAAATGAACGATAATCTATCAAGCTTGAGCCCCCGAGTCTATCCACACCATTCTCTTTTCTTTCAAGAACTTTTCCACGCTTTATTTTCCCCTCCCACCCTCGAAATCATCCCTCACCCCTTTTCCTTAAACCCCGAAATTATCAACCGCCGCCGAAGACTCATGTATCGACATGCTTCCCCTGTTTCAATCCCCATTTGACGCTCACAAATGGTTCCCGCCACTTTCCGCAAGAGACAAAGAAGCGGGGGAAATAAGGCGCGAAAAGAAAAGAAACGCCTATTTCGCATTACAAGCATTTTGTGCTGGGCACCTGGTTCCACAACCACTGGTGAATTCGAGGGATTAGTTCTTGACGAGCCAAACCAACCACACTCAGTTCCGGTGATCTCTGGAGCAAGCGAACGAAAACAAGTCTGTGCTCAAGTAGAGACTCAAGACGGCACGAACAATGAAAGCGTGAGAGGGAACGTAGGTGCAGTGGCGTATATTGAGTCAAAGTTATGGACTATCTCACTATGTCACAAGGTCCTAGGCTATGAATAGAAATAAGTTCACCAACTCCTACGAAATCAGGTTGCCAACTCATAGGAAATCAGGTTGCCAACTCATAGGAAATCAGGTAGCCAACACATAGGAAATCAGGTTGCCAACTCATAGGAAATCAGGTTGCCTACTCCAGAATCAGCATCATCTCACTGATATGAACAATATTACTGTATTTACAATTTCTGATCGATTTTTCTCCTGTATTTTATTCTCTAGACTTCAGGCTTCGCAGATAGCCTAGCTAGCCTAGAATATAGGCTCCTGGTGCAGGGTGTAACCTTAGCTTCCACTCCATTCTTAATCACGTTTTTGTATTTTTGTTGTTTTACGTCGCTTTCCTGCCACTTTTGGCTTATCGTGACGATGAGGATAAGATAGAATTGATGATGGAACGGTCCAAAGATTATCCATGCCCAGTCCGGGATTCAAACCCGGTGGCGCAATCGAACAATTAACTTTCTCGGTCATCGACTAAGCACTGTATCCTATTCACCAGTGTTTTTCGACCCGCCGGGCTGCGGTTCGTGAGGTTCTATCGAAATTTTATCATGTTTGCGCAGCAGATCGCTAAATAGAAGATTCAGGGTACATATTAATTCATGCATAAAGTTTAAAAAAATATATTAAAAATGCATTAAAATTGTTTTGGATCGAACCGGGTCTCGCCAAGATTAAGGAGCAAGCATTGCTATACACCAATACAAGATATTCCCAAGACAATTCCAGAGTTTCGACAGGTATCGAACCTGGTACGCCTTGCTTGAAAGACGATGACGTTACCACAACACCATTGGGAGGTTTGTAAAGGTAGAACCTCAAAAGAACGTGCTGAATTTGGGTATTGGGGCTGACCAAACCTCGCTACCAGAACCACTAGTAATTATACTATCACCTTGGCGGAAAGCTGGTTTCTCAGACAATACCGGGTGTTTCATAAATAATTGACGTGTTACAAAAAACTCAATTCAATGAAACCAGTCCAGAACGACCGAGGAACGCAACAGTTTGTGCGTGTATGTTTTGTTAAGCTTAGAGTTCATATTCCTACCGCTAGGCGACACTCAAATCCCTCACATCACTCACAGTGTTTTGTGCAATGTTTTGGTCCTCACGATCACCGGATCTTACACCGTGTGACTTCTTTTTGTAGATTTGAGTTGCTGTTTTAAGTCCACTTTATGCACAGTAAGGCTAATTGGGACTGGACCTACAGTTTAAAGTTGGATCCGAACCACATGTGCCTCCACCAGGTATCGAACCCGGGACCCCTTGATTACAAGGCAATGACGCCATGGGGAAGGCCCTTCTTTTTTTAGGGTTTCATGAAAGACAGGGTATTCGTCTCACCGATGCCGCGTATTACCGCAGCCCTTATGCAGCGATGGAGACAACGGGGAAGCGAATGCTCACGAAAAAAAAATAGTTCAAATGTACACCACCAGGTTGAAATATGGCGCTGAAGTAGCAACAATCAATAATTTGACTTTATGTAGATACATTAATGTCAATATGCACCTTGTCAACGTGAATGATTATTTGGAACCGCAAGACAGTGTTATCACTGATTCAGCAGCAGTATATTGTTCACATTATCATAGCGGTTTTTCAAAACGGGATGGTATTTCGAAACCGGCTTCGCTGACGTCAGCCCAAGGTCCAACCGAACCCGCGCATGTGCTGTATAGAGCTGCATGACACGAATCCAACCATGAGTTAAATAGGACAATGTGACCCAAGAAGACGAAGCTTCTTCGCTTGTAGAAGAGGAAGAAGATAGAAGAAAAACAGAAACCAAAGACTTGAGAATCACGAAAGAACTAAATATAATTCCGCCATGAGGGAATATGACTATCATCCAGTACTGCGAAAGTTGTGGGAAGAACATAATAAACCAGATCTATATCGTCCTGCTAAAACTTTCAACTTCACAGTGAGTCAGAGTCTCCAAAGAAGACTGGCACTCATGTATCTGAAAACCCGCTAAGACATCAGATTCTCGTACACTCAGAGAACTAAATGCATCATATCGATTGATGCACCAGAATGCATCGATTCATGCACTAAAGTGTGTTTTATGGCTTGTTCAAAGAATCAAATTCGCATTTGATGCATTTGGGTGCATTTTGTATGTCGTGAAAGAAATACCAAAGTGCATCATTTGATTGATTCAAGTGAGGATTCATTTCAGTCGAGATGCATCAGTTGATGTTCCTTGATGCACCTTCCTGCATCTTTTTGGATGATGCACTTAAACGTTTCGCCTGAGCTACGTACATAAACTCTGTAGCTCAGACCAAACATTTAAGTGCACGATAAAAAAAGATGCAGGAAGGTGCATTAAGGAACATCAACTGATGCATTGAAGTGCATCTCGACTGAAAGTAATCCTCACTTGAATCAATCAAATGATGCACTTTGGTGTTTCTTTCACGACATACAAAATGCACCCAAATGCATCAAATGCGAAGCCATAACACACACTTTAGTGCATCAATCGATGCATTCTGGTGCATCAATCGATATGATGCATTTACCTTTCTGTGTGACGAAACCGTGGAGCAAGAACAAACTTTTTGCAGTGGTAGAGACCATTTGTTCCATTGGGAACCAACAGAATTAAGTAATGCCTGAATCACACGCGACTACATTTCCTGCTGGATTTTCAAGTTGGACTTGGATTAGTTGCGTGTTACTGCTTCCTTTGCTAGTTTTCGTCTCACACCACACTTGTTACGGTACTTGTCGGTGTACTTTTGTTCCCATGAGACATTGCGCAGAGAAGAAGCTAAAAAGAAAAGTATGGACAAGAATTTGGCTCGATAAAAAATATGGAAATGAATCCATACTGAACTCAGGTATGCATATTCCTACACGAGATTCGCAGGATTCATTTATGAAAAAAATATTTTTTCAACTAAATCTGTCAAACATTGTAATAATAAGTTTTTCATTATCGGCTAATCAGAATTGTCGCGTACAAATCTCATCGCTTTGCATAAATACAGGGTGGCTCAATAAGTCACTTAACACCCTCAGTACAAGGCCACTGCAGCGCGCAACATGGAAATGGTGATGACCAATCGTTATCAAGCCAAGGGGGAACCACATTGACGCCACCCACAAGGTCGGCGGCCATCTTGATGTCCGCCATCTTGAATTCAACTTCAGAATTTTAAATGGGAAGGGGGTCGTGCGACATATCAAAATTTGCTAGAATTTCACGAGAAATGCAATGGTGAAGGTTTTTTCGACGTATCTTTAACCAGTAAAAAGTTATGACTGAATTCTTGTACCAATTTGCTCCTTTTCGAGGTGTTAGAAAAATGCCTTAAAATTTGTTTAGCGCATCGGTAATGCATCGAGATCAAAGTGACGTCTATGGAGAGACGTTCGCATGCCATTGCACATTATTTTAATCGGATACATCCATGAAGAGCTGTGCATTATGAATGGTTGTCGCGAACAATTTACAGTGTGACGCTTCCATTGAATTAAAAGTCCTTCACAGTAACAAGGCTAATGTTTATGTTCATAAGGAAGTTCATAAACAGAATATTCGATGATTTTTATCTGATAACCCATTTTCGACAGATCAAAGCTGAATGGTTAGTGTTGGTAAGTTAATGGTGTGGTGTGCTGTGTGGAACACGATTGGTTAGTCAATTTTCCATCAACGGAACCTTAAATGCTTAGGGCTACTTGGATTTGTTAAATTAACATGTTTTTTTCATCCTTGCTTATGGAAAAAGGTACTTTTTACAGAGTTTTTTCAATAGGGATGTTGGAGTTGCGTTGATTCTTGTAAGAAAACACAATCACAAATGCACACGCTGATTCTTTTGAGACATCTATTTTCTACCTGTAATGCACTAACTACCATGAAGTATCACTGAAATTCAATTCTAATCACTTTAGACGACGTATGTGCTTAGTAATGTCCAGCTGTGGTTATCGCGATTCGCGCCATGTTGCTTCTTCTCTCACTAACCGTTTTCTTTGCTTGGCGCCCACGCAAACAGCTGATACATGGACTCCATACGCCATCTCTTGAGAACAAAAGTAATTTAACCCACATCATCAAAACCAAATAATGAAAACAAGAACACATTCCTATACATATTCCCCCCTCTTGATTGGATAAATTCCAATCAACAGATTTGCTAATTCAATTGTCATTAGGTAAGGGAATCAATTTGTTCACTGGTCTTTTAGTAAAACCAGTTGTTGATCTAATTTTTGCCACACGCACTACACCGTCTTTACAAGGAAACGTCTCTTCCACTACTGCTATTTTCCATGTAAGTGGAGGTGCGTTGTCTTCTTTGACCAGAACCACCATGCCTGGTTGAAGATTTTCTGTTGAAGCCGTCCATTTACGACGCTGTTATAGTTCGTGGAGATAATCCTTCGACCATCTCTTCCAAAAATGTTGTTGTAATTGCTGAATGTGTTGCCATCTAGAAAGACTGTTTTGGGGCAAGTTAGTTAAATCAGGCTCAGGTATGGACATGAGAGGTGACCCTATAAGAAAGTGACCAGGTGTTAAGTAAAAGGTGTCACTGGGATTATCAGATATTGAGGTCAGGGGTCGGGAATTGAGGCATGCTTCAATTTGCGTTAACAATGTTGCAAGCTCTTCGTATGTCAAAGTAGCATTTCCCACTATCCTCTTAAAGTGATATTTCATAGACTTTACAGCGGCTTCGCACAATCCTGCAAAGTGGGGCGCGTTAGCTGGAATGAAGTGCCAGTTGATTCCATCTTTTATTGCAAAATCTTCAATTCCACCTTTTAGCTGTTCTGCTTTGAAGAGTTGACTGAGTTCTCTCAGTTCTCTATTAGCTCCAACAAAATTAGTCCCGTTGTCACTGTATATGTTTTGACATTTTCCTCTTCTAGAAACAAATCTGCGTAGAGCAGCGATAAATGCGTCTGACGTTAAGGAAATAACTGCTTCAATATGCACTGCTTTAGTAGCCATGTACACAAATATAGCTACATATCCCTTGGTAGTGATTCTGCTTCTTCTGTTTGTTCTTATGATGCAAGGACCAGCATAATCTACTGCTGTATTTAAAAATGGACGTGATGGTGTGACTCTTGGGCTTGGTAATTGTCCCATGAGTTGATGTGACGCCTTGGCTTGCAACTTAAAACATATTAAGCATTTATGCAAGACAGATCTTACTGTTTGTCTGATATGTGGAATCCAGTATTCCTGTCTTAAGAGCTTATCAACAATTGAGGCCCTGCATGTAATAAACGACGATGTTCTGATTCAATTATGAGTTGCGTCAGATGATGTTTGGTAGGCAAAATTAATTGATATTTGCTCTCATATGGCAATTCTGAATTTTCGAGTCTTCGACCAACTCGTAACAGCTGTCTGTCATCAATAAATGGATGAAGATCCTTGATAGGACTATTTTTTGATACTTGTTGTCCTTCTTCTAAGTCATGAATTTCTTGTGGAAATGAAATGCGTTGCACAATTAAGATACATTTCATCAGTACTGCACGTAATTCAACATAAGAAAAGTTTCCTGTTCTCTTCGAAACAGGATTCTTAACATTGTAAATGAATCTGTAGCATGTTGCTACTACACGAAGCAATCTCTGTAATGTGGAAAATCTCAGCATGAAATCTGCTTCTGTTCCATGTATCTTGCTAAACATTGATGTAACTATCTTCCTTTGTTCTGTTATGCATTCTTCAAGTTCGCTATTTTCCATAACATGTAATGGCCATGTATCTTCTTTTAACCACGTAGGTCCATTCCACCAAATTTCCGAATCCTTGAGGGCTCTTGGTTCTACTCCCCTTGTTATCAAATCTGCTGGATTACACTTAGATGTGACATGATGCCATTGGTTAATAACAGAAAGTTCCTGGATCTGTGCAACACGGTTTCCTACGAAGGTTTTCCATCGAGTGGGGGACGCTGCTAGCCACCCAAGTACGATTTTTGAATCTGTCCAAAAATATGTACTGTCAATTGGAATTCTCAAAATTGGTGTTGTTTTCTTAACTAGTTTAGCTAATAGAAGAGCACCGCACAATTCTAGTCGTGGCAAAGTAACTTTTTTTATTGGCGCTACTCTTGACTTTGCGCACAGTAATTTAACATTGATTCTTCCTAACTCATCTCTTGATCTAATATAAATGCAACAACCATAAGCTCCTTCTGCTGCGTCGCAGAATCCATGTATCTGAATGTCATTTGTCTTTTCTGTTGTCAGTACAAATCTCTCTATTTGTATGTGAACTATATCTGGTAGTTGTTGATACAAATTCGTCCATTGGTTTCTTAAATCTGAATCTAATTGTTCATCCCACTCCAATTTACAACTCCAAAGTTTCTGCAAAAACATCTTGTATAAAATGACAGTTGGACTGATAAGTCCCAGTGGATCAAATATGGAGCTAACAATTGACACAACTTGTCGTTTGGTTATGTTCGTTAATGGTGAACAAAAGTCTCCATCTTTCGCTACTTTGCACGAAATTAAAAATGTGTCTGTTGATGGTTGCCAGATGAGGCCTAATGTGTTTATTTCTGCTTCATTATTGAACTGAAATGGTAAATGAACTTCTCTGTGTTCTTCTGGTACTGCTTGCACCAATTCCTCACAATTGGAGCACCATTTGCGTAAAATAAATCCACCTCGTTTCAAGAGTTCATTCAGTTCAGACTGTAATTTGAGCATAGTTTCAATGTTATCACCTCCTGATGCTACATTGTCACAATAAAAATCCCTTAATAATATGCTGGATGCATTGGGAAAGTTTTCGTTTTCCTGTCTTGCAAGCATTTGTAATGCTGCAACAGCTTGGTACGGCGATGAGGTTAAGCCATAAGTTACAGTTAATAATTCATAAGTTTGTATTTCTTCGTTTGGTGATTTTCTCCACAATATTCTTTGATATTTAGTGTCATAAGGATGGACTCTAATGTTGCGAAACATCTGGGCTATATCTGCTGTAAAAACTATCTTGTGCGTTCTGAACCTCAGTACAATAGAGTATAGATCTTCTTGGACTGTAGGCCCTGTCATTAGAACATTGTTAAGGGATAGTCCACTGTCTGTTTTCGATGATCCATCAAATACAACTCTCACAGGTGTTGTAGTACTTTCTCTAATAATAGCATGATGCGGTAGGTAATATGACTCCTTGTTCTCTTCATCAGTAGTTTTAATTTGCTTCATGTGGCCTAATGATTCATAATTGTCCATGAATTCACAATAGTTCTGCCTGAGTGTTGGCTGTGTTGTTAATCTTCTTTCCAACTGATGAAATCTTTTGTCTGCTTGTTGAAACGAATTCCCTAATTCAGTATGATTTGGTTTGAATGGTAGCCTAACCATAAATCTACCATCCTTCTGCCTGATGGTTGTTTCTTGAAAATGCCTTTCACAATCCATTTCTTCTTTGCTCTTGGTCTTTGTGAATACTTCCTCTAACTCAAAAAACCTCTGTAATTGTAATTGAAGGCTATCTTCAGTACGTACAAAACATGAAGTAACTGTTGTAGGTGCTTCACATTGTTGAGGCCTAGCTCCTGCTAAAATGTATCCTAACTCTGTATCTTGAAGTACAGGATAATTTCCTATTCTTGTTCTTCTGTCTGAACGTAGTAGCAAGAAAAATAGTTCAGATCCAATCAACAAATCTATGCTGCCTGGCTGATGAAATGAAGGATCAGCAAACTGAATATCCTTTGGGAGATTCCAAGTACTGCAATCGATTACCTGTGTGGGCAAGTCGCCTGTGATTTTTGGTAACACAAGACACTTCACTGTTGTTGTATAATTAGATGTTCTAGACTGGATTACAACATCTACACAATGTTTAGTTTCAAGACACGAATTGTTTATTCCCTGGACTGGAACAACATAGTTTTCTTTCGTCAGTCGTAGTTTTTGCACTAATGATGTGGTTACAAAATTAGACTGACTCCCACTGTCTAAGAGAACTCTGCAATAATGAAATTGTCCATTGTTGCTCTTTACCTTCACTAAGGCAGTTGACAATAAAACTTGTGAAGTGTGTCTTTCTTTGACTGTACAATATGAAGATTGGGGTGTTTCATCTCTTGCCACATTGTTGCTTTCTTGAGGAGACACCCTGGAATTCAATAGTTGTCTATTGCTTGTATTGTTACTGACACTCGCCGATCTTGGTCTTTCAGGTGTATCCCTGTGCAAGAGAGTATTATGTTTCAAATTACAAATTTTACAATTTCCAGATTTACAAAATTTCACTGAATGTTTTGAAGATAAACAATTAAAACAAAGACCTTTCTTCTTCACAAATTCTTGTTTCTGTTTATAACTTGCCTGTAAGAAAGTCTCACATTGGTACAAAGTATGATTTGCGGAACAGTACATGCACTGAATGTTAGTGGATGTTGCTAAATACGTGTTGCTTTGTTTCATGAATTTACCTTGTTTATCATGTGATTGATACTGCTTAGCATTGGTGTCACTATGTGTCGGTTTCATGTTTTCTAAAGCTTGACACCTGCGCTCTACAAATGCAAATAATTCTGACAAGGTAGGAAAGTAATCATGCTCTTGTGATAATTCAAATTCCTTACGAGTATTGTGATCCAAATGAGATACAAAATGTTGTGATAAAATGACTTCATCCAAAGGCACCTCAAGTTTAAGAGCCTTTAAAGCATTCAGATTTGAGGTTGCTGTATTTACAAACTGTCTCAATTCATTTGCATCTTCTTTACGCACCGACTTTATGTGTAATAGTTCACTAACGTAATGTGATGCAATAAGCCTGCTATTATCATATCTTTCAGTGAGCAAGTTCCATGCTACTGTATAATTTGCCTCACTGACTTGCAAGTTTGAAATGAGCTTACTGGCTTGTCCCTTTAAAGAGGACCGCAAATAATGAAATTTTTGTATTGCTGGTAATGTATTGTTATCATGGACCAACACTTTAAAATTGTCCTTGAATGGAAGCCAGTTTTCATAATTTCCATCAAAAGAGGGTATGGAAATCTTTGGAAGTCTAAGTTGAGACTGAACTGACGTAACAGAACTAGTACTAACACTGGGCTGATGCATTTGATCATGCCGCATCACTATTGTCTCCATTTGAGACCTAATGCTGTAGTACTTTTCTTCAAATTCTATTCTGTGAACTTCCTCTTCGGATGCTTCCGATTGAAGTTCCAAACTGGTTTGAACGTCATTGAATTTGTCCCACATCTCAGTCAAATGACTTAATCTCAGTTTAATTTCCTGAACACTCTGTATATTAATGTCAAATGCATCGACGAATGCTTTCATACGGGTCAATTGCCCTTTGTAGCTTCCTCGCACAACTTTTAAACGTTTAATCTCTGCCTCTGTCATGGTGAAAGGATAACTGATAAGGTGTCACAATAATGCAATTAATGAACGTAATGTAATGTAAAGAAAGGAAAAGGAAATGGTACTAAAATGAGCCTGATTACCTGCAAACTTCAGCGCTGCCGATGTTGGACACACAATCGTCTCGCCGGTTGGAAACACTGCTGCACTGCTCGCACGAAGAATCAGCTGATTTCCTTCCCCGCCTTCTGAATATGCTTGCTACGCAATAAATTTAGTATCGAGATTCCGGAATGTCCCTTCTGCCACCCGCACGAAACGTTCAGTTCTTGAGACACGAATCCACACAACTGGACCACGCTATGTCAATGCAAAACTAGAACACACCGTTCACCACAAAGTTTACAGTTCACAAAGTCAGGTAGATGTAAGACATCCAAGGCTTGGAGGACCATATAAATGTTGGAGTTGCGTTGATTCTTGTAAGAAAACACAATCACAAATGCACACGCTGATTCTTTTGAGACATCTATTTTCTACCTGTAATGCACTAACTACCATGAAGTATCACTGAAATTCAATTTTAATCACTTTAGACGACGTATGTGCTTAGTAATGTCCAGCTGTGGTTATCGCGATTCGCGCCATGTTGCTTCTTCTCTCACTAACCGTTTTCTTTGCTTGGCGCCCACGCAAACAGCTGATACATGGACTCCATACGCCATCTCTTGAGAACAAAAGTAATTTAACCCACATCATCAAAACCAAATAATGAAAACAAGAACACATTCCTATACAGGGAAGAACACCAGAACACTTATGGGAACGTTATGAACCTGTTTTTGTCCAAATTCAGTCATAACTTTTTACTGGTTAAAGATACGTCGAAGAAACCTTCACCATTGCATTTCTCGTGAAATTCTAGCTCATTTTGATATGTCGCACGACCCCCTTCCCATTTAAAATTCTGAAGTTGAATTCAAGATGGCGGACATCAAGATGGCCGCCGACCGTGTGGGTGGCGTCAATGTGGTTCCCCCTTGGCCAGGCAATGATTGGTCATCGCCAATTTCAAATTCCATGCCGCAGTGGCCTTGTACTGAGGGTGTTAAGTGACTTATTGAGCCACCCTGTACTTAATATTAACTGAACATGAATATACAGGGTGACCGAAAAGTCAGTTTCCCTAGGAGAGAACAAAATTATGATACTTGTAGTAAGGAAATGTGTACTTATTGCTGGAGAAACGTAAGAGAACACAATTTACCATACATGCTCAACGGTGTTAAGCATTAGCGTTATCTTTGTGTGGCCAATGAGTAAGTTTCCTTGTTGTGAAGCATTTGCTGTGAAGGAAAGTTTTGGTAAAGTTTCTCTCAGGGGAACTGACTTTTGGGCCACCCTGTACATCCACTCTGTAACCTTTTTTTATCGAGAAGCGAACAGAAACAACCAACACTCGGAAACCACTCTGCCAAACTCACAGATTATCTTCACATGGCCGAACTCCGCTCCGATTGGCTGTTCCACAGAATCCAGCAGAGACGGTCAGTTGTAATTTGAACATGACCTAGTCGTCAAAACCAGTTCGGCGGCCAGGTAGCCAGTTCAGTGCCAACTAGGGCATTCCTACTGGAAATCCAGTTCCGTGTGATACGGTCTTAACTAAGTATTCTCCCACGACACCAGCCAGAATGCATTTTCACAGAAGTGCTCCCGAATACACCAATATTTCAAGCGGTCTTCAATGACAAGAACCTTTAAGCAACACCGTATGGGAACGGCACAAAGACGCTTCTTCCTCTGAGTACTCCAGAGGCCCCAGCGTCGCCCTCATTGTCTCCATCGCGTTCGCCGCCCCGTGTTGATACAGCTTCACCGAAGATGAACCATGGGGAGCGGAAGGAAGGGAAAAACCAATACAAAAGTAGGGACCGAATCCTTTGCACCCTTCCCTCCATAACGTGAAATATGAGACTCGTAGCAGTCCTATTTTCTTCCGCGATTTGCTCGATAAATTTCTGATCTTTGATTTATGGCTCCATACGGCCTGCGAGAGAAAGGAGGCCGGGAGAGCCGTTTTTGACCTGCTAAACGCCGGGAGAGTTGAAAAAAGGAATTGTTACTGATGGTTGTGTCAGGAGAGGGAAAAAAGAAACTTTGTTCTTGAGATCGAATCCGGGCTGCAAGTTGCTCCGTGATTGTTAAGCTGAAGTGTTAGAATCTGGGGGGTTGTTTGCAGAAACTCTCGGTTCTGTTTAGCTAAATTTGGGTAGTTGTTTCGCCATTATGCTGTTCATCTGGAATTTGAACAAATATTGTTCTGCTATTCTTCCTTGGTAATCTAGAAATGGGCAATTTTCCTTAACCCTCCCGTTGCCTAACTTTTCGACACTTTTTTTTTATTTTTTGACTACCTCAATACAATTTTGCGATTTAGTGTAATATTTTTTTTTAGATTCTGTTATTTTCAATAAATAGCTTTATTTAGTATTGAAATACAGTTTTTCAAATTATTAAAAGTATTTAAACTGAACATAAACACCGTATGGTGACACTAGTGCAGCGTTGCCATGTATGCGCGCTCTAATTCAACTCAACAATAGTAACCTGAAACAATAGAGAACAATATATGTTATTTGAGCTAAACAATGGATGTATGGTAAAACTCAACAATGGAAAAGTTAAATAACGAAGATAAATGAGAGTCATATTTCGTAAATTTCATTTTTGACAAATAAGAAGATAAGACATTTCATACCAAGAGGGTTAGTCTCACAACCCCACCAATATATCCCGTCAATGATAACTATAAAAACAAAAAAATTGGGTCAGTCAGGAGTGTAAATACAATTTCCATCATTTTAGGACAAAGTCATGAAACCACAAGTATGTAGCTCTTCAGATAAAATTATTATAGGGAAAAAACAACCTGGGGTAGTCAGAATACCCCGCTTGGTAATGCGAGGGTTAACGGTTGACCCTGTACGTATTGTCTTTCTTCTTGTCCAACTTACCTGTCTGAAGGTCTTTGCGATGGCGCAGTCGTAACGTTGTCGCATTGTAATCAAGGGATCCCGGGTTCGTCACTCAATGGAGGCACATATTAGTTCGAATTGAACTTTAAACTGTAGGTCTACACTCTGTGCATAAAGTGGATTGGAAAACAAAATTAATGAGTTGCATTGTTGTAAGTAGGGAAGTTGAGGAAAAATCCTTTCTTTTTCCTAGTGTCCGAAGACGAGGCCCAACATGTTCATTTTGGGTCATTGTAGGCCAGAAAAGGATGGGTTTTATTTGTCCTTTTTTGCCTTTTTCGGCGTTATTTTGGCTTATGGGTCCTTTTTTAGCCTTTTTTAGATCTTAACGGCGTTTTTTTTGCAACTTCACCTTCTTTCGACTACGTTTTTACTGCCCATTCTCAATTCGAATCATCATCAGTTCATCACCTCTTAAACATCCTTTCTGTAGTAAACAAATGAATAAATAAATAAATATATTTTTTGGACGACTGAAGCAGGTACGGTACAAGGTCCTTTAACCGTAACTTGTCTGGAAGATCGCGCTGTAAGTGGCAACTTTCTCCTGTTTTGAAGCTTTCAGTTTTTTCGCACTGTGTGTTCCATACCACCAGAATTTTTTATTTTTTAATTCAATAAATATGTAATTAAAACTGAAGTTATTAATTAATTTGGATCACATTTATGTTGAAACCAACAAAGGAATTTCAAAGAAACAGTACATCATCATCCAAATTGCCTTCTCTTACATGTTATTCTTCCTAACGGGCCTTTCAAGTTCACAAAGGCGACCCTTCAAATGTACAACGCTAAGTACAATGTTCATCAATCTTTACGTCTCCATTCCTAAGAACTTTGCAAGTTGGTTCGAATACCAGCTTAACCATGGGTGTTCTTAGTCAGTGTTACATCAATTTTATCATAGCATCACTCATCCTCATTGTCGCGATTAGCCAAAGTAGAAGAAAAGCGAAGTAAGATAACTTAATCCAATCAATCGTTGTTCGTGTGACAACTTCAATTGTTGATATTCCGTCCATCCCTTGATTTACTGAACGTAAATTCCAGCAGTTGTCCCGCATCGTTGCACCATCAGGCTTTTGGGTCGGGCTACGGGACGCGCGCTGGTTCGAGTCTCCTTGGAGAAACGTAACAACTTTTCTCTTGATATTTCGGCCTGTGTATGGGACCTGTGGCCATCCACCATTGTCAGGAAATTGGGGAGCCACGAATAAGTAGCGTAACCCGGTCGTGGAAAATCTTCAACAACCACTGGGGGTTCGTCATTCTGACGGCACCTCTGCTGAGGCATGTGCACACAGAACTCAAAATGCATCAAATCAAGGTTGATGCACTTTCAATGCATCAATTGACACTGTTAAGTGAATAATATTTTTGTTTTCTTTGAAATGATCTTGTCTGATCTTTCCAATTGATGCATGTTTAGTGCATCACACGAAATATCAGCTGATAAAAGTACCCTTTTATGCATTTCTGTGTGTATTTTGACACCAAAAAGTGTATCATTTGCAGTTTACTCACTTTAATGTGTCACTCCAGTCAACATATATGTGTCAATTGACACGTTTTGGGCTCTGTGTGAGGCCAGCAGCCGGTAGGTAGGCGTTATTAATTGCCGTAGTTATGGCTCAACTCCAAGCACAAAATTCATTGAGAAACCCCCACCCGTAGGTTTCGAAGTAGGGACTCCACGAAAACAAATTTTGGACACTGCATTTGAAGCCAGTTCAACCAACTACCTAGGCGCCGACTCCATGGCTCTAGGCTCGAGGCCCCCCCCCCCAATGTTAACGATGTGGGGGAAGAGGCCTCCAAATAATTTTGCTTAAGAGGATCTAATGTATTATTTTGCTTCTCTTGTAAAGTTTACTCTGAATTGTGCCACATGAACTTAACTTTAAATACACATTTGAAATGTTCTAGACCATCAACTTTGGGGGGCTGAGACCGCTAAACCATCAACTTTGGGGGGCTATGACCAGAGACAGCAAAATAAATGACTTATTACTATATACTAAGTATGTAATTATGAGTATTGTTAACATTTTTACTAAAATGAGTTTCAACAGAAGATGTGCATGAACTAGGAGAGTGGATGGGACGTTCGGGCTACAAATGGCTCTCACATGACATTCAGAACAAGATCGTTGATATATTAGGGAGATCTGTTTTGCGCTCCGTGGTAGCAGATATTAAAAGTTGGGAATATTTTGCTATTGTGGTTGACGAAACTTGTGACATATCTATTCATGGACAATTAATATTCTGCATTCGAACTGTGAATAAAAAAATGATATTTTGGAGGAATTCATGAGCTTTTATGAGCACTGAGGCCAAAACTTAAAAAAGGGAGAGAGCGAGTCAATCATTAATTTATTTCAGTGATCAGAGTCCCCCCAATAATTTTGACAAGTCGGCGCCCCTGCCAACTATCATAGACGTGCAATGAATTAGGCCCCAGCAAAGATAGTACATGATATGATAACACTTAGAAGTACAGAGAGAAGCATTGTGGTCGTTGAAGATCTAACAACAACCACGGTGGAAGGCAGAGGACGTTACACTTGGTTTAACGCGAACGATTTCTCTCCTAGCTTCATCTTCATAACAATCCCGAAGCCTCCAGAAGACCCAACCATTCTTCTTCCACCTGCCTGGAGAAGAGAAACCTATGGGAAACGGTTGCATCTCAAAGAAAAGGGTAGAGATGAGTAAAGAACCGAAAGGGGTGAAGTGGAAGAATTGAAAGCAAAATAGAAGCAAAAGGGTGCGCTGGAGAATTTCCCAAGCCCTTCACCTGACCAAGAAGCAGTAACTTAACCTGTTGGTGGAAAGATTCCATCGACATATATATATGTTCCGTTTCTTTCTCTTCTTTTTTTAGGGCACAGGGGGAGGGTTTGGGGAGACAGGATTTCCACCTTTTCTGAAGGTTTGCTCAGGCGTACCCCGTGGTCCTTCACTCTGAGAGGATTATGGCTTGATCGGAGGAACAGGTAGTCGCTGACGCTTTCATTCACGAGAGCTATTACAAGGTATTGAAGACTATCGGCTGTCACGACAGTTGGTAACGGAGGATTTCCAACCGGGAGGGAAAATCCCCTTTTGGGGATCATTGTCTCATTGTCTACCTCGCGACCCATTTACACTGGAATCATTGCATGAGATGCGAACGACACTTCTGTGTGCCCACAGCACTAAGCTCTTACAGGGCATACCTTGTCGTGTTGTACGAAATGCTTTTTTAGTGTTGTATGGAAAGCTGATCGGGTTTTAGATGTAAGTCACCTCTAACTTCTGAAGTATTGTTTCGCGTAAGTTCCATATCTGTTTCAGTTTTATCGACAATTGAAAGAGCTTTCTTGTATTCTAGAATAAGTACTTAATCTTGTGTGGTAGTTCATTATGCCGATTATAATGAAGGCTGTTAGGAATAATCATCAACAAATATGTCCAGACTCTCATAACATAGCCCGTGGCTCTACAGCCCTGGAACGGCCTTGGTCTATCTCCCGACTGCCAGTCTCCCTCCCACAATCCGACCTAGAGGTGTGGAGATCTTCAACCGGTAATGGGGTGACGTGGGCTCAGCACGTCGAACCCTCAGTCGTTGTAGAAGATTTCCCAGACCGGGTTACGCTACTCACTCGTAGCTCCCTAACTTTCTCACGATGTTTGGTTGCCACCGGTTCTATACACAGGCCGAGAACCTGGAGACTGAACCCAGGCGGACTCGAACCCATGCCGTCTCGCAGTCGGAGTCCAAAGCACAGCGCCTTAGACCGCACCGCCACGGAGGAGGGCCATGTATACTCTGTCCCAAGTATCTCTGGAGCAGGAGAAAGAGAACAAGTACACATAGAAAACTGAATGCATCATATCGATTGATGAACTAGAATGCATCGATTGATGCACTAAAGTGTGTTTTAAGGTTTCTTCAAAGAATCAGATTCACATTTGATGTATGTCGTGAAAGAAACACCAAAGGGCATCATTTGATTCAAGTGAGGATTTATTTCAGTCGAGATGCACTTCAATGCATCAGTTGATGTCCCTTAGTGCACCTTCCTGAATTTTTTGGGATGATGCACTTAAACGTTTGGTCTGAGCTACAGAGTTTATGTAGCTCAGGCGAAACGTTTAATTGCATTATCAAAAAAAGATGCATTCTGGTGCATCAAAATTCATCAAGGTGCATCAAAACGCATCAACTGATGCATTGAAGTACACCTCGACTGAAATAAATCCACACTTGAATCAAATGATGCCCTTTGGTGTTTCTTTCACGACATACAAAAATGCACCCAAATGCATCAAATGTGAATCTGATTCTTTGAAGAAGCCATAAAACACACTTTAGGGCATCAATCTATGCATTCTGGTGCATCAATCGATATGATGCATTTAGTTCTCTGAGTGTACTGTCTGCGAGTTCAGACGCCAGAGCCTTGCTAGTCTGCAAAATGCAGTCCTGGGTGTACTACGTTGAAGGGAGGTTGACATTCCGGTATCTTCAGAAATGGTCAACCCTTACACCTTGTATTTGTTATGCAGAATTCAAACAAACCTCCATTTTAGCTTACGTTTTCAATAATCAAATCATTGTTCAGGATTTTTATTCCGACATAATATTAATTATTATTATTTTTCTTTCCGTTCATGTATTTTGTGCACCTTATTTAAGAAATAGCTTCGTAGAATACATTAAAAATAATCCTTCCAAGGGACCATGTATAATCTCGTTTCCGTCCAACACCAGCTGATTGCACATATCTCCCTCTCGTAAAGGAATGCTATAATATGGATGAGAGAATAATCACAAGTAATCACTTATTCGGGACTCGAACCCAGCACCCCTAATTTTGCAGCATGTTTTGATAAACTCTAGGCAAGGCAGTGTAATAGGCAGACTGAACGGACACAAACAACATTTTATTTTTAACTCGTGATGGACCCACTTGGTTAAAGATGGCGGGCGAGTGGCAGTAACTTGCGAGCTATTTAGCTGAAATGTTCATTGCTTCTAGAAACCTTTAAGAACTGGTGCAGTGTTGCATTGCATGCATTAATCAGCATGTTTCAAGATGGCGGACATTATACCAGAGCTGTTATGCATAGATGTTATTTATTTACTTAAAATACTTAGTACTGAGCGACCATTTTAACACAAGAACTTGAATTGTTCTTTCAGGTCCACTTTATGCACAGAAAGGCTAATCAGGACTGGACCTACAGTTCAATGTAGAATCCGAACCACTATGCAATGTGACTCCATTGGTAATCAAACCTGGGACCGTTTGATTACAAGCCGACGACGTGACCACTACACCATCGGGGAAGCTACAGACTCCAAAACTATTATTATTAGCTCAAACCCTTCAAACTTTGTGAAAATCGCCGACTGAATGCTTTTTGTCGTATCTCCACTTTTAGTCGGAAGTGAGTTGATGACATCATCGTGTTTTCCGCATCACGTTCCGAAGCGACGCATCTGGATGTCACGGTATGAATTAGCAACAATAATGAAATGTTTGCGCAAATCTTGTGTGTTCAAAATCAACATACGTCAAACTTCAATCAGCTCTTCTGGAAAGTTAGTACAGATGGACATACGACAAAATAGTATTCAGTCGGCGAAAATATAACTTAAAAACAGGAGAACGTCACGAGAAATATTGTAATCATCTTGATCTCATGTTCGGTGTCCACAAAAGCGGTGCCATGTTTTCGTTACTGGAGCAGTTCCTTCGTATTGGTCCCCCAACAGCAGATCCGACGCTGTTTCTGGCGCAAAACTATGAAAAAGTGTCCCAGCGCGGTTGCAGAAAAATGACCGTTTTTCCTCCCCTTCTATTCCCCCGTCTTCCAGAAGACACGCATGCAGCGGATCGAATTGGAGGCGAGCGATATCTCAATATTCTCGCCACGTCTCCCATCAAGAGACCGCGGCCAGTCGATTCGGCGGGGGTTGGTGTATTACGCCAGAAGGTGGCCGATGATTGGAAAGCCAAGTTCTCTGAACGGAAAGTCAGAGCGATTTGGAAGCACTGGAAGGTTAGAAGGCTTAAAGAAGATACAGGACGAAAAGAAATTAAAGTTGCTACTACTCAAGAGTTTACCTTGCATGCAATTCTTATCCTGCATCTTAGTTGCAACCTTGTCTGAGTGTTTGTTAGCCTCCACTCCACCGTACCTCTTCTCTTACTGTTCTCCAATCCACTTCTTTCATCTCAATATCTTCCTGTTCTCATCATCCTCCCTTATCTGTGGCAAATTCCACTTTTCGCTTTGTTCTTCATTTGTTCAACTGTTCTTGATAGTCTTTCTTTGTATGTGTTCAAACAACTTCTTCTCTACACTTTTTCATAATTTCCCACGACGTTCTTCTATTGTTCACATCTCCATTCTTTCTCTTCCAACACCTCTCCCATTTCTACCAATACCTTCTTCATCCATTGTCTCTTCATTTCTTCTTGATTTATTTGGCCGATTTTGTCTCTTGATTCTGTGTGCCTACCAAACTTATTTCTTCTTGGTTCTTCACTAATTTATTTATATGTCGTCATCTTCACCACCCCTTCTCCGCACCCTTAATATTTTTCAATTCATTTCCCTTTAATGTTTTTCTTTTTCATTCTGCCATGTCACATGTAGTATCTTTTCTTTGTTGTTCTTTTGCTTCGCATTAGTATGCAACATTAATTGGACATCATCCATTTTCTTATTCTAACACTATGCTTCGAGACAACAAGTCTTCTCTCATCTTCAGGTGAACAAATTTATTTTTGTCTTTGTTGGGGATCGAATCTATGAGAGACGCGGGATTTTACTACAATACAATGTGCTAACGAACTACTTCACGATAATTTTCCTACATGGGCCTTGTCCGTTTCGTTCTATTTTTTGACCATTTCGTCTTCTTTCTTTAGTGGTTTTACTTTTACTTCTTCTTTTTTTCTATCTCCACCATTGCTCGCCATTTTTTCTTTCCAATCCACAGTTTCTATACACACCGTGTGACATAAAAATGGGTTTATTCGTTTTCGTTTGGATAGTTTCTGTAATTGTTTTGGCAACACTTATTGATTGTCATTTGCATCACCAATGTACGCCATTTACAAACATGAATCCCTGGAGCGAAGCTCAACGTGCTGTAGCTGTGAGGGAGTTGTATAAAAATGGTGACTCTGTTTCCGCTGCGAGATGAGAATATCGACAATTTTTTAATCTCGCCAAACATGATGTTTTTCAATGAGCCAACGAAATCATGACGTTGGTGAAGAACCGTGAAGCTATAGGAAGTGCACTGAAGCAGAAGCATTCCTATTTACATGTTGGAATGTGTCATGCAATGGACGATCGCAGATGGTCACCTGCAGGACGTCATTTTTAGCATATGATTAGTGTTGCCCACGAGACGAGACTTTGGCCTGTCTCGTCTCGTGGAAGTCTCGTGGAAATGCCGTCTCGTCTCGAAAATATTCGTTTGTCTCATGACACATGGTCAATCTCGTCTCGTCTCGAATTTTTAAAAGCCTGTCCCGTCTCGTCCCGTGGACAACTCTACATATGATCGTGACTGTGACTGTGTATATTTTGCAAATAGCAATGTGAAATAGTGTAGTTGATGTGTGTGTATTTTTGTCTAATAAAACCTGGTTTCGTTGCATTTTAAAAAGCCCATGTTTATGCCACACTCTGCATATTCAATCCTACATTTCTGCATGATATTCAAATTTAAATTTAAAGAACTGTTGTAAATTTTAACGGTAGAATATTATACATTTTACGGTAACTTGAGTATGCATAATGCGACCTTATAAAGGTCATATTCGAGTAGTACTCGTATGCACAAAGTACCTTTTAGTTGCTCTGCCAAGAGAAACGTTAGAACAGAATACGAGAGGTTTTAAATCACAATGGAAAAGTGAATGACGTATTCAAGGATTGCCACGAAGACAAATGCTTCCGTTGATTGATTATTCGATCCTGACTGGAGACGGCTTTGACTTTTGATTTCCCCGACAATCAATTCATCCAGAGGATGCCAAAGCAAGGAATCGGTGCCATTTCTTTTACGAAGACAAATAGGGAAATGAAAAACACATGAGGGGGAAATGGAGATAGCGAAAATAGAAGAGGGGGAGTTGTGAGTAATGTTGCATGATAATTTTAAGTGGCAATGTTAGTTGTTGTATTCATATGTTGAGAATGACCATTACATCCTTGATGGCCGTAGCATAACAGTTGAATGTCGATTCCTAATTTCATATATGGCGGAACCAACTGGGATGCCTTGGCTGTAGCCCCGTTTGTATTTTGAGAAGCAATAGAAAAGGTATTCATTCCAAATACAACATGATGGATGTAATGGGGTGACCTTTTGAGAACAAAGTTGCAGACTAACGAGAGACTGGCGCCTGAACTCACAGCCAGTATAATACTTTGTTAGGCTTGTATTGTGTCATGCACACAGTCACTTCATCCCCATCGTCGCGATTAGCCAAAAAGTGGTAGAAATGCAAAGTAAAATTAACTTTAAAAAGGGCAATAGCTAAAAATATATTAATGTACTAATCAATAACTTTAATGCTAGAACAACTACTTTAATTTTATCTTCCACATGATTGTGCAGAATAGTTTAGTTACTAGTAAAGCGATCAAAGGAAGCTTTATTTTTTTGGCTCCGAATAAATTGTTTTTCTTTCAAATTTATACAGTCAGGGTACACCTGCTAATACACGTACATCTTTGCTTTCTTCCTTGATATATTGTTGTTGAGACGACACATACCGAGTCGTGGTGCATCTCTCAAACTCTTCCTTAACATCGTGTAAGTGCGGTTGGAATAAAATGCATACGGATGATTCTGACAGAAACTAATCGAGGACCCTGTTCTGTCCCGTAGAGGCAAGGGCTTAGCCATTTTTTTCCCGCTGCTAAATGCTTGTCAATTCCCTCCCTCACCGACCTCCCTTGCCGTTTTAAACGAAATTCTCCAAATTACAGCGATTCTTCTTGGCGTCTGCACGCAAAGTGGACTCATGCTTCAATCCCGAAGAGAAAGCAGTTACTTCATCCCGTCCCTGCTACAAGCTGTCCCCCTTCGAAACACCCTCATCCCGTCTTGCAGCATCTTCCAGAAATCACATCTGAACAAATCGTCCATTTTTACGCTTCCCTCCCCCCCATCTACCGCATTCCTCCCCCCCGCCATCCTTATTCATACCGTTATCTCAAGGCAGTATCGTTCCGAAAAATCAGAGCTAAAAATCCCATACAACCCTCAGCTACCCTCTCAGGATTGGGCATTAAAATTTCAAAATATTTCATTGTTCATCTGTGGGGATAAGGAAGGATATTGCACGGACTGAGGGGCAGTTTTGGATGAGATGGCCTTCCGCCATGCTGCCTAGTCAACCATGAATAGGACCTTGAAGAGTTTTGTCAGTTCTACGATTCTTTAATGCCGTCTGCTACATATGCAGCTCGGGTCTGTCACTTATGGCAATGACAGCCATTCCCCCTCTTCTCCCCACCCCCTTCCGGTGGTCCTGCACTCGCATTAAAACCCGTCTCCTGATCCTTGGGTTCAATTTTAAATTTATACATCGATCCTTGCTCCATCCCCCTACAACTTAAAAAAAAGGGAGGGAGTTGGGGGGAGAAAAAAGCAGGCACCCTCTAGTTTAGGGGTTGCTTGACGGTTGATGCGATGGTGGACGGTTTGGGACAAAGAGCGGACGAAATCCGATATCGCCTCTCTGTCACGTCGTTCGATTGTCCACCCCGTGGATGCAAAACTTCAGCCAATCATCCCAGATCCTCACATCATGTTTCAGTCCTTCCTCCTCTCTGATTTCCGCTTTGCATGTCTACGAGGATAACCTGTGAGGTTTGTCAGGCCAAAATCTATTACTCTGTAACGATGGCTGTTGCACTGTTGTTCAAAGGCTGGGCAAAGCAATATCTTAACAATAACTCGATAATCTAGTTAAGAAATTATGCAAGTGCTTATTTCAATTTTTTATACGTGTTCCTTTTCAAAGTTAGTCCGTTTCGGGGCTACTCCTTTCGCGTTTGATCTTGATCTTTCGTTCTTAGTCCATTTCCCAGCCGTTTTTCGTCTTTAGTCCATTTCCCAGCTTCGTATGTTGTTTTCAGTCCATTTCCCAGCTGCTTATTTCCTTTTTACGCCTACTCCATTTCCCTGCTGTTTCTTTCGTTCTTAGTCCGTTTTCTAGCTATTTCTTTTGTTCTTAGTTATGCTTCACACTATTCCTTTCATTCTTAGTCGATTTCCCGACTGTTTCCGTCATTCTTTGTCGATTTCCCGGCTGTTTCTATTGTTCTTAGTCGACATCCCTACTGTTTGTTTTGTTCTTAGTCTGTTTTCCAGCTGTTTATTTCGTTCTTAGTAGATTTCTCGACTGTTTATTTACTTCTCAGTCGATTTTCTGATTGTTTATTTCGTTCTTAGTCGATCTTCCGACCGTTTCTTTCGTTCTAAGTCGATTTCCCAACTGTTTCTGTCGTTGTTAGTCGATTTCCCGACTGTTTCCGTCATTCTTAGTCAATGTTTCCCAATGTTTCTTTCGTTCTTAGTCGATTTCCTATCTTAGTCGAGTTCCCGACTGTTTCCGTCATTCTTACAAGTTAGTCGATTTCTCGGCTGTTTATTTTGTTCTTAATCGATTTCCCGTTTGTTTGTTTTGTTCTTAGTATGTTTCCCAGCTGTTTATTTCGTTCTTAGTCAATTTCCTGACTGTTTCTCTTGTTCTAGTCGATTTCCAGACTGTTTTCGTCATTCTTAGTCGATGTCTCTTACTATTTCTTTCGTTCTTAGTCGATTTAACGATTGTTTATTTAGTTTTTAATCGATTTTCAGACTGTTTATTTTGTTCTAAGTCTGTTTCTCAACTGTTTCTGTCGTTCTTAGTCGATGTTTCTCAATGTTTCTTTCATTCTTAGTCGAGTTCCCGACTGTTTCCGTCATTTTTAGTCGATTTCTCTGCTGTTTATTTCGTTCTTAGTCGATTTCCAGACTGTTTCTTTTGTGCTTAGTCTGTTTTCCAGCTTTTTATTTCTTTCTTAGTCCATTTGCTGACTGTTTCTCTCGTTCTTAGTCGATTTTCAGACTGTTTTCGTCATTCTTGGTTTATGTCTCCCACTGTTTAATTCGTTCTTAGTCGATTTAACGACTGTTCATTTCGTTTTTAGTCGATTTCCAGACTGTTTATTTTGTTCTAAGTCTGTTTCGCAACTGTTTCTGTCGTTCTTGATAGATTTCCCGACTATTTATTTCGTTCTTAGTTGATTTTCCGGCTGATTCTGTCGTTCTTAGTCGACTTCCCGGCTGTTTATTTCGTTCTTAGTCTTTTCCTCTCGTGCTTACTTCGGTTCCGGGTTGTCCATTTCACAATTAGATCTTCACAATGGGTAGAATGATAAGAGAACCATATGGCTACACTGGTTCGATACCTGGTGGAGGCACATAGTGGTTTGGATCTCACTTTAAACCACAAACCCAGTCCCGATTAGCATTTTTGTGTATAAAGTCGACTTTGAAACAAATTCAAACAAACAAACGGGGATAACTAAAACATAGAGAGATTCTTCGTGACTGCTTTCAAGAAATTGGTTTTGATTGTTTGCTGAATTAGTTGTTTCAAGAAACACCTGTCGCTTCGGGCTGAAAGCTACATAAGAATTGCTTTATTACAGAGAATTAGTAATATCGATAGGAAATCTGGGGGTGAGAAACGTAGACGTGCCCAAGCACCCCTCGTATCCCACTAAAGCCTCCCTTGGCCAACGCCGAAGTTTTGGCGGTCACAACGGAGATCTAAAGCGGGACCTCTCGAATTCTTGTTTTACATTCACAGAAGGATAAGGGAGACTGGAACTGCCTCCACCGGGTATCGAACCCGGGACCTTCATTACAAGGCAACGACGTTACCACCACGCCATCGGGGAGGGCGAACGAAAGTCGAGAGCGCTAACTATTCAGCTACACGGATCACGTGACAGCAGTCTCCGGGGTAAAAGCTGAGTACATTGGCGAAGGTTAGTTTACCAAGCTTTCCATTCTAGGATACAGGATGGCGACAAGCTTACGTCAGGGCAACACCGGTGCCTCAGCCACCGAGGACGACCGCCACAATCAGACTCCGACAAAACTCCGTCAACCCTTTAGGTGTTGGGGCTGATTTGAATATGAATGAAGGAACCACGGAGGACAGAGATTAACTAAAAAAACCGAGAGGGACACTCTACTGGAGACCCAACCTTCGTGCATGTGTTCCCGCGACCCGGCCATCAATGAAAGACGTCTGCTCGAGTGTGGATGGAGGCAGAGGCGGCCATCTTCTTCCGTAATGCCCTACCACAACGCTAAGCTTGTGACCCATAGTTTAGGCACATACGGCAGTGTAGCCAACGCATTTAGTTTTTTGCAAGGTTTGGTGCTATTAGTAGACAGTATCTGGAACAATTACATTTTCGTGCTTAACTTTTGCACACTTTTTAATGTGCTGAGTGGCACTCCCTGGGAAGACAAGCATTACTGGACCTTGTGCTTGCGGCGGAAAGGTTGTTTTCGATTGATTCATTGATTGTTTGGATTATTTTATTCGCTTTTCTGTTGAAGGGACACTCACAAAGAACACTCATGTCCTGGCCGGGATTCGAACCCCGAACCTGTGGCATCGTAGCGTGTTCTGCTAACCACTCCGCCACGGAGAGAGACAAAGTCGTTTTCGAAAATCTCTCTCCTGAGCATACATTCGCCATTATTGACAATAATGGTGAAATAACACATACACTCTATAGTCAAGAATTAAGATAAACAAGAGTATAAAGCATATCGCCCACTAATTCATTCAATGTATTATATCATTATATAATCTTTATATTATCATTATTGTATTATCATGATCATTGTGTGTTTATTCTCTATGTTTTCATAACAGAACTCAACAGACTCGTTTCCGGAGTCTCAGTGGTCTATAGCCTTTAAGATAACCTGCAGACTTCTGGCATGGAAATTCCCACTTCGATTCCGCGCGTTTCGCTGTAGTGGGCGTCACACCATGTGATTTTAATAGAAGCAGACAACAGAAGTTCTGTTGTGAGAAAATATTTGGTATAGTGGAACCACCAGAAAAAAAACTGCGCAGACATCCGACTCCTGTACTCCCGCGAGGAGGGTACACTCAGAGAACTAAATGCATCATATCGATTGATGCACTAAAGTGTGTTTTATGGCTTCTTCAAAGAATCAGATTCACATTTGATGCATTTGGGTGCATTTTTGTATGTCGTGAAAGAAACACCAAAGTGCATCATGATTCAAGTGAGGACTTATTACAGTCGAAATTCACTTCAATGCATCAGTTGATGCATTTTGATGCACCAGAATGCATCTTTTTTGATGATGCACTTAAACGTTTTGTCTGAGTTACATAAACTCTTTAGATTTTTAAGTGAATCACCCAAAAATATGCAGGAAGGTGCATCGAGGAACATCAACTGATGCATTGAAGTGCATCTCGACTGAGAGAAATCCTCACTTGAATCAAATGATGCACTTTGGTGTTTCTTTCACGACATACAAAAATGCACCCAAATGCATCAAATGTGAATTTGATTATTTGAAGAAGCCATAAAACACACTTTAGTGCATCAATCGATGCATTCTGGTGCATCAATCGATATGATGCCTTTAGCTTTCTGTGTGTAGGGGGAGAGTGGAGCATGCTTCCTTATGACCCGAACTGATCTGTTCTAGGGGAAGGTGCGAGAAGGATTTTAGTCGAGGGTTATTTTGTTTGTGGTGCTATTTAACGCACCAATGGGATCCACGGTTTAGTACGAGGGATGCACGTCAGGAGCGTATATTCTAGGCTATCTGCGAAGCCTGAAGTCTAGAGAACAAAATGCAGGAGGAAAATCGATCAGAAATTGTACATAAAATTATTCATATCCTATGAGTTGGCAACCTGATTTCCTATGAGTTGGCAACCTGATTTCTTATGAGTTGGCAACCTGATTTCTTAGAAGTTGGTCAACTTATTTCTATTCATAGCCTAGGACCACGTGACATAGTGAGATAGCCATATCTTGGACTCAGTATACGCCACTGATGCACGTAGTGGTTCGGATTCCACTTTAAACTGTAGGTCCAGTCCCGATTAACCTTTCTCAAATTCAAACAAGGAAGAATGTGGTGAAAGCATTAACGTGGAATATATGTTAGAAAATTATTGAAAACATGCACATTAAATGACTATGTGAAATATGTGTTAGAAACTAATTTATGTGTAAAATAAAAATTGCATTTTTTTCCAGCTTACATATCACGATTCGCAAACGCAATACAAATGATTTTAGTATAATATTAACATATGTATTTACATACAAATCCATTCCCTGGACATGAACGCCGGTGACTAATTGTGGTAGTTAAATGGAAACACTGTCTGCTAGACAGAGAGGGTGGAATCGATGAAGGGGGACAAGAGAGAGAAACTGTTCAAATATCCCCCCCTCCCCTCCGTTTCTTCCTTTCCGAGGAAGCAAGGGGAACGGGACAAGTATTGAGAAGCGGCAAACATACAGCAGAGGGGCAACAACGTACAAGGAACTTCATTGTGTCGTAGGTCATGAAGCATGCACCTGGCGATTTAGCGTACGTCAGGCCATCTTCCACTTACCCCCACCCCCTGTTTTTTTGTAGGTCTTTTTCAGCTTCTCGTTCGCGGAGGCACGATCAGGAAGTTCTTTGATATGCGTGTGTCCATCATCGCTGTACACGGCCGCGAATTCATGCGTTGGTCAGGTGCTATTTCGTCGTCTCAGTTTTATTGTGGGGTCAGGAATTATGTCTTCATTTGGAGGGCAGAGGCCCCTCGTACAAAGTGGTGAGCGGCAACAAAATTATTGCACTGTTGACACAGTCTAAGATCGTCAATTTTCATTCCCATCAAACAGGAGCGTATATTCCAGATCGCTAGGCTATCTGCGAAGCCTGAAAACTAGAAACTAGAATACAGGAGAAAAATCTATTATAAATTGTGCATAAAATTACTCATTTCATTCTGAAGTTGGCTACCTGATTTCTTAGGAGTTGGCAACCCGATTTCTTATGAGTTGGCAACCTAGCCGCCGTTGGCATGGCAACGACATTTCCTTGAAGACGCCGAGAACAAAAAAAAAAGGTGTGTGTGTATCAGTTTACACACGGTGTTCAGGTGCACCACCTTCCATAGCCATGTGCCATAATGCTATATCTTAAACTTAGCATACGCCACTGTCATCAAACTACCATCATCGTTTTAAAGTAGTGTCGGCTCTTATATATTTAACCGTAATGAATATAATTTCAGTTTTTAATTTTCTACAACTATATTTAAGGTGCACACGACAACAATTTGTCATTATCTAACTTTATGTAAGATAGAAATATTAGTGTCTGTCGATATTTAATATTACAAAGAGGCCCGTACAGTCAACGGCAAAGATAATAGTAGGCAAATTGTCCACCGTTAGTATCATTACTGTTTTATTCTACATTCCGTGTTGTTTTAAGGAATAAAATTCTGTTAATTTGTAGCATGTA
Source organism: Lepisma saccharinum (assembly GCF_977018435.1). Lineage (NCBI taxonomy): Eukaryota > Metazoa > Arthropoda > Insecta > Zygentoma > Lepismatidae > Lepisma > Lepisma saccharinum. The sequence continues at coordinate 13,588,921 of NC_139256.1, read as the reverse complement.
TTGTCCTCTGTTTATTGACGTGTGCATTTCAATTCACTATCATCCCATTGCGTAAAAACACACCGAATGATGATGGACAATTCACCTACTGTTTCTTTTGCCGTTTGGTGTACCTGGATTCATATAATCCACCTTTATTCACAGATGGGCTAATTAGGACTGGGCGTACAGTTTAAAGTGGGATGCGAACCACTATGGGCCTCGGGTATCGAACCCGCGATCCTTGATTACAAGGCGACGACGTTACCACTGCGCCCTCTAGGAGGACCCGAATGGTGGTCGTGAAACTTTGCTTATTTCACATATTGCAACATATCAAAGTGGCTTTCGAAGCTTAATTTTCCTTTGTGTAAAAGTAAGCTTTGTGATGCTTTTAGGTAATGGTCTTAATGAAGACGTTCGAAGATGTCTGTTTAATGGTTTTGAACTCGCATTGTTCTTAGGTCAATATTGACAGGAAAAGTTTGAGATTTATGACTTCAAAGCGTCATTACGAACTTCAACGAACTCAAAAGTTATTAAGTAATGTGAATTTTATTTTGGAGGCAACGATACCTTTTTCTCCCTGCAAGCTCGTTGACCGAAATTCTTAATATTGAAGTAACTGCTTCAAATATTTTTTGTAATGAAATTGTTCACCCAATTCTTGAACTGAACTTCACAGTGTACAGTCACGGACGCTTCTGGGTTGTAACAACACCATTACCTTTAAATTGAATGATTAGAACACAGATGTGTCCGCGACTGTACACCCAACGGCGAAAGAAACAGTCCATCACCATTTTAATTCGGTCTGTATTACACATTGTGATGACTTGAAATAATGACGTCAATGCCTGCTTCGAACCAATATAGTTTCATTCCTCAAAACAACACAGGATGTAGAATTAAAAGTTATTAAAATAGCAGTGGACAATTTGCGTACCATTATCTTTGCCGTTGACTGTACAAGTAAACGATCATGTAATTTAGTTCTGTAAAAGTCTTGTGGCAAGTTTTCTTCGGGGTTCCTTCTAAATGTATTTATCTTCCGTTACTTCCTCCATTCTTTCTGCCTAAGTACAAGGAGAAGTCGTTGGTTGGCTGTTGGGTCTGAGGCAGAACTCCACCCGAGGGATTCATATCCACCCCAACGGTTGCTCTAGCAACAAACATCCTCGCTGACAGCCAATTCTCCTGTTTTCTTGGTCCGTCACTCGAAGGGGGAGGGGGGAAAAGACGGAAACTTTGAGGATGATGACTTTTCTGTAAGCCGTCTCCCTTGTGGCCGCCGCAGCCAGAGCGACTCCATAGATTGGGCTAAGTGCTTTGTGTTCCTCCGTCTCCTGCATGGGTCAGCAAGACTCTGAAGAGGGAGCCAAAAGTCGATATTGTCAACAATTTCTCGATCGAAGTGTCGATACGTTCTGGCGTTGACTTCACCCCCCTCGCCCCCTCCTTATCTTCCGCCGCCATTCACCAGCTATTTTTCTACCCTCCTATTCTTTGCCTTTGGGTTGCCACTATTTCAATATTACTTCCCTCCCCCCTCCCCTCCTACTTATACACACGCAACCAATATTCTAATTTTGTCTTCTTGGGTCTCAAAGAACCGTTTCGTTTGTGCCCGGCGCCTTTTCAATGTGAATCTTGTCTCCTGTGCGTTTTTTTGTGGCTGGCTGCACCGATTATGGAACAAGTCTGCATGTCTTCTCTTACTATGAGTCAACAATTTGAATTGATACCATACATAGCACAACTAAAATGGACTTTCGATTATCTTGGCGTAAATAATTTCATTTCACAAGAAATTAAACAGCATTCGGCTAATAGTTGAGTGATAACCACATATTTTTACAGACGGCGATGTAGTCCATAGTTGTGTCCGAAGACAGCTTTTGAGCACTTTTCAACAGTGGCGCTACGACGGCAGGAATCCCAAGTTCGAATTCAGTCCTGTGCATGGTGCTTCGTGTTCATCAATTTCATCATATCATCTTTGCGATTAACCAAAAGTGGCAGAAAAACGAAGTGAAAACTAAACCAAATCAATCAATGTTTATTAATCGACCTCAAAATGCCACTAAACTTTAGAGCAAACTCCACAGTAAGAAACAAAACATATATTCCTACAAAGAGTCTTCCATATTCCAAGGTAGTATATACCGTGCAGCCCATTTGCATTGACTGAACAACAGCAGTGCCACATATGGCATTTATGTGACATATGAAACTTCTGCTCCTTGCAAAGCACTTTGTATGTAATATTTCTGCTCGTCCCCTGATATATTCTTTGTGTTATTTCTTGGCAGAATCTACATTTAACCATCAGATCTCAGTCAAAAAAATTTCAATGCCAACTTTTCTTGTTCATTCATACCTTCATACCCATAATGTGACTTTGTTGTGATCAACTTGTGCTTCTTGCAAAGCACTTTGTATACACCTTGTTCATAAATTAGTGGTCGATTTCATGAAACCTTAATATGACTTGGAAATGTCCCAAGGATCTTGAAATTCCTGTCGATTACACACTGTGAATGTACATTTGTAGTAACTCGACTTCTATACTGCCATCTTGCGGAAGAAAGCGTACATCGGTGTCGGAGAAAATGAACGTACGTTGTTGGTGTGTCCTGGATGCATGATATAACAGTGCTGTGGCGGTTGGAAGAGCGTTCAAACGACAATTTGGACGTCATGGTCCTCCCACGTCAGTACGGTACGAACAATTTCGTAACAGAGCATGCGTCTGTCATCAAGGTAAAGGGCGCGTGGTGAGACCAAGTGTTATGGAAGAAACCTGGAAAACGGAATTGTGAATTCCCAAGAGTTCGGAGAGCAGAAGGATTTAGGGAAAATGCACACAAATTTTCATCCCTGTATGGTATGCACAGCTGCAAAGGCTCATACTTGAAAATAAATTATATTCTGTTCTACTGAAGAAACAGTCGATAGAGTGCGTTAAAGTTTTGTTCGGAGCCATATGAAATCTCTGTAAGAGCCGGTCAAGAATTGCAGATATCAACGTCCACAGTTGGGACAATTCTACGTAAACGATTTCATTTGTACCCGTACAAGAACTCCAGCCTGATGATCTATCCAAGATGACGAAGTTTTGTGAGAACTTCTTGGCCATAATGGAAATGGATGAGGGTTTGTCGGAACGCATCATTTTTAGTGAGGAAGCGACACCGTATATTGAATGCATTTAAGGTCTGTGTGAAACTTCAAATATTCCTCATTCAAGTGGTGCTAATAGCATGCATTACTGTTCATTATTGGTGAAAATATAGTCTTGCAAAATCGGACAATAATTTTTGAACACCTTATATAATTTCTCTCTATCTGTGGACTAGAATACGTAGAGTATCCATATATGTTCTATGGTTTTTGGCTGGGTACGTCTTTATACATCGAAAGCTTTTTAGAAATCTCACTGAATGGCAAAGAAAAGAGAAATCCAAATTCTTTATGTGACTTTGCTGTTATAGTAAGCTGTCATTGATAAGATTATATTGAATCGCACCTATAGAACGAGCGTATTAATTCACAGAAATGGAGTTTGCAATTATTCCAAGTGGGTGGCTTCGAGAGTGAGAATTGTTCTCCAGCTCCTCCGAAGTGAGTGGCCGGGAAGAAGCACAAGGCATCGATGTCAAAGAGCAAACGTTTGCGTTGGTTGTCATGTCTTGTTGGCTGCGAGGAATTTCCCCCTCGGATGCTCTCGGGGTGTCTGGAGACGCCGGGAAAGAATGCGAGAGGGATGCGCCCCAAATTGAGCTCGGGCTGAATGCGAGGGGGTCCGGAAGAACTTCGCCGGAAAGTTTTCCAGTCCAGAAGCCCGTCCAATGAAGCGGAGACGTGTCTCATTTTGAAATGCCTCGGATTCCATCACAGCTACAGCATCCGGGCCTACCTGGAGTCTACCAGCTGCCAAGAATCAGTTCTTTTACTTGCTGTATCCACACTTCTGCTGTGGAAGAAAGGGCATAGGGTACAGTGAAGGACGTATTTAAGGGGGGTCCAGGGGGTTCGGACCCCCCTAAAGAGTTACTACGGACTTAAATTGAAAATAATGAGATAAAATAACAAAAATTAAATAAAAACATACTTATTGTTTAATCGACGTATTTTATGGAAGGCACGGATTATATTGGGATCATATGACAGTACGAAAGAAGATTTATGCAAACTTTATTACTACTTATAATAATATGTACTATGTATAAAATATTACCAGGGACTTTACTTTTCGTCAACTGGATCTAACATCCTTTTCGGTATTCAATAAATATTCAATTCTTTATCTTTTTGACAGGGTTGTTAAAAGTCAAGGAACCCTTAAATTCTATTGGGTTCTGCTGGAGGACCGGAACCTTTTTACTCGCACAATTTAAATTCGGTCCAAGTTGCGTATTGTTTCGGGAAAAAGGTTCCTTGACCGTATTTAAATTGATGCCGGGAGAAAAGGTTCCTGGACCGAATTTAAATTCTTCCGAAAAAAAGTTCCTGGACCGAATTTAAATTCTTCCGAAAAAAAAAGTTCCTGGACCGAATTTAAATTCTTCCGAAAAAAAGTTCCTGGACCGAATTTAAATTCTTCCGAAAAAAAAAGTTCCTGGACCGAATTTAAATTCTTCCGAAAAAAGAAAGGTTCCTGGACCGAATTTCAATTCTTCCGAAAAAAAAAGGTTCCTGGACCGAATTTAAATTCTTCCGAAAAAAAAAGTTCCTGGACCGAATTTAAATTCTTCCGAAAAAAAGGTTCCTGGACCGAATTTAAATTCTTCCGAAAAAAAAGTTCCTGGACCGAATTTAAATTCTTCCGAAAAAAAAGTTCCTGGACCGAATTTAAATTCTTCCGAAAAAAAAAGTTCCTGGACCGAATTTAAATTCTTCCGAAAAAAAGTTCCTGGACCGTATTTAAATTCTTCCGAAAAAAAAAGTTCCTGGACCGAATTTAAATTCTTCCGAAAAAAAAGGTTCCTGTACCGAATTTAAATTCTTCCGAAAAAAAAGGTTCCTGGACCGAATTTAAATTCTTCCGAAAAAAAGGTTCCTGGACCGAATTTAAATTCTTCCGAAAAAAAAAGTTCCTGGACCGAATTTAAATTCTTCCGAAAAAAAAAGTTCCTGGACCGAATTTAAATTCTTCCGAAAAAAAAAGGTTCCTGGACCGAATTTAAATTCTTCCGAAAAAAAAGGTTCCTGGACCGAATTTAAATTCTTCCGAAAAAAAAAGGTTCCTGGACCGAATTTAAATTCTTCCGAAAAAAAGTTCCTGGACCGAATTTAAATTCTTCCGAAAAAAAGGTTCCTGGACCGAATTTAAATTCTTCCGAAAAAAAAGGTTCCTGGACCGAATTTAAATTCTTCCGAAAAAAAAGTTCCTGGACCGAATTTAAATTCTTCCGAAAAAAAAGGTTCCTGGACCGAATTTAAATTCTTCCGAAAAAAATGGTTCCTGGAGCGAATTTAAATTCTTCCGAAAAAAAAAGTTCCTGGACCGAATTTAAATTCTTCCGAAAAAAGTTCCTGGACCGAATTTAAATTCTTCCGAAAAAAAAAGGTTCCTGGACCGAATTTAAATTCTTCCGAAAAAAGTTCCTGGACCGAATTTAAATTCTTCCGAAAAAAAAAGTTCCTGGACCGAATTTAAATTCTTCCGAAAAAAAAGGTTCCTGGACCGAATTTAAATTCTTCCGAAAAAAAGGTTCCTGGACCGAATTTAAATTCTTCCGAAAAAAAAGGTTCCTGGACCGTATTTAAATTGATGCGGGGAAAAAAGGTTCCTGGACCGAATTTAAATTCCGAAAAAAAAGGTTCCTGGACCGTAGTTAAATTGATCCGGAAAAAAGGTTCCTGGACCGAATTGAAATGCTTTAAATATAACTCATTACGTTTGCTGATTTTCTCTTCCAGTCAGGGATTGAAATTATTTACAATTCGTAGACCAGGATTGACCGATTAAAAGTTGCCTTCTAAACATGTCCGCGAGTACGTTTTACACTGGAATGTCACACTGCAGTTGTAGAAACCGTATCGCAGGAAATAAATCATAACGCTGTTGTTTTATCATGGGTCACGTTCAAAAACTCCCTTGTCGAAGAGTTACTGTACATTGTACATAACGCGATTGACTATATTAGTGTGGTGTCTCATAAATTACTTTCCAGCAAATGTTGAAACCGCCCAAGTTACTCTTTTCGCTGATGATACTACGGCTTTAGTAGATTCTGTTAACGATGTAACTTTAATTCAAAAAACGGAAAAAGCTCTTACTGAACTACAAAACTGGTTTTCAGCAACAAAATTTCTATGAACAACGAAAAAACTAATATAATAAAATTTGGTGTATCTAGAGCCTAAAACTCTTCTATTAAGCAAGATAATTTCACAGTAGGGCATGCCGTTATAACAGCATACTTACAATACAAAATTTCTTGGAATATTTATAGACGAGTGTCTAAACTGGAAAGTTCACATAGATCATTTATGCAAGAGGCTGAACACCGTATGTTACCAATTAAGAACTCTAAAAAATAGTTTCAATACAGTGTGTATGCTAAATGTCTATTTCTCAAACTTCGAAAATATTTTGAGGTATGGTATCCAATTTTGGGGGAACTCGGCACAATCGCAGAGGATTTTTAAAATTCAAAAAAGAGCATTCCGTATTTTGGCAAATGCACATACAACTGACACATGTAAACCTTTTTTTTAAAAAAAATCCGTATATTAACACTTCCAACTTTGTACATACTTGAAACACTTACTTTCATACACGAAACAAAATCGAACTATTCAAAGAACATAGACACTCACAATTACAATACCAGCAAAAAAGATAACTTCCACATTCCCAAAGTGCGGCTAACTGCATACCAAACAGGACCTTTTTACTCAGGCATCCAGTTATACAATATGTTACCAAAAAGTTACAAAAATTTTGAAAGAACCACAATCTTTAAAAGTAAAGTGAAAAAATTGTTATTGGAATATACATTATATTCAGTTCAAGAATTTCAGGAATTAAATAACTTTATAAAATACATTTAGATTGTATACACTATACTACACTATACAATCGGTGCATTGCATTCACTCTGTCGGCTCAAAAACTTCCTTCCTGAACGCATAAAAATTAAACTGGTCCAGTCTCTTGTATTTCCCATTGTTGACTATTGCGACATTGCTTTCTTGGATGTCAATCACGAGCAAGCTAAACGACTGCAGCGAATTCAAAATGCCTGCATTCGTTTCGTTTTCGATCTAAAATATTACCTCAGCAGGCCTTTGGAACAAGTTGCCACCTGAAATGCATGTCTCTTCCTCAATTGTGACGTTCAAAAAATTGTTAAAGTTACACATATTATATAATGAAAATTAAATGTTTGATTTCCCTAATAATATGGCGGGTGCAGAGAATGATAGAAGGACGTAAGGCACAAGAAATATCTAGCGTAATAGTTAAGATGAATTATCGTCAAAGTATATCGTTTTGGACTGTGTTTTAAGTATGTGTAATATTGGACTGTGCTTAAGTAAGTGTAGTGTTATGTATTTGCTTGTACGTGCGTAAGGGCAAAATAAGTATGTGTGTGTGTGGAGTGTGTGTGCCCGTATCACACTCAATTGAGTTCAAACAAACCCGTCACGTGTTGCTCTGGCATCCGATCCAGGAACCGCAGCCAATAGGAGCCGTCGATGAGATAACGTGAGGCTGCTGTGTTCCCAGCAGATATCACAACAGGGAAGTCAGTGTTGCTACAACCAAGTGAAGCGAGAGAATGGGGCTACATGGAAAGGGGCAACGTGACTGCAGCGTTTTCGTTTCGCCCATTTCTACCTTGTACCTTAGATTCTCGAGACAGCCAGCACCTGGATTAGTCTTTCATGCTCACAAGTGGATAATTGTTTATCGTCAGGTCCGTAATCGATCCAAGTTGCGTACTGTTTCATTTCAATACGGAACTTGGACCCTATTTAAACTGATTCGGAAAAAAAAGTTTCCAGGGCCGTATTTAAATTGATCGGGAAAAAAAGGTTTCTGAACCGAATTGAAATTTCTTAAAGATAAAATGGTTCTTTACGGTCCAGAATCCATTTACGCTTGCTGGTTTTCTCTCCTGGACCGGAATTGAATTTATTTAAAATTCCTGGCCCTCTTTAACAACCCTGCTTTTGACACCATAATTTGCCAGGGTATATTTTTTTGTTACAAATTTTTGCGGACCTTAACTACATGTAAGCTAGATAATGAATACGTGCTGTTATATCAAACGTCATTTTATGTATTGATGTTTATTTATTTATTTATTTTCACCTATAACAGAGCTTTCGCTCCAATTACAATAGGCTTACATATATTATAAACAATTAAAAATTACAATTTCAATAATACAAGACAAAAGAAGAAGAATGAGAGCAAAACTACACTAATCATTGATTAAAGAATACTAGCATAAATTTGTAATAATATAAAATTTATTAATTTAATTATTTTAATTGAGACTATTTTAATTGATTTAATTAATGTAATTATAATTATTTTAATTTAAACATTATTATTATTATTTTTATTATTATGAATTAATATTAGACACTTGGCTCGGACCCCCCCGCCCCTCCGATATATATATCTAGATACGTTCCTGGGAGTGGGTACAGTTTTCTGGAATATGCATTTCTCCTCACATGGCTCTTTACGTCGATTGACTATTAAACACACCATCAACAAATGTGTGCAGGCACTCACGTATTTTTTATGAAAACAATTCCTTCTAACTTAATGTTTTCGCTAATCAGAATATTATTTTGCCATCTTTGATCCGACATATTATTTTCGGTAAAACGATCATATGCGGGAAATCGCTCTAACTCGTTTATTCTCTACTTTTTCACATTCGTACTTACCTATTCTGCATTGCGAAACATTGTTTAACAAGGGATTTCCCTTTTTTAAAACGAAATTAGTATCTATTGTCGACATATCGAGTAATTATTGTTCGTTCTTTTCTCGCTTCCTGAACACGCAAAATGGCGGGCAAATCTTGACTAGCGTTGTGTTTCAAACGGCAAAGCAGTGTTTCAACCTTCTTAACAGAAAAATTCCCGCATAGCCCCAAAAACTATTCACGATAGCCCCATGCACCATCACGGTAAGGTTAGGTTGCTTTAGGTTATGCAATATAGTGAAAAAAACCGTGCGTTTGGAAACACTTGCCGGGGATTACGTCATCAGATGCTCGCAACATCCGGTTCAAGTACATGGATGGAAATGCAAGCAACAGCTTTGGTGCATCGGACGGACATTATGATAGAAAAATACATGATTTAGCGGCCAAATACATTGAAAAATGCGAGAAAACACTTCTACGACCTTCCGAAATTACACAAAAACTCATTTCCGTAAGTATTTTCTCTTGTAAATTTGAAGAAATCCATTTCCCGGTTATGACATTTTTACCTTATTTTCAATTTTTTCCCTTTCTTTACTTGCGCTTTGTGCAGATATATGAAGTAACATGTTTCTTGTACACATATAAGCGCCCATTAAAATTCTAGCTTTCATTCGCGACTTCAGGGCATGGAAATGTTGCTTGCGTTTGGCTCCTTGCATTTCGTGAAGCAAATTGAACCAATTATTATTAAAATTTGGCTGGAAATTTTTTTTTTTCAATTAGTGTTACTTCTCCTAAGATCGAGGTGAGCAGTGGCGTATCCTGAGTCCAAAATCTGGGCTATCTCACTATGTCACGTGGTCCTAGGCTATGAATAGAAATAAATTTGCCAACTCCTAAGAAATCAGGTTGCCAACTCATAGGATATCAGGGAGCCAACTCATAGGAAATCAGGTTGCCAACTCATAGGAAATCAGGTTGCCAACTCAAAGGAAATCAGGTTGCCAACTCATAGGATACCAGGGAGCCAACTCATAGGATATCAGGTAGCCAACTCATAGGAAATCAGGTTGCCAACTCATAGGAAATCAGGTTGCCAACTCATAAGAAATTAGGTTGCCAACTCCAGAATCAGCATCATCATCTGATATGAATAATAATATTTACAATTTCTGATCGATTTTTCTCCTGAATTTTATTCAATAGACTTCAGGAGTAGTGCATATTAGGGGTTTCAAAGTAGTACTTAGTAGGTATGGTCTTTTTTTACCAATTGAATATCACTTTTTGACATACTTTGACAATTTTTTGTCGATGTTTTAGCGTTTAGCGATGTTTTAGTACAAATTTTCACTATACTCATTTTTCCCCCACTCGTACTTGGTAGGTATATCATGATGTTACGTGATACAACTTAACCTATCTTTTTTTTACGATTATTTAATTTTTTTTACGATCCTAAGTGATATAACTTAACCTATCATTTTTTTTATTTATGCACTGTTTGAACGTTATTATTTGAGGATCATATTTTGTAGGTATTTTTTTTTATCAATCGAATATAAGTTTTTGACATATTTTTGACAATTTTTTGTCGATGTTATAGCGTTTAGCGATGTTTTAGTACAAATTTTCACTGCACTCATTTTTTCTATTTATACTTGGTAGGTATATCACGATGTTACGTGATATAACTTAACCTATCTTTTTTTTTACGATTTTTTTAATTTTCTTACGATCCTAAGTGATATAACTTAACCTATCATTTTTTTTATTTACGCACCGAACTAACCTACAAGGGGGAGTCCGTTTGTTTTAATATTTCAGTATTATAAGGTTTTCACAAATTTTATATAACCTAAAATGTGTTGGATGTTGATGTTAGTATGTGGCAATTTTTTATGAATTTTAAAACTGTTCTGTCACTCTCTCGTTCTTCACGTCGTAGGCGAAGGACTTCTCTGCAATTAGGATGACACTGCATAGGGTATCCTCGGGCAAGGCATCGTGGAACTCGCAAACACCTACTCTACAAAAATTCTACTATATGATCTTTCACTGGCTAAGCTAACCTACAAATAGGAATTGGCAGCACTGACTTATAAACCCCCTGGGTCTTCTTGGCATGTTTTTTCATGATGTGTTGCCAGGCTATTGCGCATCTTGGCGTATACAATGTATATATTTTGAGAGGGGGGTTATAGCTTTTTATGCTGTACGAATACTAAAAACTTGACAGTGACAACTAACAGAGTAAATAAACCTACATGCAGAAACTAACAACACTAGTTTCTGACAGTGAATTTGAAATAAAATATTAAACAAAATACATGAGTAAGCACTGTGATTACAAATAATACCAGTGTTATTACACATTCATTCTTATTTTTCGAAGTTGAATGGAAGCACGTGTTTTTTACGCTCTCGTAATACTGACCTTGCCCCAGTGATTTTAAATTGCTTCCATCCGGTTTTTTTTTCCATGTTATTTCCGCATGCACGCAACATTCGCTTTCAATAGTTTAATGAAACACAGAAGGAGTGTTAGTTTAGCAGGTTTTGAGTTTACAATGTATTAAATTAAACAATAATTTATGTAAGAATATACTTGTACTTACCGAACACAAAATAATAAAAGCACATGTGAATCTTTGCGTGTGTTCATGTTATATGACGACTGAGTAAAAAAATAATGTTGACTCCCCGAAAGATAAAAGTTCCTGGTTCGACATCAGATGCATGCAAATTTTATGTTTTGCTCTCCAAAATCTTGATTTTTATGTTTGCGCTATTTGTCATACAGCAGAGGAGAAGAGGGGAGAGGGGAGGGGAGGAGGTACTATTAGCGCCATCTATTAGCAAACAATAGAAATAAAAAGTAGGGGGTCAAACTTTTTCAACACCCAAAAATTTTAAACGTCCTCGTTTAGTAATACGATCAGCAGAAGACGTTTAAAAGAGTACTCTTAGTCGAGAAAGCTAATTGCTAGGGCCCATATATTGCTAAAATGTTCTTTGATTTACATATTTCTCATACCGCCATATGTTGTTCTAGTTGACTTCTTCCAAAAAAATGCTAATTAGCGAGAGTTAATTAAGCAAGGCAAGTAAAAGAAGCAAATAGGACAATATGTGGTGGCGTGGAAATATGTAAAAATTCGACTCGATTCGAATTAAAATTGAAGGATATTTTGAATTTTTTTCCTATAATGTACAAAACATTTACCGTACATAATCTTTTCCATTTACAACAGTATAAAATAAGAGGAACGTGTGACAATATCCATATTAATTAGGAAGGTATGTTGTATGCTAGGTTAGCTAATTGTGTCACTGTATAGAGGAAAGATGGAAAAAGAGAGCTCTACAAAAACTAACGCTCTTAACAATATTTTTTTTGTATTTTCTAGCATACTGATCTATTGCATGCTAACCAAACCTCTTGGGAGGTGGGCCACGGGTCCTCCACATGTATGTATGTATGAAATGCGATTTGGGGGAGGCCAAATTTTAAATTTACAGCTTAATTAATCTGCATGCATGCTTAATGTTTGATTTTTTTTGTTTCTAGTTCGACATGAGATACATACACAATTTTATTTTTTGAAGTACAGTTAATATTACCTAGGTTAATCTGTGACATACAACTAGCGATCGACACGACCACCTGACACACAGACACAGAGAGAGTGAGCAAATTTAAAATGTGATCTATCGTGAATTAAACTAAGCTCCCTCACCCACCCACATATAGCCTTACAGGTGACTCAAAAGTAGAAATTGGTCATAGCGTGACAGGTCGATCTATCGTGAACTAAACTAACCTCCCCCACTCATACATACACACTATGTCTTACAATAAGTAAGGCTGCTATATCACATGTAAGGGCTGACGGTTGCCAACACACACAAGATTTATTGCAAATTTTATTAACCTACGACATAAGCCATGGACACACACACACCAAGCCTTCCAGATAGGCTATAAGCAACTCACCTCTTGCAATTGTATAACGGGGAAAATTAACCTACAGCTAGCAACACTGTTTGAGCTGCTTTCGACGAGTAGTGTTACCAAACTTATTTTTTTGCAAATAGGCTCTACAGCTAGAGGCTTGAAACATATACCCTACCAGAGTATGCCAACTTACCTCATGTAAAAATATTACCTAGTACGGGTTAAGCTGTGACATACAACTAGCGAACGACACGACCACCTGACACACAGACAGAGAGAGTGTGATACAGCTTATACGCAGTTTTTCCTACACACGTACTGGGTTTAAAAGATAACTTGCAACAACTATTTCACTTACCTCCTATCATATAATAAAATTACCACAGGTTTTTGATACTTGCTGCCAGAACATGGTGGTTTTAGACTGGAAATTCAGCCCGATTATTCTATTTGTGCAAGAGAAAAATGATGATGCCTGCATTTGGAATATATAATTCTTCTTACGGTATTTTGCGTGCCCCCAGTAACCTTGCTTTCGATTCACGGAAGCTATGACGTGTATTTCCTGTTTTGCGAACATACGAGAACCTTTCACAATGTCGCATCAGATAATATATTGCAAGAGCGAGTTGGTTGTGTATATAAATCTAGTCTTGGGGAATGGACATGAATATAATGTCAAAATTATTGCATAACTTAAAAAGAACATTTATTGCACTGTGCTTTCTAGCAAAGGTAAATGTGGAATGCCCCGGCCCCTCAGAGATTCGAATACTGTTAGTTAAACAGCAAGTATTGTCATATGGACTGACGATTATTATTTTTTTAAAAAAACAGACCTCGTAGTAAGTTATAACCTGAGCTGTCTTGCAAGTCTCTCGAGTTTGATATCTGGTGCCACTATAAACTGTACACAAGATATACCCAGTCCCTGGCATGAGATGGACGAGGACCTATACAGTTGTACAATGGTTGTTCTTTTTATTAAAGCATAGCGCTTATTTCTATTTCAATATTTTTGCTAGTCATGCTATCTAGACGAACACTGGAAGATGGGCAAAAGCGAGGGAAAGAGAGAAATGTTACTTTTTGCCTCTCTGCCTGTGTGTGATATACTAGTTTTACATGCATACGGCTGTATCGTGAAGCGAGGCCGAAAATAATTTTTGAAAGCAGTCTCGAGCATCTTCGCGTTCAGCCAACAAGAGAAATAAAATATTACACATGGGTGTGGGTTCTCAACAGCCACAGTACGGTAATGTGCATGGATGTTAAAACTTATTAACTACTTCACATCTGTACCCGTACAACTCATCGACAACAAATCAACAATGTTAGGAAATGTGTGCATGGCCCCGAGAATACAATTTAAAATCACTGATGTGATATGAACCCTCTTCACTTGTGTGTATTTGAATATGCGAACATGTGGCATTTTGAATAATCGAGGCGGACAATCACAAAAACAGCTTGCAACAGTATGGAGAGTTCAAACTTCAGACGATTTTTGTTAATCTACGAAAAGCCAAGGGGCGAACGGAGATTACTACGAAAATTGTAATGCGAGGCTATTTTGGCTAATGGCAACGATGAGGATGAATAATAGTTGTTTTGATGAAATTGAAAAAGTGGGGCACGTCTGCTTCGAAGTGCATTACACCAACAACTACAATTGTCCCTCTTCCCCACACGAGGCGATTAACAGAGGTGTATTTTTGCCGGTCTACGACTCTGAGGGCTCAAGTTACAATGTTTACCTATAGCTGTACATATTTAAAAATGACCTGAGCAATTAAATGTTACAATACCGATCCTGATTTTTGTCGGATGACGTAGGTTGCAATCCCACCCCCGATGGCGTATAGACTTAAATGTTTCCATAACATGAAATACTGTTAATGGAAATCTGTCGTTTCTAATGTAAAAATCATATAACAAGAAAAAGAAGAAAATAAATGTTGCGAGCAAATACGGAGCCTCAACCCAAACACATAAATAATCAGACAAGATGTCAACGGTGCGTTCATAACTAACAAGTGATTATTCAAAAATTGAAATGGTGCAGGGGAAACAACCAACTAACTAACTAGGCTTCTTAAACCCGAGGACAGCAAATACAAGCCTATTCTGATCTGAGAAAGATTTCTATCCACTTTTTTTCCATCCCAACCGATTTTTTAGGTCTATTCAACCCCTCATGGTACACGAGCTCCCACTGCCCTGATGGTGGAGGAAGCGAATCTATTTGGACATGAAAGAGCATTATGTGTGGGAGACTATAATTTATACATGTGGTTGCTTGGATGCTTACAGAGGATGCCATAGCTCGTGCGATTGAGGCATTTTATTAAGCACATATTTTGATGAGTGTAAAGAATTAAATAAGTCACAAGGGGCTGAGGCATGGTTCGAATTTCTCGATCTAGGTATGGATGCAGACAGACACGAAGTTTTGTGTGTGGACACAAATGATAATGGAAAAATGCCGTTCACCCCGATAGCATAGTGGTAATGTTGTTCTTGCCTCGTTTCCATCGACAACATAGTGGTTACACTGTCCAATATTAAGAAGTTCTCAAAATTATTCAATCATTTTCTCTCTTCTTCTTCTATCATCTCGGTAACCAAAAAAAAGGTTTTCTCAAACGTTTAGACGACTACGAAAACGTTGAAATGTAAAATATTGTTGCATTGTAATCAAAAAAGAATTCGTTGAATATGCCTAACCTAAAATAAAATTCAAGAATTAATAGAGTTAAATATTTGCCACTCTGAAATGGCGACGGCTATCATAATATTATTTTCAGCAGGATAATAATGACAATATTATATATATTAAGGATTAGGCCCGAGGGATTCTTATTCACTACACTCGTTTCTAACCTGTCCACACTGGAAACCGAAAACACAAGTACGAGACACTAACTTGGGAGAGGACATGCAAAAACTCTGCGGGGGCTCATCTTAAAAACTTCAGTAGATGTTTGTCATGGAACTCCCTCCTTAAATTCGATTCGAAAGGCACAAATATTCCGGTTCTTGAATAAGAAGCGCGTATGCCTTCGGAAAGAGAGAAGAAGAAATAAATAAATCAACTCATGCATATTCTTCATGTACGTATGCTTGGTGACAAGAAACAATATTTTTTTTCTCTTCAAGAAATTGTTTTCAACTTTTTGCTAGGTGACCCAACAGGAGTGGACGAAATAGCTTATTCATTCAAACTGGAAGCTTGCTTTTTTTTCAACAATGGAAAATACATTATTTCCAGTGAAATATCGACTCAACTACCTAGAATGGCTACCACGGGCTTGGTGACTGAATACTAAAAAACTATCGAGCGACTTACTTCACAGCAGTGTCACTTAGTTTCAACAAGAACAGTTCAAGGCTTCCCGGGTGTCCTGCAAGGTTCGGTATTTATTTTTTTAATAGCAAGCAGATGAACTGGCCTTACAATATGAAGACCCCTTTCACTGTGTCGGTTGTAGTTATTTTCTGGTAATTATGTCTTGCCGATGGCGTTGTCGCTTTGTAATCATACTTAGGAGTTATTTTTTTATTTTGCCTTTCGCGACATGTTCGACTAATCGTGACAATACGTTTCAACTTTTCTGCATAAACGTTGATCATCGTTTATCTTGTCCGCATCGATTAATCTTCTTATGTTTTTTTTGTTTTTTCGTCGCGTCCATCTCTTCTGTTATCACAATCGAGACTTCTAGATTATTATTTTTTCTGCCTGCAATTTTAGAAATGTAATTTTTCATGATCATCCAGCGAACGCCTGAGACATTTCAGCAAAATGTCGATTATTCAATGGATGTTGTAAGGTTCCATGTTTTTTTTTCACTATCTCTTGTTTGGTCGATTTTGAATTTGGGAGTTATTTTTTTTATTTTGCCTTTCGCGACATGTTCGACTAATCGTGACAATACGTTTCAACCTTTCTACATAAACGTTGAAACGTTTCAACAAACGTTTGTTCGTTGAAACGTTTCAACGTTTATGTAGAAAGGTTGAAACGTATTGTCACGATTAGTCGAACATGTCGCGAAAGGCAAAATAAAAAAAATAACTCCCAAATTCAAAATCGACCAAACAAGAGATAGTGAAAAAAAAACATGGAACCTTACAACATCCATTGAATAATCGACATTTTGCTGAAATGTCTCAGGCGTTCGCTGGATGATCATGAAAAATTACATTTCTAAAATTGCAGGCAGAAAAAATAATAATCTAGAAGTCTCGATTGTGATAACAGAAGAGATGGACGCGACGAAAAAACAAAAAAAACATAAGAAGATTAATCGATGCGGACAAGATAAACGATGATCAACGTTTATGCAGAAAAGTTGAAACGTATTGTCACGATTAGTCGAACATGTCGCGAAAGGCAAAATAAAAAAATAACTCCTAAGTATGATTACAAAGCGACAACGCCATCGGCAAGACATAATTACCAGAAAATAACTACAACCGACACAGTGAAAGGGGTCTTCATATTGTAAGGCCAGTTCATCTGCTTGCTATTAAAAAAATAAATACCGAACCTTGCAGGACACCCGGGAAGCCTTGAACTGTTCTTGTTGAAACTAAGTGACACTGCTGTGAAGTAAGTCGCTCGATAGTTTTTTAGTATTCAGTCACCAAGCCCGTGGTAGCCATTCTAGGTAGTTGAGTCGATATTTCACTGGAAATAATGTATTTTCCATTGTTGAAAAAAAAGCAAGCTTCCAGTTTGAATGAATAAGCTATTTCGTCCACTCCTGTTGGGTCACCTAGCAAAAAGTTGAAAACAATTTCTTGAAGAGAAAAAAAATATTGTTTCTTGTCACCAAGCATACGTACATGAAGAATATGCATGAGTTGATTTATTTATTTCTTCTTCTCTCTTTCCGAAGGCATACGCGCTTCTTATTCAAGAACCGGAATATTTGTGCCTTTCGAATCGAATTTAAGGAGGGAGTTCCATGACAAACATCTACTGAAGTTTTTAAGATGAGCCCCCGCAGAGTTTTTGCATGTCCTCTCCCAAGTTAGTGTCTCGTACTTGTGTTTTCGGTTTCCAGTGTGGACAGGTTAGAAACGAGTGTAGTGAATAAGAATCCCTCGGGCCTAATCCTTAATATATATAATATTGTCATTATTATCCTGCTGAAAATAATATTATGATAGCCGTCGCCATTTCAGAGTGGCAAATATTTAACTCTATTAATTCTTGAATTTTATTTTAGGTTAGGCATATTCAACGAATTCTTTTTTGATTACAATGCAACAATATTTTACATTTCAACGTTTTCGTAGTCGTCTAAACGTTTGAGAAAACCTTTTTTTTGGTTACCGAGATGATAGAAGAAGAAGAGAGAAAATGATTGAATAATTTTGAGAACTTCTTAATATTGGACAGTGTAACCACTATGTTGTCGATGGAAACGAGGCAAGAACAACATTACCACTATGCTATCGGGGTGAACGGCATTTTTCCATTATCATTTGTGTCCACACACAAAACTTCGTGTCTGTCTGCATCCATACCTAGATCGAGAAATTCGAACCATGCCTCAGCCCCTTGTGACTTATTTAATTCTTTACACTCATCAAAATATGTGCTTAATAAAATGCCTCAATCGCACGAGCTATGGCATCCTCTGTAAGCATCCAAGCAACCACATGTATAAATTATAGTCTCCCACACATAATGCTCTTTCATGTCCAAATAGATTCGCTTCCTCCACCATCAGGGCAGTGGGAGCTCGTGTACCATGAGGGGTTGAATAGACCTAAAAAATCGGTTGGGATGGAAAAAAAGTGGATAGAAATCTTTCTCAGATCAGAATAGGCTTGTATTTGCTGTCCTCGGGTTTAAGAAGCCTAGTTAGTTAGTTGGTTGTTTCCCCTGCACCATTTCAATTTTTGAATAATCACTTGTTAGTTATGAACGCACCGTTGACATCTTGTCTGATTATTTATGTGTTTGGGTTGAGGCTCCGTATTTGCTCGCAACATTTATTTTCTTCTTTTTCTTGTTATATGATTTTTACATTAGAAACGACAGATTTCCATTAACAGTATTTCATGTTATGGAAACATTTAAGTCTATACGCCATCGGGGGTGGGATTGCAACCTACGTCATCCGACAAAAATCAGGATCGGTATTGTAACATTTAATTGCTCAGGTCATTTTTAAATATGTACAGCTATAGGTAAACATTGTAACTTGAGCCCTCAGAGTCGTAGACCGGCAAAAATACACCTCTGTTAATCGCCTCGTGTGGGGAAGAGGGACAATTGTAGTTGTTGGTGTAATGCACTTCGAAGCAGACGTGCCCCACTTTTTCAATTTCATCAAAACAACTATTATTCATCCTCATCGTTGCCATTAGCCAAAATAGCCTCGCATTACAATTTTCGTAGTAATCTCCGTTCGCCCCTTGGCTTTTCGTAGATTAACAAAAATCGTCTGAAGTTTGAACTCTCCATACTGTTGCAAGCTGTTTTTGTGATTGTCCGCCTCGATTATTCAAAATGCCACATGTTCGCATATTCAAATACACACAAGTGAAGAGGGTTCATATCACATCAGTGATTTTAAATTGTATTCTCGGGGCCATGCACACATTTCCTAACATTGTTGATTTGTTGTCGATGAGTTGTACGGGTACAGATGTGAAGTAGTTAATAAGTTTTAACATCCATGCACATTACCGTACTGTGGCTGTTGAGAACCCACACCCATGTGTAATATTTTATTTCTCTTGTTGGCTGAACGCGAAGATGCTCGAGACTGCTTTCAAAAATTATTTTCGGCCTCGCTTCACGATACAGCCGTATGCATGTAAAACTAGTATATCACACACAGGCAGAGAGGCAAAAAGTAACATTTCTCTCTTTCCCTCGCTTTTGCCCATCTTCCAGTGTTCGTCTAGATAGCATGACTAGCAAAAATATTGAAATAGAAATAAGCGCTATGCTTTAATAAAAAGAACAACCATTGTACAACTGTATAGGTCCTCGTCCATCTCATGCCAGGGACTGGGTATATCTTGTGTACAGTTTATAGTGGCACCAGATATCAAACTCGAGAGACTTGCAAGACAGCTCAGGTTATAACTTACTACGAGGTCTGTTTTTTTAAAAAAATAATAATCGTCAGTCCATATGACAATACTTGCTGTTTAACTAACAGTATTCGAATCTCTGAGGGGCCGGGGCATTCCACATTTACCTTTGCTAGAAAGCACAGTGCAATAAATGTTCTTTTTAAGTTATGCAATAATTTTGACATTATATTCATGTCCATTCCCCAAGACTAGATTTATATACACAACCAACTCGCTCTTGCAATATATTATCTGATGCGACATTGTGAAAGGTTCTCGTATGTTCGCAAAACAGGAAATACACGTCATAGCTTCCGTGAATCGAAAGCAAGGTTACTGGGGGCACGCAAAATACCGTAAGAAGAATTATATATTCCAAATGCAGGCATCATCATTTTTCTCTTGCACAAATAGAATAATCGGGCTGAATTTCCAGTCTAAAACCACCATGTTCTGGCAGCAAGTATCAAAAACCTGTGGTAATTTTATTATATGATAGGAGGTAAGTGAAATAGTTGTTGCAAGTTATCTTTTAAACCCAGTACGTGTGTAGGAAAAACTGCGTATAAGCTGTATCACACTCTCTCTGTCTGTGTGTCAGGTGGTCGTGTCGTTCGCTAGTTGTATGTCACAGCTTAACCCGTACTAGGTAATATTTTTACATGAGGTAAGTTGGCATACTCTGGTAGGGTATATGTTTCAAGCCTCTAGCTGTAGAGCCTATTTGCAAAAAAATAAGTTTGGTAACACTACTCGTCGAAAGCAGCTCAAACAGTGTTGCTAGCTGTAGGTTAATTTTCCCCGTTATACAATTGCAAGAGGTGAGTTGCTTATAGCCTATCTGGAAGGCTTGGTGTGTGTGTGTCCATGGCTTATGTCGTAGGTTAATAAAATTTGCAATAAATCTTGTGTGTGTTGGCAACCGTCAGCCCTTACATGTGATATAGCAGCCTTACTTATTGTAAGACATAGTGTGTATGTATGAGTGGGGGAGGTTAGTTTAGTTCACGATAGATCGACCTGTCACGCTATGACCAATTTCTACTTTTGAGTCACCTGTAAGGCTATATGTGGGTGGGTGAGGGAGCTTAGTTTAATTCACGATAGATCACATTTTAAATTTGCTCACTCTCTCTGTGTCTGTGTGTCAGGTGGTCGTGTCGATCGCTAGTTGTATGTCACAGATTAACCTAGGTAATATTAACTGTACTTCAAAAAATAAAATTGTGTATGTATCTCATGTCGAACTAGAAACAAAAAAAATCAAACATTAAGCATGCATGCAGATTAATTAAGCTGTAAATTTAAAATTTGGCCTCCCCCAAATCGCATTTCATACATACATACATGTGGAGGACCCGTGGCCCACCTCCCAAGAGGTTTGGTTAGCATGCAATAGATCAGTATGCTAGAAAATACAAAAAAAATATTGTTAAGAGCGTTAGTTTTTGTAGAGCTCTCTTTTTCCATCTTTCCTCTATACAGTGACACAATTAGCTAACCTAGCATACAACATACCTTCCTAATTAATATGGATATTGTCACACGTTCCTCTTATTTTATACTGTTGTAAATGGAAAAGATTATGTACGGTAAATGTTTTGTACATTATAGGAAAAAAATTCAAAATATCCTTCAATTTTAATTCGAATCGAGTCGAATTTTTACATATTTCCACGCCACCACATATTGTCCTATTTGCTTCTTTTACTTGCCTTGCTTAATTAACTCTCGCTAATTAGCATTTTTTTGGAAGAAGTCAACTAGAACAACATATGGCGGTATGAGAAATATGTAAATCAAAGAACATTTTAGCAATATATGGGCCCTAGCAATTAGCTTTCTCGACTAAGAGTACTCTTTTAAACGTCTTCTGCTGATCGTATTACTAAACGAGGACGTTTAAAATTTTTGGGTGTTGAAAAAGTTTGACCCCCTACTTTTTATTTCTATTGTTTGCTAATAGATGGCGCTAATAGTACCTCCTCCCCTCCCCTCTCCCCTCTTCTCCTCTGCTGTATGACAAATAGCGCAAACATAAAAATCAAGATTTTGGAGAGCAAAACATAAAATTTGCATGCATCTGATGTCGAACCAGGAACTTTTATCTTTCGGGGAGTCAACATTATTTTTTTACTCAGTCGTCATATAACATGAACACACGCAAAGATTCACATGTGCTTTTATTATTTTGTGTTCGGTAAGTACAAGTATATTCTTACATAAATTATTGTTTAATTTAATACATTGTAAACTCAAAACCTGCTAAACTAACACTCCTTCTGTGTTTCATTAAACTATTGAAAGCGAATGTTGCGTGCATGCGGAAATAACATGGAAAAAAAAACCGGATGGAAGCAATTTAAAATCACTGGGGCAAGGTCAGTATTACGAGAGCGTAAAAAACACGTGCTTCCATTCAACTTCGAAAAATAAGAATGAATGTGTAATAACACTGGTATTATTTGTAATCACAGTGCTTACTCATGTATTTTGTTTAATATTTTATTTCAAATTCACTGTCAGAAACTAGTGTTGTTAGTTTCTGCATGTAGGTTTATTTACTCTGTTAGTTGTCACTGTCAAGTTTTTAGTATTCGTACAGCATAAAAAGCTATAACCCCCCTCTCAAAATATATACATTGTATACGCCAAGATGCGCAATAGCCTGGCAACACATCATGAAAAAACATGCCAAGAAGACCCAGGGGGTTTATAAGTCAGTGCTGCCAATTCCTATTTGTAGGTTAGCTTAGCCAGTGAAAGATCATATAGTAGAATTTTTGTAGAGTAGGTGTTTGCGAGTTCCACGATGCCTTGCCCGAGGATACCCTATGCAGTGTCATCCTAATTGCAGAGAAGTCCTTCGCCTACGACGTGAAGAACGAGAGAGTGACAGAACAGTTTTAAAATTCATAAAAAATTGCCACATACTAACATCAACATCCAACACATTTTAGGTTATATAAAATTTGTGAAAACCTTATAATACTGAAATATTAAAACAAACGGACTCCCCCTTGTAGGTTAGTTCGGTGCGTAAATAAAAAAAATGATAGGTTAAGTTATATCACTTAGGATCGTAAGAAAATTAAAAAAATCGTAAAAAAAAAGATAGGTTAAGTTATATCACGTAACATCGTGATATACCTACCAAGTATAAATAGAAAAAATGAGTGCAGTGAAAATTTGTACTAAAACATCGCTAAACGCTATAACATCGACAAAAAATTGTCAAAAATATGTCAAAAACTTATATTCGATTGATAAAAAAAAATACCTACAAAATATGATCCTCAAATAATAACGTTCAAACAGTGCATAAATAAAAAAAATGATAGGTTAAGTTATATCACTTAGGATCGTAAAAAAAATTAAATAATCGTAAAAAAAAGATAGGTTAAGTTGTATCACGTAACATCATGATATACCTACCAAGTACGAGTGGGGGAAAAATGAGTATAGTGAAAATTTGTACTAAAACATCGCTAAACGCTAAAACATCGACAAAAAATTGTCAAAGTATGTCAAAAAGTGATATTCAATTGGTAAAAAAAGACCATACCTACTAAGTACTACTTTGAAACCCCTAATATGCACTACTTTCAGGCCTCGCAGATAGCATAGCTAGCGTAGAATATACGCTCCTGCTATCTACACCCTGTCTATTTATGCATGATAAAATATGTTGTGACCTGTTTTTATAACTAAATTAACGTGCAAATTGATAAGTTTTAACGGTAAAATATTGTAAAATTTACGGTGACGTCTGACAGTGGACCTCACCAGCAAGTCGGACCGTTTCGCCTTGTCTCTGAGGGAACCGCATTGTCATTCTGTTTGCTTAATTTCTTGTGCTCCGGGCTAGAAGAGACTCTTGGCCCAGTTCCTCCTCTTCCTTCTTCCCGGACCCAGACAGCTTCCGGGTATTTTTCTCCAAGTTTGTTGTTTCCTGTAGGTTTTTCTGATGGGGGAGGGTGGAGCATGGTCAGCTGCTCCCGTTGGCATCCACTGATGAGGTTCTTTCTCTCCCCCCCACAAGATCCCTCGTCTCTGTGTGTGTGTTCTGGAAGAAGCCAATTTGGGAAGTGACCCCTCCTTCCAGAAATTGTAGGAGGAACTTTGGAAATTGCATGACCTCGGGGGAACACGGGGGTAGGTGGAGAGGGGGGTGGGGGGCAAACTCTTGCCAAGAAACTCTCCGGACGCGGACTCCACTGGAATTAAAACTGGAAGATTGTTTCTGGTTTACACTGGAAACTGCTGGAAGCGGACGGTGCTGAGTCGTTTGCTATTCGATGAACCTTTTGCGTTTCTTAGACAAATATACAATTGACGTCACAAAGTACTTATATTCAAGCATTGTGAATAGCCTCGCACCAAGTAACACTATATTCTTTTCCGGGATTCTGTGGAGCAAATGAACGAAAACTAGTCCTTTACGCAAGTAGTGTCTCGAGAGGGATCAGCCAATGAACGTGTGAGAGGGGAAGCGAGTGCATGGAGGGGAAAACTCGGCTTCAGCTACCAGCAGTGAGCGCTGCTTTGCTCCGATTTCTCCCCTTCTCTACCGTTATACATGGCCTTCCTCCACATATTCCCGAGACAGAATTCAATGAGTACGGGGTACAGAGAACAGTACATAAGGCCAACATTTATTTCAGTTGTCGAAATATGCTCGAATATTGGAAATAACCTTCATTGTATACTGCAGTATATGCTTTGATTTCATTTTAATTTATTTTCCGTTATTTACCCTATACTGTGTCCCGGGAAACTCTGGAGCGAGCGAACGAAAGCAAGTCTCTGCGCAAGTAGTGATTCGAGAGGGCTCGACCAATGAGCACGTGCAAGGGAGGAGGAAGGAAAACGACTGCAGTTATCAGCCTTTGTACTGCTGCGCTCCGCCACCTCACTTTCTCCCCTCTTTGCCGTTATGCGCGCCGCATAGAGTATGCTTTTTCTGCCACTTTTGGCTAATCGCGGCGATGAGGATGAAATTAATGAAGGGACCCTCACAAAGAACACCATGCGCAGGCCGGGATTCGAACCCGTGATCCCTGGCGTCATAGCGCTCTGTGCTAACTTCTTCGCCTTTTTATTTTAAGAAGACATATGCTTAAACTTCGGCGAAGGAATCCATTTTTTAGTAGTGTATATCTCATATTAATAATGTTAAACACAACTTTAAATTTCACTGATATGCTTCAAATTAAGTATAGTCTCCACTAACTTCGATACATGAGTAAAGTTAAGTGTATTTATTTCCTTTATTATTTGAATTACGTTCAACCTTTTTGTCCTCATTTCTTTCAGATGAGGGTATTTTCATAAGCACTGTATTTCCAGTTCCAAGTTTCTTATTTTATTTCCTAATAACCAATTTCATACTGTCACAACGTTCAAGATTAGAGCGCTGGGAATATTTAAATTCCAATTTCTGTATATAGGAGACATCTGTTTTTGTCACACATTAATTACAAACGAGAAATCAAGACTATTTTTCCTCATTGATTTCAAATCACGAACAAGGATTATTGGCCCTTTTAGTTTGTTGGTATTATCATGCATTTTCACTCATTATCAAACTTTCTAAATTAATGCATTGAACGATACGAACCCTCGAGTATTACATATTTGACAACAGGTGGCTGTTTGGAAACGTTGGCATTAAAATATATTCTTCGGCATCTTTCATTCTCAATATGGATTTCGCTGTATATACACAAAAGAGAAAACTATATTTTTCTCCCGAAAATTGTTATGAATAGAGTACAGAGATGATAATAAATAGTAAGATCAAATTATGCAAAAAAGAAGTACAAATACAAAATAAAGAAATATTTATTTATTTTCTGCAAGTGTACTATGTAGAACATATAATATATAATAAATCCGATTGGTTTGCAAAGTTGTAACCTTGAGATTAAATATTGTTTGTATATCCATGCATTGTATTGTTTGATTACAACATATGAATATTATTTCATTTGTGTTAATGTCAATAACAACTCTCTGCCTATTTTAATAATTACAATAATTTTACGATGAAGCAGGGATATTGCAGGTTCGAATATATAAATATTATTTAATATGAACACAATGCTATTTTCATGCTATAAAATTTCTCTTTGCGTATTTCTGTCACATTGAAAATTGCATTTTCGATTATTTTTACAATGTATGGAAACTGCTATTTAAGAGAAGGGAATAACATACATGCAATTTAAAATCGTGGCAAGGAAACAGAGCTTTAAAAAGACCTTTCTTGGTTTTTCCGTAGATGTAGGGAAACAACATAATCCATTAAATATGGATCATATGTTTTGTTTTATTAAACTGTCGAATTTGAAAGGAATTAAGTATTGAAATTGGATTTTTATCGATTTTGATACCGCTTGATATTACAATTTCGGTCGATGTTCATGTATCACATTTCTAAATAGTAATAATAGTGAATGACATTAAACAATTGCGTAAATATCAATCACCGTATTCACTTTACTTTTCTGATCTCTTTACCTCTTAGCTCTACAGAACCGTAAGACTGAAATAATGGCCTCCCGATGGTGTAGTGCTAACGTTGTCATCGCCTTGTAACTAAGAGATCCTGAGTTCGATCCTCGGTGGAGGGTCGTTGCACAGTGGTTCGGATTCCACTTTAATCTGTACACTGTTGAAGTTTCCGTAAAATTTACAATATTCTACCTGTGTAACGTTTTTTTATTTCAATTTGAATATTTTAATATGCATTAAGGTAGATATGGATTATAAATTACACTTGCTTATACCATAAATAGACTTAAAACTGAATAATTTAAAATATATTAATTAGGGCAACTAAGTCATAGCAGTTACTACTTTAAAAACGGTTACGATCATTTTTATAATGGTAGTTGAATGGCAGAGAAAATTGATGGTCTGAGACCGTCATTTCTTCAGTCAATTGAATTGTTGTTGTAAGTTAACTTTATGCACAGAAAGGCTAATCAGGACTGGACCTCAGTTTAAAGTGGTATCCGAACCACTATGTGCCTCCAGCGGGTATCGAACCCGGGACCCCTTGATTACAAGGCGACGACGCTACCACTGCACATTCGTGGGGGCCTTATTTCTTCAGCCAACATTTTACAGTATAGGTCCAGTTGATTAGAGCATCTGGTGAAAAAATAGACTTAAAACAAACAAGATTGAAACAAGGAAGAAAAAAATTAAAGTATTCTTGTTCCTTATTTCTTATTTGATTATCCGCTGCATTGTTTCCTTTTTACAGAACGTGTTCATGAAAACGATTCCTCTTCATCGAGTTATCGAGGTAAGCAGTGACGGCGATTAGGGGAGCGAGGGGGCAGTTGCCCCCACCCCAACCAGTTTTTGCACTATTGCCCCCGCACTATGCTAAACCTTATCTACGAGGATATTAAACCATCTTTGCCCCCCCCCCCCTAGTTTTGGAACCCAATCGCCGCCACTGGGTAAGATAATTTCTAGTTTTCATTTTTCCTTTATAAATCTGTTCGCGTGTAACGTTTCATAACTCTTGTACCTGAAAAGACGAATCTCAAAATATCACATTACATTGTGTAAGTTGTAATTGTAGATGATCGTTACATGTAGAGGCATGTTTAATTTCTTACGTAAACACATTATTTCATATAATTTTTAACTACTGTGATGGAGCTTTATAGTGCAAATAAATGCATCTTTGAGAGGGTTGTGCGTGTTTTAGCTTAACGTGCATACACCTATTACACTGGGAAACAGTGAAATTGCGGCACAGTGTTTGAGAGCTAATTTAGGGCGATTTGATGCTTCTGAATAATGATATAATAATATATTTCCTGAATTGGCTCTAATTTATGAAATAAATGCAACTAAACCAAAATGGCGGAAACATAAGACATACATATAAATGAACTTCCAACAACAACTTAATATTTCTTTTTGTGATTACAATCATTAACATGATTTTTTGGTTCACTCTATTTCATGGGCACTCCAAATTTGAGTCCCTTTCGTCCGCCTTGGCCCCAATAACAAAGTGATTCCAAACAAGTTTTGCAAACTATATGTGGGACCCATTTTTTATTCTGTTGTCCCAGATTTTTGGCAAAATAAGCCTGATACAAATCTCTCACTACATCCGTGATATTTTTTCTCTGTGATGGTAGACAATATATTCCACATATATAGCAAAAAACATTTGGGTTATTGAAACACTTACTACGTGAGGAACTCATATTTGAAATGTATTCACATTAAACGCATTTCGCTTAGTTATACTCAAGGTAACTTAATATACTATAAGGTAGCGCCATCCGAAAATTGCCGATTACGAACGAACGCGTGACGTCATGTGGGAGGATCGGTTATGCTCGGTGCCCCTTCGGTTATGTTCGTTCGGGGCTTGGCAGAATCAAACGGCCGCTATCATTTCTATGCGAGTTTGAGTGTTTGAGAGAGTAATCTTCGCAAATTAGCCAAAAGTGGCACAAGAAGCGAAGTAAAATGAAGCAAATCAATCAATCAATATTTGTTTTCACATATACTATCACATTTACTAAATTCTCAAGGACAAATCAATATCTTGCCCGATTGGATTCGAATCCGGAACACCTGGCGCCGAAGCGCGATGTGCTAAGCACTACGCCAAGGAGATCGACAGAGGCCTCCGAGGTACTACGGGCTCACAGAACGTCACAGGAGTACTATCGGATTATAAATTATGGATATTAGAGTTTGGATAATAAATAAATAAATTATATAATCTATAATCTATAAATAAAAAAAACACCCGTTCTTTATTTATAGAATCTCAAAGAGAGCGATAGTTTGCCAAACTAAAAAATAATCCTATCTTGTTCTCACGATAATAAAAATAGAAGGCATAATAAAAAATAAATTGGTAACTATAGATTGACACAGAATTGAATAAGCTGAATTTTGATGTAACTTGTTTTTATGTGGTACTACTGATTAACTTTTAATTGGAGTCCAAACTTGAATATCCGTAATTTCTAATCCGATAGTAGTCCGGTATAATCTATTTACATCATTTAACACAACGCAGTACAAATGCCTAATATTTAGTTTTCTGACTAAATAGTTCCTTCTTATTCATTCAGAACGTTGCAATCATTTCCAGGAACATTTCAAATTTTACATAACATCAGAAAGTATTAAAATTATACTGATATACTTAAAATCCAATCTTTACCATTCACCATAATGTAACTTTATTTTTGAAGTTATCAAGTGAAAGAAGCAATATACAATCTAGATAACATTTTACTCTGCATTTGATACTTACTCTAAATTCGAAAGAATTCCCAACCTTCTTCATATATTTATTTACTGTACAATAATTTACGTACGGATCAAAGTTCCAAATGCAAATTTTTTTTGTAAAGTTTTATGTGGAGGAAGAATGATGAAATAGTTTGTAAGATAGTAGTTTCAGACTTTGAAAACGCAATTCCAGTTTGTAATTTGCAGATATTTTTAATTTCTCTGGTTCAAATTTGGCTGCAAGTTATCGTTATCATAGTTCTAAAAAGTATTTTTTCGTATTAAGAACTTTACATACAAACGCGTGCAGAAGATGAGTCAAAGTGTACAAGTACTAATTTAACTAAGTTAACCTACTCGAAATACTTGATGAGTACTAGGAACATCAAACATAAATGTCTTAACCTTCTAATTCAAGCCTATAGAAATAGATTTATGATCACACGGTAAATGAAACGCTTTGAGAATATCCATGAAAATATCTTAGTTCTTAGTTTAATTGAACAATAAAGGAGAAAAATTACATGAACTCACAATGATTGACCGTGCACCTGTACGAATCATTATTCGTTAAAGGAATTTGTCCGCAGATTTTCCATTTCCATTCCCATGTGTGTCTGAGTTGTATAACCGGAAAATATACTCCAAGGCTGATATGCGACACACATTTGTACATAAACGAAGTAACTTGCATTACACTAATCTTAGATCTTGCTCTTTTTGACAGAAATGTACTACAAATAAATAATGTAACATCCATTGGTTTATATTGAGTACAAGGGTACAAAATTATTCACAATATATTTGTGAAATACCAAATTTGAACAAAGTTGCAAACATTTTAATGATGGGTGTAATATTCACTTATGCAATATTTACCATCGTGCATACAACGCTATGTAACTCGAATTGAAGATGTACTAAGTGAATTTCATTTCGAATAGCGTGAAAGTTAGTACACGATCTTCGAAATGCCCATTTCCGACAACGTTTTTCACAATAATGTGAACATACAAATCACAATCAACATCGGTCTGTGTTAAATGAAATTGTTAATAATTATAAATCCGACTTACATAAAATGTACTTAACAAATCAGTTAGGCTAACTACGTACTTCGCACTAGTTGAACATATTTTCAAGATATTGATGACTTCTCTTGTGGTACTGTCGGTTAGGTTACGTTCTAGATTTTGAACTTTTTTATTTGGTTAAAGCGGTTGAAAGAGGTTGTTTGTAATCTTTAATTTATTTGCTTCATTATGCAGATGTGTATTTCTCCTTTGTAATAGATCGAATATGTTTTCCAACAACGAAACATGGGTCGGGTACCCTATTCTACACCCTCGAATTTTGAATTTTTTTTATTTTCATTATGAACATTATTTGATCCTATTTGTGAATAAAAAAAAATTGGAGCGCGGAAAGAAGTATTTACGACTGTAAAGCCGTTTAAAGTTGAAATTTTGTCGTTTGAAATGGTTCGCAATTATTTCCAATTTCTAGATCGTGATACTAACACGACACCAAATTTTAACTATCGATCTCAACCTAACTGAACTAACCTATCCACGCGCCAATGGTTCGTGGGACTAGCGCCAATGGTTCGTGGGGCTAGCGCCAATGGTTTGTGGGGCTAGCGTCAATGGTTCGTGGGGCTAGCGCCAATGGTTCGTGGGGCTAGCGCCAATGGTTCGTGGGGCTAGCGCCAATGGTTCGTGGGCCTAGCGCCAATGGTTCGTGGGCCTAGCGCCAATGGTTCGTGGGGCAGCAGACCATCTCCCTGTAATGAAGGCTAAAATTAAACCAAAGAAGGTAACTTACCTCTTTTTACCAAGGCCAGGTATTGAATTGTGGGTCGAATTTCAATTTGTAAGTCCAAAAATGAAGTAACACCTACGTTGAAAGTCCTTGTTGGCCTTTTCCACAGAATACCAACCTCCACTCCCTGCCCATCATAAAAACTAGAAGTCGCAAATTATCCCATCCCACAAGTCATTTAGAAAAAACAACCCTCCCCTTTACGGCATGCAGTTGCGAAAAAAATATTATTATTTCCAATTTCTGAAGTCGCATAAATGAAATCGAATGTCTGAAATGTCCAATCTACCAATATATCGCACAGAGAACATATCGCAATCGCAAATTTTCCTATTGCACAAGTCAATCATAAGAAGAAAAAGAAAAAAATCAGACGTGCGCCTGTGACATAAATCGATCATCCGAAATCTTCAGACTTGCGCCTGTGACATGAATGCATCATTCGCCATCATAAAGTTGTGAAAAACCTTTTTGACGTTACGCAAGGAATTTTAATTTCATAAAAAACGTAAGTTTCGTAGCACGTAGATCAAAAAAATTACTTTCCGCGCTATTTAGAAACATAGTTTATTATGAAGAACTAATTTTTGTAACGAGAATATTTGAAATGTGCGAAAAATTGAGGGTGTAGAAAAGGGTACCCGAGCCCGAAACATTGCTTGCAGTTTGTGTATATACCAACGTCTATATATTTTTCACTTTTTTGGCAGCATAGTCTTTAGCCTGTTTAGGGAACGTTTCCTTATTCCGTGTCTTTCGTAGCGTACAGCTCTGCAAACCTTATCAGCACGTCCTACAAGCGAAGCATATTGTGAAGATAAGTGTTTAGGAGAACTACACCATTTCCTCGATTATTTGGTACTAAAGTAATTGGATGTAATTTTAGCGATGGCACTGCAGTTGGCTTCAGCACGTTCTTTGGTGGAAAATACAGAAATTCTGCTTTTAGATCTCGCACATAGTCTTCTTCACAATAATTGGCACTGCACACTTGCATTTTTTACATTTCGTCTACAAGCATGAATCCACTGTTTACTTACGCAATTATCGACTGGAAATCTATGATATTTTATGTCAGTTCCTTTAGTTTTCTGGTTATATTTTTCATAGCTTGCTACAGCACAATTAGACATGATTGCAGTCTAGAAGTACAAAAATACAATAAAAATAAATCGAACGCTACAAAATCAACAACCTGCTTGTTCCGATTTTTGCGACGTGTTAGTAGCTAAATGTACCCCGCACCAAACTTACTGCACATAGCAACGAGCACCGTCAAACCCGATCCTCCCAGATGACGTAATGCATACGTACTTCACATAGCAACGAGCACCCCCTGGTTATACTACAAAATTCAACATTAAGATATATATTACCTAGCAATGCTTCATAAGTTGCCTAGCAACAATTTACAAATAAATAAATAAGTTTCTTAATGGGAATTTCAGCCCATTATCAAATTTTGATATTACCGAGAAAAGCGTGGAGTTATTTTACCACCTACATTTTCCATGGTGTGTTTATTTTTATAACTGGAGTCAATTCGACTGAACCAATCATACAATTGGCAATCACAGCTGTTTTGCGTGTTGAAACTATTATTAAACTTTATGCCACAATTTTTTTTTTTTTTTTTGTTCCCCAGTGTTATAGAATCGTTCAATCTAAAACTGTTTATCCTCTTTACATGACCTTTGTGTGAACATTAAAACATAGCCGATGTAATCTAAACATGGGCATTAGTGAGCAAATATTTATGTCAAAGCTCAATGAGATGTGTAATTAAAAAGAACGTGTGTATCCAGCAACATCTGAAATATATGTGTCACATTATAACTGTCCCATATTACAGTTTTTAGTTTGAAACTCTTAACGAGATAATGGACATTATATTTTTATTTGATGTGGACATATTGTCTTAACATTCAACTTCAATATTATACGCCAGTCATGTTCATATTTCTTTCAACATTATTGATAAATTTACTTCCTGTATACGGTATAATATTCGATGTCAAGATGTATTTATTTTAACAATAATTCATATTTACATGTATATTTTGTCGTGTTAGTGCATATGAATGCATTCCCGTACAGTGGCGTACGAAGGATTTTTCATCTGAAGAGGCTGCAATTATAAAGGTGAATAGTACATCGCTGCTTCTAGGATAAAAGGTGAGCACTAAAAATATTTTGTAATGACCTTCGTTTTAAAAGTAGCTCAAAGGCAATAATTGTAATCAGGGGTTTATTTTGAGAGGACTTTGCATTTATCACTTTGGTTATACCCGAGTTTTTTTAATGCTTCTATTTAGACATTTTGATTTTCTCAAAATTTGGATGGGGGCTGTAGCCCCATGAACTCTCCCCTGCGTACACCAGTGTCCCGTACGAAGCACTAGTTGTATATTGGTTGTGTTATTTACATGGCACTAAATCGTTCGATAGTAAATTAATGAACTCTAGTTTTTAAATGAAACACTTTAATAGACCCGATGATTTAGCTTTCCTTAAAACTTATAAGACATGAATAACTTTATTTTTTTTTTGGTCAACTATGAAGATCCGTTTGAAAGCCAAAATTTAGCCTCGATATTAATTTCTTTGGTCGTGGCGTTCGAATAAATTGGACTTAGAAAAATTACAGTTCATTGCTGTAAATGATTTTGTGTTCATTTTGTTATTATTTTTATTCATAAGAGGATACTTCTATTGTTTCGATAATTAAATTAACAAAAGCAAGAAACAGCAAAGCATTCTGTAAGACTCGGCAAATTGTCACGGTTTTTAGTATGCATCAAGTCGAATAACGTTTCTTAGTAAAGTTTTGTTCGTTGAAGTTTCGGAATACATATGTATACAGCCAATACGACCAGATTCAAGGTTGCCACTGATAGTAATATTTTCCGTCGATAAACGACAAAATTTTTAGTACGGTACGGACACATAGAGTAACCAATAGAAGCAAAAGACCGTGCGGATGGTTCTGGACAAAACTTATGAAGCTCTTCATCAACGCAAGAATATAAAGTATGATATGCAACGCGTGTGTGGGTAGTGGCACGTGCATTATTTAGAGTGTTGGGGTGAACCATGCGATTTTACCTTGCCGGTGTGTCTGATTGCATGATGACGTTTCTCAACCGTCCTACAAAATTTAATATGTTTTCTGATAGAAAAAATAAATGGAAGTGGCAACTCTGAATCCTTAATTCAAGGCTTCGTATAGGCTACTACAGGACAGGAAATGTATTTTTCGAGAAGACGTTCGGTGAGAAAAATGTTCGTCTCATGTCTTCTACACGCTGTGAAAGTTTGTTTGTGACACCCTATACATATATATATGTGATTACAGTGATTTTTATTACCGCGTCTGTGCCATGAATGTAAATATTACATATGTTTTTCTGTGAGATTGAAAAGTCGATTAAATATCTAACGAAGAATGATTACAATTTACACTCGGCATGTAATTAATGTAGTGGAATGATCTTCTTACTAAAATTTTAAAAAATCTCACGTGAAATGAAACCAATTTTTGGACAAGTATAGGAGTTTATAGTGATTAATTTCGATGCGATTCTCCCATTCGGCAAAAAATCTATTTAGACAAATACATCCTAGCGCTTTGAAAACAATTTATTTCCTGTGGTTTGACCCACCCAACGTAATAAACACGGTTCGGAAGTTGAAGACCTAAAAATTTTAAAAAAATAGGACCTAAAAACAGAAAAAAGATGTATAAATGTGATCCAAATTAATTAATAACTTCAGTTTTAATTACATATTTAATGAATAAAAAATAAAAAAATTCTGGTGGTATGGAACACACAGTGCGAAAAAACTGAATGCTTCAAAACAAGAGAAAGTTGCCACTTACAGCGCGACCTTCCAGACATGTTACGGTTGAAGGACCTTGTACCGTACCTGCTTCAGTCGTCCAAAAATGTTGTTCTCTCGTTTCAGGGATGGTTCAAATATATTTATTTATTTTTATTTATTTACTACAGAAAGGATGTTTAAGAGGTGATGAACTGATGATGATTCGAATTGAGAATGGGCAGTAAAAACGTAGTCGAAAGAAGGTGAAGTTGCAAAAAAAACGCCGTTAAGATCTAAAAAAGGACCCATAAGCCAAAGAACGCCGAAAAAGGCAAAACAAATAAAACCCATCTTTTTCTGGCCTACAATGACCCAAAATGAACATATATTATGTTGGGCCTCGCTTCGGACACTAGGAAGAAAAAGGATTTTTCCTCAACTTCCGAGACCTATAGTAATAACGTTTAAGCAAATGTTGATATCTTGGTAATGGTTTGTTAAATTATTGAGTTTGGTAACCTTTTGCGTTCATTTCCGTTGGCTTTTCTTTTTTCTCGTGGCCGCAATGTAAAATAGACACAGCGCTGTATCTCAAAAATTAAGAAGTTTCGTACGCATTTGCATATAATGTAGGCTATTATAAAGGACTTGACTACAGAATTTTCGGTCTAACTCCGTCAGATTTCCACTGCCATCCAACTATACCATAAAATGATTAGGATAGTTTCAAAGTATTAAAGACTATTACATAGCTAATCTAATTAATGAAATTTTAATGATTCCGTTTTTAACAATGTTTTTATGGTGCACATAGCTAAATACACTTTATAATCATGTCTATCTTTGGTGAAGCTAAAATATTCCAATTCAAATTTGAAAGATTTTTCTAGCCCCTCTTATATGTATGAATGTGTGTGTATGTTTAATATTCCAATCGGTAACCCATGCCATATTTACATCTCATTCTATGTAAACACAACCCAACGAGGCAATGGCGTACGCTGTGGGGGAGCTGATGGGGCTGCTAACCTTTCAGAATTTTCAAATTAAAGCATCAAAGATATCGGGAAAAACCAAAATGGTAAATGTGAACCCCACCTAATACGATCCCCAATTGCCATTTTTGAACTTATAAAACCAAAGTTAAAAATTGTAATTACAAATTATTTTGTATTGTATTGTATTGTATTGTATTTTGTATTGTATCCCGCCTCCCCCTATGTGTAATAAAAATAAAGAGGTTGCGTCCGTATTTATTAAAAATAACAGGCAGAGTGTTAAATTTTAATGGTAGAATATTTTAAATTTTACGTTAACTTGCAACAAATAATGTTTAAAATTTGAGAATTGCAGGCAGAACGAATGCAAGCCAGAAATTTATAATTGACGGTAAGCAACCAAATAATTCGGATTGAAATATACCTTTCGTCAGTTTTTACAATAAGTATATATTACGAAATTACGTGAGTATTTCTAATTTACTCTTCCTTCATACATTATTTACAAAAAAGAAATATTACACAACCATTGTTGGCCTAAAGAAAGAAATATAAGATTAATATAAATAAATAATGTTTTCCCGTCACGCTTTATACTTATTTGTAGCCTATTACATACATTTGATATATATATTTCCATTAACTATCGATAGATTTTTTGACGTAAAAAGGAAATATCGGTTTGTACATGTTTTGCTCTGAATTTGGCTTCGTATTTATATATTGAGAAAATTTTATGTATTGCACATGCTGGTCATTTTTGCACTGAAATTGCCAATAAACAAGCAAACATAAAGCACAAATATTGACAGAAATAAATAGAGAACGGCATATTTTAGTATTCTTGGACACACTTTCTTGAGGAAAAGATATCCACACTTGATTGGAGATTTGTATATTAATCAGTAGACAAGAGATCGCTTTTGAACTTCTCATCTGGACGTTCTTGTAGAATCGATCGATATTGTGTTCTGTGCAGAGGCACACAAAAATGGAATTCTCAAAAGAGAGTGTTGCAGAGAATTTTTTGTCATTGAAAATTTAGTATAAATAATCCAAATCACTCAACGAACGGAAATGATTGTAAATTAAGGAGACGAGAGATGAATTTTTGAAGATGGTGTTTCGAAAGAACTCAGTAATGAACAACAATTCGAATGAAATTTAGGTCGGAATCTATTCTAGAAAGATGAGTGGGAGACACCATGGACTAGATATGAGAAAACAATATTCAGTTATGATGGAAATGAATGCTTTGAAGTGTAAGCTGAGCAATGAAATGTTACCGATTTTAGTGAAACTATACAATGAACCCAAGAGACTCATATATAATATGAGTATATTTTTATGACATAGCACTCATAGCTGATCACATCACCTCCACTCACGACCGGATCAAGAAAGTGTGGGGCGTTACCCCCACACCCCCTATACGCCTTCATGGCGTGGTGCTATGCACAGGGGAACACTTTACCTTTTTTCACTCATAGCAAGACATGGGAATAAATTTGAGATACAAATCGAGTTATGAACTTTCTGTTTGCAATTGCATTCGGTGGTCCGGAATTTAGTGGAAGTTGTTTCTTAAAAGCATGCATGATTTTTGCATAACTTTTCGCAAACAACTTTCCTATCCGTTTAGAATTGCGTTGATAATGAGAGAGAAATAATTGAATAAACAACAACAAATACAGTAACAGAATAAATTCTATTGAAGTAAAATGCCAAGAATGATAAAATTTATATGATCAAAACGAAAAATTATGAAATGCAAAAAGAATATCGCAGTAAAGTATTGAAGGAAGCAGCTGCTTTGGTATGGTGCTAGTTGTGTCACATGAGTCTGAGTTTTAAGTCCACTTTGTGCACAGGATCAGAGCCACTACGTGCCTCAAACGAATATCGAACCCGGGACCCCTTCATTATAATTGCAAGGCTACGGCGTTACCACTATGCCATCGGGAAGGCGGCGTCACATCAACACGCGAAGTATAGGATTTCAATAATTCAGAAATGGTGAAACCTAACACTACACATCCCTGGGGCTAAAACTGAATTAAGAGCACCAGATCTGGTGTCTTTTGATATGAATGTCGTCCAGCCATCACCGCCTGCCATATTCTAATAAGTTGCCACCACAAATGGTAGCGTACTCTATAAAGTGTAAATACAGCTTGCTGTGCTGGGATGTTACCCGTTGCTATAAAATCAAATTCACAACTCGTTTGTAAATTTTGAATAACACCTCTACAAATTTAGAGAATATTTCATTAGCATTTCACACATACGTTGAAACCTTTGAATAATTTTGGGAGAAACATTGTATACCCCATATATGTACGCATGTGTGTAGGTAGGTATATATTTGTGTATCATAGTAATACACACACACACACACACAAATATTTATTGAATTATTTTTCTGGTTCATTGGAAGACTCGTCTTTTGTTCACCATAATACAACGTTTGGGATATTACCACAAACATAACACCCTTAAATGGATGGCTATCTTAATTAATATTCATTAACATACCACCCCCCCAAAAAAAAAAAATCCGACTAACTCATTGCTGTATCAATCTTCGGATTGGAGTTCTGCTTCTCGTTGGATAGAGTTTTTCGTGTTTTCTCGATTGGAGAAAATAAACTTATACGAGCTACAAATACAATATTTCGAACGCATGCTTAAACGTTTTTTACTACAGTGAACGTCATTTACTCCCGTATATATCGGACCCGCAAGGACTACTCCCTATCAGGAAACCCATACAGCTCCAAACATATAGTCCATAGTCTAAACTTCAATTTTGAAACATTTGTTGTACAACAAACAGTCCTAGAGATAATTAGAGAGATACTCACGTGGATCTAACAGCCAAGTGCACTGCAGACCTGGAGAATATTAGGCTTACTGATACTGGAGGACTCTGTGACGACAGAAGAAACGAGAAAGGACCACCCCAGCCTTCCTGCTCTCCCCCATACTTCTTTTTTTCAGCCATTTTTTTCCCAAGCTTCCTTTAGATCAGGTGTATTAACCAGCAAAGGGTTGGTGTGTATTGTGCACGACCATTCACCCCAGGGAACCAAGAAGGGCATCTTCCATTATACTCTACCTGAGTAACTCCATGTAAAGATCCTGCAGGTATAACAGTACGCGGTGGAGGGGGTGAGAAAACGTCGTGGAAAAAAAATGTGTAAAGAAGAGACAAAAAAAAAGCGGACAGTTTGTGACTGGATAGGAAGCTGGGAGATATTGAAAGAGTTGAGAGCGGATAACGGATATGGGACCTCAACCGTACACAAAACCCTGCTTTTTCAGGTAGCGAACTTGTGTGTGTGAAAAAAAGCAAGATAAATGTGAAAGTTTTATAACAGCCACATATGTCCTAGCGCTGAGGTAAACTCGAAAATATCACTGTAGTCCACGTTTAACCACAAAAGTGTCCAAGAGAGACACCAGATTTTTCACGATGACACCCGGTCTTGGAGATACGAACAAAGTAGCTTTTGTGAGCGTTATAGAAATCTTTGTTCGATGCTTTCCCGTGGGGAATTATTGTGTTAGTAATATCTTAGCGGCGGGGGGATAGCGAAGTGAAACGATAGCTCTGTCTGTTTCTATATACGTCAGGCTTCATTGTGGTG
Source organism: Lepisma saccharinum (assembly GCF_977018435.1). Lineage (NCBI taxonomy): Eukaryota > Metazoa > Arthropoda > Insecta > Zygentoma > Lepismatidae > Lepisma > Lepisma saccharinum. Next base: position 13,549,395 of record NC_139256.1, on the reverse strand, counting down.
GTAACTGTCTGTGTCCCCCCCCGAAATCAATGAAATACGGAAGAGACTGAGAAGCGGGGGGGCGAGACCAACGATGGTCTCTGGGATTCGCTAGCCGACCCAAAATAAACAAACAAATACTTGTGGATTTTTTTCCTTCCCTAGATTTTGCCTTTGTGTGTGCTTCTGCGTCTGAAGGGGGGCGAAAAATGTTTCTAAGGGAGACACGAAAAAGATGGCGAGGAATGGAAGAGAAACAAAGAGGGGTAGGAGGGGAGACTCATATGGTTGGCAAATATCTTGATAATATTTAGTTTGCTTTCAAATATATGACAGGAGGGGAGCCTAATATGAACACGATCTAGATTTGCCAAAACATGCAGTTTCTTCTAGTTTCCAAAAATGTTTATTTTTATCCATTCTTGGAAGACTCTCCACTGCTCCTCTCAGCTTATAACAATAAAAAAGAAGGAATTTATTTAGAAAAACTTGCTGATTTTTCATTTTACAAGAACGCAATGCTTGAAGTCCACTTGATGTTATGCACAAATAGGCTAATCGGGACTGGACCTACAGTTTAAAGTGGGATCGGAACCACTATGTGCTTCCACGCCCCCCCCCCTCCCGTAGATTACAAGTTGATGACGTTACTAATATCCTATCAGGAAGGCCCGTAACGAGGGTAACGTAATGTTGCAATGCAGAAGTGAGCACCTAGGCATTCCTAAACACGAAGCTTTATAGACCATCAACATATGTCTTCCACCTTAGCCTATTCTCGACAAAGCCAATCCATTATTTAGCATCCATCTTCGTCTTGGCCTTCCTACAGGTCGCTTTCCAGGTTTCCCAACAAGACCTCTGCAAAAATATTTCTATTCTAACAAGACTCCTGTAAATATTTATATTCAACAAGACCCCTGTAAATACTTATATTCTCTCCCTGTTAATTATTCTAACAATATCAGAATATCAGGGGATGAATATACATTGCGGAATTCAGTATCACGTAACTTTCTCCACTCCTGTGTTACTTCATCTCTTTTATGTCCAAATATCTTTTAATATTTTATTTTCGAAAGCTCTTTAAGTTATGCTCCTGTTTTAGTGTAAAGAACCACGCCTCGTGTTTTGCAGAGTGTACTGTGCAATGTGCCTCTACCGGGTATCGAACCCGCAGACCAACTAGAAAACGTAACAATAGCAAGGTGACGCCAAGCCCAGACTTATAATTACATTAATTACGAACATTTTCTTTAGAATTGGACACACAAGAAGGTGTTCAAAATATCTATTCGGTTCGAGAGTTAGTAATCTAACGATGAATGGTCGATTGATTGATTTAGGGATGAAATTGATGAATGGACATTCACAAAGAACCAAGCCCGAGCGGGATTCGAACCTGAGACCCTTGGCGTCGCAGCGCATGATGAATGGTCGAGAGCCTAGAAGTAGGCGTGTAGCAAGTTTCCTTGTTGCTAGGTTTTCTCCTAAGAATTAAGCAGATCCTAGGAATTAGAATAAGTACAGGAATGAAATTAGTCTGCTAGACGAATCCACGTCAGCTTGATAGATAAATCTTTGACTGGAGTTATGAGCAGGGGGGCCGACTTGTCAAAATTATTGGGGGGGGGCTCTGATCACTGAAATAAATTAATGAATGACTCACTCTCTCGTTTTTTAAGTTTTGGCCTCAGTGTTCGGAATCTCATAAAAGCCCATGAATTCCTCAAAATTATCAAAATTTTTATTCACAGTTCGAATACAGAATATTAATTGTCCACGGATGGATATGTCACAAGTTTCGTCAACCATGATAGCAAAATATTCCAGACTTTTAATATCTGCTACCACGGAGCGCAAAACAGATCTCCCTAATATATCAATGATCTCGTGCTGAATGTCATGTGAGAGCCATTTGTAGCCCGAACGTCCCATCCACTACCCTAGTTCATGCACATCGTCTTTTGAAACTCTTTTTAGTAAAGATGTTAACAATACTCATAATTACATACTTAGTATATAGTAATAAGTCATGTGTTTTGCTGTCTCTGATCATCATACCCCCCCCCCCCCCAAAGTTGATGGTTTAGCGATCTCAGCCCCCAAATTGATGGTCTAGAACATTTCAAATGTGTATTTAAAGTTACGTTTATGCGGAAAAATTCAGAGTAAACTTTACAAGAGAAGCAAAATAATACATTAGATCCTCTTAAGCAAAATTATTATGAGGGCTCTGCCCCACATCGTTAACATTGGGAGGGCTCGAGCCTCCCAAGCCCCATGGAGTCGGCGCCTATGGTTATGAGCATTGGTCAAATAAGGGATGCTACTGAAATTCCATGTCTTAAAAAGTCAAGACTTGTCAAGATTGAGCACGAGACATCTCTGTAAAATCGGGACAAAATCGAGACTTACTGTTCTAGATTGGAATGATATTGTTTAACTAAGGCAAATTTACTTTACTATACTACTTGTTCAGACATACCAAGCGGGTATCTACCAGATTATTTATAGATAAGTCGTATATTATGTTTATATTAATTATCAATTAGAGACAATTGTGCAAGCTTGTTCTTCCATATATATTCATGATAACATTCCGTTTTTCGAGGACTCTTAGCGTCGAAACGAGGCGTCAAACAGAATAACATTATCAAGAACATTAGAACTCTGCACGCCGTGACGAGACCGAGAACGAGATATTCATTTGCACCTCGAGATCGAGACACTCAGGTCACCTCTCCATACCACCCAGGTCAAATCTATAGATGAAATGTGTCCATTATTATTGTATCATTCAAACAGTTAAGTAGCGTGTCGTATAGTTTTCGACGGTCTTTTACACAAAAATCCCCCTCTCCCTAACAAATATGAAATTCAGGTGGATTATTATACATCATTTAACTGTTGAAAGAGGAAAGAAAATGTTTTCCTTTATTGTTGGTTAAACAGGCAATTCACCGAACCCACCCTCTCTCAGATGTCACTTTATTCGAGAACCACCGGGATCTCTTCGGAAAAAATAAGTGTGTACTAAACGTAAAATGACATTCTGAAAAGGTATTAATTTCCCAAAAATATTGGTTCAATAGCCCGGCCCCTTTCAAAGCCACCTCCACTTTGTTGAAACGCGTCGAAGACCTCCCACTTACTTTTCAACCCAAATTTCCCAAACACATGTCTACTATGCCAACAACGGACCAACCCCCCTCCCCTAACAAGTCCCTTATTGTGATTTTCCTACGTTTTCCCCCATTTTTTGGGGTAGTATCTCTATTTTCCCCCCATCCGCACACACACAGTGGCGCTGTGAAAGAATGGAGGAGAAAAATATCCATACTTTATCAGCATCAATAGCTGTGACGTGAGTTTTTCCACAGAAAACCGGATTTTGTAGAGAAAATCCTGCACCATAGGGTTTTTTCAGGCGGTAGGGGAGAGAAATGAGAACAAAATGAAGGCTCTCGCTCTGTAAGACCGGTTTCTTTTTGGTCTTCCAGTTCTTTTGACCGAAGAGTAAGTGGTCAGTTGGCTCGAGGCGCCGAAAGCCAAAACAAACCACAACACGGCTAGTGAATGGCTTCAAATGAGATGTTCTTCGTCGCGTGGGTAACCAATTGGGTGGTCAGCCGAACTGGATGAACAAGATGGTCAGTGGAAGGGGTTCCGAAAGAGGTTGAGGTCATTGAAGGCAGTTCTTAATTTGGAGTCCAGCGTTGAAAGAAGGTCCTGACAGCCGGCTCGTGGCTTCAGAGGGTTGTGGACTCAATCTGACTCCCAGGATGACCGGTCGGACAAGATGGCCCGTGAATGACTTCTTTCTTTGAATATTTGCTTGGAAGATTTAAGACGTAAGCATTCCCTTTAGGACTTGAATTGTCAGAAATGCTTTCTATTTTCATAACACACCATCTTGGTCCCAGAAAAAAGGGAATGTTTTCTAGTCCCGCGGGAGGGAGGCAAGCGTCATGGACTGGGCATGGGTGTTCCTTTTACGAGCGTGCTTTCATCACATCTATTCATCCTCATTGTGGCAACTGGAGGAAAGTGGCAGAGAAGGAACGGAAAATTATTTTATTTTATTTTATTTAGCGTCGATTTTCTGCCACTCTATGAGGAAGAATGACGACATTATGAAATTGAAGAAACACTCACAAAAGATACCCAAGCCGGGATTCGCACCCGAGTACGAAAAATGAGAAGTGTACAAAGTGGAGCATTATTGTGTCTCTTCCCTTGTCAATTTAATGTTGCCGGCCTCCGTGGCAGAGTAGTTATCGTACGACGCCAGGGATCCCTGGTTAGAATCCCTGCACGAGCATGGGTGTTTTGTGAGGTACCTTTATACATTTCATCACTCATCTTCATCTTCGCGATTAGCCTAAGTGGCAGAAAAGGGAAGTAAAGTTAAACAAATCCATCACTCAGTATATAGTTAATGCCTTCTGATCGTCTCAGTTGGGGGTGGGTTACCCTTCTTGAAGACACCCACATGCCACCCTCTCTTCCACATACTGCTGCAGACTAACGAAGGTCTTGCGTCTGGATCCATGACCAGTATAATACTCTGTAAGGTTTGCGTTATGTCGTCCATATATGTTTGTAACTGTCCGTTCATCAGTCTCGTCTTATTACTAGAGGCATGCATATTTCGTTTTTGACGAAAAAACGAAATTTGAAAAACACATTGTAGTGTTAATTTTTCATGTTTTTGAAAGGTTTGAGATGCATTTTGTGACCATGTTTTGTCACGAAATAATGCGAAATGAACTGCAAAAAGCGAAATTAACTCTTAAACACGAAATTTTCTGAGGTCTGAATTATTCTGAGAGTTATGCAATTCCCGGAAAATTTATTAATTCTGCTGTTAATATTGGAGAAGCAAAAATGGACTCCTTTACACAGAAATAAACTTAATATTCTGATAACTACATAAATGGGCTATTAGAAGTGAAATGTTAATTCTGTGGAATAAGTGTAGTTTTTAAATCAAATTTAGGATTATATTCACAATTTTAAAACCAAAATGTCTTTTTATATACCACTTTTCATCCAATTTTTCACCGCTATAACACCGATATTTTATTTTATTTGCCGCTTTTGAACCCGAAATTGACTCAGTTTTTGTACCGAAATTTTGCTTTTTTATTTACCAAAATTATGTGCCTCTACTTATTACCATTCATTGCCATCTTCGCAGTGGCAGAAAAGTGACGTAAAGTAACACAATGTAACCAATCAATGATCATCTGAAATAATCTATATCGACAGAACAGCGGCACAAAGTAACAAAAGTAAATAAAAAATCACAGTAGCAGCATTCTAACCACTTTTTCAGTTATTCGGAACAACACCCATCTGAAAAAAACTCACTAATTCCAATTCCCCCAGATTATCATCTTGGAATAGTCCACCAACCCCCAATCCTAAATACATTACTTTTCAACGGCTTCAAAATATTAAGACGCTTCTCCCGACTGGATCAATACGCGAAATTTAATTCTGCCTTCCGTCCAGGAGTCTCATTATTGGTTGACCCCGTGGATATTATTAAAGGTAAGGCGGACGGAGAAAGGAAGTAATAAGGACTCTCCGCTCTCCCAGATCGAAAGCCGGCGTTCGGGCTCCCATCTTTAATTACGGTAATATGATTGGCTCGTTCAGCTTTCTTTCGTCCCCCTTCCGTCTCGGAGAAAACGGGGGATAAGTATTGGATTATAACTTGTCTCCACTCATGCATGGAACGTCTTGGCTCCAGTCGTACGGTAGTTCCAACTGTGTTGTGAGGTCCTGCAGTTTGCTGTACAATTTGGCATACCTTGCTCTTACTATATTTTCCAGTTGACGCATAGATTGCTTGTATAACCTTAACTTCTTAACTGATCGTTCACAGTATATCGTGTACATTATTCTTCAAAATCGTTGTTAAGAGTATTGGAAAATTCATATGTTTACAGTTCTTGCACAGAAAACGTGAAAACCTTTGAATATACAAGACACTGAACGTCCAGAGTAACTTAGATGATTCATTTTTCAAAATCATTGCAAGGAGTATTGGAATATCCAACAGTTTGCAGTTGGTGTTCAGAAACCTTGTCAAAACTTTGAACGTTCAGAGTATTTTAGATGCATCATTCTTCAAAATCGTTGTAAAGAATATTGAAGAATTCACAGTTTACCTTTGGTGTACATAAACCCTGTCATTCCTTTGTTTTTATAAACTGAACGTTCAGAGTATCTTGTAAGCTTCATTCTTCAAAATCTTTGTAAAAAGTATTGAAAATCCATCCGCTTACAATTGGTGTACAGAAACTTTGTCAAGCCTTTGTTTTCTTTTTAAGATGGAAAAGAGTATATAGATCTTGCTCAAGATAGGGACAGATGGAAGGCTTGTGTTGCTGCAGCCATGAACCTTCGGGTTTAAGAAGGCTAGAGAGTTAATTAGTTTTTCTTTTTAACTGAACGTTCAGAGTATCTTGTATGCTTCATTCATCAAAATTGTTGTAAAGAGTATTGAAAAAATCATTATGTTTACATTTCTTATTCATAAAACGTGAAAAACCTTTGTCTATACACTAAACCTTCAGAGTATTTTATACAAACGCTTCATTCTTAAAAATAGTTGTAAAGTATATTGAAGAATTCAGCCGTTTAAGTTTGTGTACAAAAACATTGTCAAACTTTTGCTTTTACACTGAACGTACAGACTTTCTTCTCTGCTTCATTCTTCAAAATCGTTTGAAAAAATCTTTATGTTTACAGTTCTTATTCATAAAACGTGGAAAACCTTTGTCTATACACTAAATGTTCATAGTATCTTATGCTTCATTCTTCAAAATCGTTGTAAAGAGTATTGAAAAATCCATCCGTTTGCAATTGTGTACAGAAAAATTTACGAACCTTGGCCTTTACGTTGAAAATTCAGAGTATTAATATACTATTGGTTATTCTTTAAAATCTTGATTTGATTTTTATTTAGCCTCGCTTCTCTGCCACTTTTGGCTAATCACGACGATGAGGATGAGTCGTGATATGATGAAATTGATGAACGGACGCTCACAAACTCAGACGCTGTGCTATAACCGCTACGTCACGAAGGTCGGCGGCAGTACGTTTCCAAAATTATATTTTCTTTGCAAATTACATTTTGTACAAGATTTTGCAAGCGGTTTGTAAAAGTTATTAGGGCTTGTCGCCGCGTCTTACGGAGGCGAGCCTAAATTCCTGTAACAGTGACAGTATCAGAATAAAATAAACAGAGATGCGATCACTTTTATTGTACCCCTAAATACACTACAAACAGTTCATATTTGAACTAAAAGAGCATACATTTATCGTTTTTTCTTTGCTACGGTGGGAGCAGTCACCCCCCCCCCGCCCGCTCCCCAACTAGATGGTATCAAAATTCGCTAATCATGGTCAAATGGTTTGTATGTAGGCCTATATTTAAATTGGGAAAAATGATGCACTACATTTGACTATACAGAAAAAATGAATTTGTTTGAATTTATGAAACACTTGGTTGAGTTTTTTGGCAAGAGCAAGCAAAATATTTGGTAGGCTTTATTAAATTACGATTTATTAAAGAATTTGGTTCTGTTGAGCAATGATTTGTTTATCGCCTTTAACCAGCTTTGGTTAAAAGAAACAATTATCTCTGGGTATTATACCTCATGACTTATTGAACACGTGATTCTAAACAAACTCTGATGATTGAATTGAATATTACCAAGGTTCATCTGCTGCTGGTGGTATACCAACTAACATAATCCCCAAAGTACAAATTAACTACCTAACACTCTAGCATTCTTAAACCCAAAGGTTCATGGCTGCAGCAACACAAGCCTTTCATCTGTCCCTATCCTGGGCAAGATCAATCCAATCTTTTCCATCCTTACCGATTTCCTTTACGTCCACCCCAACGTTAGCTCTCCATCTTGGTCTTCCTACTGGTCTCTTACCATCAGGTTTCCCAACAAGAATCCTGTAAACTCTTCTTTCCTCTCCCATTCGTGTCACATGGCCTCCCCATCTAAGTCTTCTTGATTTAACTATTCTAATAATATCTGGACATGCAAATTATGTACTTCTAAATTATGTAACCTTCTCCACTCATCTGTGTTCTCATCCCTTTTAGGTCCTTGTAATAAGGGGTCCCGGGTTCGATACCCGGTGGAGGCACAAGTGGTTCGGATCGCACTTCAAACGGTAGGTCCAGTTCCGATTAGCCTTACTGTGCATAAAGTGGACTTAAAACATCAACTCAAACCAACTCAAACCTTTTCCAAACATTTTTCTAAGGATTTCTTTATCAAATTTTCAAAGGACAAATTAGTAATAATGAAATTAAATATTACAAGGAAATGTAAGGAGAGTATATTGAAATCAGAGTTGTCTGATAAGACAATAGAAACAATACGAGCAGTAAAATATAGATTAAAACTAATTTAGCTAAAAACAATTACTGATAATATTATGTTAATCATGTGTGAACTTATCTTGCTTAGGTTCGTTGATCAGATTCAGAGGCATGTTGCGAAAACATTTGAGGTTTTTCGAGTGCGTTGAGTGCTTCGAAACTCTTCTATTCTGTTTTCAAGCTATGGCATAAATTAATTGATTCGTTCCCCTCGCAGTGTAGCCAATTCAGAGCGATAAAGATTACGCCACGACTGTATAAAAGCAATGCGGAAATCTGCATCTGTGTCTACAAATGCAAGCCGACAAGACAAAAGCCAACGTTCGCAGACAGAGCTTTCGAACCAACCAAAACCCATCTCGCCGCTTCCCATTAAGCGACATAATTAACCCCCTTTCTGGACGCTTTCGAGAGGAGATTTTCATAGTTTTTCATTACCCCTCCGGTGTGTTCCTCGCCGCATTTACGAGATTTTTCCGAAAAAAAAAGAGGGCCCTAGATGAACTCGCCCTGGAGAAAGCATAATCGCCGCGATCATGTCGACTCCGCACGGCATTATGGGAACAGGGCTGGAAGATTTAACGCAGTAATTAATTCCTAGCTCCTCGTCTGACTACTTCATATTTGTTCAAGACCGCGGCTCGGCGCGAAAGCAAGTGCGTCCCTAAGAAAAGGGGGTGTCTGTCTGTTGTTTCTGATCGGGAACTAAACCGCCAGATAGCGGCATTAATTTCCGGACTGGTGGAGACGAGTCTTCATCTCTCTTCTTGGCGCGAATCCTCCGTCATAACAATCACGTTATTGGCGGGGACGACAAAGCCTGTTCTCCATTTGGCAACAAGCAGCTCCTGCAGCTAAATGACTGGTAAACTTTCCTCCGCGCGGAGACGGGGAGCGTTTTAAAAGATTTTAACGCCTGGTCTCAAGCTGGCTTAATTAAATTCATTATCAGGTCTCCAGTTAGCGCCGTCAACCGCTCTCGTCCTCATCTGTCCATCAAGGTTTTCACAACTTGGTTAACTTGATGCTGAAAGTACTCTTCCGTCCGACTGTCCGTGTCAACTTTCGATATCTCGGGAACTACCATGCCTATGAACAAGGCTCTCCTAAGAAATGCTTCCAAACGGAAAAGGCAAGGCATTTCTCGGCCCAAATCGATTGATTGATTTGCTTTATTTTACTTCGCTTTTTCTGCCACTTCTGGCTAATTGCGAGGAGGAGTGATGATATGATGAAATTGATGAATGGACACTCACAAACATCCATGCCCAGGCCGAGATTCGAACCCGGGACCCCTGGCGTCGTAAAGCGATGTGCTAACCACTCCGCTACAGGGGCCGGCGGTACTTTCATCTAGAGGTTCTTGCGACGAAACTTTATCAGTGTAACCGAATTATTTCATCAAGCGTTCGCAAAGATGATGATGAGTGTCCGTGTGATGAAATTGATGCAGGGAGCCGGGACCTCTGGCGTCGCAGCTAGGTGTGATAACCACTCCGACAAGGAGGTCGGCAAAATTACATCGACCGTAAACTACCTACTTAAGACACCATTTTAATCCAGAAATCTATGCCAAATATTCTGAATGTAAAGTAAAGTTCAAGGTTTGCAAATTTTCAGGACGCGGATTGAAACACTTGGATTTATTAATACTCTGTCCAATAAAAATTGTAAATAGTAGCCATATCAAACACTTTGTAAATGTCAAGGTTTGTCAAGCACAAACTATAAATATCTGCAATTATAACTCTTTGCAAAAGTTCTGAAGAGCGAAGTACGTCATATACTCTGAAAATTATCAAGGAAAGGATTCGTAAAGTTTCTAATTGTAAACAATTTGATTTTGCATAATAGTTAAGACGACATAGGTCTCGAGTTCGAATCCCCGCCTGTACAAGGATGTTCTTTGTGAGTGTCCCTTCATCCATTTCATCATATCATTCTCATCGTCGCGATCAGTCAAAAGTGGCATGAAGGTTTGACTTGATTAAATTTTTGTTGCTTTTCTTCCAGAAAACCGACGCTAAATAACAAGGATCAAGTCAAGTCAAACCTTCATCTATTTCAGCGGTTCCCAACCTTTTTACGTTTGCGACACCCTTCGGAATGAGATTAAGAACTTGGGGCACCATTGTTAGATTTTTTTTTCTTTTCAATTTTAATCTTAAATCGAAGTGGAATATGTTATCAGGAGCAAGTTAGATTTATTGTCAAATAAATACCTATCCCATTACAAATGTTATTTTTTTATTGAAAGATAATATAAGAAACAAACATCAGAATACAATTTACTACATTGGAAATCACTCAAAAGAGTTTTGTTTTATTAATGAGACTTGCGATTGATGCTTGGAACACAAATGTTTGATACCAGGCCTTGCAGTTGACAACGAAACCACTCATATCATCCTCAAGGTTATGCAGTCTAATTCTTGCTTTGGATTTTATTGTTGTCATAGCAGAAAAGGCTGCTCGCAAAAATATGAAATTGAAAAGGGTAAAAGTACGTCAATTTTTTTCTTCACTAGTTTAGGATTAGTCCAAGCCAGAAGCTGCCAGCGATGTCTCACTCTTGGTGAACTTCCTAATAATATATATTTTCTTTTATCTCGCGGCACCCCGGTTGGGAATCACTGATCTATTTCATTATGGGCTCAGATATTGATGACGTCATCTTTTTTTCCTTATGTAGTATGCATTGCCCTGATGTATTAAAATCCTGAATATGTATCTCTGAATTATAAAAATATGAATTTTATTGTAAATTTTTTGTCATATTTTCTATTTTTTTAAAAAAATTTAGGTCATTTTTTCAAGTTTTACGCCATTTCTCGGTCATTTTTCGCGTTTTAGTTCTTTTTCTGGTCTTTTTTTGGCGTAATTGCAAAAGTAATGTAATTGCATTGTAACTCATTTTTAGCCAGGAACTGACATTTACCGCCTTGATGTCTGTAACAATGAAAACAAGAATTCTATCGCCACGTCATTGTAGGAACAAAGCAACATGCTGCTCGACATTATCTATTTTCAATAAGTTAAGATTTTTACCGATTTTTATACTTAACATTCACATCTTGAAATTGCAGTTCTAATGTTACAGAAGTAAGAACTATGTCATACTAATTGCCATACCCTGAAATAACGACAAAATTTTAGTATTTTTTAGGTCATTTTATAGATCATTTTTCAGATATTTTTGTCATCAAAATCCGAGCTCTATTCATCACACATCCCCCAGCGTCGCGATTAACCAAAAGTGTCAGAAAAGCAACAGTAAATAACAAAAATAAAAGCAATCAAATTGGGAAGGATCTGCGACACGAAAATTACTGAATGGCGTAGAAGCTTAAAAAGGATCTGTTTTATAGAAAAGAAAGGTAAATGTCTTTAGAAAAACTTCACACGAGCACTGAACTGGAATCAACTGCGATGTGCGAGTTCGTAGAGGCAGCAGGAGCAGAAGAAGACCATTTTTTTGTCCCCATCTTCCCTTCTTCCTCAGGCCTTTGCCAAGAAGAAAAAAAGTTCTGATACCGTCAGCAGGACGTCCGAAAACTTTAATGGCAGTCACCGAAGGAAGATTCTGCATGTGTGTGTGATTTACTGGGAATCCCCCGGACTGCTTGGCATTCTGCGCTCTTGGTCAACTCCTTACAATCACATTAAGCTTCGGCAGGCGGAGTCGAGCTGTTTTATCAGCAGTTTCGACAGTTCTTTTTTTCTGCTGAGACAGCACCAACGTTCCGAAGAAGGGAGAGGGTGTTCTTATCGACGCGGCGGCAGGGCTTCTCGGTCATCTTGCAGCGGGAGGGGGAGGAAGAGCTGATGGCAGGGTGCCCGAGTGGATCGAGGACCATTGAGGAACACGGCAAAGCCATCCAATTTACTCCGGATCAGGCCGCAGCCGAGCGGACAAGGCGAGGAGGAAATCAAGTTGACCAAAGTCGACGGAAGATGGTTCGGCCTGATAGGATACACGAGCGGTGTTGCTGAAGTGGTCCTCCACGGGAACGAACTTGCCCGACCCGAAAGAGAAAATCCACTCCAGGGCCACTTGTCCCACCGCGGTGTCCTCCAAAACCCGTTTTTCGGTTTCGGACACCCAGCAATGACGCGGAAAACATTTTTTTGAACTTATTTTTTTCTTTTATTTAGTCCGCCAGCACCATATTCTCCGGTAGGGGGACGGAGAGGAGATAAGCCATTATTACAAAACGTTCTGAGGCCCATCTTTATCTATACCTCTTCACTATAGAGCGTTTTGGGGCCGACCCAATTTAAACCCTCTCACCAGATGGGATCCGGGAGAGGTCGGATTTTATTGGAAAGAACGCCAGGGCAGAAGAAAAGGTGGTAAAGACTAGTGCATTAGTAGAGGAAGGGGTAGAGAAGAGGTATACAGACCCACATGGGCTTCGCGACCCTTCGTGAAAAGAATGGTGTAGGATGGTTAAGTCTATTCTGCATAGCGCTCCCCCCTCTCTCCGGCATCCGGGTCGCCTACCCCCTCTGCAATTGCTTCCACCCCGTCCAGACACCTTCTTTGGCACCCGACGGCCCGAAAACAGACCGTCCCAGTATTGATATCAGGGAGGCAAAAAACAGCAAAAAAGTTTCATGTCATGAGTCTTTCAGCCTAATTCTGTCCCCATTGAAGAGAACCCCGAGTGAACCCTTTCATAATCTTTTTGCACAAGGTCATTAGAGGAGAAAAGGACGGGAGGGGGGGAAGATTAAAAAAAATGGCTACGGGCAGATAAAAAATGAATATGCTACAACACTCTGCATCCAGGTGATTCATATTCTAATCGGCCCTCCCCACTACGCCCTTGGAAGCCCTCAGCCAGGTTGGTCGAGGCACACACGGAAGGGCACAAAGGGTTTAGGTTTTTGGTACCTTCAGTAGAACTTCCGCCGTCCACAGGCAAAGGAGTCGAGAGGTGTGTTCAGTGCCTTTTGGGAGGAATGTGCTCACGTACGATGTGCGAGTGCTGTGTTGTGTGCATGTAGATGTTCCAGGGCAATAGTGAGGACATGCAAGGGATACAATTTCGGATTGAAGGAAGGTAAGGATGGCGGCAAGAGTTCGGAAGCACGACTCTCAAGTTTCTGGTCATGAACTTGTGGGAGTTTGTCAAGAATTTTCTACCTGAATCTTGGGGGGTGTAAAGGAATATTTATAGGCAAAATTACTATACATTGAGCCTTGTGAAAAATATGGGGATGTTGAGGATATGTTGGGAGTGTGGGTGTGCGGTTAAATCACTGCGTATGGCAGTAATAGCTAATTTCCTATCTTCGATAGAAGCAATTCTTTCTATGCAGCAACAGCTTATCCTAGTACACCCACCCACTTCTAAGTATCACCACTGGCATTACCATTTGGCGACAACGTACCATGCTGTCCCAAGTTGCATTGGCACTCATTGTCAATTCCTCCTCAACACCAGAGCTCTTTCTCCATAAATGGTGAACAAAAGAGTAAATTATGATTTTAGATATCGCTAAATCTAAAGAAAATTTCAGATTTCCCCCATTTTCTTCATTTCAAATGGGAAAACACGCCCTTAGCGATTTCAAAAGGCCTAATCTCTTCTTAAAACACCCCAGAGCGACTGGAAAGGAAGATTGCCAATAGCACCTGCTACATGGGCTCCTCTAATAGAGCAACACCGTTGTCAGTAACAATTAGTAGGTTGCGAAAATAGAGTGACAAGATTTCCTCAAGTTTCGAAAAATCCCACCATGTTTCCAAATCGATTCTATTACGCCTTCAAAGTTATGACTCCAGAATATCTGTTCATTCTTTGCAAAAAACAAAATAAACTAAATAGGACTTTTAGTTATAGATTTATTGCACCTATATCCAGAATGGGCTAACTATTCCTCTAACTCAGTAAACGAGTGGGTGTGGCTCCCAGGTGCATTTTTCCAAGCCTTGCTTACAAACATTGTCAGGATATCAGGGAACTTAACTATTTTGCAATTTGTAGGAATGAAAAGCACGCGAATCTATACTACCAGATGTTCTCTCAATTTAGATGATATCATTCTAGGCTGTCCTCTAACTAAATTTACATTTCATCCCTGTAGACAAGTTTCTGGTTCGAATCCAGACGGAAACCTCTGTCAGCGGTTTGAGTTAAATCGTAGTCTAAATAAACCAATGTTTTCCACAGAGATCAAACCATATTCGAGAGAAGAATCATCATTGGCCGACCTCCGTGGCGGAGTGGTTAGCACAGCACGCTACGACGCTAAGTGTCCCGGGTTCGAATCCCAAGCTGGGCATGGGAGTTCTTTGTGAGTGTCCCTTCTCCATAAATATAATATATATTCGATTCAACATACACAAATTCATTATATTGATACATTTAAGGCGCTCAATTTTTGGTATATTAATGACATGATACAAAACTCTTTACCAGCATAATATTTGTATTATTTTGCAGTATTTCTGCTACTATTATTTCCAAAATATATTCGCCATCAAGTTATTATTACAAAATTGAAATTTTAGGTAGTTTCATGCGAGAGACAAATTACAATTTTAAGCTTATTTGTTATTCAAGCAGCACCACTAGAAATAGTCAATATGCGTTTGTACTGTTGACAATCGATATTAGAAAGCTGGTTTCAAATTTCACGTATACATGGTTGCAATAGTCGTACCAGGAAAGTACAAACGAACGTTAGATTACACCACAAAGCACTTTTTGATTGCTTGTTCTCCATAACAAGACTGTCACTTTATTACGACTTGTGAGTTTAAAAAAAAGTTCCGACATAAATCCTGTTCCTCAAAATTAAGCAACAACTTTTCGTTCCCGCTTTTCTGGGCTGTTTCTGACGTTCTCCTCATGTGATTTATAACATCTTAAGATGTATGATTCTGTCGTACAACAGGTCGCATTAATTTTAAGTTACCGCTCAGTTTCGAAAACTGACAAACCCAGTTTTTTCGGTCTCTCCCCTCTGTAAATTCATATTTTTCAACCCTATGAAGAAGGGGGAGGGATGAAACAAATGAAAGTCTGCTATAGAGATTGCGTTAATTCTGCTGCAGAGATTGGGATTTGTTTTCCAAATCCAACACGAGAATTGCCGCGACGTTAAGGTTAGGTCTACCATATAATACGTAGCGCATGGGCAAGCGGTGGTCCAATCTGTCCGTCGACCCCCGCCCTCTTCCCCCGGAAACTAGCATCGTTCCATTTCAAGTTACAAAAAAATCAGATATCTTGTAATTTTTATTCTTAAAAACATAAATAAAGTTCAGTTAGTATATTCCAAAGTAAAAAGAAAAACGTGTTGAATCGAAAAAACGATCTAGTATAAAATACAGAAACAAGTTTGTTTTCATACGCTACCATTTAACAAGAGAATGAATATTTTCACTAACTAACTAACTAACTCTCTAGCCTTCTTAAACCCGAAGGTTCATGGCTGCAGCAACACAGGCCTTCCATCTGTTCCTATCTTGAGCAAGTTCTATATACTCTTTTCCATCCTTACCGATTTCCCTTAGGTCCATCTCAACGTTGTCCCTCCATCTTCGTCTTGGCCTTCCTACAGGTCTCTTACCATCTGGTTTCCCAACAAGAATCCTGTAAACTCCTCTTTCCTCTCCCATTCGTGCCACATGTCCTGCCCACCTAAGTCTTCTTGATTTAATTATTCTAATAATATCTGGACATGAGTACAAATTATGTAGTTCTAAATTATGTAACCTTCTCCACTCACCTGTCTCCTCATCCCTTTTAGGTCCAAAGATTTTCCTAAGGATTTTATTTTCAAATACTCTCAATTTATGTTCCTCTTTCAATGTAAGGGACCAAGTTTCACACCCATATAATACTACAGGCAAAATTACTGTTTTGTATATTTTAACTTTTAGTTTCTTAGATATTAAACGAGAAGACAAAAGTTTATGAAGAGAGAAGTAACATGCATTTCCTGAATTAAGCCTACTTTTTATTTCCTCTTTAATATAATTTTCATTTGTTAATATTACTCCTAAGTATTTGAATTTGGAAACTGGTTCAAACGAGTTGTTATCAATAATTAGATTTTGATTATTACCTAACACTTGGTTTCGGCCTGTAAGCATATATTTAGTTTTCTCTTTGTTAACTTCCAAACCTATCTCTTTAGCAGTTTTGAAAAATATTTTAGCATTATTCTTAATTGTATTCACATCATCCCCCAGTAAGTCTACATCATCTGCATATGCTAACAACTGAGTCACACCATTTAATTTTAATCCTTCTTTAGTTTCTTTTACCTTCCTTACAGCATATTCTAAGGCAAAATTAAAGAGCAATGGAGATAATACATCTCCTTGTTTTAACCCATCATGAATTGTAAATTTGTCAGACATATTATTACCCACACGAATTTTACTTTCTGTTTCACTGGTGCATATTTTTATCATACTAACAAGCTTCTTAGGTATTCCAAACTCTACTAATATATTATATAATTTATCTCTTTTGACCGAATCATATGCTTTTTTGAAATCAATGAATAGCTGATGGACATTTTGATTATATTCCCACTTTTTTTCAAGTGTCTGTCTGATGTGAAAAATTTGATCTGTAGTTGATCTGTTACGTTTAAATCCACATTGATAATCACCTATAATTGTGAATATTTTCACAATTTTCAAAATTCTAAAAATTAGAGTTTTATGTGAGCGTTCACACAACATAAAATTTCGTCCCAAATTTTAAAACCTTTTCTTGAACGAGGTGCGTAACAGTTAATAACAAAATAGAATAATTAGACATTTCAGTACACTAACTGCACGAAATGTAAAATAATAATAATAATAAAAACAGTTGTGTTGGATCTGGTGGATTGAGTGGATAAGTATCTCGGAGATATATTATTATTATTATGGAGCCGCGTTGGTCTAATCGGTAGGGCGTTTAATTGCCACGTGGGAGACCCGGGTTCGATTCCCGGGGTAAGTGATCTAAGGTTGTAATCTTTCCGGCCATGTCCACTCATAAAGCTCCTCTGGGGCTCAGCCAGCCTCAAATAAATAGGTACCTTGGGGTAACCCTGCGTGGGTAAAGACAGCCCAAGCGTGGTGCTGATCACATCACCTTTAAAATGGCCGAGATCGAGAATGTGTGGGGCCCTATCCTTACATCCCCTAAATGTGCCTTCATAGCACGGTGCTATATGCAGGGGGAACTTTATCTGTACATAGGGGCGTATATTCTAGGCAAGCTAAGCTATCTACGAAGCCTGAAGTCTGGAGAATAAAATACAGGAGGAAAATCGAGCAGAAATTGTAAATAAAAATATTCATATCAGTGAGATGATGATGGTGATTCTGGAGTTGGCAGCCTGATTTCTTGTGAGTTGGCAACCTGATTTCCTATGAGTTGGCAACCTGATTTCCTATGAGTTGGCAACCTGATTTCCTATGAGTTGGTAACCTGATGTCTTATGAGTTGGCAACCTGATTTCTTAGGAGTTGGTAAACTTATTTCTATTTATAGCCTAGGACCACGTGACACAGTGAGATAGCCCAGATCTTTTACTCAGTATACGCCAGTGCTGTACATGTACCTATTATTATTATTATTATTATTATTTTGAAATAAAATTGATGTACTTTTATTTTATGTTAAAATGATAACGATAAGCATAATAATAATTTTAATTAATTTTGAATTTTTTTCTGCTATTCAAGTTTTATCAGTGGACTGACCCCTCCCTCCACAAAAATTTCTGGCGACGCCCATGACGTAGCGGTTTAATCATGGTGGTTAATATTGGGGATAAACGAACACGCCTTCCTATTTCCGCGACAAATTTTACTTTTTTTCTCTCCTTATTTTTGGGTTTCTCCACTTCCGCCTTCGCTATCATCTTCCTCTTTCGGCATGCATCCTCTTCCTCTTCGAGACAGGGGCGAGGAAGCTGCAGCATGGCGGATGCCGGGGGCAACTCGATTTTTGACGCTTATCTCAACACTTAATCAGGAAACGGCGAATTCCAAGATGGTGACGTGAGGTGGCGGAACGCCAGCGGTTGGAGACAGGAAGTGACGGCGAAATGCGATTTGCGCCTCGTCTTTTGAGGAGGAAAAAGAAGTTTATCGGTTGTAATTGTAATTGTACATCCTTCTTTTCTTACTCCCACGTCTATAATCTAATTTTTGCGACCCTTTCAATGGCTCAAGCGAGATACAAGTGAGGATTGACCTTGAGTCGTCGGAATATTATATAATCTGTTAATTTTACATGAAAATAAGATATACGGAAATGATATAAAAAAAGTTTTCATATTTCGATATTGTGTACGTTACTGTAACTGTATCGAGAAAAATGTAAATATGTTTTGATGTGGAAAATAAAATGTGATTAAGGACCCTCAGAAAGACTTAACAAGTACTAAAATTAAATAATGAAAATATAATTGTTATAGCATTTGTTATGTAATCGATGGTTTCCACCCAACTTATAGGAAGATAAGTAATTGTGATCATACGGCTTGAAGGACATTACCAAAGATTTTTGCACACTACTACTTACAATAATATGCATACTATTAATCAGGAACTTTCCATTTTGTTAATTCCATTTAACTCCTTTTTTGTTATTCATTAAATTGCAATTCTTTATCTATTTGACGTTAATTTCCTTGCCAGGGCAGTTGTTTTTATATACATTTTGGCGATCTTAACTACACATGAGCTAGATAATGAATACGTGCTGTTATATACTTATTCTTTTACCATCTTTTTAACTATTAGAATTTGAGCGCCGTCTTATACACTATTTTTATCGACGTATGGATCATATTATTACGATAAAAGTATGTATAGATGTGGAAAACTACAAATACATTAACGACAATAATTCAATAATCATAAATTTAACATCGTGTATTTGAATACAGTCTCTGCTGACTGAAAATACTATATTTTCTTTTTGAAAATTTTCTTATTTTGGAATATTTGATCTCTTGAATACGGCGTTTTACGTTTTACCGCCATAAATAACAATACTAATTAAATTACATATTAATTACAATAATTTAATTAAATATAATTATTTTAATTTATTATTATTGTTTTTTGGTGTTGAGACACTTGGTCGGACCCCCCGAAATGTATTTCTAGGTACGTGACTGAATAGGATGAATATAATAAATGTGAAAAATATAGAAAATTTACAAGCCATATATTAATAAATATAAGTATTTAAATTATATAAAATATTGGGGTGTAAGAGGCGACCTTTTTATAAGGAGTCCAAAAGTAAACCTTTCTTCTACGTCATGCACTCTTGCAGACCAAAGAAGCTCTTTCGCCTGGACAAATGACCAGTATAATCCTGTATGAGGCTCGTATTGTATGCTGTCCATTTTTGTTTGTGATTGTCCTTTCATCTATTTCGCCCGACCCTGTGGCCGAGTGGTTAGCACATCGCGCTGCGACGCCAAGGGTCCCGGGTTCGAATCCCGGTCGGGCTTGGTTGTTTGTGAATGTCCATTCATCAATTTCATCATTTCATCACTCATCCCCATCTTCGCAAATTAGCCAAGAGGCACAAAACGCGAAGTAAAATAAACTAAATCAATCAATCAATTTCATCTATTTCGCCTTTTCGCCATTTATCCTCATCTTCGCGAGTAGCCAAAGTGGCAGAAAAGCGATGTAACATAAAGCTATCAATGTATAAAGTATCGGTGTCTTATACTGAAAACAAGACGTACTTTTAATATAATTTGATGGGAAAAATAAATATACACAACATTGTTATATCATGATAGCTACGTATGGCAATATTAAGAGACTCGCTATGGAGAAAATCGCGTCAATGGGGTCGATATCTTGCTAATGGTTTATTGTTGAAGACTGGAAATATGGGACGACATTTGTGGAGTAATAACTAAAGCTCGAGACTAATAATGAATTTCCTCTCTGTGACAATCTGCTCATAACCCCTCCTCGCAGCTTCGAGAACAACTCCACTTACGGCACAATTTCCGCACGCATTATTTTTCCTAGGCAACGCACTTTCCTGTGCGTAATGGGTGTCGCGAGAACAAAAAGAATAACGAAACGTTGTTAACGGGGACTTTTAACTGAATTACATGATTACTAATACGCCGAACGTACCCATTATTGCTCCGAACAAACTTAGCGAAAACTTTGTCGTTAGCCGCTCAATTATTTCAGCTGCTTTGAAATTACCCGATTACAACATTATTTATTTTCAATTTTCCTCCCAGTTAGTATGGAATTAAAGAGGAAAAAAATGACCGTCCTAAGTGGAGCTTTGTCTTTAAAGCGCATTATAAGGTTCCTTATGTATAATTTATTAAGTTATGAAGTTATTCTTCAAACGTTCTTCCTTTGTGTGAAAATTAGGTTATCGTTCTTGTTGAAGGCAATCGTTGGTTTTATAAGCTTTCGGAATAATGGAAATTCGTTTACACGAAGGCTCCAGTATTCAAGCTGTTGAACCCTTGCTTACCCGTGTCGTGCAAGAAACTTACCAGAGGGGTAGGGGAAGGGGCACAGGCCAACCCTTTTTTATCACTAAAATTCAAGAAAGCATTTCGTTATTGCTTTCTTTGTTGTTTATAGGTACAGTTATATACACTAATGTCCAAAATTCAAGCACCAAACGGAAATTCTATCCCGTGTGTCCATTTGACCACGTAATACAATCAGGTGATAGTAATATTTATGATCTCATAGACAACTGGTTTAAGATAGAAAATAAACTAACCTTTATGTGCCATGATTTATCAACAAAAAAATCACGATAGCTACAGGTTAAACTTGGAAAATTTATCAACAAAAAAAAATCTCGCAAGGAAAGGATTTCTGTTTGTTGCTTTAATTTTGGACACTAGTATATTAATTACAAAAATTACCATCATTAAAGAAACAATGATCAATTATTGCATGAATGTCAGACACCTTTATGTTGTCTAAAGCATCGGCAAACTGTGTTTGAATATTTTAAAAAGTTATAGTTTTATGAGGAATTGGATAACTGGAATATCTAATCCGCGAGACCGTTGGTTACTAATCTACGAGATAAAACAATGCCAACGGAGTGATTTCAATGCATATCCATCAAACTGTACTGGCTCTGGTAACGAGGCTCTGGCGTCTGACCAGTGTAATCCTTTGTGAGACGTGTGTTGTACCCTGTCCATGTGCGTAATTGGGCTATCATCAATTTCTTCTTATCATTCATCCTCATCGCCGCGATAATGCAAAAGTGGGAAAAAGGGACGTAAAAAAAATCAATCAACGAAAAGGTGCATGAACTTACTTAGGCACACATAAGAAGTGAGATTTTCTAAAGGCTTGTATGTAGAATATTTTCAAATTTTAAGGATTTCACATTTGACAGCTACTATCGGAATACACCTCAAAGGGAGCCTAAGTCCAATCCTAAGTAAGATAAATACATTCTTCTTTTGATTGTTTCTTCGGCTCCTTTCATACATTCATTCTCATCGTCGCGATTTTACGAGAGACTAAAACAGATACAATTGCAGGTAACCAATCTATACTATTCATGTTGTGTCCTATCCAAATTAAAACAATTATTGCAATTACCTTGATGGGAATATTACTGTTACACTGTTTTATTGAATTGACATTCAAGTAAGATTAAAATTTGAGCGCCGTCTTATACACTATTTTTATCGACGTATGGATCATATTATTACGATAAAAGTATGTATAGATATGGAAAACTACAAATAAATTAACGACAATAATTCAATAATCATAAATTTAACATCATTCTATTTGAATACAGTCTCTCCTGACAGAAAATTCTATATTTTCTATTTGAAAATTTTCTTATTTAGGAATATTTGATCTCTTGAATACGGCGTTTTACGTTTTACCGCCAAAAATGTCAGCGTGCATTTAGAGAAGTATACACTCTAAAAATATATATAACTGAGTTTCCACTAAAAGTGGTGGTGGCAGGACACTCCTTTTGGTGTTAATGCAGAATTGGTGTTGTTTAGCACCATCTTTCGTGTCTTGTTACAGCATTTGCTGTCATACCTCACCAAGATATATTTCAGAGTGTATTCAGACACGATCACATATTTGCACAGAAAGAATTGTTTGAAATTACCAAAAGAAATTGTTAACCAAAGTGAAACATTTATTTTACCTAACTGATGATTATTTTCCATCAAAATTTTTGAAGTAATTCTAACCAAATCGGATCTTTGTTTAGTCAAAATTACGAAATTTTGTAAAAACTGTCATGCACCTTTGTTTATGGTTGCCAAAATAACTCAACCAAACGTTTTATATTAATTTTTATTGTGTTCTTTAATTGTGAAACACCCTATAAGCGCTCTTATTCTGTCTTGTAGCATATGGTATTCATAGTTAAGTATAGGGACACACATTTATGTTAAATAAAAACTTAGAAGAGCAGTAAAAAAAATGTTACATCGGCAGTGTATACCAGCGGTGTAAAAAAGCTTTTGACACACACTTTTGCCTGGTGACAGGAAATAACATGCAAAAAAGTTATGGATTATGTTAAGTTTTGAAATCAGCATCTGCTTGTGTCTTATTGTTATGTATTATTATTGTGAGGTTTGCTCAGTTTTGCCTCAGAAATGATAATAGGAGGAAACAGGAAACGTTTCATAAAGCTAGGTTAAAAATGCGTCATTATATTTTAACAAATCTACCTGTACGTATGGATTATGGCCATTGGGATATTTTTGTTAAAATTGCCTTTATACTTCCATGACGTCTCCTCGTATATGGTTGGCAATTAGTCATGGCTGGGGGACCCAATCACCGTCCTCGTCCAATCGAAAATGTCAATAAAAGTCGGGGGGAGGAAAGAGGGTCCGAGTGGTTGATGGGGGGGAAGCTGGTGGGAGGGAGGCAGTTTGGTGACGTTCATCAAGGGGAGCCATGTTGGATATCGACACCAGACAATACCAGTCTCCTTCGGTGGACTTCATTAGTCCGAAAGTCTTAACGTTGTGGGTGGGTCGCCCCCTCCCAACCGTGCTCTTTCAGAATGGACTCAGACAAAAGACGACCGCCCCCTTCCCACCGTCTTGATGTGTCTTAGCCCCGGACCGCAGAGCAAAGACTAAGGCAGGGTAATAGAAGACGGTGACTGCTGATGTTTCCGAAGGTGGGGAGACGAAGAAAATACAGGGGGTGCGGGGGGTGAAAGGGGGGTGGGGAGGGTTTGCTTATTGATCAAGTCCACTGTTGGATACTGCGCAGGTCAAACGGGACCCATGGTGGACGCTGGCAAGAAAGAAACAGCAGTGTACGGTTTTGGCGAGAGGAGGTAACTGATAGCAGGGGGAAGCTATTATTTGGAACTTTTCCCGGTTCGTGATCCACAGAAACTTCCCAGTAACCATCCTCCCTTCCTCTGGAGCAGCGTTTAATGCGGAGTTCCCTTTGTCCGTCTTCTGAGGTCCACGATTTATATTTTTACAGTAAAAAACCAAGAATCGTATACCCCGATTAAAAGAGCAACGACAAGGTACCATTTTGTTCGCTGAACGAGAAAATGGCTGGCGTATTTCTCTGAGTATTGCTTAGAAAGAACTTTAATGTCCATTTGAAACCTTCTGTGGTTACAAACTGCAGTGAGATTGCGATTTGAAACTAGGGGTCAGTTGTAAATAATACGAGAAAAGCTACTGACCAAAAAAGAAAGTAATGTTTATGCTACCAAAAACCAGAATCGTTAACGCTTCCATGAATGTGATAGAAGAGTTCGAAATTAACCTTAATAAAAGGATGATTGCGCGAAACACTAAACTTATTTCGAACACACAGTTCATACTTGCACTAAAAAGTAGTGTAAATATGTCGTCAGGGTGTGTTCAAAAATTGGTATTGTGTTTTCAATCTATTTAGAGTACTTTATAACTACATTAACAACATTATAAGATATGTTTTTCTTCTTTGAACCAAAGTCTTGTTCAACAACAAAGAACTTCATATAAGTGTGTTTTAATGTTGATAAATCTAATTGTACTCCGGTTCAGTGATCAGTATAACTATATTTGTTAAATTACTGAAAATATTAGACAGAATTGGTTAGGTCGAGATTTTTTTTAAAATATCAACGGAAGATTTTATTGTCAATGTCACATGACCTATGATCAAAATTTACAGCCAGAAAACATAAGGCAAACTTTTATATAATTACATGCAAAAATATTACCTGAATGAAACAAAAAGAGTTAGAGTATATATTACTATTTAGGCCAAAGCTATCATGTCAAATCAACTATGAATAACTTGTTATTAGCGTGAACACAAAAGGTGCTTTGCACTAGCACGTTTTTATAATGTATTGTGTATACCATAAACGTGTTTTTAATATAGGTTATACTTTCATAGTATCATTCTCTGTTTAAATAAGTTAGAGTACTTTGTAATGTATACATCAAGTACGTACACATTAGAAAGGTTATTTACGAGGGTTTACTAATACACTGTGTATAAATTCACATGTAGGTATAGTGCTTTGCGAAATTTTGTTGCAGTTAAAGATCTTCAATTTATATAAGTATGTTGAAACTCCATCTAGGGTGCGAAACAATTATGTTTGGCTGTTTTCGTATTTACGTCTCTTCTCTGCCACTGACAAATCCCAACCGGCTGAGAATTTATGTATTCAAAATGCTTTACGAACGTGTGTGTGATCTCTTCACGTGGCTCAACACTTGTACAGTCCTTGCTCTAAAAAAAACTGGTTAGAGCGAGTCTTCGATTGATGCCAGGTACCTTACTATCAATTGCATTGGCGCTCTTCACGCCATCTATGAAAGAGCAACTGAAGTTCAGCTTGAACAAGAAATTATAGCTCAACACCTCTGAATAAACATGCCAAACGTTGGCTTAAAATAAATAAAGAGGTACATTAGTAAAGCCGGACTACCAACACAAAGACCGGTGGTAACTAAAATGTATCATTGATTAAAATCTATTTTATAAGTTCGAAAAATGGAGAACACTGTTTCTTATGTGGATCGTGAAAGGAAAGAACCGTTTAAACGTAATATTTGGCGATG
The DNA here is from genome assembly GCF_977018435.1 of Lepisma saccharinum. Lineage (NCBI taxonomy): Eukaryota > Metazoa > Arthropoda > Insecta > Zygentoma > Lepismatidae > Lepisma > Lepisma saccharinum. The sequence continues at coordinate 13,523,915 of NC_139256.1, read as the reverse complement.
GCAGAACTGTCACAATACTTTTCTACAGAAGTCACGTTTTATTATTTTAATATAATTAAGCCTTTTTTTCCATATTAAAAACACTAAGTTGCTGACGAAGGCAATTTGTTAAGATTTAAAAACACTTAACATGTAACGTTTCAACCCTGTATCAGGGTCTTCCTCAGACAAAGAACTAAACAAAAGAAAAAAGAAGACCCTGATACAGGGTTGAAACGTTACATGTTAAGTGTTTTTAAATCTTAACAAACTGCCTTGGTCAGCAACTTAGTCTTTTTATTATTTTAAATATCTGACCACTTTATCAGCATTGTTATTCTCATTTCATTATTACTGCTTCTACTGAAAAATGTAAACAAGTAGAGGAACAGTCATAGTTGCCTACAAAAATATTCACTTTTGCAAGAGACCTACAAGAACATTCACTCTATACTAAGTGGTTGTTGGTGAACAGCTAACACCCACAGAGAACCCAAAATGTGTAAATTCCCACAAATATGTTGATTTCAGTACCACATTAAAGTGCATAAACTGCTAATGATGCATTTTGGTGCATCAAAATGCACTCTGAAATGCATCAAAGGGTACTTTTTTCAGCTGTCATGCATTAAAAATTCATCATTTGAGAAAATCCAACACGATCATTTCAAAGAAACAAAAATTACAAATTTAATTGTGGCAATTGGTGCGTCAATCTTGATGAATTTGGAGTTTTGTGTGTAATGTGAGTGCAAAATCATCTCTGTGCTGCTTTCCTCATCCATTTTATATGTACTTGTATACTTTTGGAGAGCAAGGTATTTATTTTCTGCCTCAAAAAAATCGTGAAAAGAGGCAAAGTATAAAATATCGTTAATGCCAATCTTCCTCTCCATATGTGAGGTAGGCAACATTATGTTTTTGTTAGTGTTGCCCACGAGACGAGACTTTTGCCTGTCTCGTCTCGTGCTCGTCTCGTGGAAATGCTGTCTCGTCTCGAAAATATTCGTTTGTCTCATGACACACGGTCAATCTCGTCTCGTCTCGAATTTTTAAAAGCCTGTCCCGTCTCGTCCCGTGGGCAACACTAGTTTTTGTGTACGTGTGTATGTGTGTGTCTGTTTGTTTACATTTCGTGTGCGATTCGGGAATACTTGAGTAGCAAACTATTCGTTAACCCTTTTAGTAGGGCTGATACCCATACCGATACTTGAAAATTTTAACAATTGAAGGGCTCGGGGTTAAAACGTGGTAAGTGACATTTTAGTCATTTTTGAGTTACAAAGTAAAATGTGCCATCCTTCAATTTTCGAGTGAAATTGCCATGTCATACAATTTGCATTGGACTCAGTGAAGCCATCTGAAATTGTCAAACACAACACGAAAATAATTTATCTACTGTATAGCTTCTAATAGCCTTTTTTCTCAATAAACTCAGAAATGAGCAAAATGTTACTTACCATGTTTTACAACCGACCCCTTCAATTACCCGAGTTTTTCTCTAAAATATTAAAAAGTTACATCAGAATCCAAAAGAAACAAAGAAACCTGTTCTGCAGTGGTGGCGATTGGGTTCCAAAACAACTGGGGGGGGGGGGCAAGGACAGTTTACTTTCTCTTGGTAGATAAGGGTTAGCATAGTACTGGGGAAAAGGTGGCAAAAAGTGGGGGCAACTGCCCCCTCGCCTCCCTAATCGCCGCCAATGCTGTTCTGTAATCACAAAATACATTTTTTTAACATAATATTGGTACAACATCAATGGAAACTTCGAATTTTGCATAATTTCCATGATAATTAGACTGGGAAAGTGTTGCGAGGCATTTTTGCTGACCTCTCAAACGATCAAAATGCTAGAAAAGTATCGATCGGCCAGTATCGATAAATGAAATCCAGCCGATACTTGCCGATACCGATACCACTGGTATCAGCCATACTCTTTAGTTCACTTTGGCTGCGGTAGGTAAAGGTGCATATAAGTAGTATATTTAGCAATATGTTAAGAGAGAAAAAAACTCTCAAGCGTTACGCAGAAACTATTTATCAATGAACTAGACCCCACGACACTTATGCAGTGCCCAGCCTCCCCAGATGACAAACGATGCCATAACCAGATATGAATGTAATAAGATTGATCCTTCAATCGGTACAAATTTCCTTCCCACCCCTTGGGCACCATTGTTTCCAACAGGGCGCATGTATATGCTTGTCGAAGGAAAGTGTACGGCTACCTATTTTTTCGTCCACTCATTCTTTTCATAAAAAAAAGCAGAACAGAAAGGGTTCATTCTTTTTCCCTATTCAAAAGCTCATCACGTACTTAGATAGAAATGGAAGGGAGTGCTGGGTATTGAGTTCACGTCATAACTGGACCCCGCTGCACTTCTTTGCGGATTGTACATTAATCATTTTTTTTTCTTTCCCCGAAGCTTTCCTGGACCGGAGTAAGATTTCTGCTGAGTCAGGTCCCTAGGCCTGATCTTTATACCTTTTTTTCCCCCCCACCATCCTTTCAATATATCTAACTCAGCCTTTCTGCGACGGTCTCTTCTCTTCCCCCCTCCTCCCAACGTCCCTTCCGTCCCTCGTCTGTCACACGCACACACACACAACTCACATGTGAAGATTCCTTACGAGGCATCCTCAACCAGGAAGGAAAAATATCGCTGACCAGCTCCAAAGCAGGCTTTCCATAAGTTTTGTAAGGGTTTCCCGATAGCGTATTTACAAACCCTAAAGTTCTGCAGAACCAGAGGTATATAACGCTCTCTTATTGGCTGTGCACACCGGAAGTGTTTACGTTCCTTGTCCGCCATTCCTTGTTTCACTGTTTACAGGATAAGTATGGAAAGATCAGACTTGTGATTATTTAGGAATAAAATTTATCCTCAAATTGTCGAAATTATGCTAAGAAATATAATATATATAATAAGAAATAGCATAATTTCGACAATTTGAGGATAAATTTTATATAAGTATTTCAATGAAAAAACAGTTATTTTTTTTCAAATATTTTTCAAGTTATAAAAATCAATCAATATGAGGCCACCGAAAATAATAATTTTGATACCTCTGAAAGCGCTTGTAATATAATTATATGAAGTGATTACTGCATTAAAGGAGAGATTTCATACCTTGGAATATACTATAATTCCATTTCCGTATAATCAACCATGGACGTGACATAGAAAATATATAATATATGGGACGGGTGCATAAGTTGTTACAAGGTTTGCACTGATGTGACTTTAAATAACTTCATTAACTTCAAGGTTCTGATATCCTCCCTTTTAAAGAATTAACTTAAAAAATATGCTAAGAAATTAACTTAGTTTGAAGGGGTTTCTTATCTTGTTGGGATGGATCTCTGAAATCTACACTGTCAGTTTCAACCCTGCCATCTAACGTTACCTTGAAGAAACACTGCAATAACTTCCGGAATGACAGCCAATCAGAAGCCACATATCGCTGGAGCTTCTGCAGCACTATAGGGTTTGTAAATACGCTTCCCCGATACCTACTGATCAAATGCGATGAAAAACTGGAGAGATTAAGGAATTGAAAGTACAGATGCCCATGTTTGTAACTTTTTTAAAAAATAAGTAGTAGTAGTAGTAATGATAATAGCAATAATAATAGATGTTGTAGTAATAATAATAAAAGTTTTTATGACTCTGCCCCAGTGATGTGCGTCTACGCGTAAATATCGATAGTCTACATTCTACACGTAGACTATTTTATACACGTAGATTATGTAATCCATGTAAACAACATGGCGAAAGATGATAACTTAGCAAAGGGCGCCGTGGAATTAAGAGAAAATTATACTGCGTATCAGTAGCTGAAGTGTAAGGATAACTTTTCATCCTCTTTCTTCCAAATTCGAACAATTTCTCACCTAGGAAGAAACCTAATATAGGAAATATTCTAGTGCTTTATGGGGAAAACACCACTCTTGCCTCACGACTGCCATCTGTTGTTGTTTTTGCATACTATTTTTCTTCTTCCATAGTTGATGATAGAAGAGAAGAGAAATTTTGTTGTAAATAGGATTCTTTTCATTTCGTTAGGAACCAATATAGTTGAAAATGTCACTTTCCTTTCATGAAAGCCTTGAAAATTAATTTTAGTGCACTGTAGATTGTCTACGTAGTCTATGTAAACTACAACCCAATGTAATCTACGCGTAGATTACGTGTAGACAACGCATGTAGACGTAAACTTATAGTCTACGGCACATCACTGCTCTGCCCCCCTGAGAAAAATCCTGCGACCGCCATTGCATGTGTGTAAGAGAGAGAATGATTACTTCAACCAACCCACCCTATAGAATTCGTCCTTAAAATTCGGGCGACTCAAAGAAATCAAGTGTATAAGAAATGACTACAAGAATCCATAACGACTCCATAAAGTTTTCTCAATGACATATTTTTTTGCTCCGCTGCCCCATACGACCATTGTGCAATCGTCCGGGAATCCCCTCCAAGTTTAATATTTCTCATCGCAAGATGCATATGGCCACCGTGCTTGATTGCGGGTAGGATCCTGCACCGAATAATAGGAATTGGGCAGGCAAGGAAGTAGCCGGGAGATCTATGGGCTATTCCGTGGCTTAGTCCCAATTGGGCACATCCACCAACCATCGAATATTGCCCATTCCGAGTTCCCAAATGGGCTCTGCCAACAGTACGGAATTTATAAAGTGCATGAATTTGCTTGTCAAAGAAGTGCCAGAGTTTGTCAATTCCTCCGTAAAATTTAGTGGCGATCTGGCGCCACTGACTTTGGGGGTGGGAAAATTGATAAACTATATACAGGGTGTTTCAGAAATATTTGAGGGATTACAAAAATGTATTGCAAGTAAAGTATCGAACTGACGTTAATGAAGCCAGTCCAGAACGAACGAGGAACTCAGTTCTTTTTACACCTACAAATGTCCAGTGTGTACACCACGGAACGAATACCCTGTCTGATGAAACCCCACAAAAAGAAGTCACACGGTGTAAGGTCCGGTGATCTTGGAGACCAAAAAATGGCACAAAACATTGTGAACGATGTGGGTGATTTGAGTGTCGCCTGGCGGCAGGGATGTAAACTCTTAACAAAACATACACGCACAAATTTGGTGTATCAAAATGCACGCAAATGCATAAAATGTCAATTTTTTCACCTAATGTTCAGTGTGATGCACTAAAAATGCATTTATTGGGAAGGTCAGACATGATCATTTTTCAAGATAAAGCATTTAGCTATGTCAATTGATGCATTAAAAGTGAAATTTTGTTATCTTTGAAATTATCTTGTCTGATCTTCCCAATTGATGCTTTCTTAGTGCATCACATTGAACATTAGATGATGAAAGTACCAGTTTATGCATTTCTGTGTGTATTTTGACCAAGGTGGATTTAAATCAGGTAACTTTTTAAAAAAAATCACTGATTTACATCACTTGAAAAATAATTTATAGAATAATGTACATAAGGATTTTGTAGATATCAGAATTTCTTTTAGTGAAAGTACATTAATCTCCTAATCATTTAATAGTGTTTATAAGGCTATAAGAAAGGAAAAGAAAGGAAACAAAATATATGTTTTGATTGGGTGAAGCTTATACGAAAGGAAATGTAATATGTAAATTGCAAACCCACTTAAATTTATCTTGATTTAAAATCCAATAATTTTTATAGGCAAAAATACCAAACATTTTGTGTATAATAATGTACAAAATGCTAAACATGTTAATTAGTAAATAGTGTCAATATCATTAAACTGTAAATAAACATGACAGCTAATATTTTGCAACGAAACTTATACTATACTATAGCTATACTATATATACCATACTATATACTATACTATACTATATACTATACTATACTATAGTATAGTATACTATATATATAGTATACTATAATTACGAAATCTCCAAAATTCAGCTACAAATACTATAAAAATATTTTAAGTTGCTATTATATAGTGCATCTAGAACGTTATATTTTTATTAGAAGAAAAGCTACTGAAGTGATTATATACTGCTGGACAAAAAATAACTGGACACATTAATATCTGACATCTGAATTGCAATTACTGATGAATTACGCTCTCAGTTTGGTAGTTTTCTGTAACTTTCGTTTTTGTTCTAATTTAACTTACTAATGTATGTAGAACATCCTCAAAGTTTGTTTTCTGTTGAATATGTACGTATATTTCCAATAATTTAGTTAGCCTTCGAATCAGAATGTATGCGTTATCACAAAAATTCAAGTGTCCGTTTTTTTTTGTCCAGCAGTATAGTTTCATTAACCCACTCAACAAACTTTTCCATAGTAAATTTATATGTACAGTATCAAAACAGATACATGTAAATTTACATAAGTTATTTATTTTAATCAAACTGTTCAGGGTCGTTTATCAGAAAAAAGCCTTTCTAATAAAAAAACATATGTATATGTATGGTACCAAAAACCACACAAGCTATTTTAAGCGTGTTCTTTAAAAAATAATAAAAAAAACGATTTAAATCAAAAAATATTTAAATATTAAAATCATTATTTTGACACGCCAAATAGTGCAGCATTTCAGTTTATGCACTTTAATGTATTTTTGGAGTTAACATATTGTGCCAATTTATACTTTTTTGGGAGGGGTCTCCCGTTCCCGATGGCGTAGTGGTATTGCAATCAAGGGGTCCTGGGTTCAATACCCTGTGGAGGCACATAGTGGTTCAGATCCCAATTTAAACTGTAGGTCCAGTCCAGGTTAACTTTACTGTGCATAAAGTGGACTTAAAACACCAAATCAACAACACACTTTAAATTGTAGGTCCAGTCCCGATTAGCCTTTCTGTGCATAAAGTGGACTTAAAACACCAAATCAACAACACACTTTAAATTGTAGGTCCAGTCCCGATTAGCCTTTCTGTGCATAAAGTGGACTTAAAACACCAAATCAACAACCCACTTTAAACTGCTGGTCCAGTCCCGATTAGCCTTTCTGTGCATAAAGTGGACCTAAAACTACAATTCAAACAAAGACAGGTTTTGAATTCTGTGTGTAGTTATGTTTGTGTGTGTATGTACGCTCACCGTCAATAAAAATGATGCAGCCAGATCCTGAAATACTCTTTTCCCTACAAGGCGTTGTGTGTGTTGCGATGAGTGGATATTAATAGCAAAATTTAAATGGCAACTTCATCCAGCGCCCTAGGGTTAGGCAACACACACAGCGCATTGCAGGGGGAAAAATATTTCAGGGTCTATACTCTATTCCAGGAATCTGTAGAGCAAGGCCGCACATATCGGTAGAGAAGGGGAGAAACGAGTGGGTAGTACACACCCTGCTGCGAAGGCTGGTAACTGCAGTCGTTTTCCCCTCCACACAAACCCGTTCCCTCTCACGTGTTCATTGGCTTGCTCCAGATATACCCGGGACAGAGTATAGATTCAAAATTTTCCATTTTAAACTCTGATATTGGTAACTGACTGAGAACGTCTACTAAACGAATAGAAAATTTGGAGAAAACTTACCAAACTTTTATTTATATATATCTACTGTAATTCTCTCACACTATCAATTTAAAATAAAATTCTTAACTTGGAGTAACTATTCCGACAGAAAAATACTTTGCTTCCCTTGGAGTTACTTTGCGGGGGCAGAAAGTAACCTACCCCCCCCCCCACAAAGTCTGTACCAATGGTGACGTCACGAAAGTCGGGGCCAAAGCGGATCACGCTTTCTCCCAGGAAGGCGTTCCCCCACCATTGTGACTCTCTTCCTATTTTTCTACATTCTCTATTAATTTTCGAAGATCTGAGAATATTTTTCAACTCTCACTATCTCCCATTCTGACCCTCGCCCCTCGCTCTTCTAAATTTCTTTCAGCGCCTCTATAGGAGTGATTCTAAGGTAGTCATGGATAAAAATACTTCCCCAATGAGCCTTAATACCAGTAGGCTTATGGGGGAAGAATTTCTTTCCACGACTGTACATGCACTCCTCCCGAACTCCTGGAAGGGGGGGGGGGTGTATAACGGAATAGCCCTTGATTTTGCACGGAGATATTACTGTTTTTAATGATTTCAATTTTGATTACATTCAAGATGTGGTGAAAGGTCAATATTACATAATTACTTTGATGCTTATCTAGTTAAATGTTCATAAATAATAGCCGTTTATAGAACAATGACATTTGCTTTGACACAGTATACAAACTCCTTAAAAAATTCTACTGACTGGAGAACCAATCGCCAGAACCTCAATGCAATGAAGCAATTTCTAGGGTGCACTAAGTCTAAAAGAGATCTTAGTACATATTAATTGCTAATTTGTTTGTCTCCTAAAATAATTTGTAACAAAATATAATATTTATGACATTATCTTGGGTAGCAAATATACAAGTAGATTTTCACACAAAATGTGTAGAATAACGGGAAGAAATTAATTTAATTTAATTAATTCTCAGGCATTTATTTCATATGTTGGGGTGATGTCGCCATAAAGACTTGCAATGTCACCAATAACTATACGTTTCTGCATTTTATTGATGAAGGTTGAAAAATATTTATATGGAAAGCACTTAAAAACTTAATCCTCGTCTTAGTAATTATTCTCTCATTGTGGTAGATTTTAAAAATATATATTTTCTTACAACAGTTGCCGAATCCTTGACCACAAAAACTCTTACACAATTTCCAGAAATATTGCCTACGATAGTGTCATATTAGCTTACACTCTCAATTGATATTAGAAAAGTATGATAACAATTATGATAGGAGACTTATAATAATTTTGAAAATCTCACTGTCAGAATTAATTATTGTAATGTAAAATCGCAAGATGTATATATGCGTTTGTATTTTTTAAATATGCACAGACATTAGTTCAAATACCTTTTATCGAAGCGAATGAGTATGCAGTTTATCCATTTTCGTATCATTTCTGAATTTTCTCACAAACTCTTTCTTCCTTATGGAATGTGTAATTGATTCTATTCTGTTCTGACACATTCATAGCATCTTTCTTGATCTGTATAAATTTGATTTCAACATATTACTTACTATCCATTGCCAAATGGATACTTACTCATAGTTTTGCATAGTTATATGCTACGCATGAAAGAGGAAAGATGCTATAAACGAGTGGCACATATTTATGAAACACAACCGCAAAGTACAAACTATTTCAGAACTTCATCTTAGACTATGTCGAAATTTTCATTCTGGTATTCAAATTTCAAATATGAAGCATTTTGTTTAATGTTATGTATATCACATGGAACAGTGTGTTTTGTTTCGGATTTTTATTGTTCATAATCTTTAATTTTTAACAAAATATTGCAATTTGTGCAATAACTCCAAATTACTGAATTAATGTAGGCCTATCTTATAAGAAATGTAAAAATGATATGAATATCTTACTTTTTTAACCATCTCTCAAATATTTAATGTAGCTATACATTTGCAAGTGCATTTAAAAGCTATTTTCGAAATTGCAAAGCAAATTTATTAATCAATTTGTGTATTAATTACAATTTACAAAAATATTAGATACATATGTTAGCGATAAAGTTTTATTTCTCTATCAAGGGCGTGACTTAATGGGAAGAAAGTTTTCTGTATCACGTTTGCCATGCCAATAAAAATTAACAAATTTATTAAGAACATTTGTCTTTTGCAATGTTTTTTAATTTCAAAGTACCCGAATAATTCATTACATGAATAAATATTGGCAACTCTTTTTCATTTCATATTTTGAAATATACGAGTTATGATTACCTATGAAGACATCACAAATATATTTATCGATTATAATAACAGGCATGTGGTATCTGTATTACACTTACAGGATGATCATGTTTCTTGTAAGAGTTTGTGACATCATTTGTGACATACATTTCATTTGCTAATGAAATCGGGCGTGACTTGACTATAGTTTTGTTCTATGAAAAACGTGTCGTGAGATTCTTGACAATAACAGCAGTTAGAGAAGTTGCACCTTTTTTCATGTAACTTTTTTAAATATACACTAATGTTGAAATGTATTTTTTTGTTGTCTTTGTCAAGATAAAATAATGATTTAAACCAAGAAACAATACATTAGAAATAGCGAAACAATTAGAATTGGAATAACAATAAATGAAAGAAATCCAGTAAACATTTGAGTTGGAACGTTAAAGATTTAATTTTCTAGTTTGTATAAAATAGTTATAGAAGATATGTTCAGATATACCGATATAGGAACAAACTTTAAAATATTAAAACTTTAAAAAATAACTGCTCCATGTATAAATTCATGCCCCCATTCAGTTCAAAAGCTAGGAATCTTAAGATTAATATTAAGTTTATTATATAATTCCAAACATGGTTTGGCTTTAAGCACATTTGGAGAAAATTATTAGTCGACAGAAAACCTAAAAAGGTTTTTAATGTTAGCAAATATATCATAAAAATGAAATCCTGGTGTAATGAGATAATCAAAATTACAAACTGTGTAATTCCTTTATAAAATCTCTTTATCTGCTCTAGTGTGTATTTGTAGCGTAAACATGCTAAATATTTGTAAAATTATGGTGTATGTAAAAATGCCATTGCAAAAGTACCTTATCGTAGACAAGAAAGAGCGGCTAATATTGTTGCCCTGTGCGCATGCGTATTGCACCTGATGTGAAAATCGACCTCGAGATAAAAGTACAAGCGAATCGAATAAGTGACGAAGCAAATATGTTTTTGTTCGACTCTAAAAGATACAATAAACTCTAATTATTCCTTGTGTGGGTGGCAGAAGCCTCGCGGTTGCCCGCAAGGTTCGTCAGGTGGTTAAAAAAAAGGTCAGGTAGAGCGCTGACCGGTTGTGTTCGACCAGTGGACAAGAAGAATGCCAAGGAATGACGCCATTGGACAGTGGTCAGCGCACACGCTCTATAAATTCCCCCCCGCTCACTCAATGAAACGCAGATCCCGGCGATATCGAGCCTCTTGCTACGTCACAGAACAACATGGAACCGGCCACACGACAGAACTCCACTGTTATCGATTTGAACAGGAAGCATGCACAAGCATTCGAAGCCAGAATGCACAAAAAACACCTAAAAAGACCTCAACAGACCTCAACTAGATCAAGTAAATAAAGAACAAGATACGTACGCGTTGATTATAAAGCCTGAAATCTCAAGTAGACGTTGAGCAACCACGAAGCAGACATACTCGCGTGTCGCTGCGATCGCCTACGATAACCAGACTGTCTTTTGTTTAGTCGCCCGCCAGCGGAAGACTAATGACATTAAAGGGTTTTGTCCTATGCCGAGAGTATACACTCACATCATACTTAACACGTTGACGCAACACTGGCGAACTCTTAGTGTGCAAGCAGACAATTTCCCTCTTCGAAAAAGAAAAAGACACTAACCCTTTCCGTGCCAGCTGATTTCCAAAATGAAATAGCGGTTTTTCAACCCTTCCCCACACGATACCTGGGTCTGTCTGGGTCCCCATTTTTTCCCCCTCCCTCCCTGTCCTCTTTGCTACGTCATAGAGTTTTTATACTGTGGCCTTTGTGTACACGGAAAAGGAAGAAGCTGAGATGATTGTGTGTGAATGTTAAACATCTGTGCCGAAAAAAAAAAGCTATGGTTGAGAAGGAAGTGTGCGCCAACTTCCATAAAGATTCTTGGAGTTTATCGAAACTCAGAGTTGCATTCGAGTTCAACTCATCAAGAACGAGATTATTATACTATTTTCACAATAAAAGCTACTCATCAAAAATTATATAGGTTCCTGGCTTGAACATGTTCATCCTCAACTAAACAAAACAAAGATCTATCAATTTACACTATTTCCTCATTGTCGCTTTGAGAGGAATTAAAATATACTTTAGACTTACATTGTGTAGTATTTTTGCAAGTGCTTGACACAATATATGAATACTGCAATTTTTTTTTGACAAAAGTTAGTGTCAATGTTGGTATTAATGTGTTTTTTCATATCCTTGTAACTTGAAGTAACATATTGCAAGCTATTAGTAAAACCATAAGAACTTGCACCAAATTAACATTGACTACGACTAGCAAATTACACAGAGGTTAATTGTTAAAAAGGAAGCGAGAATTTTACCGATCATATTTTTTTATAAATAGCGTGAAAATTACTTTTCATATGTGTTCCTATCATTCGTACGATTCTTGTTGGAACATTTTCTTTTAAACACACACACACATACATGTATGTTTACAAATAAATATGCTAGTTTTATTCCTATCACAACCCAATGTACATGCTTTGAAATTAAGTTATTTCCTGTCTATTCATATCATGCACAAAACATTTCCATGTCATCCGTGAAATGATAGTGGTATTTATGCACATGTTATATGAGTATTGTTATGTTCTGACCACAGCAGGTTCAATAGTCTATGGTGAAGAGAATATGGCGGTTGTGATCGACGTGATATGGATATTGTTTGAATATTATGCATGATATTGATGCAGATGTAAACGTTCGCTAAACAAAAACTGACCCAAAAAGTATGCTACTAGGTGTCGTTTTGACTAATATTACGTATTTACTCTGTAATCGGGACTCGTACATAATTCATTATTTCTCATTTCATTTAATGCAATTCTCGATGACAATGATATTTTTTTAAAATTCTGACCCTAAAATTTGACCTTCCGATATTATACCACAACAGAACAGTCCTGCACCGCAGCAATTTGTTCCTCTCACTCCCCCTGACATATATGATAAACTGTATAACTTATATTTTCATTATTAATGAGTTCTAAACCACTGTTTTATTGTTTTTGCTCCAAAACCAATTGAAAATCACATTTTCTCATTTTCTTCTTTACAGGAATAATGTTCTACAGACGCCACTCTTACTGGATTTCACTTAATTCCCCTACAATGGAGGTATGCGTGAGTATTTATGCTAACTAATTACCACTTCAGTTTCAAATGTTGATATAGCATGCTATAGTCGTATAGTATGGTGGATACAGGAAGGGAGAAACTGCATAAGTAATTCATAATATGGCAATAGTTTTGAGAATTGATTCTCACGTTTATTAATTTCGGTACGTGTCGTTTACTACATACACCAATAACATTTTACATTGCTGAAGGACTCGGGGTGTGAAACATGGTATAGTTCGACCACAAGGAAAAAAAACTTCCGTTGAAAGCGTTCGCGCATCTTCCCTGCCGTTGTCGGCGCTCGGGGCAGTGTTGCCAGGTCAGACTTGAAAAAATCAGGAGATTGTTTATTTATTTATTTAATTGTAGTTGTCTCCAACAGAGAAAGCTTCTCCAATTATGGGAGACTTGCATACAGTTTAAATATACATACATAATTAATAATATATAAAAACACACATACACACAAATAAAGAGATACTTCACACAAATAGATATTTACAAGACAAAACAATACAATACAATACAAAGCCATACCTACACTCATAGTAAATGGTAACAATATACCTATAACCCATGATATATATACATGTTTAGAAATCCCTAAATGTCTGCACTTACAACACAATAATTTCTATAATTTCTTACGCAAACCATAATGATTGAAATTTTGTCTTGCAAACATTCAGGGAATACAAAACAATACAAAGCCCTACATACACTCATAGTAAATGATAACAAATAAATATCTCACCTATAACATATATTTATATTCAGAAGTCCTAAATATTTGCACTTATAAGACAATAATTTCTATAATTTCTTGTGTGAAACATAATGATTGCAACTTTGTTCTATAAATATTCAGGGAATACGAAAAGTCTAACTCATTATCTATCATTGATAACTTATTGTACAAATCTAGCATTTGCTGTAACGGAGAGTTTTGATACTTCTTAGTTTTAGCCATTTGACAATTCAGCAAGTTTCTATTTCGAAGATGACAACATGTAGTATTAAAAGATAATTTGCTTAAAATTTGAGCATTATCAATAAGGCCATTAATTATTTTATACAAAAATAGCTGTTGCATAAAAATTCTCCTTGACCTTAATGATGGCATGTCGATTTCTTTTTGAAGTGTATTGGTAGATAACATTTTAACATTACAATTCTTACCATGTTTTTTGGAATACAAATAACGTTGAAAGCGTTTTTGTATTTGTTCTATTTTTTCTATATATTTTTTAGCTATTGGTGACCAGATTATAGATGCATATTCCAAGGTACTCCTAACCATTGCATTGTATAATAACGTGATTGCATCCAAATCCTTTAAATATTTTGACATTCTAATTACAAAACCTAATTTTTTGTATGCAATATTTACCATTTGTATTATATGAGTTGAGTACGAGAGATCCTTGTCAATTATTATACCAAGATCCTTTATAGTATTGACTCTTTCCAATTTTTGGTTGTTTATGAAGTATTCACATTGCACGTTCGATTTATTTGCAGATAATACCATGTAATAACATTTTTTTATATTGAGATCAAGTTTATTTCGAATACTCCATTGATAAACACGCTTTAAATCTTCCTGCAATTGACAAGTATCTTGCAACTTTGTAATTTCTTTATATATTTTGATGTCATCTGCATACATAAGACAACTAGATTTATTAATACTTAATGGTAGGTCATTCACATACAGTACAAAAAAAAGAGAAAACCTTGAGAAACCAGAAGATCTGCTAGAAAATCCACTGATCTACTAGTAGCGGATAAACGACGTTTTCGGGGGGGGGGGGGTGACATAGGAGTGCGCACTTGGGGGCAAGGGAACGTCCGCATTTTTTTTCAGCAAGTTGGGAACAATGTGTGTGTCTTTTTTTTTCTTATCAGGTGGGTAAACTAAGCATATTAACCCGTAATAGCGTTGCCCTCTCAGAAAACACCACTTGAGTTTGAAATTACCACGTTGCTATTATAATAATGGATGTAAATTACTGTGACTGAAATCGACTCATAGGTCTGAAATAATAGGTACGTTTATGTCAACATTCATTTTCCAGAAGGGAAGGGAACGAGATAGGTTGTGAATAACCTAGAGTCGCCAAGCAAAGGGTCACAATAAAAGCCCCCCGCTGCAGTGGCGCGCGTTGTTTAAGGTGTAAACGTCACAGATACTTTTGTAACAATGGTGCTAAACCCAGCACCCTGTGTTTGGCGAAAAGATACCGAACATCTCCATTTCAGGAGTGGACATGTTTCAAACAAAAGATAGTAAACCCTCCGAGGGACCCGACCAATGTCTTTCGTCTCTTCCGCATCTCCCGGTGGTAAAATCTAAGAGGGTGCACGGAAAACACCCTCAAGTTTGCCCTTTCTCAGCACCGACACAAGGGGTCTGCCGTGCCTCTATTTTCGGACAGTAAATCGTAGAAAGTTGTGTTCACAAATGAAGCTAACGTGCCGTCTTTCGTTGTCGGAGATTTTCCACAATCTTTCAAGTCGAATGCTAACAATAACAAATTAATTTGCCTTCTGCTGGTGTTCGGTGTACAGGTATCGTTAAGGGTCGGCACGCGTCCTGCACCATAATAAGAAAATGAATTATGTACGTGAAATATATTGGTGAATTATACAGCATGTCTTCCTCAATAATTGAAGATAACAACGCTTATGCTAGGGTTCACCCATCTGCTAGAAATAAACACCCCCACCCCCCCCCACACACACATATATATATATATATATATAATAATAATAATAATAATAATAATTTGCCCACGCTACGAAGTCAGAGGTTCTACCTAGCCAAGCATGAACGTTTCACTGTGTTTGTGTCACTTCTTCATTCATCCTTGCTGTCGTACTTACCCGTAGAGGCACAAAAGCGACGTAAAATAACTAAAATAGAAAAAGAGTTTGGGGTGGGATAAAATACAGAAATCTAAAAATAGTAATGTAGTAAAAGTAATAAAATAATGTCCTAGCACAATTGAGTAGCGTTTGACATAATTTCACAGTTCAAACAGCACTTTTCACGGCTGAGTGGAGTTCCACTCCACCTCTCCCTCCATGTTCAAGTAAGATGAGCAGGAAACGTGTTTTTGAGCTGGCCGTTGGAGGTTCCATAGCAATAGTTTATTAAGGAATTCTCCCGAGAAATCAATAGGCCTGGCAACGCTGATGTGAGCCGGCTGAATGTTCCTTCCCCCCTGCCCTTTCCCGCACCCGCCGGCGCGATGTGCTTCTGCGCAGGTTTTTTTGCTTGTGGTTCCACTATAAGTGACATTTTGGTCATTTTTGAGTTACAAAGTAAAATGTGCCATCCTTCAACTTTCAAGTGAAATTGCCATTTCATACAATTTGCATTGGACTCAGTGAAGCCTTGTAAAATTGTTAAACACAACACGAAAACAATTTATCTACAGTATAGTTTCTAATAACCTTTTTTCTTAATGAACTCAGAAATACCAAAATGTCACTTACCATGTATTACACCCGACCCCTTCAATTTTAAGTCCACACACCAATCTTGATAAAGTTTTGGTGTGTGACACATTTCGACTCTTCGAGCCCTTGGAAAATTTAATTTTATCTTGAATGTACATAGAGCCACGCAGCACAAGCTCACGATTGTCACTAATGGTTGATCTTGTAATGTCTATAAACAAAATATATGACTTATCTATAAATAATCAATAGAGATCCACTCGGAATGTCTGAGCGAGTCGCATACTAAAATAAAGCAATTTTTTATTGCAAGTGTGTTTATGTTATTAGTTAGTAACCACTTTTGAATTCACGGTAATATTGTCATTATTTCGTTTATTATTACCACGGCATGGATTTACATGAATTGTGGTATGTAAGTTCGAGAAATAATATTTTTATTTTTTATGTCTTTACTTAGCTTTTCATTCCTTTTTACGTATAATTTCCATTTTCTTTCATATATTTACCGACATATATTGCACATTCGTGCTAATACTACATTTTCCCGTCTTGTGCTGAGTACCAAAGGTTTACCGTTCATCTGTATTCTGTTCGTTTTGTACTCTGTTTATTTTAAATCATGACAATAGACAATGTACCTGTTATGCTATAGAGAATGCAACCTCAAGCTCTCGTGGTGAAATCCACAGCAATTATCCCATTACTTCATGCGATGTTGAAAGTTGCAGTCAATATAAATGTAAATCTGTCTTTAGAGACAACAGTTCGAGATTCACGTTTCAGCACAAAACGTGAATTTTGTATTTGCACAATCCATTTTATTTAGTTAGGTGAACCACTTGCTTAATAAAAATTGCCATTTTCACAATTGAAGGGCTCGAGAGTATAAAACATGGTGACAATTTCGCCATGACTGAGTTCGTTAAACAGAGGTGTTATTAGAAGCTGTGGTGTACTTAAATTGTTTTCGTGTTGTGTTTACCAATTTCAGAAGAGCTCAATGAGTCCAATGGAAATAATTTGACAGCAATTCCACGCGAGAATTGAGGAATGGCTCTTTTCACTTGTAACTCAGTAATGACCAAAATGTCACTTACTATGTCTTTAAATTATAAGTCTATATTTAGTTCCATATTTTGATTAAAATCATTAAATATATTTAATATCTAACACATTTTTTGGTACATATAAATTCATTCTCTGATTGTTTATCATTCTTTACGTCTTGTTTATCATGGCGATGTACAGTATTTTTAGCCTTTTCATGCAATGTTTACATCGATATTTCAGTGTACGAAAATTAGAAAACAATTTAAACCATTAAATAAAAAGGGAAATATTGAAAACAAAGAGAAAAATAAAATTACAAAGAAAATTACAAAAAGAGAAAAAAATACATGCAGGATTGAAAGTCTAACCTATATATACCAGGGTGTCTACAAGTCAAGAAATTATGCCCTTATTCAAGATTTTTGCTAGTTTTTACAGTATAATGTACTTACATTGTTATATACCTGTACTAGGATTTGATAACATTGAATATTTGTAAATTAAAAATTGTATTGAGTTGTGTTTAAGTTTTAGTCACTTTGTTACTTAAGAATTACATTCTTGTATGCGTGATGCTTTGTAAAAATATTAAATAAAGTAATGAAGCCATTCCCCATCCAGGATGAAGTTTGAAGCATTAATTTTTATATGTATTAATCAGTGACGTATACTGAGTCCAAGATATGGGCTATCTCACAATGTCACGTGGTCCTAGGCTTAGAATAGAAATAAATTTACCAACTCCTAAGAAATCAGGTTGCCAACTCATAAGAAATCAGGTTGCCAACCCATAAGAAATCAGGTTGCCAACTCATAGCAAATCAGGTTGCCAACTCCAGAATCAGCATCATCATCTCACTGATATGAATATTTTTATTTACAATTTCTGATTGATTTCTCTCCTGAATTTTATTCCCTAAACTTCAGGCTTCGTAGGTAGCCTAGCTATCCCAGAATATACGCTCCTGGTATTAATAACTAAAACAAGCATAAAATCTCTTGTTTAAGTACAGCTTCAGTTTTCATCTTAAACGGATTTCTTAATTGATTTTTTCTTTTAATTTTTCTACTATACCTAAGTAGGAAGCGATTAAGAAAATGTTAAGAAAAGGGGGAAAATGCCAAAAAAGAGTCAAGAATTTTGAATTTGTTAGTTTTGTAGACACCCTGTGTACGTGACACACACACACACACACTCACACAAACAAATAAAAATAATAAGTTTATGAATCTCACTCCCCTTCCCTAATGTGGAGTCAAGTCGGCCTCTGAACAGAGAAGTACAAATTGTTATTTTATATAGACTACGATATTTTCCGAGCTATTGAGACAAATAGCAGGATATTTTCGCCCCGCTCCAGTACAAAAACAATCATCCTATTAGCCCCAGATAAATGTGCGCGCAGTGCGCATGCGCGAGGCTCCTTCGGCCATTTACAACTCAATCTTATGGTAATGACGTAATGCCCGTAATCAAATTTTCCACAAACGTTTGGAAATTGGAACTGGCTTGCCATGAGGAGGGCGTCCGTTCGGCGGGCGCAGATTTTCAATAAACACTCGGATAATTGCAGATGCCGTCTGCTTCCCGTCATGCATATTTATAATTGCATCCGAAATCGAACACCCCCCACCCCATCCCCTCTCTAGACGTCTTCCGCCCGCCTTGTGAATCATCCTTTCGACGTATTGATTGTTTCGGACCGCGTCATCTTGAACCAGCATCTTTTTCGTCTCCGCCATAAAATAACAAAGCATATTTTGCATATGTAGAACAGTAGCGCCAACTTTTGAGAAACACTGAAATGGTGGAAATTTGTTATATAATTTTATGCAATAATATATGCCATAAATATCCTAGGGAAGAGAAAATTATTTTTACCCCTGCCCTGTCCGGGATGTTTTGATCCACCTCAATGATTTGGTTTATTTAACTTAGCTTGTTATGCTACTTTTGGCTAATTTGCGAAGATGCTCATGAGTGATGATATGATGAAACTGATGAATGGACACTCACAAACATCCATGCCCAGCCGGGATTCGAACTCGGGACCCCTGGCGTCGTAACGAGATACGCTAACCACTCCGAAACGGGGGCCGTCCCCCCTCAACGAAAATGGAATTGAAATAACATGTAGGCGTCTTCATTCACACTTCTAATTGTTGTTGTACACACATTGTCAATCCTTTCTGGCTAAATCTTAAAAAAATGATTCATTGATTGAATTGTGTTAGAAAAACACTGCATGTGATATATGGAGTTTTCCTGATGTGTATGCAGGGGTTTCCTCAGACTTGAAACCAAACATCCCTGATAGAGGGATGAAACGTAACGTTGTTAAGTTGTTGTTTTTTTACTGAAATATAAAATGCCTTGGTCAGCATATGCAGTGTTTTTTTTGTCATGAAAACAAGGCTTGATCGTGTAACCATAGAAGTATGTTATTTTTAGTGCTCGAAATGGACCGGAACGGCGTTCCGGTACATCAATATTTGGAACCTTCCGTTCCGGTCCGTTTAATTATTTTAGATATTTCGCTACACTTTCCTTTTCAGTGTGAACTAAATTGATAATACTCTTTAATAGTATATATATTATACAATAAATTTAAGATTCACCTCTACGTGGAAATGGTTGTTGCTTTTAATAAAGTATGATGGCGTCTGCGTTGCCTTCATATTGAGCATATGTACATTTAATTTACGTAGGTCCCCCCCCCACCCTGTTGGGCGAGTTGTCTACCATCCACGAATTGCGTCTGTTTAAATGTTAAGAGGAAGAAAATTCCAGAAGACTCGTGTTCAATGTATTTTATATACTTTATGCTTAAGTAAATATTTTGATAGAACTATTATTAATTATAATACAGCGCATCATTTCATCCTCGTCGCTCCAGAAACAAAAGAATACATCAGGAGTATAGCGTTCCGTTTCGTGAAAATTTCTAATTCACGTCCTATTTATTTTACGTCGCTTTTCTGCCACTTTTCTCTGAGGATGATATGATGATATTGAACATCCATGCCCGGCGCAGTCCAGGATTCGAACCCGAGAGCCCTGGCATTATAGCACGCTGTGTTAACCACTCCGCCGCGGAGGACGGCTTAAACCATAATAGAAAGTAAAAGACAGTGGTTAATATAATTAATGCCATAAAATAATATAAAAATATAAGTACCATAAAGTTATGAGTGTTATGTCAAAATATTGATTTAATTATTAATATGGACTCATAATAGCAAGTTATGGAAGGGTAGCTAGCTTCTCCTCTGAGACGATGTAATTGCAAATTCAAGAACTTTGGGGGGCAGCTTCGTTTGAAAATGCCTTGCTTCCCCTCCCTGAAAAAAATCCCAAGTCTTCGCTTGTTGTCAATTTTGACATCCCCAGTCCATAGTCCTTCTAGGCCCCTTGCCATAACTTCCTTTCAATATTTACAAACGGTGTTTTCCTTTCCGGGCAAAGACAAGGGAACGCGGAAGAATCAAGAGGCCCGTTATGTTGGAGGAAATCTCTCTGGCAACCGGTTCGCGACAGGATGTAGCAGCAGCAGAAGCTAACTTCCTGTCGGACGGGTAAAGGGGTAGGTAAACTCAAGGAAATAACGGGGGACGAACGTTTGGACAAGTGTTGAAGGTAAGCAAGGGAGAACTGGATCGGACAATGCGGAGCGTGTGCGGAGTGCAACAACAAACGAAGGCTTTCAATACACCCTTGTGCGTTCGTAATAGCAGGGGCCCACCACCCTGCTTTTTCCATTCGCAAACATTCTCATTGGAAGTGTTTGGAACGTTACTGGTTAGTTCGCCCCAAAAGTGCCTAAGTTACTTGTTATGTCGCATCAAAAGTAACTTACATGCCAATCACCGCTTCAAAAGTAACTAAGATGCCGGTTACATCGCCTCAAAAGTAACTACGATACCTGTCATTGCCCCAAAAGTAACTAAGTTACTGTTTACATCGCCTCAAAAGTAACTAACACACCGGTCATTGCGACAAAAGTAACCGTGATGGAGGTCTCATCTCCCCAAAAGTAACTGTTACTGTTTACGTCGCCTCAAAAGTAACTAAGATGCCGGTCGGTCATTGCCCCAAAAGTAACTCAGTTACTGGTTACGTCGCCTCAAAAGTAACTAACACACCGGTCATTGCGCCAAAAGTAACTATGATGGAGGTCTCGTCTTCCCAAAAGTAACTGTTTCTGTTTAAGTCGTCCCAAAAGTAACAAAGTTACTTATTTCTTCGCTCTAAAAGTAAGTAAGTTGCCGGTCATGTCGTCCCAAAAGTAACGAAGTATCTGTCTACGCCCCCTCAAAAGTATATAAGATGCCGGTTACTGCCACAAAAGTAACTAAGTTACAGTTACGCATTTGAAAAAGCAACTCTTGCTTTAAAGCACTCGCACACACATATATGGAGCTATTACGTGTGCAATCAACATGTTTACAAAGCTTGTCGGCGGAGATTTATCGTATTTTGTTCTAAAATGCTTCACTGTAGGACAGTAACAGAGTTTGTTTTCGTTACTTCCAGAACACAAAAAGTCTTCTTTAGCACAATAGCAACCATTTTGCTTAGCTAACATAACGTAACGTACTGCTGACGTCATGAATAACTGCAGTCGTAAAAACTTCAATCCACCTCTTTGCTACTACACATAATTACATATCTGTTAACGGATTTCGTTCTATACCCTTCTCGCGAATTACTCAATGATATAGAAGAGGTGCGCAAAGAAAGAGTATACAAATATAAAAAATGGAAATAAATTAGCAAGAAATAGCATTGGAAAGAACAAAAATGCACGAGAAATTTTCAAACATTTTGTTTTCACTTAGCATGTATGTTTATACTGGAAATAGCTAAATGAACTGTAAAAAGTATTATTTTAACATTTCGCGAATTTTTCAGGAATTCATCATCTGTCATGAATGTTTCTGATTATATATTGCAATGTTTTGTGTTATAATATTTTCTAATTAACGCCATAACTGGGCAAACAACCTGTGTAGTGTTTATAAATGTGACTGTATGTTGATCTGGGATCCCGGCTCGAATCCCGGCCTGGACATGGATGTTCTTGGTGCATGTCCCCTTTCATCAATGTCGTTACATCATCACCGATCCTAATAATTTGCGATTAGCCAAAAGTGGCAGACCACGGTGATCTATTCGGTAGGGCGTCTGACTGCCATCCGGTAGACCCAGGTTCGATTTCCGGGCTGCGTGATCTGAAGTCGGAATTTTTCCGGCCGTGACTCCGTATATAGCAGCTGCGGGCTCACCCCGCCTTAAATCAATGGGTACCAGGGGCAACCCTGAGGGTAAAAGCTGCCGGAGCGTTGTGCTGATCACGTCACCTCAAAATAGTCGAGATCGAAAATATGTGAGGCCCTACGTCCACATACCATAAATGTGCCTTCAAGTTCGAAAAACAGTTATATAGCCAGTTCAGTGGCCAGCGGGGTCGTTTAAGTGCGAAAGTAATTTCGTACGAACATTCCCTTGTGGAGGAAATTACGTAGCCGTTTTCTTTTGTGGCGGATAAGGTGATGCTACCTGCGCGAGGAAGTAGCGCCAAATGAAATATGAATAAATGATAAAGGGACCATAAATCGTCGGCTTTCCTCATTGGAGGACGCTCTGGGTTGATGCTGCATCCACTTCATTACCTCAACCGCCGTCTCCGGCGCTGCTATCTCGTTAAGACAGCCATGATACTTGGGAAGTTGACCAGGTCATAAAGAGCCGCTTCGTCCTTCAACAGGAGATGAGGCCTGACCCAAGGAAACTCCCGTCCCGCGCCGGGACCCACAAAAACAGGGGCGGACGCTTCTAAATAACTCGTAAAGCAACTTAAACGCTCGACGGCGTATGACCCTCACAAATTATTCATCCATTACGCCGAAACATCATCAACGGACGAAGGAAACTTTGGCTAAAAGTTAGGGCCCGCGGAAACGCATCAAAAATATATTGCAGCCCTCGGGCCGGTGGAGGGTTGACTGTTGGGTGGATGATCGCCTCCTGTATGGCTAATTCTCACCCTGTAATATGCTGGCATTGATTTAATTTCGCGATGCTTAGCCTCGCCCTTACAATTAATGGCGTTCTGTGCTTTGTTGAGTCTCGACAGAAGCTCCATCTTGATTTTTGGATTGAAATCTTTCAGAACTTCAAATTACAAAAAAAATTTAGTTACCATGAGTTACGTATGAATTTTAAGTAATGCTTGAAGTGGTTTCAGTCAATATCCTGAATGAATAGAATAGGCAGTGTAATTCAAAATGAATGGTGCAACTTTACTCTGTTATTATGACGTCATATTTAGAATAGAAAATCAGATAAGGCCTCAATATACAGAAAAACTCTGAAAGTTTTCTTCTCACTAAGTGGGGTTGAGCTGCTTTGCCGCTGTTCCACCAGGATCGCCAGTGTTGCAAAATGGCTAGTGACCAGTAGAAGGTGTATTGCGTGTTTGATCTATCAAGAACTGATTCACTCACAATGGTGCAAAGATATTTCCACATGCGTTTTGGTAGTAACGCATATGTTTCACCCTTCTGAAAGATATGCCAACAACTGTGAATTGTTAATGTCTTCGAAACCATGGGCAATGGCTTGCTGTCTCGTGCATAGCAAGTATATCGTTTGGATGTTTACTGCATTACACGTGGTCCCCATGTTGAATCTTTGTAATGTAAGCCATGTGAGTAAAACTTCCACAGTTTTTCTTCATGTTGATGCCTTGTCTCTGATTTTCTATCATAAATAGTAACGTCATAATAACTGTGTAAGTTGCACCATTCATTTTGAATTACCCTGTAGTAATTGTATTTCATATTATTATTATCTGTTTTTTCTCTGAGAGATGCCGGTGCGGCGTACCATTGCGTACCGTCAGAAAAAAAGTCATTGATTAATATTATTTATTTATTGAGAAAATTTCAGATACAGCACGTAGCCATTTTACACTGAAATCAGTAACAGTGAAAAGAACAAAAATAAAAATAACAAAATAAGACAAAAGATTAATATAGATAAGTCAAGATAGCACAATTAGATATTATTTAGCAACATATGTTCTGATGGTTGACCGAAAGGCGTACTCTGTGGAAAATACATCCGCACTTGATGGGAGGTCGTTATATTGAGTGGGAAGTCTGTGGAAGAGCGATCGTTTTTGAATTTCCAGTCTTGGCTTTTTTGTGTAAAATAGATTTGTGTTGCGTGTTGAGCGCATAGGCACTCGAAAGTGGAATTCCTGGAGGAGTGTGTTGCAACGGATTTTGCCATTGACAATTTTGTAAAGATACCTAAAATAATTCAGTAAAGGGCGCTGATAGGGAGTCTGTAGGTTTAGAAAGGACAGAAGATGTGGTGTTGGAAAGTTGCGTAATGAGGGAACCCTGTAACGAACTATAGCCAGGAAAAAGTTAAGAACAGAATCGATTCTGGAGAGCTGAGTGGGACATGCCACGTTTGTATAAACACATGATCTATCACGTCTGTCTTTACAGGAAATAAGGTTCTCATTTACATCTTAAACTATTAGAACTGACAGAAATATATTATTTTTTCTAAATTTTTCAACCTCTCACCGACAGAAGAAAAAAATTAGTGCAAGAACTTTCTCTTCTCCTTCTATTGTTTACGACAACTAATGTAACAAAATTGAATTTGTTCATTCATTTGGTTTATTTCACTGCCAAATTTGGCTAATCGCGAAGATAAGATGATTAATGCTGTGATGAAATTGATGAAGCGACTCTCACAAAGAACACCCATGCCGGCATTCGAACCCGTAACCTTTAACATCGTAGCGCCCCGTGTTATCCACACCGCCTCGGAGGTCAGCAACAAGGGATGGACTTTTGTACAGTGTATTAAAAAAAAGAAAAGAAAAGGATTTCCAATGTTACTTAAAATGTAACCCAGTTAATCACTTGAGATAGTAATTCTGTTACAGTTACGACTGCTTCAAAGCGAATCAAGGGATCCTGGGTTCGATCCCAGGTCGATAGGCACATTGTACAATGGTTCGGATACACCTTTCAAGTATTGATCCAGTCTACATGAGGATAAGATTGACTTAGAACATACTTTTGGTTTAAGAAGTGATCAAGTTATTTTTACTTACTATATCTTCTTATTTTTATATATATATAAAAATAGATGTATGTGTGTGTGTGGGTGTGTATGTATGTTTGTTACGTCATAACTCTCGAACGCCTGGAGCAATTTCAATCAAACTTTGTACACGTATCACTTGCAATCTGGAAAGAATACTTTGGGGGTAAGACACCCCTGGCACATCTAGAGGTGGGGTGGGAAGGGGTGACATGTAAAAATAATCGAAAACGACCGATATTAAATTCCGCACAAACAGACATCCTTGACTCTATGCAATCCCGAACAACGATAGTGTTTCTCGGGTTGTCTAACATTCAGGCTGATCAGGCTAATATGACTTTGTGTTGCGAAAACGACCGATATTAGTGGAATCCATAGTTTGCGTGACATTCCCAATGCGGTTCAACTTCAAGTTCATCACCTATCGCATGGAGGGTGAGAGGGGGTGAAAAATAAAATGCCACAAGTGACCTAAATTAGTGTCGAGTCGGAGTCGCTAAGCTAATTGGTGACATTCACATTTAAAATTAGTTACATTTTACACTATAGTTGGAATTCGTTATTTTCATGTCTAATACAAGATTGGGATAAATAAATACCCGGGCAACGCCGGGTAATCCGCTAGTTCTAGATAAGTTGTACTTTATGCGTAAATTACAAGCTGATGATAAAAAATATTATCAATAATCCTCACTAAATTACAGTTACATATTAAACATAAATATATAATAGTATATGGCTAATGAAATTCAAAGTAAACTTAGTTACTTAGAAATAAACATCAATGCCGATTTCTGTAGCGGAGTGGCTAGCACAACGCGCTAGGACGCCAGGGCCCAAGGTTCGAATCCCGGCCTGAGCATGGGCACTGCTACCCACTTATTTGGAGCAGAAAAGTCTGACTTTGTTCTTTCACCGTATGGACTGTAGGTGTAGTAATAATTCTTGGCATAGGCGGGCGGTTATCGCGAACACTGCAGTTGCTGCAAAGGTCAGAATTAGAAATTCGACACCACGACAAAAATCGAATGCAAGAGAAAGGAGAACGGGGGAAGAAGGAAGAAAATCGGAGAAGAGAAATGACACAGCAAGAACTGCAAAGTGCTGATCTCCCCCCTCTTTCTCTAAAGCCACAAATCTTTATTTGGAGGGCGCCCCCCCAACCCCCTAAAAACCTGAACAGTCCTCGAGAGAAAGGAAACGCGGTGGCTATTAGCTGACAGCCTTAATTCTGAAATACGTAGCTGCGAAATCCAAAATATTCCGAAAGTAGAGGGAGAGTGGGGTAATACGGAACGGATGGGAAAACGAAACGTAGAAGGGAGAAAGACCTTTCATAAATTTCCATTTAACTGCCACCGTTTCGGCTGCCTAGTGCCCCTGCGAGAGCTCTCTCGTCCAGTAGGGGTCATTGGGGCTTCTCGGAAGATGCCCCCCCTTCCTTTACATCCGAGGCTGGATGGATGTGGCTGTCTCTTCCAGCACCACGTGTCACCTCCCTCCCCCCTTCCAGCCTCTCGCCTTCCCTCCAGGAAAATTGCATCGGTTCCAGGATCACCTGTGTCCTCTGCAAATCCATTGAAAGGGAAACTGGCGTCACAGGAGACCTGGCCCTGGAGATATCTTAGGAAGCGGGAACACGCATGTACGAGGGTCGATCAATAAGTAAGGTAACAATGCAACAGCCGCCATCGCAACTGGTTTAACCTAATACCTTCTCTAGCGTTAAAGGACTTTATACTTGATGTTTGACAGCCAATGCTGTAACAGAAAACCAGAGTTGGTGTGAACAATATCAATTCTATCTTAACACCGGAAGGAGTGTTCCGTTGCACCAAGTCTGGTGTTACTATCCACCACACTTATTACATCATAAGGTCGAAACAATTACCAAAGCTTATATACACCAAATCCAGAAATACATAAGCCGTAGATGGGTGTCTATCTGATCATTTACTTATATTATCAATTCATTACTCATTCTCATCGTCGCGACTAATGTAGATACTAGAGATGGAAAATAGCGTGCTGTAAACAATTCACAACAAATACGAGAAAAGCGCCTTTCTAGAGTTTACTGTGGAAAGCTGAAGTGTGGTGACCTTGGTACAAAGAACGAGCGTCATTTGGAGACTGCAAATCGCAAAATGAAGCCTGGCGTTATCATGCATGAAGATTACTCAATTTCTTTATCTTTCTCTCTCCACTTCTACCTCTTTGTCACTCTCACTCTCTCCCTCTCTGTTTTTTTCTCTCTCTCTCTACCTCTCATACACACACTGACACGTAGGCTAAAGCCCCCCCGAAATTCTACAAATAACTAACTAACTCTCTAGCCTTCTTAAACCCGAAGGTTCATGGCTGCAGCAACGCAGGCCTTCCATCTTTCCCTATCTTCAGCAAGATCTATATACTCTTTTCCATCCCTACCGATTTCCCTTAGGTCCATCTCAACGTTGTCCCTCCATCTTCGTCTTGGCCTTCCTGCAGGTCTCTTACCATCAGGTTTCCCTACAAGAATCCTGTAAACTCCTCTTTCCTCTCCCATTCGTGCCACATGGCCTGCCCACCTAAGTCTTCTTGATTTAATTATTTTAATTATATCTGGACATGAATGAAATATGAATGAAATCCTACAAATATCTAATTTAAATGTTATTTTTCATTGTTAATTACAGAAATAAAGTTATAACCGCAGTAGAAACTGCATTAGATCGAAAAAGGTTTAGTGTATAATAGAGCAACCAGGTTATATTTGTATATTCTACTATTTAATCCAAAGAATTAATGGATCCACAGTTTTCAAAACTTACAGTTTTCTTTGTGAGGTAAAAAAAAAAAAGGTAAAGTGTTCCCCTGTGCATAGCACCACGCCATGAAGGCGTATAGGGGGTGTGGTGGTAACGCCCCACACTTTCTTGATCCGGTCGTGAGTGGGGGTGATGTGATCAGCATCACGCCCCTGACCGCCTTTACCTCCCAGGGTTTCCCCCAGGTACCCATGTTATTCGACGCTGGGTGGGCGCCGGGGCCGCTTCCACCGTTAGAAAAGTTCCCGGATTTGAACCGGCCGGGGATCGAACCCGGGACCTTGAGCATGGTAGTCAGACGCGTTACCGCCTGAGCCACCGCGGCCACTTTCTTTGTGAGAGGACACAGAATATAAACTTTATGAGTAAAATTTACCACTAACTGTGAAAGCCTTTTCTTGAACGATTGTGTAAAAGTTAATAACAAAATGCAATAACTATGATTTTCAGTACACTAACTACAAAATATAAGAAAAATAATGTTTTTTTATAACTTGCTGCAGGGATGAGCCCCTCTCCTACAATTCTGGCTACAGGCCTGCACACTCTCTCTCTCTCTCTCTCTCTCTCTCTCTCTCTGCTCTCCGTCGTTTCTTATCCCTCTCCGTTCGATTTTCTACATCTCTGTCGTTTTTCCTACTTCTAGCCAATAATTAATTAACGAGACTAGATGAGGAAGAACCATAAATGTCCCGTTGCGCACTCCGCACATTATTGGCCATAACACAGTCTTCGAAATATACGTGTCTGAGAGTTGCTGCTCCACCTAAATAACTGTAAGTTACTCCGGAAGTAGTGGAGTGTGAAACGTGCACACGGAAGTTCAAACGGGAAGTAAGAGGACCACAAAGATAGGGACGAGGGTAGTTACCTAGAATCGTGGGAGAATCTTCACTTTCCTTATTTTCTTACGTGCTCGCCGCTTCCCAAGCACAAAGCCCATCCCTACCCCACATCCCGTTCGCTTCACATGTCCTTTTCATCCCTCTAACCTTTTGGGCCTACTCGCCACCTTACGGTACATCTTTTGACCTTCTCTTCCCCCTCTTTTATTTTTTTTACCCCATTCGTACCCTCATTTTTTATTTGATACGTCATTTTTAGGCCGTTCTTCATCCCTTTCTTTTTTCATGTCGATGTAACCCGTTAGTTTGGGTTGGAACGTACAACTTTCTGGAACATATGTTGCAGTTTTGCGAGCCATTTTTATGAAACCTTTTCATTTTTCTTTCTTTCTTTAGAACCTCTCGACCTTTGTACTTGTTGCCTTTGTTCAACAATCGAATTTCAGTTGACATATTTTATATATAACCCGTCCCCGATCACTCTAAACGAACAGGGTTCCTATACGCACACACACACACATACACGCACGCCATGTCAGGTACATAAAAGATATAACGTACTGCTGCTAAAATATAACCTTCCTATCTCCATTCCATGCACTTTATACACCGGGAACAATATTGGTTTGAATAACAAAAAAATTGTTTCTAATAACGAAATATTTGTTTAAATAGGCGACAAAGTATTATTCAGGTGTACCAAATTATTTTAGTAATTGTTCACCTGGACCAAATTTGTTTTAGTAATTGTTCAGGAGGACCCAATTCTTTCAAGTAATTGTTCACCAGGACCTAATTATTTTGAGTTATTGTTCACCAGGACCCAATTATTTATACTAATTGTTCAGCAGGACCCAGTTCTTTAAAGTAATTGTTCAGCAGGACCCAATTCTTTATACTAATTGTTCACCAGGACCCAATTCTTTCAAGTAATTGTTCACCAGGACCTAATTATTTTGAGATATTGTTCACCAGGACCCAGTTCTTTAAAGTAATTGTTCAGCAGGACCCAATTCTTTATACTAATTGTTCACCAGGACCCAATTCTTTCAAGTAATTGTTCACCAGGACCTAATTATTTTGAGATATTGTTCACCAGGACCCAGTTCTTTAAAGTAATTGTTCAGCAGGACCCAATTCTTTATACTAATTGTTCACCAGGACCCAATTCTTTTAAGTAATTGTTCAACAGGACCAAATTCTTTCAAGTAATTGTTCACCAGGACCTAATTATTTTGAGCTATTGTTCACCAGGACCCAATTCTTTATACTAATTCTTCAGCAGGACCCAGTTCTTTAAAGTAATTGTTCAGCAGGACCCAATTCTTTATACTAATTGTTCACCAGGACCCAATTCTTTTTAGTAATTGTTCAGCAGGACCCAATTCTTTCAAGTAATTGTTCACAAGGATCCCATTCTTTTCAGTAATTGTCCAGCAGGACCAAATTCTTTTTACTAATTGTTCACCAGCACCAAACTCTTTTGTAGTAATTGTTGATTCTGTGCACCAGAATCCTACTCATTCTAGATTTTTTTTTACCAGGACTAAATCCCTTTAAGCAGTCGTTCACCAGGACACAATTCTTTTAAGCAATTGTTCACCGGACCAAATTATTTTTAGTAATTGTTCAGCAGGACCGAATTGTTTTTAGTTATTGTGCACCAGAAATAAAATTATTTTAGTAATTGTTAATCAGGACCAAATTCTATTAGTAATCGTGTTCATTTGACTACAGATACCAAATAATTTGGTCAATATTACCAAGTTTAACAAAGAATAGCACATTTCTTGTTTATGGTTACCATAAAGCTTAACCAAAAGTGTTTTGTTAATTCATGCAAATTAGATTTTTGTGTGCATGCTATTTTTTTGTTTTTATAAGTTGATTTATTTAACTTTTCAGATAGAGTAACTAGTTCATACTCAAATTATAACGGCCTCCCCGATGGCGCAGTGGTAGCGTCGTTGCCTTGTAATCAAGGGGTCCCGGGTTCAATACCTGGTGGAGGCACATAGTGGTTCGGATCCCACTTTAAACTGTAGGTCCAGTCCCGATTAACCTTACTGTGCACAAAGTGGACTTAAAACACCAAATCAAACCAAAATCAAATTATAACAAGACTAAATCAAGACGGTGCATGTAAATCTCACCATTGGTCTTTCACCTTCGACTTGACCTGCTTGCTGGTCTCTTACCATTAGGTTTCCGGGGGAGGGGAGGGGGAGTACTCTCTCTTCGAGACTCGATACCGAGACTAGAACGAGATGCTGACTAGTCTCGTCTCTAGTCGATACAATTCCTAAACGCATCTGCGTGCGTCATTAGACAGTGTCTCCAACTTGAATCCATAATTATTCTTTTTCCCCCTCTGGGCGATCTCCACCTACCGGAAGATGTTTCCAGGAAACTTCCGCATTCCTTAGAGATGCAGAAAATTAATCCACTTGGAATTGAAATGCAGTTTGGCCTCCCAAGTAATGCCACCGGAGGGGGCGGGGGGGATGAGGCGGAATGAAGAGAGGGGGCAGAGGAAGGCCATCGGGATTGGGAATGGGTGGGAAGTCGTGATAGGAGAGCGCCAGGAATTACTGCGGCTAACTGTGGCGAGGACGTCGTATCACCTGTCAGGGTTGCCATCTCTGCATATTTCACACCAGTATCAGTTAAATTTTCATATGTTGTGTGTGCATTTTGCATAGTGGTCCCGGGTTCGATTCCTATGGATGTTTGTGAATGTTCTTTCATCTTCGCTATTAGCCAAAAGTGGCAGAAAGGCGAAGTAAAATAAACCAAATCAAGCAATCAAAGCCAGAATTTCATCTAGCAAGGTCATGCGTCGAGCGCGTTCACAGCAGTGATGTGCGTCTACGCGAAAACAACGATAGTCTACATTCTACACGTAGACTATTTTATACACGTCGATATGTATAATCTATGTAATCTATGTAAACAACATGGCGAAAGGTGATAACTTAACAAAGGGCGCCGTGGAATTGAAAGAAAATTATACTACGTATCAGTTGCTGATGTGTGAAGAGAACTTTTCATACTCTATCTTTCAAATTCGAACAATTTCTCACCTAGGAAGATACCTAATATAGGAAATATTCTAGTGTTTTATGGAAAGAAGACCACTCTTGCCTCACGACTGCCATCTGTTGTTGTTTTTTGCATACTATTGACCTTCTTCCATAGTTGATGATAGAAGAGAAGAGAAATTTTGTTGTAAATAGGATTCTTTTCATTTCGTTAGGAACCAATATAGTTGAAAATGTCACTTTCCTTTCATGAAAGCCTTGAAAATTAATTTTAACGCACTTTAGATTGTCTACGTAGTCTATGTAAACTACAACTCAATGTAATCTACGCGTAGATTACGTGTAGACAACGCATGTAGACGTAAACTTATAGTCTACGGCACATCACTGGTTCACAGAGCCGACAATGGTGGCTCAGAAAAAAAAGACTCAAGTTGGCAACACTATTGAATAAGAAGAAGGCACCTTCTTTCCACCTTTGAGAAGGATCGAAGGGTAGCTGTTACCTCCTATAGACCAGGATTTTCCCCAAATCTACTTTCACGGAAGGCAACTTGCGGCGAGGGTTGAGAAGCCAGCGGTATTGCTAATGAGAAGTCTTCGGGGGAGGGGTGGGGGGGATAAAATAAGAGGGGGAGGAATGCCAGCGTCGCCTTCGCAACCTCAGAATCGTTCGTCACCAATTGTATTAATTAAACATGCCTTCACATCGTGAAAGACACTCTGATTATATGATAACGCCCGCGACGTTCGCATTCCAACGCTTTCCTAATTAGTAATGAATCAGCGTCGCTAGAAAGACCGAGGCGACCAGCAGGCAGAGGGGAGCCCCCCCCCCCCCCAAGAAGGAATTTGAAAATTTAATATTACCTTTTGGTTCCTATATCAATCGTCACTTTCCTCAGAAACCGTGTCAATAATTTATATCAATTTGTTTAAATTTGGCATCCCTTTTCTACCTATCGAGGTTAACCGCGACGGTGCTATTCTTCCTGTATTTGTTATATTGTTCATCTTGGTGACGTTGACAGAGAATTTTGGTTCTTTGGGTTCAAAGCTGCGGAAGTGATATTTTCAGTTGTATGGTTTCGGTAAACATTCCTTTTATGCTCTCTCTTTCTATCTCATTGTTCTCATTTTCTGTGTTTCAAAATTCTTTTACCTCACTATCCCTTTCCATTCTTCCCTCCTTATCGATTTCTGTCTTCTGTCATCCTTTCTTACCCTGTTTCTCTCTTCTTTCTTTTTGTTTTTCTTTCTATCTCTTTGTTCTTTGTTTCTCTGTATATTTCTTATCATCTTTCAATCTCTTTCCTTCTTTCTTGCACCATACTTTTTCTGTTCCATTTCTTGTACTCGCTCCTTCTCTCTCTCTAATCTATCTCTTTCTTAGTTTCTTTAATCTCTTTCTTAACCTGTGCTCTTTCTCTCTGTACTTCATTTTCTCGCCATTTCTCTCTCTCTCTCTCTTCCTTTCTGTATCTATTTATTCTTGCTTTCTCTTTCTTTCCTACACTGTTCCCCTATCCACTTCTTCTCTCTCTTGCATTACCATTCTATTCTTTCTTTCTTCCTTTGATCAACTATGTCTTTCGTCTACCTTCGACCTCTCTATTTCTTTTTGTCTCTTTTTCTTATTTCTTTCTCTCTTCCTTATACTGTTTCTCTATCCATTTCATCTTCTTGCTCTTTCGTTCTTTCTAGCTTTCTTTTTATCTTTCTCTTTATTCTTCCTATCTTCTCTTTCGTCTGTTCTTTCATCCTCTTCCTTACTTTATCTTCCTCTTCTCACATTCTACTTCTCTCTCTCTCTCTCCTTTATCCTTTCTTTCTCTTTCTATTTATCCCCTGCGTCCATGATTCTAGTTCTGCTATTTTGAAAATTTATCATGGGTAAGGTATAGAGCAGTGGTTTCCAACTTCAAAAGGTCCGAGGGCCAAAATTCTATCCAGCAGTTGATTGGGGGCGCATTTTTTGGGGGGTTGGGATTAAAAATTACAAAAATTGTAAGTACTGAACTGAAAATGTAGTACTTTCGCATGATCTAAATTTCTAAAATGAGGCAATAAAAACAATTGAATCACAAATCAAAATTGTATAATTACAATTTATTTCACAAAACACCAATACTTATGGATGAATTGAAAGAAATGAAAAACACATCATACAAATTAGAATCCTTCATATAGTAAGTGTTCAATGTGAAAATTGAGGCCGATATGTTTCTTTTATTAAAGTTGTATTTGAAAGTCTCAGAAGGTGAAGCAGTGAAGAATCTGCCAGTCGGCTTCTGTAACGGTTCTTGATGAACTTCATCGAAGAAAGAACACTTTCACACGTTCACGGGCGAGTCCATTCCGCATAGCGAAGGAATTGAATGCATGGTGTGAAGAGAAAGTTACGTCACTTTAGATTCTTCTGTTGATCATTATTGACTGCAAAATAAATTCTACCTGTGATATTGTCTTTCTTCACAGAGCTTCCATTCCTTCAGTAAAAATACAACGTATTTTAATAAAAACACAAAATTAATGTATTTTGCAAACTGGCTTCGCGGGCCGCCAGTTGGAAACCCCTGGTCTAGAGGAATGCTACGATAATTTACGGCGAGCCTTCTCCCTGGTGGGAACGCCCCTTACTTTAGTAGCCTACATTATTTTCCATTTTTATAATAAATAGAATAGGGTTTCAGGTTTCAAGGAACCCAAGATGTTACAGGTAACAAGTACATCTCGTCCTACGGGCCATTGCGCCACTAGCCACTGCGCATACGTGGTGATCTAGAAAGGGGCTGCAGCCCTCGCCCCTCTCTAACATCGCCACTGCACCGCATATGCTCATTTCCCCATCTCTTTCATTTCTTAAGGCTTCATAGAGAACCAATTTGTCTTTATACCTCTTTTTAGGAGCTCTTGTCCCCCTCCCCCCCACGTACAATCAGTTATGTCGGGAGGGACAATGCAATGTTCGTCGTTAAATCTTTATTTGTTTGCATTGCGCGGCCGTTTTCCTCTCTTCAATTTGGAGTTTGCAGCCCGTTCCTACCTCTTTCATTACGGCCCCGTTGTGAAGACGCATTTGTTCGGGGTCTCGCTTATCGCACACGACTCTAGCAACCTTCGTGTTCTGTCAGCACGAGTGCCTTCATCGTTAGGTTAGGTTTTGTCCTTTTTAGCATAAATACAGTTCAAGATGTATTGTTTATGCTAAGAAAACTAAACGCAACAAGCCTAACCTAACACCGAAGGTATATAGCCTAACAAAGCATTCCGCGATGACGTCAGAAGACGTGGTTGCCAGAGGCTTGTGGGACAAGCGAGACCCATTTCTCCCTTTTCATTCGTTGGCTTTTACTAGCCGTTGATGCGTGTCTCTCTCTCGCTCGAACAATCCCAGGCGTTTGGTGATCTCTCTTCGTTAATAACAAGAGTTGCCTATCGTTACATCTCCCCCCCCCCCCTCCCCGAAGGTATCGCTACTCCATTACTTACACCTTAGCAACGCTCTTGCCGTTAAACAGTTCCGTCGCTCTGTCGATAGGTGCTGCCATCTTGTGAGGCGACGCTTCACTACTCCTGGTTCCCGCACATATTCTTTCATTCAAGGTTCAACACTTCTCTCTCATTGCATGTATCGTATCTTTAGCCTCGTATGTTAATGTATCAACACGTTTTACCACTAAGGGGTAATCTGTGAGGCTTCGATCACAGTGAGTGCTTGAGTAAACCCAGAGGGTTCCGGGTTCAATTCCTGGCGTGTCGAACTTCGTGGCGGAGAGGTTAGCACAAGCAGATAAAACGCCAAGGGTCCCTGGTTCGAATCTTTGTGAGGGTCCCTTCATTGATTTCATTATACACTCATCCTCATCTTCGCGATTAGACAAAAGTGGTAGAAATGCGAAGTAAAATAAGCTAAATGAATCAATCAACTCATCCTCGTCGTCGCGATTAACCCACGGAGGCAATAAAGCGACATAAAATAAGGAAAATACAAATGCAAGAATTTTCAGTGAACCTAAGATTCCGCTATCATGTTATGATCAAGAGGTTCGGAGTTCGAATTACTGAAGAGTCATATTTCACAATTTCGATTTCAATTTCGGTTGTTTTACGTCGCTTTTCTCGCTCATACGTTAATCGTGCCGATAAGGATGAATGGTAAATTTTATATTTTTACGTTACTTTTCTGCCACTTTTGGCTAATTGCGAAGATATGGATGAGTGATGATATGGAATAGGCAAACTGACAAAGGACATACAAGTTCAGGCCGGAATTGGAATCCCCTGGCGTCGTGCTAGCTACTCTGGCACTGAAGTTGGCTCTTCATCCTCGTGATTAACCTAAAGAGTTCGAAAATAGACGTGAACATGCATACAAATAGAAAAAAAAATACCATGTTTGGGTGAATAATATTTTTCCTTGTGGGCCGACAGTACAACACAGCTCTCGGTGAATACCACTTCTCGCCAGAGATGAGCTGACAATGTTATGGCGTTCCTTACAGGTTAATGCTCGACATTCCGAAGCGACGCATCTGTTTGTCAAGTGGTGTGAATAATTTATTAACATTAATGAAACGTTTGAGCAAATCTTGTAGTGTATTCAAAATCCACATAAGACGAACTTCAATCAGCTCTCCTGCAGAGTCAGTGCAGATGGACATACGACAAAATATGCAAAGTGAGCGCAGATGGACATATGACAAAATAACATTCAACATAAAAAAGAAAATTATCTTCAGAACATACCGAATGGTCTGATATTAAAATTACCCCAACGCTGAGAAATGGCTCGATTCTTTCATCGTTTCAGTCCTTTGGAGCTCGTGAAACAAGCGCAATTTACCAATAAATCGCCCTGTATATGAGACTTCAAATGGACCCATCTAACTCTTCCAGCCTGACCACTTATTACGGAAATATACAGCGGGAGCCTCAGAGAGAGTCTATCCTTGACGACAGAGCCATCTAGCGAGCATCCTGGCCACGCACTATATTGTGAGTTTATTGCGTCATTTATTTGTGTCGAGATGCCCAACGTTGCAAGACTGCTCGCGCCATTTTTATTCAGGTTTAGGGCCTTGTTCAGATCGTAAAAGCGACTAAGATCCGATGGAAGTTGGCGATGAAGCGTAGAGTGCGCTGTGCAGAAGTGGCGGAAGGATATTTACTGCACGATTAGGGGGGAGAAAACACTTAACGATCGTACTTGAAGAGAGGGGAAAGGAATACGCGTGTGCTACAAAGGCTCGGAATTATTGAAACACCTTTCAAATGTAGTCCTTGTAATGTTGGGAAGATAAACGAACTGGAGCTGAATTATTTCGTGGAACGGACCTGTAAAAAGACTGGTCAGCACTTGGCAGGCGAATCGACGAAGGGGGCGAGGTAACACTTTACTATAGGGGTGACGGATTTTTTACTTTTTACAGAAGAAAGTACTTACGAAAATCATTTTCTGTAGCGTTGTGGAAGTTCGTGAATGTAGTTTTGGTCCATTTTAATGCGAATGCATGTTGTTTTCTGTGAAAATCTCTGTCCGACACGCTGTTTCTGCTGCCGCCATTTGCTTTCTGCACGAGAGCACAATGTTCCGTGTGTTAGATGACGTAAACCCCGTAGTCAGTGTTTCAAACTCGCCGTGTTTTCACTATAACATGACGTGTCGAGTATTTTTTTTAACTATGCTTGTCTAACCTAACCTAACCTAACCTTACGGAAAATGGTTTGTGGGGCTAACGTCAATGGTTTGTGGAGCTAACGTGAATTTTTTGTGGGACGAACGTCAATGGTTTGAGAGGCTAACGTCAATGGTCTGCGAGGTATTAGAATAATTTCAAATCCGGGCACGAAAGTAGGTATTTTCCGGTGAACAAGGTTGCAACACTGCATAAATCGACAAAACACTCTCTCAACGCGCGATGAACCAGTACGCTATCGCCATAATGTGTGTTACAGAATCTAAATAACGAGTAACAGTAAGTACTCGTAAATGTAGGAAATATACTTTTTTTCGTTAGAAATTCATTATTTCACCTAAAGAAATGTTCCGGCAATGCAGAATAGTACGCTAGCAATGTAAGAAAGTGCGAAATAAATGATTTATAGGTGTCACTCCTATAGTAAAGTAGTACCGGGGGCGATTAGGCAACCGCCCCTCCCAACCACCAAGGTTGTGGATATATATTATTATGCCTGATAGTTTCTTGTAGATTCAAATGTTCTGTCTTTTATCACCGAGGTAACAAGATCGAGAATACTCTCTAAGGTATGATTGATTTGGTTTATTTTACTTCGCTTTTACACTTTGGGCTGATCGCGGAGATTAGAATGAGTGATAATATGATGCAATTACAGACATTCACAAGGAACACCCATGCTCAAGCCGGGATTCTAACCTCTGGCGTCGTAGCGTGGTGTGCTAACCACTCTCCACGGAGGCTGGCTTTAAAGTTTGATTTATGTCCACTCATAATACGCTAATTGATGTGGCACTGCAGTTTAAATTTGATTACGAACCATTGTGTATATATATATATATATATATATATATATGATAATTCCGTTTACTTTATAGCAAATGGGAGATATTATGATAATGATTTAGTAAATAAAACTTACCGTACGTAACGAAAGTCCATAGAAATTTTGTTCCAATGTGTCACGTGTAAGGTGGATTAAATGTTTACAATTTTATGTTTATTCGTAGTTCAAAATTGGAGGATTTGTATTGTGAAAAATCAAAATTTTACCACCATCTAAACAGAGTCATCTATTGGGGAAATAATGGAACTACACATTTTATTGTGAAATTTAGGCAGTTAATATTGCTGTTTTCTGAAAAAGAAAAAAGGAGACGTGATGGGTAAATTATTTAAGACGACAGTCATTTGCGAGACAGCCAAACCCACGTCGACCAGTGTTATCAGACATTTGTAACATATTTATGCAATTTTCAACCTTATAAAACATCTCGGG
Organism: Lepisma saccharinum; assembly: GCF_977018435.1. Taxonomy (NCBI): domain Eukaryota; kingdom Metazoa; phylum Arthropoda; class Insecta; order Zygentoma; family Lepismatidae; genus Lepisma; species Lepisma saccharinum. The sequence goes on along the minus strand of NC_139256.1, from coordinate 13,484,703 downwards.
ATGCTATCTCACAACCGTAACAACCCGTATAAGGTCCGTGGGCCGCGTGTTGAAGACCACCATCTCGGAGCATCCCTTTCTCCGTCTTCGGATAAGGTCCACTTTGCAGCATCATCTGGTTCTCCCCCTTGTTAGTTCCGGCTGATCGATGAAGATCGGACTCTGGACCTCAGGAAAGAGGCTGCTTAGGAAAGGGTTTAAGGAAGAGGAGGGGGAAGGGGAGATATACATAAACTGCAGCGCCTTCCCTCGGGCAGAGGAAGGTCTGACTGGAAATCCAGGTTTCCGCAATTGATGCTGGTAACCGCGGCAGGAATTCCACTCAAACTGCTGGAATTCCGCTTCGTGTATTCAAAGGGTGAAACTGGGCCTAGGATGAGAGCAGAGAGGAGATTAATGGCATTAGGATCATCAGCAGACGTCATGTCAAGGGCTCTTTGTGTTGCAACGGTAAAAAAGACATTTTTAGAGAAATTCTAGGTGTGATTTCATAGGTTGTCGATAGATGTCACCTTTTACGATCATATTAGCTAAACGTTGCTGAAGTTTAAAGTGATTTCCGAATCACAATTTTTCAATGACCATTAATCGAACCTTGTACCCTATAATTGCAAGCCTACACCTTTAGTCACTAGGTGCTTTTTTATAAATTGCCAGTCTTACATGAAGGGATTTGTCCAATACAAATAACGAACCTGGAACCTTACTTTTTGATCGACCCTCGTATATGTATAATTATTACAGGATTAACGATATTTATAATCATGAGATTCAGAGTTCCATACCTCGACTCAAATCCCTCTTTTTAGTCCTTTAGTATATTGAGTTTTATAGTTCTTACTTTGAGTTTGTGCACAGATAAGCTAACCGCTACTGGATCTACAATTTAAAGTGGAAACCGATTCACTATGTGCCTCGACCGGGTGCCGAACTCGGGACCCCTCGATTATAAAGCGACAACGTTTCACTACGCCATCGGGGAGGCCAGGCTTAGCGTATTAATTTGACTCAAATGTTCCCTAACTCAGTATTGTGGAATGTTTTCATTTAGAGTCCTGTCTGGCTAAGAACCTGCGCGGGGACCGCCTTTATGGCAGCGACCCACTGTTGCCGCGTTTATCTACGAAGAAACTTGCGGTCAAACATCCAATTAGGTCAACATCTGCTCCCTGTGTGGGCAACAAGCGGCAACCTTAGTATCCCTCCTCACAGCAGCAGCCAGAGGGGAAGTAGAATTTTGTCGAAATAGCAGTTCTGCACTGTGAATGGGGGCGGGAGATAGCTTAGCTAAGGCATACACTCTGGCCCGGCTTTCTCTGGAGCAAGCGAACGAAAACAAGTCTGTGCGGAAGTAGTCACGTGGGACGGCTCCACCAATAAACACACGGGAGGGAATGGGATTGCGTTGAAGCGGAAAGCGACTGCAGTTACCAGGCTTCCCAACAGCATGTACTGCTTCACTCTGCCCACTCGATTTCCTCCCCTTGTCTGCTGCTATGCACGGCCTTGCTCCAGAGATAACTGATATTGATTGATTTTTGTAATGTATATAGCGTCACTTTTCTTCTCCTTTTGGATAATAGCGACGATGAAAAGGAGTGATAATAAGATGAAATTGATGATAGGACACTCACAAAGAACACCGGGAATCGAACCCGGTACCCTTGGCGTCGTAGTACGCTGTGCTAACCACTACACCACGGAGGCCTGTTCCTTTAACCTGGCAAGAAAGCCTTCTTGCTGCAGTAGATTGCAAAGTGTACATGATGCATAGGAATTACCAAAACACTGCGTCCCTACCAAGTGCCAGCCTTTGTTGTTGCCGCGGGGAGAAAAATGGCCAAGCCGAAAGGGGGGGAAGGGGGTTCTTTATTCTCTGGGCGTTCCCCTGTCCATTGCATGAGCCAATAAAGAGGTGAGAGCTGGTTCCGGGCCGGCCCATTGTGACAGCTGGTCCCGCTGGTCTGAAACAGAGCGAGAAGAGAATTGAGAAATATGAGCCGGGGAGTAGGGGAGGGGGGGAGGGAGAAGGACCGGAAGTGGACCGAGATTAGGATGAGGAAAGGACAGGAAGAAAGTGGAGGAAGGACGGTACTGTAAAGGGGAATGCAGTGGAAAAAGCAATACAAATCTATGGATCAAATCTCTGATGCTTGCGCGACTTTTAGCAGCTCTGACGACACTTCCAATTTTTGAATTTGAATTGCTGAAGTCCATTTTATGCACAGAGAGGGTAATCGGGACTGGACCTACAGTTCTAAGTCGGATCCGGACCATGTATCTCCACCGGGTACGATGCTTCTAAAAACTTGGCCCCTCTGCGCCGCTTTTCAACCTGGTGGTGAAATTATGAACTACTTTTTATCATCAGCATTCCCTTACCTGTGGTCTTCATATCCTCTATAGCAAGTTTCAGCGCAATCCGTTGCTTCGAAAGGGCTTCAAAGGGCTCTGGGTAGGGCAAGTTTCATTGTGGCCACTCAGTACCTGCAGTAACACACAGAAGTTGCCATGAAGTTACAATGCTCCTTGCTAATTTACCTGGAAGCAACCGTTTTTTATTTAAATTTGAATGAGGTTGGTGAACCAAGTTTGGCCCTAGTTAAGCTTCTAGGGCAATTTACAAATCTCTAATGAGAGATGAATCTCTGAAATTAGGAAAAAATAACTCCTATAACTAATTAACAACGTGTATCAAATGAATATTTTGTAACATTGCTTGTACCTTTTTTTTTTAAAAAAAAAAAGTACAAAACCGTTAGATCTGTTCCCCAAGTTGGCCCACGGCTTATAGTTGGCTTAGAAAATGATGCTTGCGCTCAAAGAAACATATTTATTCATGATTATTAACGTTTGTACATATTATAGAGAAAATTGTTGGTGTCAAACTTTTGATTGTTGACATGCAGTAACGACGAATAGCCGACCTCCATGGAGGAGTGGTCTGCACAGTCCTTTTGACGCCGGGTGTTCCAAAAGAACTTAAATAAAATGGCTGCTGGCAACCCGATACAGTTCGTTTTCTGCACCGTGCACCTGAGGGGAACTGGGTATATTAATATAGTGCCATTTGTTAGCTGTGTTAAATACTAATTCGTAATGTTGGCCACTTTGGGAACAAGGGAGGGCTACCTTTGGCTCACCTATCTATTTTATCACACATAAAGACAGCTAATGATTATAAGCTCCAGTTGAGTGCATTGCATATTACCTTTTTACTTGTTCATGTAATAATAATAATAATAATAATAATAATAATAATGTTAATTTGCCCATTTAATCATATTATTATTAATAGACACATTAATAAAGTGATCAAAAAGTCACGCAACCCATGAAGGGACTATAAAATATGTTGGAAATGACCACCATTCAGTTCCTCACACATGTGCATCCTGGGCCTCCCCGATGGCGCAGTGGTAGCGTCGTCGCCTTGTAATCAAGGGGTCCCGGGTTCGATTCCCGGTGGAGGCACATAGTGGTTCGGATCCCACTTTAAACTGTAGGTCCAGTCCCGATTAGCCTTACTGTGCACAAAGTGGACTTAAAACACCAAACCAAATCAGTCACACATGTGCATCCTTTTGATCATGTTCCTGAAGACCCTCTGGAGTGTATCACATGAAATGTTGTCCACAGTACGTTGAATATTCGTCTTCAGTTCATCCAAAGTGTGTGGATGCGTTACGTTGGCCGCAGACTTCAGAAATCCCCAGAGGAAAAAGTCCGGAGTGAGATCGGGAGACCTGGGCGGCCATAGTGGCTTCGTAATGATGCGCCCAGGTAACACAGATTCAAGATAGTCATGCTCACACGAGAGGTATGGGCTGTTGCACTGTCCTGCTGAAACCATGTTCTCTCCTTTTCCTCGTCAGTCAGAGAGTCAAAGAATTGCGTGACTTATGGCAATTGCTGCACTGATATCCGTTACCTTGTCTTCTGTGAGAACTTTTGGTCTACCACTTCGGGGTGCATCAACCACACTCCCTGTATTGAACTTATCATACTGATCACATCACCCCCACTCACGACCGGATCAAGAAAGTGTGGGGCGTTACCCCCACACCCCCTATACGCCTTCATGGCGTGGTGCTAAGCACAGGGGAACACTTTACCTTTTTTTTTTTACCTTTATACAGACGTTTAATTGTTGATTTCTTCGGAGGTGTCTTCTCAGGATACGCGGTGGTTCCGTAACTCGAACTCCGTATGGACTGTTCCTGAATGAAGATCCGTTCCTCAAGTGAGTACTCCATCCTGCTGTGGACCTCTACACTGCTTCTTGCCTCAACTAGCACCATCAGTCACCTGCAACACAATAAAAACAAATGTTACATGGGTTGCGTGACTTTTTGATCACTCTATTATTAACCAATTAATTATTATTATTATTCTAACACGCTAGATACGTGACTTGGGGTTATCATCGCAAAGTTACAAACATTTTTTTACAGCGTACCCTCACCGGCAATAAAAATAGAACACCTACATCCTGAAATATTCGATTTCCTGCATGACGTTTTGTGGGTTGCCCAACTCTAAGGCGATGACGATTTAATAGCAGGTTCTACCACAGCGATAGAGGTAGGCAACACCCATAAAGCATCGCTTGGATCTAAGCGTCCCGTTGTTATTCCCGCTGACTGTACATTGATTAAGGTAACTGTACACACAGAAAACTAAATGCATCATATAGATGGATGCACCAGCATGCATGGATTGATGCACTAAAGTGTGTTTTATGGCTTCTTCAAAGAATCAGATTGACATTTGATGCATTTGGATGTATTTTTGCATGTCGTGAAAGAAACACCAAAGTGCATCATTTGATTCAGAGATGCACTTCAATGCATCAGTTGATGTTCCTCGATGCACCTTCCTGCATCTTTTTGGATGATGCACTTAAACGTTTGGTCTGAGCTACAGAGTTTATGTAGCTCAGACGAAACGTTTAAGTGCATCATCAAAAAAGATGCATTCTGGTGAATCAAAACGCATCAACTGATGCATTGAAGTGCATCTCGACTGAATTAAATCCTCACTTGAAACAAATGATGCATTTTGGTGTTTCTTTCACGACATACAGGAATGCACCCAAATGCATCAAATGTGAATCTGATTCTTTGAAGAAGCCATAAAACACACTTTAGTGCATCAATCGATGCATTCTGCTGCATCAATCGATATGATGCATTTAGTTCTCTGGCCGTTATTTAAAAAACTGTTTTATTCATTTTGTACGGTTACTTTTCCACACAACTTTTTACAGTGTTGAAGAAACAGTAAAGACAAAAGTAAACCACAGCAAGAGAAAAAAAATTCCAAGAAAAGAAACAAAGGAGAGCATAACGGTTGACCGAACACAGTCCTACAACTGTAAAATACATTTTCAAAATTCTGAATATAAATTTCCCTATAAATAGAAGCCGGGGAGGCGGTGTGCAAGGTTTATGCCTTTGGCGCGGTCCGCCCGTCGATGATAAAACGTTCGGAAGATTGGTTGAGCCGAACCGAGGGGGGATGGGGGGCGTCTTGGTTTGTAGCCACCAAGTCTTGGAATCCATAGCATTGCCCCCCGCGAACCCCCCCACATGTTGCACTTCCAGCGTTCAACTCGGCAGTTTCAATTTCGTCCGCTATTCCTCCCTTAGGAGAAGATCTCGTTATAAGCCTATTTCGACGCGGGGGGCGAATTCGTGACTTTCCTCGTATCGTTTTCTCTTTCTTTCCACCGGCACGAAAATTGCCAAAGAAATAATTTCTATGTTTTTCTCCTTTATTTCTCTCTGCGTTTCCTTGTTCGTCTTGATGTACGACTCGGAATAATTCAAAAGCACCGGTGAAGAGAAGGAGTTAGTTCCCCCCCCTCTCCCCCAGTACGCCCTGATCCCCTGTCTTGTAGGCTCTCGTATGGAAAAGGAAACAAGTGATAGTCGCTAGTGCCTTAGGACAGCGTAGCTGATTAGGTCTGACGAGAGAAAGATTGTTGTTTTTTCGTGAGCAGTTTCTGTTTTCCGAGTGGAAATATTTTGCCTATACTCTTTCCTCGTTATTTCACCTTGCAAACTAACAAGCTGTTCCAACCCACCCACACTACATCTTTCTTCTCAATTCTCATTTTCCCTTTTCAAGTTAAAGATTAAGTATATTTAATTTGAATTATATTGAAATATATTAGCCGCGGTTGCTCAGTCATGTAGACATCCGTGGCGGAGTACCACGCAACAAATAGTAATTACACTGTTAAAAGATAAAAATTCAATATGCTGACCAAGGCAGTAATTTATTTTTTTTATAAAACATAAACTAAACGTAACGTTTCAACCTTCTAGCAAGGTCTTCTTCAGACTCTGCACCAAGTACAAATGTAACAAGGTACAAAAACAGGACGATATATATACACGAAAATACTCCCCTCCAGACTATTAGAAAGTTGTTCTGGAACAATCTAGCAGGTGGCTTTCCCTTGTCAACTGTACTATCACCTGAAAGTGAATGTGGTTGGACTCTTTATCTCACGCTCTATTTCCTTCATTCTTCTTCCTTCTTCTCTCCTCTTTCTCTCTTGTCCTTTCCACACTTTCTAACACCTTCTTCCATTCTTTGTTTAACTTCAGTCCCCCATTCCAGTTCATTGTGTCTTCTTCACCTTTCTTCTCTATTTCCTTGGCCTCCTTCCATTTTCTCACTAGCATTCTCTTCTTCCTTCATATCTGCTTAGCCTCATCCCACTCTATGTCATGTCCTGTTTCTCTCGTGTGTTTAAATATCGCATGTTCCTCTCTTTTAAGTCGTACATCATCCCTATGTTGCTTAAACCTATCTTTCAGCCTCTTTTTTCGTTTCTCCTATGTACACACTCTGACATTCTTTACATTTCTCTTCGTAGATAATCCCTTCCTCTTCCTCTTCTCTGTTTTCCTTTTTCTTGTTTGCATTCTTCGCTATTCTTAAGATGCTTCTCCCTCCCTTCCTGTAAGTTTTAATGTCCACTTTCCTAAGCACTTCGCATATCTTTTCTGTGGTCTTCCTCATACTCCTTATTCCAAACCTCCTCTCTTTTAATTTCTCTTCCTCTTTTTCTTTCTCTTCCAATTCTCCCCTGCCGCTTTTCTTCCTTCTTCTGTTTATGCCTTGGTCAGCATATTGATTTTTTTATATAATGGAAACAAGGCTAAATGGTGCTATAATGTTAAAAGATGTACCATTAACAGCACCAATGGATATAAAAATTATTCCCAGAGAATTAATGTTTTATATGGAGATCGCTATTCATACATTCTATAGAACTGTGCAACATACTTATGACAGTCCTTCTGTCAGACAGATTTACAGAGAGCAACTTTACGCAAATATAATAACCGTTCGAATTGAAAGAGAAAATCCAAAATGTAATTGGAAACAAATATGAAACAATGTAACGGCGAAACATTTAACGAACAAGGCATTATCTATATGGTACAAAGTGATTCAACAAGTAATTGTAACGGCAGATAGATGTCATAAATTCGGTTTTAGTAATTCTCCAAATTGTTATAATTGTCATGTTCCAGATTCGATTACCCATAACATAATAGAATGTAAGAAAGCAACCACAGCTTGGTTAAAATTAAGAACAATGCTCAGTAGAATTTGTCGCACTTCACCAAACCAAGTATCAGCCAAAGACATTATCTTACCAGAGTTTCATTTGTTCCCAAGTACAAAGCAAAAATCAGTTCAGTGGTTAAAGGCACAATAAGTAATGTTTTTATTTCCTGTGGGAATAAATTATAATTACTTGGATTCTGGACTAACTCTAATACAAGAATATGAACAAATGTCTTTAGATTATAGAACATTAGATTATGCCAACTTTTTAAATGTAATACTTGAATAACATATCTGTAAGATTGTAAAGATTTACTGTAATTGTTTGATTTATGATGGAAATTAACAAAGAAAAAAAAGAAAAGAATGGTTAAGACAGTGAGCTGCGACGCTAGGGGTTCCGGGTTCGAATCCCGGTTAAGACATTTGGATGCATTTTTGTATGTCGTGAAAGAAACACCAAAGTGCATCATTTGATTCAAATGCAATTCAATGCATCAGTTTATGAGTTTTGATGCATTTTGATGCACCATAATGCATCATCCAAAAAGATGCAGGAAGGTGCTTCAAGGAACATCAACTGATGCATTGAAGTGCATCTCGACTGTAATAAATCCTCACTTGAATCAAATGATGCATTTTGTTGTATCTTTCATGACACAGAATGCACCCAAGTGCATCAAATGTGAATCTGATTCTCTGGAGAAGCCATAAAACATACTTTGGTGCATCAATCGATGCATTCTGGTGCATCAATCGATATGATGCATTTAGTTCTCTGAGTGTAGAATGGCCCAAATATATTTATGAGTAAAATTGTTGCAAAAAAAGGGGGGCAGCGGTCTCGCGAAGGTTGAAAACTACTGATATCGGAGGATCCTTATTCGAAACTCTATCTCATGGCTCCATAATTTAGTATACTTTTCAGCAGCTGAAGGATATGAATAGTATCCAATTTCTGTCCCTTTCTTAACTGAATTTAGGACCTGCATGAAGAGAAGTCCACAGCGCGCGTCTCAGGTGGACATTTCACGACGTCTTCCTTGCTTTCCGGAAGGCCCGGTCTTTCCACAAACTTGATTTAATTATTTCCAAGGCGATTTCAGTTGGAGGAACACGGCCGGGCGAGGGTTGGGTTGTCTGTTTTGCCTTAATTATAAATAAACCAGGCGGGAAGGGTCCGAGGTCCGCCAGTGGATCCCCCCGTCCAATCACGATCCATTTGGACTGCAACAGGGTTGGCTGTCTCTTCGGGATCAGACGCGGGTCCTCCGGGAATACGTGTTCGGGAGGGCAAGGGAGCTTTATGGATCTAAGGTCTCACCTGTTTTCCTGTAAATGTCACCGTGATTGTCACGACATGCGGTGCACTTCTCGCAACAAGTGCGTACACGTCCTGCGCATTTATGTGGAGGGGGTACGCAGACGTGGGGTGACGTTTTCGTCGACTTAAGAAGTTGAAGGGTGCGGCTAGGGTGACGTCCATTGCGGTATAAGGCCCTTGAAATGCATGGCCCAGGCAATGGAAAATCACACTGCCAGTCAGCATCGTAACTAATTTCCCTTTTCCCCCTATTATTTTTTTCTTATTTTAAATCGCTTTTACGTATCTTCCGCGTAGCACAGCTTGATTGGTTGATTTCGTTTATTTTACTTCGCCGCTTTTGGCTAATGGATGAGTGATGAGAAATTGATGGAGGAACACTCACAAAGAACATCCATGCCCGGGCAGGGATTCGAACCAGGGACTCATGGCGTCGTAGCACGCTGTGCTAACACCGCCACGGAAGTCAGCTGCGTAGCGCTTGCAGGCTAACGCTCTCAGCATTTATTGCATAGTTGCGGAGTTTGTGGTAAATCCACCCCCCTGTACGTACATTTCGTTCCTCACATTCTCGGTCATGTGTGGATCTGATATGATCAACACCACGCCCCGGTTGCCTTTACCCCACAGTGCTGCCCGCAGGTATACATTTGTTGGAGCCAGACCCCAGAGCCGTCCACGCAGATATTTTCTCCTGAATTCACCAATCCTGGGAATCGTACCCAGGACTCCGGCGTGGCAGTTAGACGCCTTACAGGGTGAATCACCGATGCTTCCTCTCTGTTTCTCTCTCTCTCAGTGACGATATAACTGTGTTACAGCCTATTTGAACCCGGAAGAACCAACAGCAAAATCATAGGTTTACTATTTAAACAACCACGATGATTCACACTACAATTTAAATTAATAACCTCACAAAACTATTATACCATAAGAACAGGAAGACATTAGTGTCTCGCAGAACGTGAATGATATTCAACAACAGTAGGAACATAGATATTAACAAGAACCTGAACTCAGCAACTTTGGCTAGAAACTGCAAACGCGGTGTGAGCCATAAAATAAAGAAGAAGAAGAAGAAGAAGCAAGATCATAAGTTTAACCTCGTTAACCATAATAATTGATAAACAATACATAATATGATAATCTTAGTACCGCAAGAACATGAGTTAATTTACATTTGGTTTGTACTGTACAATAGCACTAATTAACTTTTTAAGCAACGGCAAACAACAGGTAAACAAAATGTCGACATTTTGGGTGAATACATTCAGGTTAGTCGCTATCCATCAGAAATGCAAATGCAAACCAATTACTTGCCGAAATAAATGCCTAAATATTCTTTCATTTATTTTTTGGGTCTTTTTATGTGAGGCTTCGACGTTTCTCTCGGCAGCGAAAGCACTTTCGTCATCATTCCCCGTTCCAAGACCACGTAAAAGGCTCATATCTTACCTTGGGAGGAATATAAGGAAGGGATCGATGTTATTTCCGCAAACCCACGTGCGCATCAGGGTTCGACCACTGGCCCATCAATGGGGGTCCTTGGTAAGAAGATCTCCTGTGAGGGTTTCGGTAGTGATCAATGAGATGTAAGGCTCTTACCATCTTTTGACTCGCAGCCGCCCCACCCAAGCATCAATAGTCAAAGGCGTAAGACGATTCTGGTCCAATCCTTCAGCCTGCTTTGGTATAGGCCTATCTTCCCTGTAAGCCCCTTCCACGTAGGGCTTAGGGAAAAGGAGAAGATAGACAAGCTCTTTTTGTACTTTTTTCTCTACCTTGTCACCATCCGAAGGCTCAAAGGTCTTCAGATCTTTTTCTGTGTCCTCGTCTCTCTCTTTGAGCCAAAAGAACTCTCTTTTTTTCTTGTCCTCTTTCGGTCTCATCCGGGGACGAAGATCTCGTATTGGAAATGCATAACCAAATTGGGTATATGGTGCGCGCCACTGGGGAATCCCCTTCTCTCCTTATCCCGGTATTTCGTTGGTCACTGGTCGGCCACTCGGGACTCCCCCGCTCCCGTCCCCGCCTCGCCTCTCGGAAGACCTTGGTCAAAGAAAACTCGTAAACAGAAAAGGATATCTCTCGGCGTCCCCCAGGACGGGCTTTGAGGGTTGCCTACTTGGCAGGGGAAGCAGAGGAGGATGTGCGGGGGATTCACTTCGGCGGAGACGGGAGGGATTTATGGGTAAGGGAAAAAAAACGCAAGAATTTTATTTTCCTCAAAATGTATAATATATGGAATAGAGAGCTACGGATGTCTAAGTATGATGTATTCCAAGAATTTCACTCGCGGTCTCTCCACGTCCAAATGGATAACAACAAGCTCTTGTACAGTCACCAGCAATAGAAATGAGACACCCAGATGCTGAAATACTCGCTTCCCTGCTAGGCGATACGTGAGTGTACAGTGGTGATGTGCTGCCCTCTGTGGCGGAGTGATTATCTCAGCACACTACGACACAAGGGGTCCCGGGTTCGAATCCCAGCCTGGGCCTGCTTTGTGAGTGTCTCCTCATCAATTTCATCATGCCATCACTCATCCTCATCTTCGCGACTAACCAAAGGTGGCAGAAAAGCGAAGTAAAATAAACCAAATCGATAAATCAATCTATTTGATATGGTCCATATTTTTATGTGACGTCATTACTTGAAAAGATGTCACTGGTGTGCCCTCTTGTGTGAGAGAGCGTATTTTTTGTGTAAAGCCCGCTTTAGACGAAAGCATTATTTATCATTTTTCTTAACATTTATGCCATGACCAAAAAGTTACCGTGTAAAGTGAGAAATCTTATAGCATTTCAGATGCCATGGCATATTTCATGGCATTTCTCAAGGATAGGCTCGGTCCGAATCATTTTTCGTAGCGTAACCAATCAGAAGCGACCTCTAGGTCACGAGTGCAGTTGTAATGGCGGCCGCGTGAGATGTAAACAATGTATCACTTCACATGTTTATGAGCCTATAACTATTAAACCGAGAGGAATAACGTTTCATGTAAAAAGATATTAGTTACAAATCAATGGCACTGCTCAAAAACATACTTTATAACTTATACAGCACACGCATGGAAGAATATTTTAGTTGTTTCATTTGTAAACACCGTGCACTCACAATAGATGATGTAACTCGACGTGTCGTTCGTGCTGTATATGTTACACATTGTAATCGCAAAAGCTTACCGAAATTTTACTTGAAATGCTTTCGTGTACAGCTGCTGTAAGATTTTTGGAAGCATTTACGTAGCATTTATGCTAGCCAAAATGTTAAAGGAAATGCTTTCGTCTATTGTGTACAAATTGTATCTTCTTTGTCATGTATATCTCTGCTTTAATATTTATTGTATTGTATATTTTATTTTTCTTTGATTGTGTGTGTATATTTCTCTATTGGGTAATGGTTAAAATAATGTTTTACGTAATCTCTGATAGAAACCTATGTAGATGTCATATTTGTTTGTAACATGTTTTTGTAATTCGAGAGTGATTCATCTGTGAATTGTATTGTAATATTTTGTCTTTTACTTTCAGACGGGATGTTCTGCTGCCAGACAACTTGATACGTAATCGTCGAAGAGCAGTCCGACAACACTTTGTAGCAGAACTTGTAAGTGTGTACACTACAATTCATATTGATTTATTGATTAACGATAAACTATATGAGAGCATAAAGTACGATTGTACGCGGGAAGGGCAGGAACCGAAGCTACGGGTGGCTACTTGAAATAAAAACACATGGCCTGCCATCGCTAGAAACAACGCTGGCGGGAGAAAACTGCTATTTCTTTTCTGCTTCTGTGCCGCGCTTGGCTGAGGCAGTGTTGCTACGTTAAGGGAAATTTCCTTTGGTGGAGGGAAATCCAGGTTCAATTTTCAGGGAAAGGGGATTTTTTAATGAAAAATACAGAATTTAAAAGACATTTTGAAGTTGTCCGACTGTTATTTTTGTGTTATTTGCATGTCTGCATTGGTGCTCTACGATAATTAAGAATTGTTGCAGTAAACCACCCCAAATTTTCTGAACAAAATAAGCATTTGCAGTAATATACGGGCTCTGGCTATAGTCAAAACGGAAAGCTGACGTCATCACCTTTCTGCTATGGTCACAAGGAACGAACTTAGTTTCCGCATTTAGCCGGGAGAATAATAATGACCAAAGCCTTCCCTTTTGTTCACCCCCTGTTTCCAAACTGCAGAAAGGGGTTGCAGGAGTCCTTCGGAATCGATACACACTGGACGGCAAGTCTCCCAACTGGTCAAACTAAAGTTGGGGATCACCTCTCTCCCCATCCACTGCCCTTTCCGAAACTAGCCCCCCTCCCCTCCTCCGCCCCTGGTTGCCAAGGAATTAAACCCAGTTATTACCTCCCTCCCTCCACCCTCTGTGCCCGCACGGCCGGAAGAGGTTCTTTAAATATAAACAAGGGTAGGAGGCGCCTGCACGAACCGAAATCTCCATTGGTTTTTGCCGTGGACTTCCCTCTGCCAGTTTCCCAAACAACCAGGATGCTTTTCTTGCGAACAACTTTGGGCAAGAAGCCGTGTAGTGTTTTTTGTTTACTCGCATCTAGCATAAACAAACTTGGCTCGTACAATCACGAGTAAAAGCGTGTTGCACGCTAAGGAGAAAGTTGCCCTTGTTACGGGAAACATTAAAAAAAGTTGTAAATATTTGATTGATTGATTTGATTTATTTTACTTCGCTTTTGGCTAATTGTGAAGATGAGGATGAGTGATGATATGGCGAAATTGATGAAGGGACACTCACAAAGAAAATCCGTTCCCACACTTAGAAAACTAAATGCATCATATCGATTGATGCACTAAAGTGTGTTTTATGGCTTCTTCAAAGAATCTGATTCACATTTGATGCATTTGGGTGCATTTTTGTATGTCGTGAAAGAAACACCAAAGTGCATCATTTGATTCAAGTGAGGACTTATTACAGTCGAGATGCACTTCAATACATCAGTTGATGAGTTCTGATGCACCTTGTTGCATTTCGCTGCACCAGAATGCATCTTTTTCGATGATACACTTAAACGTTTCGTTTGAGCTACATAAAGTCTGTAGCTCAGAGCAAACGTGCAGGCAGGTGCATGAAGGAACATGAACTGATGCATTGAAGTGGATCTCGACTGAAATAAATCCTCACTTGAATCAAACGATGCACTTTGGTGTTTCTTTCACGACATACAAAAATGCACCCAAATGCATCAAATGTGAATCTGATTCTTTGAAGAAGCCATAAAACACACTTTAGTGCATCAATCGATATGATGCATTTCGTTTTCTGTGTGTAGGGCGTCTGCGAGCCGTTTGGTAGAGATAGTTTCATTTCTCCAGATGGTTTCCGACTGTCCTCTTCCGTACCTCTACTAAGGTCAGGATCGAGATTGTGTTGACCCTACCTTTGTTCGTCTTCAGGGCCGGGCGCAACAAACAGTGTTAATATTATATTTTTATATACGTACATGTTGGTAATCCGCGGTGGGGGGAGATTGTGAAGAAAGCAAAAGGCTGTGATGAAAAGAGTGTAGAGAAGTTGAAACCACCAACGGATTAGCCACGAACTTCTTCAGAGACCTCTATCGTTCATCTTTTCAACTAGAAAGGAATACATACGAGTGGCTTAGGAACAGTCTTAGCACCTTGGGAGATATATATGCTAACAGCACCAAACCTAACTTGCCTAACCTATCCACGTATGCATATAATAGCTTAAATAAACACAATTTGTATTGCCTCACCTATTTACATAGTTATTTTTGCAATTACATGCATACCTGGATAGGTTACGCAGGGCAAGTTTGGTGCTCTTACCAGCAGATTGTCCGTTTCTTTCCTGATCCCATCTATAAAAATGATTTTTGAAATACGTACCTGCATACCTGGATCTTGACGGATTTGTAGATTCTCGAAGTTCCAGTCTGTAGAAGACTCTGCCTTCGTATGTGTCACAGTAATTCGTAAATTTGTTAGTCATTTGTCATGGCGGGATAGTCAAGAGTCAGGCGGTTTGTCACTCAGGACTGTCGAAAGTGAAGGGTTAACGTACCATCAGAACAACAATTTGAAAAGTATCATTCTTACAATTCCGGTTACAAGTTATGTTTTGTTTCACTGACTCCTTCAGATCAAGTGTTCAGATGTTTTATCACATTGATTTTGTTTCATCTGAAGAAATTACGTGACATTATTTAGTACTTGCATCTGTTCAGTTCATTGCTTACCATTATGCACGTGTGGCTATTCTCTGCTCTAAGTTTTTACTGCCATCTGGTGGTTAAACGGTAACCTGACACGGACTGGCGTAAACATCTAATAGAATAGGTTAGGTAGGTTAAGTTCTGTTAATTTCTGCTATTACATGCAGTGGGAGATTTTTTAAATTTGGGCTCCTAGGCTATCCTTTGTTCTTGGTCCTGCCGATATTATTATTATTGTTATAATAACAATTATTATTAACATTATTAACAGTTTTGTCACCATGGTACTTCACTTCATGATTTGAACAGCCACTCACTTGACTTTCAATCCATGACATTCCAAATATTCATATTCGTTTCTTTTCAGTCTGCCATACAGACATACACTCCGGTTTAAAAAAACACTAAAAATAGTGTTTTAATGTAAAAATAAATGATAGAAACTCCTCCTCTCTACATTCTTGTATGAAATTAGCAAATTTGAGAACTTGACATGTTGTTTCATTTTGTTATTATCATTGTCACTTCAGTCCTTACAGTGTCTTATGTTTGTGGCGCCCCTGCACTAGCCTATTGGGAAATCCCTCCCTAAGTAGTCATCGATAGTATGTTAGGCAGGTCAGGTTTTGTGCTATTAGCATAACTGTAATAGCAGGTGTAGCTGATCACTACCGGAAACTATTTTTTCACTGAAATATTTAGGCCTGAAAAAGGTTAAGAAAACAGCGTAAGCCACTGTTGAAAAAAAAGTGCTAATTTAAAAAAGCAAGGCAACAATGAGTAATGTGCTTTTTCGAATTGCACAGGGGAGCAAATGCCCCACTTGCCCCTCTTCTGGCTACGCGCCACCTATCAAAGATGGCGGCTGGAATTGAATCCTTTTAGTCCAAGGGAAAAGGAATCGTCGAGGGGAGGGGGGGAAGGTCCGGAATGAATGTGGACGAAGAGTAGGGGAGACTCGAGGGGGTGAGGAAGGTAGGGAGAGAGGGAGAAAGAGAGGGGAGGGGGAGAAAGCGGGGAAGAAAGTCGAGGGCCGGAGAGACCTTTCCACCAACTTTAATTGGCCACTCGTTTTATTGATTTTCTCTGGGCGATTCATTTGCATAATGCGGCCCAAAAAAATGGACAGGTTCTCTGTGACATTTCCAACATGGCTGACCGGGAGGGAGAGAGGAGGGGGAGCGTCCAGCACCACTTTTTTCACCCTTCTCCTCCCCCCACGCCGCCCTCGGAAAGGTTGGGCAAGCGGCGGTGGGGAGAAGTGGCTGGTGTTTCTTAGCCACAGAGGAAGGGGGGGGATATAACGTAAGGAAAATAAAAGGTTGGCAATCAAGACCTATGATTTATGGCGCTTTTCTAATCTTCCTTCTTAGATAAATTGAATGGGAGCTGCGGGGGTGCTGGCCCCGTTATGCGTGCAGAAGATAGCCAGATAGTTCTGAGAGGGAAAGATGTAGGCGAATAGGAAAGGGAAAAAAAAGAGAAGAATGGGCAATTTTAAAAGACGCCCTCAGACAACCACAACACTGTCGAAGTCTAAGGAGAGAAGAGGGTGATTTTGATTAGGTTTTCTGTTGCCCTTTTTTCCTGAGTAAGAAGCCCTTGAAATCGAGCTGCATTATATTCTTTCCAACACAAAGCGGTGAGGGTTGTTGGAGGTGGGAGCGCGTGCAGGTGTATAACTTCCGAAACTGAAGAAAATTTGAAGATCGCCAGGTACTGGCTATTATTCTGTTAGTCTCCTCGCCTTATTTCCTGAATCGCCGAAAACGGTTTTTTGTACCGCGACGGGGATGCTATAGTTCGTGAGGTGTAACTTTCTTCTCGTCTAATTCTGACGGCATCGCACGTGATCGAATCTTGCTTACGAGGAGCTACCTGATTGGTTCCTCGACTGGCGCGCTAGCAAGGTTTTGCGCGGGAGATGGAAACGGTTACATCTCACGAACTATAGTTAATAGTGTCGGCTGGAACTTCATCTGTTTGGATGATTGATTTAGTGCACTTTACTTCGCTTTCTGCCACTTTTAGCTAATCGTGAAGATGATGATGAATGATGATTAGACATGAAGATTGAAGGGACAAACCTGGGTATAGCTCCAGACGCCAGAGACTCGTTAGTCTGCAAAATACAGTACAGGGTGCACTATACGCGCAAGAGAGATTGGCATTGGGTGTCCATAGAGACTGTCACTCCTTAAACCCTTCAATTGTTTAGAATTCATTCTAAAAATAGATGATCCAGGGGAAACTTCGCGAGAATTAAATTTATATTAGTTTCTTATACAGGCGTCGAAACTGGGGTGGGGGGATAACAAATCGGAAATTACAATTTTAATAAATCAATAGATATATCTTTTTGGTATTTGGGGAACCATACACACTACAAAGATAAAATTTTGTAAATGAATTCGAATTCACATGCTAATAAGCAGAGAACGGATTTGTATGTAAATACATATTTATGTATGAAGCTGAAATGAGTTATATTTTGTATTATCTTTCCGTATCATGGCATATAGACACGCAAAATTCAGTTTTTATTTTCCATATTTGTACATACGTATATTAGGTTTTTGGCTCGTATTTCACATATTTTAGTTATTTTTACATATTATTCCCATACATCAGAACATTTCTCAACACATTACTCCATATTCGCTCAATAACTACATTTCTACGTGTGACCGAAAGAATTGGGTGAATTTCTTGCGAATAAGTGACAAAGTCCGAAGCCACATTAAACCAATGAAAGTTTACGATCTTTTTTTATACCCTCCAATTGCATTAATTGATAAGTTTTCTGTCATCCGAACAATAGTGTTTCAATTTTACACTTCACAACTGTTTGCTTTTGCTATTGTAAAACACTTGAAATTCCTGTTTATTTACAATTGTTGTCAACAATACAGATTGAGGGCTCAAGCATCAGCTCCTGGTTGTTACAAAAGTTATTTTGGCATCGTTGGAAGAGAATCTCAAGTCGAGCAGCCCATTGTTATCCCCAATCTCGCTATATTGGTTGCGCGTCCGACAGGAGCGCCAGAAGCAACGATTTTGTAGCACACGTACGGGACAGCAGCGCCAGAAGCAACGATTTTGTGGCACACGTACGGGATTCGCTTCTGGTTTCTCTTCAAGACAGTCACGGCAATAGTTACAATGCTGAAACTGTATTTTATGTATCTCGTGTAGTGTCTTATATTATGAAAAGGGTAAATTTTTACAATTTTAAGTCCATATTTAACTCCATAGTTTGGTTATATGCATTTACATATTTAGCATATTTTTACTACATATAAATCCGTTCCCTGCTAATCAGGTATGATATAAATTAACCTCGTTTGCAATTCGTTAAAACTCTATAACCAGTAAACCGGGGGATGAACTGTTTAGTATCCATGGTTACAGCGTAAACAACTTGTATGTTTATTATTTCATTCAAACATACTTTCAGAAAATGGGACTCAACACCCATACTTCCTACATGTGTCCTCATGACGAAATACAATGCACAGGGATTAGCTAGGTTTCTGAACTTTTTCTTTAAGCACTGATAACAACTAAGATTACCGTAATAGGCTCGTCACAGAACTGCTAGAATTTCAAATTTAAACAGCAGATTGGGGGCGGAGGGAGTATCATCGTTTTGGGGGGAAAATGCATGTACGTACAGCTATAGTAAAAGATTAGGTCTATACCTACTCGGTCGCATTTATCAAGAAGCACCTCGTACGCACCCAAACTTTCTGCCGTCGAGGAGAAGTGTGACATGACCTTCCTCTTAGAATTTCAGGAAATTTTCCTTCCCACTTACGGAGTAGGTATTTTCTACCAATATCATACATTTTTAGAGCACGGAAACATGTAGTTATAGAGCTACGAGCTAGTCGAAACTATACTTTCTCGTCGTCGCCTTCTATAATTAGGGGATCTCGGATTCGATACCCGGTGGAGGCACATAGTGGTTCAGATCCCACTTTAAACTGTAGGTCCAGTCCCGATTAGTCTCTGGACTTAAGACATCAATTCAATCAATCAGTCGCACGATAATGCTGTAGAATTCAATTTCTTATTGTAATTTCCACGACAATTTGATACGCACCCACTTATTGTATCATTTTAAGTGTTTAATATGTTAAATGTCTATGATGACGTAATTTGTTTTGTTCAATTGGATAGTCTGTTATGGTTATAGACTAACCTTAAAACATTTGATTGTGGGTTGTTAGGAGAGAGATATTATGAATGTTGCTGGATAATGGAAGTGATTTTGGAAATGCGAATGTGTTACATTTGAGTAGTCAAGAACAATTATGATCTTAATACAATTTTGTTTGTAATAAGGAGTTTAATTGCGAGTGCAAGTGTAATATATGAACATTAACTGACATCTAAATATATTTTTTGTGTGCGAGAGTTAGTTAGGTTTACGTAAACATACCCGTATCTGTTTTCCCTCAACCTGAGGGCTTCATAGAAGGCTGATAAGTCTCATGCTCGCCGTCGAGGAATAAAAGTAACTAGATCCATTGAGAATAAACCGGGGAACGTAACAAATTCATCGTTATGCCATAGTAACTGAAATGTCCATGGAACCGTGTGTAAAGGATCTGTATTACCTTATTTTACGTCGCTTTTCTGCAACTTTTTTGCTAGTAGCGACGATGAAGACGAGTGATGATTAGATTAAAGAATATCGATCGGGTAGTTTAATCTATTAACGAACTTTTTGTCTTGCTGACGCTAGATTGTGAGCGGCATTGCAATCAAATAGTTCTGTGCTGATATTGCACCTTTTTTCCCCACCGATTTATAATCTACTTGTATGAATTTCTTCTTGCTAGCTTTTCAGTCATTATGTATAACTTTAACAAACCAGGTAACCAATGTTGTTTGATGATGATAGAATCATGCGCAGAATAAATAAAACCCCGTACACAGCCAGCTTGTGCCGCGTACAAGGCCTGCCGAGACGAATTCGCTTATCGACTGGCGATTTGGAGTGTGCTGCCATCTATACGCAACTCGCTGAACTAGCCGCTGCATGCACGGGCCACATTAAAATTAGTTTCCTCCGGCTCTACGTTAGTGTCATTGCGCGTGTGCCCAAGAGAGGGCAGAATATCGTTCACACATGTCTGTGTCATGTTTTAATATTTGAAAATAAACGTATAATTAAGTAAGAACATTATATTAATTGTTATAATCCCAATCCTTTATGAAACTTATTTACAGGAAAGGTCGACAGTATATCTTCTCCAATGTTTGATATTGCACGTAATAATCCTCTCCTGTTTTCGCCTAAAACAATTGGAAAAAATATCTGGCTACAGATAGTCGGTGATCTAAAAGAGCTTAACTTTTCACTTCTATGTTGTGTATATTGTTTATTACTAAAATACGGCAAGTGAGGTAGTGTGCAACACTGACATAGCCCCTCCCCCACAAGATAGATTAACCAACTGGTGACTGACTCTCTTCGAGACCTGCAATTTCATACAGGCTGTGCTTTAGAATTGGAGAAAATTGTGGTAAATCATGAATTGGGTTCATGTCATTGCCTTCACATAAATGACTTCATTTTTTACTTTACCCTATTAGATTCCATATGATCCAGATTAAAGTGTACGAGAATACGTAATTGAACATAAATTCCACAATGACGTGGCAAAGCAAGATTCGCATGATATGATTAATTAGTGTATATATTCACCGGCAATGAAAATGGGACACACAGATCCTGAAATACTATAGCCTGTCCCAATTATCTCTGGAGCAAACCAACTAAAACAAGCTCTGCGGAAATAGTGACGCGAGACGGCTCCTCCAATGAACACGTGAGAGGAAACGGAATTGCGTGGAGGGGAAAACAACTTCAATTATCAGCCTTCGCAGCTGTGTGTACTGCTTCGCTCTGTCTACTCGATTCCCTTCCCTTCTCTGGCGCTATGCGCGGTGTTACTCCAGAGATAGATGGGACAGGGTATACCTTCCCTAACTCTACGGCGAAAAAGAACTTTAACAGCAAATTTTCACTGGCAACATCTAACACCTCCGTAGGCGTATTTACAAACCAGAGTGCTGCAGAACCAGAGGTACATAACGCTGTCTTATTGGCTGTGCGCACCGTAAGAGTTTATGTTCCTTGTCCGTCGTTCCTTGTTTGTGTTTACAGGATAAGTATGGAAAGATCAGACTCGTGATAATTTAGAAATAAAATTTGTAATCAAATTGTCGAAATTTATTAAGAAATATATATTTGTATGAAAAAAATGTTAAAAATGTTTTTGAATCGTTTCCAGGTGATAAAAATCAATATGAAGCCATCGTGAATAATAATGTTGATATCTCTGAAAGCGCTTGTAGCTTATACGAAGTGATTACTTAAGTAAAGGAGAAATGTCATCTCTTGGAATCTTGAATCTTGAAATATACTAAATAAATCCATTTCTGTATAAACCAACCATGGACGTGACATGGGAAATATATACATAGTAGTTACAATGTTTGTTTGCAATGATGTGACTTTAAATAAGAAAACCATTAACTTCTAGAAGAGTTCTGATTTTCTGTCTTTCAAAACCTTAATTTATAAAAAAATGTGCTCTAAATTAATCTCAGTTTGAAGGGCTTTCTTATCTTGTTGAGATCTATCTCTTAAATCAATATTGTTAATTTCAACCCTGCCATCTAGCGTTATCTTGAGAGAACACTGGATTAACTTCCGGAATGAGAGTCAATCAGAAGCCACATATCGTTGGAGGTTCTGCAGCACTATAGGGTTTGTAAATACGCCCTCCGTAGAGTTATGCAACACACACAACGCCTAGCAGAAAAGCTAATATTTCAGGATATCGATGTCCCATTTTTATAACCGATGACTGGTCATAATAACCTATGCATGGATAAGAATTAATCTGAATCAGTTTCTAAATTCAAACACTCAGGAATAATATTAGCAAATGAAAATGATGCCAAAGAGTAAATTAGAAGCAAACTTAGTTAGTGCATGTTACTTTTCTATTCATAAACTTATATCCTCTCGTCTAATAGGAAAGGATATGAAGGTTAACTTATTCAAGACAGCAATGATATCTTTGGTAAGTGACTTCTACAAGCGAAAAGAAACGCACTTTCCAAAGCTGACAATGCTTCCCCTCCCCCCTGCCTAAATAGACTAACCAAATGATGATTGGCTCTCCTAGGAACTTGCTATAATTTTCATACAGGTTGTGCTTTAGAATTGGAGAAAAATGTTATTCGAAATCTTTAATTGGATTCATGAAACATAGTTCCTCACATTTATTAGGAATTTTTGAAAATAAGATCGTGAGAAATATATTGGGTCTAAAGAGATAATACTGACCTAAATAATCTATAAATTAAATCCAAGAGACTTTGGTAAGAAACCTGTAGGGGCTACAAGTGTGGGCAAATGCCCTTTATATCTCACAGAATATATGAAAGTGCGTTTAATAAAGGGATAAGGATAGAACAATAAAAATAATAGATACAAAACAAAATAATTGACAAGTAATATTTATTTACATTAAACTTTACTTCACCACTTATCTAGTGATTGAATATTATTATTGTATACACCATGAACACTGATATTTTATCATTTTGGCTGCAATAAAGAATCATTTATTGATTGATTGGTTTGGTTTATTTTGCCTTGCTTTGATGCCACTTTTGGCTACTTGTGAAGGTGAGGATGAGTGATGATACACACAGAAAAGTTTCTTCTTACTCCACGGTTTCCTCACACAGAAAACTAAATGCATCATATCGATTGATGCACCAGAATGCATGGATTCATGCACTAAAGTGTGTTTTATTGCTTCCTCAGAGAATCAGATTCACATTTGATGCATTTGGGTGCATTTTTGTATGTCGTGAAATAAACATCAAAGTGCATCATTTGATTCAAGTGAGGATATCTTTCAGTCGAGATGCATTTCAGTGCATCAGTTGATGCATTTTGATGCACCAGAATGCATATAGTCTGTAGCTCAGAAGAAACGTTCAAGTGCATCATCCAAAAAGATGCTGGAAGGTGCATGAATCAAGTGATACAGTTTGGTGTTTCTTTCACGACATACAAAAATGCACCCAAATGCATCAAATGTGAATCTGATTCTTTGAAGAAGCCATAAAACACACTTTAGTGCATCAATCGATATGATGCATTTAGTTTTCTGTGTGCGAGCTTCAATTTTCTATTTTAATGCCTTGGAAGATACATCCGTTTATATATATATATAGATTTATATTACATTACAAATATAAAATATGGAAAATAAAATTAGAATACAAAAAAGTTTTACATTAAATATGTTCAAAATTTACATTAATAATACACAAACAATTTGCGGCGTGTCCTGAGGGCCACCATCCATTTCCTTGTGTCTCGTGGAAAGAAGAAGCAAATCCCGTGTGCATCTAAGTAAGGCCGCGGGAGGGCGTGAAGAATGTCGGCAGTTTGTTACAAGTGTCTCCCCCAGTAGCGGCTCTCTTAACTACCTCTCCGCGTCCTCAACTTCTTTTCCTTCCTGGGAAGAGGCGGTTGGGTGAAGACATCTTCATCTGCTTTGTAGAAAGGGTGGAGGAAAAATCATGCAGCATCCATGACCCGAGAAAGATATATTTAATTTTCTCAGCATAGGTTCTGTACCAGAGTACTGCATGGGGACCACTTTCGTTCCCTCGTAATCGTCTCCCAGCGTTTACAATGGAATATCTTTTTAATGTGACAATAATCGTCGATACATACGTAAAATTTCCGTCCTGGCACCGGGAATTCCTCGAATTCCGGGAATTCATCGAATTTCGGGAATTCATTGAATTCCGGGAATTCATCTAATTCCGAAAATTCATCGAATTCCGGGAATTCATTGAATTCCGGGAATTCATCGAATTCCGAAAATTCCTCGAATTGCGGGAATTATGCGTGCACTATTGGTTCTGGGAATTTTGCATGAATTCTACGTGAATTTTTCTCCGTAACGCGAAAAATTCAAACTGTTATTAATCCTAATCCCATTGAATTTTAATGACCTGAGGCACGTTTGTCACAGTTTTGCTTTTATTTTTATCGAGGAAGAAGAAGAAAGCTGAGTGGTAAATAAAACAGAATTCTCTCAATCGTTTTACTTTGTTAGTACCCTTTGCAGAACAATTAGTGTTGCCCACGAGACGAGACTTTGGCCTGTCTCGTCTCGTGGAAATGCTGTCTCGTCTCGAAAATATTCGTTTGTCTCATGACTAGAGCCCGGAAGTTTGGCAAAATGCCTCTTTTTATCTACTGCATATATTGATAAAATTTTTCCGGATATACGTTTCTTATGCTGTTTCGAATGTTTTAGAAGCCTTTTCATTTTGCCTATTTTGCCTATTTGGGACCCCACTGCCTATTTTTAATTATAATGCCTTTTTGCCTTTTTCAATGAAATTTGACCATTTTTTAAAAAATAAATGTGTATATAAATTATTTTTCTCCCAAAAAACGTTATTGCCATTTATTTTTCTTCCGTTTATTATGTGAATAATTTTCGCCTTATTTAGGTAAAAATTGAACTCATGCATGTTTCAACATTGCTGAAGGAGAAAAGTGTGAGAAAACTGTATTTCATGCTCAGTTAGGATATTGCCTTTCGGTTAACATTTCCTTCTGCATGATTGACTTCTGAAGTGGACAGGTTGATTTCGAACACAAAGAAGATATTTCTGAAATCTCCCTCTCGAATCCGAAAATTTCAGGAAGTTGCATCTGAGCTTAGTTTACCTCCGCAACCAGTCTTGACCAGATGGGGAACCTGGATATCATCAGCTATATATTATGCTAACAACATGGTCAATCTCGTCTCGTCTCGAATTTTTAAAAGCCTGTCCCGTCTCTTCCCGTGGGCAACACTAAGAACAATCTATCTTACAGACGAAAGATTCATTGCAAAATATATTGAATCGATTAGGTACATTTGAGTTGGAAATTCTTCGACAATGAACAATTTTTCGTAGGTTAGTATATCCCGTAACATTTGTGACTTGTGTATGTAGATGAATTTCGAGTCTGATTATGTGAAATGGCAAATGTAAATTTCGCACCTTAAATTTAATATTTTACATGTGTATATACTATATATATACAGAGTGTCCGAAAAGTCACGCAACCCGGTGTTTACGACCGTATAACGGAATAGTGAAACGGAATGAGAAGAAACGCTTTCTGCCAAGAGAATGCCCTGTATATTGGGAAAATTTAGAGAGACAAACATATGTAAGAACATGCATGTTTTAATAACAAATAAGCAAAGTGTTGCCAAAGGCGGAAAAAAAATATTTGCAAATCGTGTGTATTGATGCACAGAACCCATTGAGGTAAATTATCGCAACATTTCACAATACCAACGAACAATTTGGATGGCCATCTAATGAATTTGACAGAAAAAGAACTTTGACGAAGTTTCAAAAACATTGCAGACGGGAATAAATGGGCTGTTCCAAAAATCGATGTTTTCACAATATTACGCAGGACACTGGCAACACTGTTGGTGTCACGTGTCACCAACAGATGTGTTTCACCTCAGGCTATCACACTAAGGCACTTTTAACGACAAAGGAGAAAGTTGGTTATTCTCGAACATATGTTTGTCTCTCTAAATTTTCCCAATATACAGGGCATTCTCTTGGCAGAAAGCGTTTCTTCTCATTCCGTTTCCCTATTCCGTTATACGGTCGAAAACACCGGGTTGCGTGACTTTTCGGACACTCCGTATTACTATAATTAAATTGAATTAGAATTTTTGGATAAATTGAAATCGCACAGATCCTTTATATTGTTATATTTATGCATGTATGAGAGGTGGTAATATGTAAAGTTGAAATAGAGAAATCATCTCTTGAATTTTTGGAAAGTTCGCCTTGAAAACCGGGAATTGTACTTGAATTTTACCAAGGTCCTAGAGTGGCCACCCTGTTATGTCTCCATAAGTTTTAATTTTGCTGCGTCTTTCATCTCACGATTCATATTTGAAGGCCCGCTATCACAGACTAATTACGGTTATACGTGTACTAATGGGCTTGGAGCGTACAGTCCAGTCAGGGAAGACAAATCTACCTGGAAAGGTCTATTCCAAACGCGAGAGGGGAAGCAGGTAAAAGCACACGCCAAACTACCCCACTATTATACCAGTGGCGTGTACTGACTCCAAGATCTGGGCTATCTCACTGTGTCACGTGGTCCTAGGCTATGAATAGAAATAAATTTACCAACTCCTAATAATTTGGGTTGCCAACTCATAAGAAATCAGGTTGCCAACTCATAGGAAATCAAGTTGCCAACTCATAGGAAATCAGGTTGCCAACTCATAGGAAATCAGGTTGCCAACTCATAGGAAATCAGGTTGCCAACTCATAGGAAATCAGGTTGCCAACTCATAGGAAATCAGGTTGCCAACTCATAGGAAATCAGGTTGCCAACTCATGAGAAATCAGGTTGCCAACTCCAGAATCACCATCATCATTTCACTGATATGAATAATTTTATTTACAATTTCTGATCGATCTTCCTCCTGAATTTTATTCTATAGACTTCAGGCTTCGCAGCTACCCTAGCTAGCGTAGAATATACACTCCTGCCCACTACTACTATATGGATGGCCTCTTTCAAAATTCTGAACACTTCTGTAATTCGTAAACATAGCTCTACTTACTTTGCCCGCGATGCTACTACATTTGAAACTTCATTGTTATTTGCACAGCAAAAGATATCCACGGGACTCCTTCCTTCCCAAAATGTCATTGCTGCCACAGATCTCCAGGCACCAGACCGGAAACGTGAGTCTTTTAACATGGGTCAACTTGAAGCCAAAAATTTCGAAGCCAGGAGATACTATCATGGCGGCGAGCATACCTTCAAATTTTTACTTGTAACAACTATTTTTTGCAGATTGTGAGACATTGCAATTTTTAAGTTTCTTAAGCAGTATATAACTTTATATATTACACTCTACAAGTCAGTATAAATGTCTTCATAAAAATTAAATCTTAACAAGCTGTAATCTGCATCTCCGCCATATTTCTACCCTCAGGACTATGTGCGAGCGAAGATGTGTGGATTCAAACAAAAGTGCATCATTTCCAGGCTTTTTAATTAGAGGTCTGTGATTGCTGCCGTCAACCCTATTTTGACACTGAACAAGTCCAATTGGCGCATGCGCACTTCTGTCCATGGTTTCGGCTAAGGAAGCCGGACTGTATACCGCTCGTTTTGCCTGTTCGAACGTTATTCGCTCGAGCGAATCAGTATTCCGTACGCCATCTAGCGTCGTCCGTGAGAACTATTTGGCACTCGTGCGAAATGCTCTTCCTCCAGCACTCTATTAAACTACCTTTCTATGATTATTGTGACGCTGAGTATTGATTTTTTAAAAAAGAAATAGTTGAAATCAGGAAGAAAGGACGTGAAGCATCCACGTATTATTCAAGATTCGAAACCCAGCGCCCATGGTTTCATGATACATTAGAAATGGCCATAAAATTCGGATTATTATCCGATATCCGTATCGAATGCAACGGATAATCCAGAAATCCAAAAAATCCAGAGCTACCAAGCTAGTCACATACCCAGTTGCGTTATCACTGAGATTCAGTTTCGTGTCTAGAATTTTCGAAAGGAGAGGGGTAGGTTTAATTTTTTTTTAGTGC